>NC_090446.1:543586652-544836652 GCF_031143425.1 Pleurodeles waltl | reverse complement strand
ATGTTCTTTTACTCCCAAGGAATGGTCAGATATCCTAAAATGAGCCAACACCACAGCCCACAGCACTTCAGGCAAAGAAACACTCCTTAATCTAGCACATTGGTATTACAACTCAGCCTCAATAGCTCGATGGAAGCAGGATGGGGATGCGCATTGCTGGAGGGGCTGCAGACAGTTTGGGACCCTGACACATCTTCTTTGGCTGTGCCCTATGCTACACCAATACTGGGTTGAAGTCTCAACTGCTATTGATGAAATGTATGATACCAACATCACCAGATTCCCGAGCTACATTCTGCTGGGTCTCCCAAATGCCAAGATCTACTCTCTGAAGTCCCCAAGAAGGCAGTCCATCACCCTAGCCCTGCGCACTGCAAACAAGTCATATTGTCACCCTGGGGCACCGCCAAAATACCCACTCGGCTAGATTAGCTCTTTCAAATTTGGGAACTTCTTGGCATGGAATAACTGACAGCCACCATAGACCAACAGATGCCCCACATTCGATCAGACCTGGGGACCCTGCATACATTTCCTTTCACAGGAATTCAAGAAATTAACCTGCCCTGCGTAACTATACATACTATGTCTCACACCTGCTGACCGCAAGGTTGACTGAGCTTCATGGAATTGATTCCACATACACTTCCAAGTTACAGCTTAGGCATAATGGCTGCTTCACTTAAAAGGAGCTGCTGCCACAACCCTCTTGGTTTCCCAAGATTCCCTCCCCCTTCCTTAATGTGCTTTCCCTTCTTCTCTACCGTCACCTCTTTATCCCTTCCTCTGCTTGCCTGCTACTGTTCCTCACCAGCTGGTGGTTGTAGGTGAGCTGTTACTGTAATGTTCTCTTTTCAAAGTCACCAAAACAGATTTAAACCTAAAACATTGCCCCTAAACACCTCAATTCTCCTTACATTTATTGACATCTATGTAGATTAATGTTAGTATATGGATTGAAAGTAAAAGCATATGCTGGGATGCATGGAAGTCTAGGCGCCCTTGAACAGCTGGTAGCTGCTCCTGCTTCTTTTCTTCTTTTCTTCTTCTCTGTTCTTCTGTTCTTCCTCCTCGCTCCTCGTCTGTAATCTTCTTCTGTACTCTTCTTTCCCCCGTCTTCACTCTTCTTCTCTTCTTCCTCATCTTCCTCTGTGGTCTTCTGCCCTCTGTTCTTCGTTTTCTGTATCTTCTTCTGTGCTCTTCTGTGTTCTTCTGTTCTTCCGGTCTTCCTTTCTTCTCTCCTTCCGGTCTTCTGGTCTTCCTTTCTCCTCTCCTTCCGGTCTTCTGTTCTTCTTTTCTTCTGTTCTTCTGTTCTTCTTGTCTTCTTGTCTTCTTGTCTTCTGTCTTCTCTCTTCTGCCTTCGGCTCTTCTGCCTCCTCCGTCCTCTTCTCCCCGCGCCTGCCCTCCTGCTCCTGCCTCATCCCCCTCCCTCCCTCACTCCTGCGCATCCCCCTCTCTATCTCCCCTATCTAACCTGTTCACTATCTACCTCCCTCACTCCTCCTATCTACCTATCTCTCTATCTCTCTATCCCACTATCTAACTCCCTCACTCTCCACCTCCTCCTATCTTCCTATCTCTCTATCTATTTCCCTATCTATCTATTTTCTCTATCTATTTCTCTATCTATTTCTCTATCTCTCCCCCCCTCCCACCACCCCCTCTATTACCTATCTTCCTATCCTCTCACTCTACCTCTCACCCTCACCCACCTCTACAACCCCCTCTCCCCTATCTTCTCAACCCTACTCCTATCTTTCTCCCTTATCTCCTAAACCTCCTAACACTCACCCCCCTCCACACTTAAACCCCCCTCCCCCAGCTCTTCTCAATCTACCTGTCCCCCCCTCCCTCGCGCTTTCCCGCCGCGACCTCCTGCACGCCCCCGCCCCCGCCCCCCAGCTCCCATTCGCCCCCAGCTGACCCCTCCCCCCCCCCTCCTACCTCATTTGGCGGCCGCTGCGCGACAGTGGTAGCGACCCTTGACCCAAGGGTAGGTCGCTCCCCCTGCCGCTGCAGCTCCTCCAGGTTCCTGAGTTCCTGAGTTCCTGAGACCCACCTCACAGTAAGTACCCCCCCCTCCCAGCCCCTCGCTCTGCCCCGCGCTACTCACCCTCTCTCCTGCTTCTTTTCTTCTTTTCTCTGTTCTTCTGTTCTTCCTCCTCGCTCCTCGTCTGTAATCTTCTTCTGTACTCTTCTTTCCCCCGTCTTCACTCTTCTTCTCTTCTTCCTCATCTTCCTCTGTGGTCTTCTGCCCTCTGTTCTTCGTTTTCTGTATCTTCTTCTGTGTTCCTCTGTTCTTCCGGTCTTCCTTTCTTCTCTCCTTCCGGTCTTCTGGTCTTCCTTTCTTCTCTCCTTCCGGTCTTCTGTTCTTCTGTTCTTCTGTTCTTCTTGTCTTCTTGTCTTCTTGTCTTCTGTCTTCTCTCTTCTGCCTTCGGCTCTTCTGCCTCCTCTGTCCTCTTCTCCCCGCGCCTGCCCTCCTGCTCCTGCCTCATCCCCCTCCCTCCCTCACTCCTGCCGAATCCCCCTCTCTATCTCCCCTATCTAACCCGTTCACTATCTACCTCCCTCACTCCTCCTATCTACCTATCTCTCTATCCCACTATCTAACTCCCTCACTCTCCACCTCCTCCTATCTTCCTATCTCTCTATTTCCCTATCTATTTTCTCTATCTATTTCTCTATCTATTTCTCTATCTCTCCCCCCCTCCCGCCACCCCCTCTATTACCTATCTTCCTATCCTCTCACCCTCACCCACCTCTACAACCCCCCCTCCCCTATCTTCTCAACCCTACTCCTATCTTTCTCCCTTATCTCCTAAACCTCCTAACACTCACCCCCCTCCACCCTTAAACCCCCCTCCCCTAGCTCTTCTCAATCTACCTGTCCCCCCCTCCCTTGCGCTTTCCCGCCGCGACCTCCTGCACGCCCCCAGCTCCCATTCGCCCCCAGCTGACCCCTCCCCCCCCTCCTACCTCATATGGCGGCCGCTGCGCGACAGTGGTAGTGACCCTTGACCCAAGGGTAGGTCGCTCCCCCTGCCGCTGCAGCTCCTCCAGGTTCCTGAGTTCCTGAGTTCCTGAGACCCACCTCACAGTAAGTACCCCCCCTCCCAGCCCCTCGCTCTGCCCCGCGCTACTCCCCCTCTCTCCTGCTCCTGCTTCTTTTCTTTTCTTCTTCTCTGTTCTTCTGTTCTTCCTCCTCGCTCCTCGTCTGTAATCTTCTTCTGTACTCTTCTTTCCCCCGTCTTCACTCTTCTTCTCTTCTTCCTCATCTTCCTCTGTGGTCTTCTGCCCTCTGTTCTTCGTTTTCTGTATCTTCTTCTGTGTTCTTCTGTGTTCTTCTGTTCTTCCGGTCTTCCTTTCTTCTCTCCTTCCGGTCTTCTGGTCTTCCTTTCTCCTCTCCTTCCGGTCTTCTGTTCTTCTGTTCTTCTTGTCTTCTTGTCTTCTTGTCTTCTGTCTTCTCTCTTCTGCCTTCGGCTCTTCTGCCTCCTCCGTCCTCTTCTCCCCGCGCCTGCCCTCCTGCTCCTGCCTCATCCCCCTCCCTCCCTCACTCCTGCCGCATCCCCCTCTCTATCTCCCCTATCTAACCCGTTCACTATCTACCTCCCTCACTCCTCCTATCTACCTATCTCTCTATCTCTCTATCCCACTATCTAACTCCCTCACTCTCCACCTCCTCCTATCTTCCTATCTCTCTATCTATTTCCCTATCTATCTATTTCTCTATCTATTTCTCTATCTCTCCCCCCCTCCCGCCACTATTACCTATCTTCCTATCCTCTCACTCTACCTCTCACCCTCACCCACCTCTACAACCCCCCCTCCCCTATCTTCTCAACCCTACTCCTATCTTTCTCCCTTATCTCCTAAACCTCCTAACACTCACCCCCCTCCACCCTTAAACCACCCTCCCCCAGCTCTTCTCAATCTACCTGTCCCCCCCTCCCTCGCGCTTTCCCGCCGCGACCTCCTGCACGCCCCCGCCCCCCAGCTCCCATTCGCCCCCAGCTGACCCCTCCCCCCCTCCTACCTCATATGGCGGCCGCTGCGCAACTGCGCAGCGGGCGCGCTGGAGGCGCGCCAGAGGCAAGCCCGTCTGCGCCCGTCCCGCGCCCAGCGCCACGACCCCTGGTCCCCAGCTCTCCCGAGCCCCGCTCACCCGCTACGACCCCACCACCCTCCACGCCCTCAACCCAGGACGCTTCAACACCTGCTTCCAAGCTCACCCCAAACGCACCCATGGACCCTTCGCCTGCAACTCCTGCAAACGCATCTTCCACCACGCAACAACCACGACCACAAGCCCACGCGCCATCAACCACCTCAAGTGCATCCTAGTCAACGCTCGCTCCGTCCACAAACACGCCGTTGAACTCTGGGACCTCCTGGACTCCATAGCACCGGACGTCGCCTTCATCACGGAGACCTGGATGAACGCCTCCTCAGCCCCTGACATCGCCACTGCCATCCCCGAAGGCTACAAGATCTCCAGAAAAGACCGCACCAACCAAGTAGGAGGAGGTATCGCCATTGTCTTCAAAGACTCCATCAGCGTCACCACCTCCACCGACGACACCCCTCTCGCCGCTGAACACCTGCATTTTCAGATTCGCACCGACCCGAGGACCACCCTCAGAGGATCCCTCGTCTACCGTCCTCCAGGGCCACGCGCCCCTTTCAGCGACGCCATCGCCGACTTCATCTCCCCGCACGCCCTCGCCTCTCCGGACTACATCCTCCTAGGCGACCTCATCTTCCATCTGGAACAAAACAACGACCCCAACACCACCACCCTGCTCGACAACCTCGACAACCTCGGCCTCAAACAACTGGTGAACACCGCCACCCACATTGCCGGACACACGCTTGACCCCATCTTCTCCGCCAGCAAACACGTCTTCTTCAGCCACGCCTCCGCCCTACACTGGACCGACCACAGCTGCGTCCACTTAACATTCCGACGCGAGACCCGCCACCTCCGCACCCAACCCATCCCTCGCCGACAGTGGAACAAGATCCCCGAAGAGCAACTCCTCTCCGCACTCGCCGCCAACCAACCCACCCGACCCCAACGACGCAGCCCTCAACCTCACAAACTGGATCTCCAACTGCGCAGACATCCTTGCTCCCCTCAAACGCACGCATCGACAGACCAACACCAAAAAACCTCTCTGGTTCTCTGACACCCTCAAAGAATCAAAGAAAACTTGTCGCGCCCTTGAGAAAGCCTGGCGCAAGGACCACACCGCTGACAACATGACCGCCCTCAAGAACGCTACCCGCGAACACCACCACCTGATCTGCGCTGCCAAAAGGAACTTTTTCACCGACAGACTGGACAAAAACAGACTCAACAGCAGAGAACTCTTCAGCATCGTCAAGGAGTTCTCCAACCCCAGCGCCAACGCCGTCACGCCCTCACAGGATTTGTGCGAATCCCTCGCCACTTTCTTCCATCGCAAGATTAGCGACTTCCACGACAGCTTCGGACACCAGACCCAACCAAACACCACCGAACCGGCATACACGGCCATCACCCTCAACAACTGGACCCATATCAACACGGAAGAAACCAAATCCATCATGAACTCTATCCACTCCGGCGCCCCTTCGGACCCCTGCCCGCACTTCATCTTTAACAAAGCCGACGACATCATCGCCCCGCACCTCCAGATCGTCATCAACTCTTCTTTTTCTTCTGCTACCTTCCCCGAATGCTGGAAACACGCCGAAGTCAAAGCCCTACTAAAGAAACCTACGGCTGACCCGAGCGACCTGAAAAACTTCCGCCCCATCTCTCTTCTGCCTTTCCCAGCCAAAGTAATAGAGAAGATCGTCAACAAACAGCTGACCACCTTCCTGGAAGTCAACAACCTGCTCGACCCCTCACAAACCGGATTCCGAACCAACCACAGCACTGAAACCGCCCTCATCTCAGTCACTGACGACATCAGAACCCTGATGGACAACGGTGAAACAGTCGCCCTCATTCTGCTCGACCTCTCGGCTGCCTTTGACACCGTCTGTCACCGCACCCTAATCACCCGCCTCCGCTCCACCGGGATCCAAGGCCAGGCCCTGGACTGGATCGCCTCCTTCCTCGCAAACCGTTCCCAAAGAGTTTACCTCCCTCCGTTTCACTCAGAACCCACCGAGATCATCTGCGGCGTACCCCAAGGCTCATCACTCAGCCCGACACTCTTCAATGTCTACATGAGCCCCCTCACCAACATCGTACGCAAGCACGACATCATCATCACCTCCTACGCCGACGACACCCAACTTATACTCTCCCTCACCAAGGACCCCGCCAGCGCCAAGACCAACCTACAAGAGGGTATGAAGGACGTCGCAGATTGGATGAGGCTCAGCCGCCTAAAGCTGAACTCTGAAAAAACGGAAGTCCTCATCCTCGGCAACACCCCGTCCGCCTGGGACGACTCCTGGTGGCCCACGGCCCTCGGCACCGCACCGACCCCCCAGACCACGCCCGCAACCTCGGCTTCATCTTGGACCCTCTTCTCACCATGACCAAGCAAGTCAACGCCGTGTCCTCCGCCTGCTTCCTCACCCTCCGCATGCTCCGCAAGATCTTCCGCTGGATCCCCGCCGACACCAGAAAAACCGTAACCCACGCCCTCGTCACGAGCCGCCTGGACTACGGCAACACCCTCTACGCCGGGACCACAGCAAACTCCAAAATCGCCTGCAACGAATTCAAAACGCCTCGGCCCGCCTCATCCTCGACATACCCCGCAGCAGCCACATCTCCGCACACCTGAGACACCTCCATTGGCTCCCAGTCAGCAAAAGAATCACCTTCCGCCTTCTCACCCACGCACACAAAGCCCTCCACGACAAGGGACCGGAATACCTCAACAGACGCCTCAGCTTCTACGTCCCCACCCGCCTCCTCCGCTCCTCTGGCCTCGCACTCGCTGCTGTCCCTCGCATCCGCCGCTCCACGGCGGGTAGGAGATCTTTCTCCTTCCTGGCAGCCAAGACCTGGAACTCCCTCCCCACCAGCCTCAGGACCACCCAGGACCACTCCACTTTCCGGAGACTCCTAAAGACCTGGCTGTTCGAGCAGCGATAACCCCCCCATTTTTTCCCCTAGCGCCTTGAGACCCGCACGGGTGAGTAGCGCACTTTATAAATGTTAATGATTTGATTTGATTTGATTTGATTTAGCGGATGGAGAGGTCAAGCTATTCCATGTATTTCAAGAAGAATATAGCTAGAATATTTTCCAGATTTGGAATTATAATCAGATGGCTCATTGCCTCAAAAGTAGTTTGAAGACACCCTCACTGGAACTGCACTTTCCCCCGGCACTTGACTACTTATATATGTATGGACACCTTAGAGGAACAGTTTCGGAGCTCAATAAGGCCTATATTTGCAATCTGTTCTCTAAGACACTAGAGGCATGTTTGCATCAGACCTGGCAGAATAAACTACACCATGAATTTAGAACGGTGTAGTGATCTACACTGTTATGAATGTATAACTCTGGGCTTAGGAAAGCGAGCCTGAAGATCAGTTTTTTTTCTTCACAACTAGTATTGGACAACCAAAACACTAAAGTGAGCAGGCCTCATAGGAAAATCATTTTGCTGGAGATGTACACTGCCTGAATGCAAGCCCTATGTTTGGCATGGTCCTCCCTAAATATTGACTCTTACTGGTTCAAAATATGGAAGCATGTTTTTGAACTCTCAGCCAGGCCTGCTTTCTGTCATGATATCGCTGATATTCTGAGCACCAACTCTAATATGAAGAGATGGATCTCCCACAGACATCTGTGTAGTTTGGCAGTAGAGGCTGCCCAATGTCCCCAAACTGCTGGAGATGCGAACATACTCCACTTGTACAAGTTGCTGAGAAGTGAAAATAATATGTATTGTTTTCATAGTGCTTGTGATTCGCTTAGAAAATGCAGATAAAGCCATTAAGGTCAACTGAAAGCAAGTACTAATTTATCTTTGTTTGTTTTCACAGTTTTCCTGCTCAAGAAGTTACGATAGTTGTGCGGATGGCTCAGTTTATTGAAAACTGAGGAAGGCAAGACCTGCAACCATATCAATTTAAGAAGTGATTTGTTTGCAAGCTCAGTAATAGGTAGGCCTGTGTGAAATAAATTCTAGGCACCCAATAGTGTTCCATAAAAGATTACTGATGTTAGATCCGAAAGGTCTCCTACCCATTATGCGCCTTGAAGAGCATTAATAGCAACCTTACCAATTTCGCCTGAAAAATTCGTATAATCTTTTTAATTGTGATTGATTTGCATTAGTTTCAGATCATGCTAATGGTCTGACAATACTTTCAGAAGCAATATTTACTGATTGTTGATGATGCAAACAATTTGCAAAAATGAACTTCAGGGGTTGTAGTGCTGTAAAATGCCATGTGGTCCTTGTCTGTGCCAGGCACATCCACTTTCGTTGTACCATTTACAGGCTGGAGTAACGCATCATTTACAGAAAAAAAAAACAGTTCTGTCCCAAGTGCAAACACAATCTTGTGCCTGCACTGAAGACAGAGCAGCATTGAAAAGGGAACTAGTGGTTTCAAACCCTGATGCATCTATCAACTCAGAGAAAGCAGAAGGGCTTTTATGAAGAGCAAGGATCCACCCGTAGGTGTGTTCAGTGTGTAATTCTGTCAAAGGAAATGATATGGTGCTAAGAAAACAACCTGGGCTGCAGACACCTTCCATTTCGAAATCTTACACAGCGAGATTACTTCGGAGGCCCCTCAGTTTGCACATGAGGAACATGGCAGCTCAATTAAAGTTATTTAGGCACCTAAAATGAGTTGAAAGCATAGTGTAGCTGGCATTAGACTTGAGTGAGAAGCTGATAAAAGAGCAGCCACCTAATTGGTCACAGAGTTGTCCCAAAATTGCGAAACTAATACACATCAGGAGAGATTTGATAATAGTGGTCCATTCGTTATGGTGGGCATGGGTAAGAGAGAGAGACTAAGGAGGAAAGTTGGGATGGTACATAAAGAGTCTTTGAGGAATTTTAATTACTAATCTGTAGAAAACACCCAAGGCAGTTTACTAGTAGAAGCACTTTATTTCTAAGGTACAGAGCTGAGGCAATGAGATCCTTCCAGTAAAGTATCAACATACATCTGCCTCTACTGAATCTCACCAAGCATTTTTTGAATTCTGAATGGAATACAAAGTACAACAATGACAGGAGCCTGAAACACGAGCCATAACAGCCCATAGCATAAGCTCACAATACAGCCCCCTCCTTGAAAACATACAATTTAAATTTAACACACCACCTCTCCCTCCTTAAATATAAATTAACCTAATGACCGACTTTCAATGCAATCCTAAATATCGAATGCATAATACCTTTCTATGACATGCATTAATAAAACAAACAAGAAAGAGAAGGAGAAAACTAAAAAAAAACTTTACTTACAACCCCCATGGATGTAATCCTCTAACCATTGTATTCTTCTTTATACTGGGAGGTGAAACATTTCCATCTAGTGCTCGCCCAGCCTATTTTATGATAATTCAATTATATCAACAGAGTTGGGTGACAAAAGATTTTCCGGCAGATCTACTAATGGACTCCTGACTTCCCCGATTGACTTCCCATCTACATCTCCTTGTGTACCCAAAACAACAATGGTGTCATCCGTATCTAATCAATCGAATCCTCTCCTGTTCTGATTCCCATCCTTCCATCCATTAACCCTTAACCCCTTCGCTGCTAGGCCTTTCCCCCGTTCTAAGCCTTTTTTGGCTATTAGGAGTAGTTTGAGCGTATGCCCTCATATCTTTTTGTCCACATAAGCTATTCACTCCAAATTTGCATCTCTTTTTTATCAACATCCTGAGGATTCTAAAGGTATCTAGGATTTGTGGATTCTCTTGGAGGGGACAAAGATCATAGCCAAAATTCAGCTAAATTTGGGTTTTTTGGGGGAAAAAGTGCTGCAGAAGAAAGCGCCTGTTTTTTTCCTTGCAAATGGCATCAACGAAGGGTTGAGGTGCTAAAATCACCATCTTCCAGCTTTCAGGAACAGGCAGACTTGAATCAAAAAGCTACAATTTTCAACACAGTTTTTGCATTTTACTGGGACATAGCTCATTTTTCCTATTTTTTGTGCTTTCAACCTCCTTCCAGTTGTAGAAATGTGTGTGAATCCAATGGTGGATCCCGGAAAGCTATGCATTACTGAAAAGTAGACAAATCGTATATTCAGCAAGGGGGCATTTGTGTGGATCCCTCAAGGTTTTCTTATAGAAAGTAACAGTTGAAATAAAATAGTGAAATTGAGTTCACAAAAACAGCCATTTGTGTCTCTGTTTTAATCTGTAAATTTTTCTAACTATGGCAGATTTTCCAAAGCAGTATGCTGTTACGTCTGCTAGACCCTTCTGGTTGTGGGGATATATAGGACTTGTACGTTCACTAAAACCCGAGGTACCCAGAGCCAATAACTGTGCTGAACCTTGCAATGGTTTTTCATTGTGTACCAAATATACAGAAAGTAATTTGGTAAAATATAGAGAGTGAAAAATAGGTGTCAAGGAAACATATGTATTTCCAAAATGGGCACCAAATATGAAGTTTAGAAGCAGTAGTTATTTGCACATCTCTGAATTTGTGGGTACCCATACTACCATGTGAATTAGAGGGCATTTCTCAAAATGACTTTTTTCTTACTAACTGTCTTGCATTTGAAAGGTGCAAATTCAGAGAAAGACAATTGGTAATAACACTTGTCCTACTCTTCTGTGTTTCCCCAGGTCTCCTGATAAAAATGGTACTTCACTTGTGTGGGTAGGCCTAGTGCCCAAGGCAGGAAATGGCTCAAAACACAACATGGACATGTCACATTTTTCCACTGAAAACTGATAAGTTTTTTGCAATGTGCCTAGCTGTGGATTTTGGGCCCTAGCACAGCCGGCACTAGGGAAACCTTGACACCTGTACATTTTTTAAAACTAGACACCTAGGGAAATCCAGGATGGTGTGGTGTCTGTGCCTCTCCCCAGGTTCTGTTACCCAGAATCCTTTCAAACCTCAAAATTCATCTAAACAATCCCATTTTCCTCACATTTCTGGGATGGAAAGTTCTGAAACCTGAGGGGAGCCACAAACTTCCTTCCACTCAGCATTCCCTCAAGTCTCTCGATAAAATGGTACCTCACTTGTGTGAGTAGGCCTAGTGCCAGCGACAGGAAATGACCCAAAACGCAGCAAGGACACATTACATTTTTCCACTGAAAACGTACCCCTTTTTTGTAGTGTGCCTAGCCATGGATTTTGGCCTGTAGCTCAGCCGGCACCTAGAGAAACTCAGCAAACCTGTACATTGTTGAAAACTAGACTCCTAGTGAAATCCAGGATGAGGTGACTTGTGGGGCTCTCATCAGGCTCTGTCACCCAGAACCGTTTGCAACCTCAACATTTGTCTAAAACACATTTTCCTCACATTTCTGTGATGCAAAGTTCTGGAATCTGAGGGGAGCCAAAACATTTCTTGCACCTAGCATTTCCCTAAGTCTCCCAATAAAAATGGTACCTTACTTGTGGGGGTAGGCCCAGTGTCTGTGGCAGGAAACGACCCAAAACGCAAGGTGGACAGATCACATTTTTCCACTGAATACTGACTCTTTATTTGCAGTGCCTAGCTGTGGATTATGGGCTCTAGCTCAGTCGGCACTTAGCAAAATTGTACATTTTTGAAAACTAGACACCTAGAGAAATCCAGGATGATTCTCACCAGAATTTGTTACCTGGAATCCCCTGCAAACCTCAAAAATTGTACTAGGTAGGTACTTTGCCGATTCCCACAGATTCCGGAAGTTTCCTTCATAGACATGTAAGGAAAAATGTGTGTTTTTAGTCAACATTCGTGGTTTGCAAGGCGTTGTGGGTAAGAAAATGGTGTAGGATGGATGCGAAGCACATCACCCTGGACTTCTCCAGATGTCTAGTTTTCAGAACTATCTGGGTCTGGTAGCTTTTTTTAGGTGGCAGCCTACCCACACCCAAAATGTGCAGCTGTTAATGATTGCAAGTGGGATGATACTGGGAGTTAGCCAAACTCTCCTGGCCCACTTGTAAAAACAACACCCAAAAGAATCAAATGCCCTCTTTCTTTCAATTGGGATGAGATGATTTAGTCCCCAGGGGAGCAGAAGACGGTTTCTATGTTTTTTGGGACGTGGCATGGCAATGCCTATGTCAGGCCGCCCCCACAGGGGGCAGAAAGAGTGTTTCCCTATTTTTGTGGGGTGGGGAGCTTGCCCATGTCCATGCTGGGCAGCCCTCACCGATACAAATAAAAAAAGTAATCCCTGGTGCCTAGTAGTTTTATTCCCCCCACCTCGGGGAGCAGAAAATAGCCAAAATAATTACCCCATAATGGGGAGCAGCCTTTGCCCAAAGGGCACTCCCCAAGGTTTTTCTTTTTTATAAACTCCCTGGTGTCTGATGGTAGGCTGCCCCCTCCCGCCCCCCCCCAGGTGCAGATTGGTCTAAAAAAAAAAGGCCAATCAGTCCCCATGGGGGCAAAAAACGGCCAAAATAATTACCCCATAATGAACGACAACAAGGGTCAACTCCCCATGGGGGCAGATTGGCCTACACGAAAGGCCAATCTGCCCTCAGGTGGGGCATAGAAAATGGCCAAAATGTATTCCCAAACACTGGAAGCAACCCTTCCCTAAGGGGCTGCTCCCTGATTAAAAAAAAAGTCCCGGGTGTCTGGTGGGGTGCATCCCTGCTTGGGGATTGCTCTTCTTGGGTGATCCCCAAGCAGGGATCCTCTTGGGACAGGTATTATTGGAAAGGGAAGATTCTCCCCTTTCAAACGATACCTTTCCCATGTGCTTTGGTGCTCGCGGCCGAGAAAGCCCCGCGACCACCAAAGCTGTGAAAAAGAAATTAGGCAATCGTCTCGTTTAGCTTTCACTTTAAATGTAATGATGTCAGAGCACCATGCGCGTGGGCGTCATTGCAATTAAACCAAAAAAATGCCTCAGTCAGGTGGGGAAGCTCTTCCCCAGCCTCTGGGGTGAAAAAAAAGAAAAGTGAATTTGTGGTCATGTGATGAGGATGGAACGGTTCTGTCGTCAGCACACGAGCACCGTGGCTGAGGACAAACCATTCCGTCCTCAGCACTGAAGTAGTTAATATTGCCGAAAGCCACCCATTGGAGATTTCATACCTTAACATTGCTGAAATGGACGGCATTTTGCAATACTTCAACCACTTCTTCTGGTTTATAAAACTTACTCTCTCCCTTAGTTACAAAACCTGGCTTACTTATGCAAAGCCAGTCTCCAACTTTAACACTCACTGGTTTGGTACCATTTATTAAATCATAGCAAATTTTGCTTTTCTGATGCTGTTTTGCCAGGGTGTCTATGATTGTTTCCATTGACCAGGAGTCAATGCATGTGCCAAAAACACATCCGGGATTGTATTTAGTCCTGGGATTCCTCCCCCTCATTATCACAAATGATGGCAACCATGTAGCCTCATTTCTAGTGAGTCTGTAAACCCATGCAGCTTTCATTAATTGGACCACCTAATCTTTCTTATTGACACACGCAGGTTGAATCACGCCCTTAATGACATTGGTTGAATCTATCGACCATGCCATTGCCACTAGGATTGTAAAGAGAAGTAGTTTTCAATTTCACTCTGATCCTGTCACAGTACTGCTTAAATGTATTCGATTTAAATTGCACTCCATTGTCACTTAAGAGAGTAGCAGAAATCCCCTCCATACCAAAACCCTGATCCAAAAAGATCAAAACAGCATCAGTATCTGCCTTCTGCACCACTTTAACCAATGGCCACCTTGAGAAAAGATCCATAACCACTATAACATTCTTTTGCGAGGGCCTCCCGGGCCCCAAAATATCAATGGCTATAGATTCCTATGGGTTTTTTGGACAATGTCCCTCACTCATTGGAGGCCTAAGTGTCTGTAGAGACTTATAAGCTCTGGGGTACTCCGTACACTCCCTGACCATGCGCTCCATTTCTGAATCCACCCTCAGCCACCAGAAAAGTTTCTTTACAACTGCTTTAGTACATCCTATGCCAGAATGGCCCTCATAGCACAAATGCAGGATGCTGTTCTGAAGGATAAGTGGAGGAACGGTTCTTTCACCTCTCAAGATCACACCACTATCAAAAGATAATTTGTATCGTACTTCCCAAAAGGGTTTAACCCTGTCCGAAAAGTTCCTCTTATTGGGCCATTGGCCACCAATGAATTTAGCTACCTCTTGTAACAACACTCTTGTTCCCATTCTTCTTTTTTCACAGCGGGAAGCCCACTATCATGTATCAACACAACATGAAAATCATTTCATTTCTCTTCCTCATACTCCTCCAACTGTGTTGATATTCTGGACAGAAAACCCGCCTCCATGTTATCTTTGCCTGGCACGTACATGATCTTATAAATGAAATCCTGCATGCGTATTGAAATTCTAGCTAGCCTATGCATTGACAGTACCCTCTGTCATCAGTAACCTCATTTGAGGCCTATGATCACAATGTATTGTGATTAGTTTCCTCCACACAAATGCCCTAAAATGTTCTAGGGCCCAAGCTCAGGCTAAAGCTTCCTTCTCTATGATAGGATACTTCTCTTCAGTCGGCGTTAAGAACCTTGAGTCAAAGGCTATTACGCTTTCGATACCTTTGCAATCAACTTGTGTCAGCATAGCACCCAAACCCTTGTTTCTAGCATCGGTTGTTATAATACAGCCTGCAGTTGGCCAAAACTGTTCAATTTGGTTAAGCTTGTAATACAATCTTTTATAATGGAAAAATCTCTCTCACATTGTTGTGACCACATAAATTTGTTTCCCTGTTTCAGAAGTTGTCTGTAATAACACTTTTCTGCAGACTTCAGTATAAATTTAGCACAATACTCAGCAAGGCACAAAAAAGACCATACATCGTCTTTACATTTAGGTGTGGCTGCATTATTGATGGCTTGCACCAAACATGGCCTGGGTTTAACTCCAGACTTATCAATTACATGGCCTAGATACATTATGCTTCTCTCCGCCAATTTACATATTGACAACTCAACAGTCAACCCTTTTGATACCAGGAGAGATAATGCTTTTGTTAACTTGGCATCATGTTTGCATTTTCCTATTATCAGAATGTCGTCTTGAAATAACATTATGCTTCTTTCTTTACCAAATAGGTTAAGCATTAATCTCTGGAAGACAGCTGCAGCCGACGGTTGCTCAAAGGGCATCCGTTTAAACTGGAAGCAGTTGTCAGGGGTAAGAAAAGCTGTGTACTTCATGGAATCAGGAGTCAGAGAATCCTGGTGACATGCTGATGAGAGGTCGATGGTCGAGAACTATTTGGCATCTTTGATTAATGTTACCATTTCATTGCTTTTAGTTAGTAGAAATATATCAATAATAATGTTATTGTTCAAATGGTGCAAGTCGACACATAATATAATTTTGCCATTATTGTGCCAGTTTCCAAATGCACCACCGCAGAAATCCATTTGGATGCTTCTACTGGTTCAATTACTCCAGATGACACCAATTTCTCCAATTCTTCAGAAACCTCCTCCCTTATTGCTATAGGTACATTCCTGATCGTATGTACTTTGGGGTTATCATCCTCTTTCAATCGAATTCTATGCTCAAACCCCACAGGGTTACCCAACTCCTTTTCAAATACTGTGGGAAATTGTTTTAACAAAACATCCACAATTGCAAAGCCATCATCCATAACCAAGACTTGTTCCTTTCTCTTTGGGTCAAAGATGATATGATGTTCCTTCTGATCACAACAGCCCAGTTGAGATGGCCCTCCTTTTGCTGCATAGAGTTTCCATTGTGGCATCCTATGTTTAAATTTAAACATAAGTCAACTGAATCCCAGCATTTTGATTTATTTTCTCCACCAAAACCTTTTGGGATTATATTGGATTCAATTGAAAATCCACTGACTTTCCCAACAAATCTCTCTCTCTAGACCTCCTCATTGACAATGGTGTAGGGAGAACCAGACTCAGCATAAATGGTTATTCCCCCCCCCCCATCATCACCTAACATTTGGGTTTGCATTTGCATGCCTCATCATTCACCATCAAAATCAATTTCTCTTTAACATCCAACACCATATTAAGTTCATCATCCTCCAAATCCTCGTCTGACTCACTCTGCTTAGCATTCCTGTGATCCTCATTTACACATACCACACATTTTTCCATCTACATACTTTTGCATAATGGCCTGATATTCTGCAGTTACTACATTTTTTATTCAAAGCAGGACAACCTTTGCTGCGAGTAACGTGATCCTTGCTGTCACATTTGTTACATCTGCTCTTTTCTGCTTTTACTTTCACTTTTCTTTTGTCCATACTCTGCGAAGTATTACATTTAGTGCTATAAATGTTAAAACCCTCTTTACTGAGGTGGTTTCCTTCTGACTTTGTTTTAATGCTACTGCATTCTGAGATTTCAGCCTTCTTTACTATTGCCAAAATGTTTCCCAACAAAGTATCCCCATGTACCCACAACCTCTCTTGTATGTCAGGATTGCTGGCATGCATCACAACTTGATCCCTTATCAAGTCATCATGTAATGTGCCAAATTTGCAATCACTTGCCAGTTTATGTAAGTCTGCAACATATATTCCCTCTCAAGTGGGAAGTAGAGTCAGTCAGATATTTGGGTATTAAAATTCATACAGACCCTAAGAAAGTGGTGGCCGATAATTTTGAAGCAGCACTCCAGAAACTGGCAGGTGAAGTAGAACAGTGGATTAGGTTACCGTTGTCCTTGAGCATGAGTGCCGTATAGCACTCATGAAAATGGTTGTGCTCCCTCGATTTCTGTTCCTGTTCCAGAATATCCCGATGATGCTACCAAAGACCTATTTTACTGCCCTCAGAGTATTGCTTGTTAGATTGGCCTGGGCAGGTAAGCAACCGCGAGTGAGCTGGCGAACTCTGACTCTTCCGTTCGAGGTGGGGGGGTCTGAGGGCTCCAGATTTGGAGACCTACAGTATGGTGGAGCATGCTGCGGTGGCCCATGCCTGGTTCCATGGAGCAGCGGACACTCCATATCTAAAAATAGAACAAGAGCTAGCCTACCCGATCCTGCTACAGAGTAAAATATTCCATACCCCGAACAGACGCTATGGAGAGTTTGCGTCTTTGAACTCAGTTATACGCGCCTGGCACACACTCCTGCATAAACAAGGGTTGGGCCTGCTGTCCTCTCTGCATGTGCCGTTGGAGTGGTGCGCTTGGTTCGCACTTTGGCGGGATCGAAAACTGATACAGGCTATGAACACCCTGGGTATCAGTACCATAGGAGAACTATTCGTGGACGGCAACATGGAAAAATGGGACTCGATAGAAAACCGGGCCGCCAGGCCAACAGCGCTGCTTCGATATCAGTACCACAGGGTGCAACATGCTATGGCTGCACTATTAGGTGAGGATCTGTGGGAGCCCCCAGATGTACAGGCTCTCTGTATGGTGATATCGAACGACCGACCTTAGAGACTGGTCTCCTGTTTATGGAATGGTAAAGAGAACTAGCGGTACAGATAACTGATGAACAGTGGCGATACTGCTGCTCCATAACACACACGATCTCTCTAAACGGCAAGCTTCGCCTCATACACTTTAAGTATTTAAATAGAGTATACTACACCCCCTTTAGACATCCTTAGGTATGGACTACAAGCTACAGTGAGTTGTCCTAGATGCAGAGAGGACAGGGCTGACTTCCTGCACATGTCCTGGGCCTGTGATGGGGTGCAGCGATTCTGGAGTGCAGTGTTTGACGAACTGGAAGCAATAGTTCGACTACGATTAGACTTTGAACCAATAATATCGCTCCTGGGATGGGATAGGCAGCTACCGAAAACATTCAGAAAGTTGCTGGCGATTGGGTTGCTACTAGCCAAGAGATGTATCGCTATGCGATGGGACAGGGGGCCGGTCCCAACAGTGCAAGACTGGCACAGAGACATGGTGTACTGTAATACACAAACAGACAATTATGGTGAACTGCTCCCTCCAACAAATAGACCTGCAAAACAATGGGATGTCTGTAGGCGGTATCTGGATAGCAAGGAAACCGGGGAGGCAGAGGCAGGTGACATGGTGTGATAGACAACGAGAGAGTTGAAGTTGTGTGCATGTGGCTGGTCCTTTAGTGTCACGCGCAGATGGAGGATTCCGGAACAAACATTGAAACCAATGTCCGCATTTCATACATTTGTAATATTTGTCAATCTGTACAGCACATGACTGCAGTTGCATATTTGTATGTGAACTATTAAAACCATAAATAAAGTTTAAAAAAAAAAAAGTCTGCAACATATTCGTCCACTTTCTCCATGTTGGTCTGCTTGCGCTCAAAAACTTTAATCTACTAATACCAATGCATACCTTAGGTGCAAAACGCTTGTTCAAATAATTTAAATGTGCCACAAAAAGATTTATGCCCCCCTCCATCCACAGGTATCTCAGGCATGCGAGAATACATTTTAAAACCCATAGGACCCGACGAGTGTAAAAGGATCCTCTTCTTCTCTAGACATTTCCTCTGCATCATTGATAGCCCCAATATAATTTCTAGAGTACTCCTTGCATTCTATCCATTTTAAAGGAAGTCAAGGCCTGACAACCAGAAACATTGAGGAGTGCTAATGCTGAAGCTTTGAACACCTATGCTTTAAATAGCCTAGTTCAGTGGTGTTCCCTTTTTTTGCCATGGTCCAATCTTCATTGTTTATAGTTGTAATCCAAAATAACACTTGCTTCAAGGCATCAAAATGTGCACCACTAGCAGAATCATTTAAAAGTTTGCTCCCAGATCCACACGGAAGACAGTAATACCCTCCTGATGCCCATGTGTCAGAAGATGTGCAGAACACAAAACAAAGATGGCTCCCATGTTGGGTCATCTATGGTGATCTAGTAGATTACATTGCAGTGCATCTGCTGCAACATGTTTCTGGGCAACAAGCTTTCGTTTAAGGTGTGCTTGCACATTTGCAGGCACCAGCGTACGTACAGCATGGAATGTGATTGCGATCCCTCATACGGCGGGAAAACGGCTTGCTCACGCATCGGAGTCAAGGTAAGCCTAAACTAAGTAGATTTCCAACCTGGAAGATGATGTGCCCTCAAAATCACTCATAACTGGATCGCTTGTAGTGCACTCAAAATTGCTGATCATTAGACCGCTTGTGGTAATGCTGGGTAGGCAACAGCAGCGTTTGACAGCTAATCAAGGATCACTGAGCGAATTGCTGTCAGTATAATGAGCGATGGCGATGGGTTCAAACTGCACCTTAGGCTCCTTGTCGCCAAATTGTAGTAAACACTCTAGGTAGTTTACTAGTATAAGCACATTATTCCTAAGGTATAGAGCCAAGGCAATGCGATCCTTCCAGTACAGTACATCCAACCGCCTCCATAAAATCCCTCAAAACATTCTTGAAATCCTGAATGGCATACAAATTACAACAATGACATAAGCTCATAATACAGCCATAACAGCCAGTAACACGAGCCCACAACACAATTTTTCGATCTGAGTCATCTTAGATAGATGCAAAGCAAAAATGATTTAACCCAAACAGAGAACACCAAAGTTCCAAGGAACTAGAATTCCCTTGCAACTTTACCTGTACCCGACAGTAAGTTTCCTATGAAACATTACCTCCTCTGCAGTTGCTAGGTCTAACAAGATTTAAAGCTGGCTATAAATGTTTTCTTTTAATGTGGCAAACTTTCTGAGAAGTGTAGATTATAAGGCTGGAGTTCAAATTCTGGAAGATTTTTAAGTCATCTATTTACAGTAACCTGTATTGATAATGTATTACTTTAGACAAATATTGCAAGTAGGTTCTCATTCTCCTAATGAGGCTACTGGATTCGGGCAGCAGAATCACCTGAATTTGGGGGATACTGGGTGCAATTCCACACCATGTGACGGCTGTCGGCCTAATCTGGGTTTTCCGACTAACTAGCGGGGCCTCATCTCTGCCTCAGAGCAGGGATGATTGTGGCAACTGGGCGCATGACAAGAAAGACTCCTCAGGAGAATCATGGTCGATCAGATCTCATCCCTTTCTTTCAGTTATATTAGTCTGACACTGGCAAAGACAGGGGCAGAGTATAGTTCCAGAAGGATTTATTGAAGTAACTGCATCTTATATAAAATGGCATAACTAGGATGATAAAACACACTAAAAGCAAAAAGGTGACAAGGAGTGTGAAACACAAAAACAGTCCTACCATTTTGTCACTAGGAGTGATATATAATTTTCCTACCTAAACTATGTTAGAGCACAGCGTAATAAGCCCTTATCTGCCCTTCAGGTTTCCCCCCTGGGTAGGCATCATCCACGAGCAAGGAAGCCTGTAGTCTAGAAAGACACCGTCCCCATATAGGCCAGGGATTCGGTAGTCTAAGCAAGCAACTGTAGCAAAGATCCCCTCGTGAGGATATGTATGTTTCTGCAAATGTTGGAGACTCAGAGTACCACTTTTGCCAGCAACCCTATCTGACTGCAGCCTTGAGGAAAGCACAAAGTCCAATGCTAAGAACGTGATGGTTTCCCAGGAGAAGGAACAAATAGAGAAAATGAAACAACACCGCAAATGTGGCTAATGCTAGAATAATAAAGCAATGCTGAATAAAATGTAACTGGGCTAAAGTGCACAACGGCAGGTTTTCTAAAATACTGTGTCTAAAACATGCTTAAAATAGCTATACACAACAATAGATAGGAAGGTGGTAGGAGGTTTGGCCTCTCACAGGTCTGGCCTGCCCAACTCACCCTATTCCTTTGACTTTAGGAAATCTGTAGCTACTCCATCATTAATAAATAGTGAAGGCCAGTATTGTTGACCATACTGAGGTTCCTGATTTTCGTTACTTGGGACTTCAAATTCAACTTCATTCACACATTGCACAGAAAGGACATAGTTGAATGGATGGATAGATATTGTCCTAAATAGTCCCCATTTAGCGACGAGATAGTTAAGGAGAAATTTTGCTTGCTTCCATGCATGACCTCAATCTTATGGCCTTAAATGGGTGCATCGGTCCTGACATTATGATTGCATATCTACATAATACACCGAGCTGAAGGACGGCATAGAATTACTCATTGGCCCTAGAATAGATATTGATTATTACCCTTTAGCAATAAAAACATTACTCTTAATTGTCAGTTAGTGAGCTGCGGCAGGGATGTTTCCTATCTGTAGTTACCCAGTTTGCTGGCAGGCAGCTAGTGTTTTGGAAAAAATCTGTTCTCAAGGAGAAATTCTTGTCATGTTATAGGCAATTCAGACAAGGCATGGATGTTTGTGGTCTTTGGAAAAAATTGAAAACTCATTGACTTATAAGTTTCCACTACTAGTCAAAGGAGGCTCTAGGGAATACTCCATAATCAAAATTTGTCCTATGCGGCAAACTGCTAAACCTTAACCTACAAGATACACACAATAAACAAGACAACTGAAGAAAGGTAATTGATTCTACTAAGACTTTGGAAGAGATTGGCTAGCTAATAAAAATGTTTCAAACTATGTAGCTGTTCCAAAGAAGAAGCACTTTGACAAACAATGGGCTACAATATTTCAGATATGTAAGCGGGGGGGGCTTAAATACATTTTGGTTGCATGTAAAAAACCTAGGCAAGAAATATTATCAACCCAGCCACCCACCTTAATCAAGATGGTTGCTACAGAAGTATTTGACCAGCATATTTTGTGGTTATCGTTTGGTGCAAAAAAATGGTAAAGTTACGTTCTGTTAGTCACAAATTGAGAATGTCTCCTCAGAGAGGGAATCAGCTCATAATGAGAAGTGGAGAAAGTGGTGCCTTAGCCCAGAAGGATATCTGGTAGCTTTGTTTAAGAACAATTCTTATTTTTGTTTCCAACTGCTGACCCTTTTGTACAGCTCTTACATTGAGATATGTGTAATTTCTGGATCACGGAGGTGCTCAGTTTTGCATCCCAATTTTAAAAAGGGTAAGCTTTCCTTGTTGACAAACCATTGTTTAAACATCCAACTAAATGTGGATACAAAATTTTTTGTATGCATATTTTTAATAACAGGCAAGAGCGGTTTTAGGTGATTCATTTTATGCTGTTCTATCCTCTAACCAAATAGGTCTCTGCAGAAAGTGTGGAAGCAGAGTTTTTGTTTTTTCTTGCTCTGTATTAATTCACCATCACAAATGAAAAATTCAAATTCAAATGTATTTATTTGTTTATTGCACCATTTCTTAAAATCATTACAATCTAAAATGAGCCTTACGCGTTGGCAGTGACCACTGTATTGACAATAAAAGAACACTGGAATAAATAGATCATTCAATAAAAACAGAAATAAAAAACAATTTAGATGTTAAGACCTGACATAGCTACCTGACATCGCAAGAGGGGAGACATAGATAAGTAGGACCATTCCCCCACCCTCTAAAAATTCCCCATCCGGCAGCCCAAAGGATGTTCTCTTCCAAGTAAGGGAGGGGGTGGTTTGCGCAAAGATTTACTCTTCAGTCAAGTAGTGATCATTTGTAAGGGCTTTATTCGTAGGCAGCCCATTCATAGTCGCCGAAGTGACCAGCAGGCCTACTGCATCTTTCATAAATTTCACAAACCGAGCTGCCACTTGTGCCGATTCCCCTCTTAAGCAAACCTCTAAAGGTCCTTGGCAAATCCGAATATTTAAAATATGCCAAAGCGGTCGGAGCCAGAACTTACTTAGTAGAATCAGCCCCCTACAGATACATAGCACATGGGTTGGTGACACTTCACCCTTAGCACAAAGGCAGCATCGCCTATCCTCCTCCATTAAGTTCCTCCGCCCGTACCAGTAGACCTTCAAGGGAACTAACTCAAAGCGCCAGCCCATTAATTGACATTTCAAAGTCAATTTGAAGGGCACAGACAGGTAGAGTGGCAGGGACCTGGGCGCATACAACATTGAGGCAAGGCTACTATGCCCAAGGTTTTTCATTGGATGTGCTTCTCCCCCTGCTGAAATTATTCTGGCCTTTTTAATCAGCAGTTTTGCCACCACTAGTACCAGAAGCCCTCTTGTCCAGATTGTGCGTGCCTCTAAATCCTCCAGGGCCTGGGTGAGAAACCTATGCCAGCTTGTCGTTGTGCAACGTATTAATTTCCAGATGCAGTTTTTAAGCCCGCCCTCTCTCGCCTGCTTGACTTTCAAACTGTAAGCTAAAAACTTGGCATTTTGTAGCCATTGCTGCAAGGTTATCCCAAGCTCTAACTTGAGCGTGTGAAGTGCAGTTTGGGAGCAGAAAAACTCTTTGGGAACAAGATAACTGTACTCTGTCTAGCCAGTTGGCCATTCTTTTTCTGAAGCTACGTGCCCCATAAGCCACTGTGGGGAGGAATTTACACAAGGGTGTAGCTTGCTCAGTAAGATTGGGGGGGTGGTGAGCTTCAGATTTTCTGACAGCCAGACTGACATATAGGCCCTCATTATGTCTTCGGCGGTAAAAACCGCCTACCGCCGCGGCGACGGCCGTCAAAAGACCGTCACCGCGACTACCATCCGTTCGCCAAATTATGACCACAGCCCGATTTCCGCCACAAGAAGGGTGGAAATCCGGCTGTGGTCATACTGGCGGACGGTAGTAAGGTGGCGCTGCTACCACCAGCAGCACCATGCCAGTAGACTGCCGCCAGCCATATTATGTCACATAATACGGCCTGGCGGTGTTCTGCTGGTGGGCACTGCTGACGGTTGCAGCGCCCGTCCCGTCCCCTGGATCCAGGTAAGTCGGGTGTCTGACAGGGGAGGGGGTAAGGGGTGTTGTGTGTGTGGGGGGGGGTGTGCATGTATGTGTGAGTGTGTGCGTGAATGCAAGTGTGTGTTTAGTGTTTGCATGCGTGTATGCATGTGTGTGAGTGCATGTATGAATGGAAATGAGAATGCATGCATGCCTGCGTGTAAGTGCATATGTGTGTGCGGATGTGTGCGTGAATTAATGCATGCGTGTATGTCTGTGTGAATGAGTGTGTGTCTGCGTGTGTGTGTGTGTATGAGGGGGAGGTTGGAAGAGAGGGGGAGCATGGATGAAGGAGGGGGTGGCGGGCATCTGGGGAGTGTTGGGGGGAGGGGGCCTCCTATCGGGGATAGTGAAGGAATTCCCTGTCACTGATAGGGCCTGCGCCACGGAAACCATGGCGGTAGGCAGGGTCGTAATACCGCCAGTGGCACTTTACAGAAGGCCCCTTCTAGGGAGTTGGCTACCCCTGGTGAGCAGTGATATGGGCTGCTAGATGGCCCCTATGGTCCAGCCAGACTCCCAGATATTTATAAAAAGTCACCACCTCAATGGCTTTTCCCTCTATGAACCATGCCCCCTTTTTCTGCAGTTTCTGTAAGATTAGCATCCCCTTTGTTTTCATTATATTCACTTTCAAGCAGTTGACCTTACAGTAACCTGTTAAGGTTGTAAAGAGTCTTTGGAGGCCAATCAGCATGTGATCTAGCAGGACTGTGTCATCCGCATAGTGGAGTGTTTGGATTTTGAGGCCGGCTATTTTAGGTGGGAAGGCCCTCACCGACACCAGGTGGTCCGGGAGGTCTGCCAGATACAGACTGAATAAAAGTGGGGCAAATATGAAGCCTTGCTTCAGGCCTTTGTTTGTCCAGATTTTGCCCGTGGTGGCCCATCCAGTGCTAACTCCTATCTTTACCCAGGTATCCGAATAAAAGGACGATAATTGCTTTTAGTAAATTCTGCGGGATACCCCAGAGTTAAGTTTGGCCCAAAGTTTTTGCTGTGACACACTGTCAAACGTGGTCTGGAAGTCAATGAACCCCCATAGGGGGCCCTTCCCCATAGCTGCTGTTGCATCTTCAATCAAATGGGCAATGCAGATTAGATTGTCTTCAATATGACAGCCCTTTTGGAAACCCGTTTGCGATAGGGGCATCAGCTTCCTTTCTTCAGCCTACACCTGAAGTTCTTGATTTAATATACTGGCATAGCACTTCCCGTCAACATCCAATATTGTGATAAGTTGGTAATTTCCAGGGCATGATCGTAAACCTTTTTTGTGGATGGGAACCAGAAGTGTGCCCCTCCATGTCTCCAGGATGCTACCTCCTAGTCGACACTCCTGAAATAGCAGTGCCATTACTCGGCCCATCGAGAAGGGGCCCACTTGTATACTGCCGCAGGAATGCTGCTTGGTCCCAGTGCGCCTCCTGTTTGCATTGATTTGATGACAAGCGCTACTTGAGTTGGGGTTGTAGGCTGAAGTTTATTGAGAGCCTTCATAGTCTGGATCCCATTGCATCGTGAGACAAGCGGGGTGCTTTTCTGGCTGTCTTGGCTGGCTATGGGGCACTGTAGTCTCCACGTAAAGAGCCTTTATTTAAGATTCCCATTCCCCAGGAGAAATGTTAATGTTGGATGCCTGGTGAGTTGGCTTAAAGCATATATTGACCCATAGCCTACATTTTCTCTGTTCCCTGGATTTTATAGCCTCATGTGCATTGACCCACCTTTTGGCCTCCTCATCCCTTCTTTGAGCATAGAGGGCCTTTCTATATTCTAAGCAGGTGGTGACAATCTGCGTGCACATTCTTTATTTTCCCCCTTGTCTTCGCTCAGATTCCGCAGGGCTTTGTTTGGACTGTGTTTTAGTGCCATTACTCGGTGCTTCCTGTCTGTTGCGTAGCTGGAATATACAGACAACTTGTAATTTTCTATCCCTCTTGAGCTATTTAAATTTTTCCTCAGATGGTTGGTGAGAGAATCCCAGAAATTTGCCATGATGGTTTCACTGCTAGCTTGCTCGACTATATCCAGAAGATGGTCCACTATTTTCCTTGCTTCTCTTGCAGTTGAGTGGGCAGTAGGGTCCGAATTTCACAGTTAAGAATAGCATGATCACTGGCCAAGGAATGATCATGATGAACTTGGTGATGTCTCAGAAATGCGCCACTGATATCCAGTTGTAATCCAGGGTGGCCATTCTGAAACAGGAGATGTGTACAGTATATAAGCCGCAGGTGAATCTGTGCTAAACTTCCCATTTAATATTTGCAGGCCAAGTTGATTTATAAAGGGGGCTAAAACGACTCCCTGCTTATCAGTTCTTTGGGGCTGCCTATTAATCAGGGGTATGGCCCATATTTGGTTGCCCAGTGACACGAATGGGGAGTCCTGCATTGGGGTCGTCAGGTTTGCGTTGAAATCACCCATCACAACCCATATATCTTCTGGATAGGTTGCTGATAGAGCTTCCAAAATGGGGAGTAGTGTGGTCAAAGTGGCTTCTCTTCTTGCTTTTACTGGGTGAAGATAGAAACACCCTGGAATAATGATGGTAAGCGTGGTTTTTACTTTATCTGTTAGTGCTGCTGAAAGTTTAATTAAAATGTAGCCCCCTCTTCCTTTGCATAGCATTACTGTTGCCACCAGATCATTCAGATCTGGAAGCGTGGCCCCCTGCCTGTGAGGATACTACTGATGATTCATAGGCAGTGAAGTTAGGCCAGGGGGATGAATAGAGAGTTCATGTTTCCTGCAGGGCGACAAGATCACACTTCTTCATTTCACTTATGGCTGCCGCCTTGGTTTCACAGACTGTTAAGCCTCGTATATTCCAGGGCTGATTTTCAATTTTGAACTTATTTCTTAGGGAGATTTATCCGGTGGCTGCTTGCTAGGGCCGAAAGCTAGGTGCACTTGGAAGTCACGCCCTGTCCAGGGATCTCTGTGATTGCATAATGCAGTGGTGGGCACCTCCTTCTTTATTTACAATGATTAATAAGCACCCTTCTGTACCTTGGTTTGTTTTTTCCTTTCCCATCACGCCAGACCTCATTTGGGCCATCATACTCCTCTATTAAGCAAGGTTGATATTTAGATGGGTTAGAAGTGCTTTTTGTTTCTTTTTAAGGCACTTACCGGCATCGGGTTGATGAAAGTTATTTTGGTGCATTCGTTTTTGTCCCTGCTATCTGGGGGAAGAAAGGCCACTCCATCGATATCAACAAACGAAATATTTTCCAATTTTGGTATATGGGCAAAAAGTTTCAAGATGATTCCTCTGTTGAGGATGTCCTACTTCCCTTGCGAGGAGTACTCAGGGTATAAAATGATCTTATATTTGCTGAACTTTACTATTGCCTGATTATTGCACTGTGCATCGTCCTGCCATTCAGCTGTATTGGGGGCAGGCTAGAGTCTCCCTCGCTTAGGTCCTGCTCCGACGTTCTGTGTCCGCCGACATTCTGTAATAAGCAAATTGTGGGACTGTTTTGTGGGATCGTTATCCTAGGGATGCTCCAAGGTGATGACATGATGCCGGGTGTTCTCCCTGCCTCGTGTGGCCCATATAACATTGACCTGTTGCTTTTACATCACACTTGCTGACCAGGTTGTTGTCTGTTTGTGACCATGATATGACTTTTTCTGCTACAGTTGCCATGTTATGACATGGTGTTGTTGTTTTTGTACCGGTGTTAGTGGTTTGGAGTATGCTTCCTGGTATTTTAAATGTTTCTGGTATTCCAATTTGTTTCAAGTTAGGAGCATCTGTTGTAAGGGTATCTGCCTCCTCATTGTCATTGTTTTTGGGGTCATGATTGGCGTGGCTATTTAAAGTTGTTACCTTGCCGTCTCTACTCCCCTTTGAATCCTTGCTCACAGAATAGGGCCAGTACAGAAGGTTACCATCCCTAGATCTGCTTCTTTTGTTCAGCTTTTTCAGTCTTTTCTTATTTTTCCTTGATAGTGGCACATTTCACCTGTCCTGGGCATTAACCCCGCTGCTTGAGGCTTTGGATTCTGGGAAGGAATACTCCTGTCCTTGTGTACATTGTTAGTCATTCCTGACTGCTGAGCTCCTAATTTCCTTCTTAAGGTCCTCATTCAAAGAGCTCATGATTTCAGGTAGCGATTCTAATTTCCTTATAATTGGGTTACAATGGCATGACTTTTGCCTTTGGTTCAGTTGTACTGATTCTTGAGCTCTAGTTATAAGTCGGTTTAAGCATCTAGCTTTCTATCAATTCTCATGATTAAGGAAGCCACTGTTTGTAGAATGTTTATTTGGACATCAAGTTTATCGGCGTGGAGGAGTGCTGCACTGGCCATCAAGTTCACTGTCCTGTTGCTACTTATTAAAGTGTCAGAAGATAGAGGTGATGGAGATGGGGGGCGGCCATATTCCTCCCCACTTTCTTTGATCTTGGAGTATTCATTTTGATGATGGATGAAGCATGAGCTAGAGAAACTTAAGCACCAGCTGGCCAGTGAGCACCTTTCATCCTGTTCTCTATTTCATATCATATCAATGGCCATATTTTACACTATGGAGTCTGTAGAAGAAGTTGGCCCTTGGGAAGTGCCTAGGCCTACCTCTGGGCCGGGATGTCCTTGCCCCTGAGTTAGGATCTTCTCTGTGACCATAATGCTTAGTGTGTCTGGGTTTCACAGTGGTTGCATGTCAAGACACTCTTGGTCCCCTGGCGCCACTAATGAGCCTTTTCTTTGGCCGATATTGTGCTTCCCCCTGTCCCAGCTAGACGTGTGAGCGCCCATGATGCTCAAGTGACTTGTCCTCTAGGGTTTCCATTGCATCCGGGATGTTGTTTGTGTTTGCTTTTATGTTTACTTTTGTTTGGGACTCGATGGGCTGCACCGGAGGGGATATCATTGTAAGTTCCTGCTCAGGTTTCTCCACCCTTCCTAACGTAGCAGTGACCAATGTCATCCATGTGCTCCTTTGGGTATTGACTATGCTTACTACATTCTTCCCTGTGATTACTAACTCAGGGCTACGTGGAATCCTGTTGAGTGCTGCATTGCTATATGAGTCCTCAGGAAGCTCCACGTTGTATCCTCTTCAGCCTCCTCAGCAGGGTGATTGATTTAAGCGTATGCATTCCTGGGATGAGGCGGGTTGAACCTCTTTATTTGCTGGTGTCAAGTAGCCTCTGATATCACTCTCGCATTTTTCTGATGGGTTAACGTATGTCTTGGGGGGGGACTGATAAGGTGATCATTTTGACATCTACTTTTCTTGGAATAGAGCATTTTGTCCTTTTGGCTCTTGGCCGTCTTGTGGGGACGTTGGTGTGCTTACAGTTGTGCTAGTGCAGCACTTCACATTTTCATGTCCTTCAATTACTGTAGGGTTGTCACCTTATGCTGGTTTCTGTTTGTCACTAGATGATCTTTTTAGCCACTAGCTCTTCCTTGTGGCTAAGTCTTGAGGGCTTGAGAGCTCCAGGCCTGTGCCGCCATTACACTCTCTGTATGCAATGTTCCACTGGGGGGGGCCAGGAGGGGGGTACGAGCACACAGGACCCTTACAGTAGCACGCTGTGAAAAGAAGCCACCAAGCACGGGTGCTGATGTATATGCTTTGAGGCTCAATTTGTGTTTGGAACAACCCGCAGTTGGAGTACCCTGGTGGTGTCCACCTGTGTGCACAGGCAGCATTACTTTCCTGGTTGGTTCTTGGTTATTTTCCTGGATTACTTTCAGGACGTGGGCTTGGCACGGCACCACACCTCCCCTTGAAAGTGAGATCTTGCTTTGTCTGACCTAAAGGAGGAGCACAAGCATGCACCGATGTTTTAAGAGGTACTCCTGTCTTTTGCTTGTGGGCTTGGATCTTAGGTCTTGGGGCCCGAAGGCCTTGTTTAATCTTGAAGGGAATGCTTGTGAGCCAAGGAACTTGTTTGTTCTCTTGTTTCTTCTCTCTCCTTTTATCACACTGCATTTGTCATTTTCCAGGCGGAACAAAGTGAGAGCAGTTAATAGCTGAGTATTGAAAGCCGAAAGTCAATAGTCAAAGGTCAAGAGTCTCCAAGCCTGCAAGTTCTCACCGGATCCCGGAATTGCCGTTTGGGGCCATTGGGAGTGCCATGGCCAGGGTGGGGTAGGAGCACTGAGGACGCAAGCTGCACCCTAGGCTAGTAGGGCTGATTCCGTGAACCTGGGTCTCAGCTGTATACAGGGCCTAAACCTGCAACCCCAGCTCACTGTAATTTCCAGTTCCAAATAGCTCCTAGCTCTCTGTGGTGCTCCTCTTTCCCCTTAGGGATTGGGGGTTAATGCTCCCCTGTGGTCATCCCGGTGGGGGGGGGGGTGATTGGTTGGCAATGTGGCCCTGTTTGTCTCGTCCTGGGCCACCTGTGGCATCTTGTGTGGCCCCCTTTGTGATTATCTTGCCTTAGCTTGCTTTAGCTTGTTTTGGTTATTTTGTATTTCGTCTTTTGTCCTATTTGACCGGCATTGCGAATTTTTCTGTTTCTTCCATTAGTGCCCCCATAAGCTGGCTGCAGGGCTAGAGTGCTGGTGGGGTAGGTAGAGCTAGTAAAGTTGTTAGAGCAGATGAGGGATTGTGCTTTGGAAGTAGATAGTAGATGGTAAAATTTCTTATATACTGTTTTGCTTCTTTGGTTTGTTTACTTGATGGCTGCTGAGGTTATTGAGGAGTGCTAAAGTTCTCCCCTTAAGGTTGCTGAGCTTGCAGGGACTTACAAGGGCTGCTGGCGGCTGCCGGCAATTATTGTGGGAGAATATTGCAGGCGATATTGCTGATGATTATAATGGGAGCACCAGATGCAGAAGTGCAGAGGTGTACAAAAGCGCCTAGGTGCTAAGTGTACCTGGGGCGAGCAAGGCAGGCACACGTACTGTATAGGCGAAGTGGAGAGTGTTCCTTTGGGCATGAGGTGCAAGCAGCAAGCAGTAAACAGAGTCAGGTTGGATTAACCCCAATGTGCCCACCCTCACCGCCCTCGCAATAGTCTCGCATTCATTGGCCCCCAGTCCACCACCAGATCACCTGGTCTTTCCACGACCCAGGCCTTCACTCACAAAATTTCTTTCACGGGCAGCCGACGCCAAAGCAGTGTGGCCAGCCCACAGGCGGCTTCACCACCGCACTTCCACTCCTCACAGTTGCACTCACTTCCGTCTGCTAATCCATCCGTCTGTCTGCTCCTCAGCATACTTGCTGCGCTGCCCTGCCCAGCAGCCGCCACCACGTCTCAGCATCTCAGCGTCTTTAGACAGTCATTCGCCAGCATACCTATCGCAACTTCCTCCTTGTCCATCACAAAAAAAAGGAGCTCTCTTTATACCTGGTTCATAGACTTAAACGAGGTTGCATGCCACAATATCGACCACAAAACATTATGGTTCAAAAGTATTTAGGCAAAATATATATACAGCCAAAATATTGAATTTCCATGCATATAATGTAAATTATAAAAACATTTACTACAAAAAATGTGTAATTAAAAATAACAATATAATTAACCAAATGATCTACTACAAAAATACAGCGTATAGAAATGGGTCCAGTTAAAACTATCTAAGGTTGAAGTAAATCTAATTATTTTGGAATTTGGGAAATTACATAAAAAAGGGATGAGATTCACTATTCTGCCACAAGCCTAACAACAAATGGAAAAAGTCCATAAAGGGCTAGTATTTACTGACACATGTCCCCCTACCAAACATGAAGAAAATGCATTACCTTGAGGGTTTGAGATTTACTACATTCTAACTTTAACCCATTTCATATTTGAGAAAGAGCATAAGGAGGAAGATTCACTATTCTGACTTGAATCTTCTTAAAACTGAGGAAAGTACCTAAATTAAAGGGTGAGATTTATTATTCTATTTAGAATATTGGGGGAAATGCATAAAACAAGGGTTGAGGTTTACTATTCAAATTCCAAACCAACTAAATTCTGAAAAGCACATCATTAAAAAGGTGTAAAAATTAATATTCTAACTCCAGTCCAACAATGAATAGAAATCACACATACAATAAAGTGGGTGAGATTTACTATTCTAACTCCACTCTCATAAACATTGAGAAACGTGTATTAATCAGAGGTGAGATTTTCTATTTTAACTCCAATCCAACTAAATTAAAGGGAAATGTATACATGAAATGGGAAATGTATACAAAAAATGGGTGAGCTTTGCTGTTGTAACTGCAGTCTGACAAGCATTGGGAGGAGTGCATTCTTTGAGCTTGAGATTTACTATTCTAACTCCAAATCAACTAAAATTGGGCATGATGCATAACAGATAGGAATAAGATTAACTATTACAACCATAGCTCTGCAAACAATGGGGAAACAGTATAGATTAAGGGGTGTGATTTGCTATTGTAACCCCAAAACAACAAAGTTGTAGAAAGGCCATAAATAAAAGGTATGAGATTTTCTATTCTAACTCCAGTTCAACAATTATTGGAGGAAATGAATAACTCAAAGGGGTGAGATTTACTATTCAAACTCCAATCTCACAAATCTTAGAGAAAATACATTAATTAGAGGGGTGAAACTTACTATTCTAACGACAGTCCAATAAAAGGGTTATTATGCATAAGTAAAGGAGTTAGATTTACAATTCTAACTCCATTCCTAGTAACATTGGAGAAAATATATAAATGAAAGAGTTGATATTTACTATTTTAACTCCAGTCCTACAAACATTAGAAAAGTGCATAAATAAAAGGGGTAAAATCTACTATTCGAATTACAACCACAAAACTCAATAAATTAGCCTCTGCTAAACCCTTTGGTAGCTTGGCACAAAGGCAGCCAGGCATAACTTTGTGGCATTTGTTTTAAGTAGTTATACAGTTAAGAGGAGTAATAAAGTGAATACACAAGACAAGCAACATTCCACACCCATTTAGAAAAATAGACTAAAATGCAATAAATGAAATGAGACCCAACAAACAAAATCCATTAGATAGAACCAGAGATATGCCACTTCAAAGTTTTAGGTAAGCATAGCACCTAACAGCACAAAGCATCACTCAGGGTCATCTGGTCATGCTACATCAGGGGAAAATCACAAGTACAGGCCAAGTACAATGAAGCATGGGTCAGATAGAGGGACCCGGTTGGTCCCCTTGAAAAAGTTATTTTCTCAAAGTTTAGCACGAAGAGTCCAGAACTTCAGGATATCTCATTTTCTTGTAAAAGAGTGCACTCTAATGCCAGCCAATGGTCCACGAGCTGTGGAAGCACCTCTTGGTGTTCAGGGACTCACTCTAGCAGAGGCCAGGAGGGTTCAGGCAGGCCCAGTTTCAGGTCCAGGTGGGGTCAGTTGTGGAAGGTCAGCTGGGCAGTTGCAGGGAGGCCTCTGAAGTGTGTTGTCTCCCTGTAGCTCAGAACAAGAGCTCAGCCAACTGATCCTTGGAGTCACTCAGGTACCCTGAGAGGAAAAGAGCAGATCCAGTCTTCCTTCACAGAGAGTGGGGCAGGTCTCAAGCAACAGGGCAGTCCTCTGAGGAACAAGGCAGGCCTCAAGCAGCATGGCAGTCCCCTGGAGAACAAGGCAAGCCTCAAGCAGCAGAACAGTATTCTGGTAGCAGAAGGACACTACTCTGAGAAACAAGTTAGGCCTCGAGCAGCAGGACAGTCCTCTGGGGAACAAAGTAGTGCTTCTTCAGTAATGTCCACAGGTCCAGAAGTCTAATGAATAGTTGCTCTGATCGTCCAGTACTCATACCTGGTGCCATCCTTTGTGTTGGGAGAAACTTCTAGGCTACCCCTCACATCTGCTTCTGGAAATGTCCTTCCTTCCCCTGCACAGGATCCAAGTGGTCTACAGTGAAAAAAGACTTGGGTCAAGTGTCTTTGGGAGTGCATCGGAGGCAGCCCTTTGAAATGCAAAAAGTTGATCAGGAAACAGCTCTACCCCACCTATTGTGCCAACACCCAGTCCCGCTCTGGCTTATTGTCTGTGAAGAATATACAAAGTCCAACTGCCAACCAGTCTCAGTCATTAGACCCAGGATGAGGCTGCCAGCATGAAATGGGTAGAACATAGAACATGAAAATGCCAACTTTCTAAAATTGACATTTTCAGAACTGTGACTCAAAATCTGACTTTACCATTAAAGAGGATTCTAAATTACAATTCTTTTGAGACCGACATGGCATTTGTAAACGTTCCCAATCAAAGGCTAGTATTTATTAAATATAATAATAAGGTAACCCAATATTGTCATATTGGAGAGGTAGGCTTCACAGTAGTAAAAAACATATTTGGGAAGTTTGCACTACCAGGATATGTAAAAATTTAAAACATACATCCCACCTTTGAAATACAATCCACACTGCCCTGTGGGTTGTTTAAGGCCTGCCATAGGGGTGACTATATATGTATTAAAATGGGAGGTCTAAGAGTGACAAAAGGTTATTTTGCCATGCCGAATTAGCAGCATACATTTAATTTACAAGCCTTGAGTACATGTATTAACACTTAACTAGGGACTTATAAGTAAATTAAGGGCCTCATTTAGATCTTGGTGGAGGGAATACTCTGTCACAAATGTGAGGGATATCCCATCTGCCCTATTATGATCTTCATAGGATTTCATGAAATCATAATAAGGCGAATAGGATTATTATCCTCCGCCAAGATATAAATCAGACCCTAAATGTGCCAAATGAGTGTAGGCCAATTTTACCATATTTAAAGGAGAGATCACATGCACTTTAGCACTGGTTAGCAGTGGTAAAGTATGCAGACTCCTAATGCCAAAAAAAAACGAATTTTAAAAACGGAGGGTGTTGGGGAGCAAAAGGTTTGGGGGGTAACCACACGAGAGGCTGCCAGGTCTAAACGTGAAATAAATGAAATATAATAATGTCTGTGCCCTAAATATGTGTAGTGTTAGAAAACAATTTACTGAGAAATTCAAGTCTAGTGTGGGCAGAATAATAGATGGTTTTTATCATCTCTTTGAGTTTCTGTATTTCGAGGTCACATTGTATGATCATTATTTTAGTTTTATTTGGAAAAATTATGACATTGCAATAAGCACTTTGACTAAAATTACAAAGTCAGTTTGTAGACAGCAGGAATCAAAGAGGCTTTCGAAGTGCACCAATGGATGTTCAGAAAGTAGTTTCAGGGGAATCGTGAGAACCTTCTACAATTTGAAGAAGACAAAGTAAGAAGCGGAATATGTCAGGTGATCATTACTTGATAGAGGTGCTGGGACTTTTCACAGTTAAAGAAAAGAGGAGTGAAAGTGACAATAATAGTAGTACAAGACAGAATAGAATGGCAACATTGATAGGAAACCCCATAATAGGTTTTCCATCCTATAATACACATGACCAAAATCGAACCCAAATTAATTGAGAGCGAACAAATGAATTTGTTTTAACACATGGTCTTCTGAAAACAATTTCTGCTTCTTCATGAAATCATACATCACTAAGAAAAGTCTCGACTTTGTAAACTCCCGCAAATTATAAAATGCATACTCACTTTTTCTGAATGATGCTGTTTAGAACCTCATAAAATTGTAACACGTGTTTTTATTTGGTGCAACAATTTTTTTCTGCGCAGATCGGAGTTTGCTTTGCAATTCACCAGCGATGGAGGTAACATGTAGAGATAAATAATAACAAAAGACAAATAGTTTGAGGGATTTAGGGAGAGAAACACTCCTTTTGCACACAGATGTTTAGTTTCGAAGGTCCTGATAGTTCTGCTTAGTTCAGGCCTCATTTTGCCAACGGACCTTGACATCAGGTAATTGGTCCACTCTTGCCCGGGAATTTAGATGCTACCGTTGCCTTCATGCACACTTTAATGTTCATGCTGTATTATTAAAAAAATGGCTCCTTCTAATTGTATTTTAAAATTATTTTGGCTCAAGGGTCAAATGTGAAGCACCATTTATCTGAACTCCAAGTCCAAGAGGAAAATGGTAGGCATATAACAGATCTCCAAATTCTGTTTCTTTCAGAGATATTTGTTCTTTTCTAGTCCAAATGTGGTATGAACTATGGCTGCCATTCTAACCTGCAATACACAGCCGTATCTGCCTAGTGCACCTGCTCTTTCTACCAGAAGTATTTTTTGTGGTAGTGGAAAACATAGATTTATATTCACAAAATGACAGAAGTATCACAAGTGACATAACACTTAGACACCCCACAAGATATCACAGACCTGATCCAAAGTTCTGCCATTTATAACTGGTGCTCACGTTTTAAGTTCTTGCTATATAAAATTGGAAAAAAAGAAAACTAACAAAAACAGTCGCCTTTTGCACTGAGGGTTTGCGGTAAAGGCAAGGAGCGGAAATTAATGAAAGATCACGAAGTTTCTTTTTATTTCATGCCTCTGCTTACATGCCTCCTCAGACCAGGAGTGTCAAAAGCTGTGCAGGCATCGAGGGGTAGTAGCTGCTGCCATGAGCTATCCCTATTGATGTCCATTTCGAAAAGGTTGCAGCTGTCACTTTTTTTCAAGGGAATGATTGCTCTGTTGTTGGTCGTGGGGACAATGACGACCTTTGATGCACAGACTATTCATTTAGTGTCCAGAGATCCATAGTATCATGGCCTTACGGCAATCTTCTGAAGATTTCCAGTGCGTTGGTATTGTCAGAAAGGGAAGACAGTGTTTCAAAGTCGTAACCTATCAGACGTAGCTCTTTTCTTTAATATCGTTTATTTTTCTCATCCCTAGGTTAGGTATTCTGGTACATGTTTGAGTCTTTTAGCTATCCCTAGGCTTGTTTTTCAGTCTGGTCTTTCATATCTGCACTTGATGGCTATGTGAAATATTTAGTATGGGTTTCAATGAGAAGTAAAGTACTACAGGAAAACTAGTTTCACTGAGAAGTTGCTTGGGAGACAGTTTTGTATGCCTCCGAGGGGGCGTGGGGCCTCTTTTTATCCACCATTTAGAAGGGAAAAACATATACATAGTACTGAAGAATCTACTAATTGGATATGAAATGTTTCTTGCTATAGCTTTCATAATTAATAGAAACATGTCTAACTTAAAAAATAGCTCAGAATAGCCAAAAATAATAATATACTGGTGTGATTGCTCAATCAATCAATCATTTCTTAAGTGCGCTACTGACCCGATAGGGTCCCAAGGCGCTGGGGGGGGGGGTGCTACTGCTCGAATAGCCAGGTCGGTCCTGGGTGAGATGTAGATTGACGGGGAGGGAGTTCCAGGTCTTGGCGGCGAGGTGGGAGAAGGATCTGCCGCCGGTTGTGGTAAGGTGGGTGCGGGGGACGGTGGCAAGGGCGAGGTTGGCGGAGCGGAGCTGGCGTGTCAGGACATGGAAGTTGACATGCTTGTTGAGGTAGGCAGGGCCAGCGTTGTGGAGAGCCTTTTGAGCGTGGATCAGGAGTTTGAAGATGATCCTTTTGTTGACGGGGATCCAGTGGAGGTCTCTGAGGTGGGCTGAGATGTATTTGTGGCTAGACTTGAATAATCCTTCTTCAAGTGAGGAACAAGATGTTTAGTTAGATCGGCCTTCTGGCTCCATATGACTGAGCTACATCATATAAATAAAAATTCTGGAAGTCTCACATGCGTTTTTAATCCCACAAGTGTAGTCCAGCATTTGAACCTTATACTGATGTCATTACACCATACCACGTTAGAACCATGTACATATCAACATTTGGATGGGTTCTTTGCAGGTAGGCCAATTCTTAAGCAAATGGAAGTAGAATCTCAACCCACATGCACTTTTCCCATCTTGCAGAGATGCAAGAGATGATTCAGATCATCTGTTGTTCTTGTGTCCACTGTGAAAAAGAGCAAGAAGCCCCTCGGTCAGATCTCGAGTTTGTAATGTTATTCTAACGTCCGCTCAGATTCTGATTTATGGTCTACCTCTACCATATAGGTTATTAACCAGTTTCAGCTATATGTCAAAGGTCGATCTGCTGCCTGTGTGAGGTCTAAAATGTAAAGCAGCTCGCTGTTTACTAGAGGCCTTTTTCTATCGATATTTTTAAGAACAAATGGTTATTCGCAGTAATTTATGTTTTATTTTGTATTCTGAACGTCCTTCTATTATTCGAACTGTGGCATGTTTGTTTTGGGAGCTCCAGTATTAGGTATATATCATGTGTATATTTTCCCTTTTAACCTGTTCTGTGCTGAGGACGTAGTGGTTACGTCCTTCGGCACAGTGCTGCTGTGCCGAGGACGTAACCACTACGTCCTCGGCACACAGCCCAGAGGGAGCGCTCTCGCTCCCTCTGTGTGCTTCCCCCCACCCCCCCAAAGTCAGGGATGGGAAGCCCTTCCCCTTCCACCCCAACCCCCCACACCCTCCCCATAATGACGTCAGCACGCGATTGCGCGCTGACTTCATTATGGGGTTCTCGCCGAACAGGAAGCCATTTGCTTCCTGTGCGGCGAGAAAGGAAGAGGTGAGTTCCTCTTCCCGGTGGGTGGGGGGTTTTGCCGAAAGAGGCACCGGGGGAAAGGAAAGGCTTTTCCTTTCCCCCGGTGTCTCTTTGAGCATTGCTGCTGCCTGATAGCATTGCGATCGGGCAGCAGGAATGCCCACTAGACACCAGGGATTTTTTTTTTGTATTTCCTTTGTGTTTCTGGCTTGCGGGGAGCGGCCCCTTGGGCAAGGGTCGCTCCCCTTTAGGGGGCAATTACTTACAGCCATTTCTGCCCCCCTTGGGGGCAGATTGGCCTACTATTTTAGGCGGATCTGCCCCCAAGGGGGGCAGAAACCACTGGATCACCAGGGATGTATTTTATTTGTGTATTTATGTGGGGGGGTGCCCCCTTGGGCAAGGGGCGCCCTCCCCAAGGGGGCATATAACTGTTGGGGGCAGATCGGCCTATGGGCAGAAGCCACTTAGGCACCAGGGATTGTGTGTGTAGTGGATGGGGGGGCTGCCCCTTGGGCAAGGGTCGCTCCCCTTTGGGGGGCATGTCTTTTAGGGCCATTTCTGCCCCCCTTGGGGGCAGATCAGCCTATTATTTTTAGGCTGATCTGCCCCAAGGGGGGCAGAAACCACTAGAACGCCAGAGATTTTTTTTGTATGTGTTTATTTTTGTGGGGGGGCGTCCCCTTGGGCACGGGGCGCCCCCCCAAGGGGGGCAATGACCTGTTGGCCATTTCTGCCCCCCCTGGGGGCAGATGGGCCTATTTTCTTAGGCCCACCTGCCCCCAAGGGGGGCAGAAGCCACTTAGACACCAGGGATAGTGTGTGTGTGTGTGTTAGTGGATGGGGGGGGCCTTGGGCAAGGGTCGCCCCCCACTTTGGGGGCACATGTACCGAGGCCATTTCTGCACCCCTTGGAGACAGATCAGCCTATTATTTTTAGGCTGATCTGCCCCCAAGGGGGGCAGAAACCACTAGAACGCCAGGGATTTTTTTTATTTGTTTATTTTTGTGGGGGGGGCGTCCCCTTGGGCACGGGGCGCCCCCCCAAGGGGGGCATTGACCTATTGCCCATTTCTGCCCCCACTGGGGGCAGATGGGCCTATTTTTTTAGGCCCACCTGCCCCCAAGGGGGGCTGAAGCCACTTAGGCACCAGGGATAGTGTTGTGTGTGTTTTTTTTGTTTGAGGGCTGTCCCCTTTGGCAAGGGTCGCTCCCCTTGGGGACACACTACTAAAGGTATTTTCTGGCCTCCTTGGGGCAGACAGGCCTATTTTTTTAGTAGGCCCATCTGCCCCTATGGCAGAATCCACTTAGGCACCAATTTCTGAATGTTTGATGGTGGGGTGTTTGTCAACTGATGAAGTATTTGCATTTGTGATAAAAAATGTTTTCCTCCTTTTTGTTCTAGTTCAAAGCTTTTGCTTTATTTGCTGTGGCTCCTTGCGGTTTTGGCGGTGGTTGACCTGCAGTTTGCACAGTTGCATGTTTTAGGTAAGTAAAAACAATTTACTCCAAAGGAGTATTGTTGCCATGCATGAATGACATGTTTGTAGGGGGTGTACTAAATGCAGGATTGTGTGTGAAATTTTCCTTAGATTTGTGCACAATGATATTTGTTTTGTCTTATTTCTAATTTGCCTTTCTTTCTTTCTTTTTAGTGGGATATCATTGGTGATTGCTGTGTCTCAGCAGAGTAGTTGCTGGTGAATCAAGCTTTTTCAGGCAAGTGAGCGGTATAGTTTTGGAGTTTATAACTCTTACTAACAAAGCTACACTTTGTTACTTGTCTTACACAGTGCTGGTTGTTGGTGATGAATTTGTCCAGTTAATTTTAGTAGGAGAGATCATGGCTAGCCGCAGGATGACCGCTCAGCAGGTGGTTGGTATGCTTTTTGAGTCACAGTCTGATCATGATTATGAGATGGACTCTGCATCTGAGGCAGAGGAGGAAGTGAGAGATTCTGGCAGTGATGTTTCTGTTGGAGGGGGATCTTCTGATGATGAAGCCACACTCAGTGCAGATGAAGGGCCTGTTTTAGAGGAGGACACTGATGTGCCAATAGTGCAGCAACCTGGGGCTGAAAGGTTTCCCGTTATAAGACCTGATGTCTGGGTTGCCCCAAACATGGAGCAGCCAGAGTTGCCTGCCTTTACTGGTCTCCCGGGGTGTAACGCCAATACAGAGAACTCTTTGCCTATCAATTTCCTTGAGTTATTCATGGATGATGTGTTTTTGGAAGAGATTGTTGAGCAGACTAATTTGTATGCGGAGCAGCATTTGAGGGACAACACTGCTAGACTTAGGCCACACTCTATACCTGCCCAGTGGATTCCCACAAATTTGGAGGAGATAAAAAAGTTTTTGGGTTTGACTTTTTTGATGAGGTTGATAAGGAAGCCGTCACTGGCTTCTCATTAGTCTACTAGACCCTTGATGGCAACAGCTATATTTCCTGCGACCATGAGTCGTAATCGGTATTTGCTTCTTCTTAGGATGCTGCATTTTGTTGACAATGCATTAGCCTTGCCACGAGATCATCCAGATTCTGACCGTCTTTTTAAGATTAGGCCTGTACTTGATCATTTTGTATATCGGTTTTCGGAGGTCTATGTTCCGGGCAAAGAGATAAGTGTGGACGAGTCTTTGGTCCTCTTCAAGGGTCGTTTGGTTTTAAGGCAGTACACTCTTAGCAAAAGGGCACGATATGGAATTAAATTGTATATGCTGTCTGAAAGAAGGACAGGGTATGTGTATAGTTTCCGTGTCTACACTGGTAGGGATTCCAATATTGACCCCCCTGGTTGTCCTCCCACTTTTGGAGTTACTGAGAAAATTGTGTGGGATCTTGGTAGACGACTGTTCAACAAAGGTCACCATTTGTATGTAGATAACTTCTATACTGGAGTGCAGTTGTTCAAGGAATTGTTTAGAGTGGACACAGTTGCTTGTGGCACAATCCGTTCTAACCGGAAAGGCTATCCAAGGGAGCTTGTCTGTAAAAAACTTGAGAGGGGACAGTGCTGTGCCTTGCGGAATGAGGAGCTGCTAGCTTTGAAATTTTCAGACAAGAGGGATGTCTACATGCTAAGTACCATCCATGATGAGAGTACTTCCCCTGTGACTGTTTGGGGCCAGGTTGCTGAAGTGCGCAAACCTGTGTGCATTTTAGATTATAATAAGCACATGGGAGGTGTAGATAGAGTTGATCAGAGGTTGGAACCTTATACTGCTATTCGTAAGTCTTACGTTTGGTATAAGAAGTTAGCAATTCACCTCTTCCACTTAGCAACCTTCAATGCTTTTATTGTGTTTAGGGATAGGTCTCCAGAGTCAAAGATGACATTTGTGAAATTTCAGGAGTCAGTGATAGAGAGCCTTATTGTGGTGGAACAGGCCAGAGTTCCTAGAGAAGCAGTGGTGGAGGATGTGGCTAGATTGAAAGATCGCCACTTTGCTGAGCACATTCCTCCCACACCCAAAAAAGACTTTCCAGCTAAGAAATGTAGAGTGTGTTTTCGAAGAGGTATCCGGAGGGAGACTCGAATGTACTGCCCAGATTGTCCTTCAAAGCCTGGGCTGTGTGTGGGTGGTTGTTTTAAGAATTACCACACCCAGAAGAATTTCTGGGAACAACCATGAGTGTAAACTCATGTCTGTTTTGTATTTTCATGTGTTCAGTTTCATGGTTAGCATTTCTGTCATGTACTTAGTTAGAGCTTTTGTGTTTGTAGTTTTGTAATTCTTTCTACTTAGTTAGGGGTTCCTCTGTTTAAAAAAAAAAATGATGCCATTGTGTGTGGAGTGGGGCTTGGCTGAGAGTTTTCATATTGACTTGCTGTTGGCTACTGCAACACACTGCCAGCCAAACACCAGTCCACACACTCCCATCAGCTGGTGTGATTGTTGTATCAGGCATGTGGGTGTATGTAAGTGATGGGCCCTTGAGTGGCGCTGTCTGTCGATGTGAGTGTTGTAATGTGCTGGACCCGTGGCTGGTGGTGTGAATGGTCTTGTGTGTGTCATGTATGAAAGTTGTGTGAATGGACTGAAAAGCGGTTGGTGCCTTGTCATGGCTTTACAGCTCACAAGCTGTGAGTCATTGGTTCAGTTTTTTGCCTTTCAGTTATTAACAGTGCATTTCATTTTTGTGAAAGCTCTTGTTAGTAAAATTTGATCCACTGAACCATCACTCACCCTTGTGCCAAATCCAACCAGTATGTGTGGTAAAAATGACAAAACCTGCTCTGCTGTAATCAGGCGTCGCAGCACACCTGTGACACGCTAGGTGCCTCAAGTGGGACCCCGATGATGAAGCATGCCACCAACTTGGTTGGTGGGTGAGGGGTCTTTTTCACATAACCTAAGTGCGTTTCTTTTCACGATTTTAGTGTTTGGCACATCACAGACGTATGTGGACACATCAAAACGATATATTACAAAACTACCTGTGTTTGGGGGGGAGAGGGCACCTATGTTTTTGGTCCTGGGTGCAGCCTTCATCTAGGGAAACCTACCAAACCCAGACATTTTTTAAAACTAGACACCCCAAGGAGTCCAGGGAGGTGTGGCTTGCGTGGATCCCCCAACATTTTCTTACCCAGACTCCTCTGTAAACCTCAAAATTTGCTTAAAAAAGCATATTTTCCTGACTTTTCTTCGTAGGATCACCGCTCCAGCACAAAATGCCTACTCCCCAGTGTTCCCCTCAGTCTCCCAAGTAAAATTACACCTAACTTATGTGGGTCCCCAAAGCAGAGTCATTCTAAAGATGTATAAAAGAATATGTCCTTATAAACTCGCTGTGCTATCCCCTCTATCTCTATAAGTTTTGGGGCTTATTCTGTTGCAGGCACCTGGCCCACCCACACAAGTGAGGTATCATTTTTATCGGGAGTCTTGGGGGAACGCTGGGTGGAAGGAAATTTGTGGCTCCTCTCAGATTCCAGAACTTTCTGTCACCGAAATATGAGGAAAATGTGTTTTGTTAGCCAAAATCTGAGGTTTGCAAAGGATACTGGGTAACAGAACCTGGTCAGAGCCCCACAAGTCACCCCATCTTGGATTCCCCTAGGTCTCTAGTTTTTAAAAATGCACAGGTTTGGTAGGTTTCCCTAGGTGCCGGCTGAGCTAGAGGCCAAAATCTACAGGTAGGCACTTTGCAAAAAAACAGCTCTGTTTTCTGTGATGTGTCCACGTTGTGTTTTGGGGCATATCCTGTCGCGGGCGCTAGGCCTACCCACACAAGTGAGGTATCATTTTTATCAGGAGTCTTGGGGGAACATAGAATAGCAAAACAAGTGTTATTGCCCCTTGTCTTTCTCTACATTTTTCCCTTCCAAATGTAAGACAGTGTGTAAAAAAGACGTCTATTTGAGAAATGCCCTGTAATTCACATGCTAGTATGGGCACCCCGGAATTCAGAGATGTGCAAATAACCACTGCTTCTCAACACCTTATCTTGTGCCCATTTTGGAAATACAAAGGTTTTCTTGATAGATATTTTTTACTCTTTATATCTTTATATTTCAGCAAATGAATTGCTGTATACCCGGTATAGAATGAAAACCCACTGCAGGGTGCAGGTCATTTATCGGCTCTGGGTACCTAGAGTTCTTGATGAACCTACAAGCCCTATATATCCCCCAACCTGAAGAGTCCAGCAGACGTAACGGTATATTGCTTTCGAAAATCTGACATTGCAGGAAAAAGTTACAGAGTAAAACGTAGAGAAAAATTGATGTTTTTTCCCCTCAATTTCAATATTTTTCTTTTTCAGTTGTTATTTTCTGTAGGAAACCCTTGTAGGATCTACACAAATTACCCCTTGCTGAATTCAGAATTTTGTCTACTTTCCAGAAATGTTGTGGTTTCTGGGATCCAGCGTTGGTTTCATGCCCATTTCTGTCACTGACTGGAAGGAGGCTGAAAGCACAAAAAATCGTAAAAATGGGGTATGTCCCAGTAAAATGCCAAAATTGTGTTGAAAAATTGGGTTTTCTGATTCAAGTCTGCCTGTTCCTGAAAGCTGGGAAGCTGGTGATTTTATCACCGCAAACCCTTTGTTGATGCATTTTTCAGGGAAAAAACCACAAGCCTTCTTCTGCAGCCCCTTTTTCCAATTTTTTTGAAAAAAACGAAATTTTCACTGTATTTTGGCTAATTCCTTGGCCTCCTTCTGGGGAACCCACAAAGTCTGGGTACCTCTAGAATCCCTAGGATGTTGGAAAAAAAGGACGCAAATTTGGCGTGGGTAGCTTATGTGAACAAAAAGTTATGAGGGCCTAAGCGCGAACTGCTCCAAATAGCCAAAAAAAGGCTCGGCACAGGAGGGGGAAAAGGCCTGGCAGCGAAGGGGTTAAACAAGATGATGATTTTTATTATATTTATTGACACATATGTATATTGTATGTTTTATGGGGTCTTAGCCCAAAAATAAACATAATAATGAATACTATACTGGTAAATGAACTATTTCTAATTTTCTTGACAAGGAATTTCACAAGTTCTTCTCATATTACTCTTAATAATTGTATTACTAACATAGTCATTCATTTAATGTGTTTTATATATGTTGAAAGTTATTTTCAAACCACTGCAAAACATTTGTTTGTAGACAAAACCACTTAAATTGTGTTATTTTGCGGCAGTAGCGTTTTCCGATTAGTTAGGGAATTTCTACAATTGGCACATAATCCATCATTTGCTGCATAATATGCAAATTTCAACAAAAAAAAAAAATTGTTTCTGTCTCGGATCAGAGTTACTAGAAGCACAGTGACACGTGTTGCCACGCAGTGGAAGATTCGTCACAAAGGTTGACTGGCCACCTTTCTGTTGCTGATGTCTGAGGGTGTCAAAGTGGTACTAATACGCTGAAACTTTAGATACTGTGCACGTTTCTAACAGAGTGTGTATATACGTACATAAGATGATGGCCTGGTAATGTGTTTTCATATACAACTTCTGGGGCTGAATCAATGATTTGGCAGTTAAAGTATATTATGAGGCTTAATTGAAGAGTCAGAAGCCATGGATTAAGACTGGCCCAAAAATAAGCTGAGTTGTCTGGCATTAGCAACTTGTGTTTTGCTGTTTGAATACTGGATTGAGATCAGAGGGCAAGCTTTGTTCTCTGTGACACTATCATTATTAGATGGATTTTGTTGACGCATGTCTGGTATGGGGAACAAATCTGTCATCTTTCATTGTGCAAGGATTTATTGAGGTTTTTTGCCTATGGTTCCCTTGCTCCCTATCCTGTGAAGCTTAATCTCAGTTTAAGGCTTGCTGGAAGAATTCAGTTTGCAGACGTTTTGTGAAGAGCAATTGATTAATTCTAGCTCAGTTGTGGTATGAGAATACCTTAATTCTTGTGTCATACACTTCAAGGGACCCACCCCTGTATAACTACTACGTGTACCACACTTTAAGGATAAGACTTAAGGGAGTCATTTAGAGGTTAGCAGACTAGATAGTGCACTTCTTGCTTTCTCATGGTCCCTGCTCCATTTAGAGCCTGGGAAAATCACTGGGTCAGTTCACCATAGTCCACCGGTCACAGTGGTATTAACTCAACAAGTGAACATCACTTTATTCACTGCCACCATCACTGAATTTCCCTTTTCGAGCGGAACTTTGCGGTCCTAGGCAAGGTGTTGTGTTACCCCATTAATTTGTTTTGGAGGGGCTGGGTGGGTGTCACATGATGTAGCATACCTAAACGCATACCTAAATCACATAAAGAAACTGGGGCCTTTTTGGAGTAAAGGATAAGAGCCAAGTGTCTCTCTTTATCCCACTGCATTTCCTGTTGGGAACTAAAGGTTTAGGAGTTAGAGAAACTTGTCAGCGAATCTCTTACATCCACAGGTTGTATTATAGCCCTTCCATGAACTATGTAAAACAAGTATTAGACTTTCATATTGCTTTAAAGTTTATGTGCTATTCTCATATAAATAAGGGGAATAAATGTAATTACAATATTAACCCACTCACTGCTAGGCCTGTCTGCCACAGTACTGTGCCCTTTTTGGCTATTTGGGGTAGTTACCGCTTTGTCCTCCATAACTTTTTGTCGACATAAGTTATCCACGCCAAATTTGCGTCCCTTTTGCCAACGTACTGGGGATCCTAAAGGTACCCAGGGTTTGTGGATTCTTCTGGAGGGGACTGAGAAATTCACCCAAAATTCAGCTGAATTTTGTGTTTTTTGGGGGGGGAAAGATGGGAAAAAGGAGATGCTGAAGAAAGCATGTTTATCTCCTGCAAATGGCATCCACAAACGGTTTGCAGTGCTAAAATCACCATCTTCTCAGCTTTCAAGAACAGGCCAACTTGAATCAGAAAACCAAATTGTTCAATACAGTTTTGACATTTTACTGAGACATAGCCCATTTTTCCTATTTTTTGTGTGTTCAACCTTGTTAGAAATGGGGTCTTTGGTTGACAGTCACGTACCCCCTGCTCAAGCAAGGACACTCACTCTAGTCAGGGTAAAAGGGAATTACCCTCAGCTAACCCCTGCTTACCCCCTTGGTAGCTTGGCAGAGCAGTAGGCTTAACTTCAGAGTGCTAGGTGTAAAGTATTTGTACCAACACACACAGTAACTTAATGAAAACACTACAAAATGACACAACACCAGTTTAGAAAAATAGGAAATATTTATCTAAACAAAACAAGACCAAAACGACAAAAATCCACAATACACAAGTCAAGTTATCAATGAAAATGCAAAAAGAGTCTTTAAGTAGTTTTAAACACACACTAGCGCTGCTGGCGTGACTATGTACCTGGTGCGTGTCAAAAATAACCCTGCACAGGCAGGTGTGCGTCAAAAATAACTCCGCACAGCGGTACGTGAGTCAGAAATCCAGCCGCACGATGATCTGAAATCCCTGCAGTGCAGGTTGTGATCTCCCAGCCTCCGTCAGGCGAAGCTGCGCGTCATTTCTCCTGCTCCGTGCGTCGATTCTTCAGTCACGTTTCCTGCAAGCGTCGTTTTCTCAGCTGCTGAGCCGGAGGCACGTCGTTTTTTCAGCAGCAGATCGGAGTTGTGTCAATCTTTTCCCCGCACGGCGCTTTGTGCGTGGATTTTCTTGTCTTTAGGCTGCCAGCTTCTCCTTTCAGGGTCCCAGGAACTGGATGGGCACCACAGGGCAGAGTAGGAGTCTCTCCAGAGACTCCAGGTGCTGGCAGAGAGAAGTCTTTGCTGTCCCTGAGACTTCAAACAACAGGAGGCAGGAGATCAAGCCCTCGGAGATTTCTTCTCAAGATGGAAGGCACACAAAGTCCAGTCTTTGCCCTCTTACTCTGGCAGAAGAAGCTACTGCAGGATAGCTCCACAAAGCACAGTCACAGGCAGGGCAGCTCTTCTTCCTCAGCTATTCAGCTCTTCTCCAGGCAGAGGTTCCTTTTGGTTCCAGAAGTGTTTCTAAAGTCTGTGGTTTTGGGTGCTCTTCTTATACCCAATTTCTCCTTTGAAGTAGGCCTACTTCAAAGTAAAGTCTCATTTGAATGTGAAATCCTGCCTTGCCCAGGCCAGGCCCCAGACACTCACCAGGGGTTCGGAGACTGCATTGTGTGAGGACAGGCACAGCCCTTTCAGGTATAAGTGACCACTCCTCCCCTCCCTCCTAGCACAGAGCACCAGGAGAGACTGTAAGACACCAACGATGGATTCCTGGACCTGAAGACCTGCGGAAGAAGAGGACCAAGTCTAAGGAGCACTGAAGAGTCCAGGGAGAACAGGAACCCCTGTTAACCTGGATGAAGGTGCAAAAGAAGAACCACCGGTGAGAAGACAAAGTCAGTTATGCACCCAAGAAGACAGATGAGGGTTCCTGGTTGGTGCAGATGATGTCCCATGCTGGATGGATGAATGCTGTCTGGCTAGCATTGCTGGATTCTGCTAATAAGCGTTGGCAAATGCAAAGCTCGAGGTTGGAGGAAAATGGCACTGCCTGGGACCAGGAAGTACCAGGTCGACTCTACCCAGGAGGGGATGTCAGACGGGGCCCTCAGCAGTCCAGAGAGCCCTCAGAAGACCAGGCAGTGTGACTAGGAGCCCCACAAGGGAAGGACAAAGGAGGTGAAAATGGGGGCCCACACAGCACGCTAACAAAGGGTCTAACGCCGCTGGAGAACAGTACAAGAAGCTGTGCATCGCAGGAGGGAGTGCTGGGGGTCTTAGCTATGCTGTACACGAAGAACTTCAAGGAAGGTCACACACAAGCTTTGGTAGCTGCAAAACATGCTGTGCAAGGGGGTACAGTCTTGCATGGGAAGACAAGCCCTTACTGCCACCAAAATTAGACAGCTGGACATCTGGACCGTCAGGACCATTTCAGTCCACCACCTGTGTTGCTGAATTCATAAACCTCGCCAGGAGAGGGGACCCGAACCACCAGTTGTGCTGCAGAGAGGTGCCTGCTGAAGCAGGGAAGTGACTCAACTGGAGATTTCTTCATTTCTCCTGGTGTAGGCTGAAGACTGGCAGTCCTCAGAGGATGCACGACCTTGAAAGTGTTGCAGTTGCTGGCAGGAGCTGGAGTTACAATGTCACAGAAGTCATCTTTGCTTCTTTGTTGCAGTTTTGTAGTGTTCCTGGAGCAGTCAGCGATTGATCCGTAGGTAGAAGATGAAGTAGAGGATGCAGAGGATTCCTGCTGGAGTCTTGCAATCCGAATCTGAAGAACTACCCAGACCCTAAATAGCCCTGAAAGGGGGATTGGTCACCTAACCAGATGAGCACCTATCAGGGGAGGGCTCTGACGTCATCTGTTGGCACTGGCCACTCAGATGCTCCCAGAGTTCCCTGACCAGCCTGCAAACAAGGGGGCAGAACCCAGGGACCCTCTGGAGGAGCTCTGAGCCCAACCCCTGGGGTGGTGATGGACAGGAGATTGGTTACTCCCCTTTCTTTTGTCCAGTTTTGTGCCAGAGTAGGGGCTGGGGCTCCCTGAACCGGTGTAGACTGGCTTATGCAAGGAGAGCACCATCTGTACCCTTCAAAGCATTCCCAGAGGCTGGGTGAGGCTACCTCTCCTCAGCCTGTAACACCTATTTCCAAAGGGAGAGGGTGTAACACCCTGCTCCCAAAGGAAATGCCTTGTTCTGCCTTCCTGGTACTGAGCTGCTCAGACCCCAGGAGGGCAGAACCCTGTCTGTGAGGTGGCAGCAGCTGTAGCTGCAGTGCAAGCCTCAGAGAGCTGGTTTGGCAGTACTGTGGGTCCATAGTGGAGCCCCCAGGATGCATGGAATTGGCTCCCCAATACCAGATGTGGAATGGGGGGACATTTCCATGATCTTAGAGACCTTACAAGACCATATTCAGAGTTACCATTGTGAAGCTACGTATAGGTATTGACCTATATGTAGTGCACGTGTGTAATGGCATCCCCGCACTCACAAAGTCCCGGGAAATGGCCCTGAACTATGTGGGGGCACCTTTGCTAGTGCAAGGGTGCCCTCACACTTAGTAACTTTGCACCTAACCTTCAGCAAGTGAAGGTTAGGCATATAGGTGACCTATAAGTTACTTAAGTGCAGTGAAAATGGCTGTGAAATAGTGTGTGCACTATTTCACGGCGGCTGCAATGGCAGGCCTGTGGAAGGTTTGTCTGAGCTCCTTATGGGTGGCAGAAGAAATGCTGCAGCCCATAAGGATCTCCTGGAACCCCAATGTCCTGGGTACCTAGGTACCATATACTAGGGACTTATAAGGGGGGGCCAGTGTGCCAATTGAAATTGGTAAATGAAGTCACTAGCTTATAGTGACAAATTTTAAAGCAGAGAGAGCATGAGCACTGATGTTCTGATTAGCAGAGCCTCAGTGACACAGTCAAGCACTATACAGACACACATTTTAGGCCATAAACTATGAGCACTGGGGTCCTCACCAGCAGGATCCCAGTGAGACAGGCAAAAACATACTGACATACAGGTAAAAATGGGGGTAACATGCCATGAAAGATGGCACTTTCCTACAGGCCACATCACATTTTTCCACTGAAAACTGACCCTTTTTTTTTTAGCAACGTGTCTGTCTGTGGATTTTCACCCCTAGCTCAGCCAGTACCATGGAAAACCTACCAAACCTCTACATTTTTTAACAATACACACCTATGGGAATCCAGGATGGGGTGAAATGTGTGTATCTCACAAGGTTCTATCACCCAGAATCCCATGCAAACCTCAAAATATGCCTAAAAAACACATTTTCTTGATATTTTTGAGGTGAAAAATTCTGGAATCTAAGTGGAGCCACACAAGTCATTCAACTGAGCATTCTCCCAAGTCTACCAATAAAAATGGTACCTCACTTGTGTGGGTAGGCCTAGTGCCCACAACAGGAATCGGCCCAAAACACATCATTGACGCATCACATTTTTCCACCGAAAATGTACCTTTTTTATTTTTTGCACCATGCCTGGCTGAGGATTTGGGCCCTAGCTAAGCTTGCACCTAGGAAAACCTAGCAAACCTGTAAATGTTTTAAAACTGGACACATAGGAGAATCCAGGATGGGGTAATTTGGGTGGCTCTCGCCTGTTTCTGCAGCCCAGAATGGCTTCCAAACCTCAAACTTTGTCCAAAAACATTTTGTCCTCATATTTCTGTGGTGGAAAGTTCTAAAATATGAGGTGAACCACAAACCTCCTTCCACTCAGCATGCTCCGAAGTCTTCCGATGAAAATGGTACCTCACTTGTGTGGGTAGGCCTAGTGCCCATGACAGGAAATGGCCCAAAACCAACAATGGGCACATCACATTTTTCCACAGAAAACAAACCCTTTTATTGCAATGTGCCTAGCTGTGCATTTTGGGCTCCAACTCAACCAGCACCTTTGGAAAACTAGCAACCCAGTACATTTTTGAAAACTAGACACCTAGGGGAATCCAAGATGGGGTGACCTGTGTGGCTCCCACCATGTTCTCCTACCCAGAATTCCATTCAAACCTCATAGATTTGACTAAAAACACTTTTTCCTCCTTTTTATGTGGTGGAAAGTTCTGGAATTTGAGAGGAGCCAATAACTTCCTTCACCTTGCATTCCCATAGACTCTCAATAAAAATGGTACATCCCTTGTGTGCGTAGGCCTAGTGCCAACATCAGGAAATGGCTGAAAATGCAAAATGGACACATCTGGGATCTGAGGGGAGCCACTAACTTCCTTCACCCTGCATTCCCCAGTCTCCCTATAGAAATGGTACCTCACATTTGTGGGTAGGCCTAATGTTTGCAAAAGCAACAGCCCAAATGCACCATGGACACATCGTATCTTTCCACTGTAAATTGACTCTTTTTTTTGCAACATGCCTAACTGTCGATTTTGGGCCCTAGCTCAACCGGCACCTTGGGAAACCTAGCAAACCTGTACATTTTTTTAAACTAGACACGTAGGGGAATATAGGATGTGGTGACATATGCGGGTCTCACCAGGTTCTGTCGACCTAAATCACAGAACACGCAGGTTCCTTGTGAAAGTCCATTAATTTAGTTTGATAAGTATTATAGTCAAAGACAGGAACTAATATAACATTGCTTTCCACTCCCAAGGGCCATATCATGTTTGTTAAATGTTAAAAACTCTATACTCAAGTGATGTGCTTGATGCCATAGGCTACAATGCTATTAGGACTGTCCCCCCAATCAGGAGAAAATGTTCTAAGTTAAACGGAAAAAACAGAAAGACAAACAATCGACTGTTGCAGGAGAAAGTCTATATCAGCCCTTATTGCCCACCAGCCATGCCGGTGGGCGTAGCCTGCAACCACCATCTTAAATTAAGCCCTGGGGAGCCCAGATAGCGCGTGTGAATCAACAGTAGCTAGAAGAGGTTAACTGAGCACCTTTGAAAAAAAATAGCCTTTTTTTACCAAAAGTTTCAGGTGAGAGTCTGATCATGCTTTTGCAGCGCACTACTTTTTCAATACACATGTGGGGGAGGCTGGCAACTACAGAATGCTCACATTTGCTGGCCGTATCTTAAATATATAGCCACCAGTGGGAGCATTCTTACTGGCAGACCAGCCCCAACATTCTATTTTAGGTACTGATGCTGCTGATTATCCCAGTTGGCGCGCTTTCTAGTTAATGGGCCTCATGGTATAATCTCACATGCACACCCTGTGGAATTACAGCAGTAGATGTGTGTTTTAATGACATCAGCTGTCATCATATTGCCCAAATTATAATAACCTGGAGGAGAATAACACTATTAACTTCCACAAAACTGTACATACCTATTTCAATTTTAGGGATCACCACATTCGGAAGCATCTTGTTACATATTTGAAAAAACAAAAAAGATGTATGTTCTTCTCTTTATAAATTAAAGAGTCACCGTTTTTAATGGTTAGAAAAAATATGATTTATTATTGTAAGCTGAAGATAAACTTTCTGAGTACAGTAGTAAATATTACAATATCTACCAACATTGCTTTTTCAGAGTCCTGACAATTGCTCAGTTTTTATCAGTACGTCGAGGAGATGTTCCCTATGTACCCAGTGACCTGGTTTATTTGCTGACAGGCATTGTGACGTTGTCACCTGCGTGATGTCACAGCTCATGGCCCTGGGCTATAGCAACCATGATCAAAGAGATCCTTCAGTGTACTAAGGCACCAGGCCTTGACAGGTGAGGGGCAACAAGACTCTCGGAGGCACCAAGATGGAGATCTCCAGTGACCTCTCTGAAGCTGACCTTTTAGGGACCCCTGGCCACAGAAAAGCCCGGCACCCGGCAGTCTCGAGATAATGTACTGAGAGGTACGAGCGTTCACCTCAGCACAGATGTGTTCAATCGAGAAAGATAGAGACGAAAGGTAATCCTATTGCACAAAACCTAATCATATGCTCCCCCACTTTGCGTACTTTATGAAAAAATGTACAAAAGAGAATCGGGTGTTTTAATCGGTCGGTTGAGCAGGCCAGGAGTTGTTCGAGACTCGGGTTCTGAGGCAATGTGTTTCTTTGGTCAGTAGGCAACTCTTCCAGTTTCAGCCTTGGGCTTTATGTAGGTAGGGTTTATTAAAGTATGTGATGCGAAATTATAGTAGCGGACTGTCTGTGGAGGGTTTCATTCTGAATGTACAGGTTTTGCTTGCTGTGTTTTTTGCACAAAATGCAACTATTGAAAATGTCTTCATACATTTACTGACCGAGTTGTTGTTTAATTTTAACTGTGAACTTTATTTATCCTACGTTTACTAGAGAAAGACATCTGTATGCCGCGTTTCCAGGAACCCCTCCTCTCGTTGCTCTTTAACTACATGAGTCCGAGTGCAGGGTGTACGGGAGGGGAGAATATTATCACCTCTTACTTTCCCCTTTCGTCAGTCGCCTGTGCTCCTTTCTACCTTTCTCAGGTTCAGAGGTGTGAGAGAGCTCTAGTGTTGAGGCTTTAGTTATCTCCTCGGTTCTCCATGCTTCCAGTGCCAAAGTGGAAGGGCTTCTTTCCCGTTCTGCTTCAAGTCTTCACAGGGCTGGCGCAATGGGAGGCGCACAACCACAGTAACTTACCCAAGACCCTTAGGCCCAGACCCTGCGTTTTTAACAGTCTTATTCAGTGGCATAGCTTGAACGTTATGGAAAATAGGTGCACTGTCCCTCAAGTAGGGTGACCACCTGGCATCAAGTCAAATCCTGGACAGGACTGTAAAAAGTTCAAGCCAAAGGGTCAAAATTCAGGACAAAGATTCAGGACGAAGTGTCAAAATTCAGGACGAAAATTCAACAACAAATGTCAAAGTATCCCACAGCTGCCACTTTAAGTACATTCACAGAGCTTCTGTGGGAATCCCATTCCGCCCGTTGCTTGCCATTGGCTTTGTGGTTTGTAACTCACATTTGGTTGCTTTCAATTTGCTGGCTTTATTTGTTTTAGCTGTCCAGCTTGTTTGTCCCTTCCCTTGTCCAAACCGTATTTACAGTGTCCTTCCAAGCACTCCCTTTCTGTAAACAGACCTGTAAATCTTGTTTTTATCTCATCACATTTGCTGTGTATTCAAAGAACAAGGTCAAATGTCAGGCTCTGTCTTTGGTGGGAGCTTGGTGTTTGTTTATCTTTCTCTGATGTCAAAGTTTGTGAATTTATGTGACAATCTTTGCTGGATACTGGGGGTAGGAAAGAGTTTTTCTATCACATGACAACATTTGAATGAACTGTGCAATCACATTTTTGTTAATTCTGAACTGTGCTGGAAACACATACCTTAATATGATTAAAACCAATCATTACACTAGGTGATGCAATTTCCACACACCGTCTGTGCACTGTATAGTTTTATTAGAAAAACTGTATACCTGTGCAAATGTAATGGTCATTTCAATCAAAAATGTGTTGTCTGTAATGGTAGTGTGCCACCACACCATGCATAGTCCATTCTACTCTACTCTGCAGCACTCCACACCACTGCACTCTACTCTGCACCACTGCACTTTACACCACTCCATGCAACTGCACTCTGGGACACTGCACTCTGAACCACTCCACTCAATACCACTGTACTCTGTGCCACTTCATCCTGCAGCTGTCTAATCTGTACCAGTCTACTCAATGCCAATGCACTTTACACCTTTCTCTGCCACTGCACTCTGCACCTCTGCATGCTACACTACTTCAGTCTAGGCCACATCAATCTACTATGCACAACTCCACTCCAAGCCACTCTTCAACACTGCACTGTATGCCACTACACATTAGGCCAATATACTCTATGCTAATGCGCTTTACTCTGCAACATTCATCCCTATGCCCCTGCACTCTACATTAATACACTGTACGTCACTCTAATCTACTCTGCACCACTGCACGCTATGCCACAACACTCTATACCACTTTACTCTATGCCATTACACTCTATGCCACTGTACACAACTACACTCTACCCTGTACCTCTCCACTTCACTCTACTGTGAAACAATCTACTTTACGCCACTGCCCTCTATGCCACTGCACTCTACCCTGCACCTCTCCACTCTATGCCACTGCTCTCTACCATGTACAGCTCCACCTCACTCTACTGTCAAACAATCTATGCCACTGCACTCTATGCCACTGCACTCTATGCCACTCTGCCCCAATTCACTCTCAACCACTGCACTCTACTTCAATGCACTCTACGTCAATGCACCCTAAACAACTGCACTATACACCCCTGACTCAACACTGCACCACTGTACTCTACGCCACTGCTCTCTATGCCACTCTACTCCACTGCAGTATATGGCACTCTACTTTGCAACACTGCATTCTCTGCCACTGTACTCTACACCACTCTACTCTGTACTATTGCATTCTACACAAATATACTTTATGCCACTGCACCCTATTCCCCTCTGCTCTGCATAACTCAACTCCACACCACTGCACTCTTCATCACTATTCTCTACTCTGCACTGTACCACTCTACACTACCCTACACTGCACTCTATGCCACTTGAGTCTGCTCTGAACTCTACTCCACTGCCCTATACACCACTGTACACTATTGCACTCTATGCCACTCTACTCTGCCCCATGCCCCTCTATGCCACTGCACTCTAAACCACTGCACTCTACTCCAATGCACTCTAAGCACAGGTGGGGGACCGTACCAAGACCTATCCAAAAATCACAAAATTACTCACCCAAGGCTTCCAATCCCAGCTCCCTCCCTCGGGAGGTTGGACTACCTGCCCCGCCTCCACCTTCACCACCCCACCCGGGAGACAGAAACAAGCTGCCACGATTCCTGCATTAGAGAATATGAACAATTCTTAGGCCATATTTATTACAACTTCATAAACACAACATTAAAAAACATTTAAACATTTTCACAGTATTCTTGCATCCTATTTACAATATGAAAATCAAATCATTTTTGGGGCAACTAATACTTGGTTTCTCCAAACAACAGTTCTTAAAGGAGTCATGGTTGATCACCCCCCGGGCAACTATGGCATCGACTATTCCTATTGACTCAGAGGCCGTGATCCCTCTAAAAACAAGTTGCACATCACAAGGCAAAACTCACCTGCCCCTTCAAGATAGAGGGAGCGTGGGCCAACATAAGAACTGGTCCCCAAAAACACGACCACCCAGAGCCAACCCTAGCAAGGGATCTCCCTAGCACCCGATGGGAGATGGTCCTGGGCAATCGGGCCATACCTGGGTCTCCTGGCGCAGTCCCCACCTCCCCACATACCCAGGGCCATCTAATAGAGCCACCATAGGAAGCTATGGACATTTGCGGTAGCAGGTGTCTCAAGCCCTTCTCTACACCCCACAGCACCCTTAGCGCTTGTTTGAGCCAAAAGGCTTCCAGTTCCTTGTTGAATTTGCCTGCACTTCTATCCTTGATGCCAAGGTTGTCCACCTGCTTTGTGTCCAAATATGACTCCTTCCCTCCCACAGGCCGGGGTGGTTCTCTGACCAGCCTGGTCACCCCCCAAGACTTGATAACCTCAGCGTTGAGAGAGACCCTGCACTGGAAACATCACTAAATTCTCAACAAACAGTTCATGACCACTGTCAGACAGGTGGATCCCATCCTTGTGAAACATTGCCTTCCCCTGAAAGCACCAATGAGGCATAGTCTTTAGCAATGCTGTGTTGAGTACCTGCTTCATCCTGCTATTCAGCCTCCTGACGGACTTGTTAAGGCCCTTAGCTGAACGCCCTGATCTCCATATACATCTAGGTATGATGTGGGACCAGGCTATGGCAGCACCTGGGCACCTTTTTGCTAACAAGAAATTTCCACCATCAAGTTCTCAAGCAAGGTTCTGCTGCCTATTGTTTCCAAGTCATTGCCTCCCAAGTGGAAGATGATGGGTGCTGGTATCGGTAGCCATCCTCGTAAAACTCCCTTGTAGGAGGCTGGCCTGGCTTATAGTGGGTACCTGATGGTACTTACACATTATGCCAGGTCCAGTTATCTCTTATTAGTAGATTAGTAGTGTTCTAGCAGCTTAGGCTGATAGAGGTAGCTATAGCAGAGCAGCTTAGGCTGAACTAGGAGACATGCAAAGCTCCTACTATACCACTTATATCATATAGCACTATATCATAAGAATCACAATTCTCAGAGTTACTAAAAATAAAGATACTTTATTTTAGTGACAATGTGCCAAAAATATCTCAGAGGATATACTCCCTTAGAAGGTAAGTAAAATACACAAAATATACACACAAACCAAAATCAGGTAAGTAAACAGTTAGAAAAGTAGTGCAAACACTGCAGAATACAATAGGATGCAATAGGCCTAGGGGCAACACAAACCATATACTAAGAAGGTAGAATGCGAACCACTTACGGACCCCAGGCCTAGTGTAGTGTGTAGAGGGTTGCTGGGAGTGTAAAAAAACACTAAGGGTGTCCAAGGTACCCCACCCCAAGACCCTGAAAAGTTGGAGTAAAGTTACCCTATTTCCCCAGAAACACACTAAAGTCGTGATAGGAGATTCTGCAAAGACCGCAACAGACTGCAAAGCACTGAAGATGGATGCCTGGACCTGAGGACCTGCAAAGGAAGGGAACCAAGTCGAAGAGTCACGAAAGTGTCCAGGGGGGCAGGAGTCCACTAAACCCCGGATGAAGGTGCAAAATGGCTGCCTCCGGGTGGAAGAAGCTGAAGATTCTGCAACAACGGAAGATGCCAGGAACTTTGTCTTTGCACAGAAGATGTCCCACGGCATGCTGAAGGATGCAGAGTTGTTTCCACACAGAAAGACTGCAAACAAGCATTGCTAGCTGCAAACGTCACAGTTTTAAAAAATGGGTGCTGCCTGGGCCCAGGAAGGACCAGGAGGTTTCCCCTTGGAGGAGGAGACAGAGGGGGTGCTCAGCAACACAGAGAGCCCATGCAGAAGCAGGCAGCACCTGCAGAAGTACTTGAACAGGGGTTCAAGAAATCTGAGCACAGTGGTTGTCTCAACACTACAAAGGAGGGTCCCACGAAGCCGGTGGTCAACTCAGTGAGTTGAGCATTACAGGATGGAGTGCTGGGGACCTGGGCTGTGCTGTGCATGAAGGATTCCTTGCAAAAGTGCACAGAAGCCCTAGCAGCTGCAGATCACACAGTACACAGGATTACTGTCTGGCATGGGGAGGCAAGGACTTGCCTCCACCAAATTTGGACAGAAGGACCACTGCACTGTCGGGCCACTTGGATCCAGCTCCTGTGCTCCAGGGACCACGCTCGTCAAGATGAGAGGGGACCCAGAGGACAGATGATGCAGAAGTTTGGTGCCTGCGTTAGCAGGGGGAAGATTCCGTCGACCCACAGGAGATTTCTTCTTGGTTTCCAGTGCAGGGTGAAGGCAGACAGCCCTCAGAGCATGCACCACCGGGAAACAGTCAATAAAGCCGGCAGGATTAGGCACTACAATGTTGCTGGTAGTCGTCTTGCTACTTTGTTGCAGTTTTGCAGGCATCCTGGAACAGTCAGCAGTCGATCCTTGGCAGAAGTCGAAGAGGGAGATGCAGAGGAACCCTGGTGAGCTCTTGCATTCGTTATCTGACGAGAAACCCACAGGAGAGACCCTAAATAGCCATCAGAGGAGGATTGGCCACCTAACCAGGTAAGCACCTATCAGGAGGGGTCTCTGACGTCACCTGCTTGCACTGGCCACTCAGAGGCCTCCATTGTGCTCTCACACCTCTGCATTCAAGATGGCAGAGGTCTGGGACACACTGGAGGAGCTCTGGGCACCACCCCATGGGTGGTGATGGACAGGGGAGTGGTCACTCCCCTTTCCTTTGTCCAGTTTCACGCCAGAGCAGGGGCTGGGGGATCCCTGAACCGGTATAGACTGGCTTATGCAAGGAGGGCACCATCTGTGCCCTTCAAAGCATTTCCAGAGGCTGGGGGAGGCTACTCCTCCCCAGCCCTTAACACCTATTTCCAAAGGGAGAGGGTGTAACACCCTCTCTCAGAGGAAATTCTTTGTTCTGCCTTCCTGGGACTGGGCTGCCCAGACCCCAGGAGGGCAGAAGCCTGTCTGTTGTTTGGCAGCAGCGGTAGCTGCAGTGAAAACCCCAGAGAGCTAGTTTGCCAGTACCCGGGGTCCATGCTTCAGCCCCGGGGATGCATGGGATTGGCACCCCAATACTAGATTTGGCATGGGGGGACAATTCCATGATCTTAGACATGTTACATGGCCATATTCGGAGTTACCATTGTGAAGCTACATATAGGTATTGACCTATATGTAGTGCACGCGTGTAATGGTGTCCCCGCACTCACAAAGTCCGGGGAAATTGCCCTGAACTATGTGGGGGCACCTTGGCTAGTGCCAGGGTGCCCTCACACTTAGTAACTTTGCACCTAACCTTAACCAAGTGAGGGTTAGACATATAGGTGACTTATAAGTTACTTAAGTGCAGTGTAAAATGGCTGTGAAATAACGTGGACGTTATTTCACACAGGCTGCAGTGGCAGTCCTGTGTAAGAATGGTCTGTGCTCCCTATGGGTGGCAAAAGAAATGCTGCAGCCCATAGGGATCTCCTGGAACCCCAGTACCGTGGTTACCTAGGTACCATATACTAGGGAATTATAAGGGTGTTCCAGTGTGGCAATCAAAATTGGTAAAAATGGTCACTAGCCTGCAGTGACAATTTTAACGACAGAGAGAGCATAAGCACTGAGGTTCTGGTTACAGAGCCTCAGTGACACAGTTAGGCACCACACAGGGAACACGTTCATGCCACAACCTATGAGCACTGGGGCCCTGGCTAGCAGAGTCCCAGTGAGACATATAAAACACACTGACAAATAGGGTTTTCACTATGAGCACTGGGGTCCTGGCTAGCAGGATCCCAGTGAGACTGTAAAAACTCCCTGACATATACTCACAAACAGGCCAAAAGTGGGGGTAACAAGGCTAGAAATAGGCTACCTTCCTACATCCCTCCACAAGCTTACAAAGACCATCAAGGCGCAAGCCCCCTTTTCCAATCCAGAGAAACTGAAGACCCGCTTCCACCTCCTGTCCGTGGTACTGGTTGAAGAACGGCCTCGTCCAATGCACAAAGGAATGACTAAGGACCTGCCTTCTTTCCCACAGTCCTGGCTCATCCCAGCTCACAGGGAACATACGGCCCCCACCACAGAAACACAACCCTCACCTTACCTTGTTGGTAATGAAACTCCCAGTCCCAGGTCCCGAATGACGGCAGTCAGCAGGACCGGTGCAAGAGATCAAGAAAGACCTTCCCTTAAGAAGTTTTCCAAGGCTACCGCCAGCTACTGCCACTAGAGGCCAGGGAGAGGTTGGGGCAACAGGCCAGGGCGGCTCAGGCAGGGAGCACGGCTGTGGCCAGGGTGATCCTAACCCAGGCAGGAATTCTAAAAATAAATAACCCTCAGGGTCCAAAAGGGAGGCAGGTCCTGGATGCAGGCACGTCGGAGGTCGTCCGGTGCAGCCAGGCAAAAAGTAGGTGAAGGTGAATGGGGCTTAGAGTCCCTTTTAAACCCGCCCGGCTGCCCCTGCACCCGCCTCCGGCACTATCATCAAGTGCCTGCTAGGTAATGGCAATGCCTAGCTGGATGCCCGAGAAAATGTCTAATTATGGGGCCCACCTTTGGCCACCACCCAGAACCAGTCCAATCCAGCCTGCACCTGTCTTGGGGTCCTACTATGAGTTTGCATTGCCCCAACTGCTCCAACTGCACTGTGCACCACTGCACTGTACTCTGCAGCACTGTACTCTACGCCACTGCTCTCTATTCACTCTACTCCACTCTACACCACTGCACTCTGACACTCTACTCTGCAACACTGTACTCTCTGCCACTGTACTCTACGCAGCTATACTCTGTACTACTGCATTCTATGCCAATACACTCTACGCCACTGCACTCTATGCCACCCTACTCTGCGTCACTACACTCTGTGCCGCTGCACTCTATAGCACTATACTCTACTCTGCACTGCACCACTCTACATTACTCTACTCTGCACCACTCTACACTACTGCACTCTATGTCACTCGAGTCTACTCTGCACTGTACGCCACTGCACTACACACCACTCTACACTACTGCACACTCTTCCACTCTATTGTATGCCACTCTACTCCACTCTATGCCATGCTACTCTGCACCACTGCACTTTGCATCACAGCGCTCATCTATGCTTCTGCATTCAATGCAACTTCACTCTACACCACTATATTCTGCAACACTCTATGCCAATGCACTCTACACAAGTCAACTCTACAGCATACCACCCCACTATATGGTACTCTACGCGACTCCACAGTATGCCACTCCTAAACACGGCACTCTCTGTCACTCCACTCTACAACACTGTACTCCACTCTTGGCCATTCCAGTCTACGACACGCCGTGCCACTCTCCTCTATGCCACTAACTTTTAGCCATGCTGAACAGCAGCCACTCTCGTGCATAACATTGCTACAACACATTAGCCAATAATTCTTACGTAGATGAGACCTATTGGCTTTGCCAATATTTGTTAGTACTGTGAGGTGCTGAGGTCCCTGGAAGCACTGCAAATGTGTAAGTCCTTTTTTTAAACATGCATTACACACAACATAATATAGGTTGCCACAAAATGTGCAAATACATTTTCTTTAAATAAAGAAAGCCCTTCTAAAATATAGATTTCAATAATATACAGATTTTACCTAGTGCAAACATTTTTATAATTGGCCATTAAAACCGCACACTCCACAGCTTAGCTTGGGACACCCTTACAGTACCTCTCTAAAGGAAATATCTTAGCGATCAGAAAGCTTCAAGTGACTCCTTTGATTAAAGTCAATACAGGTTTCCAAGCCCCTTCACGTTTGCAGGTTTACCAACTGCACACATTTGCATTTCTTTTGGGATGGAGACACCCTGGCAAGAAGGCTGTTTCTTATCTGTCTGCCCCTCCCTCGGATTCAGAACACAGGACACTCCTTGCCTTTCAGTCCAGCTGGGGAAACGGATGTGTCCTAATTACATTTCTCCTTTAGCTGAAAGTCTAAAATTACTGACAAATGCTGTCCGTTAAGCCTCTCATCATGGACAATGGATGGTAGGGCTAAATTCCAGTGTGAAAATTACAGACAGGTGGCCACCCTACCCTCAAGTCAGTAACAAAAAGTACAGACACGGGTTGATACCAGTCTCCAAGCTCCTTATTCAACCTGCCTTTTCTTTTCTCTGCACTCTCAGCCCCTCTCTCTCCACTCATCTCCTTCCTCACTTTCAATGTCACCGCCCTAACCTCTTCTTCTGTCCCTCTTCCCCTCTTCTGTCTCTCAGTTGTTCAAATCTTTCACGGTGGAGCATGCAGGAGGGGAGATGTTTGGGGTTTTGCACACACCCACAAAAAATGTATTTTGTAGTGAATAGTTGGGTACAATTGCTTTCAGTTGGGTAATGTGAAGTGTCTGTCAAATTTCCCTTCAGATTTGTACATGCCCACATGGACAAACAAACGCCCACACTCTGGTCTAGGTTTTGAAGGCCTTATAAAATGCTGATTAGTTTTACAAATATTGCATTTTGAGTACCCCTAACAATCTGCACTCCTCTTTATTTCTACTGCCCCTTAAGCCCCCTTCCCACCCTGCTATTCATATAATGTGTTTTAACAAGATATCCCAGCGTGACTGTTGGGATATCTGAAGGTCACACACCCCAATCAAACTGACTAAGCTACGCCCCTGCTTTTACATTCCCTTCTCTCCCTCACATCTTCATTACTTTTCTCTGTCCTCTTTTGCTCATCCTTATTTTCTGTCTCAATTTATCCCCTTCGCCCGTTATGGCAACTTTCTTATCTTCCTTTTAAATATTGGGAAGTCACTTTGATGTGAGCCTCTTAGTCCACAATGCAGGGTGCATAGTATTTAAAAGTTGAACAGATAGAAAATTAACATTATATTGTCCCTACGGTGACAAGACCAAAAAAGCTATTTTCACAGCAAAAGGCTAAGCTGTGCTATGCAGAAAAAGAGTGCATATTAAAATACTTATATTGTTAAGTCAGCAACAGGACCAGCTAGAAATATAACTAAACCGCTATATTTAATAGTTATTGTTGGACCGGGCACTTTTTGCAGGCTCATCCCCAATTTTTTGCCTTCCTCCTCCTATTTTTTCTGACCTCTTTTTGTTGGTTCTAGGACTGTGAGCAGTTTATTGCCGTTGACCAGTGGTAAAGTGCATGTGATCTCCCTTCTAAATTTGGTATGATTCGCTTACCACCTAAAAGGCACATCTAATATACCTGTAAGTCCCTTCTACATTGGTATCCCTAGACCCAGAGCCTGGAAATTAAATGCTGCTAGTAGGTCTGCAGCACAGCTTGCGCCACCCACAGAAGTAGCCTTTCAAACTTGTCTCAGGCCTGCTACTGCAGGGCTTGCAAGTGCAGCTTACTGCCACAGGGACCCGCATCTAAATTTACTTGCCAGGCCTGAACTTCCCTTTTACTACATGTAAGTCACCCCTAAGGTAGGCCCTAGCTAGCCCTCTGGTCAGGGTGCTATGTATGTACATAGCAAGACATGTGCCTGGTTGTGTGGCCTGTCCTGGTAGTGACAAACAGCCTATTTGGTTTCTCACTGCTGCGAGTGCTGCCTTTCTCATAAGATTGCATTGGAAATGCCCTACTTTATGTCTAGGTGGTGTTGTCTAATCTATGAGGGGAAGTGTAGGCACGTTTGGTATGGCAGTGAGGAATGCTGCTTACAGGTTGGATTTTTTATTACCATTATAGAAATTTCACTATCAGGAAGTGGGCATTTCTCTGTGCTTATGACTCTGGTGTTTCGCAGCTTGACTTCAGTTCACTTCTGGGGCAGAGTGACAGCTGGGCTTTGTGCATACTTTTTAGACAGCCTGTCCACAGGGAGGGTGGAGGTGTCACAGAGGTGCATCTGCATATTGAATGGTTCTCCTGGCTGAGAGAGGGAGAGGCAGGCACACCTGCATTTGTAAAGCCTTTGTCCTGGTCTCACACAAAGGGCTTGTTTACCCCCCACTGATGTCTGAAGCCTGTGCTGGAGGAGAAAGGGGACACTCCTGGAACCAGTTAGTACTGGTTGCAACCCCTTCTTCGCCCTTGTGGAGACTGCAGGAAATAAGTATAATTAAAGGGGGATTTCCCCCACATTTTGAGACACTAATGGACTACTGATCTGGAAACAGGATGCTGCTGGAAGGACTCGCCAGGAACAGCATTTGGACATCTGCTGTTGTGCTGATCTGTGACCTTCTAGGTCACTAAGAGGAACTGCCACTGCCTGCAAACTTTTGTGCTGGCCATCTTGCTTGGTCTGTGCCACCCTGTGGCCCCTGTCCCCTGTAGCTTTTTGTGCCTCACAGTGCTGGAGAGCGCTGCATTTAACTGATTTCCGTAGCACAAGAAGAGCGCTTTGCCATTTATTTTCTTAACGTGAGGAGATCACTTTAATTTGTTTGCCTTGTTAATTAAGAGCACCCAGCTGTGATGGTTGTGGGATTTTCTGTCTCCCTCAGCGCTGGAGGAATCTGTGTCCCTGGTGTGGGGTCACCCCCTACCCTCTGAGACATGGGAGAGGTCTCAAGGGCTGGAGTACCAGCGCAGACGAATGCACTTTGATCAGTGCCCCCGGGACACAAGCATGCATCCACTCTGGGTGCAGTGACCACCATGGCCCGGAGACTACTTCAGGAGAGGCCAGGAGGAGCCTCTGGTGAGAGCACGGGCAGAGTGCCATCGCCATACTGGATGTGGCACCTGGGTCGGAAGAGACCCCGAGGTACCCAGGAAGTTCCCATGCTCAGCGGCTGCACCACATGGTCACGGGCCGTCGTGGTTGAGCCATGTGTAGGCCCGGAGGAGGGGATTCAGGGAAGTCTCTCTGGTGCAAGCACAGTCGTGCAGTCATAACATGCCAGGAGGCACCAGTGGGCTCCGTACACGCTAAGCTTACGGAGCCACCCACTTGGGCGGAGGGAGGCTGCGAGGAGTTTGCCAGGTCGTCGCGGGAAGCGCTGATTGGGGCCAGGGAAGCCCCGGGAGTGACGCGAGCCGTCCAGCCAGGGCAGGAGCCCTTTAAAACTTGAGTCGCGCTCCCGCCGTCGCGGGAAGCGCTGATTGGGGCCAGGGAAGCCCCGGGAGTGACGCGAGCCGTCCAGCCAGGGCAGGAGCCCTTTAAAACTTGAGTCGCGCTCCCGCCGTCGCGGGACGCGCGCGGGCGGCGCCCGGGCGAAGCCCGGGCCAAGGGCGGGCCCGTCCTTGCCCGTCATCGCCCGAAAGAGGCCGGGCTGGGCCACCCCTCTTTCACATACAGGAAGCACGCTGCTGCCAAGACCACCCGGGAGGTCTCGAAGGTCAGAAACCCTACTAAACCAAACGCATGATTTGAGGAGCCCGGGCCGGGCCACACTATTCTCACCCGGACTCCCCAAGGCAGCTGACCAGCGGACGACCTTCTTTTACCCACCCGGTCACTCTTGTAATATAGGTGAGCAGTTCTCTAGGCCCTTCAGGCTTCTCAGTCTCTCCTAATAAAAACTCCAGTAGAGCAAGATAGAGCAAGATAGGGTGAGAAAGGGCGAGGAAGAGCATCTCTGGAAATAGATTGTTAAACTTTGGGGTTGGTCCTGAGTACCTTACCAAATCAAGATGGGTAGACGGAAGGGGGGGAAGCCTTTGGAAGAAGTAGCCAACAACAAGACTTTAGACGGCTTCCTCCAAAAAGCGGTAGGGGCATTAGAAAAAGAAATTGAACTGGTTGAGCGCCGTCTAACCGCTCCACCATCAACTGACGCTCCACTGAAAACCTCATTACAATCTTTGTATCCACCAGCTCCCCAGCCTACCCCGGCAGCATCACCACCATTAACCATCCTAACTGCCCGAACACCCAATACAGAACCCCCGGGCAGAGCTATGCACCCTTCAGAAACTACCCAGCCTATGTCAAACAGGCCCGTATCCTCCCCAAAACATAGCTCAAAGGGTAAAAGGAAGCGAGTGGAGGTGAACCTAAAGAACAAACGGCCCCGAGTTTTGGACTCCCCCAATCATCCTGTGTCTACTCGATCTAAGGATTGCACACCTGACGAAACTACTTGCTACGGCAAACTGGACACAGCTTTCATTACAGACTTTATAAAGGATGAGCTCTCAAAAAAATTACACCCTATAATAACCCGTTTATCAGCCATTGAGGAGAAACTCGACGCTCTCATCAAATTTAACCAGCCAATCTCCTCCTCCTCATCGGACCTGCATTATTTGCAATATCACTCTCTCCCATGCCCCCCTGTTAACAGTGCCAGTATTCCTCTTTTACCCCCAAGTACGGCTCATAAGCCTCAACCACCTTGCTCTGACTCTCTCCACCTACCAGCGAAGCTTTCCACACCTAACCTGGCCAATCCCCCTAAAACTTGGCACCCAAAAAGTGACCCCCTTTACCCAAGGCGGCCAGGTGAAATTGCCTCTTCCATAAACATGGGCACTAAACTGCACAGGAACCATTCCAATATTCCAGCAGACCAGACGTGTAGGGATCCAGGAACTAACCTGAGAACTTTACATCTACCACCGGAAGCTTGCCCCTATGTACTAGTTATTACGAATGTTCCTAAGCTCAAGTCCAACATTTCCGAATCATTCACAGAACTGAAAAACAAGGTCATCCATTGGTTACACAGACACGCTAGATTCGCCTTTCATATGATACCCTCAATACTGATGGTGAGGAGGGTGGGTTGGGTGGGCCCACTCAAAAACCCTGGTACAGGGGATTGTATCGTTATTAATTTTGATACGCCTTCCCTTGTCCAACAGCTTTCTCTAAATGTGTGTCATTCCAACCCCCTAGGGGGGGTAATCTCACTCTGTAGGCTCCAGGCTTTCTACCCTCATATAGCTGTACCAAGCACTAAGGGGGTGACAATCTCACCCAGAGGTCCTTCTAGGGCACAGACGTCACCTGATTTTCGGCCAAGTTGCAATGCTTCTTCGCCCACACTTTCTGAAAACGACTGACTAAAAGTAAGCACTATGTACAGTTTACCCTACTCCCAAGGCCCAAACAACCGGGATAAAAAGTCTCCTATAGCTGGGAAAATTGAAACTTATGAAGTTGGGCAAAACAATCATGCGGCTGAACATACTTTTACCATCGACACTAGTGACCCTATCCCAATTCCCGCACTTGCTCAGTTAGATCCATCCAAGAGTTCTGAAATCCTTATCGGGGGTGCAGACAAGGAGCGTATGGTGACTGAGATTAACTTAGTCACAGACTTACCAGATTGTAGCAAACACAGAGACCCGCCCCCACTCCAGGCATCCGAACAGCTCAGGTTACTCTCCGATTCAGATGGGGCAAGAAACACCCCGGGCATTAACGTAGTAGGAATTCCAAATTCGATTGAAAAGGGTATAAAATTTCCCCACGGTACCCGATCTCCAAGAGAGAACTCTGTGGCTGAAGCTCCCCATGACAAAATAGACGGCCTAGTTACCATCCTTAGTTGGAATATTGCAGGCTTGGAGAACAAAATGAATAACCCTGAATGGGGCAAATTTATAGACGAACACAATCTATGTCTTTTCCAAGAAACATGGGCACTGGAACCCAAATATAGAATTGGCTATAAAAGCTACTGGGTCCCAGCAATTAAGACGAATTCAGGGAGGCCCTCAGGCGGCCTGCTAATATGGCTCAGTTGCTCTTTTAAATGTCGGATTGAAATAATTGACTTGGGCTGCCCTGATTTAATGGGTTTATTAATACCATCCCTTAGAGAGAAACCATTTTTAATAATTAATATTTACAATAGGAGTCTGGGCAGCAAGTATGAGTCCGACGCACTGACTATTTTGGATAGTTTTCTTACTTATAATTCACCTTCTCATTTTATTCTCATTGCTGGAGATTTTAATGCCACTTTTGAACCCTACTCGCTGGCCCAGGAATTATATAAAGATGAAGACGCTTATTGGGGTATTCCCCAGCTGGTGTCAAGAAAAAGACCAAAAATTAATAGATTATCTCACCAGGTCATGGACATTACACTGGCACATGGCTTGCGGGCCTGTAATGGTCACTCCCGTTCGGACCCTAATCTCCACCCTACATTTAGGCGCGGGTCACAGAAGAGCCAAATAGATTATATCTTGCTCGATATCCGCTTGTGGGGCCATATGGTCGACATGAACATTGTAGAACATGAGGAAAGTGACCACGAACCACTGATTTTATCTCTTAGGAATTTATTACCCCTTCCTGAAGTCTCTTGTCCCAAGACCTACGGACAACAGCTCGCACTGTCCAACAATAGACGTAATGTCAGATGGGAATCCCTGAACACTGACACAACCATTTTGACAAGGGCGTATAGGCAGCTGGCAGATCATATGGACCATATATCTCAATTTCCAGAAGATAGTGGTGGGCTTATAGCAGCCCACACACAATTTTTTAACTCCTTAAAAAATCTATTTACCAAAGAGTCGGTGAGAGAACCTAAAAAGAAATGTAATGCAAGATGGTTCAACGCCGCATGTAGAGAAGCACAGCACAAATTGCTGAGAGCTCTAAGAGGAGGTCAGATAGACTTTATAAGGGAAACTAGGAAAGCCTATAAACAGGAACAAGCTAGAGCCCGTAGGAAATGGGACGAATCAAGATGGGTCTCCCTTCTGGAATCTGCTAAAATAAACGACACCTCTAAATTTTGGAAATTGGTGGCTGATGCCAGCGATGAACCTAACTGTTTGCCTGGCGCCTCAATACTCCCTGTAGAGTGGACCGATCATTTTTCCCGATTATATCTTGGGACCATTGGTGCCACCGCCAGGGAACTGACCCACATCATGACCACTGAGACCCCCAAAATTGAATTTTCCCTGGCAGAAACCAAGGCTGCGATTGTCTCACTTAAATGGGGAAAGGCCCCCGGCCTTGACAAAATACCAGGTGATCTCTACAAGACTGACCCAGATGTTTGGGCTCCATATTTAAACCTCATCTCTAATGTGATAGCTGCAGGAGCACCTGTTCCGAGCTCCTGGTTAGGAGCAGAGATAGTTCCCATTTTTAAGAAAGGCAACCCCTCTAACCCTGCTAACTACCGCCCAATCTCCTTACTCGACAACTTCCAAAAATTTTTTGCAAAGCAAACTTTGTCTTGTCTAGAGGAATGGATTTTGGAAAACAATGCCATTTCTGATTTACAAGCAGGGTTTAGACCAGCAATCAGTACCATAGATCAAGTACTAAGATTTCTAACAATAAAATGGAATACTGTAGAGGTAGGAGGGGGTAACCTTTATGTAGTTTTTATCGATCTTAGAGCCGCGTTTGATCTGGTCCCTAGAAATCAGTAATGGCTGACACTAGCCAACATGGGTGTCCCGCATGGCCTTTTGAAACTTATCGCCCGACTACATGAGAATACCTATGCCCAAATTAGGAATGGCAAGAATGGTGATCTTACTGAACCAGTGGCTATCGAGAGAGGAGTCAGACAGGGGTGTGTGTTGGCCCCAACTCTTTTTCTTTTATATATTAATAACTGTATCAAGTACTTAGTAAATTGCACAAATGACTCCCCCATGCAGGCTGGAACCAAAGTCCCTTGCTTACTCTATGCAGACGACACTATTCTTCTGTCTAAATCATCTATGGGAATACAAAATCTGGTCAACCAGTTCGGTGCATACTGCAGAGACTTTGGGTTAGACATTAATCTTAAGAAAACCAAACTCATGATATACAGCGCCAGGAAAAAGAAGCTCAGCGCAAACACAAAGATGGATTCAATCCTTGTGGAGAGAGTAACGGAATATGATTATCTGGGCATCAGACTATCTGACAAGGGCGGTTGGGATCCAGCTATAAGGAAAGGGGCATTAACAATCAGCCAAAGATGTGGAGTAATAGGACGTAAAGCTAGCACCGCAACAAGCCCCCCTCTGATCCTCATCTCTGAAATATACAAAGTACAAATCCGTGCTGCGGCCCTGTATGGAGCAGAACTTTGGGGATCCCACAGACAAATGGATACACTTCAAACCAAAGAAAATAACTTCTTCAGACACATAGCCAGACTCGGGAGGGGCACACCAATGCTCCCCCTCAGACTGGACCTGGGTCTACACAGTATCAAAGACATAGCATATCTAAGACCACTCCTGTACTGGGTCAGACTATGGAAAACGGATGAACTCGAACCCTACAGGGCAGCAGTTAAAGAACTACTGCCACCTCGTCATGGATGGGAAAAAGTACGGTGGCTTAGGGAGATGAAAGCAGCATGGACCAAACTGAGTCTATCCCATTATTGGGAGAATCCCGAGATGATTCCTGGCAATGCTAAACGCCTGATCAAAGACCACTATTGGGAAAAGATCTATGAGGAATCCCTCGGCTCAAATAGTTCAGGTCGGCTGACAGCAGAGTTCCTGCTGGTAAAGCATGTTCCTCTGTCTGAAAGCTTCCTGGACCTCCCTATACCAGCCCACGCTCGCTCCTTATTACTCCAACTTAGGTACGGAACATTGGCAGTCAACAGTTTCACGGCCGGCTGGTCGACTAACAGTTCTCCATCGGACAAATGTATAAACTGTCACCTATGTAAGGAAACTTATGAACACGTTCTATTTTTTTGCCCTCTGTATAAATGTCCTCGAGGGAAGTGGATTACCCCTCTGTGCAGAACACTGCCCTCGCCATCTCGCAATAGTGTACTCAGAATATGTAAATATGATACTTCCATACTGACAGTGTGCTCTGTTTCCAAATATTTGGCAGCAGCATGGAAAATTCGCAGCAGGATTATTTCAGATCCCAATCCATCAGTTGAAGAGCGGTCTAGCAGCCAGTAAACCAGCATTCGATCATATTAGTCTGGGACTCTAACGAAAACCGAGACCTATCATGGATATTAGATTGTATCCCCGAGTATGCTGTTTAGTGGGTTACCACAACTATATAATTTTATAAATGCTAAGTTATATCCTATTCTGACCAATCTATTTAATAGAACTGACCAATCATGGGTACCATTCCTTATGGCCCGACCTCTTAACTTTCTTTTTTTTTAATCTGTGCTATTTTCTGGAGTTTTAATGTCTGATTTTATATAGTGATTGGTCTTAGAACAGTTTTTATCTTTTTAATAATCGATTAGATTGGTTCTAGAACAGTTTTTATCTTTTTAATAATTGATTAGTATTATTTTAGTGTCCAGCATTATGTACAGGGCAAGATCCGGAGACCACCCTGAGTATTCTTCTTTTTACAACTATTTATGGAAATATTTTAGCTATACGACCCCTTCTTATCCTTTCTTTTACTATACATTGGTTTATGGTTTTTATTTCTATGTATGTATGTTTACTTTTAAAAATGGCCTAAATTTGGACCGAATAAACTATTGATTGATTGAGTTTGCCAGGTGCACAGGGGACCCAGGGACGTCACCCCGCAGAACCACACCGTTTTCCCCCCTGTGTAGCTCATTCCATGGGGGTGGGGGGCTTCTGGACGTCACTGGCTGGTTGGAGAGGGACCTTCAATAGAGGCCTCAGCCATCCCATTATAGGTTTCTGTCAATTACCACAATTACAGGCACAGGAGCGCCGGAGATCCTGTGAGGCCGAAGTATGCCTCAATCACTGCATTCTTTGTAAAAGACACGCAGGAGCGCTGTAAGCCTCATAGCAAAGAGATAGCGGCAATTCTTGCAATAATTGTTTTTCTTTATGAGGGTCCCTCATGTGTAGTGCCTATTTTTATGTATGACCTGATTAAATGATATTCGTTCTGTTTACCTCATTGGGGAACATGTATATTTTCAGGATGTGTACTGCAGGTTGTGGTTATGACATATGCCATTTGGGGAATGGGTTTCATGATGACATTGTGCCTTCCATGCTGATGTGATTACTCTACCATGAGCATTTTTGGTGATGTGTCGTCCTATGTGCAGTCATGATGGTGTTTTAACAGTTATGATATGTGTTTTACTATGACGTGCATTTTTAGTAACAATGACAAACTAACTACTGTTTGTGTTGCAGAATAACCAGTACCCTATTGTGAGAAAGTAGCCTCTTTCTAGCATGGTTACCCCCTTTGTTGGCCTGTTTGTCAGTGTGTTATGACTGTGTCACTGGGATCCTGCTAGCCAGGACCCCAGTGCTTATGGTTTGTGGCCTACTTGTCAGCCTGTTTCACTGTTTTTGTCAGTATGCTTGACAAAGGCTTCTACAGGACTGCCATTGCAGACTGGGTGAAATGGTGCATGCACCGGTTCACTGCCATTTACACTGCACTAGGTCACTCATAAGTCACCTATATGTTTTGCCTTCCTGCCTTGAAGACTGGGTGCAGAGTACCTCTGTGTGAGGGCACCCCTGCACTATCAGAGGTGCCCCCACAACGTCCAGTCCCACTTTTCCAGACTTTGTGAGTGTGGGACGCCATTTTATATGTGTACTAGACATATGTCACTACCTATGTCTAGCTACATAATGGTAACCCCGAACATAGGCGTGTTTGGTTTCAAGTATGTTGGAATCATACCCCAATACTGAATCTAGCATTGGTTGTATAATTCCATGCACTCTGGGGGCTCCACAGTGGACCCCAGTATTGCCAACCAACCTTCTGAGGTTTTCCAGCAGTCCCAGCTGCTGCCACCTCGCAGACAGGTTTCTGCCCTCCTTCTGCTTGTACAGCTTGAGGGCAGGAAGGCAGAAACAAAGGATTTCCTTTGGGTGAGGGGTGTTACACCCTCTCCCTTTGGAAATAGGTGTTACAGGCATGGGAGGGGTAGCACCCAGAGCCTCTGGAAATGTTTTGAAGGGCACGAATGGTGCCCTCCTTGCATAATCCAGTCTACACTGGTTCAGGAATCCCCGTTCCCTGCTCTGGAGTGAAACTGGACAAAGGGAAGGGGAGTGACAACTCCCCTGTCCATCACCACCCCAGGGGTGGTACTCAGAGCTCCTCCTGAGGATCCCTGGGTTCTGCCATCTTGCTTTCAGGATGGTCAGAGAACTCTGGGAGCATTCGAGTGACCAGTGCCAGCAGGTGAAGTCAGAGCCCTCCCCTGATAGGTGCTTACCTGGTTAGGTGACCAATCCCCCTTTCAGGGCTATTTAGGGTCTCTCCTCTGGGTGGTTCTTCACTGCAAGACTCCAGCAGGAATCTTCTGCATCCTTTACTTCACCTTCTCACCGAAGAAACTGCATCTGGACCTCCAGGAACTCTACAAAACTGCAACAAAAAAGCCAGGATGATTTCTGCAACATTTTAACTTCAGGTCCTGCAAGCAACTGCAACTGTTTCCTGGTTGTGCATCCTCAGAGGGCTTCCAGGCTTCAGCCTGCACCAGAAGAGCAACGGAATCTCCCTCGAAGTGAAGGTATCACTTCCCTGCTCCAGCAGGTTCCCTCTGCAGCAACAACCGATGGCTTGGGTCCCCTCTTCTGGCAAAGTGCATGGATCCAGTAACATGGGTGGTAGACTGAAGTGGTCCCGACAGCCCTGACGTCCAGCTGTCCAACTTTGGTGCAGGTAAGAGCTTACCTTCCCATGCAAGACAGTACCTCCATGCACCACTTGTTTTTCAGTTGCCAAGGCTTGTGTGTGACCTTCCACAAAGTTCTTCATGCACAGCACAGCTCCGGCCCCCAGCACTCCCTCCTGTGATGCACAGCTTCCTGCAACGTTCTCCGGTGGGACCCTTTGTTGTCGTGCTGCATGGCCTCCATTTGCACCTCCTTTGTCCTTGTCTTGTGGGACTCCTAGTCATGCTATCTGATCTTCTGAGGGCTCTCTGGACTTCTGAGGGCCCCCTCTGGCTCCCCCTCCTGGGTACAGTCAACCTGGTCCTCCCAGGCAGCGCTATTTTTCTCCTACTGCAAGCTTTGCATTTGCCAAGATTGTTGACGGAATCCAGCAATGCAAACCAGACTACAATCATCCATCCGGTGTGGGACATCTTCTGCACCAACCAGGAACCCGCATCCATTTTATTGGGTGCAGTACTGACTGTTGCTCTCCACCGGTGTAGGAGGCTGGACTGGCTTGTAGTGAGTACCAAGGGGTACTTACACCTTGCACCAGGCCCAGGTATCCCTTATTAGTGTATAGGGTGTCTAGCAGCTTAGGCTGATAGATAATGGTAGCTTAGCAGAGCAGCTTAGGCTGAACTAGGAGACGAGTGAAGCTCCTACAGTGCCACTAGTGTCACTTGCACAATATCATAAGAAAACACAATACACAGATATACTAAAAATAAAGGTACTTTATTTTTATGACAATATGCCAAAGTATCTCAGAGTGTACCCTCAGTATGAGGATAGCAAATATACACAAGATATATGTACACAATACCAAAAATATGGAGTATAGTCTTAGAAAACAGTGCAAACAATGTATAGTTAGAATAGGATGCAATGGAGACACATAGGGATAGGGGCAACACAAACCATATACTCCAAAAGTGGAATGCGAACCACGAATGGACCCCAAACCTATGTGACCTTGTAGAGGGGGTCGCTGGGACTATTAGAAAATAGTGAGGGTTAGAAAAATAGCCCACCCCAAGACCCTGAAAAGTGAGTGCAAAGTGCACTAAAGTTCCCCATAGGACATAGAAGTCGTGATAGGGGAATTCTGCAGGAAAGACACAAACCAGCAATGCAACAACGATGTATTTCCAGTCGAGGGTACCTGTGGAACAAGGGGACCAAGTCCAAAAGTCACAAGCAAGTCGGAGATGGGCAGATGCCCAGGAAATGCCAGCTGTGGGTGCAAAGAAGCTGCTACTGGACAGTAGAAGCTGAGGATTCTGCAGGAACGACAAGGGCTAGAGACTTCTCCTTTGGAGGATGGATCCCCCACGCCGTGGAGAGTCGTGCAGAAGTGTTTTCCCGCCGAAGGACCGCCAACAAGCCTTGCTAGCTGCAAATCGTGCGGTTAGGGTTTTTGGATGCTGCTGTGGCACAGGAGGGACCAGGATGTCGCCAATTGCGTCTGGGGACAGAGGGGGCGTTGAGCAAGACAAGGAGCCCTCTCAGAAGCAGGCAGCACCCGCTGAAGTGCTGGAACAGGCACTACAAAGAAGCATGAAACGGTGCTCACCCGAAGTTGCACAAAGGAGTCCCACGTCGCCGGAGGGCCACTTAGAAAGTCGTGCAATGCAGGTTAGAGTGCCGTGGACCCAGGCTTGGCTGTGCACAAAGGATTTCCGCAGGAAGGGCACAGAGGCCGGAGTAGCTGCAAAAGACGCGGTTCCCAGCAATGCAGTCTGGCGTGGGGAGGCAAGGACTTACCTCCACCAAACTTGGACTGAAGAGTCACTGGACTGTGGGAGTCAAGGGACCTCGCTCGTCGTGCTGAGAGGAGACCCAGGGGACCGGTGATGCAGTTCTTTGGTGCCTGCGGTAGCAGGGGGAAGATTCCGTCGACCCACGGGAGATTTCTTCTGAGCTTCTAGTGCAGAGAGGAGGCAGACTACCCCGACAGCATGCACCACCAGGAAAACAGTCGAGAAGGCGGCAGGATCAGCGTTACAGAATTGCAGTAGTCGTCTTTGTTACTTTGTTGCAGTTTTGCAGGCTTCCAGCGCGGTCAGCAGTCGATTCCTTGGCAGAAGGTGAAGAGAGAGATGCAGAGGAACTCTGATTAGCTCTTGCATTCGTTATCTAAGGAAATCCCCAAAGCAGAGACCCTAAATAGCCAGAAAAGAGGGTTTGGCTACTTAGGAGAGAGGATAGGCTAGCAACACCTGAAGGAGCCTATCAGAAGGAGTCTCTGACGTCACCTGCTGGCCCTGGCCACTCAGAGCAGTCCAGTGTGCCAGCAGCACCTCTGTTTCCAAGATGGCAGAGGTCTGGAGCACACTGGAGGAGCTCTGGGCACCTCCCAGGGGAGGTGCAGGTCAGGGGAGTGGTCACTCCCCTTTCCTTTGTCCAGTTTCGCGCCAGAGCAGGGCTGAGGGGTCCCTGAACCGGTGTAGACTGGCTTATGCAGAAATGGGCACCATCCGTGCCCATGAAAGCATTTCCAGAGGCTGGGGGAGGCTACTTCTCCCCTGCCTTCACACCATTTTCCAAAGGGAGAGGGTGTAACACCCTCTCTCTGAGGAAGTCCTTTGTTCTGCCTTCCTGGGCCAGGCCTGGCTGGACCCCAGGAGGGCATAAACCTGTCTGAGGGGTTGGCAGCAGCAGCAGCTGCAGTGAAACCCCTGAAAAGGCAGTTTGGCAGTACCAGGGTCTGTGCTACAGACCACTGGGATCATGGGATTGTGCCAACCATGCCAGGATGGCATAGAGGGGCCAATTCCATGATCATAGACATGTTACATGGCCATATTCGGAGTTACCATTGTGAAGCTACACATAGGTAGTGACCTATGTGTAGTGCACGCGTGTAATGGTGTCCCCGCACTCACAAAGTCCGGGGAATTTGCCCTGAACAATGTGGGGGCACCTTGGCTAGTGCCAGGGTGCCCTCACACTAAGTAACTTTGCACCTAACTTTTACCAGGTAAAGGTTAGACATATAGGTGACTTATAAGTTACTTAAGTGCAGTGGTAAATGGCTGTGAAATAACGTGGACGTTATTTCACTCAGGCTGCAGTGGCAGGCCTGTGTAGTATTTGTCAGAGCTCCCTATGGGTGGCAAAAGAAATGCTGCAGCCCATAGGGATCTCCTGGAACCCCAATACCCTGGGTACCTCAGTACCATATACTAGGGAATTATAAGGGTGTTCCAGTATGCCAATGTGAATTGGTAACATTGGTCACTAGCCTGTTAGTGACAATTTGGAAAGAAATGAGAGCGCATAACCACTGAGGTTCTGGATAGCAGAGCCTCAGTGAGACAGTTAGGCATCACACAGGGAACACATACCTATAGGTCACAAACTTATGAGCACTGGGGTCCTGGCTAGCAGGGTCCCAGTGACACATAACAAACATACTGAAAACATAGGGTTTTCACTATGAGCACTGGGCCCTGGCTGGCAGGATCCCAGTGAGACAGTGAAAACACCCTGACATACACTCACAAACAAGCCAAAAGTGGGGGTAATAAGGCTAGAAAGAGGCTACTTTCTCACAACCGGTGGTTCCACTTTTGCACCTTCATCCGGATTAGCAGGGGCTCCTGTTGTCCCTGGACTCTTCTGTGCTTTTTGGGCTTGGTCCCCTTCTTCCACAGATCTTCAGGTCCAGGAATCCACTGCTGATGTCTTGCAGTCTCTTCTGGTTCTTGCATAATCTTCTAACACAACTTCTTGTGTGTTTCAGGAAACTTACTATGATTTACTCCTGTTTTCCTGGGCTCTAGGGTGGGTTCTATTACTTACCTTTGTTTTCCTACACTCCTAGTGCCTCTCTACACACTACACTTGCCTAGGTGGGAAACCGACATTTGCATTCCACTTTCTCAGTATATGGTTTGTGTTCCCCCAGGCCTATTTCTAACAATTGTGATTTTCTCTATTTGCACGGTTTTCTAACTGTGTACTTACCTGTTTTGGTGTTTTTGGATACTAGTGTATATATTGTGTCTATTACTTACCTCCTAAGGAAGTATAGGGCCTGATTCCGACCCTGGCGGTCATGGACCGCCAGGGCCGAGGTCGGAGGATGCATCGCCAACAGGCTGGCGGTGCATCCAGGCCAATTCTGACCGTGGCGGTAAAGCCGCGGTCAGAAAAGGGAAACCGGCGGTTTCCCGCCGGTTTTCCCCTGGCCTCAAGAATCCTCCATGGCTGCGCTGCAGGCAGCGCCACCATGGGGATTCCGACCCCCTTCCCGCCAGCCTGGTTCTGGCGGTTTTGACCGCCAGAACCTGGCTGGCGGGAACGGGTGTCGTGGGGACCCTGGGGGCCCCTGCAGTGCCCATGCCAATGGCATGGGCACTGCAGGGGCCCCCTAACAGGGCCCCACAAAGATTTTCAGTGTCTGCATAGCAGACACTGAAAATTGCGTCGGGTGCAACTGCACCCGTCGCACCCTTTCCACTCCGCCGGCTCCATTCGGAGCCGGCATCCTCGTGGAAGTGGGTTTCCCGCTGGGCGGGCGGGCGGCCTTCTGGCGGTCGCCCGCCCGCACAGCGGGAAACTCAGAATTACTGCGGCGGTCTTTTGACCGCGCTGCGGTATTCTGGCGGGGGAACTTTGGCGGGCGGCCTCCGCCGCCCGCCGTAGTCAGAATCACCCCCCTAGTCTCTAAGGTATATTTGGCAAGTGTGTCACCAAAATAAAGTACCTTTATTTCTGTACCACTGGGTATTTTCTTTCATGTGTGTAAGTACTGTGTGACTGTAGTGATATTGCATGAGCTTTGCATGTCTTCTAGTTAGGCCTTGGTTGCTCATCCACACTACCACTAGAGAGCCCAGGCTTCTCGACACTGACTACATACACTAATAAGGGATAACTGGGCCTGGTATAAGGTGTAAGTACCTTAATGTAGGAAGCTGGTCTGGCTTGTAGTGGGTACCAATGGTACTTACACCTTATGCCAGGCCCAGTTATCCCTTATTAGTAGAGTGTAGTAGTGTTCTAGCAGCTTAGGCTGATGGAGGTAGCTATAGCAGAGCAGCCAAGGCTGAACTAGGAGACATGCAAAGCTCATGCAATACCACTTATATCATATAGGTACTATATCATAAGAAAGGCAATACTCATAGTTACTAAAAATAAAGGTACTTTATTTTAGTGACAATGTGCCAAAAATATCTCAGAGGATATACTCCCTTAGGAGGTAAGTAACATACCCAAAATATACACAACTAACCAAATCAGGTAAGTAAAATAGTCAGAAAGTAGTGCAAACACTGTAAAACACAATAGTATGCAATAGGCCTAGGGGCAACACAACCATATACTAAGAAAGTGGAATGCGAACCACAAATTCACCCCTTGGCAAGTGTAGTGTATAGAGAGTCGCTGGGAGTGTAAGACAAAACTAAGGGTGTAAAGGAGACCTCACCCCAAGACCCTGGAAAGTAGGAATAAAGTACTACTATTTACCCAGAAACACACTAAAGTTGTGATAAAGTATTTTGCAAGGACCACAACAGACTGCAAAGCACTGAAGACGGATTCCTGGACCTGAAGACCTGCAAAGGAAGGGGACCAAGTCCAAGAGTCGCTAAAGTGTCCAGGGGGGGTGCAGGAGCCCACTAAACCCCAGATGAAGGTGCAAAATGGCTGCCTCTGGTTGGAAGAAGCGGCAGGTTTTGCAACAACGAAAGGAGGTAGGAAGTTTTTCTTCATGCAGAATATGTCCCACGGTGTGCTGAAGGACACAGAGTTGTTTCCTTGGCAAAAATACCACAAACAAGCCTTGCTGGCTGCAAGAGTCGCAGTTGGAAAAAAAGGGTGCTGCCCAGGCCCAGGAAGGACCAGGATGTCGCCATTTGGGAGAGGAGACAGAGGGGGCCCTCAGCAACGTAGAGAGCCCTCGGACAGGAAAAAGCCCTCGCAGAAGTCCTTGAACACGGGTTCAAAAAGACTGAACACGGCGGTCAACTCAACACTGCAAAGAGAGGTCCCACGACACTAGAGGTCAACTCAGGGAGCTGAGCATCGCAGGATGGAGTGCTGGGGACATAGGCTCAGCTGTGCATGCAGGATTTCTTGGAAATGTGCACAGAAGCCCTTGCAGCTGCAGATCACATGGTGCACAGGATTACTGTCTGGGGAGGGGAGGCAAGGACTTACCTCCTCCAAATTTGGACAGTTGGACCACTGGACAGTCTGGGTCACTTGGGTCCACCACCTGTGTTCCAGGGGCCAGGCTCGTCAGGATGAGAGGGGACCCAGAGTACAGGTGAAACTGAAGTTTGGTGCTTGCTTGAGCAGGGGGATGATTTTGTCAGCCCACAGGAGATTTCTTCATGGCTTCTAGTGCAGGGTGAAAGCAGGCAGCTCCCAGAGCATGAACCACCAGGAAACAGTCGGGAAAGCTGGCAGGATTAGGCGCTACAATGTCGCTGGTAGTCTTCTGGCTACTTTGTTGCAGTTTTGCAGGCGTCCTGGAGCAGTCAGTGGTCAATCTTTGGCAGAAGCCGAAGAAAGAAGTGCAGAGGAACCCTGATGAATTCTTGCAAGTCGTCATCTGAGGAAAAGCCCACTGGAGAGACCCTAAATAGCCCTCAGAGGAGGATTGGCCACCTAGTCAGGTATGCACCTATCAGGAGGGGTCTCTGACTTCACCTACTGGCACTGGCCACTCAGAGGCCTCCAGAGTGCCCATACACCTCTGGAAACAAGATGGCAGAGGTCTGAGACACACTGGAGGAGCTCTGGGCACCACCCCTGGAGTGGTGATGGACAGGCGAGTGGTCACTCCCATTTCTTTTGTCCAGTTGCGAGCCAGAGCAGGGACTGGGGGTTCCAGGTGTAGACTGGCTTATGCAAGGAGGGCACCATCTGTGCCCTTCAAAGCATTTCCAGAGGCTGGGAGAGGCTACCCCTCCCCAGCCTTTAACACCTATTTCCAAAGAGAGAGGGTGTAGCACCCTGCTCTCAGAGGAAATGCTTTGTTCCGCCTTCCTGGGACTGGGATGCCCAGACCCCAGGAGGGCAGAACCCTGTCTGTGGGGTGGCAGCAACTGTAGCTGCAGAGAAAACCCAAGAGAGATTTTTTTGCAGTCCTGGAGGTCTATAGTGGAGCCCCCAGGATGCATGGAATTGGCTCCCCAATACCAGATTTGGAATAGGGGAACAATTCCATGATCTTAGACATGTTGCATGGCCATTTTCGGAGTTACCATTGTGAAGCTACATATAGGTATCAACCTATATGTAGTACACCCGTGTAATGGTATCTCCGCACTCACAAAGACCGGGGAAATGGCCCTGAACTATGTGGGGGTACCTTTGCTAGTGCAAGGGTGCCCTCACACTTAGTAACTTTGCACCTAACCTTCGGCAAGTGAAGGTTAGACATATAGGTGACATAAGTTACTTAAGTGCAGTGAAAATGGCTGTGAAATAACATGTGCGTTATTTCACTCAGGTTGCAATGGTAGTCCTGTGTAAAGGTTTGTCTGAGCTCCCTATGGGTGGCAAAAGAAATGCTGCAGCCCATATGGATCTCCTGGAACCCCAATACCCTCGGTACATAGCAACAATATACTAGGGAATTATAAGGGTGTTCCAGTATGCCAATTGAAATTGGTAAATGTAGTCACTAGCCTATAGTGACAAATGTAAAGGCAGAGAGAGCATGAGCACTGTGGTTCTGATTGGCAGAGCCTCAGTGACACAGTTAGGCACTACACAGGCATACACATTTAGGCCACAAACTATGAGCACTGGGGTCCTGGCTAGCAGGATCCCATTGAGACAGGCAAAAACATGCTGACATACATGTAAAATTGGGGGTAACATGCCAAGAAAGATGGTACTTTCCTACATTTAGGTACCCACTACAAACCAGGCCAGCCTCCTACACCTATGTATTTTAAACGACTACTGCTGGATTTTGCAGAGTACTTGTAACAGTATGATGTTCCGACAGCTGCTTGTGTGGCAGGGTATTACTGACGTTTGGTCTAATGATGTTTTATGCAATTCAGTTTATTTTTATATAACTTAGTGTTGTGTTTCCTTTGTGGTGTATTTATTGCGTCATGTGTGTTGAGTGTGTTGTGCAATTGCTTTACACATTGTCTTTAGGATAAGCCTGGCTGCTCGTGCCAAGCTACCAGGGGGGTGAGCAGGGGTTATCTTGGTTGTGTAGCTTCATCGCCCTGACTAAAGTGGGTGGGTTCTGCCTGGCTTAGGTGCATACCCTAGCCAACCAGAAACTCAATTTTTAACACTTATTAAATATTCAATTTAATGGTGAAGTCGGATTTGCAATTAATATTAAAGAAAATTAATTTTCAGAAAGTTACTTTTACCCTGCTTGAAGCTTCAGATGGATAATTTACATTAACTCTTCAGCAAATTCCAGCTTGTACTTGGCCTGAATAAGATGTGAAATTCCTCCCAGGAGCTACACAATAGGTTTGTTTGATTGAAAGGTCAACCTGAATGGGCAGTGATGACTCCTCTGAGCTCTGTAGAATATTCAGGGTGCTGCTTTGGGCATCCTGTTGGCACAATAGTATAAAATCCTGCCTGACGGGTCTGTCTGAAGCAGCTGTAATACATTTGCATTCTGAAAGGGATCAAACAGGATTTTAGACCTGATAGACTTGGATTGGTCTTCCCCCCAATGTTTGCCTACCACCTCCACTTTTATGACCTTATTTTTGCTGGTCTTAGGACTCTTTGCACTTTGCCTGCTGCTAACCAGTGCTAAAGTGCTTGTGCTCTCTCTTCTGAACATGGTAATATTGGCTTGTCCCCAATTGGAATATTTACTTTACTTATAAGTCTTCAGTACAGTGCACTACATGTGACCAGAGTAGGTAAATTAAATGCTACTTGTGGGCCTGCAGCGCTGATTGTGCCACCCACTTAAGCAGCCTTAGAACCATGTCTCTAGCCTGCCATTGCAGAACCTGTGGGTGCAGTTTTAAACTACCATGTCAACCTGGCAAAATATCCCTTTTAACAGGCCCAAACCTTCCCGTTTTTATACCTGTACATCACCCCTAAGGTAGGCCGTGGACAACACAGAGGGCAGGGTGAAATGTATTTAAAAGGCAGGACATTTGCTTTAAACTTTTAACTTTTTTACCTTTTTACTTTTAAGGCTTACGTGTCATGGTAGTGAAGTTACTTGTCACTACAGCAAGGCTATGTCTCCCATAGGATAAACTTGGGATTTACCTTATTACATCTTACGAGTGTAACTCACAATCTGGAAGAGATATGTGTTTCAAGTTTGGTGTCTCTGGAATCACAATTTAAAATCACAATTTATGGTGAAGTCAGATTTTACACTTTAATACTGAAAATGTCACTTTTAGAAAGTTGACTCAGTGTAGTTGGCAGTTGGGGTTTGTGTATTCCTCCTAGGCAGCCACACACAATGGGATCTTAGGCGTTACTAGATGGGCCTTTCTGGCAGAATAGGAGGAAGGAGCTGGCCACAGCTAGTCTTACACCTCAATAGGCTGAGTCCTGTCTCCACACAAAGGGCTGCATAACCCAATATAGTGAGTCTAAAGCCAATTTAGGAAAGGCAGGACCTCAGTGCCCTTCAAAGACCTGTCTATGAAGTCTACCCCACTTCAAAGGCCCAACTGGGAATAAGTACTAGACCTCTCACACCACCCATTCAGTACACCTCTGGACCTGTGACTATTCTGCCAGGAAGAAGGACTGCTGTGCTGCTGAATGACTGCCACTCTGCTGGACTGCTGCTTTGCTAGACTTCTGCTCTGCTGCCCTGCTGTGTGCTGTTCCCCTGTCTGGGTAAGAAGGACTGGACCTGTATCACTTGAACCCAGAGTTACTACAACTATTTCAAACCCTGAAAAACCCCTCAGCAAACCACCACCCAGAAAAAATCCTATCACCCCTACTCTGCTTATTCTTACACATTGCGCCACAAGTAAACCCCAAGCACCTCTGCAAGTGCCTTCTTCAGTTCCTTCTAATACAAATCCAGCCCCAGTACAAGTGCACACCATCATCATGGAATAACTGACTGTTCTTACAACGAATCCAAATGATTCACTCTACCAATATCTTCTGTTAGTTCCAAGTTCACCTTCCACTTCGATTTAACCATTGCCGCAGATCTGTCTGCCCCTCAGCAATGCCTCAGAGGAATCATCAATTCTGCCCACAGTACGAATGTACCTGACCACTGTGCCTTAATTTCACTCATGTCTGCTTTCATTTCCTTTATCGAGGTTAGTCCTTTCCTATACACTAACTAATTTTCCCCTTGATGGATGGCTAGCATGCTCGGGCATTCCTCCCTACCTAACAACTTATCCAAATACAGCAGCAACTCCTGTCACAAAATATGACCTTTTCACAGCCATCTGACCTCTATACCTTATACTTCAAAACCCAACTGCATCTCATGTCGTCTCCCATTTGCTTGATGGTCCACCCACATCACAAAGAAATGACCCACTACCTAACTGTTAAATTCCTACCAGGGCAGGCCTGGCCGAGAATTAAAAAGAAACAGCAATAGATCATTAAAAACATAGCCTTGCATTTCCTAACCCACTCACATACCTCCTTTAACACTTTGACAACCACATTCCTAATAGCATTATCCTGTCTTTTGACCAACCCCATCTGTTTTCCTCCTTTCCCTTAAAGAATGTGTCCTGTACTCTGTCGCCTATAAACACAAATTCCTTACCCTCTTAGCTGTTGGTCTCCCCCCCCACCCCCCAGTGCTGAGCCCTTTTTTGGCTATTTGGAGTAGTTTGCACTTAGGCCTTTATAACTTTTTGTCCACATAAGCTATCCATGCCAAATTTGCGTCCTTTTTTTTCAATATGCTAGGGATTCTAATGGTACCCAGAGTTTGTGGTTTCCCCTGGAGGAGACCAAGAAATTAGCCAACATACAGTGAAAACTTCGTTTTTAAAAAAAAAAAATGAGAAAAAAGGGCTGCCAAAGAAGGCTTGTGGTTTTTTCCCTGAAAATGGCATCAACAAAGATTTTCTGGTGCTAAAATCACCATCTTCCCACCTTTCAGGAACGGGCAGACTTGAATCAGAAAACCACATTTTTCAACACAATTTTGACATTTTACTGGGACATACCCCATTTTTACTATTTTTGGTGCTTTCAGCCTCCTTCCAGTTAGTGACAGGAATGGGTGTGAAACCAATGCTGGATCCTGGAAAGCTAAACATTTCTGAAAAGTAGACAAAATTCTGAATTCAGCGAGGTGTCATTTGTGTAGATCCTACAAGGTTTTCCTACAGAAAGTAACAGCTGAAATAAAAAAATATTGAAAGTGAGCTGAAAAAAACAGCCATTTTTCTCCACGTTTTACTCTTCAACTTTTTCCTGCAATGTCAGATTTTTTAAAGCAATATAGCAGTACGTGTGCTGGACTCTTCCGGTTGCGAGGATGTATAGGACTTGTAGGTTCATCAAAATGCCTAGGTACCCAGAGCCAATAAATGAGGTGCACCATGCAATGAGTTTTCATTCTATACCGGGTATACAGAAATTCATTTGCTGAAATATAAAGAGTGAAAAATAGGTATCAAGAAAACCTTTATATTTCCAAAATGGGCATAAGATAAGGTGTTGAGAAGCAGTGGTTATTTGTACATCTCTGAATTCCGGGGTGCCCATACTAGCATGTGAATTACAGGCCATTTCTCAAAGAGATGTCTTTTTTACACACTGTCTTACATTTGGAAGGAAAAAATGTAGAGAAATACAAGGGGCAATAACACTTGTTTTGCTATTCTGTGTTCCCCCAAGGCTCCCTATAAAAATGGTACCTCACGTGTGTGGGTAGGCCTAATGCTCGCGACAGGAAACGCAACATGGACACATCACATTTTTACATTGAAACCTGATGTGTTTTTTGCAACGTGCCTAGCTGTAGATTTTGGCCTCTAGCTCAGCCAGCACCTAGGGAAACCTACAAAACCTTGGCATTTTTTAAAACTAGACACCTAGGGGAATCCAAGATGTGGTGGTTTGTGGGGCTCTGACTAGGTTCTGTTACCCAAATTCCTTTGCAAACCTCAACATTTGGCAAAAAAACACATTTTCCTCACATTTCGGTGACAGAAAGTTCTCGAATCTGAGAGGACCCACAAATTTCCTTGTGGGGGTGGGTAGGCCTAGCGCCCGCAACAGGAAATGCCCCAAAACACAACGTGGACACATCCCATTTTTTGACAGAAAACAGAGGTGTTTTTTGCAAAGTGCCTACCTGTAGATTTTGGCCTCTAGCTCAGCCGGCTCCTAGGGAAACCTACCAAACCTGTGCATTTTTAAAAACTAGAGACCTAGGGGAATCCAAGATGGGGTGACTTGTGGGGCTCTGACCAGGTTCTGTTACCCAGTATCCTTTGCAAACCTCAGATTTTGGCTAACAAAACACATTTTCCTCATATTTCGGTGACAGAAAGTTCTGGAATCTGAGAGGAGCCACAAATTTCCTTCCACCCAGCGTTCCCCCAAGACTCCCGATAAAAATGATACCTCACTTGTGTGGGTGGGCCAGGTGCCTGCAACAGAATAAGCCCCAAAACTTATAGAGATAGAGGGGATAGCACAGCGAGTTTATAAGGACATATTCTTTTATACATCTTTAGAATGACTCTGCTTTGGGGACCCACATAAGTTAGGTGTAATTTTACTTGGGAGACTGAGGGGAACACTGGGGTGTAGGCATTTTGTGCTGGAGCGGTGATCCTACGAAGAAAAGTCAGGAAAATATGCTTTTTTAAGCAAATTTTGAGGTTTACAGAGGAGTCTGGGTAAGAAAATGTTGGGGGATCCACGCAAGCCACACCTCCCTGGACTCCTTGGGGTGTCTAGTTTTAAAAAATGTCTGGGTTTGGTAGGTTTCACTAGAGACCTAGGGGAATCCAAGATGGGGTGACTTGTGGGGCTCTGACCAGGTTCTGTTACCCAGAATCCTTTGCAAACCTCAAAATGTGGCTAAAAAAACACTTTTTCCTCACATTTCAGTGACAGAAAGTTCTGGAATCTGAGAGGAGCCACAAATTTCCTTCCACCCAGCGTTCCCCCAAGTCTCCCGATAAAAATGGTACCTCACTTGTGTGGGTAGGCCTGGTGCCCGCGACAGGAATAGATCACACAACGGTCAATGTTGGTCCTTACATGAGGCAGCTGTTGACCCTGGGGTGATCCATTCCTGACGCAGGCACTAGGTATAGGCACTCAAGTGGGGTAGTGTTTTTATCAGGACAGGTGAGGAATCACTGGATGCTAGGAATTTTGTGGATCCCAGCATATTCCTGTAGTTTGTGTGACAGAAATGCGAGAAAAATAGAGTTTTTATTCAACATTTCAGCTTTGCAGGGTATCCTGGGTAAGAAAACTTGGAGGGAATCCACACAAGTCACACCTCTGTGGACTCCCCCGAATGTCTAGTTTCCAGAAATGTTTGGGTTTAGTATGTTTTTCTATATGGCCGCCAAACCCAGAACCAAAAACACAGGTGCCTGCCTTACAAAACCAGTTTGTTTTGTGATAGATAATTTTGATGTCTCCACAATACGATTTGGGTGGTGGAATTTGGGGCTGAACTAAATTGGGGAGCTCCAAAGAGAGCACTCTCTCTCTCTGCTTGCCACCGCATTCACCTGCTCTCTAGGTTGGGCTAACCCACTATTACCCCGTTGCATAGACTGTGCTTTGAAGGGACAGCAGGACTGTCCTCATCACCTCCCTCATAATTAACTGGATGAGGAGTTATCGAATGGGACTCCTCCGACTGAAAAATCACTCCCAGAGTCTGCACCATTGTCCTATCCCTCAGATACTGTCTCAGTATCAGATGTCTCAGTCTCTGATCCTATGTCAGACCTGTCCTCTATAACCCGAGTGACAGCAGCAGTCATCCACCAAGATGCCATCTCTGCTATTGGCTAAACTGTTGCTCTAAAACACTAGCCTACGTAGACAGTCACAAAATCGATGGTGTGTGTGAGATAGGTGCAACAGTAGAGGTCACCTTACCTGCGCTTCTTCCCTCAATCAGCACGTTCTTTCAAGACACTCAAAAAACACCTTGTCACATACCATTCGTCACAGTCTTTAGCACCTCCTGCTCCCAGTCCAACAATCATTATTGGTGCTCCCACTCCCTCCTCCTCGGATTACCTCATTACCACCCAGCAAAAGTGCCCTTCATCTCTCCATAGCCGCCCTCCACCCCGCAAATACATTTCATTTGTATTATAGCGCAGGTAATGGCTGACTTTACTAATGTACTCAGCTATTTACATAAAATACAGATTTGCTCTTTGCAGTAGGCATATAAACCTTCTGCGCTTCTTTATGGCACTAAAACTGCCACTAGACAAAAGTCTGATCCTTTTGTAGCAGAAACATAATCACAATACTTACTTGACTTTTTTATTGCTGCCTAAAAGTTACAGTTGAAATGCGTCAGTTGAAGTATGTGCATTGCTTTGAAGACGCAAGCTGCAACTGCAAGACAACTGGTGGCAAATATATATATATATATCACTTTTATATGTGGGTCTGGTTTTCCTGGAGGCCGATCGCAGCCCCCAGGGAAACCACACATGTATTGACAAAAGTGATATAGATATATATATATATATATATATAAATATATATAGATAGATATATATATAGATCTATCTCTACATATATCTATCTACATGGATATATCTATAGATAGATCTATATATATATATATATATATATATATACATATATATATATATATATATATATATCTATAGATATATCCATGTAGATAGATAGATATTTTTTTTGTAGTTGTATGGTTTCCTTGGGGGCCAAAATGCCCCCCAGGGAAACCCTACAACAACTAAAAAATATATTGCCTCCACAAGGGGTCGCCCTGCCCACGGGCGACCCCCTGTCCATTTCTTTTTAAAATAAAATTTAGCTTCTGGGGGGTGCGATCGCGCCCCCCCCAGGGGACACCTACCTTTTTTTAAATATGCCCCAGGGGGGGGGTCCGGCCCGTTTTCCGAGGGGGCCGATCCCCCCAAGTGAAATCCCTGGTGTCTAGTGGTGTTTCCTGGCCCCTGATCGCAGCTGTGCTGCGATCGGGGGCCAGGAAACACTTTCAGGAAGGCCTCGTAAGAAAGGGGAGAGTCTCCCCTTTCTTACGAGGCCTTCCCGAACGTGGGGAAGGGCTTTTGGGGCCGTTTTATCCATCGGAGCAGGAACCCTTTCTCCAAGAGATGATTTATGGCCCAAACTGAGGGCCCCTTGTATTTCCCAAACCAGCAGAGCTTTCTGCAGAGGCCTTTGCAAACAGAAAAACACTGAGTTAAATACAATGACATAAGTGCAGCCTTGAATTCACTGGAAACAAACACACAGTTGCATTTCCTCTCCTCCCTCTTCACCCACCATGTGCAATGAGGAGGCTGTTTTTCAATGAAAATAGAATGGAGCTTTCTCTCATAATTCTGATTGGCTATTCCCAACCAATCAGTGTGAAGGTGTGTTTCACAAAACTGAAAATGTGTTGGTATGACTGAGGGCTAAGGAATGAGGAGTAGGGGTGATGGATGAGGAGTAGGGATGATGGCTGAGGCATGAGAAGAAGGAATGATGGAAGATGGATGAGAAGTAGGGATGAGAAGCAAGGATGAGGGATGAGAAGTAGGGATGAGAAGCAGGGATGAGGAGTAGGGATGATGGAAGAGAAGCAGGGATGATGGATGAGAAGTAGGGATGATGGATGAAAAGCAGGGATGATGGATAAGAAGTAGGGGTGATGGATGAGAAGTAGGGATGATGGATGATGGATGAGAAGTAGGGATGATATATGATGGATGAGAAGCAGGTATGATGGATGAGAAGTAGGGGTGATGGAAGAGAAGCAGGGACGATGGATGAGAAGTAGGGATGATGGATGCGAAGCAGGGATGAGACGCAGGGATGAGAAGGATGGCTGATGGAAGAGAAGTAGGGATGATGGATGAGAAGTAGGGATGATATATGATGGATGAGAAGTAAGGATCATGGATGAGAAGTGTTCCAGGAAACAACGCCACATTCTCAAGTCCTTCACGAATCCTGCTTTCAGCCTCAGTGTATGGTGTGGCAGTGTCATACCAGACAAGGACAGACCTGGTCTCCTACAGAATGTCCTGCCTGCTTGCAAATCCTGCTGCCTGGCCACTGGTCAATTGTCCACTACCTATTGTTTGCCATCTCTCTGGCCTCTCCTCACTTCTGAAAAACAACAGTCTGAACCTTGTTAGTCTTCCCCCTGCCACCTACCTCCTTTGACCACTATTGCTACTCTGCCACATCTGCTTCCACATCTCCTGCCATTGTTCCACCAACTCCTCTTCTTCCACTTCTTCCTCATCATAACCCAACTCCAACCCCTCACCCAACTTGTTAGACCTTAGAGCTCGAGGGTGGTCATCCCCCAACTTTTTGTCTGCCTCCCTCCATTTTTCTGACCCTGTTTATGCTGCTTTTAGGACTCCGTGCACTTTACCACTGCTGACCATTGCTAAAGTGCATGTACTCTCTCCCCTAAACATGGTAACATTGGCTCCTATCCAGTTGGCAAATTTAATTTACCTGTACATCCCTAGTAAAGTGCACTAGAGGTTCACAGGGCCTGTAAATTAAATACTACTAGTGGGCCTTCTGTTCGGGCCACAAAGATTTCACAAAGATTTCACCAAAGAGAAGAATATCCCCGTGCATCGGAAAATCGATGCAACGGTGGAAAAATTGATGCAGAGCCTGATTCACAGCTGAAAAATTGCTGCATCACCTACTGGATCAATGCAGCACCTGCTACTTCTCACCAGTGCGTCAAGGATTTTCAAAGCATCATCCCTGGGCATCAAAGTATCCCAGCATCGCAGTGAGGAACCAAAGCTGCACTCTTGGAAATCGATGCAGCTCCTTATTTTTCAGCGCATCTCCTTCCCTGTGACCCCTATGCGTTGTTATTTTTTACGCATCCTAGGTACTGTGTGTTAAAAGGATACAAACACTGATTCTTCAGAATTGAGACTCATTTAAACATTTAAAAAATGATATCTGACTTGTACATATTGGATTTTTTTCATTTTGGTATTATTTTATTCAGATAAATAAATATTATCAATTTTCCTAAACAGGTGTGGAGTACTTTTTGTGTTGTTTTCACTGTGTTACAGTATGAGTTATTGCACAAATACCTTACACATTACCTTCTATGTTAAGCCTGGCTGCTGTGTGCCTAGCTACCAGAGGGTTAACACAGGATAATTTATGTCATGTAGTGATTTAACCTGACTGAGACTGTGATCCTTACTTGGACAAAGGTGTATACCTCTGCCAACCTGAAACCCAAATTTGAACATTGGTGTTCAGCTGTGAGCATAGGACTTGTGTTTGTTCAGTGCCATACAATAGTTACGTGTGCACTACCTACCCACATTTAAAGACCATTTTGATTTTTTTTCTGCAAATTTCCCTGCTTTGCATTTTCAATCCATCCTATACATCATGGGTGGCTGGGTCCACCAGTGGAGCTACTGAGTTTGACCTGACTAAGCTGGAGGAACACACAGCTACCCTGCTGAAGGGCTTTTGCAAAGAGATGGGGTTGCTTGTCCGTGAAGATTCAAAGAAGGAAAAGCACCAAACGGCACTGAGGGTCTGAGCAGAATCCTCCTCCCAAGAGCAGGATGAGTTGGAGGAGCATGAGAATGGCTCTTCCGAAGGGCAGCCAGCAGCAGTTTAGGATGACAACCCTAGATTTGTGCCTCCTGCAAGGGCAGGAAGCAGTGTCTCAACTCATGGCCTGACCCCAGAGGAAAGGAAAGAGGGGAGAGAATTACAGCTGCGTTGTCAAGATTAAAAATAGAGAAGAGGAAAGCTAAAAGAGTAGCTGAAGCTGAAAGGGCTGATAGTGCCGTAGCAGAGAAGAAACTGTTATTGGTTCATGAGCTGAGTCTGAAGGAGCTGGAACTCAAGACCAGGCAGGCAGATTCCACCAGTGATGGAGCAGCATACATACAGTACCTGATGAAGACAAGAAGGTTTGTATACCAAAGGTTTTGGTTCCCACTTATGTAATGGGAGATGATATAGATAAGTGGCTTTCTGCTTATGAAGTTGCACTGAGGGTACATGGAGTTTGTTAGAAATTGGGTCCCTGGCTGGCACTCTGTCCAAGCAGGGATCCTTACTCTAGTCAGGGTAAGGGAGATACATACTTAAGATAACCCCTGCTCACCCCCTTGGTAGCTTGGCACAAGCAGTCAGGCTTATCTCAGAGGCAATGTATAAAGTATTTGTACCAACACACCCAGTAATACAGTGAAAACCGTACAAAATGGATACAACACAGGTTAAGAAAAATAGCCAATATTTATCTAAATCAAACAAGACAAAAATCCAACATACTCAAGTAAAGTTATGAATTTTTAAATTAAAAAGAGTCTTACTCCATAGAAAACAATGGATGAGTTGATGTTACACAAAGTACTTGGTTTGCATCAAATTTAAAGCTGCATGGGCAATCGTGTATCGGAAAAGTCTGTGATGCTTCGATTCCTTTCTCACGTGAGGCCGTGCTTTGTTTCTTCTCCGGTCAGGTCTCCCACAGGAGAGTGATGTGTCAATTTCTGGAGGGGAACCTTGGATCCGGGCAGGTTAATGTGATTTTGACACTCAGCGACGATGCATGCAAAATCCAGCCGCACAGTGATGAGGAGCCATGCTGCATGGGGGTTGCATTGATTTCAGCAGCCGGGATGCAGGTGGTGTGTCGAATCTTTCCCCGCACGGCTCCTGTGTGTGGTTTTCCGCCTCGGTTCTACCAGCTTCACCTTCCAAGGGCCCAGGGACTGGAGTGGACACCACTTGGCAGGGTGAGAGTCTCAGCAGAGTCCAGGTGCTAGCAGAGGAAGTTTTGATGGCCCTGAGACTTCAAAACAGGAGGCAAGCTCTGTCCAAGCTCTTGGAGACACTTCACACGTAGGAATATACTACAAAGTCCAGTCTTTGTCCTCTTCTCAGGCAGAAGCAGCAACTGCAGAAAAACCCAGGAAAGCACAGTCACAGGCAAAGGGGGCAGTACTCCTCTTCTAACTCTTCAGCTCTTGTCCTTGGCACAGGTTCCTCTTGAGTCCAGAAATAATTTAAAAAATCTGTGGGTTTGGGTCCACTACTTATACCCCTTTATGTGTTTGAAGTAGGCAAACTTCAAAGGAAAGTATCTGTTGTTCACAAGATCGTGCCTTGCCTAGGCCTGGCCCCAGACACACACCAGCGGGTGGAGAGTGCATTGTTTGACGGCAGACACAGCCCTTTCAGGTGTAAATGTCAGCTCCTCCCTCCACAATCTAGCCCAGGAGACTCATCAGGATATGCAGGCTACATCCTAGCTCACTTTGTGTCACTGTCTAGAGGGAATTCACAACAGCCCAACTGTCAGTCTGACCCAGACGTGGAATACACAAGCAGGCAGAGGCACAGAATGGTTAAGCAAGAAAATGCCCAGTTTATAAAAGTAGTATTTTCAAACTGACAATCTAAAAAGCAGCTTTACCAAAAGATGTATTTTTAAATTGTGAGTTCAGAGACCCCAAACTCCAAACATCTATCTGTTCCCAATGGGAAACTGCACTTAAACGATATTTAAAGGCAGTTCCCATGTTAACCTGTGAGAGAGATAGGCCTTGCAAAAGTGAAAACCGAATTTGCCAGTATTTCACTGTCAGTACATGTAAAACACATTACCACATGTCCTACCTTTAACATACACTGCACCCAGCCCATGGGGCTATTTGGGTCTACCTTGGGTGTGCTTTACATGTACCAAAAAGGAAGGTTTGATCGAATTGGCAGTTTAAAACTGCACACACAGACACTGCAGTGGCAGGTCTGAGACATGTTTACAGGGCTACCCATGTGGGTGGCATAATCAGTGCTGCAGGCCCACTAGTAGCATTTGATTTGCAGGCTTTGGGCACATCTAGTGCACTTTACTAGGGACTTACTAGTAAACCAAATATGCCAATCATGGAAAAGCCAATTACACATACAGTTTACACAGCGAGCACTTGCACTTTAGCACTGGTCAGCAGTAGTAATTGCCCAGAGAACCAAAAACCAGCAAAAACAAAGTCAGGCACACAGTCAAAACATAGGAAGCAGAGGCAAAAGACAGTGGAAACCACACCAAGGACGCCAGGTCTAACAGGGTTCCTGAAGGGTTCCTGAAGAGCAGTGGGGCGGGCCTGTGGAAACACATGCCAACACTTGAGAGGGACACACTTCTAACACTAGAGGTTGGGGACCTGATCTAGAACGCCATTATGACTGCCAAATTTGAACTGACCCATGAGAAATATCACCAAATAGTCAGGGACAGTAACAAGCTCCCCAACCAATCCTGGTTAGGTTTAATTGATTACTCCAGCAAGGCACTGAACGGGTGTGGGACAACAATGTCAGTGATTATGTTGGGTTGTACAATTTAATCCTGAGAGATCACACGTTTAGTATTTTTTCTACAGAGTTGCTCTAGGATGTAGTTGACATTGAGCTGAATGATCCCAGGAAGCTTGCTGAGGAGGCGGACCTCTGGGCTAGCAACAGAGTGTTCAAAAAGTTATCTGGGGGGTACACACAAAGATGGTCAGGGTTCCCACCAGAAAAAAGAGGGGGGAGAAAAACCTAAAAATAAGGAGTTCTCTGAAGGCAACCAAAATAATCCCCAAGGGAGTAGTGGTAACCAGTCCCAGTCTGATCCTATAAAGAAAGGGTTCTATGACCATAAGACAGGGAGGTTTGTACCCTAATTTACAGAGTGCACAGCCCCCCACTGGTGTGCATACACCTGGGTTAGCCAGTGTAGCACTCAGGAGGAGATAGTCCAATTTAGTTTTGGGAACAGATAGAGGTAACCCTAGAGTCCTGGGGGATAAAGATATGGTTCCAAAAACCCACATGGCAACGGGCACCCGTAATGGACAACGGGTGGAGGCTCTGGCCCTCATTATGACTTCAGCTGTCTTTTTCTAAGACCGTCGAAGCCGCAGGCATCAGAAGGCTGCCAGTGCTGGCAGTCTACTGACCACCATATTATGACTACTGAAGGATTTCCACCACAATTTGGGCGGAAATCCATCAGCAGTCATGCTGGTGGTCGACAGCGCAGGGGCGGTTCCACCAACGTCACCGCCATGCCAGCAAGACTCTGTCTGTCGTATTACTAGCTATAAAACGGCTTGGCGGAGTCTTGCTGGCGTGGTGGTGCTTGCAGCGCAAAATTGCCAGGACCCATCACCTCCCGGACGACCAACTCGCCGGAAAAGGTACGTTGAGCATCCGAGAGGGGGGTGGGGGAGTGTTGGATGCATGTGTGTGGTGTGTGCGTGTATGTGTGCCAATGGGAGTGTCTGGGTGCATGTATGTGTGCCAATAGAGGTGTCTGAGTGTGTGTTTGTGAGCAAGTGAGTGGGGATGTCTGTGTGCAAGCCTGCAAGTGAGTGGGGGGTGCATGCATTAGGATGGGGGGGGGTGTGCAAGTGTGCGTATGTGGAGGGGGAGTGTGTTAATGTATGCGTGCGTGGAGGGGTGAGGGGGTGAATGATTGCGGATGGGGGTGCATGTGTCAGCAATTGTTTGTGGATGGGGAGGTGGGGGTGTTTGTGGGTGCCTGGGTGCATGTGCTTGTGTGAGTGGACGGGGAGAGGGGTGCATGTTTGTGTGAATGAACGGAAGAGCGGGTGAGTGTATGCATGCGATGTATGAGTGAGTACGTGCTTGCAGGTGCGTGTATGTGTATATGGTGTGTGCATGCAGTGAAGTACGATTAGGGGTGGGGCGGTGGTTGTGTGAAGATGAGTGAGGGAGGTGGGGGCTGTGTATGCATGTATGTATGTTGTTGAAGGGAGGGGTTGGGGGATGGAAAGTGAATGCATGCGTGTGTGTGATGTGCATAGGTATGTATGTGTGTCTATGGGTTGAATGTCGTGAGTGCGTGTGTGAGGGGGGTGTTGTTTTGTGATTGTGTGTGTGCATGCATGCGTGTTCGTGGAGGGGGGTTATCCTAGTGACAGGAAGTGTTCCTGTTTTCGGAAAACCTTTCTGCCAGCATTTTCCTGGCGGTGAGACTGCCAGGAAAATGCCGGTAGTGTCCCGAGTCGTAATAACGTCATGGGTTATTCGACTCCTGCCGGGCTGGCGGTGGAAACCTCCAGACGGGCGGGCCGCGCCAAAGTGGCACTACGATTGGTGTTTCAGCAGTTTGGCTTCAGCCAAACCGCCGAACTGGGAATATGGTGGTCTTCACCACCCGCCTGGCAGCGGTAAGACTGCCACCGCGAGTCTGGCAGGCCAAGGACTCGTAATGAGGACCTCTGTGTGACACAGGGGTCAGCAAGACAGCTAGAAATAACTGGTAATATGGTGGTCTTCACCACCGGCCCGGCAGCGGTGAGACTGCCACCACGAGTCTGGCGGGCAAAGGACTCGTAATGAGGACCACTGTGTGACACAGGGGTCAGCAAGACAGCTAGTGTCAGCAGAGCAGGTCCTACCGAACAAATTCCACCAAGTCATAGTCACTGACAATCGTGAGAGCCATCTACCGGATGGCTCTGGTTCCCTTTAAGTTGGGGGCGGGGCTCTGGTACTCTAAAGGTAGCTGTGAGCCCTGCCATGCCTGTAGATTGTCTATTAGGCAATGACCTGGAGCACGCTACCTGGAGGAAGGTAGTGTTCAGGTCTCATCTGGAGATGATGGGATTGCCTGAGTGCATCTGTATGACCACACGGTCCATGGCTGTCCTGGGAGGGGAGCGGGAGTCAAGGGCGTCTGTAGCAGTCGCGGTTCACGCTGATTAAAAGGGGTGGGGTGGGGTGGGGTGGAGTGGCACATGCGGGGGAGAGGGAGAATTCAATTACATTTTTTTAAAATAATTTTAAAAAACACTTACCTCCGCTCCCACTGCCTCTGCCTCCTCCCGTCTCCCTGCAGGCAGGCACAGGCTCCAAGCCTGCCCTGCACCAATCCTGACACTGCTTAGAACAGCGTCAGGTTTGGCTGGGAGCGCCCAGCCAGGGTGCACCCAGGCAGACTAGGAGCGTGTGCAGGCTCTCTCCAGCCCAGCAACTGTGTTGCTGGGCTGGAGAGACCCTACAGCATATGTTTGTTTGGCCAGCCCGAGACGGCCGGCCAAACACACATGCGCTGTGAAGGCGGAGTGCTGAGCACTCCCCCTCTGTGCACATCACCCTGTGGCCCCGTCCCTTTCCCCCAAAAACAATCATAAATGTAGTTTATGATTGTTTTTTCTGGAAAAAGTTTCCAGTTGCCGTTGCTGAGGGGACACTCCTCCACCCATATGGAGGAGCCGCCCCTGGTCTGGAGCCTGGAAGAATGACCCAGACAGTTTCCAAGGATAGGGGTAAGGGTCGTGGGAAACCAGTAACTAAAGTTCCTGCAGTGGAGGTTGACGGGTCCCTGAGGAGTAGGACCCTGAGCCAACCAGGGAGACATTGCCGCCCTAGGAGACCTACCTGAGCTTGCTGGCTGGCAGGTTGAGGGTGGCCCCACCAGGGAGGAATTCTACAAAGTGCAAAAAGAGTGTTCCACTCTTGTGGGCTTGAGATGACAGGCCTCAGCACATGCAGCAGGTGAAGCCTCTGGGGATCACCTAATCTACTGGGAGAATGATCTCATATATGGTGAGCCTAAGACTCTGTGTATTGGGGTAGCACGTGTGACAGAGGTCCCCCAGTGTTACCAGGCCTTCCTACTGGGACTGGCTCACGACATACCCCTGGCAGAACATTTAGGACAAGACAAAACCTTTCCCAGACATGTCGTCCACTTCTATTGGCCCCAAATGAAGAGGGCCTCAGATACATTCTGTAGGTCCTGTCCCACCTGCCAGGCCAGTGGGAAGTCAGGAAAAAGCTGAAAGCTCCCCTGATCCCACACACTGTCGTTGGCACCCCCTTTGAAAGGGTGGGCATTGATGTCGTTGGTCCATTGGACCCCAAGACAGCACTAGGCAACAGGTTCATCCTGGTCTTGGTGGATCATGCCACATGCTACCCAAAGGCAATCCCTCTGAGGACAGTGACTGTACCTGTGGTGACCAGAACTTTGATGGGGATCTTTACCTTCTTCGGGGTTCCCCAAAGAGACAGTGTCTGACAGAAGCACTAACTTCATGTCTGCATACATGAAGGCCATGTGGGTTTGCGCGTGGTGTAACTTACACATTCCCCACACCCTATTACCCTCAATCCAATGGTCTAGTTGAGAGATTCAACAAGACAGTGAAGGGCATGAATGCAGGTCTTCCTGAGGTCATGAGGTGTAAGTGGGATGTCCTCTTGCCATGCCTTCTCTTTGCCTACAGGGATGTGACACAGAAAGGAGTAGGGTTCAACCCCTTTGAACTCCTCAATGGACACTCTGGGGGTCATTCTGACCTTGGCGGTAAAAGGCTCTTATCGCCGGTCAGAAGTCCGCCATCATACCGCTGCGGCCGCGGTAAACCGCCACGGTCATTCTGACCTCCAACTGGCAAACCGCCAAAAACCCGACATCCACGGAAGGCCGCCTCATCAGCGGGCAGCGAAAAACTGGAGATGACCAAACCTCCACTGTCACGCCAACAGAAATACGCCCATGCCATTCCGACCCACGAATCCACGCGGCGGTCTTACAACCGCGGTATTCCATTGGCTGTACACACCGCCGCGGTCAAAATACACACACACTTACAAAACACAACCACATTGGACAATTCAAAATACACACACCTGATACACATACACACACCACTCCCACACACCCAATACAATATAAAACACACACCAACATCACCCACAAACCCCCATAAATCGAAAATCAGAGACAAGGCGCAATACACAGAGAGAGAGCACAGGGAACGCAAACCACAACACACACAGGAACCCAAATCCATCACCCACAATACATCTATGCACACATCACCACACACCACCACTCACAGCACCACAAACACCACCCCACACCTCATCCACACAACCCCATGGCACCCCAAAGACACCCCAGGTTCTCGGACCAGGAACTCAGGGTCATGGTGGAGGAAATAATAAGGGTAGAGCCCCAGCTCTTCGGCACACAGGTGCAGCACACCACAATAGCCAGGAAGGCGGAGCTATGGCAAAGGATCGTCGACAGGGTCAACGCTGTTGGACAGCATCCCAGAAATCGGGAAGACATCCGAAAGCGCTGGAAGGACCTACGGGGGAAGGTGCGCTCGATGGTCTCAAGATACAACATCGCTGTGCAGAAGACTGGTGGCGGACCCCCACCCACTCCACCCGATTTCACAGCATGGGAGCAAGAGGTCTTTAACATCCTGCATCCTGACGGCCTCGCTGGAGTAGCCGGAGGAATGGACTCCGGTAAGTCTAATCTCAACTACTTGCCCCCCCCCTACCCCAACCACCAGCATGCCAACCCACACCCCCACCCTCACCCCCAACCCCCCAGCACACATCCTCCCTGCCAATGTCTCACCAGCACAACTCACCCAACCCAACACCAACCCCTAAATGCCAACACAAACCATGGACAACCATCACCTATGCATGACCACTGCACATACCCATCCACCCCCACAAACCACCCTCACATCTCCTCCCACAAGGGAATGCCAGCACTGGGGGACAAGGGCACCCACAAATCGCACGCCATGGCACACACAGAAGCAATAACCATACTCTTTTAACCCTGCAGGGCCCGAACGCCAACACACCGGCCAGGAGGGTCCAGATTTGTCCATCCCACCCCAAGAACAGGCCCCCAGTGATGACAGCAGCTCTGTCGACCTAGAACCTCATGACCAGCCCGGACCATCGGGGACCTCTGGAAAGTCGGTTCCCCACACACAGACACAGGCCACAGCAGACCTACCCCTCTCTGGGAATATCAGCACAGCACCCACCCAGCGGGCCCATGCCTCTGTTTCCAGGACGCGTCAATCAGCGGTGTGTCTGCCACTACAGGGCACCCAGGCTGACCCACCACCCCAACAACAACAGGGACCTGGGGGCAGTGGTAGTGGGCACACCGTCCAGGGGACAGAGGCCCGGGGAAACAGGGCAACTGGGAGGGCTGCAGTGCGACAGGGGGGGGAGGACAGGGCCAGGGAACCCACTCTCCAAGAGGCCCTCACCACCATCATGGGAGCATACCACCACTCCCAGGAGACGATGGCGACGGTACTGGCCAGGTTCCAGGAGATCCAGGCACAGCAGGAGGAACGGTACATGGGGTTCAGCAACGAACTCAGGAACATCAGTTCCGCTATGGGGACCATAGTCCTGGCCCTCAACCGGATAGACACCACATTGCGTGACCATGTGGCACTCCAAAGGGCCCCTGTCACTAGCCTGGACCTGGAACAGCCTATCACCTCTGCCGGCGCTAGTGGACAGGAGGCCCCCACACAACGACAGGCCACCAGAACCCCACCTCCTGCTGAAGAACAACCACCCCGCAAGAGGAACCTGAGATCACAAAAGAAGACAGAGTAGGATGCCAAGACCCCCGCCAGCATAACATACCCCCTGATGTCATCCCACTGTCCCACATTGTCACCCTGTACAACCTTAAACAGCCCCTGCTCCATTCTTCCACAGGCATATGGACAATGCACCTGTGAAACTGAGAACTGGACTCTGCCATGGACATTACTCCACCCCCACCCATCACCGTTTTACTATCATGGACCTATATGTAGCACTAAAAATAAATCACTAATTGCACTTCAAACATCTGGAGTCAGCTTGTATTCTTAACAAATGTATAACACATAACGGTTCAATAATGTTCAGTTACATAGTGATGACAACATACCAATGTCAATGAGCTTTAGTCCATGGGCAAACAAAGCAGAAGTCACGCAGTGGGTCATACAGCTCTGAAAAGGGAAGGGAAAGGCAAAAATCAGTTAAAAGGAACTGGGGGGAAACACAGCAAGTAGAGATGCAGGAGGCCAGAAGTAAATGTAAAATGGCGTGGCTGATTCTTACCTGTGTGCTACTGAAAATACTGTTGTATAACTGTGTCCCTGTTGTCTGTGTCGTCCCCGTCGTCTTCCTCCTCTTCACTCTCCACAGGCTCCACAGCTGCTACAACACCACCATCTGGACCATCCTCCTGCAGAAAAGACACCTGGCGTCGCAATACAAGATTGTGAAGCATACAGCAGGCCACGATGATCTGGCACACCTTCTTTGGTGAGTACATTAGGGATCCACCAGTCATATGCAGGCACCTAAACCTGGCCTTCAGGAGGCCGAAGGTCCTCTCTATAACCCTCCTAGTTCGCCCATGGGCCTCATTGTACCGTTCCTCTGCCCTGGTCCGGGGATTCCTCACTGGGGTCAATAGAAAAGGCAGGTTGGGGTAACCAGAGTCACCTATTAGCCACACACGTTGTCTCTGTAGCTGTTTCATCACATAAGGGATGCTGCTATTTCGCATAACATACGCGTCATGCACTGACCCAGGGAACTTGGCATTTAAATGGGAGATGTACTGGTCAGCCAAACAGACCACCTGCACATTCATTGAATGGTAATTTTTTCTATTTCTGTACACCTGCTCATTGTCTTTTGGGGGGACTAAAGCCACATGGGTCCCATTAATGGCACCAATGATGTTGGGGATATGTCCAAGGGCATAGAAATCACCCTTCACAGTAGCCAAATCACCCTCCTCAGGAAAAACGATGTAGCTCCGCATGTATTTCATCAGGGCAGACAACACTCGAGACAAAATCTTAGAAAACATAGGCTGAGACATCCCTGATGACATGGCCACTGTTGTCTGAAAAGACCCAGTTGCCAAAAAATGGAGGACTGACAGAACCTGCACCAGAGGGGGAATTCCTGTGGGTTGGCGGATGGGGGACATCAGGGCTGGCTCCAGCTGGGCGCACAGTTCATGTATATTGGCTCGGTCAAGTCGGTATCGAAGTATAATATGTCGGTCTTCCATTGTCGACAGGTCCACCAGCAGTCGGTACACGGGAGGATTCATCCTTCTCCTCGCAAGTCCCACCGGACGGTGCCTAGGAAGGAGAACATGGAGTACAGAGTCAAGCAACCCACAGGTACGTGACCACAGCTTGCACAGTACACGAATCGCAATGCATTGAATGGCTTGTATGAGTGGCAATGCAAGGCCTAGGCCTGTGTGACGCAGTAGAAATTAAGCCATGTGGGCCCTTGAAATGGCGGCTGCCTGACCTGTGAAGTGTGACAATGGGATGTGAGGTCAATGCGCTGGCGTGGCACACCGTGGCGGTAGGCGGTCGAAGACCGCTGTGCGAAGCCGCATTGGTTAACATTGAACCCTATGGGTTTCAGGAGCCAATGACGATGTGCGCCGGCGGTCGCGGTACGCACCGCCGCGGTACGCACCGCCGTGGGCGTGACCGCCATTTTCTATCTGCTTAATCACTCGAGACCTGATTATCGACAGGAGAGGACCTATACTGCAAGTGCTGCTGTGACCTCGGTCTGGAAGGGACAATGGCTGCTGCGACTGTGGAAAGGGCCCCTGCCTTCACTTCTGAAGAGTTGGAGAAACTTGTGGATGGGGTCCTCCCACAGTATGCACTACTCTACGGTCCTCCAGACCAACAGGTAAGTACACTGGGGGCACGTTGAATGGGCTATGCCTGGGTTGTGTATGGTGGATGTAAGATGGTGGGGTGGGGAGAGAATGAGGAGTGCAAGGCACGACAGATGAGAGCATGTGCCACATGGCAAGGTTGGGGAGGGGGGCCAATCACATCTAACATACAGAAAACTGATGATATTTCCTATTCCACCCTGTACATGTCAAATAGGTCAGCGCCCATCAGAAAGTCGACATTTGGCGTGCCATCACCAAGGAAGTCCGGGCCCTGGGGGTCCACAACAGACGGGGCACCCACTGCCAAAAGAGGTGGGAGGACATCCGCTGCGGGACCAGGAAGACCGCCGAGTCACTGCTGGGGATGGCCTCCCAACCTAGGAGGGGTGACAGTCGCACCCTGACCCCCCTGATGTCCCGGATCCTGGCGGTGGCCTACCCCGATTTGGATGGGCGCGTGAGGACAGCACAGCAGACACAAGGGGGTGAGTACCAGCACATTCTGCTATCTTTGCGCGCAGTGGAGGCGTCTGGGTGGGGGAGGAGGGCTGTGGGTGACATTAGGCCAGGGCGCTTTCTGTAGTGTAGTCCTCTCCTTTAGGCATGGCCCTGTGCCCCCGCCCCCCACCTCTGTAGGGTGCCAAGTACAGCTATCCATGGTCCAGCATCACCCATGTGCGCATTTGTTGTCAATAGACCTGTTGGCCTAGTCACAAGTACTGAGTAATGTACCCAGTTTGCGCGGCGTAGTGCATGAGGCTCCTGTGTCTGTCCTCTCCGCCAACGGTGTTGACAATGCATGCACTCAACCTGTTTATATTTCTCCCCCCACCCTTTTTCTTTATCTTCTTGTGCATGTGTGCATTAGCATCATCAGGCGGAGGAGAATTGGCATCGGAGCACGAGGGAGCTGCAACTCACAAGGCCCCGGTGGGCCATGGTACAGACACCGAGGTCACCAGTGATACGGAGGGCGAGGGGAGCACCACAACGGGGACCCGTGGTGACACCAGCGACACTGACACGTCCTCGGATGGGAGCTCCCTAGCGGTGGCGGCAACATCCGGGCCCCCCGCCTCTACAGGTACAGCCGCCACCCAGCGCACCAGCTCCGCCCTCCCAGCAGCCCCTAGGCCTTCGCTCCGTGCCCGCTCGCCCAAGAAGGCGGGCATCTCCTTCGCCCCAGGCCCCTCAGGCCCTGCCCCAGTTACCCCTGCTGCCCTCAGTGAGGAGGTCATTGACCTCCTACAGACCATCATTGTTGGGCAGTCTACCCTTTTGAATGCCATCCAGGGGGTAGAGAGGGAGGTGCATCGTAGCAATGCATACCTGGAGGGCATTCATTCAGGTCAGGCTGCCCATCAACGATCGTTCAATTCTCTGGCCTCAGCACTGACGGCAGCCATTGTCCCTGTTTCCAGCCTCCCTCTACTAACTGCCTCCACCCTGTCTCTGTCTCCTGTTCCTCAGCCTATCCCATCCACACCATCAGACCAGCCTGCACACACCTCAACACCCAAGGGCAGCTCATCCAGACATAAGCACCACAGATCACACAAACATTCACCTAAGCAACACCCAGATGCAGACATGCCAACAGTCACTACCACCTCTGTGTCCCCCTCCTCCTCGTCTCCCTCCTCCCTCCCTGTGACGTCTCCACTCACACCTGCATGCACACCCCCATCAGCCAGTACTTCCATCACCAGCACACCCTCCAGTACAGTCCGCACACGTGCAGTCACCACCCCCACTGCCATTTACACGTCCCCTGTGTCCTCTCCCACTGTGTCTGTCACCCCCTCTTCCAAGACACACAAACGCAGGCAGCCACCCACCCAACAGCCAACCACCTCACCACAGCCTCCGTCACAAGCACCTGCACCCAAAGACAGCACACCTGACTCTCCTACAACCACATCCTCTTCCTCCACTCCCATAACCACTACACCTACCCTCTACCTTGGTCATAAAAAAGTTTACCTCTCCAAACTTAACCTCTTTGCCCCACCTGACCCACCCCCTCCATCTGCTAAGAGTCCCAAGAGCACCTCAGCCACCACCAGCCCGGCTTCAAGTGTCACCATAGTGCACGGGTTTTGGAGTCCCCCCTTTCCCAGCAGTGATACATCGGCCAGCAGCAAGGGGACAGCCAGCCCCCCCCCCCTGGAAAGAGGATCCGTAAAATCAAGGGCCACCGCGCGAAGACTGACACGGCTGCCCCCAAGGACCAAAGTTCTGCCACTTCACCTGCCACAACATCCAGGGGAGGCAAGGGCCAGAGAGCCTCACCAAAGGAGGGCAAGGGCAGCAGGGCGGAGAAGTCAGCCAGCAGGAGCGCGGACCAGGAGGGCCCCACAAGCCCCATCCCGGGCCCAGGACTCTGTCACAGAAGGGTCCAGCAACTGCACGGTCGGAGGGTGACTGAGCAAGGAGTCATGGCCAGGTCTGGCTCCCTTGAATGACTGGACAGGCACCGCTGAACAGGGCCCCGCCGTGAAGAAAGGCACCGCTGAACAGGGCCCCGCCGTGAAGAAAGGCACCGCTGAAGAGGGCCCCGCCGTGAAGAAAGGCACCGCTGAACAGGGCCCCGCCGTGAAGAAAGGCACTGCTGAACAGGGCCACGCCGTCTCAAGCACCGCTCCGCAGGGCACCGCCGTCTCAAGCACCGCTCCGCTGGGCACCGCCATCTCAAGCACCGCTCCGCTGGGCCCTTCCTGTCAAGCACCGCTCCGCAGGGCACCGCCGTCTCAAGCACCGCTCCGCTGGGCACCGCCGTCTCAAGCACCGCTCCGCTGGGCACCGCCGTCTCAAGCACAGCTCCGCTGGGCACCGCCGTCTCAAGCACCGCTGGCCAATTGACAGTGCTGGTTCAGTTTTGAGCTAGTGTTCACGCTTCACTCGGGCCACCCTGCCTCCTCCATTACCTGTGGAGTATGTAATCCACCTGATAGACTGTGGCTTTGCACTCCCCAGGATGGCACAGTGGGCAGACCACCCACTGTAGAGACTTGTGAGACTGTGGCTTTGCACTCCCCAGGATGGCACAGTGGGCAGACCACCCACTGTAGAGACTTGTGAGACTGTGGCTTTGCACTCCCCAGGATGGCACAGTGGGCAAACCACCCACTGTAGAGACTTGTGAGACTGTGGCTTTGCACTCCCCAGGATGGCACAGTGGGAAAACCACCCACTGTAGAGACTTGTGAGACTGTGGCTTTGCACTACCCAGGATGGCACAGTGGGCAGACCACCCACTGTCTGGACTTGTGAGACTGTGGCTTTGCACTCCCCAGGATGGAACAGTGGGCATGGTGTCCCCTTCGTGGATCTGGCGTCGTGGACTCATGTGGCTGAGGTGCCCCCCCTTCCCTTCCCCCTGAGGTGCCTGTAGTTTTGTCATCTGATGCCCCAGCAGTGTTCTCTCCAACGGACTCAGGTCTCCTGTGTGGGCTTTGCCCATGTGTTGATACACTTTGGCCCACGGACAGTGGAAATTTCAGTGACTGTGCAGGACTTATTGCCTATTTTATCGGTTTCGCAATGTTCTTACTTGATTTTTAAAAATTCATATTGCTATTTTACCAGGACTTCAAATGACCTATTTTATACATAAATTTTGTTTCTCAGTTTAATCCTCCTGCCCCCTCCCCTGTGTCGTAGTTGCAGTACTCACCGTTGTCTGCGCCGGCATTCGTATTCATGGTAGATGAGCAGGTAGACGAGAGCAGGTAGGATGTTTAATTCGGGTTCCATGCTGTCCTCCGTCCTTGTGGAGTGTATAGAGGTGAGCGTTTTCCCGTTCGTAGTCTGTTTCCGCCGTGTTTTTATCGGCGGTGCTCCCGCCCCGGAAAAGGTGGCGGATTGGTGGGTTGTGATAGGGTGGGCGGTACATTGTCTGCCGCCTGCCTGTTGGCGGTGACCGCCGCGCTGTTTGTCTGTCCCGCCGTGGCGGTCGGAGTGTTAAAGTGGCGGCCTGTGTTGGCGGTTCCCGCCAGGGTCAGAATTCCATTTTTTTGACCGCCTGCCTGTTGGCGGGTTGGCCGCCGCTTTATCACCGACCGCCAGGGTTGGAATCACCCCCTCTGTTAGGGGACCTCTAGGCATTGTCAAGGAGAGTTGGGAGAAAGCTCCCAAGAAACCCCCCATGATGTGGTCAGCTACATGTTGGCCCTATGCAACCAGATGCATCATTTCTGTAAGAAGGCCAAGGGAAACCTCAGTGCCAGCCAGGAGGTAATGAAACACTGGTATGACCAGAAGGCCGCTCTGGTGGTGTTTCAGCCTGGCCAAAAAGTATGGGTCATGGAGCCAGTAGACCCCAGACCACTTCAGGACCGCTGGACTCACCCAAATGAAATAAAGGAGCGTAAGGGGGAGGCCACTTACATAGTTGACCTCCAGACCCCTGGTAACCCCCTAAGGGTGCTCCATGTGAACCGACTCAATCCTCACTTTGAGAGGTCCAAAGCAAGCATGCACCTTACCACAGATGAGGATGTCCAGTAGGAGAGAAAACCTCTCCCTGACCTCCTCTCTGCATAGGAGAATGATGGGTCAGTTGAGGGCGAGGTGACTTACCAGTTACTGAGACAGTTATCCTCCCTGTTTTCCCTTACCCCTGGACTCACACACCTGTGCATACATGACATTGACACAGGAGACAGTCCCCCTGTAAAGAACAACTTTTACAGGTTGTCAGACAGGGTGAGAACCAGCATCAAGGAAGAAGTTGCCATGATATTAGCTTTATTGAAACCTCTATCAATCCCTGGTCCAGCCCAGTATTGGTACCAAAGGCTGCCCTACCAGGCGCCAAACCAGAAAGTTAGTTCTGTTTGGACTACAGAGGCCTCAATTCCATCTCCAAGACTGCTGCACACCCCATCCCCAGAACTGATGAGCTCATTGACAGGCTAGGTGCTGCCAAATTCCTCAGTACCTTTTACTTGACATCAGGGTACTGGCAGATCGCCTTGACTGAGAGGACAAAAGAAAGGTCAGTGTTCCTAACACCTGAGGTACATTACCAATTCTGGGTGATGCCCTTTGGCTTGAAGAATGTCCCTACTGTCTTCCAACAGTTGGTTAACATGGTCCTGCTGGTAAAGAGGTGTTCTGTGCCGCCTACTTAGACAACATTGCCATTTACAGTGCCAGCTGGGAGAAACACCTGCATCACCTCTAAGAGGTGCTCCAGGCCCTGCAACAGGCAGGACTGACAATCAAGGCCAGTAAGTGCCAGAATGGCAAGGGTTCCATGGTGTATTTGGGACACCTGGTAGATGGTGGCAAGGTGCAGCCCCTCCAGGCCAACTAGAAGTGCCCAGGGCCTGTAAATTAAATGTTACTAGTGGGCCTGCAGCACTGAGTGTGCCACCCACTTAAGTGCCCCCTTACCCACATATGAGTCTTCATGTAGATTACATCGTCCTTTCTTCATACTGCGGTAACTGACTAGCGGTAAGCATGGTCCTGTGGGAGTCCTGCTACTGTAGTTCAGATGTTAGAACTTTACTCTTGACTTGGTATGTTTTTTGTTTAGTTGAATGTGCCGGATGAAAAGGATTAAGCAGTGCTGTTCTAGGGAGTTGATGTTGAAGCAAGTATTAATATGCTGTGTTGCTTTATTTTTAGACTTGGTTTCGGGTATTAGTTGGTTCACTTTACTTGGGGGTATTTAACTTTTGTCAGTTGTTTGATGAGCACTGTGGGTGGTTTTATTTTATGTATGTGTATATGTATGTGTGTATGTATGTTTGCATGCATGTATACACACTTTTTGGTGTAAATTTGGTGTTTCATGTTATGACGATCTGAAAAATGCACGTTCAAAAATGCACGTTTTACACTGAGGTTTATGTAGGCTGTTTTTTGGGGTGCCTTGTGTAGGAAGGTAGCCTCTTTCTAGCATGGTTACCCCCACCGTTGGCCTGTTTGTGAGTATATGTCAGGATGTTTTTACTGTCTCACTGGGATCCTGCTAGCCAGGTTCCCAGTGCTCATAGTGAAAACCCTATCCGTCAGTGTGTTTTATATGTCTCACTGGGACCCTGCTAGCCAGGACCCCAGTGCTCATAGGTTGCGGCCTGTATTTGTATCCCTGTGTAGTGCCTAACTGTGTCACTGATGCTCTGCTCATCAGAACCTCAGTGCTTATGCTCTCTCTGTCGTTAAAATTGTCACTGCAGGCTAGTGACCATTTTTACCAATTCTGATTGGCACACTGGAACACTCTTATAATTCCCTAGTATACCCACGGTATTGGGGTTCCAGGAGAACCCTATGGGCTGCAGCATTTCTTTTGCCACCCATAGGGAGCACAGACTGTTCTTACACAGGACTGCCACTGCAGCCTGAGTGAAATAACGTCCACGTTATTTCACAGCCATTTTACACTGCACTTAAGTAACTTATAAGTCACCTATATGTCTAACCCTCACTTGGTAAAGGTTAGGTGCAAAGTTACTAAGTGTGAGGGCACCCTGGCACTAGCCAAGGTGCCCCCACATAGTTCAGGGCAATTTCCCTGGACTTTGTGAGTGCGGGACACCATTACACGCGTGCACTACATATAGGTCAATTACAATGGTAACTTCGAATATGGCCTTGTAACATGTCTAAGATCATGGAATTGTCCCCCCCATGCCAAATCTGGTATTGGGGTGCCAACCCCATGCATCCACTGGGTTCCAGCATGGACCCCGAGTCAGCCAAACCAGCTCTCTGGGGTTTTCACTGGAGCTACTGCTGCTGGCAACTCACAGACAGGTTTCTGCCCCTCTGGGGTGTGGGCAGCCCAGTCCCAGGAAGGCAGAACAAAGGATTTCCTATGAGAGAGGGTGTTACACCCTCTCCCTTTGGAAATAGGTGTTAAGGGCCTGAGAGAAGTAGCCTCTCCAGGCCTCTGGAAATTCTCTGAAGGGCATAAACCTGTCTACACTGGTTCAGGGAACCCCCAGCCCTGCTCTGGCGCAAACTGGACAAAGGAAAGGGGAGTGACCACTTCCCTGTCCATCACCACCCCAGGGGTGGTGCCCAGAGCTCCTGCAGTGTGTCCCAGACCTCTGCCATCTTGCATCCAGAGGTGTGAGGGCACAATGGAGGCCTCTGAGTGGCCAGTGCCAGCAGGAGACGTCAGAGACCCCTCCTGATAGGTGCTTACCTGACTAGGTGGCAAATCCTCCTCTGAGGGCTATCTAGGGTCTCTCCTGTGGGCTTTTCCTCAGATAACTATTTTCAAGCGCTCACCAGATTTCCTCTGCATCTCCCTCTTCGACTTCTGCCAAGGATCGACCGCTGACTGCTCAGGACGCCTGCAAAACTGCAACAAAGTATCAAGAAGACTACCAGCGACATTGTAGTGCCTAATCCTTCTGGCTTTCTCGACTGTTTCATGGTGGTGCATACTCTGGGGGCTGTCTACTTTCACCCTGCACTGGAAGCCAAGAAGAAATCTTCCGTGGGTCGACGGAATCTCCCCCTGCTAACGCAGGCACCAAACTTCAGCTTCATCGGTCCTCTGGGTCCCCTCTCATTATGACGAGCGTGGTCCCTGGAACACAGTTACTGGATCCAAGTGACCCCGACAGTCCAGTGGTCCATCTGTCCAAATTTGGAGGAGGTAAGTCCTTGCCTCCCCTCGCCAGACAGTAATCCTGTGCATTGCATGAACTGCAGCTGCTAGGGCTTCTGTACACTTTTGCAAGAAATCCTTCATGCACAGCCTAGCGCAGGTCCCCAGCACTCTGTCCAGTACAGCTCAACTCGCTGAGTTGACTACCGACTTCGTGGGACCCTCTTTTGTAGTGTTGAGACGACCGCCGTGTTCAGTTTTCTTGAACCCGTGTTCAAGTACTTCTGCGGGTGCTGCCTTCTTCTGCGTGGGCTCTCTTTATTGCTGAGTGCCCCCTCTGTCTCCTCTTCCAAGTGGCGACCTCCTGGTCCTTCCTGGGCCTGGGCAGCACCCATTTTCTTCAACCGTGATCTTTGCAGCTAGCAAGGCTTATTTGTGGTCTTTCTCCGAAGAAACAACTCTGCACAGAAGATGTCCAATGGAGTGCTGGAGGATGCAAAGGAGAAGTTCCTGGCATCTTCTGTTGTTGCAGGATCTTCAGCTTCTTCCACCTGGAGGCAGCCATTTTGCACCTTCATCCGGGGTTTAGTGGGCTCCTGCCCCCTCTGAACACTTTCGTGACTCTTGAACTTGGTCCCCTTCCTTTACAGGTCCTCAGGTCCAGGAATCCATCTTCAGTGCTTTGCAGTCTGTTGTGGTCTTTGCAGAATCTCCTATCACAACTTTAGTGTGTTCCTGGGGAAGTAGGGTCACTTTACTCTTACTTTTCAGGGTCTTGGGGTGGGGTATCTTGGACACCCTTGGTGTTTTCTTAGCGACCCTCTACACACTACACTAGGCCAGGGGTTCCTAAGTGGTGTAAGTACCATCAGGTACCCACTGTAAGCCAGGCCAGCCTCCTACACCTTGTAAGTGGGCGATTCACTTGCATGTACAGCGTGGTTTGTTTTTCTGCTGCCTTTTAGTGTTGTTTAGCTTTTTATTAATGTGGGTATTTATTGTGTTGCAGGGCAACAATTATTGTGATGTAATCCACTTTGACATATTGTTCTGATGGTAGTCTCATGGATAGTTTGAGCCTTGGGAGACCAAAACTTCAGCCTTATACTTTCCATGACGGAACTCTTCGCATGAGCTGCTGGAGTCCATTAGGAGTGATTTCTGATTGTTTGAAAGACTGCATGTAGGAATCAAACCCTTTGTGGTTGGAGTGTCAGGAGAGTTGGTGCTCCCCTTCAGTCCCTTGGATGAAAAAGGATTGTGGACTAGAGGGTCACCAGTGCACTTGTATAAAAACACTAAACATTCTCTTTGTTGCTTTGCTATGTTGACTGATATATTATTAGTGAATATATAAAAATTATTTATTGTCCCAGAAACAAATTAGACCCTGTTTGATTATTTATTTATTTATTTATGCAATTTGATCCATGGTTAATTACAACATTAATATAGCTGAAATATTTGTATGCAAATGACTCCTTCATGAACACTGTATGCTTTAGAACTTTTAGAAAATGGACATTTCTCTGCACTTACTGCTCTCTGTGCTTTACAGCCTGCCTCCAATCCAGGTCTGGGCTGTGCTAGTTGACAGCTCCCCTTCTGTATTCCACATAGACACCGAAAAACACAGGACATTCAGCCACATCTGCCTTCATCTGCATACTAATGGGTATTCCTGGGCAGGATGGGTGGAGGGGCTTTCACTTACACTTCAAAAGCTAGTGGCCTGACCTCACACAAAGGACTAATAGCCCTCCACAGATCTCCTCGCAGACAGGACTTGGTTGAAAGGGGGAACTGGTGCACTTCAAAACCACTCTTTGACGTTATCCTTCACTTCAAAGGCACAATTTGATATATATACTGGGTGTGTAACCCCCTAAAATCAGATACTTGTGGACCTACAACTGGACTCTGTCAGAAGGAATGCAGAGCTGCCCAAATGACTCATCTGGACTGCTTTTTCTGGAAGGACTGCTCTCCTTCTTGTTGCCCTGCTACCTGCTGTTCCCTGACTTTGCTGGAAGGACTTTGCCTTCCCCTACAAGTGATCCCCAAGGGCTTTGACTGAGCTTGCCTCCTTCTTAAAGAAGTGTCAGGGCCATCAAAGACTTCATCATAGAGAGAAAATCCACTGCGTCTGAAAATCAACACAAAGCCTGAAAAAAATTATGCATCACCTGCAGAATTTACACAGTGCCTGTCTCACACCAGAAAAATCACTGCATCACCACCACAGCATCTGTTTCATCATCTCAGCGCATTTTGGATTTTCCATGCATCGTCCTTGAGCATCAAAATAACCCCAGACAGCAGTAAGGAGCCAAGGCCGCGCACCTAAAAATTGAGGCCTGTGAGGAAAGATTTGGTGCATCACTTCCGCTGCATTAGAAAAAACAAGGCATCACTTACTTCCCAACACATCTCCTCCTCTGCGGCCCTCTGAGTTGTTATTTTTGATATATCTCAGGTACTTTGTGCTAAAAAGATACAACCATTGATTCCTATGGATTGAGACTTAGTTAAACCTCTAAAAAGTGATATCTTGACTTGTGCTTATAGGACTCTTCTTGTTTTAATCTTATTATATTGAGATAAATGTTATCTATTTTCCTAAACTGGTGTGGAGTGCTTTTTGTGGTGTTTTCACTGTGTTACTGTATGAGTTATTGCACAAATACTTTACACATTGTCTTCTAAGTTAAGCCTGCCTGTTCTGTGCCAAGCTACCAGAGGGTGAGCACAGGATAATTTAGGTTGCGGTGTTACTTACCCTGACTAGGATTGTGGTCCCTACTTGGACAGGGTGCATTCCTTTGCCAATTAGAGACACAATTTCTAATACCAACATTTTCTAAAGGCTGGCTGCAGTATTTTGCTGCAGCCCTGCATGTCCTGCCCTGAAATCATACTGCTTCCTGAACGTCAGTGAATCTGTTGATGCTGCCAGGGCCTTCACCACTCGTTTTCCCAGCTCTCTCCCCTCGTGTACCATAGCCGCTGCCAGCCAATTGCACATATCACAGTGCTGAAGATGCTGCTCCAGCACCTTCTGGTTGAGCAGCATTGTGTGTGGGCCATCTGCCCTCATCATCCTCTGTGTGTCCTGTCCCGTCATGTAACTCCAATGCCAATTCTCCTTCATACATCATATTAGAGAATCTTTTTCTGCCCCACATCCCATCACGGAGCCAAACAGGGTCTTCAAGTGACTGCAATTGTTTCCACTGTCCTCTGCGCAGTTTTGTCTCCTATAAGGGTACTCCTGCTGCTCGCATGCCGTGCGCAGATTAATGTCCAGCTATCTTCCTCCACTTACCTTCTTCCTCTCTCAGAACTTGATATTGTGGTAGTGGGCAGGCAAATGCCATTTCTGCCTTGACCTCTGATGTGCGATAGGCGGGCTGGGCTCTGACTTTGCTCATTCTGCCTGTCCTTGGGCTCAGCACAAGTAGATTGTCATACCTTGCCTCTCTCAAGAGACGTAGTACTGTTTGCAGCTTGTCCTCCTCCATTTCACTAGCTCCACACCAGAAATGTTTCTTGACAATAAAAGTGCCTTGCCTATTATTATGTCATGGGCCCTAGGCCCACATACTGGACAAATGATGACACGAACTCGGGTGGTAACGGTACTCAACTAGCCACAAGCACGTGCACTCAGGATTTTTTATTTGCAGGGTCACCTGACATTTGATGCCTGTGGTGGTTGGGTATGGGGTGTTGAGGTCCAGCCCTCAGAGAGTGGCTGGTGTGACAAACACTAGAATGTGTCCAGCAGGACACAACATTCCTCCCAAGCTTTATTAAAAATGAAAACAAAGGCCAACCTGTATGAATAAACAAAAACACACAAAACACCAACTAAGTCTCTCAGCCTCGAGAGGCGGTCCACATGACGGAAGTGGACCGATGCAGCTGGAAGCACCCGGGCATCTCTGCAGAAATCCATGGTTTAACCAGCTGTTGCTGGGCACGAACACTGGACAGATGGAGTCTGGATTCTTTAACAGCAGTTGGTTGGGTCAATGTCCACTCACTCACTGTTGGTCAGGCCAGCATGCACCGGTGGTGATGCGTTTGGTTGAAACAATTCAAAGTTGGTGAATCAGGAGCATTGGTGTAGTCCGCTGCACAGATTTCCAGTGAGACATCCTGACTCCTTGAAGGGCAATCCTTCGAAGACTGGGAAAACAGGGGTGATGTTTAGACGACTTCCTCTGAAGCCCCAGTGCTTCCTGGTACTCTGTCGGCAGAACAGCTTCCAGACCATCTCTTGTGACAGGGTTTCCCTATGCCGGAATTTCCTTGAGGCCCTTTTTCACTGGATTGCCCCAGGACCACGTGGGATGTGGGGCCTCTCACAGGGCCATGGCCATGTCACTCGTGCAACCACAAAGGGTGGGTGTCTCATGGTCTGTGTGCTCTTGCCAAACAGGACCTAGGTGTGGGTGGGCTCCAGATAGTCTCCGGTCAATGGGCCTCTCACGTTGCCAGGAGTGCCCGCTGGTCCATTTATATTCTGAGGGGTAAGGCTTCACTCTGGTGATGAGATTCTCCTTCGTTTGGATCAGGTGATACACATGTGGCAATGATGGTGTGTTTGCCATTAGACAACCTGAACGACAGATGGTGGTGACTTGCTGGAGTGAGGGAGACTGGAGGGACTCCGTAGCCATGTGGCTCATTGTGTAGTTGGTGCAGTTCTTCTTTTTAGGCATGTGTGGTAGCTAGCAGGGATGCTATCTGCTTCAAGCAGCTGGTGACAGGTGGCTGGATGGTTGCACTGTGAAGCGTGGGCAGATACACGGTTCGTGAATGCAGACAGCTTACATTCAGTACTCCGCTGGGCTGTATCCAGTGACGTCACTGCCCCCAGTGGCTGGCTTGTGTTGGTAGAGCCACTCTCAGGTAGAGTTATGAGTCCTCCATCTCTTCACCCTGTGATCTTTTGCTCTTACAAAAATTGTGGTCATCAGGTCTTTCAGTGTGACAGGTCTTGTCACGCTCTCTTCTCTTTCTTCTCTAACTCTTGCTTGCAGCATGGCATCCTGCCACACATCACAGGTATTCTCTTAATTTTGTGTGAGGTGGTGTCAAGCCACGTGTCGTCAGTTCTTCTCACTGGGACCACCTGCCAGGTCTATCCTATCTGTACAACTGCACATCTTCTCCCATCTTGGACTACTCACAGGTCCTGTCCTGTCTGTAGGACTGGGCATCTTCTCGCATGTGCGGCAGCCATTCTGTGGACAGTGGTGAAGGTAGGTTTTATATGATGGATGCAACCTGCAGCCTCTTCCATACCTTTCTTCTTCTGGACATTCAGGGGGCAACTCAGGATTGCTGTGGAAGATTAAAGTATTCTTCCATTTGCAGTGGTGGCAGATTGCCATTTGGAGGTATGCAACTCTCCTCATGCTGGTAATAAGTCTCAGTCTGTTGGCAGTGTGGGGCACTCCCTGAATAGTATCTGGCCCACTGTGGGGCAGTGCTAGTGCAGTTAGGGTGTAGATGCTGTTCTTCCTCCATTCAGGCCACACTTGGCCTTTCCCCCCTCTTTTCTTTGGGGACTGCTGGTATGTGTGATGGATGGCAGACAACTCTTTACTTGTCTCATTGTGGGGAGTAGTGCCAGTGTTGCTTCTCCTGATATCACCCAGCAGGTTCCCCTCTCTTACATTGCCACTTGCCCAGTCTCTTTGAGGGTGCCCTTGGCAGGCTTCACCTATACTTGCAGTTCTTACTTGCAGTGGTAGCCCCTTGCCACCAGGGGCAAATGTCTCTCTACTTCAGCTTCACAGAGAGCAGTACAGTTCATGGGGACAAAGTGGCTGCACACTCAGGTTTTTGCTCAATTCTGCTGCAAGGCACGCGTCCTGTTAGCTTTTTTGTTTTGGGCTTGGCTGCCTTTTGGTTCACTGTGCTGGCTGGACTTTTCTTTGTGGGATTAACAGTCTTTGCCCTCTTTGAAGGGTTGGCAACTCACGTGTGGTGGTCACTTGGCCAGTCTCTATTTTAGGGTGGCAGAGCAGCAAAGTGTTATAATTACCAGGGGGGCCCATTGTCCTTTTGTCTGCAGCAGCTTTCTAAGGATGCAAGCAATGACAGGGAAAGTGCTGAGGACAGTTCACTTAGAAGCAAACCTTGCACAATTGGTGTTGGAGATGCGGGTGTGAGCTAAGGCTGGAGGCAGGTAGGTGACTGGCGGGGGTGCTGCATTGAAGGTCTCTCTCTTTCCTGCGGGGCAGCTTGGGCCACCGCATATTTTTAATGCACTGCATTGTACGCTTTAGACCAGGGTGGTGTCAGCCCTCTCGCCCGCATTGGCACAGCTGGTGAACGGACACACGGTATTGTAAATGGCCACCAGGTGGCACTGCAATGCTATTGTTCACAGACCACAACAGTGTTTCCTCAGACTGCGGCCTTGATGTTCTTTGGAGATGCTGGTGCTGGGCTTCCCTCACTGCCGGTGCTTCCACTCACAGCACCTGTACATGGGCAATGAGATGACAGGCAGCAGGCAGCCACCTCAGCAGGAAGCAGCAAGGCACCACTCGCACTCCGGCCCACAGGACCTGCCTCTGTGGTTGGCTGCAGTCTGCCTTGTCTGGATGGCGCTTCACCCTCCTTTGCTAGCCAGGTCACACAGCAGCAGGTGGGGCAGCTTATGGTCACCTCGGGAGGTAGGTGCCACCCTTAGGTGTGCGGGGTTCTTCTTCAGTATGCTGGGGACACCATATGTCTGCTGCAGCACTCCATCCCGTCTCACCGATTAAACTCTGACCTGGCTTCACTTCTTCCAACTCATGGGCTCACCTCATGCCTGACGTGTGTGCAAGCACTGTAGGAGGCTGACCTAGTTTGTGGTGGGTGCCTATTGTGCTTACACCTTCTACCAGGTACAGTCATCCCTTATTAGTGAAATGTCAACAGTGTGTAGAAGTCTAGAAGCCAGGCTCTCTAGGGGTAGTGTAGATGAGCAGCCAAGGCCTAACTAAGAGACATGCAAAGCTCATGCAATATCACTACAGTCACACAGTTCTCAAACACATGAAAGAAAATACTCAGTGTTACAAGAATAAAGATACTTTATTTTGGTGACACATATACCAAAAATACCATAGAAAATATACTCCTTTAGGAAGTAAGTAATACACACATTATATACACTAGTATACAGAATTAGTCAAGAAAACAGTTAGAAAACATTGCAATTAGTGAAAATCACAATAGTTAGAAATGGGCCTAGGGGGAGCACAAACCGTATAATAAAAAAATGGAATGTGAATGTCAGTCCCCCACCTAGGCAAGTGTACTGTGTAGAGTGGAGCTGGGAGTACTAGAGAACCCCAAAGGTAAGTACTAGAACCCACCCCAGAGACCAGGAAAGCAGGAGTAAAACACAGTAACTTTCCCAGAAAACACAGGGAAATGAAAAGGATTATGAAACAACCAGAAGAGACTGCAAGACACCATTAATGGATTCCTGGACATGAGGACCTGTGGGAGAAGGGGATCAAGTCCAAGAAGCACGTAAGAGTCCAGGAAGAACAGGAGCCCCTGGTAACCCGGATGAAGGTGCCAAAGAAGAACCACCAGTGAAGAAGTCAGGATTGCACCCAAGAAGACAGAGTCGGGTTCCTGGTTGGTGCAAGTGCTGTCCCACGCCGGATGGAAGATGACAATCTGGTTTGCGTCGCTGAAGTCCACCAACAAGCCTTGGCAAACGCAAAGCATGTGGTTAGTGGAACATTGAGCTGCCCAGGACCAGGAAGGACAAGGTGGAGTCTACCCAGGAGAGAAGTCAGAGGGGGCTCTCAGCAACTCAGAGAGCCCACAGAAGACCAGGCAGCGTGCACAGCAGTCCCACATCACCGGGGACAAGTGAGGTGCAAAAAGAGGCCCATGCAGCACTACGACAAAGACTCCCACGCAGCCGGAGAACAGCTCATTAAGAGGTGCGTCATAGGATAGAGTGCTGGGGGCCAGAGCTGCACGGTGCACGAAGAGCTTTGTGGAAGGATGCCAACAAGCCTTGCCAACTGCAAAACATGCAGTGCACAGGGATACTGTCTTGCGTGGGGAGGCAAGCTCTTACCTCCAGCAAAGTTGGACAGCAGGATGTCAGGACCATTGGGACCACTTCAGTCCACCACCCATGATGCAGGATCCATGCAGCTCAGCAAGAGTAGGGATCCACGCCACCAGTCATCGATGCAGTAGGTGCCTGCTGAAGCAGGGGAGTGACTCCTTCACCCCAAGGGAGATTCCTTTGCTCTTCTTATGCAGGCTGAAGACAGGTTGTCCTCTGAGAATGCATGACCAGGAAACAGTTGCAGTACCTGGAAGGAGCTGAAGGTACAATGTTGCAGACGTTGTCTCTGCCTCTTTGTTGCAGTTTATAGAATTCCTGGAGAGTGAAGTGGAGGATGCAGAGGATTCCTGCTGGAGTCTTGCAATCCGAATCTCAAGAACCACCCAAATGACAGACCCTAAATAGCCCTGAAAGGAAGGGAGATTGGTCACCTAACCAGGTAAGCACCTATGTTGCAGGAGGCGTCTTGCTCCTTTGTTGCAGCTTCTAGCTTCCTAGAGGGTCCAGATGCAGTTTTTCGGTGAGAAGTCAAAGTAAAGGATTCAGAGGAGTCCTGCTGGACTTTTGCAATCTGAATCTGAGAAACCACCCAAGAGAGAGACCCTAGATAGCCCTGAAAGGGGGATTGGTCACCTAACCAGGAAGGCACCTACCAGGAGAGGACTCTGACGTCACCTGCTGGCACTGGCCACTCAGATGCTCCCAGAGTTCCCTGCCAACCTTGGAAACAAGATGGCAGAACCCAGGGACCCCCTGGAGGAGCTCTGAGCACCAGCCCTGGGGTGGTGATGGACAGGGGAGTGGTCACTCCCCTTTCCTTTGTCCAGTTTCGCACCACAGCATGGACTGGAGGTCCCTGAATGGCTGTAGACTAGATTATGCAAGGAGGGCACCAAATATGCCCTTCAAAAGCATTTCCAGTGGCTTGAAGAGGCTACCCCTCCCAAGCTTGTAACACCCACTTCCAAAGGGAGAGGGTTTAACACCCCTCTCCCAAAGGAAATCCTTTGTTCTGCCTTCCTTGGCGTGAGCTTTTCAAGCGACAGGAGGGCAGAAACCTGTCTGGGAGGTGGCAGCAGCTGGGGCTGCCTGGAAACCCTCAGAAGGCTGTAATGGCAATACTGGGGGTCCAGTAAGTAGTCCCCAGAGTGCATGGAATCATTCAACCAATGCTAGCTAAAGCCTTGGGGTATGATTCCAACATGTTTGATACCAAACATGCCTATGTTCGGGGTTGCCATTATGTAGCTAGACATAGGTAGTGACCTATGTCTCGTACATGCATAAAATGACGACCCGCACTCAAAAAGTGTGGGAATATGGTCATGGAGGCACCTCTGCTAATGCAAGGGTGACCTCACACACAGGTACTCTGCACCCTGCCCTCAGGGCTGGAGGGCCTGCTATAGAGGTGACTTATAAGTGACTGCATGCACCTTTTCGCACAGGCTGCAATGGCAGTCCTGCAGAAGTTTTTACAGGGGATTCCTCTGGGTGGAAAAAAGGTATGCTGCAGCCCATAGGTATCCCCTGGAGCCCCAATGCCCTGAGTACCTAAGTACCATATACTAGGGACTTATAAGAGGGCACCAGTATGCCAATTGTGGGTGAAATAGTACCAGTATGCAACAAACAAATTTGGAGGCGAGAGAGCATAATTACTGGGGTCCTGGTTAGCAGGATCCCAGTGAACACAGTCAAGCACACAACAGGCAGAAAATGGGGGTAACCATGGCAAAAAGAGGGTACTTTCCTACAGGCACTGCTCCAAGTTCGCTACTGCCTCACAGGGATTGCAGCAGTGGGCATGCAGCCTGTTTTCCATTTCTTCCTTTCGGGGTGGATGGTGGCCTGCTCGGGTATTGCTTAGCTTGGACCTAGTCATACCTTGTGGGGTCCAGGCTTTGACTTTCTTGATGTCTAGCTGCTAACACTGTCCACTCTTCACGGCACTGCCACCAGATGATAGCTATTCCAGCGACGAGACAGAATCGATGCGGTCTCATATATGACCTCCTTTCGCAACACGGAGAGGGTTCCCCTCACCCTGGGGCGACGTGACCTCTTTCTCAGGGCAGTATCTTAGCAAAGCTGATGCATTCCTCACCAGGCACAGTGGATGACCGCAGGCAGCACGGTGTGTGGGGTCTGCTTCCTCGTCACCATTGTTATATTGTGGGCCCTAGGGCCACATACTGGACAAATGATGATATGGACTCGGTGGTGACAGTACTCATCTATCCACGAGCACATGCACTCAGGCTTTTTGATTTGCAGGGTCACCTGACCGGTGACGCATGTAGTGGCTGGGTATGGGATGTTAAAGTCCAGCCTTGGGGAGTGGCTGGTGTGACAAACACTAGAATGGGTCCAGCAGGACACTACATCTAAACTACCAGCCACTGGGTTGCATCTAAAATGGTGGCTGATAGCCCAAAACAAATACAGAAGAGGCGAAACTTCACCCCTAAGCACCTGACTGACCTATCAGAAATATGCATGCTCATGGACTACACCTTCTGCCCAAACTCACCAGGAGGGCCATACTGCCTTGGTTCTGCTGCCCACCAAGACCCTTTTTTCCACCACCCCTATATAAACAGACAGTGAGAGTTCAGTACCTAAAAATAGAGAAAGAGGGTGTCAACATTATTTGCTATTATTGGAATTACAGAGGTTAATTAGACATCCCCTTCCAATACACACCCTGGCACTACATGTCCTGCAAACACAGCTTTCATTGCTGCACATAACTATACTTCGTGAACTACTTTTGCCTGATATATTAGTGCATATTAGGTAGTCGGAGAATTGTGACGTATGGTATTAGTTGATGGATGGGAACGTGCTTTGCACTGCATTGCCCTCATCCAGGGCCAGCTTTAGCACTGGTGGAGCCCTGTGCGACAGCCTTTTTTGGTGCCCCCCCATGACCACCTCCTCGGATTCCCTCACTACCACCGGACAAATGTGCCCCTCATCTCTCCATAGCCCACCTTTTACATGCATTCATTTGTTTTAAAGTCATTTGTAAATCCTGGCTTTACTAATCCACTAAGCTATCCACATAAAATATAGTTCTGTTCTTTGCAGCAGGCATTTTAACCCTCTATGTTGCTTTATGGCGAGTCAAAGTTGCCGTTAGACAAAACTCCCATCTCTCTTCATAGCAGGATCATTAATCACAAGAAGTATCTTGATATTTTAATTTATTCCTGAAGGAAAATGCATATATCATGCCTTTGTAAAACATACATAATTTAAATGTTGATACAGTATAAGTCTATCAATTGATACAGTACGAGTCTATCAATTAGTACAGCTAGATAAACTTTGTATTAATTTTTATCTCATGCATGAATATCAATTTTTGTTGTCAGATAGGCGTTCCTTGACAGGTAGTGTTCAAAGTACTATTGCATATCCTTAAACACGATGGGCCTTTTCACTTGAAAAAGCGTCAAAGATGATGAAGGTCCATTTCCTCAGAGCTGCCATGTCTGCTTACTTTCATACTCTAATTTATTTAAAAAAATTCATTTTCTCTTATTATTAGTGAGCGCGTGTAGAAGCTTAATTGACAATCTCTCAGGTGGATCCTTTTAAGTTGACATGAAGCATGCAAGGGAGTTAATAATACATTTCAAATCTTGTGTAGCTGATTTGACGCCACAATAAAGACCACAAATCAGTGACTGAAGTTAAGATTTATTTCAAACGATTAATTAGCCCAGTATTAAAGTATGCCAACAATATATTTAGAAGGTACAGCTGGCAAGCAGGAATTTTGCAATATGTTAAATCTTAATAGAATTAGATACAAACTAGAACAGCCACTGCAATACAGAAACTGAGAATTAGAAACAGGTGTTCCATAAATAAACTACGCTTCTCCCTCCTAAACATGAAATAGTTCTAACACCATCTAACCAGGGCTCCAAATAAGGTTGAGGATGGTTTGTAGAAGAGGTCTTAAGAAAATTCGAAAATGTCAGAAGGTGTCAGCATAGTGAAAACTTCAGTAGAAGTCTCACAGAAAAAGGAATGCGTTTAGCATAAATCTTCACACTTGCAGGAATAAAGCAAGCAGAGAGTTCTGTACCCCTCAAAGTCTGAGGGAATCTGCTCCAACACCTGTTGGTGTGAACATTAGTTAAAACAAACAGAAACTTCAGCAACATTTGTATCTCTTCCCACTCCACCAAGAACCAATCATTTCACTTCTGATGGTGTTGGTTTGCAACATCAGCTGAGTTTCCCATCCCACAGAACATAGACAGTTACTGCAACCTTAAACATCTCTTGTTCCTGGTACACAATGAATAGGAGGCGTCATCTGCTCATTAGGCGTCCACTGTCCTTGCCAAAACATCTCTTCCCAGGATTTACTATCAGTAAACTAATATATCAGTAGTGGCCGATGTCAGCTAATGGGGGTGGGGTGTGTGGGGTGAAGGTTGGGGGAGTTTTGGTGGGTGGGCGACAACAGGGGGTGGGAGGAGTTTGGGAGGTAGTGGTGGGCAAGAATAAGAAAATAAATCCTAACAAAAAGCATACCTGCCTCCTGACTGATCTCTGCTCTTCTGCTCCTCCGGCTCTATAGCAGGCACAGGCTCCCAGACTGCCCTGCAGCCAATGCTAACGCTGCTCTCATGTTCCTGACAGCATGAAAGCAGCATCAGGAGTGCTCTGAGAGTCCTCGATTAACGCTCCCAGGCAGACTAGGAGCCTATGCCTGCTGTCTCCGACCCGGCAACACAGCTGGGGTTGGAGACAGCTCATGTCGGTTTGGCAGTGCTGAAACAGCCGGCCAAACCACCAGGCACACTGAGGGGAGCGCACACCACACCCCCTTCATGGCTGTCATCAGGATGATGACCCCGGCCCCAAGACTCAGCCAGTGATAAAAAATAAAATGATAAGAAACCTGGTTTTGCCGGCAGGAGGGTGATGCCCCTCCGCCTTAAGAGAGGAACCACTCTCCTAATATGTATAGCAATACTCCTTTCTCTAGCTAATGAAAATCATTAGAATGCTCCCACAGAGAAAGAACATGCTGACCAAGCAAAGTACATTTCAAAATAAGGCCTACTCTTAAAAGATTAAATTAATTTTTTTTTTTTTGTTTTCATTTTTAAATGCATCCCGTTTTCCTTTAAGGAAAAAGGGTGTGTTTTAAAAAAGATTGCTTTATTTAAAAACAATTACAGACATAGTGGTCTGCTAACCCCAGCAGGTCACCATCCCTGTGATTGCTGTGATTTCTAATAGGTCAGAAATTGCGACCTACCTCCTGAATATTTATGAGATAGGTCTATCTGCGATCCATTACCAATTGCAAATGAAATCAATCAATCAATCAAAAAATGTATTAAGCGTGCTGCTCACCCAGTAGGGTCTAAAGGCGCTGTGGGGGGGGAGAGAGGGGAATGCCGAGTTACTCTTAAAAAAAACATGTCTTGAGGTGTTTTCTGAAAGTCAGGAGGTCCTGGGTCTTGTGTAGGTTTGTGGGGAGGGAGTTCCAGGTCTTGGAGGCAAGGTAGGAGAAAGATCTGCCTCCGGAGGTGGTGCGTTGGATGTGGGGGACTGTGGCGAGGGTGAGGTCAGCAGAGCGGAGGAGACGAGTGTGTGTGTGTGTGTAAGTTCACTCTTTCGTTGAGGTAGGCTGGTCCAGTGTTGTGGAGGGATTTGTGGGTGTGGATGAGGGCTTTGAAAATGATCCTTTTGCTGATAGGTAGCCAGTGAAGGGATCTGAGGTGGGCGGAGATGTGTTCATGGCGTGGGAGGTTCAGGATGAGACATGCGGCTGCGTTCTGGATCCGCTGGAGTTTCTGCTGAAGCTTGACTGTGGTACCAGCGTAGAGGGCGTTTCCGTAGTCTAGTCTGCTGCTGATGAGTGCATGGGTGACGGTCTTCCTGGTTTCTCTGGGGATCCATTTGAAGGTCTTTTGCAGCATGCGGAGGGTGTTGAAACAGGAGGAAGTTATGGAGTTGATTTGCTGGGCATGGAGAGAGATGACTCTGAGATGATGCCAGGATTGCATGCGTGGGTGGAGGGTGTTGGGGGTGGTCTTAGGGCGGTGGGCCACCAGGAATTGTCCCAAACTGTCTTGTTGGGGCCAAAGATAATGATTTCTGTTTTGTTGGAGTTGAGTTTGAGGTGGCTTGCTGTCATCCATTTGGCGGTGTCGAGGAGTCCGGCATGGAGGTTTGTCTTCGCGGTGGTGGGGTTCCTAGTGAGGGAGATGACGAGCTGGGTGTTGTCTGCGTACGATATGATGGTGATTCCATGAGGGCGGAGGATGTTGGCGAGCGGGGCCATGTAAATGTTGAATAGGGCAGGGCTGAGGGAGGACCCTTGGGAGACCCCAAAGATGATCTTGGTTGCTGGTGACTGGAAGGGAGGGAGGCGAACTTTCTGGGTTCTTTCGGCGAGGAAGGAGGCGAGCCAGTCCAGGGCCCTGTGTCGGATTCCTGCGTCGAAAACGCGTGCTCAGAGGATTTGGTGGCAAACAGTGTTGAAGGCTGCGGAGAGGTCCAGGAGGATGAGTGCGACGGTCTCGCCCTTGTCAACTCTGGTTCTGATGTCGTCAGTGCAGGCGATGAGGGCGGTCTCAGTGCTGTGGTTCTTGTGTAATCCAGACTGGGAGGCGTAGAATGAGTTGTTTTCCTCTAGGAAGTGAGACAGGTGGGTGTTCACTATCTTCTCAGCGACCTTGGCGGGGAAGGGAAGAAGAGAAATGGGGTGGTAGTTCGTGAGGTCTTCCGCGTCTGCTTTGGGTTTTTTGAGGAGTGCGGTTACTTCGGTGTGCTTCCAGGAGTCTGGGAAGGTGGTGTCGTCGAAGGAGCTGTTGATTACTGCGCGAAGCTGTGGAGCGATGATTGGGCTGGCCTTGTTGAAGATGTGGTGGAGGCAGGTGTCTGTGGGGGAGCCTGAGTGGATGGAGTTCAAGTTTTTTTCGGTTTCTTCATCATTGGTAGGGGCCCAGGTGTGCAGTTGGTTGGGGTGGGGAGGTGTGGTGTTGTTTATCATGTCAGTGGTGGTGATGGTGGGCGCAGGGAGTGTGAAGCTGTTGTGTATGTCTAAAACTTTGAGGAGAAAATGGTTGGAGAGGGAGTTGCAAAGGTTTTGTGTGTGAGTGGGGTCGATGTTGCAGGATTTAGGTTTGGTGAGCTCTTTGATGATGGTAAAGAGTTCCTTGCTGTTATGTGAGTTACTATCTATGCGTTATTTGTAGTAAGCCCTTTTGGTGGTTCGGGTGAGTTGGTGATGTTTGCGTATGGTGGTTTTGAGGGTGAAGAAGTTGATCATGGAGGGTTCTTGGTGCCAAGATTTCTCGGTTTTGCGGCATTCATGCTTGGAGGCTTGGATTTCAGTGGTAAACCAGGGGGTGGTCTTGATGTTGTGGGTGGTGTTGTTGCTTTTCAGAGGGGTGAGTGAGTCTGCGCAGGTTGTAATCCATTGTGTGAGGTTGTGGGCATCGATATTGTGCTCGTTGGTGAAGGGGGGTTTGTGCGAGCTTGGCGTTCAGGTGTTCTGTGGGGACCTTGTCCTACATACGGTAGGGTGTGGTGTGTTGTCGGTAGTGGGTGGGGGGTTTCGTGAAGGAGAAATGGACGCAGTGGTGGTCGGTCCAGTGGAGTTCGGTGGTGTGTGTGAATGTTATTTGGTTGCTGGAGGTAAAAATTGCCTCCAGCGTGTGTCCTGCTGAGTGAGTGGGTGAGGTGACCAGTTGTTTGAGTCCTAGGTTTGTGAGGTTGTCTACAGGGTTGTGTAGTTGTGGTCGTGGGGGTTTTCCAGGTGAAAGTTGATGCCACCAAGGAGGATGTAGTCTGTGGAGGTGGGGGTGTGGGGGCTGATGGTGTCAGCGATGGCGTCACAGAAAGGGGGGTGGGGTCCTGGTGGTCTGTAAATGAGGGTTCCTCTGAGGGTGGTGTTGGCATTTATGTGAATTAAGAAGTGTAGGTGTTCTGCGCTGTCCAGGGTGTCGTGGGTGTTGGTGGTGATCTTGATGGTGCTTTTATGTATGATGGCGATGCCGCCTCCCGTTTTGTTTAGGCGGTCTCTACGAGAGATTTTGTAGCCTTCTGGGCTGGCTATTGCTATGTCAGGTTCAGATGAGGGGTTCATCCAAGCTTCCGTGGGGAAGGCGATGTCAGGGGAGTGTGTTTTGATCAGGTCCCAGAGCTCGATGGCGTGCTTATGTACGGAGCGGGTGTTTAAGAGTATGCAGTTGAGGTGGTTGCAGGGGCTGTTGTTGTGGTGTGTGTTGGTGTTGTTGTGGAGCGTGTTAGTGTTGTTGTGGAGCGTGTTGGTGTTGTTGTGGAGCGTGTTAGTGTTGTTGTGGAGCGTGTTATTGTTGTTGTGGGGTGTGTTAGAGTTGGTATGTGGGCTGTTAGAGTTGGTGTGGAGCGTGTTGGTGTTGTTGGTGTTTGTGGGGGTGCAGGAGAAGCAGCATGCATGACATGTGAAAGGTCCGTGTGTGTGCTTGGGGTTGGCTTGGGTGCAGGCGGGGTGCTGTCCTGGGTTGGGGGCGTGGAGTTTAGTGGAGGAGTAATGTTGGCTTAGGGGGTCGGGGCAACGAGGGCCAGGGGGAATGGCGCTGGGCACGGGCCAGGCGCGGACAGGCGCAGACGTGCCTCTGGTGTGCCATTAAGAGGGGGAGGTGGGAGCAGCTCGGAGGCAGGAGGGAAGGGCCAATGGGTGCGCGAGGGGGGCGGGCTGCAGGGGATGCAGCAGCAGGGCAAACGGGACCGGCGAGAGCCGGCTGAAAAAACGGGCAAGCACAGCAAACGAAGCGGATTCCAGAAGGGGCACAGGGGCAGAGATACACAATGCAGAAAAACACAATGGGGGCAGAAATACACAATGCAGAAATGCTTTTATAACGAAAATGAAAAAACAAGGAAATTAATAGCAGAGCACAGCGAGATATGCCTACCACTAGGCACCAGGGATGAGGCGCAGGCGGGTGGTGGAGGGCCTCAAACTTCATTCCCGGCGGCAGTCGGCGGGGTCAAGAGCACGGAGGCAGGCTGGTGGAGCCAAGTGGACTCCTGGCCAGAACCAGGTCAGGGAGTCACACAGTGCTCCGCACAGTGGCAGCCATTAAGAGGGGGAGGGTGGAGCAGCTCGGAGGCGGGAGAAAAGGGCCAATGGGTGCGCAAGGGGGTGAGGACGCAGGGGACGCAGCGGCAGGGCAAACAGGACCGACGAGAGCCGGCTAAAAAAGGGCAAGCTCAGCAAACGAAGCGGATTGCAGAAGGGGCACAGGGGCAGAGATACACAATACAGTAAAACACAATGGGGGCAGAAATACACAATGCAGAAATGCTTTTAGAACGAAAACGAAAACAAATATGAAAAAACAAGGAAAATAATAGCAGAGCACAGCGAGATATGCCTACCACTAGGCACCAGGGATGAGGCGCAGGCAGGTGCCTGCGGGTGGTAGAGGGCCTCGAACGGAGCTTAGGCTGGTGGAGCCAAGTGGACTCCTGGCCAAAACCATTAGCGATTTCCTAATTGCGATTCGCAGGAAATCGCAATTAGGAAATAGCTATTTCAAATCTTGATACATGTAGCCCCAAGTTCCGCTCTCCTAGGGCCAGTATCCAGGTGAGAGAGGCTGTTGTGCCACTCAGAAGGCTGCACACATTCATCCCCACGTCTCAAATTTATGATTCTCAATCACCCTCGCAGAGTGAGACTCCTCATGTGGGCGAGAGGAGCTCCCCATTACGTGACAATGTCATTCACAGTAAAAACAAATAACAAGAACAGCGACCAAATACAAGAGAAAGAAATCGTTAGGGTTTAAGGAAGGGAGTTCAGGATGCAATGCAGGGGGAGAAAGAAAGTAGATTAGTGGCACAGGGTATGGAGAAGAGGCACACCTGCAGGTATTCAGAGAAGGGGATGGGGCAGGTAAGAGGCAACAAGCAGCAGGAAATAGAAGTGAAGGAGAAAGCTGTGGGTCTTGTGCAAGAGGCGACAAACCAGCAGGCATAAGGAGAAATCAGCAGCATACAGGCATGAACCTGCTGGGCACCAAAAGGACCCATCAGCGTACAGAAAGGAACAACGCGGGAGCAATTATCTTTATATAGTGGTACAATGTACAGCGCCTCAGAGGCAGTGTCTTTGCGATGTAATCCAGCTCTGTGACAACCTGCCCCAGTCAGTGTCTATGCTCCCAAGCCTTGATCTGCCAACTCAAGCTACGACCATCTCCTGTACATAGTATGGCTGGAAGGATAACACTCAGAAAGGTTCTTCTGCAAAAGTACATTTATTAAATGAGACAGCGGCCACTGCCGCATATGTAAAGGAGAGCACGGGGTAACAATGGGGGATGAGCAGAGGAAACAACATTTGGGGAAAAAAAGAAAACACTTACCTTGCACTGCCAGTCTCCCTCCGCCGTCTTCTGCTGTCTCGCTCCTCTTGTGGTGTCCCAGCCTTTGCTGGGACACCAGCAATACTGGCACTGCTTACATGCTGCTTACATGTCAAACATAGCATGTAAGCAGCGTCAGGATTAGCCTGAGTGGCAGTCACAGCCGCTCAGACACAAGCCTGGGGTCTATGCTGTTTCTCTAGCCTGACTGTGTATGCAGACGGTTTGGAGAAACCTAAGTGCGCATGTGTGTTTGGCTGGCCTCAGACGGCTGGTTAGACATACATGTGCACTTAGTGCGCTCTACCCTCCTCCCCCCTCTCACCTCGCGTGGCCCAGCCCCACCCCGCCCCTCTCTGTACACTCTGCTGGCTGAGCCAGAAGATTAAAAGTTCTGAAAAATAAAACGACAGCAAGCTATTGTTTTATTTTTCATCTGCTGGCTCAGCCAGCGTGTGACAGCCCTCCACCACTGCAAAGGAGCTGCCCTTGAAACAAGACACAGAGTAAGGGCCTCATTCTGACCCTGGCGGCACAAGACCGCCAGGGCCGGGGGCAACGGAAGCACCTCCAACAGGCTGGCGGTGCTTCATTGCCCATTCTGACCGTGGCGTTAAAGCCGCGGTCAGAAAAGGGAATCCTTTTTCTGGGCCGGCGGGCGTTCCTTTGGCGGGCGCCCGCCGGCCCAGCGGGAAAGCCAGAATGGCCTCTGCGGTCTTTTGACCGCGGAGCGGCCAAGTGGCGGTTCCCGTTTGGCTGGCGGCAACCGCCGCCAGCCAAACTCAGAATGACCCCCTAAGAATCTTCTGTGAAGAAGTGCTGCACCTGGTTATTTCTTGAGCTTCCCTTTAGTATCTGATACCCACTGCCAAAGTCTTGTCCCTCATCTGAGACAACTCACGCTTACAACTGCTCCTACTACATCTCTTTTCTTTCCAGAGCAGGGGGCTCAGATGGTGACTGTATAAATGGAGAAAGGGAAGTGGGTGAAGGTGAAAGAGTGTGAAAAGATCAGTGCAGATTAAAGACTGAGAGAAAGGGTCTGTGGTGGGTTAGAGAGGAACAGTAATAATGGTTTGAGTATAGAAGTGAGTGGAGAGCCTGTTGTGATGGGAGAGCCTGTTGTGATGGGAAAGTATGTGATATGGCCTGTGAAGAAGGAAAACAGAGTAATCAGATCGTTGGAGATGTGAGAGTTAGTTATTTGGTTATTTAGAGATGAGAGAGGGAGTAATAGAGTTTGTGAAGAAGGGAACACTATTGACATAGGTTCTCCAAGGGCGAAAGGGGGCATGATAGGGACTTTTGGGATAGAGAAAGAGAAAGGGTATGTGAGGAATGTGGGGGAGGGGGGAGTGGAAGAGTCTGTGAGACTGGAAAAGGGTGCAATATATCGATAAGAGAGTGGTGTGGGCTGTGGGGATTGGAGACTAAAGCCCTCATTACAACATTGGTGGTAAAAGCCGCTTACCGCCGTGCAGAAGGCTGCCAACACACCGACAGAGCCGCGGAAATCTGCCACAGCTATTATGACCCACAGCACGGAATCCGCCAAAATTCAGACACCAACACAAGTCCGCCACACCAAAGGTCAGTGATAAACTGTCGAAAACAAAACCTCCACCGTCACGGCAAAAGAAATACACCCACACTATCACAGCACACGAATCCACGCAGTGGTCCTTCAACCGCGGTATTCCATTGGCGGTACACACCGCTGAGCTCAAAATACACACACATTTACAAAACACAGCCACCCTGGACAATTCAAAATGCACACACCTGTTACACATACACACACCACTCCCACACACCCAATACAATATAAAACACAAACCCACATCACCCACAAACCCCTAAGACAAAAACACTGTAAGAAGGCCAGAGAGATACACTACTAACTACTACCAAGCATCCACAGGCACACCAGACCATCACCCACATAACTTCCACGCACCTCACACAACATACCACTACATATCAGCACACTTATCACCACACACACCACCCTACACATCACCCACACCACCCATTGCACGGCAAGAGAAAACGGGATGTCATCAGGAAGAGGTGGAATGACCTACGGGGGAAGGTGCGTTCCGTGGTCTCAAGACACCACCTTGCGGTTCAGCGGACTGGTGGCGGACCCCCACCTCCTCCCTCACAACTAACAATATGGGAGGAGCAGGTCTTGGCGATTCTGCATCCTGAGGGCCTCTCAGGAGTAGATGGCGGAATGGACTCTGGTAAGTCAAATCTTAACTATTACATCCCCCACCCTACCTGCATGCCATCACATACCCCCACCCTCACCCTCACCCCATCACTCCAACTCCTCACAAATGTCCCAACATCACAAACCACACATCCCAACACTAAGCCCTGCATGCAACACCAAAGCACGGACACCCATCACCAAAGCATGCCCACTGCACATACCCATACACCCCCCTAAACCATCATCACACAAGGTCCCACACAGGAATGCAAGCACTGGGGTACACGGTCACCCACCCATTGCACACCATGGCACACGCAGATGTAATAAACATCCTTTTATACCCCTGCAGGACCCCTACCCAACGTCACCGGACAGGAGGGTCCACACATGTCCACACCACCAACAGAAGAGGCCCACAGTGATGACAGCAGCTCTGTCCAACTGGATCTAGATGACCAGCCCGGCCCATCGGGGACCTCAGGACAGTCGGTTCCCATCACACAGTCACAGGCCACTACAGAGCTTCCCCCCTCTGGAAACACCAGGACAGCACCCACCCAGCTGGCCCATACCTCTTTCCCCAGGACACGTCAATCAGCAGTGTGTCCACCACTACAGGGAACCCAGGCTAACCCACCACCCCAACAACAACAGGGACCTGGGGGCAGTGGTAGTGGGCACACAGTCCAGGGGACGGAGGCCCAGGAACACAGGGGAACTGGGAGGGCCGCTGTGCGAAAGGGGGAGGACAGGCCCAGGGAACCCACTCTCCACGAGGCCCTCTCCTCCATCATGGGAGCCTACCACCACTCCCAGGAGACGATGGCAATGGTACTGGCCAAGTTTCAGGAGACCCAGCGCCTGCAGGAGGAACAGTATTTGGGCTTCAGGGAGGAACACAGAACCATCAATTCCACCCTGGGCACCATCGTAGGGGTGCTGAAGGAAGTACTCAACACCAAGAGGGACACTGTGGCACAACAAGGGGCCCCTGACACTAGCATGGACGATGAACTGCCCATCACCTCCGCCGGTGCTAGCGGACAGGAGGCACTGCCACAGGGCCACCACACCAGCACCCCATCCCCTGCAGAGGGAGAACTACCCCGCAAACGGTCCCTGAGATCCAGGACAAAGATAGAGAACGATTCAGAGACCCCGCCAAGAAATGAGACCGCCCTGAATCTCATCCTTTTGTCCCACCTTGTCACCCTGTCCATCCTCAAACTGCTTAAAGAAAAAGAGGTACACTGTTCCAAGGAAAAAAAAAAGAAAAAGAGCGAACCTAATTCTACAGGAGCGAGATCCCTCATGCATCACACTGGATGACTGGCTTCATCATTGGGAAGGCTCCTCGTCAGGCCGGTGCTGCAATGCCTAACCGGCTCCCCGAGGGGGGCTCTTAACCGTATTGCTCAAATAGTAGCAGATGAGAATCAGATCGTGTCGATGGGGTACCCAGTTACAAGTACCAGAGCAAAAGATGGAGAGAATGGAATGATAAAATTGGTTATCCATCAAAACATATTAATCATGAATTTAATCAGTGTTAGTATGATGGAGACCAAGATTAAAAACAAAGTGGGAATAGAAGGGTGAGTGATAATGTTCACCTACTCCAACACAAACACAAGAGGATAGAACCAATTATGGTACCTCTAGTCATCAGGTCTACATGTTTCGCGTCTGGTGGTCCAGCTGGATCCAATGACGCTTCATCAGGACCAATGGAAAAAAAACTTCTCCAAACTATAAACTAAAGTGAACCCTAATATGGGAAGGAAAAAAACAGTCACTTACTTTGATCTACTTGCTAAGTCAAAAAGGTTGCCCTAAGCAAATAAAAATAAAGATAAAAATAATCAATAAAGATGTGTAGAAATGCAGTCCAAGATATAGTGCACACGTGAATATATAGTGGTTTAGTGCAACAATCATGTGGAAATGTAAACAACGTGGGCTTACCATCCCCGGTATCAGGATAGAGCTCAAAGGGATCGCATGTCAGGAACTGGAACTGACATTCTATGAAGTGGTAGTCATAAGAAAAACAAGGTTAGTAGCGATGTGTTATGATGATACTAAGTGGTAGCCTCTCTTGCTGTCTCACAGTCCATCATTAACTACATCTCTAAAAGCTCAAAACCGTAGTAGTGACAGTATTATCATGACATGGTAAGGCAATGATCAGAATAAAATAACGCTGTTTATCATCAAAGACACTTTCTCAACAATGACAACAAAGTCCATTTAAGAAATTAGATAGTAATAAATATGGTTATAATGCCCAATGAAAAGGTAAGATATTAGGGAATCCTGGCTGTAAAAACGGAGTACCGATTATGTCAAAAATAGGTGCACACAGGGAATATCATAGGTCGTTTAAATCTACACATAAACAAAAGTTCCAGGCTAAAGAAAGAAATGGCGAAGTCATAGCCTCGTCGTGACCTGTCAGTATCGGGAGGTAGAGAAAGACTTACATTAATGTCCTGTTCGTAGGTCATTGAACCTACCCACCCGACGAGCGTCCCCGGTAGACAGCGGCTCGGCGCTCAAACGGGTCTTTAAATGCGATTAGCAAGACCCGGAAGGAGCTGCTGGCTCACGCGCATTCGAACAATGCTAGAAAGTGAAGACAGACTCGATCTTCATTGTAAGGTCCCTGTCAAGGTATACAAGAGCAAGAAAAAACGGGGCGAGCAGACTCAAAGTATTGAAGACTGCAGCCTTGAAAAAAGTGAAAATACTGGTCAAAACGAGAGGTAATTGAGGCAATTGTTTTAATGCTTAATTAGATATGAATGACGCTACAGTCGGTATCAAAATTGAAGGTTGGCAACAGCCTAAAAAATGTATTCTTACGCCGGCCATAGGGAATAGCGGCTAAGATGAGAGTGTGGTCCATGGAATATCGTCGTTCAGTCCCCGTAAAGAGGTCCCTAATTTGAAAATCCAACGTTGTTCAATTCTGAAAAGGGAGTCAGAGCCATTAGAAAGGGCTCTAGGGGCTTCCAGGACCACCCACCAAAGATCATCTGGAGTATGGGAAGCGTCCAAGAAATGCGCACAGAGTTTAGTGGTCACTCGATGGCATCTAATATTACTCCTGTGTTAATTTATGCGTATCTTAACAGAACGTGTTGTCATCCCAACATAACGTAAACCACAGGGACATGTAATCATATAGATGCAATTCTTAGAATGACAATTCGTGTGCTTTCTTAAATGCCACCTCCCGATAGGATCAAGATCTAGTGACGTGGTTCGACTAGTTAAGGTACAAACATTGCAATTACCACAAGGGTAATGACCTTCAACAGGGGGGAGATCCCACAGCGTTTGTTGTTTTGGAATGTCACGAGAAGTACGTGGCCGTGTGTGGGACACTATATCTTTAATGTTAGAAGTGCGCTTAAAGGCATATAGCGGTTTTGGCATTTCAGTACCCCCACTCTCCAGAATCGACCAGTGTTTATTAACCAATTTTTTTATGTTGTTGGACAATGGGGTGAATGTGGTGACACAAGTTATGCATGTCTGAGGAGCTCTCTCCCTAGTCGCCAATAAGCATTACCTATGATTGTTTTTCGCTCTCTTGCGAGCCAGATTTATAGTCTTGATTGGATAGTGTCGTTCATAAAGTTTTGTTTGGAGTGTGTTTGCTTGTCGGTCGAATTCTTGCGCAGAGCTGCAGTTCCGTCTAAGCCGTAGGAACTGACCCAAAGTAAATTGTCTCTTAGAGCCTTAGGATGATAACTCTCGTATAGTAGAAGGCTATTCCGATCTGTTGGTTTGTGATATGTGCTGGTTGTCAATACACCACTATCAATGGTGATCATCAAATCCAGAAATGGTAAATGGGTGGATGATATTGAGGCTGTGAATTTCAGATAAGGATCAAGGGAATTCATCCAGGTTGGGAATTCCTCTGCTAGTGATAGGGGTCCTTGCCATATGACCAAAATGTCGTCTATGTAGCGCTTCCATAGATTAATGTCATTTGTAAAAGGGTTAGTCGGTGATAGGATGTATTTTCTTTCAAAATCATACATATATAAACAGGCTAGGCTAGGAGCAAACGTACTACCCATCGATGTCCCTCTGATCTGGTGAAAAAATTGCTCTTCAAATTCAAAATAGTTCTCTGTCAGAGCCAAGGTGGCACATTGCAAAATAAAAGCTATAGGTGTGGAAAGAGAAGAGGAATCATCATGTAGTGCCGATTCCACAACCTATAAGGTAGCTTCTTGGGGGATGTTCGTATAAAGTGCTTTCACATCTAAGGTAATGATACCATTTATCTCACCGGTTTGATTAATAAGTTCGATCAGGTTAAAGACATCCTTGGTGTCCTGTAAGTAGGTGGAAGAGTTTCTCACTAAGGGCTGTAAAAAATGGTCACAAACAATTGCCTCAGCTCCACTTCCTATGCCCATTTGGGCAATGCACCTGTGAGACTAATAGACTTGACATTCCTCCACCATCACCCCTCACCATTTTACAACCCCCTCCAATATTGAGCACTTAAATAAACACCCTTGAAGCACAAAACAATCTGGAGTCAGTCTGTGATTTCGAAATGGTGTATTAGCAATTACAGTGCCAAAATGCTCTTTCAATTGTAATGTCAACATACCTATGTCACACAGCTCTAGTCCATGAGTAAACAAAGCTGATGTCACACAGTGGGACCCACATCTTTGAAATCGTAAGGGAAAGTGACAACTCAGTGACCACACACTGGGTGAAAACGACAGACAATAGAGAGGTAGTAGTGTCAAAGTACATGTAGTAGGCAAGTCTGTACACTTACATGTGTCTCACTGGAAATATTGCAGGATCACCGAGTTCTTGTTGTCCATGTCCTCTTCTTCAGCTTCCTCGTCTTCACTGTCCACAGGCTCCACAGCTGCAACAACACCGCCATCTGGACCATCCTCCTGCAGAAAAGGCACCTGTTGTCGCAAAGCTAAGTTGTGAAGCATACAGCAGGCCATGATGATCTGGCACACCTTCTTTGGTGAGTAGAATAGGGATCCACCTGTCATATGGAGGCACCTGAACCTGGCCTTCAGAAGGCCGAAGGTCCGTTCGATAATCCACTGAGTTCGCCCATGGGCCTCATTGTAGCGTTCCTCTGCCCTTGTCCTGGGATTCCTCACTGGGGTCAGTAGCCATGACAGGTTGGGGTAACCAGAGTCACCTGCAAATGGCGAGGGACAACTGTTAGACACACACTAACCTGCAGGGATATCCCCAGACCCAGACAACCATTCCCACTGTCTTGCTTCCAGGTGCTCACCTAATAGCCACACACAGTGCCTCTGGAGTTGACCCATCACATAAGGGATGCTGCTATTCCGCAGGATGTAGGAGTCAATGTAGGCGTCATGCACTGAGCCAGGGAACTTGGCATTCACATGGGAGATGTACTGGTCTGCCAATCACACCATCTGCACTTTCATGGAATAATAACTCTTCCGGTTTCTGTACACCTGTTCACTCCTGCGGGGGGGACCAAAGCCACATGTGTCCCATCAATGGCACCTATGATGTTGGGGGTATGTCCCAGGGCATAGAAATCACCTTTCACTGTAGGCAAATCCTCCACCTGAGGGAAAACGATGTAGCTCCACATGTGTTTCAGCAGGGCAAACAACACTCTGGACAACACGTTGGAAAACATAGGCTGGGACATCCCTGATGCTATGGCTACTGTTGTTTGAAATGACCCACTTGCAAGGAAATGGAGCACTGACAGCACCTGCACTTGAGGGGGTATTCCTGTAGGATGGCGGATAGCTGACATCAGGTCTGGCTCCAGCTGTGTACACAGTTCCTGGATTGTGGCACGGTCAAGCCTGTATGTGATGATCACATGCCTTTCCTCCATTGTCGACAGGTCCACCAGGGGTCTGTACACCAGAGGATGCCGCCATCTCCTCACATGTCCCAGCGGACGGTGCCTATGAAGGACAAAAGCGAGCACAGAGTCAACCAACTCAGAGGTACGTACCCACAGCTTACACAGAACACGAATCCTAATCTGAAAAGTGGCCTGTATGTGTGTTGAGGCTAGGACTAGGTATGTGTGACGCAGTTAAAAATTAAGCCATGTGGGCCCCTGAAATGGCGGCTGCCTGACCTCTAAAGTGGGACAATGGGATGTGAGGTAACTGCGCTGGCGTTGTACACCGTTGCGGTAGGCGGTCGAAGACTGTGACGCAATGCTGCATTGGTTAACATTGGACCCTATGGGTCCCAGGAGCCAATGACGATGTACGCCGGCGGTGACGGTACGCACCGCCGCGGACATGACCGCCATTTTCTATCTGTTCAATCACTCAATACCTGATCTTCGACAGGAGAAGACCTACACTGCAAGTGCTGCTGTGACCTCTGTCTGGAAGAGACAATGACTCGAGTGTCTGGAGAAAGGGCCCCTGCCTTCACATCGGAGGAGTTGGAGAAACTCGTGGACAGGGTGCTCCCCCACTACACGCTACTCTACGGTCCTTCAGACAAATAGGTAAGTACACTGGGAGCATTCTGTATGGGCTATGCCTGTGTGGAGTGAGGTGGATGTAAGATGGGGGGGAGATTGCGGCGTCCATGAAACGACGGTGAGTGCATGTGCCACTTGGCAAGGGTAGGGATGGGGGCCAATGACTGAGACGGTGCAGTTGGTAATAAGTTTTTCTTCCCCTGTACAGTTCATGTAGGTCAGCGCCCACCAGAAAAAGGATAATTGGCGTGCCATCGCCAAGGACGTCTGGACCCTGGGGGTCTACCACAGATGGAGAACCCACTGCCGGAAAAGAAGGGAGGACATTCGCCACTGGAGCAAGAAGACGGCGGAGTCTCAGCTGGGAATGGCCTCCCAACGTGGGAGGGGTGCCTGTCGCACCATGACCCCCCTGATGTTCAGGATCCTGGTGGTGGCATACCCAGAGTTGGATGGGTGGTTGAGGGCATCACAGCAGCCACAAGGGGGTGAGTGCACTCTCATCCTGCTGATTGTGCGTGCAGTGGAGGTGTCTGGGTGGGGGAGGTGGGCTGTGGGTTTCCCTAGGCCAGGGCGAGTTTAGTAGGCAAGGTCTCTCCGTAGGGCAGGCCATGTGGCACCCCACCCCACCTCTGTAGAGTGCCAAGTACACCTAGTCATGCCCCTGTGTCATCCATGTGTGCAGATGTCGTCCATAGCTTTGTAGGCCATTTCCCAGGGATTGAACAGTGGAGCCTAAGAGCGCGGCATAGTGCAGGGGGCTTCTGTGTCTGTCGTGTCCGCCAACGGTAGCGGTAATACATGCACTCAACATGTCTTTCTTCTGTCGTCCCACCCCTTTTTGTGGTCTCCCTGTTCTTGTGTGCATTAGCATCATCAGGCGGAGGAGCAGTGGCAGCGGAGCACGAGGGAGCTGCATCCCACATGGCCCTAGAGGGCGAGACAACGGACTCGGAGTTCACCAGTGGGACGGAGGGCGAGGGGAGCTCCACGGCGGGGACAGGAGCTGGCACCAGCGACACGGACTCGTCCTCTGATGGGAGCTCCCTTGTTGTGGCGGCAACATCTGTGCCCCCCGCATCTACAGGTACAGGCGCCACCCCCCCCTACCAGCACCGCCCTCCCAGCAGCCCCTCAGCCTTTGCCCCATGCCCGCTCACCCAGGAGGGTGGGCATCACCTTTGCCCCAGGCACCTCAGGCCCTGCCCCAGTCACCCCTGCTGCCCTCAGTGAGGAGGCCATTCACCTCCTCAGGTCCCTCACTGTTGGGCAGTCTACCATTTTGAATGCCATCCAGGGTGTCGAAAGGCAGTTCCAACAAACCAATGCATTCCTGGAGGGCATTCATTCTGGTCAGGCAGCCCTTCAGCGAACTTTTCAGACTCTGGCCTCAGCACTGATAGCAGCCATTGTCCCTGTCTCTAGCCTCCCCCCTCCAACTTCCTCCACCCAGACCCAATACTCTGTACCCCAGCCTATCCCAAGCACACCTTCAGACCAGCATGCACACACGTCAACACACAAGGGAAGCTCAGGCAAACATAAGCACCACACATCCCACAGGCACTCACGCAAGCATCACACACATGCAGATACACCAACATCCACTGCCTCCACTGTGTCCCCCTCCTCCCTCCCAGTCTCGTCTACACTCACACCTGCATGCACTACATCTACAGCCACTACTGCCATCTCCAGCACACACACCACCACACCCTGCTCATGTGCAGTCACCACCCCCATTACCATTCACATGTCCCCTGTGTCCTCTCCCAGTGTGTCTGTGATGCCACCTCCTAAGATACACAAACGCAGGCACACACCCACCCAACAGCCATCCACCTCACGACAGCCTCCAGCGCATGCACCTTCACCCAAAGTCACCAAACGAACACCTCCTACAACCACAACCTCTTCCTCCACTCCCAAACCCCCTCCAGCTACCCGTCCCAGTGTCTCCCAAAAACTTTTCCTGTCCAACCTTGACCTCTTTCCCACACCTCCCCGACCCCGTCCGTCTCCTAGGGCCCGACTCTCCAGGTCCCAACCTAACACCTCAGCCACAACATCTCCGGGACCAGTGGTGCCTGTAGTCACCAGAATCTGGAGTGCACCGGCCACCAGGACAGCCAGTGTGACACGGAGCCACAGCACGGACAGTTCCCCCACCTGTCAAGCATCAAAAGTTGGCCAGTGCCCGGCGGGAGAGGGGGAAGACTCCAGCCACCAAAGGCGCTCCCAGGGGTCCCAGTGGGAGTGTGGAGTCAGCTGTGACACCTTCTAAGGTGGGGAAGGGCCACAAGAAACCCGGCAAGTCTGGGAAGAGCAGCACGGCGGAGGAGACCGCCATCATCCCCGCTGCCCAGGAGGCCACTGCCATTATCCCCGCTGCCCAGGAGGCCACCGCCAGCACCTGCCCTGCTGCCCAGGACGCCACTGCTAGCACAAGCCCCACTGGGCTAGAGAGGACTGCCAGCACAAGCCCCGCTGGGCTAGAGAGGACCGCCAGCACAAGCCCCGCTGGGACAGAGAGGACCGCCAGCACAAGCACCGCTGGGATAGAGAGGACCGCCAGCACAAGCCCCGCTGAGACAGAGAGGACCGCCAGCACAAGCCCCGCTGGGACAGAGAGGACCGCCAGCAGCTGAGTCACTGCAAAGGAGCCCGCAGCCTCAAGCACTGCTGAACAGGGCACACCCGCTACAAGCACAGCTGAACAGGGCACCGCCGCTACAAGCACCGCTGAGCAGGGCACTGCCGCCACAAGCACCGCTGGCCCATGAGCGCCAAGGTCACTAACGCTACTGAGTCTGTCACGAGCAGGATGAAGCACTCTGGGCACAGAGCCCCCTCCAGAACCAGTGGAGAGATACATCCACTACCTCTGTCCTTAGCAGGATGAAGCACTCTAGGCACCATGCCCCCTCTAGAACCAGTGGAGACTGTCATCCACTACCTCTGTCCTTAGCAGGATGAAGCACTCTGGGCACCATGCCCCCTCCAGAACCAGTGGAGACTGTCATCCCCTACCACTGTCCTTACCAGGATGAAGCACTCTGGGCACCATGCCCCCTCGAGAACCAGTGGAGACTGTCATCCACTACCACTGTCCTTAGCAGGATGAAGCACTCTGGGCACCATGCCCCCTCCAGGACCAGTAGAGACTGTCATCCACTTGAGAGACTGTGGCTTTGCACTCCCCAGGATGGAACAGTGGGCAACCCACCCACTGTATAGACTTGAGAGACTGTAGCTTTGCACTCCCCAGGATTGAACAGTGGCAACCCACCCACTGTATAGACTTGAGAGACTGTGGCTTTTCACTCCCCAGGATTGAACAGTGGGCATGTGGCCCTCTCGTGGATTTGGCGTCGTGCACTCAACCGGCTGAGGTGCCCCCCCCTTTCCCTGCCCCTGAGGTGCCTGTTTTCTTGATCTCTGATGCCCCTGCAGTGTTCTCTCCATCATGGTCGGGGATCTTGTGTGGGCCTCGCCCATACCGTGTGGGCCCAGTGTTCCACGGACTTCATTGGAGCACTACCTGGACTACTAAGCTTGGTGTATATTTTGTATATGGTGTACATATATATTTTTGTGTACTTGATTTTAATATATTACAATGGTTACACTCATTTTCTATTGTCTTTGCATTCTTCCGGGGGGTTGGGAGGTGTAACTGTGATGTATTAATATGCATTAGTGTGTGTGTTGTAGTGGGTGAGGGTGGGGGTGGGGGTGTAGTGTGTGTGTGTCCCTGTTTTTTCCCTCCCGCCCCCCGTGTCGTAGGTGCAGTACTCACTGTTGTCTTCGCCGCTGGCGTTCGTGCTCCTGGTAGAGGAACAAGAAGATGAGGGCTGGCAGGATGTGCAGCTAGAGGGTTCCATGGCGTCCAGATTCCTCGTGGGGTGTGTAAGGGTGAGCGTTTTCCCTTCGAAGTCCTGTTTCCGCCGTGTTTTTGTCCACGGTGAATCCACCCCGGGAAAGGTGGCGGATTGGTAGGTTGTGATACTGTGGGCGGTACTTTGTCTTCCGCCTGTCTGTTGGTGGTGACCGCCAAGCTGTTTGTCTGTACCGCCGTGGCGGTCGGAGTGTTAAAGTGGCTGTCTTTGTTGGCGGTTTCCGCCACGGTCGTAATTCCAATTTTTTTACCACCGGCCTGTTGGCGGTCTTACCGCCGCTTTAACTCCGCCAGGGTTGTAATGACCACCCATATGAAATGGTAAAAGAAGGTGAATTGGAGGAATAGTTGTCAAGTCAATTAAAGCCTGGTTTAGCATTGTAACTGGGCACCCCAAAATATTTAACAAGACCACAGTCCTTGGAACGGAGCAGTGGGACATGTCTGCAGGTGAGTTTCTGACAGATTGACATAGCTATCATTGGTGTAACAGATGGAGTGTCACTAGGGCCCATGAGAAGGAGGATTGTGGGTTTCACAAAAAGTCTATTGAGGGGACTTGTCTATAAAACTATCATGCTTATTCCTTCCAATCTAAAAACATTACAAAACACAATCCATATTTTACGACATCTATTAAAATGCAAATTTTACAATCTTTAAAAAATGACCCAGCACAATAGCTACATCTAAAAAGTTCATACAAGTTAAAAGCCTGAGGGCAGAAGAATGTGTTTATGTGCCATATGTGAGAAAGAGCCTCTGTTGACATGGTAGCCCTCCACTTTTTGCCTGGAAAATGATGTGGTTTCAAACTGTAAGTGCCCTGGGCCCCTGATAAACAGGTCCCCAGGGCCAGATCTCTTTCTCAAAAACTGTATTATGTTTAAGCACTTCTGCCACCTTTGTAAGTCTCTAGTAATATGGTACCCCTGGTACCTAGGGCATGGTTACTGTAGAGCCCCCCATCAGAACTGCAGTATCATTTGTGCCACTCTGAGGGGTCCCATACCAGTCTCATGCAGACTGCAATTGATAGTGCATGACAAGGTGCACTTAAAAGTTGCAAACTCAACCTGGCACTAACTAAGAGTGCCATGTCTACTAACACTGCATGTGCTATTGGTAAGTTACCCCTGTAGCAGGCCTTCCAGCCCTTAGGGAGGCTGCACTATAATGCATGTGAGAGCATATGTACATAAGCAAATATGCCCCTACTGTGTCTTTTCAAAACCTTAAGTCATAGTAAGTGTATAGGTTAGCCATTGCAAATGCATGTGCTAGACCCTGGTTATTACGAGTTCCCCAGCTACATGATGGTTTCTCTGAACCTGGGTTGTTTGGTTTCCAACGACTCAGAATAATAAACCCACACTGATGACAGTGTTGGATTTATTATAAATGTACCCAGAGTTGCCCCCTACAAAACCTAACAGCCCTGGCATGATTGATGGCTGGTTATAGCCAGCCTTCCACCACAAGACAGAAGTCTGGACTCCTGGGGCGAGGTCCTTTGCTCTCAGGAGCCAGAACACAAAGGAGGTCATTACGACCCCGGTGGTCGGCATTATTGTGTCGGTAGGCTGGCGGTACTTACCGCCATATTATGACATTGGCAGGTTGGCTGAAGCCAATCCGCCAATGTACCACTCCGACAGTCACGGAGATATCCATCTCCAGCCCAGTGGGCACCATTGTTCCGCCTGCGGAATTATGAACCCACCTACCACCATGGTTTTCGTGGTGTTGGTAACGCCACGCAAACCATGGCGGTAGACCATATCAGTGACAGGGAATTCCTTCCCTGTCACTGATAGGGGTCTCTCCCCTTCCATTCCAGTTACCCACCCCACCCCACTACCGCTTCAGACCACCCTAACCCTCATACATTCATGCCACTTTCACACATACACACACACACATACACACACCCATTCCCACATGCTTACATGCATGCATACATCCATTCACACACACATCCGCACACACTTTGAAACATACACGCAGACACGCATTCACATAACACAACATACACGCACTCACACATCCATACATGCACACATGCATTCAACAAGCAACAAAAATCCGCATCGACGCACACACAAACATTCACACACACCCACACATACACACAAAAGTCCCCACCCCACCACCCCTGTCAGAGACCTGACTTAACCTGGAACCAGGGGGGACTCCGGCAGGGAACAGGACGGGGCGCTGCTACCGTCAGCAGCGCCCACCAGCAGAACACCACCAGGCCGTATTATGGGTCATAATATGGCTGGCGGCGGTCTACTGGCGTGACACCACCTTACCGCCATCCGCCGGCATGGCCACAGCCATATTTCTGCCATTCTTGTGGCGGAAATCCAGCTGTCGTCATAATATGGAGGACGGCTGGGAGCCGCGGCAACGGTCTTTTGGCGGCGGTAGGCGGTTTTTATCGCCGATATCAAAATGAGGGCCAAAGTCTTTCCTGGGTGGAGGTGTTACACCTCCTCCCCCAGGCAGCCCCCCTGCACCAGCGGTCAGATTGTCAGCTTCAAAGGCTTTACTGTCTTTGAAATCTGACCCCAACTCTGCTATTAGCAGCAAATGACTGCCCAATGATTTTTCCCCCACTGTGAGTGGGAAAACCGGCAGAAAAAGTTAGCCAGAGTAGCAGGTTTGGCCACCCCTACCCTGCACCACCCCTCAGGTGTGGCAGGCGAGATGCCCACTCCATTTCATTTTCCTCCATCTTGAATGGTAGGAAAATAGTCAATGAGGGTTAGGGAAGGGACCCCTTCCTACAGGAATGGTCACTTAGTGGGTGTAGCCACCCTAAGGTAGGTGGCCCTTTGGCCACTACCAGGTTCTCCCCCTAACACCCACTAAATGCAGTAGTTAGTGGGTATCCCTAGACCTACAGATCAGATTCGATGGACACAAGACATCCAAAGACCCAAGGCAAAAGAACAGCAGCCCTGCTTCAAGAAGAAAAAGGTGCCTTATCCTGCCTGTTGCACCCAGCACTTTACAATCTCTGCTGAGGGGTTGACTGGACAATTGAAGGACTCTAAGAAACCCTGGGGGACCTCCAGTCTTCTGAAAATTGCCAAGTACCACCCTCTGAGTAAACGCATCACTTCCTGCACCCAGCAGGCAAGAAACCAGTGAAGTCCAGTTCACTGACTGGCTGCTGACCAACGAATCGGACGTAGCTGCCTGACCAAACTCTACCCAATGGACCTGAAGGACAAAGCCTACCAGTGTGCCATGTTTGGTGGCAGTGCAACTTTCAGGGTCCAAGACGTTCCACTAACTGGGGTACTGGACCCCCAACATTGTACACCCAGAAGAAATGTTTACGCTGAGCTCCATAAAGACCAGAAGTAAGCACCTGTCAAGGGACTTCAGAACACCCAAGAACCACCCCCCAGAGTGGCCCTGCTGACTTGCAATCCATCTTCCAAGTGACATGCCCTCGGCTCCAGGGACTCAAGGACGCACAACCTTTGGCTGACCAATCCACGCTGCACCCAATCTCCCTGGCCCCTGAATGGATAAATCAGCTATGATCTAGGGGGTCCCAAACCATTTGCGACCTCTACAGTCCAAGGGAACCCATGGCACTTACCTTTAAGTACATCAGTACAGCAGTCAAGGTTCACTTCGCTCAAAAGGAGTGGGGCGGGTGCGGTGCGCGGGGTGGGACACCTAAAATGTAATTAAATTAAATTAAAAGAAAAAACGAAAACACTTACCTTTTTCGTGGGGTCCAGCGCTGCGCTCCTCTTCCCTGCTAGCTGCACGTCGGCACAGGCTCCCCGCCTGCCCTGCAGCTAATCCTGACACTGCTCAAAGCAGCATCAGGATTGGATAGGAGCACCCTGACTGCACCCTCCCAGGCAGACTGGAAGCCTGTGCATACTCTACCGGCTACAGTGCATGTGTGTTTGGCCTGCCCGAGACGGGTGGCCAAACATACATGCGCAGTGAGGAGCACTCCCCCTAACAGCTCCTCATCCCAGATGCCCCGCCCTTTTTACAATAAGGGGATAACAAACATAGTTTATTATCCCCTTGTGAAAATTTTGCAGCTTCTGCTGCTGGCGGGGGGTGATGCTCCTCCGCCCTGACAGAGGAGCCGCCCCTGCTGTGCCGTGTGTTTCCAAGTGGTCCCATTCACCATTATGCACCAGCTGCAAAACTTTCAGCCACTGCTCCCACCGAAACCGGGAACCCCCCAAACTTTTTCCGCTGGCCAACATGACATCTTGATGACCTTGACCTAAAAATAGAAGGGGACACTTGTTAAAATATTGCTTGATTTTATATATATATTTTTAAGTTTTTCTTATTGATTCCTATGGTGCGAAGTTATGCAAAAAAACAGAATATTTTCTGAACTTTGAAAAATCACAAAAAGTACTTACCCAATTTGGATGATCTTGGTCTTAAAAATTTCATAAAAATCTGAAGTATTTTTGTAAATTGGTCTCGAGTTTTTCTTCCAAGTGTGTATTCACATTTATTGGTACTGTGATTACAACAAATGCTTAGCATATCTCCAAGATACGCCTAGCTGCTCGCCCACACTACCACTCTCCACAGTGAACACTATTTTTGTACACTATATAGAGAGGCAGCCTCCTATACCATATTTAATAAAGAAGGGTTTTAAACATTGTTTTCCTAATATCCTTAAGCAGCAAACGATCAATGCACGAATTAAAGTGCATTTACAGTTCATTAACCAGGGTAATAACCTTTATTCATTTCAATCTTATTACCGAATTCAGGCCCTCAAAAATGAGATTACAATCCAGCCTAATTTTGAATACACACAGCAAGTGGGAAAGAGTAACCTATATAAGTACTGGAATGCATCTTCACTTCCCAAGTATCCCCAGGGTTAAAGGTTTTATTTAGGCAGATTTTTTCAGTGCCAGTTTAGCAGGAAAATACTCCAATTTCACAATGTTACCCAGTTCCTTATGATTATCTCTAAATTCTGAGATTGTTTTCTTCACAGATTTAGTCCAATTTCTTTCACCGCTTGTTGGACCTGGCCCTTTTTACAGGGTCATCCCCAAACTGTTTGCCTTCCTCCTCCTATTTTTCTGACCTCTTTTCGGTGGCTCTAGGACTCTGGCCGATTTATCACTGCTGATCAGTGCTAAAGTGCATGTACTGTCCCTTCTAAACTTGGTATAATTGGCTAACACCTGATTTAATGTATCTGTAAGTCCCTTGTACAGTGGTATCCCTCTTACCCAGGGCCTGTAAATTAAATGCTATTAGTCGGCCTGCTGCTTGCACCACCCACAGAAGTAGCCTTGCATACCTGTCTCAGGCCTGCCACTGAAGGGCCTGAGTGTGCAGTTTACTGCCACCAGGACATGGCATTTAAATTTACTTACTGGGCTTGGAACTCCCCCTTACTACATATAAGTCACCCCTAAGGTAGGCCCTAGCTAGCCCTATTGGTAGCATGCTGTGTAGCTAAGAGGTAGGACATGTGCTTGGTTGTGTGGCCTGCCATAGTAGTGACAACAGCCTGTTTGGTTTCTCACTGCTGTGAGTGCTGCCTGCGTTATAGGAGTGCATTAGGAATGCCCTTTCACATGGCTAAGTGGTATTTCCTGATCTATGAGGAGTGGTGTAAGAGGCTGGCCCTCTATGTAGTGTGCAAAGCTAGGCACAATATGTAGGGGGTCCAGGTAAGCACACGTTGGTTTACAGGGGTAAAACTAGATCACCTAGTGCTCTAATTTTTAAGGTAGCTTGGTCAAACAGTTAGGCCAATCCTGGAGAAGTGCAAAGCATTTGTTGTACTCACAGCATCAATCCTGCAACTCACACACTCAAACGAATAACTTGAGAACAATTTACAAAAATACTTCAGGTTTTTATATAATTTTTAGGACCAAGATTATCAAAACTGGTTAACTAATTTTCGAGATATGTATTTTTGAACTTCATGAAAATAGTATTTTTGTGTGTAATTACACACAATAGTAATCACTGGTGGATCAACTTTAAAAACACATGTAAAATCACACAGTTGGTTTAACAAGTTCCTCTTTTGCAGGTTGGTCGATGTCATTACTGGGCACGCTGTGCCAGCTGGAGAAGGTCTCTGGAGCTCGAGCAGAGCCACTGCTGAGGACCACTTGGAAAAGCACAGTACAGGTAAGTTTAAAGTTGGATCTTTGCGGTCCCCTTGGAGTCTCAAAGTCACAAGGGGTGGGGGACACTTAGGGCACAGTAGGTTCTTCAGTGCAGGCACATGGCGGCAGGGTACAGAGCGATTTGGTGAGCCAGGAGCTGTGCGCAAGGATGCCCTCTGGAGAAGGAGGTAAGTTGGTTCAAGGGTAGTTTGCAGGACAACAGGGGCACTCTGGTGGGGGGTCCAGGATGTTCTTGAAGTCCCTTGACCGGGTCATTCTCCTGGTCTGGTAGTTGCAGTTCCAGGTGGGCTGTTTTGCTTGATGTCCAACGTTAGCTGACCAATGCCTAGGGTACTGACATGGTTTGGCCACTAGGGATCACAGTGCCACCAAGCTTAGCACACTGGCAGGGTTTGTCCTCATGGTCATCAGGATGAAGACTGGTCCAGATGCAGCATCCAGTTCGGGAGTTAGTGGCTGGTCAGTGAAGTGACCCTCACTGGCTTGCTGGTTTCTTTATGTTGTAGAGTAGTACCTCCATGCTGAAGGGAGTTTTCGGGCAATTCGTGAAGCCTGAAGGTCCTCTGGGGGTCTTGTAGAGTTGTCCAGTCATCCAGCAGCTCCTCAGCAGCGATTGTCGGGTCCTGTGTGCAGTAGACAGGGTTTGGCTCATTTTCTTGGATGCAGCAGATACACAGTTCTTGTGCTTCGGATCTTCTTGGTGCTGGTCTTCTTTTGTCCATCGAATCTGATTTCCTAGTCTAGGGATGCCCACTAAATATGGCATTTAGTGGGCGTTTTAGGGTGAATTTGGGAGTGCTCAATGAGTCACCTACCTTTAGGTGGCTACACCCACTAAAGTGACCACTTCCTGTGAGAAGGGTCACTTTCCTCTCCCTGGTTGGCTTTTTCCCTTCCATCCAAGATGGAAAAAAATGAAATGGAGGGCCCAACTCCCAGGCAACACTTTATGGTGGAGTTTCCCGCCGTTGATCCCGCCAAAAGTGGGGGTTGGCACAGAGGTTACCATCTGCTGCTAGCAGCAGGCCTGCGGGGTGGTTAGCCCTTTGAAGCTCACCGCCTGGGCATTGCACATTCCTGAGGGGGGTGGGGGCTGCTCACACCTTCACCCAGGAAGGGCTTTGTTCTACAAACCAGAGAGACAAGTCTCACCCACAAGGTTTGTAGATTGGATGTCTGGAGGTGGCAGGCTGGGTAGAACCATCCAGCAACCTTACCAGGGTAGTTAGCTTTTGAAGGAGGCACCTTTTATAATAAATCCAACACTGGCACCAGTGTGGATTTGCCAGGGTTCAGAGTGGCCATCATGTTGCTTTGAAACTCGTTCTGACCACTGTCCAGCACATGTATTTTAAAATGGCTGCTCTGTTCACTTACTCATTCTTAGGTTTGGTAGGGACACAGTGGGGCCATATTGCTCAAGCAGCTGCACCCTCACATACAATATATTACACCCTGCCTTAGGGCTGAAGGCCTGTCACATGGGTGATTTCCCTATATGGTATGCAGCGTGGAGTGGACTGGGCACACAGGTAGTGTGCCATGTCGAGTTTTCACTTTAGGTTTGCATCAGGGCACTCAGCCTGCAATGGCAGTGCTGGGAGCACCTGGATGCAGAGCCCTAGAGGGTGGCACAGTCAGTGCTGCTGCCCTCAGGGGCCTATCCTTCGTACCCCCTGCCCTGGGCAGTTTAGAGAAAGGGCTCTGGCCCGGGGAACCTCGTTAGTAGGGGCCCAAGGCACTATCAATTTCTAGGCTACATCATACATCAGGCAAAATGTGAGTTGGGCTAACCATATCAAAAAGATGCCTTTTTTCACAGGTGGCTTAGGCATGTTTGGTATGGTTGGAATAGTAATGAGAAATGCTGCTTACTAGTGTAGGTGGATTTTATATTACCATTGTAGATATGCCACTTTTAGAAAGTGGGCATTTCTCTGTGCTTACAACTCTAGTGCTTTTGCAGCTTGACACCAATACACGTCTGGGGTACATTGACCGCTGTGCTTTGTGCATACTTTCCAGACAGCCATCACATAGGGTGGAGGTGTAATAGGAGTACATCTGCATACTGAGTAGTCTCTTTGGGCTGGGAGACGTAAAGGCGGGGTCCACCTATATTTGTATAGGCTGTACCCTGCACCAACACAAAAGGCTTGTTTACACCCTACTGATGTCTGGGGCCAGTGTGGAGGAGAAAGGGGCATTCCTGGAAATGGTTAGAGCTTGTTGAAACCTTCTCCCCACTTCTAGAAGCTAGGCAAAAGGATTATAATCATAGAAGTTGTTCCCATGTTAAACCACACAGAACAGAGACACTGATGGACACTGTGTGGATTTAGCACCAGATGCTACTGGAGGGACTTGCCAAGAAACTGTAAGTTGGACTGGCATGCTGCTGTGCTGACCTGTGACCTGCTAGGTCATATAAAGGACTGCCACGGGACTCCAAAGATTCTGATGTGCTGGCCTGCTGCTTGCCTGTCCCTGTGACCTAACCCTTGTCCCCAGGGGCTGGATGGTGTTCTCCTCTTTTCCCCCGTTTAATTTACTGCAGCGAATGAAGAGCACTTTGGCCCTCATTATGACATTGGCGGTAAATGCCGCCTACCGCCACGCTGATGGCCGCCAACATACTGCTGCGTTGGCAAATATCCGTTCACCATAATTTGACACACACAGACCAATCCGACAGAATGCTGCCACATACACAAATCCACCAGCCCAAAGGTCAGGGCTAAACTGGCGGTCCCAAAACCCACTCCGTTGCGTCAACAAAACAACGCCCACCACCCTATGACCCATAAATCACTGCGGCGGACATTCAACTGCTGTAAACCATTGGCGGTACATACTGCCGCGCTCAGAATGGACACCCACATACAAAACACACTGCCAATATCAAAAACACACACCTGACACCCATACACACACCACACCCACACACTCACACCACTATAAAACACCTACCCACATTACCCACAACCCTTTACGATTACAAACCATAGCCACCAGACTGACACCAAGAACATTGCGACAAGTAAACACACACCACTTACACCCATACATCCCTCATGCACCTCACATTACACACCCCAACACATAACTCAACACACTCTCACCAACACACACCGCACAACACCCATGGCACCAGAAAGGCTCCCCCATTTCACTCAGGAGGAGTTAAGGGTCATGGTGGAGGAAATTGTCAGGGTAGAGCCACAGCTGTTTGGAGCACATGTACAGCAGATATCCATTGCCAGGAAGATGGAGCAATGGCGGAGGATCGTGGACAGGGTGAACGCCATGGGACAGCTTCCAAGAACAAGGGGCGACGTCAGGAAGAGGTGGAACAACCTACGGGGAAGGTACATTCCATAGGAGCAAGGCATCAGCTCGCCATACAAAGGAATGGCGGTGGATCCCCATCTCCTCGCCCTCAGCTCACAGCATGGGAGGAGCAAGTACTGGCAATACTGCATCCTGAGGGACTCGCTGGAGTAGCCGGAGGTCTGGACACTGGTAAATCAATATTTACTACTTATCACCCCCCATACCTTCATGCCATCTCACACCCTCACCCTCACTCCCATCACTCCACTCCATCCCACAATCTGCACATACACATATGAGTAACCACAATGCTAGGTCCTGCATGCCATACCAGTGCATAGACAGCCCTCCATGGACACCCATCACTAAGGCATGCACAGCATAGGGAAACTAACAGTCCCACAATGCATCACCATACACAAGCAAAAGGTGGCAGGGCAACACCAACGATAAAGGGGAAGCCAGGGATGTACAAATGTCATACACATGAAGCATAATACATCACTTACATCCCTACAGGTACCCCAACCAATGTCAGTGGAGAGGAGCAGCCACGACTATCCAGTCTCCCAACAGAAGATGCCCCCAGTGATGACAGTAACTCTGGACTTCTGGATCTAGATGATCTACCTGGCCCATCAGGGACCACTGGACAGCCGGTCACCCAAGCCCACTCTCAGACCACCACAGAGCCTCCCCCATCAGGATCCAACACCACAGCACCCACCCAGCATACCCACGCCTCTGTCCCCAGGACACGTCAGTCAGCAGTGTGCGCACCTGTACAGGGACCCCAGGCCACACCTCACCTCCAAGACAATCAGGGACCTGGGGTCAGTTGCAGTGGGCACACCGTTCAGGGGACAGAGGCACAGGCCAACAGAGACACTGGGAGGACTGTTGTGCGCCAGGGGGAGGACAAGACCAGGGAACCAACTCTCCAGGAGGCACTCTCCGAGATCCTGGAAGCCTACAAACATTCCCAGGACACAATGGGCCAGATCCTTGACAACATGCAGGACAACAGGCAGCTGCAGGAGGGACAGTACCAGGGGATCAGGAAGGACCTGCAGGTCATTAACACCACCGTGCTGGCAGACATGGCCATAATCATGAGGGAGGCAACAGCACAGCAGCGGGACCCTGCCACTAGCCAGTTCATTGACCAGCCCTCCACTTCTGCTGCCGCTAGTGGGCAGGAGGCCCCGCCACAGGACCCACAGGCCACCAGAATCCCTCCCCCTGCTGAAGGTGAACCACCCCGAAAACATTCCCTGCAACCCAGACAGAAGCCAGAGACACTTGCCAAGACCACCACCAGGAAATTAGACTCTCCTGATTGTCCCCCTTGTGTCCCACTCAGTCACCTTGTCCACCTTGAACTGCCATTGCTCCTCTTCCTATGGCCACTTGGACATTGCATCTCTACTACAAACAGACTGGAACAATACCCTGGACTTTCCTCCATCAACACCCCATTCCATTTCACTTTTCTCTCAATTTGTTAGCACTAAAATAAACACCCTTGAACACAACTCGACTACTTGTATGTCATGTGTTGAAAATGTGTATTTATGGAAACAGTTACATCCATTGCAAATTAACTGTACATTGTGAGAGCATAGAAATAATGACCTGTAGCTGACTTCAGTCAACACATCAGTACACAGTTGTCATAGGTGACAGTAAGTAGAGGTAAAAGGAAGTTAATGCCATCATGCCACAGACACACAGAATACACCAATAGTCATAGAAATGTGAAGGTGCACTGTCTCACCTGTGTGTCATTGGAAATACTGATGGATAACTGATCTCCTGTTGTCCTTATCCTCATCCTCAGCCTCTTCATCCTCACTGTCATCAGGGTCTACTGCTGCCACAGGGGCATCTCCTGTCTCCTCCTCCTGCAGAAAAGGTACATGGCATCTGAGGGCCAGGTTGTGCAATATGCAGCATGCCACTACTATTTAGCAGACCTTCTCGGGTGAGTAGCACAGTGATCCATGTGTCAGATGGAGGCACCTGAACCTGGCCTTCAGGAGGCCGAATGTCCTTTCGATGATCCGTCTGGTTCGCCCATTATAGGAGGCTTGCCTGGTTTGTAGTGGGTACCTTGGGTACTTACACCTTATACCAGGTCCAGTTATCCCTTATTAGTGAAGTAATAGTGTTCTAGCAGCTTAGGCTGATCGAGGTAGCTATAGCAGAGCAGCTTAGGCTGAACTAGGAGACATGCAAAGTTCATGAAATACCACTTATAGTTACACAGTACTTATACACAAGTAAAGACAATACTCAGTGTTACCAAAAATAAAGGTATTTATTTGGGTGACACAGTCCCAAAAATATCTTAGAGACAGTACTAGGTAAGTATTATACACAATATATACACTAGTCACCACAATTAGACAAGTAATTAGTCATAGGATAGTGCAAACAATAGGAAATGCTATAGAATGCAATGGGAGAAAATAAGTCTAAGGGCAACACAAACTATATACTAAGAAAGTGGAATGCGAATCACAAATTCCCCCTAGACAAGAGTAGCATGTGCGGAATCGCTCGTAAATTACCCCACCCAAGAGCCCAGAAAAGCAGAAGTAAAGTACTGCAAGTTTCCTTAGGACACACTACACCTCGTGATATGGATTATTGCAGAAACCAACCAAGTCTGCAACCTGAAGGCCTGCAAAAGAAGGAGACCAAGTCCAAAAGTCGGAAGAAGTTCCAGGAAGGACAGGAGCCCCTGCCAACCCAGAAGAGGGTGCAAAAGAAGAGTCCCCAGTTGGACGAAGACTGCAGGAATGCACCCTAGGAAGATGCCAGCGGGTTCCTGCATAATGCAAAAGATGTCCCACGACATGAAGATGGATGCAGACGTGATTTCATGTTGGAAGTTGCCAACAAGCCTTGGTTACATCAAATATGCGTTTTGCATCAACATGGCGCTGGCTGGACCCAGGAGGGACCTGGAGACCTCAACTGTGATGTGGAAGAGGGGGCTCTCAGCACTTTAGAGACCCATCAGGATGCCAGACAGCACCCACGGGAGTCCCATGACACGGGGCCAAAGGAGGTGCAAATGCGGTTGGTGCAGCACAACAAAGGAAGGTCCCAAGCCACCAAAGAAAAATTCAGCGAGTTGAGCATCACAGGATGGAGTGCTGGGGACCTGGGCCAGGCTGTGCATGAAGGAATTTCGCAAATAGTGCACAGAGGCCTGAAGAGGTGAAGAAGATGCAGAACACAGAGATACTGTCGCTCTCAGGGAAGGCAAGGTCTTACCTCCTCCAAATTGCGTCAGCATGACCTCAGAACAGTCTATGTCGATGGGGTCCACCCTCTGTGTCCTTAAGAGCCATTCGTCACTGTGAGAGGAGTCCAAGGGTACCGCTCGTCGTCTTAGAAGGTGCCTGCATCAGCAGGGGAGTGACTCCGTCACCCCATGGGAGATTTCCTCAGTCCTTCTGGTGCAGGATGAAGACAGGGAGTCCCCAGAGCGTGCACACCATGGAAACTGTTGCAGTTGCTGGCTGGAGCTGAAGTTGCAGAGGAAAAGTATCCCTTCTGGATACTTTGTTGCTGTTACAGTGGTTCCTGGAGCAATCTGTGGTTGATCCGAGGTCAGAGGATGAAGTAGTAGTTGCAGAGGATTCCTGCTGGAAACTTGCAAGTAGAATCTGAAGAGAACCCACAGGAGACACCCTAAATAGCCCTGAGAGGTGGATTGGCTATCTTATCAGCTATGGACCTATCAGGAGGGGTCTCTGTCATCACCTGCTGGTACTGGCCACTCAGAGGCCTCCAGAGTGTCCCCACACCTTGCAAAGCAAGATGGCTGAAGTCAGGGACACACTGGAGGAGCTCTGGGCACCAACCCTGGGGTGGTGATGGACAGGGGAGTAGTCACTCCCCTTTCCTTTGTCCAGTTTCGCGTCAGTGCAGGGACAAGGGGTCCCTGAACCGGTGTAGACTGGCTTACGCAAGGAGGGCACCATCTGTGCCCTTCAAAGCATTTCCAGAGGGTGGGGGAGGCTACCCCTCCCCAGCCTGTAACACCTATTTCCAAAGGGAGAGGGTGTAACACCCTGCTCCCAAAGGAAATTCTTTGTTCTGCCTTCCTGGGACTGAGGTGCTCAGACCCCAGGAGGGCAGAACCCTGTCTGTGAGGTGGCATCAGCTGTAGCTGCATTGCAAGCCTCAGGGAGCTGGTTTAGCAGTACTGGAGGTCCATGGTGGAGCCCCCAGGATGCATGGAATTGACTCCCCAATACCAGATTTGGAATGGGGGGACAATTCCATGATCTTAGACACCTTACATGGCCATATTCGGGGTTACCATTGTGAAGCTACATATAGGTATTGACCTATATGTAGTGCACGCCTGTAATGGCATCCCCGCACTCACAAAGTCCCGGGAATTGGCCCTGAACTGTTTGGGGGCACCTGTGCTAGTGCAAGAGTGCCCTCACACTTAGTAACCTTGCACCTAGCCTTCATTAAATTAAGGTTAGACATACTGGTGACTTATAAGTTACTTAAGTGCAGTGAAAATGGCTGTGAAATAACGTGTGCACTATTTCACACAGGCTGCAGTGCCAGTCCTGTGAAAGGGTTTGTCTGATCTCCTTATGGGTGGCAAAAGAAATACTGCAGCCCATAAGGATCTCCTGGAACCCCAATGACCTGGGTACCTAGGTACCATATACTATGGACTTATAAGAGGGGTCCAGTGTGCCATTTGAAATTGGTAAATGAAGTCACCAGCCTATAGTAACAAATTTAAAGGCAGAGAGAGCATAAGCACTGAAGTTCTGATTAGCAGAGCCTTAGTGACACAGTTAAGCACTACTGACAATACACACATTATGCCACAAACTATGAGCACTGGGGTCCTGGCTAGCAGGATCCCAGTGAGACAGACAAAACACACTGACATATAGGGTTTTCACTATGAGCACTGGAGTCCTGGCTAGTAGGATCCCAGTGACACAGTGAAAACACACTGACATACACTCACAAACAGGCCAAAAGTGTGGGTAACCATGCTAGCAAGAGGCCACTTTCTCACAATTTCCCTACTATCTTTTTGTCCCTCATGGTTTCTACATTTTGCTTCACGACCTGATTATGTCATATGCTGTCTTTCCTTGTTGGGGAGATGTACATATGGTCAAGGCCTGCCTGCTATGCAGGGGGAGGGAGTGTTTGTTATGGTCTATGCCTTATAGGAATGTTTCAGCAATGTTTTCCCTGTAATGTTTGTGTATGACATATGCCCTAAGGAAATGTTTTTATGAGATGTGCATTTATCTTGGTGGCAATGCTGAACTGCCTTTGGGGGAACGTTTCATGCTACATGCCTTCATTTTTTATGATAATGATGAGCTGACTACTGCTTGTGTTGCAGAATAATAATAACCTATGTGTTTATCTGACTACTGCTTGCTTTCGCAGAGTACCAGTAACCTGTGTGATGTTCTGACAACTGCTTGTGTAGCAGGGTATTACTGATACATGTTGTGTTTGGTCTAATGATGTTTTATGCAATACGTTTATTTTCTTATTTAACTTATTGTGGAGTTTTCTTTGTGATGTATTTGTTGTGTCACTAGTGTTGTGTGTGTTGTGTAAGGGCTTTACACATTGCCTCTGGGATAAGCCTGACTGCTCGTGCCAAGCTATCAAGGGGGTGAGCTGGGGTTATCTTATTTGTGTAGCTCCCTTGCCCAGACTAGAGTGGTGGTCCCTGCCTGGCTGAGGTGCCTACCCGAGCCAATCAGGACCCCTATTCCTAACACTGCTGATTTCAGCAAATATATGATATCTACTGGCAAATACCTTAGTGTGTGTGTACCCACTAACATATGCCAAACTGCGAGGTTTGATTTGTGTCGCATTGCCTGAAACATCGTTCCCTTTAGCAGTTACAATAGCCTCTTTAAAATGGTACTCCCATCGATTCCTAGCCATTTTGTGTACCAAGGCCTATAATGTCAGAGGCATAGAGATCCTTGGGAAGAATATTATAAGCAAAAACAGTGCACAGGGGCAACAGTGAGATTTTTCCATAGTTACTAGTTAAACATAGCAAAGGCCCAACAGTATGAGGGGTTTAGTGTTACGCCCCACCCCTTTCAAGTTTCACCAGCCCCTTCTATGAGTACGTCTGGAACCTCAACCCTTCAGAGATCTGCTTCTTTGTTACTTGCCATTTCTTACTTGTATAGAGCAGGCAGGATGCATAACTTTGGCCTTTGGAAGGGAAAACCTTACCATTACATATGACAGCTTCTTGAAAGCAGGAACATGTATAGTTTTCCATTCCATATACTTTGGAGACCTGAAAACTGAGGCATCTAGCTGATTGGGCATGGAAAAACCTCACCCCCTTGTGAGACCCTGGACCACATGAGTCAAAGAACACTGGACATGCAGTCTGTTAGTAATTGGGTTTTTGGTTGGCAGTCAGGTTACCCTCTGTCCAAGCAAGAACCCTCACTCTAGTCAGGGTAAGTCACACAAAATCCCAAATTATCCTGTACCCACCCTCTGGTAGCTTGGCACGAGCAGTCAGTCTTAACTTAGAAGGCAATGTGTAAAGTATTTGTGCAATAAATCATACAATAACACCATATAGCATCACAAAAATACACCACACAGTGTTTGGTAAAATATAGAATATTTATCTGGATAATTGCAGGTCAAAACGAATGAAGATGCAATGTAAAGTTGTAGAGATATCACTGAAAAGTGATATTAAGGGTCTTAAGTCTTTAAAAAGCAAACAAAGTCTCATTCAAGCACAAAGTACCTGGTTTACAGTGGAAAATCTCCGCAAAGGGCCGCAGAAGAAGAGATACGTGGAAAAATGGTGTGTGCGTTGATTTCTCCCCTGCACACACGGACTTGCTTCGTTATTTTTCACGCGGGGAAGTCGTGCGTCATTTTCCGGTGCACGGACAGTCTCTTTCTGTGGTTCGCGAGATTACCAGATGCCCCGGGGTCTGTGCATGGATTCTTCGACTTCTTTTCCGGCTGCGCGTCATTCCGGGAGGCTGTGTGTGGAATTTTCGTTCTCACGACAGGCGTTGCGTCGATTTCCCCTCTGGAAGTCGGGCGGCATTGTCCTTGCGAGGCTGTGTGTCGAAGTTCCGGTCGCCCCGAAGGTGTCGCGTCGATCAGCGTCGATGTGCACCGATTTTCTCGCCGCGGAGCAAGCTGTGCGTCGAAATTTTCGGCGCACGAAGAGTCCAAATGAAAAAGAGAAGTCTTTTTGGTCCTGAGACTTCAGGAAACAGGAGGCAAGCTCTATCCAAGCCCTTGGAGAGCACTTTTACAGCCAGACAAGAGTTCAGCAAGGCAGCAGGCCAACAGCAGGGCAGCAGTCCTTTGTAGAAAGCAGACAAGTGAGTCCTTTGAGCAGCCAGGCAGTTCTTCTTGGCAGGATGTAGTTTCTGGTTCAGGTTTCTTCTCCAGCAAGTGTCTGAGGTGGTAGGGCAGAGGCCCTGTTTTATACCCAAATGTGCCTTTGAAGTGGGGGGAGACTTCAAAGAGTGGTTTTGAAGTGCACCAAGTCCCCTTTCAGTTCAATCCTGTCTGCCAGGGTCTCAGTAGGGGGTGTGGCAGTCCTTTGTGTCAGAGCAGGCCCTCCACCCTCCCAGCCCAGGAAGACCCATTCAAAATGCAGATGTATGCAAGTGAGGCTGAGTACCCTGTGTTTGGGGTGTGTCTGAGTGAATGCACAAGGAGCTGTCAACTAAACCTAGCCAGACGTGGATTGTAAGGCACAAAAAGATTTAAGTGCAGAGAAATGCTCACTTTCTAAAAGTGGTATTTCTAAAATAGTAATATTAAATCCAACTTCACCAGTCAGCAGGATTTTGTATTACTATTCTGGCCATACTAAATATGACCTTCCTACTCCCTTCAGATCAGCAGCTGCCACTTCAACAATGTATGAGGGCAGCCCCAATGTTAGCCTATGAAGGGAGCAGGCCTCACAGTAGTGTAAAAACAAATTTAGGAGTTTTACACTACCAGGACATGTAAACTACACAGGTACATATCCTGCCTTTTACCCACACAGCACCCTGCTCTAGGGGTTACCTAGGGCACACACTAGAGGTGACTTATGTGTAGAAAAAGGGGAGCTTTAGGCTTGGCAAGTACTTTTAAATGCCAAGTCGAAGTGGCAGTGAAACTGCACACACAGGCCTTGCCCTGGCAGGCCTGGGACAAAGTAAAGGGCTACTTGAGTGGGTGGCACAACCAGTGCTGCAGGCCCACTAGTAGCATTTAATCTACAGGCCCTAGGCACATACAGTGCACATTACTAGGGACTTATAAGTATATTAAATAGTCCAATTGGGTATGATCCAAAGTTACCATGTTTAAAGGGAGAGAGCATATGCACTTTAGCACTGGTTAGCAGTGGTAAAGTGTGCAGAGTCTAAAAGCCAGCAAAACAGAGTCCCAAAAGTGGAGGGAGGCAGGCAAAAAGTTAGGGGTGACCACCCTAAGGCATGTCAGGTCTAACGCGTCCCCCCCCAGCTGAAAGTGGGGAGAGCTACCCGACCTCCTGGGAGCTCTCATCGCTAAGGCGGAAGTATCTGGAGAGACCAACAGCATTGGCGTGGTCAACCCCTGGGCGATGCTCCACCGTAAAGTCCATCCCCTGTAGGGAAATGGACCACCTCAAGAGTTTTGGATTCTCACCCCTGATCTGCATGAGCCATCTGAGGGGCCTGTGGTCTGTCTGAACCCAGAAGTGAGTCCCAAACAGGTAGGGTCTTAGCTTCTTCAGTGCCCAGACCACAGCAAATGCTTCTCTCTCAATAGCACTCCACCTTTGTTCCCGTGGTAATAGTCTTCTGCTAATAAAGACTACTGGTTGGTCTGAGCCCTCCTCATTTAGCTGTGCTAGAACAGCCCCTATGCATGCTCTGAAGCGTCTGTCTGCACAATAAATTCCTGGGAGTAGTCAGGGGCCTTGAGCACGGGGGCTGTGCACATGGCTTCCTTCAGAGAATCAAAGGCTTTCTGACAAGCCTCTGTCCAATTCACCAACCTAGGTTGTTTCTTGGAAGTGAGTTCTGTCAAGGGGGACACAATGGTACCATAGCCCTTGACGAATCTGCGGTAGTATCCAGTGAGGCCCAAAAAGGCTCTCACCTCAGTCTGTGTTCTAGGTGGTTGCCAGGCCTTGATAGTTTCAATCTTGGCCTGGAGTGGCTGCACCTTGTCACCACCTAATAGGTGTCCCAAGTACACCACGGAATCCTGCCTAATCTGGCACTTACTAGCCTTGATAGTCAGGCCTGCTTGTTGCAGAGCCTGAAGCACCTCCTTGAGGTGGAGCAGGTGTTCCTCCCAGCTGGAACTGTAGACAGCTATGTCGTCCAGGTAAGCTGCACAGTAGGCATCTTTACCAGCTAGGACCCCGTTAACCAACCGTTGGAAGGTAGCGTGGGCATTTTTCAGTCCAAATGGTGTCACCCGGAATTGGTAATGGCCATCAGGGGTGGAAAATGCTGATCTTTCTTTAGCCCCCTCAGTCAGGCCGATCTGCCAGTACCCTGAAGTAAGATCGAACGTACTAAGGAACTTGGCAGCACCGAGTCTGTCAACGAGCTCATCAGCTCGGGGGATGGGGTGCGCATCAGCCCAGGTGACTGAGTTGAGACCCCGGTAGTCCACACAGAACCGGAGTTCTGGCTTCGCACCTGGGGCAGTAGCCTTAGGAACCAATACCACCGGGCTGGCCCAGGGACTACTGGATTTCTCAATAACCCCTAAAGTCAACATCTTGGAGACCTCCTCCTTGATGCTGGCCTTCACCTTATCCGACAACCTGTAAATTGTGTTCTTCACAGGGGGACTGTCGCCTGTGTCAATGTCATGAACACAGAGGTGGGTCAGTCCAGGAGTAAGGGAGAACAGTGGGGAGAACTGCTCTAATAGCTCATAGCAGTCTCCTCTATGGGTTAGAGTCAGGGAGTCAGAGAGAATGACACCCCCCACTGACCCATCCCCTTCTTAGACAGAGAGGAGGTCGGGGAGAGGTTCACTCTCCTCTTCCATGCCCTCATCTGTGACCAGGAGCATACTGACCTCAGACCTCTCAAAGTGAGGTTTGAGCCATTTGTGATGGAGAACCCTTAGGGGGTGCCTAGGGGTCTTGAGGTCCACTAGGTAAGTGGCCTTCCGTTTACGCTCCTTGATCTCAAAGGGGCCAGTCCAGCGGTCCTGGAGAGCCCTGGGCTCCACTGGCTCCATCACCCAAACTTTGTCTCCAGGTGAGAACTCAACCAGAGTGGTCTTCCGGTCATACCACTCCATCACCTCTTGACTGGCCTCGAGGTTACTCTGGGCTTGCTTCCAGAAGCGTTGGGTTTGGTTGCGGAGGGCCAGCATGTAGCTGACCACATCCTGGGGAGGTGACTTGGGAGCTTTCTCCCAGCCCTCCTTCACAATGCATAGGGGTCCCCTGACAGGGTGACCATAGAGAAGCTCAAAGGGGCTGAACCCCACCCCTTTCTGGGACACCTCTCTGTAAGCAAACAACAGGCAGGGTAAGAGGACATCCCACTTATGCCTCATGGCCTCAGTCAGGCCACTAATCATGCCTTTCAGGGTCTTGTTGAATCTCTCAACAAGCCCATTGGTTTGAGGATGGTAAGGGGTGGTAAACCAGTAGGTCACCCCACACTCTTCCCACATGGACTTCATGTATGCAGACATGAAGTTTGTGCCCCTGTCAGACACAACCTCCTTAGGGAATCCCACACGGGTAAATATTCCCAACAGGGCTCTGATTACCACCGGTGCAGTCACTGTTCTCAGAGGGATGGCCTCTGGATAGCGGGTGGCATGGTCCTCCAAAACCAGGATAAACCTGTTGCCCAAGGCAGTTTTGGGGTCCAAGGGACCAACAAAGTCAATGCCCACCCTTTCAAAGGGGGTGCCAACTACTGGGAGTGGGAGCAGGGGAGCTTTAAGCTGTTTCCCTGTCTTCCCACTAGCCTGGCAGGTGGGGCAAGCTCTGCAGAAGTTATCTGAGGCTGTCCTCATTCTGGGCCAATGGAAGTGGGTGTCAAGCCTGTTAAAGGTCTTGTCTTGGCCCAGGTGTCCTGCCAGGGAAATGTCGTGAGCCAGACCCAGCAGGAAGTTCCGGTAACACTGGGGGACCACCAGCACACGGGCTGCCCCAGGACCTGGAACCTTACGCTCACTGTAAAGGAGATCATTCGCCCAGTAAATATGGTGAGTGCCAGAGGCGTCACCTGCTGCTTGGGCTGTGGCTTGTTGCCTCAGACCCTCAAGGGCGGGGCATTCTTTCTGCGCCTTGCAGAATTCTGCTCTGGTTGCCCCCCCCCCTCTACTTGCCAGCCAGCAAGTTCAGGTAGGTTACCCAGGTCAGCTATGTCCTCCCCAGTGGGCTCAGGGGCCTCCTCCTCCTCAGGGGCCTCGTCCACCACTGTGGGAACATTTGAAGCGGGTTTCCCGCGCCTCTTGCCCTTCCTCTTTGCAGCTGCCTGGGCCATTTTTCCAGGCTCCAGACGCCCTTGACTCCCTTCCTGGGCAGCCATGGACCGTGTAGTCATGCAGACCCACTCAGGTAACCCTAACATCTCCAGGTGAGATCTGAGCTCTACTTCTTTCCAAGCAGTATGCTCAAGATCATTGCCTAACAGACAATCTACAGGCATGGTAGGACTCACAACTACTTTCAGAGTACCAGAGACCCCCCCCACTCAAAGGGAACCAGAGCCACCGGTAGTTGACTCTCACGATTGTCAGCGACTCTGACCTGGTGGAATGTATTAGGGACTATCTGCTCTGTTGGCACCAGCTGACTCTTGATAGTAGTCATACTGGCTCCTGTGTCACGCAGAGCCTCCACCTTTTGCCCAACAATGGTGACCCACTGCCTCTACTTGGAAGTATTGTGGGGCATGTGGGCTTTGGGCACCATTTCTCTTTCTCCCAGGGACACTAGGGAAATCTCTACCTGCTACCCAAAGCTATCTGGGTCCATCTCCCCCCCCCGAGCGCTACACTAGTCAACCCAGGTGTCTGTCCAGTAGTGGACAGTGCCCTCTTGGAGCACTGGGGGTCGCCTTTATAGTGACAATACTGGTAGCACTCTAAGCATTTGGGGTTGGATCTCCCTGATTCATCATAAGTCACTGGCTTTTTCCCAAATCTGGAAAAGGAATGGTTGCCACCCCCTCCCTGGAAATTATTTTGGGGGCCTTTGGAGAGTTCCTTATCTGTAAGTTTATCTCCCCCCTCTTTCTTCTGTTGGGAACCCTGACCACCTTTGTGGGTGTCCCCCCCAGGTACCTTTTTGGACAATCTGGTGCTAACCCAGAGGTCCGCCTCCTCAGCAAGCTTCCTGGGATCAGTCAGCTTACTATCTACCAAGTGCTGGCGCAACTCTGTAAAAGTAGTATTGAGCATATGCTCTCTCAGAATCAAGTCATATAGCCCTTTATGATTATCTACTTTGTTGCTCCGCACCCAACCATTCAGTGCCTTACTGGAAAAGTCAAAGAAATCTACCCATGTTTGTGTGGTTTGTTTGGTGCTGTCCCTGAACCTCTGACGGTATCCCTCAGGGGTCAACCCAAACTTGGCAAATAAAGTGGCTTTCTGAAGTGGGTATGTGTTTTGATCAGGTTGATCCAATGTGAGAAGTGTGTCCCTCCCCAATGGCGGCACATAACCCCACATAGCTACCCCCCATTGCCCTTCAGGAACCTCATGAGCCCTTAGTGCAACTTCATAAGCAGCTAACCATTTATCTATGTCATCTCCCACCACAAAACTGGGCACCACATTTTTGGGTATACGAACCTTCTTTTCTCCAGCAGGTCCTGTCTGTATTCTGCCACCATTATTGCTGGATTCAGAATGTCTTGCCTTGATCTCCAGCTCCTTGAGTCTCAGTTCATGAGCCAACAATAGTTTCTTTTCAGCCAAAGCTCTTTCAGCTTCCACCTGTTTGGCTGCTCTTTCAGCCTCAGCTTGTTTGGCTTTTCTCTCTCCCCTCTTTTCTTCCTGTTGGGCCTCAATTTTCAGTTTTGCCATTTGCAATTGGAACTCCCTTTCTTCTCTCCTTTCCTCTGCGGTCAGGCTTTGCTCACAGACACTGCTCCCTGGTCTGGAAGGGGGCATAATTGCAGTGGTAACATTACCCACTGATGGCAATAAATCTTCTGAGAGGCCATTTTCTAGCTCCTCTTCCTCCTCATCCTCCTCTAAATGGGCTTCTGCCCAGGCCCTCATCGCCACTTGAAAGTCCTCCTTTTTGGAGGCCCCTTGGGTGGGTACTCTCAACACCCTGCAGAACCCTCTAAGCTGTTTGACAGTATATGTCTCCAACAGGGATAGGTCCAAATCTCCTACTTGAGACCCAGTCAGAGACATGTTGAGTGAGGATTTAGTTTTTGAAAATTGTCAGGGAAAACGAATTTGCAAAAAGAGATAAAAATCAAGTTGACCTTCAACTGTGGGTAGGTAGTGAAATACTTAGCTACTGTATGTCACTGCACGAATACAAGTCCTATCCTCACCGCTGATCACCAATGTTAGAAATGGGTTTTTTGGTTGGCAGTCAGGTTACCCTCTGTCCAAGCAAGAACCCTCACTCTAGTCAGGGTAAGTCACACACAATCCAAAATTATCCTGTGCCCACCCTCTGGTAGCTTGGCACGAGCAGTCAGGCTTAACTTAGAAGGCAATGTGTAAAGTATTTGTGCAATAAATCATACAATAACACCATATAGCACCACAAAAATACACCACACAGTGTTTGGAAAAATATAGAATATTTATCTGGATAATTGTAGGTCAAAACGAATGAAGATGCAATGTGAAATTGTAGAGATATCACTGAAAAGTGATATTAAGGTGGTCATTCTGACCTCGGCGGTAAAAGGCGCCTACCGCCGGTCAGAAATCCTCCATAATCCCGCCGCGGTCGCGGAAACCCGCCACGGTCATTCTGACCCGCAGAAGGCAAACCTCCGAAAATCCGACCGCCACAACAGACCGCCAGACCAGCGCTCGGCGGAAAAGTGGAGGTGACAAAACCTCCACCGTCACGCCAACAGAAATACGCCCATCCCATTACGACCCACGAATCCACGCGGCGGTCATTCAAACGCGGTATTCCATTGGCGGGACACACCGCCGCGGTCAGAATACACACAAACGAACAAAACTCAGCCACATTGGACGATTTGAATCCCACACACCTGATACACATACACACACCACTCCCACACACACAATACAATATAAAACACCCACCCACATCACCCACAAACCCCTACGCTAAAAAATTCGTAAAGAAGGCAAGAGCGAGACACCAGCATCCAAAAAATAACAGCCACAGCCACTCAACACCATCACCCAAACACTATCCACACACAAAACAACACACACCACCACACTCAACTCACTTAAATACACATACTCCACCCCACACATCATACACACCACCCCATGGCACCCCAAAGACAACCCCGCTTCACAGACGAAGAACTCAGGGTCATGGTGGAGGAAATCGTTCGGGTAGAGCCCCAGCTGTTCGGCACACAGATACAATACACCAGCATTGCCCGGAGGACGGAGCTTTGGCAGAGGATTGTCGACAGGGTCAACGCAGTGGGACAGCACCCCAGAAATCGGGAAGACATCAGGAAGCGATGGAACGACCTACGGGGGAAGGTGCGTTCCATGGTATCCAGGCACAACATCGCCGTGCAGAAGACTGGCGGAGGACCCCCACCTCAACCCCCACAATTCACATCATGGGAGGAGGAAGTCTTGAACATCCTGCATCCTGACGGCCTCGCAGGAGTCGGCGGAGGAATGGATACTGGTAAGTTGAAGCTTCAATACTGCTTCCCCCCCACCTGCATGCCAAATCATACCCCAAACCTCACCCCCATCCTCGAACCCCACCCTCACCCCCATCCTCGAACCCCACCCTCACCCCCACCCCCACCACCATCCTCACCCCCACCACCATCCTCACCCCCACCCCCAGCACACCTATTCCCCGCCAATGTCTCACCATCACAACCCACACATCCCAAAACCTAGGCCTGCATGCGTCCACTAAGCATGGACACCCATCACCAAAGCATGCCCAATGCATATACACATCCCCCCCACAAGCCACCCTCACCAAAGCCCCCACACACGAATGCCAGCACTTGGGGACACGAGAACCCACAGATACACCCATATGCCACACATTGAAACTATAACCATACCTCTATACCCCTGCAGGACCCGACCGTCAACACACCGCGGCGGAGGGGCCAGAATTCTCCACACCCCCCACCCAAGAGGCCGTCAGCGATGACAGCAGCTCTGTCGACCTGGACACCGATGACCAGCCCGGACCATCGGGGACCTCTGGACAGTCGGTTCCCCTCACACAGGCCCAGGCCACTACAGACCCAAACCCCTCTGGGAACACCAGCACAGCTCCCACCCAGCGGGCCCATGCCTCTGTCTCCAGGGCGCGTCAATCTGCGGTGTGTCTACCACTACAGGGCACCCAGGATAACCCCCAACAACAACAGGGACCTGGGGGCAGTGGTAGTGGGCACACCGGCCAGGGGGCAGAGGCCCAGGGAAACAGGGGAACTCGGAGGGCAGCTGTGCGACAGGGGGGGGAGGAGAGGCCCAGGGAACCCACTCTCCACGAGGTCCTCACCACCATCATGGGAGCATACAACCGCTCCCAGGAGACGATGGCGACGGTACTGGCCCGGTTCCAGGAGATCCAGGTACTGCAGGAGGAACACTATCGGGGGTACAGGGAGGACATCAGAGCCATCAACACCACCCTGGTTACCATGGTAGGGCTGCTGCAGGACCTCGTCAACAACAGGGCGGACACTCAACAACACCCAAGGGCCCCTGCCACTAGCCTGGACCAAGAACAGCCAACCACCTCCGCCGGCGCTAGTGGACAGGAGGCCCCCGCACAGCAGCAGCCCACCAGACCCCCACCTCCTGCAGGAGAAGAACCACCCCGCAAGAGGGCCCTGAGATCTCGCAAGAAGACAGAGTAGGATGTCAAGACCCCCGCCAGCAATGGATACCACCTGATGTCATCCCACTGTCCCACATTGTCACCCTGTCCATCCTTGAACTGCCCATGCTCCATCTCTCCACAGGCCTCTGGACAATGCACCTGTGTGACTGTTACTCTGGACTCTGCCATGGACATTCCTTCACCATAGCCCCCACCCACTTGAAACCACCCATCCCATTTTGAGCACTTAAATAAACACCTATTTTGCACCAAAATATCTGGAGTCTGGCTGTGATTTCAATATATTGTAATTGACATGACAGTGCAAATATGTCCTTGTACATGGTGAAGTCAACAAACAGCTGCCACAAAGCTGTAGTCCATGGGGAAACGAAGCACAGGACTCGTAGTGGGGACCCCAGATCTGAAATAGGGAGGGAAAAGCCAAAACTCAGTCGTCATACACTGGGGCAAATAGACAGGCAGCAGAGATGCAGGAGAGTAGTTAACATTTACTAAATTATCTTTGAAATGTTACCTGTGTCCTATTGGAAGTACTGTTCAATGATTCTGTCCCTGTTGTCTGTTTCAGCCCCGTCGTCTTCCTCCTCGTCACTCTCCTCAGGTTCCACCGCTGCCACAACACCACCGTCTCGACCATCCTCCTGCAGGAAAGGCACCTGGCGGCGCAAAGCCAGGTTGTGAAGCATGCAGCAGGCCACGATGATGTGACACACCTTCTTCGGTGAGTACATTAGGGATCCACCTGTCATATGCAGGCACCTAAACCTGGCCTTTAGGAGGCCAAAGGTGCGTTCGATCACCCTCCTAGTACGCCCATGGGCCTCATTGTACCGTTCCTCTGCCCTGGTCCGGGGATTCCTTACTGGGGTCAGTAGCCACGACAGGTTGGGGTACCCAGAGTCCCCCACTAGCCATACACGGTGTCTCTGTAGCTGTTCCATCACGTAAGGGATGCTGCTATTCCTGAGGATGTAGGCGTCATGCACTGACCCTGGGAATTTGGCATTTACATGCGAGATGTACTGGTCAGCCAAACACACCACCTGGATGTTCATTGAATGGTAATTTTTTCTGTTCCTGTACACCTGCTCCCTGTCTCTTGGGGGAACCAAAGCCACATGGGTCCCATCAATGGCACCAATTACGTTGGGAATATGTCCAAGGGCGTAGAAATCACCCTTCACTGTAGCCAATTCGCCCACCTCAGGGAAAATGATGTAGCTCCTCACGGATTTCATCAGGGCAGACAACACTCTGGATAACACCTTCGAAAACATGGGCTGAGACATCCCAGAAGCAATTCCCACGGTTGTCTGAAATGACCCACTTGCCAAGAAATGGAGTACTGACATGACCTGCACCAGAGGGGGAATCCCTGTGGGTTGGCGGATGGGGGACATCAGGTCGGGCTCCAGCTGGGCACACAGTTCATGGATAGTGGCACGGTTAAGACGGTAGGTCAGGATAATGTGGCGTTCTTCCATTGTCGACAGGTCCACCAGCGGTCGGTACACGGGAGGATTCATCCGTCTCCTCGCCCAACCCAGCGGACGGTGCCTAGGAAGGACAACATGGAGCACACAGTCAAGCAACCCACAGGTACGTACTCACAGCTAGCACAGTATACGATTCTCTATGCAGTGAATGGCGTGTCTGAGTGGCTATGCAAGGCCTAGGCCTGTGTGACGCAGTTGAAATTGAGCCATGTGGGCCCTGGAAATGGCGGCTGCCTGACCTGTGAAGTGTGACAATGGGATGTGAGGTCAATGCGCTGGCGTGGCACACCGCGGCGGGCGAAGACCGCGGCGCAAAGCCGCATTGGTTAACATTGAAGCCTATGGGTTTCAGGAGCCAATGGCGAAGGGCGCCGGCGGTGGCGGGACGCACCGCCGCGGTACGCACCGCCGCGGACGTCACCGCCATTTTCTATCTACTTATCCACTTGCGACTTGAACTTTCACAGGAGAGGACCTATACTGCAAGTGTTGCTGTGACCTCGGTCTGGAAGGGACAATGGCTGCTGCGCCTGGGGAAAAGGCCCCTGCCTTCACTGGAGAGGAGTTGGAGAAACTTGTGGATGGGGTCCTCCCCCAGTATGCGCTACTCTACGGTCCTCCAGACCAACAAGTGAGTTTAATTCAATATGGATTTGGGGCCACTGGCTGGCTTGGGGGCCTGGCGGGGGGCCTGGCGGGGATGGGGGGCATGTTGGGCCTGGTGGAGGGCCTGGCGGGGATGGGGGGCATGTTGGGCCTGGCGGGGGGCCTGGCGGGGGGCCTGGCGGGGATGGGGGGCATGTTGGGCCTGGCGGGGGGCCTGGCGGGGGGCCTGGCGGGGGGCCTGGCGGGGATGGGGGGCATGTTGGGCCTGGCGGGGGGCATGGCGGGGGGCCTGGCGGGGATGGGGGGCATGTTAGGCCTGGCGGGGGCATGGCGGGGGGCCTGGCGGGGATGGGGGGCGTTGGGCCACTGGAAAGGAAAATGCTGAGAAACTTGAACGTGGTATTTCTCCCTCCCTGTACGTGTCACATAGGTCCGCGCCCATGAGAAGATCGGGATTTGGCGTGCCATCGCCAAGGAAGTCCGGACCCTGGGGGTCCACCATTGACGGGGCACCCACTGCCGCAAGAGGTGGGAGGACATCCGCCGCGGGACCAAGAAGACCGCCGAGTCTCTGCTGGGGATGGCCTCCCAACGTAGGCGGGGTGCCTGCCGTCAACTGAGCCCCCTGATGTTCCGGATCCTGGCGGTGGCCTACCCTGAATTGGATGGGCACGTGAGGGCAGCACAGCAGACACAAGGGGGTGAGTACAAGCATTATCTACTCTGTTGTCGCGCAGTGGAGGTGTCTGGGTGGGGGAGGAGGGCTGGGGGTCCCCCTAGGCCAGGGCGATATCTGTAGGCTGGGCACCCCCGTAAGCCCCTGTGTCCCCAGCCACCACCCTCAGTAGTTTGTCAGTACAGCCATCCCTGGGCCGTGTCATCCATGGGTGCAGTTGTCAACTCTAGGCGTGTAGGGCATGTTCCACGGAATGCGTAGCGGACCCCAAGTGCGCAACTTAGTGCAGGGGGCATCTGTGTCTGTCATGTCCGCTAACTGTACCGGAGATCCATGTACTCAATATCCCTTTATTTCTCTCTCCCCCCCCCTTTTTGTTTGTCTTTCTGTGCTTGTGTGCATCAGCATCATCAGGCGGAGGAGAAGTGGCATCGGGGCAGGAGGGAGCTGCATCTCACATGGCCCAGGAGGGCCATGCCACAGAGTCAGACTGGACCAGTGAGACGGAGGGCGAGGGGAGCTCCACGACGGGGACGACTGGACCCTGCAGCGACACGGACACGTCCTCGGAAGGGGGCTCCCTTGCCGGGGTGGCACCATCCGTGCCCCCCGCCATTACAGGTACAGCCGCCACCCAGCGCACCATCTCCGCCCTCCCAGCAGCCCCTCAGCGTTCGCCCCGTGCCCGCTCTGCCAGGAAGCCGGGCATCTCCTTCGCCCCAGGCACCTCAGGCCCTGCCCCTGTTACCCCCGCTGCCCTCAGTGAGGAGGTCATTGACCTCCTCCGAACGCTCATTGTTGGGCAGACTACCCTTTTGAATGCCATCCAGGGGGTGGAGAGGGAGGTTCATCGCAGCAATGCGTACCTGGAGGGCATTCATTCGGGTCAGGCTGCCCATCAGCGATCGTTCCAGGCTCTGGCCTCAGCACTGACGGCAGCCATTGTCCCTGTCTCCTGCCTGCCTCTACTAACTCCCTCCTCACAGTCTCCTGTTCCTCTGCCTGTCCCACCCACACCATCAGACCAGCCTGCACACACCTCAACACCCAAGAGAAGCTCATCCAAACATAAGCACCACAGATCACGCAGACATTCACACACGCAACATTCCGATGCAGACATGCCAACAGTCACTACCACCTCTGTGACCCCCACCTCCTCGTCTCCCTCCTCCCTCCCTGTGACGTCTACACTCACACCTCCATTCACCTCACCATCAGCCAGTGTTTCCATCACCAGCACACCCTCCACTCCAGTCCGCACACGTGCAGTCACCACCCCCACTGCCATTTACACGTCCCCTGTGTCCTCTCCCACTGTGTCTGTCACCCCCTCTTCCACACCACACAAACGCAGCCACCCACCCACCCAACAGCCATCCACCTCACGACAGCCTATCCCTCCTGCACCTGCACCCAAAGACAGCAAACGTGACTCACCTACAACCACATCCTCTCCCTCCACTCCCATTCCCACTGTACCTACCACTCTCCATTGTCCCAAGAAGCTCTTCCTCGCCACTACTAACTTCTTTCCTGACCCTGAGCCCCCCCTCCTTCTCGTCGGGGTAAGAAGAGTACCTCAGCCACCACCAGCCCTGCAGCCCCCTTGACAAGGGTGCAGGGGTATTGGAGCCCGCCAGCCCGCATGTCTGGATCTTCGCCCAGCAGCAAGGGGACAGCCAGCCCACCCCCTGGGAAGAGGAGCAGAAGGCGGAAGGGTCGCCGCAGGAGCCCGCCTTCTACATCCCCCCCGGACACCACCCAGAGACAGTCACCAGCCACAGCTCCAAAGGGAGGAAAGGGCCACAGGCCCACGACTAAGGAGGGCAAGGGCAGCAAGTCGGAGAGGTCAGGCAGCAGGCCTGCTGCCCAGGAGGAGCCCACAACCCCCATAGCCGCTGCCCCGGGAGGAACCGGCACAGCTGCCCCGGGAGAGCCCACCACCCCCATAGCCGCTGCCCAGGGAGGACCCAGCCCAGCTGGCCAGGAGGGCCCCACCACCCACAGCCCAGGTGGGCAGTGAAGGAGCACCATCCCCGCTGGCCAGGAGGGCACCACCAGGCAATTAGCAGTTGACCATAGATCGGCCGCCGTCTCAAGAACCGCTGAACTGGGCCCTTCAAGGCAAGGACCGCTGAACTGGGCCCCGCCGTCTCAAGAACCGCTGAACTGGGCCCTTCAGGGCAAGGACCGCTGAACTGGGCCCCGCAGTCTCACGCACCGCTCCGCTGGGCCCCGCCGTCTCAAGAACCGCTGAACTGGGCCCCGCCGTCTCAAGAACCGCTGAACTGGGCCCCGCCGTCTCAAGAACCGCTGAACTGGGCCCTTCAGGGCAAGGACCGCTGAACTGGGCCCCGCAGTCTCAAGCACCGCTCCGCTGGGCCCCGCCGTCTCAAGAACCGCTCCGCTGGGCCCCGCCGTCTCACGCACCGCTCCGCTGGGCCCCGCCGTCTCAAGAACCGCTGAACTGGGCCCCGCCGTCTCAAGAACCGCTGAACTGGGCCCCGCCGTCTCAAGAACCGCTGAACTGGGCCCTTCAGGGCAAGGACCGCTGAACTGGGCCCCGCAGTCTCAAGCACCGCTCCGCTGGGCCCCGCCGTCTCAAGAACCGCTCCGCTGGGCCCCGCCGTCTCACGCACCGCTCCGCTGGGCCCCGCCGTCTCAAGAACCGCTGAACTGGGCCCTTCAAGGCAAGAACCGCTGGCCCTTTGGCAGACGTGGCAGGGCAGGATCTATCTCGGGCAGGGCTGCAGGATGTCCTCTGGCCAACTTGCCTCCTCCAGTGGCAGTGGGGTCTGTTATGGACTGTATGGACTGTGGCTTTGCTCTCCCCAGGATGGCCCAGTGGGCAGGCCACCCACTGTATGGACTGTATGGACTGTGGCTTTGCTCTCCCCAGGATGGCCCAGTGGGCAGGCCACCCACTGTATGGACTGTATGGACTGTGGCTTTGCTCTCCCCAGGATGGCCCAGTGGGCAGGCCACCCACTGTATGAACTGTTTGGACTGTGGCTTTGCTCTCCCCAGGATGGCCCAGTGGGCAGGCCACCCACTGTATGGACTGTTTGGACTGTGGCTTTGCTCTCCCCAGGATGGCCCAGTGGGCAGGCCACCCACTGTATGGACTGTTTGGACTGTGGCTTTGCTCTTCCCAGGATGGCCCAGTGGGCAGGCCACCCACTGTATGGACTGTATGGACTGTGGCTTTGCTCTCCCCAGGATGGGCCAGTGGTCATGGAGTCCCCTCGTGGATCTGGCGTCGTGTACTCAAGTGGCTGAGGTGCCCCCCCTTCCCTTCCCCCTGAGGTGCCTGTCCTATTTTCTTTCTGATGCCCCTGCAGTGTTCTCTCCGTGGAGTTCTTGTCGTGGGACTGGGCCTTGTCCCTTTGCACAGGACCCCTGTGATCCACGGACAGTGGTTGGACTACATTTAGTAGCTGTATATATTTTGTACATAGTTTATTTATTTATTGGGATTACTGGTGTACATATTTCAATATATCTGCCCGTTTATGATCTCTTCTTTTGGTCTTTGCATTATTTCGGAGGGGGGTGGTTTGTGGGTTGTGACAGTGATCTGTGGGAATGCATTGATGTGTGTGTTGTAGTGGGTGTGGGTGGGTGGGTGTGTGCCGGTAATCTTTTCCCTCCCCTGTGTCGTAGGTGCAGGACTCACCGATGTCTTCCGCGCCGCCGGGCGTGCTCCTGGTATATGAGCAGGAATAGGAGTGCGGGGATGACCTGCAACTCTGGTTCCATACTGCCGGAATCTCGCGTGGAGTGCGTAGAGGTGAGCGTTTTCCCGTTCGTAGTCTGTTTCCGCCGTGTTCTTATCGGCGGTGCTCCCGCCCCGGAAAAGGTGGCAGATTGGTGGGTCGTAATAGGGTGGGCGGTACATTGTCTGCCGCTTGGCTGTTGGCGGGAACCGCCGCGCTGTTTGTTTGTACCGCCGTGGCGGGCGGAGTGTTAAGTTGGTGGGCTGTGTTGGCGGTTCCCGCCAGGGTCAGAATTGCATATTTTAGACCGCCGGCCTGTTGGCGGCTTGGCCGCCGCTTTATCACCGACCGCCAGGGTCAGAATGAGGGCCTAAGTGTCTTAAGTCTTTGAAAAGCAAACAAAGTCTCTTTCAAGCACAAAATACCTGGTTTACAGTGGAAAATCTCCGTAAAGGGCCGCAGAAGAAGAGATATGTGGAAAAATGGTGTGTGCGTCGATTTCTCCCCTGCACACACGGACTTGCGTCGTTATTTTTCATGCGGGGAAGTCGTGCGTCGTTTTCCGGGGCGCGGACAGTCTCTTTCTGTGGTTCGCGAATACCAGATGTCCCGGGGTCTGTGTGTGGATTCTTCGGCTTGTTTTCCGGCTGCGTGTCATTCCAGGAGGCTGTGCGTGGAATTTTCGTTCTCACAGCAGGCGTCACATCGATTTCCCCTCTGGAAGTCGGGCGGCGTTGTCCTTGCGTCGAAGTTCCGGTTGCCCCGAGGGTGTCGCGTCGATCAGCGTCGGTGTGCGGCGATTTTCTCACCGCGGAGCAAGCTGTGCGTCGAAATTTTCGGCGCACGAAGGGTCCAAATGAAAAAGAGAAGTCTTTTGGTCCTGAGACTTCAGGGAACAGGAGGCAAGCTCTATCCAAGCCCTTGGAGAGCCCTTTTACAGCCAGACAAGAGTTCAGCAAGGGAGCAGGCCAACAGCAGGGCAGCAGTCCTTTGAGCAGCCAGGCAGTTCTTCTTGGCAGGATGTAGTTTCTGGTTCAGGTTTCTTCTCCAGCAAGTGTCTGAGGTGGTAGGGCAGAGGCCCTGTTTTATACCCAAATGTGCCTTTGAAATGGGGGGAGACTTCAAAGAGTGGTTTAGAAGTGCACAAGGTCCCCTTTCAGTTCAATCCTGTCTGCCAGGGTCCTAGTAGGGGGTGTGGCAGTCCTTTGTGTCAGAGCAGGCCCTCCACCCTCCCAGCCCAGGAAGACCCATTCGAAATGCAGATGTATGCAAGTGAGGCTGAGTACCCTGTGTTTGGGGTGTGTCTGAGTGAATGCACAAGGAGCTGTCAACTAAACCTAGCCAGAAGTGGATTGTAAGGCACAGAAATATTTAAGTGCAGAGAAATGCTCACTTTCTAAAAGTGGCATTTCTAAAATAGTAATATTAAATCCAACTTCACCAGTCAGCAGGATTTTGTATTACCATTCTGGCCATACTAAATATGACCTTCCTACTCCCTTCAGATCAGCAGCTGCCACTTCAACAATGTATGAGGGCAGCCCCAATGTTAGCCTATGAAGGGAGCACAGTAGTGTAAACACGAACTTAGGAGTTTTACACTACCAGGATATGTAAACTACACATGTACATGTCCTGCCTTTTACCCACACAGCACCCTACTCTAGGTGTTACCTAGGGCACACACTAGAGGTGACTTATGTGTAGAAAAAGGGGAGCTTTAGGCTTGGCAAGTACTTTTAAATGCCAAGTCGAAGTGGCAGTGAAACTGCACACACAGGCCTTGCCCTGGCAGGCCTGGGACAAGGTAAGGGGCCAATTCCATGGGTGGTGTTGTACTGCAGTCCCCTGCAGTGTCAGTGGCAATCTCCTCCTGTGGGTCTGTGCCATGTTCCTCTCCCTGCTCGTTGGCGCTGATGGGGGGGCCTTGTGGGAGACCTGTGGGACATAGGGGGATACACTGTCAGACTCGCACGTATGTTTTTTGCCTCAGAATAAACATTTGCCTATATTTGGACTACTGTACTACATTGCCCATAATGCACTATTCTAGAGGTTGCTAGACTGGAATGGAGCTAGTCTGGAGGTGCCTGCTGCTGTGTACTGGGATTGTGTGTATAGTGCATTTGTGGGTGTGAAAGCATATATTTTGGTACTTACTTTTTGATGTTCCAGGTGCAGAACTGTCCACATCTCCAATGCTCAGTACAGCCTCCGGCTCCAGTGTTGTCTCCACCATGGTTTGTCTTGCTGTAGGGGGTGGAACAGTGGATGGGCCTCCTCCAGTGCCCTGCATCTCCCTCATGAGCTCTGCAACCCTCTCCTTGGTCCTGGAGCGAAGGTCATACCACCTTTTCCTTATTTCATCCAGGGTGCTGTGGCTTACCCCAATGGCATTGATCTTGTCCTGGATGTCTTGCCATATCTATTTTTGGGGGATGTCAGGGACACTCATTGCTACCGTGCCAAATAATTGGTCATGGTGCAGGCAGCACTCCTCAGTTAGCACCTCCAACTCCTTGTCAGAAAACTTGATTTTTCTTTTCCTGCCAGCACTGGTTGTCTCCTCCTGTGTAGCCATTGTTACTGCAGCTCCTCTCACCTGGGTGTGGCTCTGCAGTTTGGGCTGGGGTGGGCTCCTCCCTGTTCCATTTGGTTACTTCCTGGTTCTGATGTCATCACCGAGAACCAGGAAGTGGGTATTTCAACTGTTTTGTTCCACCTGCAGGCAATTTGCGAGTCAGACGCGATTTGCAACACTGGACCACACCCTTCGCGCTATTTGCGACCCCGCTGTTAGCGAGGTCGCAAATTGCGACCTTGCTAAAAATGGAGGTCGCAAAATGCAGTGCGACTCCTCTGCGACTCACTATTTGGAATGGCGAGTCTTTCTGGAATTTGGTTTTGCGAGTAGGAAATAGCGATTCGCATGGAGTCGCCATTTCCGAGTTGCAAGTTTTTTTCCTAGCTACATCTGGCCCAGAGTGTATTAACAATGATGAGGCGATGGCAAATAAAGTTGACAGTGTGGTGATGCAGTGAAGTCAGTCTGGCATCTATAGTATCATGCCTCTCTATGTCTCACACAATAGCCAGCTTGTTTTTTTAACAATTTATTCTGATCAGGTGCCGAACTACAACTACAGAAATATACTTACTTAAAAAAAAACTCAGACTACATACTTTGTGTTCTTGTATATTGGAGCCATTTTGTAATCCTGTGAGAGCATGCAGATAGATGCTGTGAGTGACTTTGAGAATATGATAGGTAAAAATTGTGAGAGTGATGTGAAACTGTAGTGATGGATGGGGAGACAATGCTCATCAGCGATCATGGGGATTTAGAGAATGACAGGGGCAGTAGGGGAATTCTGTTCTTTGGATGGAAGGTGCACAGAGAAACATTGATTTAGCAAGCTCTGAAAAATATATATATATAAAAATAAACGTTCTGCTCGGATCTTTCTAACAGCTTTACAAACCCGGTTTAACAGGAGACTCAGACTTGTTAAATATGTTCCCACTAGGCTACGTATTTTAGACCATGTCAGTGCTAGTGGCAGAATTCTGTGGACAAACAATAGATAAAACTGCCAATTGGGTACTCGCGAAGAAACGAGCTGTGATAAATTAGTTCTTGCTGGCACAGCACAAGAAAAGTGAGCTTTGAAAGAGTTACGCTGCCCTCCGATGGGTCTATAATAATAAGAGATCAGGGTACGTTTTTTAACCCTGCCTAGGGACTCCTGGAAAAAGTAGTTTTAATGACATTCTGCATAGTGGACCCCTTAGAAGGTTGGGGTATTTACTCCAAAACATCATATTGCTCCACTTCGATCGTTGTTCTGAGCCGGAGTGTTGTCGCACATCCAATGATGAAACATGCCTCTATTTAGTGGATGAGGGCAATTTTAAAACCACTGAGGGTTTTCCAGAGGGTGGGGACTTTGTTTCCCTTTTTTGTGTGTGCTAGGTTATTGGTTTGGGAGGACGGTGGAAGAGTGGTGCCTCTCACCTCTTTTCTTGTGAGTATAATAAAGTACCACCATAGTCTTTTATAGAACGCACACTGCCTGTCATTAGGTCAGAATGTAAATCATGCAGTGGCAAAGCAAATAGGTCTAGCATTGGCTACCAGCCTTTTAGCTTTGCCAATGCTTCTTTTGTTTTATCTTTAAAAAAATGTTGTTGGGAGATCAAACAGGTTCTTGCCACTTTAAAACAAGCATTGGCAAAGCCAACAGGTCTGCCTTTATGAAAGTTATTGGCTTTGCCAATGTCTCTTAGCCATGTTGTACAGCATAGGGGCTGCTGCTCAGCATGGCTAAACGTTAGTGTCATGACGCAGAGTGGCATAGGGAAGAGTAGCATTGAAAAGTGGCATGGAATAGAGCGCAGTGACATAGAATAGCATAGAGTGGAGTAAAAAGATGCAGAGTGGAGTGGGGGGCTGTGGAGGAGCATAGAGTGGTGTAGTGTAGAGTGGGTTAGTGTAGAGTGGGGTGGACTTGAGTGCCATAGAGTGGCATAGAGTGCAATGGTGTAGAGTCATGTAGAGTGGCATGGAGTGGAGTGGCATAAAACAGAAGGGGCATAGCGTGGAGTACATAGAGTATAGTAGTTGAGAGCAGAGTAGCGTACAGTGGAGTAGAACGAAGCATGGAGTGTGGTATATTGAAGTGACTTAGAGTGGTGTAGAGTAGTGAAGAGTGGCCTTGAGTGGCATAGATATTAGCTTCTGTAGTCCAGAGGTAGTCTAATAAATCACCTTTATCACTTGTGTTCAGTGGATACTTCGACAGATTGAGAGAAAAATTAAGATGAAGCCCCTTCCAAGTATGCATCTACCCAATAGTAGTAACCTCCAATACGAAGGAACTCAGAGGTTAGCCCCGTGAGCGATGTCACTAATACAAACAACATACAAGAAATTGAATTATTAACTACACCCTTACTTTGTTTCCATACACAATCTGGCACTGTCACGAGATTTGTATTCTGCCATATTTATGTTAAACACCAACCACCACTCAAAACTAACTTAGATACCAGGTAATTACTGCTATATGCATTTCCTGTCCACATTTTTCTGCATTGAAAGTTACACTGCTGTGTCCCCGCTCCCAACAAACGATCAGAGTGCGATTTACTCTTCCCCGCACCCTAGAGTGATTCAGTTCTTAAAGCACTCTTCCATAAGGGAATGAACGAAGCCCATTTCTCTATTTAACCTTATACTTTTAAAGCTGTAGCAATTTCCAGCTAGTAAAGGCTTCCCATGCACCACAACGCAGGTCACTAAAAGCTTTTTACCACATTGAGCGGCAAATAAAGTGATCCTTGCATTTAAACACAAATAAACCCTCACATGTAACAGTAGGCAATTGAAATCCTCATACATAAAACTGGATTAACATCCTCTGCCCTACAACCAAGAGCCCTACCCAAACATCAAAACACGTTGTTAAAGCCATTCGCTGTATCAGGATGTTTAGTTAACTCCTGAGCTGTGTCAGAATGCAAACTAAGGACAAAGGGCCACATGTACGAAATTCAGGTTTTGCAACTCGCAATTTGCGAGTCGCAAAACCTGGGGCCAGATGTACCAAAAAGCAAAATTGCGACTTGCAATTTGCGAGTCCATCCGACTCGCAAATTGCAAGTCGCAATTTGCTATGCAGTACGGTGTCTCAGACACCGACTGCGACTCGCAATGGGGTCGCAATGACCCACCTCATGAATATTCATGAGGTGGGTCACAAATTGCGGCCCCATTGCGAGTATGGGCACTCGCTAACATGGAGGCCTGCTGACGTCAGCAGACCTCCATGTTCGCGACCTGCTTTTAAATAAAGCAGTTTTTTTTTTTTTTGAAGTGTAGCCCATTTTCCTTACAGGAAAACGAGCTGCACTTCAAAAAAACCAATTTAATAAAAGTTATTTCCTGTATCAGAACATGCTTTACCCCCATCCACATAATTCAGAGAACTAAGGGCCAGATGTAGCAAAGCTTTAGCGAGTCGCAAATGGCGAAAATCGCCATTTGCGAGTCGCTAAAGCCACTTTGCTATGTAGAAATGCATTTTGGGAGTCGGAACCGACTCGCAAAATGCATTTCCGACTCGCAAATAGGAAGGGGTGTTCCCTTCCTATTTGCGACTCGCAATGGTATGCATTTTCATTTGCGACCGCGATTGCGGTCGCAAATGAAAGCGCAGTTACCATCCACTTGAAGTGGATGGTAACCCAGGAGCAAACGGGAAGGGGTCCCCATGGGACCCCTTCCCCTTTGTGTCTGGCAAAACAAATAATTTTTTAAGGCAGGCAGTGGTCCAATGGACCACTACCTGCCCTGAAAAATACCGAAACTAAAGGTTTCCGTTTTTTTTTCAAAGTGCAGCTCGTTTTCCTTTAAGGAAAACGGGTTGCACTTTGAAAAAAAAGACTGCTTTATTTAAAAGCAGTTACGGACATGGTGGACTGCTGTTCCCAGCAGGCCACCATCCCCGTGAGTGCCCTGAATCGCTATGGGGTCGCAAATTGCGACCCACCTCATTAATATTAATGAGGTGGGTCTTTGCGACCCCATAGCGACTCGCAGAAGGTGTCTGAGACACCTTTCTGCATTCCAAATTGCGAGTTGCAATTTGCGAGTCGCTGGGACTCGCAAATTGCAACTCTCAATTTGGAACCTTGCTACATCTGGCCCTAAAAGTCCAACAGTCTGTCTATCAAAAATGTTTATTAATAAGCCGTTATCCAACTTAGCGACTAGATAATGCGCTCAATTTGGCATGGATCCATCTAAGCAGCAGTCCAGACTGCAGTCATCGGTTGAACTACAGGAAAGCCGAGCATTAGGAATGAAGCAATATTTCGAGACAGCCCACTCATGGCGGTGCAGTATTAGAATAGTAGGAAAACCAAGCGTGAAGCTTCGACTTCATAGATTTCTAACACCACATACTACATCAGGAGCACAGACTGTGAGGGTTTGGGTGTAGTATATGATATGGCAGGGAGGCCTTATCATGCAGTACACTTGCAAATAACGTCCTCGATCTAGTTAGGTAAATTTACTCAACCTTAAGCTCAATTCTAAACTCAACCCTGATTAGCTCTGGCATCACACAGTAAGTCATAGCAAAGGAACATTGGGTAAAGCATTTAACAGCACCAAACAACAGAATATGAAAGTAATACAACATGAAAGAAACAAGACATCAATTTATAATATAGATAAAAATGTTCTGAATTTTTAGAGACCTCAAACATCAAACTTCACCGGAGGGTTCTGGAGATTCAGATTTTAGATGTAATAAATAATTTTTATAGCAACTGCACTTAAACATTGGCCAACACAAATTTTGGAAACTTTTGAAAAGTTTGAAAAAGTTAATACGACAACTCTGTCCCGAGTTGGGCTACCAAGTCCAGCAAGACAGAGGTATAGTGGCCTAGAAAGGATACTTTGGACAATTAACTGGCCGCTAGAGCATTTTTAAGGCAAGATCCAAACTTTACAGGATGACCACCATAGACATCAATGGAGTGGTGCTGAGGTATGCAGGCAAGAAGATGCTCAAAGGATGGTCTGGTTGTGGTGCGGTCAACAGGGGTGCCTTCGTGGTGAGTCCTCATTCCACAGGTAAAGTGGGGCAAAGATGGTCACAGAGGTGGAGGTCCCTCAAAGTCCTCTACATTGCAGCAGCTGGCAGGCCAATGCTGGACTACTGGTCAGTCTGCAAAGCAGATGGAACAAAATCCATTGGTGGGGGCTAGTGTCCCTTGGGTGCAAGTAATTCTGTCCTGGATAGCACTCACTGTAGCAGCAGACAAGGGTTTTGGCTAACTCAGATTCATCATCTTGGGTGCCTGGTGATTGATAGCGGCAAAACATCTGCAGTGGCTACCAACCTTGCAACTTGGGCAACTTCAGCTTTTGTGTCCCTGGCACTGGTTCCAGGAGATCAAGTGACTGATCCTTGGAGTCACAGCTGTTGTTGGATGTCTGGAATTAACTTTTCCGCGAGCCAGGAGCTGTAGAAATAGTCCGATCTTTGTTAGAGTGCAGCAGGTGCAGTCCTTTTGAGAGTGCAGCCTCTCTTTTTGCAGGTCCAAGGGCAGCTGGGCGGTCCTTCTTTGGTCCTCTCTCCAATTCCAGTGTGATCATAGGGTCTGGGTGCCAGGTGTGCTATATTTATCCCAGAAAAGTGCCCTGAGGGGACCACATGGTCACCAGTCAGTGGGCTATTGGCGAGTCACTGCAGCAACAGAAGCCATAGCTAATGCAAATTTGGCCACTTCATCAGCCAAAGTGTTGCCAATAACGTGTACACCTACACGTTGATGGCCCAATGTATGGACTACATGAACACTCAATATCTTATCCTTCCGATCAGCCACGCTCTCCCATAGAGTTCTGTGTTTTATGGTATTCCCTTTTGAGTCTCTCAGCCCATTCAATTTCCAATGATTAAGATAATCATTGTAGGACTGGAGACAGTAGTACGAATCACAGACAATCAGTGGGCTGTCCTGGATCTGTATGTTCTAGCGCTAGAATAAGGCTTTAGGTTCAGCAAGCTGAGCTGTGCAATCCCCCAGGGTCTGTGTGTAGGTATTTGGGGGGGGGGGGTGGAATACCATCCTTCATCACGTCGCGCACAGTTGTGCAAGTGGCTGAGTATTGATGTTTAGTACCTACGGCTGGTTGTGCTGAACCATCAGTGTAAATGACAGAATGGTATATGTGTAGGAAGCTGACCTGGTGTGTGGTGGGTACCTAGGGTACTTACACCTTATAGACGGTCCAGGTATCCCCTTATCAGTGTAGTGTAGTCATTGTCTAGAAGTCAGTAGGCAAGCTCTTACCTCCACCAAAGTGGGACAGCTGGAAGAGAGGACCTTCGGGACCACTTCAGTCCACCACCCATTCAGGTCCCCCACACCTATAAAGCTAAATGGGGTGATAAGGCATTTACGGTGGCTGCGGGCAAATGCTGGAATTCACTCCCCTTGTTCATTAGGGAAGAACAACATTTTCTGGCCTTCAGGAGGCTAGTTAAAACTTGGATCTTTCCGCGTTAATCTGCCTTTTTGTACTCTCCTTTGCTCTTTGGCACCTTACTTCCCCCTTCTGAGCACTTTGATTCCTCGGCCGGAATGTGCTTTATAAATACAAATACAAATGATGCAGAATCCATGCAGCTCAACGGTAGAGAGGATCCAAGCCCCCGGTCGTCATTGCAGATGATGCCTGAAGAAGCAGGTTAGTGATACCTTCAACCCTAGGGAGATCTTCTTCCTCATGATGCAGGCTGGAGACTGGCTGTCTCCAGTGGATGCACAACTGGGAGACTGTTGCAGTTGCTGGCAGGGGCTGGTTATACAATGTTGTGGGAGGCATATTGCTTCTTTGTTGCAGCTTGTAGGTTCCTGGAGGGTCCAGATGCAGTTTTTTCAGTGAAAAGTATAAGTAAATGATTCAGAGGAGTCCTGCTGGACTTTTGCAATCCGAATCTGAGAAACCACCCAAGAGAGAGACCCTAAATAGCCCTGAAAGGGGGATTGGTCACCTAACAAGGGAAGCACCTATCAGGAGAGGGCTCCGACATCACCTGCTGGCACTGCCCACTCAGATACTCCCAGAGTTCCCTGCCAACCTTGGAAACAAGATGGCAGAACCCAGGGACTCTCTGGAGGAGCCCAGTACACCACCCCTGGGGAGAAGATGGACAGGGGAGTGGTCACTCCCCTTTTTCTATGTCCAGTTTCATGCCAGAGCAGGTAGTGGGATCCCTGAACCTGGTGTAGACTGGATTATGTAAGGAGGGCACCAAATGTGCCCTTCAAAGCATTTCCAGTCGTTTGGGAAGGCTACCCCTGTCAAGCTTGTAACACCTATTTCCAAAGGGAGAGTGTGTAACACTCCTCTCCCAAAGGAAATCCTTTGTTCTGCCTTCCTGGGCTTGAACTGTTCAAGCAGTTGGAGGGCAGGAACCTCTGTGTGAGGTGGCAGCAGCTGGGGCTGCTTTCGAAACCTCAGAAGGATAAGATGGCAGTACTGGGGGGTCCTCTAAGGAGCCCTCAGACTACATGGAATCATACAACCAATGCTTGCACTAGCATTGGGGTATGATTCCAACATGTTTGACACCAAACATGACCATCTCCAGAGTTGCCATTATGTAGCTGGTCATAGGTAGTGACCCATGTCCAGTGCACGCATAAAAAAGCATCCCCGCACTCACAAAGTCTGGGAAAATGGGACTGGAGTTTGTGGGGGCACCTCTGGTAGTGGGCTGGAAGGCCTGCCATAGGGGTGACTTACAAGTGACCTGGTGCACTGTAAAATGGCAGTGAAAGAGTGCTTGCACCTTTTCACGCAAGCTGCAGTGGCAGCTCTGCATACACTTTGCATGGGCACCCTATGTGTGGCAAAATATATGCTGCAGCCCATAGGGTTCCCCTAGAACCTCAATGCCCTTGGTACCTAGGTACCATATACTAGGGACTTATAAGGGGCATCAGTATGCCAAATGTGGAGTGAAATACAGAGTTTGGAGAGGGCATAATAACTGGGGTCCTGGTTAGCAGGTTCCCAGTGAACACAGTCAAGCACACTGACAAAACAGTTAAACATACTGACAAACAGGCAGAAAATGGGGGTAACCATGCCAAGAAAGAGGGTTCTTTCCTACAATATGTCAAGCGGCAAAATGTCTAGAGGTGCGGGTACTCCTGTTCGTATTGAAGAAATTGTTGTGTTTGAAGTTTCGGATCAAAGATGTAATCAACATTGGTGTCAGTCAGGAAGGATGCCCACTGAATCCAATGTGGATGTAATGCTTTAGCATTATGAACGCTTGCTTTGGTCACGGCCTTTAAGGCTGGCACCTGGGTAACACTCATGATGCGTTTCCCTTGGGCAAGTGGTCTCTCCTTGATGACAGCCATGTGTACTGCAGTTAGAATATTTCTGTGGGTGCAAAGCGTTGTTCTGCATTGAAATATAAATGTGATTTGTATGCTATGGGCACCATGTTTCCTTCTTTAAAGGTGACATAAGTGAACCCAATGGCACCAGCAATTATTCTGATGACTAACTTTATTTTGTTATCATGGGTGTGTAAGTGTTTTGCTTCTAGCATGTCCTGTTGCAATCCTCTAAGGATGCGTGTGTGTTCTACTGTCCAGTGTCTGCTAGAAAAATCTGGGTGTATTAAGTCATAGAGAGGCTTGATATGTTGTGCAAAGTCAGGAATGTAAGTTCTGACAAATTTAAAGAAACCAATTAAAGACTGTAGTTTCTTGATGGTATTTGGTGGATGGAGTTGAGCACACTTCTCTAAACAGTTCGGAGCCAGGCTCCTGCCCTCGTTTAATAGCTCACTGAGAAAGATTATTTTACTTTTCCTAAAATTAAATTTGTAAACAGGGGCTGCAAATCCTAGAACAATCCGATTAACCCTTGCAAGATTAATGTTGAGGTTGTCATCTGTAAGATAGGTGTCATCCACATAGGACAACACATCAGAATCAAAATCATGCAATATTACACTGGCTGAGAACAGCCCTTGGCTGTTTTTGTAGCCTTGGGGCAAACTACAGAAGTGTTTTTGTGAGCCAAATGAGAATGGACTTAGGTTCCGACTTTTGTGTGCTAAATTCTGGCAGAAAAAACAGTTAGAAATACCCAAGGTCGTTTTGTATTTTTTTACCCACTATAATGATAATTAATTCTGTACTGTGTGAATTTTGTATTGCGTATGTGCGAGTATGACTGTTTAAGTGTCTATAAACTAAGACTATTCTGTATGAATGGTCGGGTTTTGCAACGGGGAGTAACAGATTATCCAATGCAGAGACAGAGGGCTCAATTAGTCCCTGGTACTCAAGCTGAGTAAGGAGTTCCCTCACTGGAGCTATGGCTTCGTGTTTAACTGGATATTGGGGCTGAGGCTGGGGTATAGACCTAATTGGTATTAATCCTTAGCCCAACCTACATGATTGTGGTATTGTGTGGGTGCCTGCACTAAAGCCCAGTTGACAGTGTAGGCTTGTTTTACCGATTCTGGAACAAGATCAGAGAAAGAAGGCCAAATGACATCTTCCCCATGTGGGAGCTCACAGACGTGCTCAGGTGGCCAGTCTCTTTCGGCCAGTAGGATATCACTACTAAGTTCATCCCAGAGTATCACACTAATGATGCGCTCACTGTCTTCCTCCATTTGGATGTTTAAATCATAAACCCTGTCAAGTGGGAGAACGTGCCCGTCAGTAGTCTCGACTGCAATAAAGTTGCTAGTTGCTGTCACATCCAGATGATCTTTCAGACTCTGGCAACATATTGTGATTTCTGATGCACTGTCTATCAGTGTCACTGCCCATGTCTTGTTCTTCAGTAATGTTCTCAAGTTTACTGGCATTTTTAATTGACAGTACAGCCACAATTTTCTTTTTAAACTGTGGCTTTTGTTGTTTGGACTTGTCTTCTTTTTTGTCTGAAGACCGCAGTGAGTCTTTTTATTCTGTTTCACATAGTCAGGACGTTGCTCCGACCTGCCCACTCTCTCATTTTGTCTATCCAGTGCTTCCTGAAAGGAACGAGAGGGGCGTGAATCAATATATCTGTCAGGAGCTTTTATATTCTCTCTATTTCTGAGATTTAGGCCCTCATTATGACATTGTCAGTAAATCCCGCTTACTGCCATGCCGACTGCCGCCAATATAATGCCACCGCAGCAGATAACCACAAAGCATATTATGACACACACATATCAATCCGTCACTATACAGCCACAAACACAACTCTGCCAGCCCAATGGTCAGTGATAAACTGGCAGTATCCAAACCCGCACCGGTACGCCAACAGAACTGCACCCACAGAATTATGACCCACGAATCACCGCGGCGGACATTCAATGGTGGTAAACCATTGGCGGTACATACTGCCACACTCAATACACACACTCAAACAAAACTAGACCACTTTGGACAATTCAAACTACGCACACCTGACACACATACACACCCACACACCCACACCACTATAAAACACACACCCACATTACCCACAACCCTTTACGACTAGAGAGAATTGCCACCAGAGAAAGACAGCAAGAGCACCCATACAACTAGAGCCACATAACATCATCACCTACACACCATCCACGCACCTTACATCACACACCCTACTACATCACCCCACACACCCTCACCCACATCACTCACACTACACCCATGGCACCGCAACAACACCCCAGATTCTCTGTGGAGGAGCTGAGGGTCATGGTGGAGGAAATCATCCGGGTAGAGCCACAGCTATTTGGATCACAGGTGCAGCAGACATCCATTGCTAGGAAGATGGAGATATGGCGGAGAATCGTGGACAGGGTCAACGCGTGGGACAGCACCCCAGAACAGGAGGAGGTGGAACGACCTACCAGGGAAGGTACGTTCCACAGCAGCAAGACACCAACTAGCTGTACAGAGAACTGGCGGTGGACCCTCACCTCCTACGCCACAACTAACAACATGGGAGGAGCAAGTCTTGGCAATCATGCCTCCTGAGGGCCTGGCAGGAGTAGGAGGAGGACTGGACTTTGGTAAGTCAAGTCTCTATTACTATCAACCCCCCACCTGCATGCCATCACAAACCCTCACCCATACCCTCACTCCCATCACTTCACCACCTCCCACATACCCCACCATCACAACCTATTCATCCCAATACCGAGCCCTGTATGTAACACCAATCCATGGACACCCCTCACAGACCTGCATGGACACATATCACCACTGCGTGCACACTGGAGACAATCACCTAGCCCACCAAATAGCTACTCACTCAAAGGCAAATCTGCCAGGGCAACAACAACCATAGAGGGCAACACACCCATGCACATGATGTCACACGCAGAAACAATAACACTGCATTTACATCCCCACAGGTCCCCCAGCCAATGTCACCAGAGAAGAGGTGCCAGCAACATCCAGTCACCCCCCCAGAAGAGGCCCACAGTGATGACAGTAGCTCTGCTTGCCTGGATCTGGATGACCAACCTGGCCCATCAGGGATCTCCGGACAGTCGGTTACCCAGGCACACTCTCACACCACCACAGAGCCTCCCCCCTCAGGAAACACCACCACAGCACCCACCCAGCAGGCCCTTACCTCTGTCCCCAGGACACATCAATCAGCAGTGTGTCCACCACTACAGGGACCCCAGCCCACCCCACAAACACAAGATGATCAGGGACCTGGGGTCAGTGGCAGTGGGGACACAGTTCAGAGGACAGAGGTACAGGACAACAGGGAAGCTGGGAGGACTGCTGTGTGACAGGGAGAGGACAGGCCCAGGGAACTGACCCTCCAGGAGGCACTCACGTGCGATCCTGGGAGCATACCAGCATTCCCAGGATACGTTGGGCCAAATACTGGACAAGTTGCAGGAGAACATGCAGCTGCAGGAGGGACAGTACCTGGGGATCAGGGAGGACTTGAAAGACATCAACACCACCCTGGTCTCCAGTGCAGAGGGGCTGGCAGACTTGGCTAACACGATGAGGGAGACAGTGGCACCCTACCGGGCCTCTGCCACTGGCCACACCGAAGACTAGCCCTCCACCTCTGCTGCCGCTAGTGGACAGGAGGCCCCACCACAGGACCAACAGGCCACCAGCACCCCACCCCCTGCAGAAGGAGAACCCCCCGCAAATGTTCCCTGCGATCCAGGCAGAAGCCAGAGACTATTGCCAAGACCCCAGCCAGGAAATTAGACTCTCCTGAGTGTCACCCTTGTGTCCCACTCTTTCACCCTCTCTACCTTGAAATGTCATTGCTCCTCTTCCTATGCCCCCTTGGACAATGCACCTGTGATATAAATAGATTGGGCTTCTAACCTGGACTTTCCTCTACCATCACCCCAGCCCATTGTACATCCCCCTCTACCTCTTAGCACTTCAATAAACACCCTGTGAAAGTATGAAGTATGTCAAATGATTTAACTATGTATTAGTTTAACAAGGTTTAAACATTGAAAATCAACTGTACAAAAATGTATACATAGGAATGACCTGTAGTTGGCTGCAGTCAACACACCAGGAGTGATAGTAGGGCACATATATCTGCAAATAGAGATGCTAAAGGTTACAGTGAGTCACAGAAGGGGGAAAATCAGCCTGCCAGTGAGAATGTCAAACACAAAACTGTCAATTAAATGTGAAGTTACACTGTCTTACCTGTGTGTCATTGGAAGTATTGACTAATTATTGTTCTTCTGTTGTCCTCATCCTCATCCTCCTCATCTTCATTGTCCACAGGGTCCACTGCTGCCACACGGCCATCTCCAGGCTCATCCTCCTGCAGAAAAGGCACTTGGTGATGTAAGGCAAGGTTGTGCATCATACAGCATGCCACGATGATCTGGCAGGCCTTCAGGAGGCCAAAGGTCCTCTCTATAATTATTCTTGTTCGCCCATGTGCCTCATTGTAACGTTCCTCTCCCCTTGTCCGGGGATTCCTCACAGGGGTCAGTAGGCATGAGAGGTTGGGGTGACCAAAGTCACTTGCAAATATCGAGGGACAACTGCTAGCCACACACCAACCCTTAGGGCCCACACCATACCCATACACCAACAAATACCGGGTGGGAGCCAGGGCTCACCTATTAGCCAGACCCTGTGCCTCTGTAGTTGAGCCGTCACATATGGGCATCATGCACAGACCCAGGATGTTTTGCATTGATGTGGGAGATGTACTGGTCTGCCAGGCACACCATCTGCACATTCATGGAGTGAAAGCTCTTTCAATTTCGGAACACCTGTTCATTTCGGCAGAGGGAGTGGGGGCAAATGCAATATGTGTACCATCAAGTGCCCCAGTAATGTTGGGGATATGTCCCATTGCATAGAAATCAGCTTTCACTGTGGCCGAATCCTCCACTTGGGGGAAAATGATGTAGCTGCGCATGTGTTTAATCAGAGCAGACAACACTCCGATCAGCACTATTGAGAATATTGGCTGAGACATTCCTGCTGCCAAGCCTACTATCACTTTGAAGGGGCCAGTTGCCAGGAAATGGAGCACTGACAGCACTTGCACAAGAGGGGGGATCCCTGTGGGGTAACGGATAGCAGATATTAGGTCAGGCTCCAATTGGGCACACAGCTCTGTGATTGTGGCCCTGTCCAGTCTATAGGTGAGGATAATGTGCCTGTTCTCCATTGTTGCCAAGTCCACCAGGGGTCTGTCCATGGGGTATGTCTCCATCTCCTATACATCCGCAGCGGTTGCAATCTATGGGGCAAAATGGAGAGCAGATGGTTAGTATCTCTTATTTCCAACCACTACACTTCAATGCATGTTGTGATTGTAACAGGATTTTGTTGGAGAGGTCCAAATGGTGCATATGTGTACTGTGACACAGTTAGGAGCCCTTGCCTGCACCCCCCCCACTGTGCAACTCCTCATTGGTTAACATTGGGCCCTATGGGGTACAGTGGCCAATGGTGATGCACGCCGGCGGTGACGGTATGCACCGCTGGGTACGTCATTGCCATTTTCTAGCTGTTCACTCACTTGCTACCTAACCTTCAACAGGAGAGGACCTACACTGCGAGTGCTGCTGTGACCTGTGTCTGGAACTGACCATGGCTCGTGTCATTGGGGAAAGGGCCCCTGCCTTCACCTCGGCGGAGTTGGACCGACTGGTGGATGGGGTCCTACCCCAGAACCGAATGCTGAATGGGCCTCCAGACCAACAGGTGAGTACACTGTGAGTACGATACATGGGGCGTGAATGCATGGAGTGCTGTGTGTGAAGGCCTCATGTAGGGGGTGTGTGGTGGATGGGCCCTGGGCAGCGTGCTGTATGTATGGTGGGCCATCTCTGTTCTAATGGGAATGGGAAGGGGAATGGTGGGCCATAAGTGTAACAGGCAGGACGGTCGGACTAATATCTTTCCCTGTGCCCATATCCCTGCAGGTCAGCGCCCATCAAAAGAAGGGTATATGGCATGCCATCGCTAAAGATGTGAGGACCCTGGGGGTCTATCGCCGGTGGAGCACCCACTGTCGCATACGGTGGGAGGACCTGAGACGCTGGGCACGGAAGACTGCAGAGACCCAGCTGGGGATGGTCTCCCAACGAGGAAGGGGTGCCTGTCGAACCATGACCCCCCTGATGACCCACATACTGGCGGTGGCCTATCCGGAGCTGGATGGGCGCTTGGGGGCATCACAGCAGCCACAAGGGGGTGAGTACAGTGCCCCAATATACAACTTGCGCTCGTGGGGTGGTATCCGGGTGGGGGATGTGGGCCTGTGGGTGCCCCTAGCCCAGGTCTGACATTGCAGAGTAAGTGCCATGTTGGGCAGGGTTCTGATATAAAAAACCTCCAACCAAGCCAGTAGGCATCCACTACTGGGCAGGGGTCTGTGGGTCTCAGGTATGCTGCAATTGGCATTAGGTGTCCCTATCCATGGCCTGGTGACTAGCATTGTGACTGGTAGTGCACTGCCTGGTGCAAAGGGCTGATCCCTGTGTGTGTGTGTGTCGTGTACCCCAAAAGTAGTGTTGTTGCCGCCATTAACCAAGTGTATCCTTTGTCTCTTCCCCCCCATTTTGTTTTGTCACCCTGTCCTTCTGTGCATTAGCATCATCTGGTGGAGGAGCTGAGGCACCGGTGACGGAGGGAGCTGCATCCCATAGGATCTATATGATGTCTGACGGTGCCCATCACTGGGATAAGTCCCCCGATAAACCCAGAAGTGATAGCATTAACTGCTACCATGAAGCTTAATCTAGAAATGGCACACGTCTGATTTAATATATGCAAAAACTAAAGCAGATATTAAAAGTGAATGATCTAGGGTCTTCCTCAGGAAAGGTGATCCAGGAGTAAAATGTTCTGTTTGGTATCTTCACTAGCTTCTACGATGAATGTGACAACCCAGCCCTCTTCTGTTAGGCCATGTGCTATTAGGAGTAGTTTTTGTGCTTGCCTGGTATTCTCAGGAATGTTTATGGCATTAACCGTATAGTGAAATGGGTAAAAAGGTGGAACACCAAGTGGGGAGAAAGTCCTTTTAAGAGTTCGATCTTGAAAAACCTACAGCCTAGTTGGGTGCTTCCTGTTCAGCTGAGGAGGATTTTCCCCAAGACCGTGGACGTCTCATTATGATGTTACTTAGGGTACCTGTTGTATGTGAGACAGAGATACTCAGGGTATTTGTAAATTAGTGCCTAAACACCATCATTGGTGGTGCCATGTCGTAGTTGGACTCTTGCTCTAGGCAAGATTGCTGGTTTAGGGATGACAGCACTTTTGTTTGAAGGTGACTAGGCCAATCCTACAACAAGTCGCAACTTTCAGCCCAACAATCCCGGCTCACAAGCAGTACCTCACTAAAAACACAAATAGTAGATTTCTAAATTACCCTTTTCTCACATGAGAAACATGTCTCAGTAACACACAGGCAATTAAAGAAATGCAGTGAAGTTTTCAGTAGGTTTTATTACCAAGACTGCAATCTACTGTAAATTGCATGGGCTGCACTGATTAGGATACTGAACAATGCAAGAAACAGAATAGTAAAAATGAGAGTCATGAATACAAAGACCCCCACCATCTTGTAATAACATAAGATGTAAAATAGGCCCTAATACCGAAGCATGATGAACCTAATCTCTAACCCAAAAGAGAACTAGGGGCCAGATGTAGCAAAGGGTTTTTCCCATTCTGTGTCAATGGGAAAATGTGTTCATACATATGGCCCTAGGTGTGTTAAACCTAATCTGCCAGTACCGTGTCCATGAGAAGAGCCCCCCGAACCCTTGTTACCTTGGAATGAGGTCTCTAGATCAGACTCCGTTGGGACACGAAGGCTGGGTCTGCATCAAGGTGACGTGTAGCATAGATAGCGTTGATGGCATCTGATAGGAATCCCTCTGATAATCATGTCTGTGTGAGATGTATTTATACAGATCTTGTAGGACCCCTGATGCAGGTATGGTCCCAAACAATAGATAAGAAGGCATGCGTGGGGCAACAATTATATAAGCAATTCCCTGAAAAGGTACATTATGTTACTGTTAAGTGAAATTGGGAAAGTAAATAATGTGAATACCTACATATCTCATTTATCTTTGATGCTGATAGTGACGCCTTTACGGAATGGCACTGATAACGTGAAACTAAAACATCTTCCTAACTATAAACAAAGCAGCCATCTTGGCAGAAATATTGAAATAAATGTGCTAAAACAGAGAAAGTTAAGTAAGTTAAAAGTCACTGGGTGACGAGGGCACAGGCCTGCAAGCCAGTAGGCTAAGCTAAACTCCTGATTCTCATTAAAACTAAATAGGATCCACTACAGGAGCTGTAGGAATAGTCCAATCTGTGCTAGAGTGCAGCAGGTTCAATCCTTCTGAGAAGGCAGCCCTCTCTTTGTGCAGGTCCAAGGGCAGCTGGGCAGTCCTTCTTTGGTCCTATCTCCAATTACAGTGTGATCTGAGGGTCTGGGTGCCGGGGTTGCTTTATTTGCCCCAGGAAAGTGTCCTAAGGGGACCATATGGTCACTGGCTAATGGGCTAAGGGGGTTCCCTCCTGCCTATGTGATGAAGGTCCTGTGATGTCTGGCATCTGGCTCTCCAAGGATGGTTGTCCCTTCCTCTGCTGCCAGGAGCTTGGTAGCCCATCCTAGAGATGTGGCTACATGAAGGCTACATGCCCACGGTAAAACCATTTGGGGGTGAGTTTCTCCTCTTTGGCTCCGTCTCCATTCTGTCTACAGGAACAAATGGCATCCTCCTCAGGGGTATTGGGCCGGGCAGCCCATAAAAGGGGGCTTCTCCTTCGAAGCTCACCTCTGGGCTACACCCAAGTGGCCATCCTGGCATAGAAGGTGAAACCTCACTGCAGCAGTACTGCCTTTGTTTTTGGGACTGGAAATCATTCATGTCTCTCCCCAGGTAGTTAGAAAGCTGTTTGTGTGTGTGTGAGGCTACTGAACGAGCAGAGCACAGAATGGCAACATTCTGAAAGTTGCCTACCTTTAATCGTGACATTAATTTCAGCCCGGCCACCAGGTCGCATTTAATGAGACAATTAATTTGATACCATACATGACCTAGTTTAGTAGTCCCAGTCACATGTTAGCCAGGTTGGAATGCCACCTGGTAACCCTGTTGTTCGAAATGGGGTCTCTAGTTGGAAGAGGTAAACACCCTTGTCCAAGTAGGGACCACAGTCCTAGTCAGGGTAAGTCACAATCCGATCTAAATAACCTGTGCCCACCCTCTGGTAGCTTGGCACTGAGCAGTCAGGCTTAACTTAGAAGGCAATGTGTAAAGTATTTGTGCAATAACCCATACAGTAACACAGTGAAAATACCACAAGTATACACCACACAAGTTTAGAAAAATAGTTAATATTTCTCTGAATAAAATAAGGTTGAAACCAATGTACACAAACAGAGTTATGAATTGTTAAAGATTAAATCCCACTAAAGCGCTTAGAAACACAATAACTCCAATTGGGGCTATCACGGCATCGTTGACGGAGTCGTTCCCAGTAATTCGACACCATAGTGCCCAGTAATGGAGTTGCATGGACCTCCAGGCACAGTAACTTTTGAGAACGAAGAAACAAAGACATCACACGGAGTTGGGGAGATGACATGTCGCTTGGGCAAATGCGCCGTCAGTCCCTTAAAGCTTCTGATGAGAAGAGGCACTGGTTCTGCACTGCGAGGTAGGTTGAGGTCAGGCGTCTGTTCTGTCTGGGTGCAGGGGGAGCTGGTGCTGCATCGGCTGCAATGAATCAGTCTCTTGTGACCTGGAGGGGTTGATGGATCCAGTCAGCCACAATGTGATGTGTCAACTTTGAGGCTTGTGTTGCAGGCCATGGTCGTTGTGTGCAGCGATGTCCATGGAGCAGGAGCCGGCTGCAGCGTCAGTGCTGGCAACGCTGAGGTTGTTCCTGGCCTCGCTGAAGTCAGAAAACTAGATCAAAGCTAGTGGCTGAAGTCTTTGCTGTCCCTAAGAGTTCAAAACAGGAGGCACGCTCAATCCAAGCCCTTGGAGAGAACTTTTGGGGAAGGCAGAGCCCTTCCAGCAACCTCAGAGGCCAGCAGGGCACAGGGCCACAGCTGGGCAGCAGTTCTTCTCACCAAAGCAGTCCAGATGAGTCCTTTGGGCAGCCAGGCAGCTCCTCTGACAGAGATCAGGTGTAGATCCAAAAGTGTCTAATTCGATGGGGTCACAGACCCCGTTTATATATCCAACAGGACTTTGAAGTGAGGGAAACTTCAAAAAGTGGTTTTGAAGTGCACAGGTTCTCGTGTCTGCCAGGATCCCTGTGGGGTGGTATCAGTTGTTTGTGTGAGGGCAGGCCACTGGCCTTTGAAATGTAAGTGTGAGCCCCTCCACCCTTCCTGCCCAGGAAGACCCATTCAGTATGCAGATGAATGCAGATGTGACTGAGAGTCCTGTGTTTATGGTTGTCCAGCTGGAATGCACAAGGGGAGCTGTCAACCAGCACAGATCAGATGTGGATTGGAGACAGGCTGTAAGGCACAGATGGCAGTAAGTGCAGAAAAATGCCCACTTTCTAAAAGTATAATAATCGGGGTTCTCCTGTATAACTGCGCAGTGTGAGTGAACTATGTGTTAGTATAAGTGTTGCAGTGCTATTTACATAAAAACGAAAACCAAACTGTGGTTAAAAGCATGAGGTCTTAAATAAGCACCTATAACCATAGGTACTGTGAGCCTCCTGAAATTTTCAAAAGTCAATCCACAATTTCTAATAGAATGTTGACGTTTTGACCCCAATCAAAGAAATTAATTCAGGTGGGTCATCATCAGCACAGAATATTGAAATAGGAAGCATCTAGAATACAAAACAGAAAGCATGTATCAGTACTTTGCCCTCCATCTGGTCAGTGTCTATTAATTCAACAGTACAACATATTGTATGGTTATACTGGCAAATCCATATATAACATGAGGTCACTACTTCTTTATGTGATAGTTAGTTGACCTCTTAAGAGATAGAAACAAAATTTACCTAATTAATTTAGAAAATAAACCAATTTGAAGACATACTCACCCCTATTTGATTGTACTCAGACCCATCCTAGTTGTGTTAACAATAAAACTATACCAATTCGCCTTCCATCTCGTGTAGCCCTGGTGTGTTGTCAATAATACCACTTTTTTACTTTGCCATCTAGAGAAAAATTATATATATATAAAATTAAGGCCCTCATTACAACCCTTGTGGTCAGTGTTAAAGCTGCGGTAATCCCGCCAATAGGCCGGCGATAAAAAAAATGGGATTTGGACCCTGGCGGTTACCGCCATCCAACACCACCACTTTAACACACCGACCGCCAGGGTGGTAATGGCCGCTGGGCTGGAGACTTCGGTCTCCAGCCCGGCGGCCGTCACATTCCCACCCTCGGGATTACGACCCGGCCTACCTCCATGGGTTCCGTGGTTCTTGTACTGCCACGAAAACCATGGCGGTAGGAACTATCAGTGCCAGGGAATCCCTTCCCGGCACTGATAGGGGTCTCCCCCGCCCCCACCCCCTTCCCAGAGTCCTCTCCCACCCGTTCCTGTCCCCGCACATTTCCACACCCACATGCGCACTGATATACATACATGCACACACGTATACCCACCTCCACCCACTCATGCACACCTACATACCCACACACCACAACACACACCAACATACCGTGTCACACACATGCATCCATAACACACAACACTCACAATCACTCATTCACGCATGCATCCAACTCGACTCACACACACATGCACGCATCCCAAAACATTCATATACCCCCCCCACACACCCCTCTTCGGTCGGAGAATCCAACTTACCTGCTTGCAGGGGGTCTTCCAGCTGGAGACGGTCTGCTGCGCTTTCTGTCAGCAGCAGCGTCCACCAGCAAAACACCGCCAGGCCGTATCATTGCTCATGATACGGTCAGCGGTGTTTTGCTGCAGTGGCGGTGCTGCTGTCAGCAGCACCGCCTTACGGCCGTCCGCCACCATGACCGGTGCCGGTGTTCCGCCACATTTCTAGCGGAATACCGTCGGCAGTCATGATACGTGTTGGCGCTGGTAGCCACGGCGGCAGTATGTTGGTGGCCGTCGCCGTGGCGGTAGGCGGTCAATACCGCCAATGTTGTAAAGAGGGCCTAATTGTCTTATTGTTGTTTCCAAGGTCGAGGCTACTGTATAGGGTTTGAAAATAAACCTGAAAATTGCTTTATAGTTACCTAATGGCTTCAGGAAGGTCTTAGATGGTTCCATGAAAATGAGCCAAGTGTTTAAAGTCCTTTTTAAAACTTGTTGGCGTGGTCCTATGTTAAATTTAAGGATCTGCAGCCCTGATTGAATCAGGTTAAATGCTCTAGTTTTGGGAAGAAAGTAAACAAAATATAATGAAGTCAGATAAATGAGTATCTGCCAGCTAAAAATTGCAGCAATCCTGTTGATTCCACCTGCTTACTTTGTTGGTAGTTCAGCGGCATGGTGAATCCATCAGAGCCTGCTGCCTATCTCATTCTATTTATAGATGAGGAAGCCAGCCTTACGCAATTTGCATGAGGATAGGCTCTGCTGCCATCTAGTGGCCAAAAAGTAGATTGTTCCTCTATTAAATAAGGAAAGTCTAGTGTTACAATGGCTATTCTTTTTCTAGTCTACAAAAAAGAAAATAAGAATTATATTACTTGGGCCAAAAAGACAGTGGAGGCAAAACTAAAATTATGTAGTGATAGAACATAACCCTCTATGTAAATCCAGGTTATGATTCTATACTGAACCGTTTTCATGAATGCATGCATCTTAAGGTTTTGTCTGTTTTAATTTCCGACTGTGATTTCATCCAATCTGTGATGGTTCTAATAATATGTTTGTGACAGCTAATAGTTACCCTAAGGCCAGGTTAATTGTTAAAGATATTTTTGCCTTGAAAACTCTTATGAAAAGTTCCATCATGTGGTAGACGTGGACATATACTTAGTTCACAGTGTATGTGGGTATTTGCTATCAAATGATGCTAAATAAACAGAGCCCTTGAATTGGCAAAGCATTCCTGATTGAAATATTGAATTCCTAGTTACCATAATAGAACTCTCCAAAAGAGGTTATATATATGTTCATGTTATATGAATTTGGACCTTCTGTTATACGTAATAAAGTCAAAAGCAGTGGTACTTATAACCAAAATAGTCAAAGCTCTTCTCACAAGCCAAGGCAATAAAGTCCATCATCCTGTTGTGTAGCAGAAACCTGTCTCAAGTCTTCCAATGTGTTCAACCCTTGTGAAATTGTGTTGCACCTGTCCATCCAATACAGCTCTCTCTTGGATTGAAGAACGTCAATGTCACCTCCTCTTGGTCCCATCCTCACATGTTCAATCACTTGCCACTTTATGTTATCATTGTTATGCTGTAGGCTCTGGTAATGTCCCACAAGAGGTGTTTCAATGGTCCCACATTTGATCCTACTTCTATGTTGGAGAATTCTACATTTCACTTTTGTGGTTATTCCTACATACGGTACTTGGCATGGACACCATATAGCATAAACAACATCTTTTGTATTACAATTAGTGAACGTATTTAAATTATTCACAATGTTACTGTGAATAAAATCATTGGTGTTGAAACTAAACTTATAAGCCAGACACTTCCCACATTTATAGTGTCCAACCACTGCCAGGAGACCCCACAAAGCATTTATAGTTGTTTTAGGTAGTTCCAGTAATTTAGCTCTCATTAAGGAATCCCTCAAGTTCCTCCCTCTCTCGAATGAAAATAGCGGTAGTTCTTATTGTTTAGATAGTCTTCTAACAAACCCCAATGTCGTTCAATGATTTTTCTTAAATAATTGCTAACAGGATTGAAAGTGGTCACACAAACTAATCTGTCCATCTCTTCTTTTCTTCGATTAGGTTGCAATAAAAATTCCCTATGATTATACCATGCTCTTTTTTTAGCTCTTTTCAGCAGTCTTTTGGGGTACCCTCTTTCTACAAGCCTATTCGTGAACATTCCTAATTCCCTAAAATAATCACTCTTCTTGGTACAATTTCTACGAATGTGTAAAAACTGACCAAATGGTAGTTTATCTTTAACTTTAACATAGGACCACGCCAACAAGTTTTATTTAAAAAGGACTTTAAACACTTGCCTCATTTTCATGGAACGATCTAAGAGCTTCCTGAAGCCATTAGGTAACTATAAAGCATTTTTCAGGTTTATTTTCAAACCCTATACAGTAGCTTCAAGCTTGGAAACAACAAAAAGACAATTAATTTTATATGTGTATAATTTTTCTCTAGATGGCAAAGTAAAAAAGTGGTATTATTATCAACACACCAGAGCTACACAAGATGGAAGGCAAATTGGTATAGTTTTATTGTTAACACAACTAGGATGTTTATGAGTACAATCAAATAGGGGTGAGTATGACTTCAAATTGGTTTATTTTCTAAATTAATTAGGTACATTTTGTTTCTATCCCTTAAGAGGTCAAGTAATTATCACATAAAGAAGTAGTAACCTCATGTTAAATATGGATTTGATAATATAACCATACAATATGTTGTACTGTTGAATTAATACACACTGACCGGATGGAGGGCAAAGTACTGATAAATGCTTTCTGTATTGTATTCTAGATGCTTCCAATTTCAATATTCTGCCCTGATGAGGACCCGCCTGAATTAATTTCTTTGATTGGGGTTGAAATGTCGACATTATATTAGAAATTGTGGATTGACTTTTGAAAATTTCAGCAGGCTCACAGTACCTATGGATATAGGTGCTTATTTGAGACCTCATGCTTTTAACCTGTTTCGTTTTAGTTTTTATGTAAATAGCACTGCAACACTTATACTAACACATAATTCACTCACACTGCTCCATTATACAGGAGAACCCCGATTACTATGCTTTTAGAAAGTGGGCATTTTTCTGCACTTGGGTCATCTGTGCCTTACAGCCTGTCTCCAATCCACATCTGATCTGTGCTGGTTGAGACCTCCCTTGTGCATTCCAGCTGGACAACCATAAACACAGGACTCTCCATCGCATCTGCATTCATCAGCATACTTAATGGGTCTTCCTGGGCAGGAAGGGTGGAGGGGCTCACACTTACATTTTAAAGGCCAGTGGCCTGCCCTCACACAAACAACTGATACCACCCCACAGGGATCCTGGCAGACACGGGAACCTGTCCACTTCAAAACCATGCTTTGAAGTTTCCCTCACTTCAAAGGCATGTTGGCTATATAAACTGGGTCTCTGACCCCACCGAATTAGACACTTCTGGATCTACACCTGAACTCTGTCAGAGGAGCTGCCTGGCTGCCCAAAGGACTCATCTGGACTGCTTTTGGTGAGAAGGATTGCTGCCGGGCTGTTGCCCTGCTGGCTTCTGAGTTTGCTGGAAGGACTCTACCTTCCCCAAAAGTGCTCTCCAAGGGCTTGGATTGAGCTTGCCTCCTGTTTTGAAGTCTCAGGGACAGTAAAGACTTCAGCCACTAGCTTTTATCTAGTTTTCCGACTTCAGCGAGGCCAGGAATGACCTCAGCGACACCAGGAATAACTTCAGCGTTGGCAGCACTGACGTTGCAACTGGCTGCCGGTCCATGGACATCACTGCACACAATGACCATGGCCTGCAACACATCGCATCGCAGCTGACTGTATCCATCAACCCGCCAGGTCACAAGAGACTGATGCATCGCAGCCGACACCACACTGGCTCCCCCTGCACCCAGACAGAACCAACGCCTCACCTTCACCTGCCTCACAGTGCGGAACAGTGCCTCATCTTATCAGACGCTGTAAGGGACTGACGGGGCATCCGCCCCAGCAACATCTCATCTCCCCAACTCCGTGCAACGTCTTTGTTTCTTTGTTCTCAAAAGGTACTATGCCTGGAGGTCCATGCGACTCCATTACTGGTGCCTATGGCGTCGATGACTGGGAACGACTCCATCAACAACGCCGTGATAGTCCCAATTGGTGGTAATGTGTTTCTAAGCGCTTTAGTGGGATTTAATCTTTAATAATTCACAACTCTGGTTGTATACATTGGTTTCAACCTCATTTTATTCTGATAAATATTAACTATTTTTCTAAACTTGTGTGGTGTATTTTTGTGGTATTTTCATTGTGTTACTGTATGGGTTATTGTACAAATTCTTTACACGTTGCCTTCTAAGTTAGGCCTGACTGCTCAGTGCCAAGCTACTACCGGGTGGGCATAGAATATTTGGATTGTGTTGTGACTTACCCTGACTAGGACTGTAGTCCCTACTTGGACAAGGGTGTATACATTTGCCAACTAGAGAGCCCATTTCGAACAACAGGTTTACCAACCTAGCTAACATGTGACTGGGACTACCAAAATAGGTCATGTACGGTATCAAATTAATTGTCTCATTTAATGCGACCTGGTGGCCATGCCAAAATTAATGTCACTATTAAAGGTAGGCAACTTTTAGAATGTTGCCATTCTGTGCTCTGCTCGTCCAGTAGCCTAAAACACACACAAACTGCTTTCTAACTACCTGGGGAGAGACATGAATGATTCCCAGGCCCTGAAACAAAGGCAGTATTGCTGCAGTGAGGTTTCACCTCCTATGCCAGGATGGCCACTTGGGGGTAGCCCAGAGGTGAGCTTCAAAGGAGAAGCCCCCTTTTATGGGCTGCCCAGCCGAATATCCCTGAGGAGGATGCCATTTATTCCAGTAGACAGCATGGAGACAGAGCCAAAGAGGAGAAACTCACCCCCAAAACCGTTTTACTGTGGGCATGTAGCCTTCAGGTAGCCACATCTTTAGGGTGGGCTACCAAGCTCCTGACGACCGAGGAAGGGACAACCATTCTTGGATAGCCAGATGCCACACATCACAGGAACTTCATCACACAGGCAGGAGGGAACCCAGTAGCCCATTAGCCAGTGACAATATGGTCCCCTCGGGACACTTTCCTGGGACAAATATAGCACCCCTAGCACCCAGACCCTGAGATCACACTGGAATTGGAGAGAGAACCAAAGAAGGACTGTCCAGCTGCCCTTGGACCTGTACAAAGAGAGGGCTGCACTCTCAGAAGGATTGCACCTGCTGCACTCTAGCACAGATTGTACTATTCCTACAGCTCCTGTAGTGGATCCTATTAATGGGAATCAGGAGTTTAGCTTAGCCTTCTGGCTTGCAGGCCTGTGACCTCGTCACCCAGTTACTTTTAACCTACTTAACTTGCTCTGTTTTAGCACATTTATTTAATCATTTCTTCCAAGATGGCTGCTATGTTTATAGTTAGGAAGATGTTTTAGTTTCACGTTATCAGTGCCATTCCGTAAAGGCGTCACTATCAGCATCAAAGATAAATGAGATATGTAGGTATTTACATCATGTACTTTCCCAATTTCATTTAACAGTAACGTCATGTACCTTTTCTGGGAATTGCTTATATAATTGTTGCCCTAGGCATGCCTTCTTATCTATTGTTTGGGACCAAACCTGCATCAGTGGTCCTACAAGATCTGATTAAATACATCTCACACAGACAAGATTATCAGAGGGATTCCTCCCAGATGCCATCAACGCTATCTATGCTACACATCACCTTGATGCAGACCCAGCCTTCGTGTCCCCATGGAGTCTGATCTAGAGACCTCATTCCAAGGTAATGAGGGTTGGAAGGCTCCTCTTATGGACATGGTACTGGCAGATTAGGTTTAACACACCTAGCTCTCTTTTGGGTTAGAGATTAGGTTCATCATGCTAGGGTATTAGGGCCTATTTCACATTTTATGTTATTGCAATATGGTGGGGGTCTTTGTACACACCATCTGAACATTCATAGTGTGATAGCTTTTTCTATTCCTGAACACTTGTACATTTCTCCGGGGGGGTGGGGGAGCTACATGTGTACCATCTATGGCACCAATGATGTTGGGGATATGTCCCAGGGCATAAAAGTCAGCTTTCACTGTGGCCAGATCCTCTCCCTGGGGGAACACAATGAAGCTGCGCATGTGTTTAAGCAGGGTTGACAACACTCTGGTCAACACTTGGGAGAACATTGGCTGAGACACCCCTGATGCCGTGGCCACTGTTTTTTGGAAGGAACCACTTGCCAGGAAATGGAGCACTGACAGGACCTGCACTAGAGGGGGGACACCTGTGGGCTGGCGGATAGCTGACATCAGGTCTGGCTCCAATTGGGCACACAGTTCTTGGACTGTGACCCGATCAAGTCTGTATGTTAGTGTAATCTGTCTGTCCTCCTTTGTCGCAAGGTCCACCAGGGGTCTGTACACAGGAGGATGTCTCCATCTCATATTCATCCTCAGCGGTTGAAGCCTAGGGAGGAAAACGGTGAGCAGAGCGTCATAACCATACATCAATTGCAATAATGATGCATTTCTTCCTTTACAGAACCAGTATGTGAATCCGAGAGTCAGTTGCTGTGCAAATGTCTGCTGTGACGCAGTTAGGTGCCATGGCCTGTGCCCCCCTGAAATGGCGGCTGCCTGACCTTTGAGGAGGGACAAGTGGAAATGAGGTAATTCCGCTGGCGTTGTGCGCCGTTGCAGTAGCCAGTCGACGACCGCAGCTCAACTTCGCATTGGTTATCATTGGGCCCTATGGGTTCCAGGAGCCAATGGCGATGTACACCCCGTGGACGTGACCGCCATTTTCTATCTCTTCACTCACTTGCTACCTGACCTTCAACAGGAGAGGACCTACACTGCAAGTGCTGCTGTGACCTGTGTCTGGAAGCGACAATGGCACATGTGTCTTGGGAAACGGCCCCTGCCTTCACTGTGGAGGAGATGGAGAGACTGGTGGATGGGGACCTACCCCACTACACGTTACTCTACGGTCCTCCTGACAAACAGGTGAGTACACTGTGAGCATGATGTGTGGGGCATGAATGTATGGAGTGCTGTGTATGTAAGCCACATGTGGGGGGGGCTGAGGCGTCCTGACCAGAGTGCTACATGTATGTTGGTCAATGTATGTGCGTCAGGGGATGGGAGGGATATACTGGGCCATGAGTGTGTCGGTCCGGACGGTTAACTAATTCTCTTTTTTGCTGTCTTTTTCCTGCAGGTCAGCGCCCATCAGAAAAAGGGTATTTGGCGTGCCATCACCAAGGAGCTGCGGACCCTCGGAGTCTTTGACAGGCAGAGCACCCACTGCCGCAAACGGTGAGAGGACCTGCGGCGCTGGGCAAGGAAGATGGGAGCGGCCCAGCTGGGGCTGGCCTCCCAACGAGGAAAGGGTGCCCGTTGTACCCTGACCCCCCCTCATGTTCCGCATCCTGGCGGTGGCCTATCCGGAGTTGGATGGGCGCTTGAGGGCATCACAGCAACCACAAGGGGGTGAGTACAAATTCTGATTCAGTACTTTGCGCGCGTTAAGCTTTTACCTGGGTGGGGATGTGGACTGTGGGGGCCCCTAGGCCAGGGCGAACATGGCAGGGTAGGTCCCTTGTTGGGCAGGCTCTAAAGCACTCCAAACCCAATAGTTTTAGTGGGCATCTACTACTGGTCAGGGCCCTGTTTGTTTCAGGTGTGCAGCTGATGGCGTTAGACATTGTACCCCATGGGATGGTGACTGCCATTGTAACTGGTAGTGCATGGAATAGTGCATGGGGCTGTTCCCTGTGAGTTGTGTACGCCAACAGTAGTGTTGTTGCTGGCATTGACCAAGTGTATCCTCTGTCTCTCCCCCCTTTTTGTTTTGTCACCCTTCCTTGTGTGCATTAGCATCATCTGTCGGAGAAGCAGAGGCACCGGCGACGGAGGCCGAATCCACTGACGGTGAGGGCACCTGTGGGATGGAGGGCGAGGGGAGCACCACGACGGGGACAAGAGGGGACACCACAGACAGCGACTCCTCCTCCGGTTGGAAGCTCCCTGGCAGTGGCAGACACTTCTGTGACCACCCCAACAACAGGTACAACCGCTACCCACCCTACCAGCACCGCCCTCCCAGCAGCCCCTCAGTGTGTTTCCCCGTGCCCGCTCACCCAGGAGGGTGGGCATCTCCTTTGACCCAGGCACCTCAGGCCCTGCCCCAGTCAGCCCTGCTGCCCTCGGTGAGGAGGCTATTGACATCCTGAGATCCCTCACTGTTGGGCAGCCAATCATTCTGAATGTCATCCAGGGTGTCGAGAGGCATTTGCAACAAACAAATGCATACCTGGAGGGCATTCACTGTGGCGTGGCGGCCCAACAGAGAGCATTTCAGGCTCTGGCATCCGCATTGATGGCATCCATTGTCCCTGTCTCCAGCCTTAACCCCTCCGACTTCCCAGTCCCAATCCCCTCAAACCAGGCCTAACCCAAGCACACCTGCAGACTAGCATTCACCCAAATCAACACACAGAAGTGGCTCAGGCAAACACAAGCACCACACATCATCTCACAGGCACTCACACAAGCACCATCCCCATGCAGACACACCAACATCCACTGCCTCCACTGTGTCCCCCTCCTCCTCGTCACCCACCTCCCTCCCAGTAGCGTCTCAACTCACACCTGCATGCACTACATCCTCATCCACTATCTCCATCACCAGCACGCCCATCACTACACACCCCTCACTGGCAGTCACCACTCCAAGTGGTGACCCCTCCTCCCAAAGTACACGCACGCAAGCACCCACCCACCCAACAGCCATCCACCTCACAACAGCTTCCAGCCCATGCACCTGCACCCAAACTCAGCAGACAGACACCTCCTACAACCACTCCCTCTTACTCCACCCTTCTCCCTCTTCCCGTCCCAGTGTCCCTATGAAGATTTTCCCTGCAAACATTGACCTCTTCCCTACCCCTCCCCCCGTCCTCCCCTCTCGGGCCAGTTTGGCCAAAACCCAACCCAGCACCTCAGCCACCAAGTCCACGTCCGCTGTCGTTCCTGCAGCTGTCAGAGGATCAAAGGGGGCACCCGTCCGCCCAGCCAGTGTGCCACCAACCCCTGCCAAGGCAAAATCCATTCCACCATCTGGCAAGGTGAAGAAGGGGACAGCATCCAGCAAGGGTAAGAAGCCACAACCACCCAGCAAGGCCACCTCAAAGACTCCAGCTGCCAGAATCAAGGTGACACCACCATCTGCCAAGGTTAGGAAGGGGCACAAAACACCAGGCAAGGCACTTCAGCAGTCCGAGGCTGCAAGTGAAGGCCTGGTGGCTACCAGCACACAACCGCCAGCACCGCCACCTGCACCGCAGCCAGCACCGGCAGCAGCCCCGCCGCTAGCACCACCGCAAACCATGCTACAAGCACTGCCACCTGCACCGCCACTTGCACTGCCGCAAACACTACTACTGTCAGCAACAGCAGCCCCAGTTGGCAGCCGTCCGAGGCTGCAGGAGAAGGATTGGAACCTCCCCCCACCACTGGTAGCACCTGCACCGCGACCAGCACCTCCACCTGCACCGCCACAAGCACTGCCGCAAGTCCCACCACCTGTACCGCTGACAATAGCATCACTGCCAGCAGCAGCAGCCCCAGTGGGCAGCCGTCAGAGGCTGCAGGAGAGGGGCTGGAGCCTCCCTCCACCACTGGAAGCACCCCCAGCGGCACCTGCACTACCACCACAGTGCAGACGTAGCCACTGCCGGATGGCCTGTAGCCCTGCCTCCATGGACTATCATGCATCCTGGTCACTTCAAATCTCGTGGCTCAGACACCCAGGTGAGGAACTGTGAACTGCCACACCCCAAGTGTTGCACCACTGGGCACAAAGCCCCCTCCAGAACCAGTGGAGAAAAGCATCCACTCACCCTATCCGTGGCAGGATGAAGCTGACCGGGCAGAAAGCCCCCTCCAGAACCAGTGGAGAAAGGCATCCACACACCCTATCCTTGGCAAGATGAAGCAGACAGGGCATCAATCCCCCTCCAGAACCAGTGGAGAAAGGCATCCACTCACCCTATCCTTGGCAGGATGAAGCACACTGGGCACAAAGCCCCCTCCAGAACCAGTGGAGAAAGGCATTGACTTGAGAGACTGTGGCTTTGCACTCCCTAGGAGCAAGCAGTGGACAAACCACCCACTTGAGAGACTGTGGCTTTGCACTCCCCAGGACCAGGCAGTGGGCAAACCACCCACTTGGGAGACTTGAGAGACTGTGGTTTTGAACTGCCCAGGACCAGGCAGTGGGCAAACCACCCACTTGAGAGACTTGAAAGACTGTGGCCTTGCACTCCCCAGGACCAGGCAGTGGGTAAACCACCCACTTGGGAGACTTGAGAGACTGTGGCTTTGAACTCCCTAGGACCAGGCAGTTGGCCAACCACCCACTTGAGAGACTGTGGCCGTGCACTCCCCAGAACATCGCTGTGGGCATGGGGCCCCCTCCAGGAGAAGTGGCGTTGTCCCATCTTCCGGCTGAGGTGCCCCCCTTCCCCGTCCCCAAGAGGTGCCTGTGTGTTTTCGACCTGATGCCCCTGCAGTGTTCTCTCCGTATTGAGGCAGGAGTCAAGTGTGGGCTTGGCCTATGAGTTTTGGCCCAGTGGCCCACTGACATTTTGAGTGGACAATGTACCGCCTTATGTACATATTGTAAATATTGTAAATACTGTTTTTGAATTTGTAACGTATATCTGACTATTTCTAATATGACACTCATTTGACTCAATTCCTTTTGTCCTTGCGTTCTTCCAGAGGGTTACAGGGGGTATATGTAATGTTGATGCATGTATTTGTGTGTATGGTGTTGGGGGTGAGGGTGGGGGTGGGGCTGTTGTGTGTTGCATATGTGTGTGTCACTCTCTCCCGCCTCCCCACTTAGCTAGTTGCAGTACTCACCGTGGTCGTCGCCACCGCCGTTCGTACTCCTGGTAGATGAGAAGATACACCAACATCGGTAACACCTGTAGTTCAGGCTCCATGGCGTCCTACTTCTTCGTTGACTGTCGAGAGGTGAGTGGTTTCCCTTCAGTGTACTGCTTTCGCTGTGCTTTTGATGGCATTGGTACCGCCCCGGAAAAGCTGGCGGATGGGCGGGTTGTAATGTGGTGTTACATTGACTTCTGCCTGTCTGTTGCCGGTTACCGCCGCAGTTTTTGTTGCTACCGCCGTGGCTGTCTTAGTGTTAAAGTGGCTGTCTGTGTTGGCATTTTCAGCTGTGGTCATGATTCAATTTTTTTACCTGCCGGCCTGTTGGCAGTATTACCACCGCTTTAACACCGTACGCCAGGGTTGTAATGAGGGCCTAATACTCTTGACTTGTCTTGTGTATGTTGTCTTTTTGTTTTTTTTGTCTTGTTTGATTTAGATAAATATTTCCTATTTCATGAAACTGGTGTGGTGTCCATTTTGTAGTGTTTTCCACTTTATTACTATGGGGGTTATTCTAACTTTGGAGGAGTGTTAATCCGTCCCAAAAGTGACGGTAAAGTGACGGATATACAACCAGCCGTATTACGAGTTCCATAGGATATAATGGACTCGTAATACGGCTGGTGGTAAATCCGTCACTTTTCAGTCACTTTTGGGACGGATTAACACCTCCTCCAAAGTTAGAATAACCCCCTATGTGTGTTGGTACAAATACTTTACACATTGCTTCTGGGGTTTAGCCTTTCTGCTCTTGCCAAGCGAGCAAGGGGGTGAGTGTGTGCTACCTTGATGTGTTTCTCCTTTGCCCTGACTAGAGTGAGGGTCCCTGCTTCGAAAGAGTGCAAACTGACTGCCAACCAGAGACCCCATTTCTAACATCCCTTAACAAATCTGCTGTGGTAACCTGTGAGGCCCAGGAAGGCCCTTACTTCAGTTTGAGTTTTAGGTGGTTACCAGGCCATGATTGTTTCACTCTCGGCCTGGAGGGTCTGCACCTTACCACTACCTACTAGATGTCCCAAGTACACCATGGAACCCTGCCCAATCTGGCACTTGCTGGCCTTGATTGTCAGTCCTGCCTGTTGCAGGGCCTGGAACATGTCATGGAGATGGAGCAGGTGTTCCTCCCAGCTGGCACTGTAGATGGCAATGTTGTCTAAGTAGGCAGCACAGTGTGCCTCCTTACCAACCAGGACCCTGTTAACCAACCGTTGGAAGGTAGCAGGGGCATTCTTGAAGCCAAAGAGCCTCACCCAGAGTTGGTACTGTTCTTCAGTGGTTGAGAATGCTGACCTCTCTTTTGGCACCTCAGTCAAGGCGATCTGCCAGTACCCTGATGGTACATCAAAGGTACTGAGGAATTTGGCAGTGCCTAGTCTGTCAATGAGCTCATCAGCTCTGGGAATGGAGTGTGCGTCAGTCTTTGTGACAGAATTGAGACCTCGGAAGTCCACACATAACCGAACTTCTGGTTTGGCACCTGGTGGGGAAGCCTTTGGTACCAATATCATTGGGCTGGCCCCAGGAGTGCTAGAAGTTTCAATCACCCCTAAAGCTAGCATCTTGACAACTTCATTCTTAATGCTGGCCTTCTTCGCCTTGTGTGACAACCTGTACATTTTGTTCTTTACAGGACGACTGTCTCCCGTGTCAGTATTATGGATGCACAGGTGTGTGAGTCCAGGGGGAGGGAAAACAGGGAGGAAAACTGTTCCAGTAACTAGTAATAGTCACCTCGCGGATCTAGGGTCTGGGAGTCAGAGAGGTTGACACCCTTTACTGACCCATCACTTTCCTGTGCAGAGAGGAGGTCAGGGAGAGGTTCACTCTCCTCCTCAACACCCTCACCTGTCACTAGGAGCATGCAGACTTCAGACCTCTCACAGAGAGGCTTGTCTCTGTTTACATGTAGCACCCTTAGGGGGTTCCTAGGGGTCTGGAGCTCCACCAAGTAAGTGATCTCCCTCTTACACTCACACACCTCTTTGACAATGCTTAATGGCCCCCTGACATGGTAGCCATAGAGAAGCTCAAAGGCACTAAACCATACCCTCTTCTGGAGCACCTCTCTGTAAGCAAAGAGAAGGCATGGCAAGAGGACATCCCGCTTACTCCTCAAGGCCTCAGGTAGGCCTATAATCATGACCTTCAAGGTCTTGGTGAACCTCTCAACTAGACCATTAGATTGAGGGTGATAGGGTGTGGTGAACCTGTAGGTTACACCACACGCATTACAGATGGACTTCAGGTACGCAGACATGAAGTTAGTGCCTCTGTCAGACACTGTCTCTTTGGGGAACCCCACACGGGTAAAGATTCCCATCGATTGTCACCACCGGTGCAGTCACCGTCCTCAGAGGGATTGCTTCTGGCTAGCGGGTGGCATGGTCCACCAAGACTAGGATAAACCCGTTGCCTAGTAACACAGTGAAAACACCACAAAAAATACACCACCCAGGTTTAGGAACATGGATAATATTTATCTGAATAAAATAAGGCAGAAACAATGAAAATCCAATGTACAAAAGCAGAGTTACACATTTTTAAAGATTAAGGCCCTCATTATGAACACAGCGGTCCGTACTGCTCCGCCGGCAGTGGCAGTAACAACTACCAACAGAGGAGCAGTCCGGACCTTCAAATAATGAACCAAACGAAACACAGGCATCCAGAAAACCACCCACCGCCAGTAGAGGAGTGCCAGTTCCGGGGCGCACGCCAGGCAGAAATGAACCAAATCCAATGAAACACTCACCGGAGGCCCACACAACGCGCCGAAGCAGACATGGATAGAGAGCTGCAGATCATGCCAGTCCTGCTCCTTGCCACATACCTCCACGACTGAGACTGCTGACAAAGACGATGACGGTAAGTACCGCAACCTATGAAACAAGGGAGGAAAGGGCACAGTTACATACCCACCCCCTCCACCCACCCTGCAACGCCCCCACAACCCTTCACAGCAGCACAACCCATACACCCCACAGCAAGAGGTACTTACCCGACACAAGGCATATCCAAGTTGACCATAGTACATACAAATGCCCCTCACCCACAAACAATGAAACGAAAGGCCAGGGTTCAACAATGTGCCGCCAAAACACAGACCACACAGAAATATTTTATTAAAGCTCACAGATCCAACTACTTCAAACAGGGCCAATGGCCAGTCCGTAGCGGTACAAGTGCCATGGGCCACAACGGACCCAACCTGACTCCCAAAAGTGCACGGTACTCCACCTAATGGGGAAACAAAGGGGCATCCAGGAACCTCACGGAACGGGGGCAGGGGGTGGTGAGGGTGGGGATTTGCGAAGGGGTGGGGCTTGGACTTTCGTTTGGAAGGTGGAGGGGGTGTGGGTTTGTCCTTTGAAGGTGGGGGTGTTTCGAGCGGGTGGAGCTAGATGGACTTGGCTCTGCACGGGCCTTTTTTTTCTCCAGAGAAGGGGTACAGGAATGTGAAGGGCGGACAGGGGTGGGCTGTGAAGTGGAAGGAGTGGAAAGGGCAAGGAGGTATGCACGCTTAGGGACAAGACGGGGTGGGCCAGTGGGTTGGAAGAGGTCAGCACGGGAGAGGAAAAGTTTCTTCAGAGAAATTGGGGTGGTCCTGGATGAGGTTGTGGGAGTGGAGACAGAGGCAATGGATGTGTGTGGTGTAGGGGTGCATGTAGTGGGTGCAGGTGACTGGACAGTATGCTGTGGTGTGGTGGATGTGTGATGGGTGGGTGTCTTGGTGCGTTTGTGTGTTTTTGGAGGAGGGGGTGGACACAGTGGGAGAAGACAGGCAGCTAGTGTGGATGTATTTTGTGTGGGTGTCTGCAAGTCTGGTGAGTGTGCTGCATGTGTCAACTACAGTAGATGTGGTGAGTGCAGGTGTGGTGTATGGGGTGCATGTATGGATGTCTGCTATTGTGATGAGTGCAGTAAGAGGAGCAGCAACAGTGACTGAAGGTGCAGTGCATGAGGGTGTGGATGTAGAGGGGACAGACAGGGAGGCGGAAGAGGTGGTCACACTGGGGGAAGTGGATGTTGTGTGTGTATGTGTCTGTTGGCTGTGTGAATGCTTGTGGTGGGAGGTGTGGTGCTTGTGTTTTGATGTGCTTGACTGCGTGTCAGAAGGTGTGCTTTGGACAGGTGAAGGGAGTGGGGTGCTGGAAGGGGTAGAGGAGGTTGGAGGGGGGACGGAATGGTCAGGAAAACTGGCTGCCGTCCAAGTGGAGGCCAGAGCCTGAAAAGATCTCTGTAGGGCAGACACGGCACCATGAATGCCATCAAGATAGGCATTTGTCTGGTGCACCTCTGATGTTAGCCCCTGGATGGCATTGATAATGGTTTTCTGTAGGAAAGTACCATCTTGCCTGGCATGTTACCCCCATATTTCACTGTATATATTTCCCTAGTATATGGTACTAAGGTACCCAGGGTATTGGGGTTCCAGAAGATCCCTATGGGCTGCAGCATTTATTTTGCCACCCATAGGGAGCTCTGACAATTCTTACACAGGCCTGCCCCTGCAGCCTGAGTGAAATAACGTCCACGTTATTTCACAGCCATTTACCACTGCACTTAAGTAACTTATAAGTCACCTATATGTCTAACCTTCACCTGGTGAAGGTTGGGTGCTAAGTTACTTAGTGTGTGGGCACCCTGGCACTAGCCAAGGTGCCCCCACATTGTTCAGGGCAAATTCCCCGGACCTTGTGAGTGCGGGGACACCATTACACGCATGCACTATACATAGGTCAGTACCTATGTATAGCGTCACAATGGTAACTCCGAACATGGCCATGTAACATGTCTAAGATCATGTAATTGTCACCCCAATGCCATTCTGGCATTGGGGAGACAATTCCATGATCCCCCGAGTCTCTAGCACAGACCCGGGTACTGCCAAACTGCCTTTCCCGGGGTTTCACTGCAGCTGCTGCTGCTGCCAACCCCTCAGACAGGTTTCTGCCCTCCTGGGGTCCAGCCAGGCTTGGCCCAGGAAGGCAGAACAAAGGACTTCCTCAGAGAGAGGGTGTTATACCCTCTCCCTTTGGAAAAAGGTGTCAGGGCTGGGGAGGAGTAGCCTCCCTCGGCCTCTGGAAATGCTTTGATGGGCACAGATGGTGCCCATCTCTGCATAAGCCAGTCTACACCGGTTCAGGGATCCCCCAGCCCTGCTCTGGCACAAAACTGGACAAAGGAAAGGGGAGTGACCACTCCCCTGACCTGCACCTCCCAGGGGAGGTGCCCAGAGCTCCTCCAGTGTGCCACAGACCTCTGCCATCTTGGAAACAGAGGTGTTGCTGGCACACTGGACTGCTCTGAGTGGCCAGTGCCAGCAGGTGACGTCAGAGACTCTTTCTGATAGGCTCTTACCTGTGTTGCTAGCCTATCCTCCTTCCTAGGTAGCCAAACCTCCTTTTCTGGCTATTTCGGGTCTCTGCTTTGGGGAATTCTTCAGATAACGAATGCAAGAGCTCATCAGAGTTCCTCTGCATCTCTCTCTTCACCTTCTGCCAAAGGATCGACCGCTGACTGCTCAGGACACCTGCAAAACCGCAACAAAGTAGCAAAGACGACTACTGCAACCTTGTATCGCTGATCCTACCGCCTTCTCGACTGTTTCCTGTTGGTGCATGCTCTGGGGGTAGCCTGCCTCCTCTCAGCACTAGGAGCTCTGAAGAAATCTCCCGTGGGTCGACGGAATCTTCCCCCTGCAACCGCAGGCAACAAAAGACTGCATCACCGGTCCTCTGGGTCCCCTCTCAGCATGACGAGCGTGGTCCCTGGAACTCAGCAACTCTGTCCAAGTGACTCCCACAGTCCAGTGACCCTTCAGTCCAAGTTTGGTGGAGGTAAGTCCTTGTCTCCCCACGCTAGACTTCATTGCTGGGTACCGCATGATTTGCAGCTGCTCCGGCTCCTGTGCACTCTTCCAGGATTTCCTTCGTGCACAGCCAAGCCTGGGTCCCCGACACTCTAACCTGCAGTGCACAACCTCCTGAGTTGTCCTCCGGCATCGTGGGACTCCCTTTTGTGTCTTCGGGTGAGCTCCGGTTCACTCCTCTTCCAAGTGCCTGTTCTGGTACTTCTGCGGGCGCTGCCTGCTTCTGTGAGGGCTCCCTGACTTGCTGGGCGCCCCCTCTGTCTCCTCATCCAAGTGGCGACATCCTGGTCCCTCCTGGGCCACAGCAGCATCCAAAAACCCTAACCACGACCCTTGCAGCTAGCAAGGCTTGTTTGCGGTCTTTCTGCGTGGGAACACCTCTGCAAGCTTCTACATGACGTGGGACATCCATCCTCCAAAGGGGAAGTTTCTAGCCCTCTTCGTTCTTGCAGAATCCACAGCTTCTACCATCCAGTGGCAGCTTCTTTGCACCCTCAGCTGGCATTTCCTGGGCATCTGCCCACACTCGACTTTGTTGCAATTCTTGGACTTGGTCCCCTTGTTCCACAGGTACTCTCGTCCAGAAATCCACTTTGGTTGCTTTGCTGGTGTTGGTCTTCCTTGCAGAATTCCCCTATCACGACTTCTGTGCTCTCTGGGGAATATAGGTGCACTTTACACCTACTTTTCAGGGTCTTGGGGTGGGCTATTTTTCTAACCCTCACTGTTTTCTTACAGTCCCAGCGACCCTCAACAAGCTCACATAGGTTTGGGGTCCATGCGTTATTCGCATTCTACTTTTGGAGTATATGGTTTGTGTTGCCCCTATACCTATGTGCTCCTATTGCAATCTATTGTAACTTTACACTGCTTGCATTACTTCCTTTTGCTATTACTGCATAATTTTGGTATTGTGTACATATATCTTGTGTATATTTGGCATCCTCATACTGAGGGTACTCACTAAGATACTTTTGGCATATTGTCATAAAAATAAAGTACCTTTATTTTTAGTATATCTGTGTATTTTGTTTTCTTATGATATTGTGCATATGACACCAGTGGTATAGTAGGAGCTTTGCATGTCTCCTAGTTCAGCCTAAGCTGCTCTTTTATAGCTACCTTCTATCAGCCTAAGCTGCTAGAAACACCTCTTCTACACTAATGAGGGATAACTGGACCTGCCACAGAGTGTAAGTACCCCTAGGGACCCACTACAAGCCAGGCCAGCCTCCTACATTGTCTGCCCTACAGAGATGGTTCTCAGGAGAACAATAGCCTCCTCTGTGAGGGCAGCAGGGCTGACTGGGGCAGGGGCGGAGGTGCCTGGGGCGAAGGAGACGCCCACTTTTCTGGGTGAGTGGGCATGGGCAACTCGGTGGGGAGCAGAAGGGAGGGCGGTGATGGAATGGGGGTGGAGGAAGATGTCACTGTAGTGGTGTGGCCACTAGGATACGCCACCGACAGGGAGCCCCCATCGGAGGAGGTCTGGGAGTCACTACCTCCAGTGGTAGTTGTCTCCCCCATGGTGCTCCCCTCGCCCTCCCACCCACTGGTCCCCTTGGCGTTGGATGTTTCTGCCTCCGAGGATTTGTAGGCCGCGGCTTCCCCACTTGCCGGTGACTCAGCTCCCTCACCAGATGTTGCTGCTGTACAAAACCAACACAAAAGAACAGGGATGGGGAGACAAAAGAGAGGAGACACTTGTAAATAGCTGAATGGAGGTACAGAGTGACCATACATACACCCTACCAGAAGACACACCCAACAGGAAGCACCGTTCACTATGCCCATGGCCATGCCCCTGACTACTGACCAGAACACTGTTCTACACCCATCCCCTGAACTACCTAGGGAGGCGACGTGTGGGAGAGCTGACAAAGACACCCCTACACCCTTTGGGGACCATCATGTACATGGACACCAGTCAGAGACCACGCCTCCAAGCAGCATGAACCCCAATGCACACACAGACATCCTTCCAGACTGAAGTTTGTGACATGAGTACTCACCCCCTTGTGACTGCTGTGAAGCCTTCAAGCGCCCTTCCAGGTCTGGGTACGCCACCGCCAGGATACGTTGCATGAGGGGGGTCAGTGCCCGACGGGCACCCCTTCCACGTTGGGAGGACTTCCCCAGCTAGGCCTCACATATCTGACGTGCCCAGCGTCGCAGGTCCTCCCACCTCTTTCTGCAGTGGGTGCTCCGTCGGTTGTAGACCCCCAGGGTCCGCACCTCCTTCGCAATGACATGCCAAAGTGCCCTCTTCTGGTGGGCGTTGATCTAAAAGGGTGACACAGATATGGAACACAGAGGTCAGGCACTTGCAAGATAGGTACAACTGGCTATTCGTCCACTATGGGACAGACTGTACTCTCAGACTTACAGGCCATACGCACACAGCATGCCATGCACCACGGCCCATGCAGGCTTAGAGGTGCACCCCTAAGTCCATTCAAGATCATCCATTACACCCAAACTGTGCACCCCAAACCCAGACTCATCTGTACCTCTGGCTGTCCATAGAGTTTTGCGTACAGGGGCAGGACCCCGTCCACTAGCCTCTCCAGTTCCTCCTGGCTGAAGGCCGGGGCCCTTTCCTCTTCAACACGAGACACATCCATGACCAGAGGCAGGCCACAGCAGTACACACAATGGAGTACCTGTCCGCACGAGATCAGAGAGTCAAGTGAAGTTTGGAAGATGAAATCGCATACGTACCGCAGCAGTGTGCACCTCACCGCCGGCGGCAATCATGATACGCCAGGATTCCCCATTGGCATCCATGTTAACCAATGACGGTTCAAACGGTGGTCAACACCGCCTTACGCTGTGACGTCAATCGCTAGCGGTATGAGGTCACTTCCACAACGAAAGGCCTGGATTACAGTGGGAGGACATTTTGGCAGTAACTACGCATCTATAAATAAACATGTGCACAATTTAGGCCCTGCTAGCCACATGAAGCACCTATGCATGTGACCATTCCGTAATATACCCCACATGAAAAACACTGTTCCCTCATTGAGGTGTAGATGTAGATCTGTCAAGAAGCTGTTAATGTTGAGTCACTACAAAGAAATATGCAGTGCACAATTGATGCCAATGTGTGCCTATGTATGCGTGTTCATCACCCCTTTTTGATATCCCTTGTAGGTACCGACCCTTGTGGCGAGGAAGGGCAACGTCGGTGTACAGACCACTTGTGGATGTGAGGACCATGGTGGAGCGTCATATCATAATCAATTACAGACTCACACATGCAACAATTCATTAACTTTGTGCTTTACTGGATCCTGCACTAACTCTGGGAAATCGTAATCAGCATGCTATCCCTACTGAAGTGCAGGTGTTCTCTGCGCTCCATTTCCTGGCCACGGGCTCATTTGAAGTGACATTGGGCATGGGTGCTGGATTTTCACAGCCAATGTTCAGCATGGTACTAACAAGATTTCTAAATGCATTTGTACGATACCTGCAGTCCTATGTGAGGTTTCCCCAAAGTACTGACCTCCCTGCTATCAAGTCCGAATTCTATGCCACTGCCAACATACCCCATGTGATAGGTGCCATCAATGGCACCCACATTCCGATCATCCCCCAAAGAGTCAGTGAACAGGTGTACAGAAACAGAAAGAACTTTCACTCCATGAACATCCAATAGGTATGTACTGCAGACCAGTACATCTCACATATGAATGCCATGTTCCTAGGTTCAGTCCATGATTCCCTTGTGTTGAGGAACAGTAGTGTGCCACAGAGGATGGAACAACTCCAAGAGGACAGAGGGTGGATCATAGGTAAGTGTTTCTGTCACTAACTGACACATAGCAGACAGCCAGGCTGTCTGTCTAAGGGGCTTAACAATGACGACTCTGTATTGCACCTTTTTAAAGGTGATTCTGGCCATCCAAACTTGCATTGGCTCCTGACACCAGTGAGGAATCCTAGGACGGATGCAGAGAGGAATTACAATGAGGCCCATGGACGTACTAGGAGGGTGATAGAGTGCACAATAGGTCTCCTGAAGGCTAGATTTCGTTGTCTACATATCTCTGGGGGTTCCCTGGCCTATGGGCCTGAAAAGGTGTGTAGAATAGTGGTGGCCTGCTGCATGCTGCACAACGTGGCAGTGAGACATTCTATCCCCCTCTTGGAGGTGGAGGATTCTGTATGTCCTGACCAGCTACCTCAGAGAGGGGAGGAGAGTGATGGTGATGGTGATGATGAGGAAGGGGAAGATGTCAATTCCAGGACCCAGCTGACACAACTCTACTTCCAGTAACTGTGTGGGACTTTGGGCTGACATTGGGGTTTGTAACACATACTGTCAGTGTGGTCAGTCATATGGGGGGGTTTGATAATGATATGTGAAACATGGTCCAGTTCTACATGGTACAGATTGATATTTTCTGCATTAACTTAGGGCCCACATTTATGCACACAGGACTCCCTTCATGCAACTATTTGACAATAAAGTGGTTATCAGCCAGTTGCATCCATACTTCACTTTGTTCACATTTTAACACAGGGGACAGTGTTACAGGTGTGATATGTGTTTTATTGGTTGCATGGAGTGAATAGTGCCATTTACAGTGATGGCAAGTCGTAAAGGGTGGGTGTCCTCAATGCCAACATGGTGGCAGCCTTGTTGGTAGTATTGATGGGTCCATCATTTCTTGCATTAGTTCATAATACCTCTTAGCAATGTGTGGTGGCTGAGTAGGATGGTTGCTGTGCAGATTGTTGCTGAATTACTTCTTGAAGGGGGCCTTGTTCTTTGCTGGGGTCGCAGGGCCATATCCTGGCCTGAGGGTCCGTTTGGGCGCCTGTTGTTGATCTTGAGGGGATGACATGGTAGGCCCTTGGGTTTCCTGTGAGGGAAGTTCCTCGGATGTTTCTGCTGATGGTGTAATTTCATGGTGGGTGTCCAGTGCTGTAGTGGGCGCCTCTTGTCCTGTTTGGGTCTCAGACTGGGTTTGTACCAGCTGCAGCAGTGCTCGTACTATGCTGGCCATTGTGGCGTTGTGCTGTTTCCACTGCTCCATGGCCTGTTGGTGGTGTTCCTGCTGCATCCTCTGACTGTGCTCCAGGGTGGAAACTATCTGGCCAACCTGTCATGGGTATGCTGGTAGGCCCTCAATACCTCTGATATCACGTCCTGGGCTGCTGCATCCATCCTGTGGCCTTCCCCCTGGCCCACTGAGACCCTTGCACTTGCCTTAGCCCCCTGTGCCTGTGTCCCCTGCACAGGTCTGGAAGTACCACTTGTACTTGGGCCCTTGCCTTCTTGCATGGTGGGAGTGGGAGACTGTGGCCTCTGTAACTGTGTCCCACCAGTCTGTGGCCTGGATACACTGGTGTGGGGACGCTTGCCCTGGGCTGCTGGTCTTGACTGGGTGGTAGGGGTGACAGTGATTTCCTGGGTGGGGCTGCTGCATGGTGACAGTTCAGGACTGTGTGAGGGACCTACCTGCTCATCAGTGTGCAGGGATCCTTCACCAGTGTCCTTTGAGGTGCCTCTGTCTCCCTGGGGGGGCACTGGCACTCTTAGTCACGTCCGTTACGGTGGCATGGGTGGTGGTGCCTGTTGGGGGACATAGACATGTCTATTACAAATGCATGAACACTTGGGGTGCACAGGACTGGGCTATTTTGTGCTGGGGTTACTTTCAGTGGCCATACAGGGTGCCTTTGTGAGGTTTACACTGTATTTTGCTTCGACTGTGGGGTTGCATTGGGTTGGAGGGTGTTGTCCCATTGTAGGTACTTGCAGGGGTAGGTGGCTGTGCACAGGGGGAGGGATGTGGGCCTGTTAGTGGGTTTGTGGTCATGCAGGAGGGTGGATTCGGTGGCTGTTGCCTGTGTGGCTATTGGTCCTGGTGGGTGTGGGTGGGGTGGGGTGGTGCATGCATTACAGGTATGGTGTATATGGGGTAAATGTTGATGACTTACCGAGTCCATTCCTCCAGTAAGTACAGTGAGTCCCTGAGGGTGCAGGATGGCCAGTACCTTTTCCTCCCAGTCTGTGTATTCTGGTGGTGTTGGTGGCAGTCCTCCCCCGGTCTTCTGTACTGCAATGTGGTGCCTTGATGCCATGCCCCTGACCTTCCCCGGCAGGTCGTTCCATCTCTTCCGGATGTCGTCCCTGTTGCGTGGATGATGTCCCACTGCATTGACCCTGTTCACAATGGTCTGCCATAGCTCCATCTTCCTTGCGATGGGTGTGTGCTGCACCTCAGCCCTGAATATTTGTAGCTCCACCTTCAGGATCTCGTCCACCATGGTCCTTAACTCCCTTTCTGTGAAGCGTGGATGTTTGGGTGGTGACATGGTGAGTGTGGTAAATGGTGTCGGGCTGGGAACGCGGTAAGGGTACTCTTCTGTGGGCCGGTGTGCGTCTCGTGTATGGTGGGGTTCGGTGTCTGCCTCTGGTGCTCTCTGTCTTCGTGGCCTGGTTTCGTTGCAAAGGATTGTGGGGTATGTCTACGGTGTTTTATGGGGTTATGGATGTGTGTCAGGTGTGTGGGTTGCACGCTTGTCCAATGTGTGCACTTCTTGCTGTTAAGTCCACTTGCCGCCCGTGGCGGTCTGCACCGCCAATGGTCGTCCGGCCTCCGCTGTCCGCCAAAGTGATTTGTGCATCATTATTTGGAGGGCAGGATGTGGGTGTGCTCGGCGATGGCGGGGTCGGGAGGTCCGGTATTCCCGCCGACAGGGTCATGGCAGGGAGTGGTGGTCTGGTGAGTTTTGGTGGGGACTGAATTTTTGTTCATTATATGGCAGGTTTCCATTCACCGCCAACTGTGGCCTTTTGTTCACCGCCGCCACGGCGATCGGCGGTGTTTCCTGCCATGTTCATAATGACTGCCCAAATCCCACTAAAGCGCTTAGAAACACAATAGCTCCAAGTGGGGCTATCACTGCGTCGTTGACGGAGTTGTTCCCAATGATCCGATCCAGAGGCACTGGTCATGGAGTCGCACAGACCTGCAGGTTCTGTACCTTTTGAGAACGAAGAAACAAAGATGTCTCACGGAGTAGGGGAGATGAGGTGTCGCTGGGACTGGTGCAATGTCAGTCCCTTACAGCGTCCTGGGAGATGAGGCGTCAGTTCCGCACTGCGAGGCAGGTGAAGACAAGATGTCAGTTCCGTCTGGTTGCAGAGGGAGCTGGAGAAGCATCAGAGGCAATGCTTCGGTCCCTTCTAACCCAACAGGGCTAATGGATCCAGTTGGTCAAGATGTGATGTGTCGACTTCGCTGCATTTTGATGACCCTGCATGACGTCAGCAGTGTCGCGGCAACATTGGACTTGCGTTGCAGGCCAGGGTCATTGTCCACGGAGCGGGAGCAGTGCTGGCATCATTGAAGTCGTTCCTGGAGTCACTGAAGTCATTCCTGGTGTCACTGAAGTCGGAAAACCAGCTAAAAGCTAGTGGGTGAAGCCTTTGCTGTCCCTGAGACTTCAAAACAGACAAAACAGGAGAGTCAGAATCCAATGTCGGCACGCCGACATTGGATTCTGACTCTCTGTGACCTCGAGATTACAGTTCGATGGGCTTATCAGGGCCCTGCACCGTACAGTGACATAAGACCATCAACCGCTGCTTCCACGGCTTCCATGTTCATTGTTTTTGGGAACATCAAATTTGGAAACATTACTAGCCGCCTCAGGAATACATGCTCATTTAATGTTTTTACACGGAAACTCCCCATCTTGTAAATATTCGCCTTGAAAAAGTCCGTTGGACGAAACACGTGTTGGCTGTGTTCTGGATAATACATATTTTGTTTAACACAAGGAATTAAAGTTCATTTATATGTGAAAACGACCTTCTGGAACTTCAGACTCTTTTTTCAGAAGTGTCAGATTTGTTGGGGTCAGAAACCAAGTTTATATGCCCAAAAATGCCTTTGAATTGGGGGAAACTTCAAAGAGTGGTTTTGATGAGCACAAGTTCCCCTTTCAGCCCAGTCCTATCTGCCAGGATCCCTGTGGGAGTCCTTTGTGTGAGCGCAGGCCACTGGCCTTTGAAATGTAAGTATGAGCACCTCCACCCTTCCTGCCCCGGAAGATTCATTCAGTATGCAGATGAATGCAGATGTGACTGAGTGTCCTGTGTTTATGGTTGTCTGGGTGGAATGTACAAGGGGAGCTGTCAACCAGCACAGGCCAGATGTGGATTGAAGACAGGCTGTAAGGCACAGAAGACAGTAGATGCAGAGAAATGCTCACTTTCTAAAAGTGGCATTTCTAAAATAGTAATATCACATCTAACTTCACCAGTAAGCAGGATTTTCTATTACTATTTTGGCAATACCAAACAAGACATGGCTACTCCTTCCAGATTAGAATCTACCACTTAAGAGTATAAGAGGACAATTCTAATGTTAGTCTATGAGAGGAGAAGGCCTCACAGTAGTGGAAAATGAATGTATGAGTTTTTCACTACCAGGGCATGTAAAACACATAAGTACGTGTCCTGCCTTTTACCTACATAGTACCCTGCCCTATGGGTTACCTAGGGCCTATCTCAGGGGTGACTTCTATGTAGAAAAAGGGAAGTTCAGGGCTTGGCAAGTAGTTTTAAAAGTGAAGTAAAAGTGGCAGTGAAACTGCACACCCAGGCCTTGCAATGGCATGCCTGAGACATAGTTAAGGGCCTACTTATGTGGGGGGCACAATCAGTGCTGCAGGTCCACTCGTAGCATTTAATTTACCGACCCTGGGCACATGTAGTGCACTTTACTAGGGACTTACAGGTAAATTAAATATATCTTACACAGACAAGGTTATCAGAGCGATTCCTACCAGATGCTATCGACGCCATCTTTGCTGCACATCAATTTGATGCAGACCCAGCCTTCGTGTCACCACGGAGTCTGATCTAGGGACATTTTATATTTAACTTTTATTGCAAGATGGTGGGGGTCTTTGTATTCATGACTCTGTCTACAATTCTGCTTCTTGCATCGTTTATTATCTTAATCATTGTAGTTCATGCATTTTACAGTAGACTTCAGTCTTTTCAATAAACCAATTGAAAAGTTTCCTGCATCTTCTTTATTGCCTGTGTGTGAAAGAGACTTATTACTAATGTGAGAAAAGGGTAATCTTAGCGATACAAAATAACACTGGATTAAATCCAAATCTGTGACTGGGGGTGAGTGTTTGAAAAGTTTCAACACTCCGTCCATCATTTTATTTTGTTTTGTAATGTTGATTTTTGTGCCCTTAGCGGCTAGCGTATGCCCAGACGTGGGTCCCTTACTTCCTGCACCACTGGATTCAAGCTAGCCTGGCTGATGAAGGGTGATACCCTGAAACAGGTCCCAAGATGCTTGTTTCCTGTCCAGGGAGGACCTGGCCTGGCAGTTCGGGATGGACTGTTCCCATGGGGAACAGGGTCAAGACTGATTTGCATATGGCTGGGTCTAAGCTGGGGTGATGTGGTGAGCAAAATAACAATGAATTAAACCCAGGTCTGTGACTGGGGGTGATTGTTTGTAAAGTTTCAACACTCTGTCCATCATTTTATTTGGTTTTGTGATGTTGCTTTGTTGTAGGATTGGCCTAGTTGCCTACAAGCAAAAGTGCTGTCATCCCTAAATCAGCAGTCTCGTCCAGGAGCGAGAGTCCAACTACGACATGGCACCACCAACAATTGTGTTTTGGCACTAATTAACGGATGCCCTGAGTATCTCTATCTCACTCACAACAGGTACCAGTACTATTATACAGAGATATTCGTGGTCCTGGGGATAAACCTCCTCAGCTGAACAGGAAGCACCTAACTAGGATGTAGGTTGTTCAAGCTTGAACTCTTAAAAGGACTTTCTCCCCATTTGTTGTTCCTTCTCTTTACCTGTTATCCAACATGGCTAATGCCATAAATATTCCAGAAAATGCTACACATGCATGAACACTACACCTAATAGCACATGGCTTGAAAGATGAGGACGGGATGTTACCTTCATAGCGGAAGCAAATGAAGCAAATGAAGGTTACTAAACAGAAACATTCTATTGCTGGGTCACCTTTCCTGAGGAAGAGAATACAACATACACATTCAGCACATATGATATAGCAAACGTGCCACAACAGTTCTGAGCATACCTGTAGGTGGCTGGCCCTCTATGTAGTGTGCAAAACTAGGCACACTGTGCAAGGGGTCCAGGCAACCACACGTTGGTTCCAGACGTAAAAACTAGATCACAGAATACTCTAATTTTTGAGGTAGCTTGGTCCAGCAGTTAGAATAATCTTGAAAAGTGCAAAGCATTGGTTGTACTCACAGTATCAATCATGCAACTCGTACACTCAAAGGAATAACTCAAGATCAATTTACAATAATACTTCAGCTTTTTATATATATTTTAAGACCAAGATTATCGAAATTGGTTAAGAACTTTTGAAGATGTGGATTTTTTAAGTTTTAATAAATGAAGTGTTACTGTGAGTAATTACGCACCATTGGAATCAATAGGAAGACACCTTTAAAAATTCATATAAAATCATCCAGTTGCTTTACCAAGTTCTGCTTTTGGTTGAGGTTGTCAGTGGGCAGGCTGTGCCAGTGGGAAAATCTTGGGAGTCTCCCGGTTTCCTGCAGGAGCAGCAGTGAACTGTCTCTTGGAGCTGGTGCGGGCCACTGAGAGGGACCACTTTGAAAAGGTCTGCTTTGGTCAAGTTAAAGGTGGTTCCTTGGTGGCCCCTTGGAGTGTCAACGTTGCAAGGGGTAAGGGACCCTTCAGACACAGCTGGTTCTGTGTTGCAGGGCACAGGGCGGCTGGGTGCAGAGCAAGTTGGTGATCCAGGAGCTGTGTGCAAAGGTGCTCTTTGGAGCTGGAGGTAAGTCTTGTTAAGGGTCGCTTACAGGTCAACAGGGGCACTCTGGCAGGAGGTGCGGGTGTTCCTGAAGTCCCTTGACTAAGGCTTCATCTTGGTCCTGTTTCATCTCTGGACGAGCTGGTTTTCCTGCTGTCTGACATCAGCTGACCAGTACCCAGGGTATTGGCACAATTCGGCCACTGGAGGGTGCAGTGCCACCAAATTTGGTACACTTACAGGGTTTGTCCTCCTGGTTGTCTGTGTGATGTTGGCTCCAGCTGAAACTTCCAGTTCGGGAGATATCGGCCAGCCAGTGAAGTGACCCTCACTGGGTTGTTGGTTCTTGGATTGTTGCAGTGGTACCTCCACTCTGGAGGGAGTTCTTGGGTGATTGGTGAAGCCTGGGGGTCCTCTGAGTTTCTTGAGGTCAGTCCAGTGTCCAGCTTCTCTGCAGCTGCGATTTTCGGGTCCTGGGTGCAGCAGGCAGGGTTTGGCATGTTTTCTTAATTAAGCAGGTCCACAGTTCTTGTGCCTTGGATCTTCCTTGGGCTAGCCTTCTTTGTGTCTTTTGATTCTGATTTCTTGGTCTAAGAATGCCCACTAAATACTGAAGGGGAACCTTTGGGTGGCTACACCCACTGTAGTGACCACTTCCTGCAGGAAGGGTCACTTCCCTAAACATAATTTGCTATTTTTCTTCCATCTTAGATGGGGGAAAATGAAATGGAGGGTCCACCTCGCAGGCAACCCTTTACGGGTGGTGCATGCCAGGTGGGGCCACTCCTCCTACCCTTTCTGTGGTTTCCCACCTTTGCTCCGGCCAAAAGTGGGGGTCTGCAAAGGGGGAGGCGATCTGCTGCTAGCAGCAGGCCTAGGGTCGAGTTTCAAGGGTGGTAGCCCTTTGAAGCTCACCGCCAGGGCAGTGCACATTCCTGAGGGAGGGGGTATTAGCTTCTCCACCCTGGAAGGGCATTGTTTTACAAACCAGAGAGACAGGGCTCTCCTCCAAGGTTTGTATATTGGCTTGCTGGAGGTGGCATGCTGGATAGAACCAGTCAGGAACCATGCCAGGATAGTTAGCTTTTGCAGGATGCACCTCTAAGGTGACTCCTGGTTACATTTAAAGATAAATGCAATACTGGTACCAGTTTGGATTTATCATTCTGAGTTGTTTGATTCTGAACAAGACAGTGTTCAGAGTGGCCATCATGTAGCTGGGAAACTCATGTTGACCAGGGTCCAGCACATGTATTAAAATGGCTGCTCTGTTCACTCACTATGTCCCAGGTGTGTCAAGGACAAAGTGGGAGCATATTGCTCATGCAGCTATGTCCTTACATATAATATGGAGCACCCTGCCTTAGGGCAGTAAGGCCTGCCAGAGGGGTAGCTTACCCTTAGTAAATGCAGTTTATGGTGGGCAGGGCACATAGGCAGTGTGCCATGTCGAGCTTGTGTTTTAGGTTTGCACCAGAACACTCAGCCTGCAACAGCAGTGCTGAGTGCATCTGGATGCATGGCCCTAGAGGCAGGCACAATCAGTGTGCTGCTGCCCTCAGGGGCCTACCCATAGCATCCCATGCCCTGGGCACATAGGTACCCATTTACTTGGGACTTATAGTGGCAGTTAAGGGTGTATCCAATTGTGCCAATGCATCACAACAGTTTTAGGGAAAGAGCTCTGGCGCAGGGAACCTGGTTAGCAGGGGCCCTGGGCACTACAACTTCTAAGTTCCATCAAACATCAGGCAAAAAGTGGGGGCTCACCATATCTTACTTCTTGTGCAGGCTGAAGACTCATCACTCTCAGAGGTAGCACAGACGGGGAAATGTTGCAGTTGCTTGAAGGAGCCGGAGAAACAATGTTGCAGAGCGGATGTTGCAGAGCGGAGTCGTCCCTTTAGTTGCAGATTGTCAGTTCCTGGAGGGTCCAGTTGTAGTCCCAGGTGCCAGAAGATGAAGTAACCAATGCAGAGGAGTCCTGTTGGGATATTGCATGTTGAATCTGAGGCCCCACCCAAGAGGGAGACCCTAAATAGCCCAGGAAGGATAATTGATCACCTAGCAGCATGACCACCTATTTGGAGGGGGCTGTCACGTCACCTACCTGATCTGGCCACTTCAGTGATCCCAGGGGCCTCTGCCCACCTTGGATTCAAGATGGCAGAATCACGTAGCCACCTGGAGGAGCTCTGGGCACCACCCCAGGGTGATTATGGGCAGGGGAGTTGTCACTCTCCTTTCCTTTGTCCAGTTTCATGCCAGAGCAGAGGGAGAGAGCACAATCACTGGGGTCCTGGTTAGCAGGATCCCAGTTAAAATAGTCAAAACACACTGACAGCAGGCAAAAGGTGGGGGGAACCATGCCAAAAAAGAATACTTTCCTACAAATAATCAATAACATTAAAGGGGAAGTGGTTGCATTGGCTATACTTCAGCGGCTCTCGGAGATTCCACAGTTGGAACAGGAGCATCAACTATCGAAAACTATTTCCAACACCTACACTAGTAGAGGACGGGTTTGTTTGTGAGTCAAGCAGAAAAAACCTGGCATTCAGAGTACCACCGCTAAGGAAGGTACTAAACAATCAAAAGAGGGTTGTGTAAAGCACTGGGATAAACAAAATAAAGACAGAAGTCAGAGAGCAGATTCTCCGCATCTGGAGAACTCCGAAAGGAGACATAGGTGGTTATTATGAACCAGGTGGCGGTGGCGGTAACTACCGACAACAGGCCGGTGGTGCAGCCTCCCAAATAAAGAAGCATAGGAGAAATAACCAGCGGCCCATCCATTCACCGCCATTTTGGTAGCACCGCCGACAACGGCGAAGGCTATCTTCAGCCAGGCGGAAAGGCCCAACCTGGCCACCATATAATGAAACACCACACCGCCATCAGTTGCGGGGCAGGAACCACCGCCACGCAAAGCCTGGCGGAAACGACCCATATAAAGGGAAACACTCACTGGAGGCACACAGAACACGCTGACGCCGACATGGAAAGAGAATTGGAAATAATCCCAGTGCTCCTCCTTGACATATTTCTCCAGGACCGTGACCGCTGACGAAGACGACGAAGGTAAGTACCACAGCCTAGCACACATGGGGGGAAAGGGCACAATTACACACCCACCAACAAGTCAACACATACCAGCACCAATGCACACCCCTGTGCACACCACACCCCCACAGTGAAACGCTGAACAGTGAGTCAAAATAGCACCAACACGTCTGCTGGCAACATAATTTATTCCTAACAAAATCCAATTTGTTCAAACAAGGCCATTGGCCAGTCCATTTCAAAGTCCCAGAAGGGCAAATATAGCCCACACTTGACTCCTATGATGGAAAAGAAAACTCTACTGAGAAGGGGCATCAATTGGGCAGCCAGGCACCTCAGGGTTCAGGGGCAGCAGTTGGTGGGGGTGGGGACTCCGGTTTGGAAGGGGGGGTCTTGGGTGTAGGCTCTGGAGGTGGAGAGGGTTTGGGCTTGCCCTTGGGAGGAGGAGGGGTGGGCCTGAACCAGGGGGTGGCAGAGGGACCAGGGGGCAACACAGGCCTTCTTCTTCACTGGGGAAGGGGCATGGGAATGGGTTGGGTGTACTGGGGAGGACTTATATGAGGAAGGAGTGGGTCTCTGGAGGCCACAGAAACTTTTGGGCACAAGACGGGGTGGGCTAGTGTGTTCAAGCAGGTCAACAGGGGAGAGGAAAAGCTTTCAAGAGGCAGCTGGAGGGGTCTTGGAGAAAGGTTTGGGAGTGGAGGTTGGGGGAGTGCTGGTATGAGGTGTAGGTTTGCTGTGCTTGGATGTAGGTGCCTGTACAGTATGCCCCTGTTTGGTGGATGTGGGTGGATTTTATGTCTGGGAGTGTTTCTATGTCCTGGGAGGAGGGGGGTGGACACAATGGGGGAGGTGGATTTTGCTGTGTCAGCCTTGGACCTTTGGGTGTGTGCCTGCATGTGGTTGGACGTGTGGTGCTTTTGTTTGTCTGCTTGCTTCCTGGGTGTTGATTTGGGTGCATGCTGTCTGGATGTGTGCTTGGCATGGGAGAAGGGAGTGGGGTGCTGGAAGGGATAGAGGTGGTGGGAGGGGGGACGGGAAGACCAGGGACACTGGCTGCCATCAAAGAGGAGGCCAGAGCCTGAAAAGATCTCTGTAGGCCAGACATGACACCATGAATGCCTTTCAGGAATGCACTGCATTGCTGCATCACTGATGCCAGCCCCTGGATGGCATTCACAATGATTATCTGACCTACAGAGATGCTCCTCAGGAGGTCAATAGTCTCCTCAGTGAGGGCAGCCGGGCTAAAGGGGGTAGGAGATGAGGTGCCTGGGGCGAAGGAGACACCCACCCTCCTGGGTGAGTGGGCACAGGCTTCTTGCTTGGGAGCTACTGGAAGGGCGGTGATGGTATGGGGGTTGGTGGAAGATGATATAGAATGGGTGGGTCCAGTACGGTCTGCCACCACCAGGGAGCTGCCACCGGTGGAGGTGTCGGAGTCACTACCCTCAGTGATAGTTGCCTCCCCATGGTACTCCCCTCGCCCTCCAACCCACTAGTCCCCTTTGTGTCGGTGGACACTGCCTCCTGGGAACCGTGGGCTGCAGCATCCCCACTCGCCGGTGCCTCAGCTCCCTCACCAGGTGATGCTAAAGCGCACAAGGACACAAGAGCACAGAGGGGTGGAGGGGACAAAACAAGAAAGAAGAATGTCAAATCATGGTCAAACATACCTGTTTGTACACATGCACCCCACCCATCTCAGGCACTAACCCCCCAGCAGACATAATATTTGACATTAATGTGCCCCTGACTGGTAGGCATGATCCCACAGTACACTACATGACCATCCTGGCCCTCTACTCTGATACACTTTGCAATGGGATACAATCAGAGACAATGGCAAGACCACAAATCTGCAAATCTATGAGGCCACATCTAAACCAATAGCCCAAACAGGGGACCCCTCACAGGCCTACGTTCCCAGCCATATCTACCTAAAGACACAATCTCATGGACATAGAGGGACACACCTGCCTATGTGCCTGGCACTACACTGCATGCACCCCATGGCATTTAACTACACTCAGCACAGTAGCATCACAATAGTGTTGGTACTTACCCCCTTGTGGCTGCTGTGCTGCCTTCAAGCACCCATCCAAATCGGGATATGCCACCGCCAGTATGCGGGCTATTACGGGGCGTCAGGACCAATGAGCACCTTTCCCACGTTGGGAGGCTGTCCCCAGCTGGGTCTCTCCGGTCTTCCTGGCCCAGCGCTGCAGGTCTTCCCACCGTTTCCTGCAGTGGGTGCTCCACCGGTTGTAGACCCCCCAGGGTCCGCACTTCCTTGGGGATGGCTTGCCACAATCCTTTCTTCTGATGGGCGCTGACCTGCATGGGACACAAAGAGTAAAGAAACAGACATCAGTGATGGTGCCCCATACACAAATGCCATGCCATTTCGACCTGACATGGCCCATGGAAACACATATTGACAATAGCCAAGCAAACAGCTGCCAGACACATTAAGGGTAAGCATCAACACAGCCAACAAAAACGTCTAAAGGCATCCGCCACATTCACACACATTCATGGATGTCAAAAAGCAACTTACCTGAGCCTCTGATCACCCATACAGCTTGGTATACAGGTGTAGGACCCCGTCAACCAGCTCCTCCACGGTGAAGGCTGGGGCCCGTTCCTCTGTAGCAAGTGCCATCTTGAGGACCAGAGTCAGGACACAGCAACTCACGCAGTGGAGTTCCGTCCCTCTTGAGGTGCAGGAGTCAAGTGGCAAGGGCAAATAAAAATGGCTGTATTTACTGCAGCGGTGTGCACTTTCACCGCTGACAGTGATCGTGATTAGCCCTGCTTCCCCATAGACGCCAATGATATCCAATGAACAGGTGCACGGCGTTGATCATCACCTACTGCCATGAGGACTAATGCCAGCGGAATGAAGTCACTTCCTGCACTACACTACAGGTAGGGCAAGGGTCTGCCATTTTGCATCCACCACGCCTTCATAGTCTGTCCGGGATCCTAATCCTTGGCTCCATTCCCTCTCCCCTTCGTTGAGTACTGGTATGATCAGTGATCCTCTTCATAGATTCATAGTGGGAAGTGTTCCAACACTGTGATGCAATGACACATACACACCTCACCAGACATTACCTTGACAGGATCACCATGTTCTCTGCGTCTGTGTGAGGCACAATAGTGTTGCATGTACAAGATGAATGGTGGAACAATGTAATTGAAGTGTATGTTGATGCTCAATGTGTCTTCCACCCTCATAGGTACAGACCCATGTGGTGAGGGAGGGCCCCTTCTGTTGACAGACCCCTGGTTGATCTGGCCACCATGGAATAACGTCACATCATCATCACTTACTGCATAAATCAAGCCACAATCCTGGAACATAAATGGAGCCTGTTCTGATGCCAGCTAATAGGAATCCCCAAGCCATACCTACAACTGTGCAGGTACTATATGTGCTACAGTTTCTGTCCACAGGCTCATTCCGAGTTACAGTGGGCATGGCAGCCGGGGTATCTCAGCCAATGTTCAACAACATCCTGTCTAATTTTCTCGATTCCTTCATGCAACACCTGCAAAGTTATGTCCAGTTTCCTCAGAGGGCTGTGGTCACCTCCATCAAATCTGTATTCTATGCTTTTGTAAATATCCCCCATGTGAAAGGTGCCATTGATGGTACCCACATAGCCCTCACACCCCCTTGAGTAAATGAACAGGTGTTCAGAAATCGTAAAAGCTTTCACTCCATGAATGTCCAATTGGTGTGTACTGCTGATCAGTCAATTACTCATGTCAATTGCAAGGTTCCCAGTATCAGTCCATAACTTCTTTGTCCTGAGAAACAGCAGAGTTCCACACATGATGGGACAACTACAGGGGGACAGAGCTTGGCTCATAAATGAGTGTGTATGACACTGGATCAGTTAGATAGCTGACGGGCAGGCTGTATGCAAGTAGATAGTGTGTGTTTCAACCCTCTTTCGCCCACTTTTCCAGGGGATTCTGGCTACCCAAACATGCAATGGTTCCTGACACCTGTGAGGAATCTGAGGACATATACAGAAATCCATTATAATGAGGCACATGGTCACACTAGACAGGTCATTGAGCGGACCATAGGACTCATGAAGGTAAGATTTTGTTGCCTCCATCTCTCTGGAGGATCCCTGTGCTATGTCCCTGACAAGGTGTGTCAGATAGTGGTGGCCTGCTGCATGCTGCACAATGTGGCTTTGAGGAAAGCTATCCCACTACTGGATGAGGAGGATGCTGTCCAACCACCCCTGCCACCTCAGAGGATGGATGAGAGTGATGGTGAAGAGGAGAGGCAAGACATCAACTCAGGACCCAGCTAATCCGGCTATGCTTTCAGTGATTCTGAGGTACTGTTCTATGATGCCAATGGGTCTACTGCATTGTTTCAGGGTGACTCATGTGCAAAGTGATGTGGTGTCCCTTACCAGTGATGTGTAAACTTCATGAATGAAGGAGGAGATGTATATTACAGCAATGAAATGTACAGTGTGACATACTTCAACACTGCAGTCTGTTAGACCCCCTCGTGCAATGAAAATGGCATTATGATGGTACCTGGCTAATATGTTCACATTTCCTTTTGAGTGGTCATATTAATGAAGAACAGATATTTTGAGTGCACAAGTGTATTTATTCTCAGACAAAACATCCAGGAGTGAAGGGACAGTGGAAGGGAGTGAGCACATGGTTAACAATATCCCAGGTACATTTCCACAGCTGTTGGTAGCACAGGGGCATAGTCCATGGGGCCAGTGGAAGATGGTGATATGGCATAGGCATGTCGACAAGGTAGATCAGTGGCACACAAGGGAGACAGTTCAGGGCAGAGTCACTTCCTGGTGGTGGGCATGTTCCTGGCTGGTGTTTCACAGTGATGTCTGGGTCTGAGGCCATGTTTGCAAGGGGGAGGCAGGGCTGCAGGGGAAGGGGTGCTGGTGTCCTGTGAGCCCTCTGGCAGTGCCACCAGTCCACTAGCAGCTGCAGATGTGTATGGCAGGACATTGTCCTGGCTAGTGGAAAGGGCCTGCAGGTGTGTGGTGGACTCAGGCTGGCTGTGGTACTTGCGCTGCAGCACCCCTGCTATAAAGGCCATGGTAGCATTGAACTGTTTCCATTGCTCCATGGCCTCCCGATGGTATGCTACATACAGCCTCTGATTCTCTTCCATCATGGGCAGGATCTGGGCCATCCTGTCCTGGGAATGGTGGTAAGCTCCCAGGACCTCAGCAATGGCTTCCTGGGCAGCACCATCCCTCCTTGGCCCACTTCCCTGACCCACTGCTCCCCTCCCACTGGGCCTAGCACCCTGTACCTGTGTCCCCTGCACTGGTCTGCCAGTCCCACTCGCACTGGGCCCTTCATCATCCTGCCTGGTAGTGAGTGGAGACTTGTGCCTCTGTACTTGTGAGCAGCCAGTCCGTGTCCCGGAGACACTGGTTTGGGGCTGAGTGGTAGGGATGTCAGTGGTGTCCCGGATGGGGCTTCTGGAGGGTGACTGTCCAGGGCTGTGGGATGGCCCAAGGATTTCCTCTGTGTCATCTCTCTGCAGTCTCCTGAGTGAGGCCTTCGTCTTCAGGTGGAGGACTGGCACTTCTTGATGTCTCCGTGCTGGATGGAGGTGGCTGTGTGTGAGGGAATAGAGATGTGGGTGCCCTGCACTTACTTTTCCCTTGCAGCACTGCTTAGAAGTTATTGATGGTTCCATTCCCATGTGGTAGCATGATGGGTCCCTTTGTGTTCTTTTGGATGCATTTAGTGAGGGGGCTGTTGCATTCTGGGTGTTGTAGTGCTCTTACCATTTCATGTCTGGGTTGGTGACTGTGCACATGGGGCTAGATAGTGATCTGTGGTGGGGGTCGTGGGCATGCAGGGAACATGGGTAGGAGTGTCTCTGTGTTGTGGGCTGGATAGGGCCTATTGGCATGGAGGTAGTGGGGTGATACGTTCATTCCAGGTGTAGTTGACTTACCTGAGTCCCGTCCTCCAGGGAGTCAAGTGAGGCCCTCCAGATGAAGGATTGCCAAGACCCTCTCCTCCAGTTGGTGTATTCGGGGAGAGGAGGTGGGGGACCACCGCCAGTCTCCTGTATGGCGAAGTTGTGTCATGATGACATTGATTGCACCTTCCCCTACAGGTTGTTCCATCTCTTCCTGATGTCCTCCCTTGTCCGTGGATGGATTCCCAGAGTGTTGACCTTATTGACAATCCTCTGCCATAGCTCCATCTTCTTGGCTAAGGGAGTCTGCTTCACCTGTGCCCCAAATAGCTGGGGCTCGACCCTGAGTTTTGTCCACCATGGTCCTCAGCTCCCCGTCGGTGAAGCGGGGGTGCTTAGGGGGTGCTGTGGTGTGTGTTGTGTGTTGGTGATGGTGCTGTTGTGTGGTTGTGTGTGTGGTCTGTGATGGTGTGTATGCTGGGTTTGATTTTTGGTGGTAGTTTTGTGTGTGTGACTTGTGTGCTGGTTGTTTAAGTGTAAGTGTGTTGTGGTGTTGATTTCTGTGGTGATGTTGGCATTGCAAAGGATTGTGGGTTGTGTATGTGTGTGTGTTATGGTGGTTTGGATGTGTGTCAGGTTGTCCTATTCTTATTTGCCTATGTGTGCTTCTGTTGTTGGCGGGTCCCATTTCTGAGGGTGGCAGTCAGTACCGCCAATGGTCGTTCAACGTCCACTGTCCGCCGCGCTGATTTGTGCATCATTGTTTGGTAGGAGCAGAGAGTGTGTAGGGATGGCGGTGGCGGGGTGCTATGTCCTGCCTTTTTGCCGTTGTTGGCCCTGGCGGTGAGTGGAGGTTGTCATTTCTTTGGCGGATTGTGCTTTGGCATCATTATTCGGCGGTGTGCAGTCCACCCCCACTGGCAGTCTTGTGTCACTGTCTTGTGTCTTGTGTTCACTGTCAGCACGGCGGTCGGCGGTGATTGCCACCAAGTTCATAAGGAGGGCCATAATCTCAGACATAGAGAAAATATAAAAGTTCCTGACAGACATATTGATTCACATCCCTCACGTTCCTTTCAGGACACACCGGATAGATGTATCGAGAGAGTGGGCCGGTCAGAGCAACGTCCTGACTATATGAAACAGAAGAAAGCTTTACATCGGTCTTGAGACAAGAAAGAAGACAAGTACCCACAATTAAAAAAGACAAAGGTGGTGGCAATTTCAATTAAACCTGCCAGCAAACTTGAAAAGATTGCTGAAGAACAAGACATGGGCAGTGACCCTGCTGGACAGCGCAGGAGAAGTCACAACATTTCGCCTGAGTCTGAAAGATCACCTTGATGCGTTACCTAACAACTTTCTTGCAGTCGAGACTGCGGATGGGCACGTTCTCCCACCTGAGAGGGTTTATTATGGAAATATCCAAATTGAGGTCGACATAGAGCGCACCATTAGTGTGCTCTTTTGGGATGAACTTAATTGTAATATCCTATTGGCAGAAAGAGACTAGCCCCCTGAGCACATCCATAACTTCCCACTTTCTCAGGTCTTGTTCCAGAAGCGGTCAAAGAAGCCTAAGCTGTTGACTGGGCTTTGGTGCGAGCACCTGCGCTATACCACAACCATGTAGGAGGGGATAGAGATTCCCTCTACCATGTAATACCCCAGCCTCAGCCCCAATATCCTGTTGAACATGAGGCCAAAGCTCCAGTGAGGGAGATCCTCACTCAGCTCGAGTACCAGGGAGTGATAGAGCCCTGTGTCTCTGCAACAAATAACATGTTATTTCCGGTTGTAAAACGAAACCATTCATATGGAATAGTCTTAGACTACAGACACTTAAACAGTCACACACGCACATATGCAATTCAAAATTCACACAGTGCAGCACTAATTAACAACATAGTGCATACAAAATACAAAACAACCTTGGATATTTCCAGTGCTTTTTTCTGCCAGGACTTAGCACATGAAAATCGGGACCTGAGTGCATACTCATTTGGTTCACAAAAACGCTTCTGTTGTTTGCCCCAAGGCTACAAGAACAGCCCAGGGTTATTTTCAGCCCGTGTAATATCAGTATTGCTTGATATTGACCCCTAGGCGTTGTTCTATGTGGATGATATCTATCTCACAGATGACAACCTGAATAGTGATCTTGCCAGGGTCGATCAGAGTGTTCTAGGATTCACAGCCCTTGGCTACAAATTCAGTTTCAAGAAAAGTAAAATAACCTTCATCAGTGTATTGTTCCTGGGATACGAGCTATCAAAGGAGGTCAAGAGCCTGGCCCTGCACTTTTTAGAAAAATTTGCTCAACTCCAACCACGATACACTATCAAGAAACTGCAGTCATTACTTGGTTTCTTTAACTTTGACAGAATTTACATTCCTGATTATGCACAACGCATCAAGCCACTATGATTTAATTTGCCAAAATTTCTCAAACAGACACTGGACAGTTGAACGCATGCACATCCTTAGAGGATTACAAAAAGACATGCAAAAGCAAAACACTTACACACACGTGACAACAAAACAAATTTGGTCATCAGAATAAATGCTGGTGCCATTAGGTTCACCTATGTCACCTTTAATGTGGGCAACACAGTGCCCATAGCATATAAATCACATGTATACTCTAATGAAGAACAACACTTTGCACCCACAGAAAGAATTCTAACTGCTGTACAAATGGCTGTCATCAAGAAGAGGCCACTTTCCCAAGGGAAGTGCATTATTGTCGTTACCCCTGTGCCAGCCTTAGAGGCCATCACCAAAGCAAGCTTTCCTAACGCAAAGGAATTACATCCACGTTGGATTCAATGGGCAACCTCCCTGACTGCCATTGACGTTGATTACATCTTTGACCCAAAACTTCAAACACAAGAATTTCTCCAATAGGAACAGGAGTACCCCGCACCTCTTAACATCTTACCACTTGACAGATACATTACTGTCATTTACACTGATAGTTCAGCACAACGAGCTGTATGTACAAAACATCAATATTCAGCCGCTTGCGCAGCCGTGACCAGAGTGATGGAGGATGGTATATTCCACCCTCACAATACCAACACGCAGACCCTAGTCGACTGCACAGCACAGTTAGCTGAGCTTATCTTGGCACTGGAACATATGGACCCAGAACAGCTCACATTGATTGTGTGTCATTCGTACTATTGTGTCCAGTCCTACAATGATTATCTCAATCATTGATGGCTGAACGGGTTCAGAGACTCAAAGGGGAACACCATTAAACACAGAATTCTGAAGTGGAAGGTGGACAATCTTAACGATAAGCTGCCTGATGCTCATGTAGTCCATACATTGGGTCACCAATGTGTGGAAAGTACACGTTATTGGTAACAATTTGGCTGTTGAAGCAGTCAAATCCACAGTAGCTTCTGCTTATTTTGCTGAAGTGACTCGTTCTCAGATGAGATTGGATAATGAAATTCTGGCTGCGGTGAAAGCTTCGTCTGAAGGCAAGCCTTTCCCAAAAGCATACCCTACAAAATATTAACACCACTTCAATGCACAAAATGTTGCCTTTGCAACAATTCCTGGGGTTGGAGATCGAGTGATCCCCAACCAAGACCAGAGATTAAATCTCATCAAAGCAGCACATGAGGGTGTCGCATCTGCTCATGCTGGTGTTGCTGCCACTATAACACTCTTGCAGGAACGCTTCTGATAGCCAGGTCTATGTAAACAGACCAAGCAATATGTCCTTTGTTGTGACATTTGCCAGCAAATTAAGGGCTCAAACATCAAACGCCCACCACAGACATCCCTCTTAGTAACCAACAGATCACTACAATGTGTGTACTTGGAGCATTGTGGTCCTTACAACCTGATGGTGCATACATATACATCTTAGTTGCTGTATATTCTTGTTCTAGATTGCTGTGGGTATGGCACAGCAGTCGACTGGACGCTTGATCTGTTATAAAAGACTTGCTGATCTTTATCAGTACTTATGCGGTTGCAGCATTCAACGCAGACCAGGGTCCCGTCTTTGCCTCTTATGCATTTAGGGACACCATGAGGACAATGAGTGTTGATCTTCATTACTCCTCACCCTACCATCCTAAGGGTGATTTGGTCATGGAGTGGAGGAATTGAGATGTAAAGCAGTCCTTAACCGCTAGAGTATTAGGTCCTGGCTGCAGTTGTCTTCATCACCTATGTGGGGTCCAGAGAGCACTAAATAATCTGCCAAGATGGTCCTTGGGAGGACGCACTCCTTATGAGGTCCTCTTTGGGATACCTATGTATGTCCCAGATCTAGATGGCCCTGGTATGGTGAAAGCAGACACACCTTTTGACATAAATGAACTTCTCAATGCCTTAAAGGAGCTTCAGCAATTTTGTGATGATAATTCATCCGCCACTGCTGCCACTTTAGGAATAAGGTATTTGCCAACAATTACAGGCTGGATTCCTAAAATTGGGGATTTGGTCCGTGAGAAGATTGCTGTGAAGAATGAATTTCGCCCATTTTACAGTGCACCGGTACCAGTCCTGGAAATACAAGGCACCAGAACTGTCTTCCTACCACCGCTGCCAGGTTTGTCTCCATCAACAACATCAAATTGTATCATGTGGCCAATCCTAAACAGTAGACCCAGAGGTCTATTAGTTAGTCCCCGGTTCCCTCTCACTGCCCAACAAGACATACCACTTTAAAGAAGAAACAACAACACTTCTTAATATACCACCATGTGCAATGGTGCTACAAATCCTTCCTCGCGCATTGAGATGGCAGAAAATCAGCTTTTGTTGATTCCTGTTACCACTCACCAACAAGAACTGTCCAAGATGTGGCAGTTTTCTTCTCCAATGCAATACAAACTGATAACACTGTCAACTATGAACCTCCACACAAAGTGGATCCACCCACCAGTAATGCACCAGTAATGTTTGCAGAGACTTCTTCTGGTTACTTCATCGGCTAAGATGACTTTTCTTCAACTTCTTTCGCTCCTTCAATTGAAACTATTGCAAATACATGTACGCTGTATATATGGCTTAAAATTAACTATTTGGTTTATCCATGGAATTATCTGTGGATCTTCCTGACAATGCTTGCCTTTCTGTTATGGATTGGTTTTGTGACTGTTTTCCTTCTCTTGGTAAATGGTCATTAGCTTCGTGAACACTCTTCTCTCGAGCCAGTGGATGAAGTTCTAACTCCATATCTTTCCTCAAATAAGGGCGAAGAGACTTGTCATTTGTAAACATTTCCGCAATACCAGTTCCAGATGGGATGGTTTGGGATAAAGTTCCCTTTGATACATATGGGCCTACTTACTGAGGTTATACATATTCCATATGTTTTCAAAATCTCAATGACTGATGTACTTACACCTGGCGTTGTTTCTGATGACTGGGATGCTCAAACAGATGATTCAGTGATTGCTGAGCTGCAAGATTACACTGTATTTGAACGTGAAAATGTGTACTCAAACAAAAAACTATGGGGAAATGTTCTGTTATAATAATTGGGGAGATTACTACCTGCACTGAGCAACAAGACATAGATCAGTATTTAATTACACACAGTAGGAACACTGTTGAACTCCACCTGTGGGGACCCAAAACATTATTTAGATACATTTCCATACTTTTCAGGGCATGAAATTACAAATGCAGATTCATATTACTTCAGGTTACCACCTTCCAAGATACAGAAGATTTTGCTAACTAACACCAAATTAATCTATTCAGAATCCTTTGTTTCCCAACTTTCAGTTGAAGGATACGAGTACTGGAAGAACACTATTGATGGAAGGAGTGTATAGGGAACACAAGATTGGCAAATTCAGGGTAGGGAAGCTTTGTGTAGACCATGCCTTTTTCCAGTTTAAATGATCTTCTTAAATGACACAAAACAACAGACATCCTGTCTTGTGCTAGCAAAAATAAAAGAACTGAATACACCCAGTATCCCCACACCAACCAACTTCACCAATTGGCAACCCTACCTCATTGTCACCGAGGAGGAACTAAATGTCAAGGTGTTCAGGATGGTACTTATAATTTTTCACTTTCCAGTCCTGGTGGGTGGTTATTGTGGCTATTGGACATAAATGGGTGTCAGACACGTTATGAAAATTCCTCAGGGGGTTTCAAGGTTAGCCAGCCAGACCATCACTTTGTTTTGGGTCGTGTTACCACATACAGTATGGGTAAACTATGGAACAATGGTTAAAGACTAACACCTTAGAAGCAGTTAAAGAGCATCTTAATCTCCTTTTGGATGATAGGGACTTGCAGGATTTCCTGCTAGGTCCCAGAAGGGCCACTTAAGTGATTATTGTACGCCGTATACAAGGAGAAATGGAAGATTTCACAAATGGAAGTGACTGCACATTTTAGATAGATAAGGAAAATTTGGGAAAGGCTTTAGCTGTTGTCAGTAATGGCATGAATACTCTGTCCCACAGAATTTACAGCCTGAATAATAGCGTCTTCTGCGATTGACATAATTCAGAATGACATGTCCATTCTACACCATTGAAAAACTCAGCTGCGTTAGGTTGGACTCTGAAGAATGGCCATGTCCCATGGAAATACATTAACAGTAGTGACTTTGTTTGCTGCTTTTAATTTATCCAGGGAACAGCAGATAAAAGCTAAAAAGAAAGCAAGTTACACCATGCTTAGCATAGAAAAGTTAGAGAAGCCGCCTTTCACAGTTGCAGAAAGTCCATCAATAATATGGCTCATACATGGCATTATAAATCTGCCCATTTCCACCTTTCATTTCTTTATATGCTTGAAACATCTTAATGTGGGCAGATACGAGCAGTTAGGAGATAGCTAAATTAAAGAAGCGTCGGAGTTGCCCTTTGAGTTCAATTGTCTGAACGGCGAAACAGAGGTCTTTCTCAGCAGAAGCAAAACCAAGACTACTGTTAGTCATTCAATGATTCTCAAACAGGTGTCCCTTTATGCGTTTGCAATGCAGGGCTCGCAAACTTGGCTTGTTTTCTGAAGAGTACTCCCGGCTCTTTGATTCATCCAGCATTTCATATACTTTCAGACGGAAGTTGTGTGGTTCTGAACAAACAGCTCTTGCGGTATAAGACCAGGAATTGCCTACGCAATTTCAGTATCTAAGATTGTAACTTGTTGTGGACATGTTTTATTTTCCCCAGAGGCATTTGGGGATGCTCCTGAGGTGATTGGCTCACGTTTTCCCTAACCAAGGGAGGAGGGGGAGGTTAGCAGTGACCCAGGTAGGTCTCCATGTAGTGGGATGGGTAAGGGGTCCCATGACCTGTCTCAGGAGACAGGGCGTAGGGTTGGGCAGAGGCCCAGGTTGCCCGAGACCCAGTCCCAGAGGCTGGGGGGGTTCTATGAGGGAACGCCAGTGGGGGGAGCCTAACCTGTACCGGAAGGCCATCTGCGAAGGGGATCCCATAGTGCCAGTAGGATTTGAGGGGGGACCGCTGTCACCAGCGTCCCGCCAGTCCTGGTATCTAGCAGTTCCACTCCAGAGAGGAGGCGCAGGAGACTAGACAGAGGAGTGAGAGGTAGAAGCAATCCCCATTGAAGAACCTAGAGGGTTAGGGGTCAGATCTGAGGTCAGAGCTCCTCAGGAATGACCCTGGTCAAACCACTTCTGGTCTGGGGGTGCTCCTTGCCCTATCAGATGGGGAGGGGTTGGGAGAGCAGTGCCAGAAAGACTCTTGTGCAACACCTGAAGAAGGTATTTCCCTTTGCGAGGGTGTGGGAATACTCCCAGGAAGTCCTGGGATGCCAGGCAGTGGTCCAGCCTAAGGGTACAGACCCTAGGCTGGATGGTCAGGTTCAGGGGGTAACCTCTGGCCTGATAGGGGGGGCGGGTTGCCCAATCATCCCCCAGGTGTGACTTCTAGGGGTACTCTCCATGGTGGGGGGATGGGGCAGTGGAGAACTCTGGAAGTGGGACCAGGGGAGGGAGAGACTCACCTCTGTCTCCGGTACAGCCCCAGGTTACAGCCCCTGGGCTGGGGACCAGTGTCAGGGTGCCATCCCTGTACTGGCGGGAGAATTGTGCAGAAGGAATTGCTTCCACAAGGGACCTGGCAATTCTGGACTCTGAGGGTGCTGCTCCTGGGGGGAGGGTACAGAGCCCCAGAGGGGAGGACTAGTGTCAGGCTGCCACCCCTGACCTGGTGGAAGGGAGAGTGGACAAAGGGTGCCAGGCACCTGGGGCTACCATCCCTCCCCACCACCATTCTCTACAGTCACAGTGGTAAGAGAGACCCGAAAGGCCTAAGGCCTGACTTTTGTCCCTGACAGCTGAAAGTGGCCACTGTGGCTTGCTGTCAGTTGCCTCTGGGGGGGAACAGGAGTAATGCTCCGGGGGTGGAATGGGCCACACCACTGTGTTGGCCATGGTGGTACTGTCTGCCCACTGGGATACAACAAAGAGCAAAGTAAAGCTATGTGCTGCACAGATGATATCCGCAGGTGAGGAGAGGGGTCACTTATGGGTTAGCTTAGTGGGCCCTGAAAGTATGGACAGACGGATCCAACTGGGTTCAGGAAGGCGTAGAACTGGAACATGCCCCTGCTGTATCGCCCCAATCAGGGAAGTCCATCAATGTACTGATTGGTTCCCCTGGCTTTAGGCTGGTGGGGGGGTTGTGTTGGATCTGGCCCTTTTTGCAGGGTCATCCCCAAACTGTTTGCCTCCCTCCTCCTATTTTTTCTGACTTGTTTTTGTTGCCATTAGGACTATGTGCACTTTACCACTGCTAACCAGTGCTAAAGTGTATATGCTCTCTGTCTAAATTGTATTAGTGATTGGTTTATCCCTGGTTGGCATATTTTTGTTTGCTAGTCTGTCCCTATTAATGTATACTAGAGGTGCCCAGGGACTGTAAATCAAATGCTACTAGTGAACTTGCAGCACTGATTGTGCCACAGAGTGGGATTGGAACTGCAGGCAGTCGGGCCAGTGCCTAAGAGTTACCTGCAGGCCAGGTTTTTCTAAGCCCTCTGTCACCAGGCCCACCGAGCCTTAATATCTTTGCCAGTTCCCCAGCAGGCCATTGTAATGTGGGGCAGCCCGAGTGCCATTGCAAATTCCTTCTGGTGCAAATTGTTAACAGTGTGGGAGCTCGTAACTGGTAACAGAACATTTTCAAGAAAGCCCACGTTCAGTAAGCCACACTGAGCCAAGAGCAGGGTGTGCAGTCTCTCCACCACTTTATTTCTAATAGTAACAAATGGCGTTCATTTGTAAGGGCACTGCTTTTACTGTCATGCCATCGCTAAATTATGTTTGATCAAACAGTAAAAATATAATATTTTTTTAAATAACCAGCCCGTGTTCATGTTTTAAAATTCTGCAAAGGCCAGAGCATGATAATTAAAGAGGAATCTTTACATATAAAAACCTTAATACCCATCAGATCAGGTGTTGTGGCCCTTGCTCTATTATATTTCACCTTGCTCCCCCGGCCAAAATGCAGTGCTTCTAGTTTTTACACGTTACTGTCTCTATAAGCTATAAAATGCTAAAGTTGCCAAACATTTCTATAAAAATGAGTCCAATGAAACTAATCTATTGATGCTTCATGAAAGGGCACGATATCTGGGAATGTGGGCCACTGTTTATTTTCTTTATTTTTTTTAGGAGTGCCATGTCCTAATTTGGATCCCAATCCGACCCTGTTGGGCCACCCACATGAGTAGCCCTGTAAACATGCCTCGGACCTGCAATTGTAGTGTCTGTGTGTGCAGCTGTGCACTGCCAATTCAACCTGGCCAGTGAACTCACTTGCTAGGCCCAAAACTTTACTTTTACTACTTATGAGTCACCCCTAAGATAAGCCATAGGTAGCCCCATGGGCAGGGTGCTGTGTATTTAAAAGGACATGTACTGGTGTGTTTTACATGTCCTGATAGTGAAATACGGCTAAATTCAGTTTTCACTATTGCAAGGCCTATCTCTCCCATAGGTCAACATGGAGACTGCCTTTAAATATTTTTTAAGTGCAGTTACCCAGTGCAGTTGGGAGCGAGCAGATAGAGATCTGGAGTTTGGGGTCTCTGAACTCACAATTTGAAAATTCATCTTTTGGTAGAGTTGGTTTTTAGATTGTCTGTTTGAAACTGCCACTTTTAGAAAGTGGGTATTTTCTTGCTTAACCATTTGTGCCTCTGCCTGTGGAATCCATGTCTGGGTCAGACTGACAGTTGGGCTGTTTGTGAATACCCTCTAGGCAGTGACACAAAGGGAGCTGAGGAGTATCCTGCTAATACTGATGAGTCTCCTGGGCTGGAGTGGGGAGGGAGGAGCTGACACTTACACCTGAAAGGACTGTGTTTCTCCTCACACAATGCAGTGTCCAACCCCCTGGAGTGTGTCGGGCCAGGCCTGGGCAAGGCAGGATCTTGTGAACAACAGATACTTTCCTTTGAAGTTTGCCCACTTCAAAGGCAGAAATGAGTATATTTAGTGGACCCAACCCCCCAGACTTTTAGAACACTGCTTAATCAAGAGGAACCTCTGCTAAGGAGGAGAGTTGAAGAGCTAGAGGAGGAGTACTGCCTCTTTGCTGTGTGTGCTTTGCTGGGTTGGCCTGCAGTTTCTGCTTTTGCCTAAGAGAGGACAAAGACTGGACTTTGCTGTGTATCCTGCTTGTGAAGTTTCTCCAAGGGCTTGGACAGAGCTTGCCTCTTGCTAAGAAGTCTCAAGGACAGCAAAGACTTCACCTACCAGCTTCTGGGTTCACTTGCTGTGGACCCTAACTTGCCAGGTGGTGCCTGTTCCAGTTTTTGAGCCCTTGGGAGTGAAAGCTGGTTGAAAACCAAGAAAAACCAAGTGCACCAATGTCAGAGGATGCCCGGACTGATGCCGCTGCCTGACCCCGTGACGCCACCTGCAACCAAAGTCGTGGTCCCCGCTGGAGTGCGACAACCCTGACTGACATCGCCGCACCCCAGCTGACGTCCTGGGTGCTGTGTCTCTGATGTCCGTGACACCCGACTTTGCTGTGGCACCTGTAACCCCATGGCATGCCCGTGATCCCGTGAGGTCGCTACACTGCGTCTTGGCCCGCCGGACACCGATCCCACCAGAGTGTAGGAAACTGACACTTTGCATTGACGCCACCTCATCTCCTCTGCTCCACGTCAAGGGCCCGACGCTTCGTAGCAACGCGTCCGCTCCACTGCTCCGCAGCACCAGAACCCACACTGCACTGGATCCAGCAACGCTTCGCTTCCCCGACTCTGTGCACCAGCTTGTTCCCTCACTTTCACAAGGTGCTGTACCTGTGGGTCCGTGTGACTCCGTGACCGGCGTCATTGGCGTCGAATTGTTGAAAACGACTCTGTCACAATGCCGTAATAACACCAAATTGAAGCATTTGTTTTTCTAAGCACTATATTGAAGTTTAATCTTTGAAAATTCAGAACTTTTCTTGTGTGTGGTGGATTTTTGTGGTTTGGGTCTTGTTTTAATCAGATAAATATTGGCTACTTTTCTAAACTGATGTGGAGTCCTTTTATGGTGTTTTCACTGTGTCACTGTGTGTGATTGTACAAATAATGTACCCATTACCTCTGAGATAAGCCTGACTCCTTGTGCCAAGCTACTGAGGGGGTGTGCAGGGGTTATCCTAGCTGTGTATCTCCCTGACTAGAGTGAGGGTCCCTGTTTGGACAGAGTGCAAACTAACACCCAACCAGAGACTCCATTTCTAACACACACAAAGGGTGGAAGCACCAGTGCTGCAGCCCTGAGTGGATACTCTGTCTTGTGTGCCATGGGCACCCTGGGTACTGAGTACCATATACTAGGGACTTACAAATAAGTCAGGCCTTGCCAATTGGGTGTATCTAATTTGACATTTACTTTGTATGGGGTTAAAACACTTGCACTGAGGTCTGGTTAGCAGGTCATAGTGCACTCTCAGAGTTGAAAAAACAGCAACATCAGTCCGAAATGTAGGGGTGAACATGGAAAAAGAGGCATTTCCTTACACAGACTATCCTTGGTCTCACTGCCCCTCTAACACGCATCTTTTCACCCAGGAATGAAGAGTAAAACATGCAAAAGCAAACAAGAATAAAAAGAGCTATGGAGGGAACAAAAGGCGGGGGTGGGAGGGGAGAATTAGTAGTACCTGAATCCTGTTGGGAGCACTGTACGGGCACTGTTTAAGTTGAATCTATCCATTTTTGGTCCTTCCTTCACATTAGGCATTTGAAGTGACGTTTTGGCTGCACTGACCAAGTAAGATGGCCCCAAAGAAGAGTGATGCTGAAGCAGACAAATGGTAAGCAATGGTCAGGTTGTAAGCCCTTTTTGTAAACAATAGTGTCTAGCAAGTGAGACGCATACAGTAGCACATGCTTTCGCAGACTCAACCCTAAAAGTGTCTTAAATCAAACACATACATTGCCATAGTAGTCCCTGACACTGAAGGGAACTATTAGGTGAGAGGATGTGCCCCTTGTGAAACTGAAAAATGACATCACTCACAGTGAAGCTAGCATATGGCTGAAGAGGGCAGACCCATTTCCCCATGATGTATGCTGCAGTGGTCATAAGAAATATGTGAACAATAGAGCGGCAGATGACTGGATGATGATGGCTGGCTGATAGCACCTATAAGTAAGTTTATTATCTATATAACTTTAGTAAAATCAAACTGACTTGGCCAGCACCATACCTGAAAAAAGAAATTTGTGCTGGTTGAATGAGCACAGGCCACCCAAGTGAAACACCTTAGTTGTATATAATTTAAATTAAGTTTTCTCAACCTCTATCCATATCGCTCAATCTTTTAAAACTCAAAAGGCAACAAAATTAAGTTTAATTGTACAATAACCCCATTGAAATCAAAGTGACTGAAAAAAAGTAATGGATTGAGAGGAGGGTGCTCAGGTTGTGTGATCTCATTCAAGTTTATAGAAAGTATTTTGCTTGTTTCGAGGGATAAGATGATTTCAAGGAGGGTGACACCCTCCAAAGCAGGATGATTTTAGCCCTACCAAGTTTCCCATATCCATGTGTAATAGATATTTTACATCAATTCTTGATTTTTCTTTGATTTCTGGGACTTATAGTTTTCTTTATTTCATTATAAATCAGGACTACATGTTCCAGAGTTCCATGAATAAAACCTGGACTAGAGCAGCACATCATGCATATACCTGCAGAACTTAGCAGCTATGTGGTTTGAGAGGCGAGTCTTTTAAGAGGCCAACCAAGCTCAAACCAAAAGGCAGACAGCACAGTCTACAAAATAGACATGATATGGTTGGTTCCATTTAGCTGCCTAACATGGTGGTTCTACACAACTGTCAAGTTTCCTAGGAACAAGTATGGCCAGCTGTTAGAGTTCCCACTTTTCCAAGAGAAAAATACTGGGGATTTGTTGTTTAAGGAGTCTGCTAAGCCCTGCATATAATACTAAATAGGAACGTAAACAAATTCATTTATATCCTACTGTATTGTAATATAACTTTTCTGTTTTTGTTTACTTCAATTAGTAGCCACAGATCATTACTAAAGTTCTAGAAAACATTTAAAAGTGATTTGTATATATTTATATTTACTGTTTGAGGTATGTACAGAAAAAGGCTACAAATACTAGCTTTGCGTGATTTTGCTTATTTGTGTACTAGCCAGGACATCAAAATACTGGTGGTGCCTGTAGAAAACAAGTCAGGTGGAAACCTTACATAAATGTCAAAATCATGCAAGCCAACATTTTATAGCAGGATAGTGGGAGTTTTATAAAAAATAGTTTGGAGAATGTATTTTCCCTATTGACTTAGTCTATTGACATGTATGGCAACAGACAACCAGCATTTATTTTTTGTCAGTTTAATAACATAGTGCAATCAAAAACAGACTTCTAAACACTGTTTTTAATTTGCACTACATAACACTGCCAAATATTTAGGCCCTCATTACAACCCTGGCGGTCAGTGATAAAGTGGCGGTAAGACCACCAACAGGCTGGCAGTAATTACCGCCAAATTATGACTATGGCGGAAAGAGCTCAGATAGACAGCCACTTTACCACACTGACCGCCAGGGCGGAAACAACAGGCACTACGGCGGTAGCCACCTACAGCGAGGCAGAAGTCAATGTTCCGCCCACTGTATTAAGACCCTGCAACCCACCACCTTTTCCGGGGCGGTACCAACGACATTAAAAGCCTGGCGGAAACACTGTACAGAAGGGAAACGACTCATCTTTGGAGACAGAGGGAACAACCACGCCGCCATGGAGCCCGAGCTGCAGATCTTATCAATGATCTTCTATGTCCTGCTCCACCACGAACACCAATGACGGTGAAGACTACCACAGTGAGTACAGCTGCCTAGCACACAGGGGAGGGGAGGAGGAAAACGAGAGTGACACACACATGCACAACACACACACCCCCACCCCCAACACCATACACACAATCAGATGCACAAGAAAACATATTTATACTGTACCTCTCAGGAATAATGCAAGGACAACACGAATAGATAAAAGTGAGTGTAACAATATAAATACATCAAAAATATGTACATCAAATCAAAATTTATATACATATGTACAAATCAAGGGGCACAGACCAGTCCTCTATGTGCGTGGACCACAGTGCCACATCACAAAGTCCAAGGCCTCACTTGTCTCCTGCAACAACACGGAGAGAACACTGCAGGGGCATCAGTTCGAAAATAGGCAGACACTTCAGGGGGGTGGGGAAAGGGGGAGGGCACCTCAGCTGGCAGATGGAACAACACCACTGGTCCTGGCGGGGGCAACATGCCTGTTGCTCTTTGTCCTCGGGAGTGCAAGGCCACAGCCTCTCAAGTGGGTGACTTGCCCACATCCTCTGGAGGGGGCAACGTGCCCTGTGCTTGGTCTTGGGGAGTGCAAGGCCACAGTCTCTCGAGTGGATGACTTGCCCACATGCTCTGGAGGGGGCAACATGCCCTGTGCTTGGTCCTAGGGAGTGCAAGGCCACAGTCTCTCAAGTAAGTGACTTGCCCACATGCTCTGGAGGGAGCAACATGCCCTGTGCTTGGTCCTGGGGAGTGCAAGGCCACAGTCTCTCGAGTGGGTAACTTGCCCACTGGTTCTGGAGGGGACATTGTGCCCTGTGATCTCCATCCTGGGGAGGATGGGGTGAGTAGGTGCCATACCTACTGGTTCTGGAGGGAGCATCGTGCCCTGTGCTTCTAATCTTGGGGAGTGCAAGGTCACAGTCTCTCTCAGCTGGGTGTCATACCCACAGGATTTGCATGGGGCAGGACGCACAACAGCCCATGGAAACAGGTCTAATGAATGTCCACAGGTGGTGACGGCTGCTCAGTGGTGCTGCTACTGCTGGTGGTGGCTGTTGTGGGGGTAAGCTCCAGCCCAACCCCTGCAGCCTCGGATGGCTGCTCAGTGGCGGCAGTGGTGCTGCTGGTGATGCTGGTGGTGGTTGTGGGGGGAAGCTCCAGACCATCCCGTGCAGACTCGGATGGCTGCTCAGTGGTGGCAGTGGTGCTGCTGCTGCTGGTGGTTGTGGGGGAAAGCTCCAGCCCAACCCCTGCAGCCTTTGACGGCTGCCCACTGCTGGTGGCGGTGCTGCTGGTGGTGGTTGTGGGGAGAGGCTCCAGCCCATCCCCTGCAGCCTCGGACAGCTGTACAACCATGGTTGGTGGTCGGGGCTCCAACTGAGGCCCTGCATCAGGCCCCTTCTCCTTCCTGCCTGCTGGTGCAGGCCCCTTGCTCTTCCTGGCAGCAGCTGGGGATGCCTCCTTGCCCTTCCTGGCAGCAGCTGGGGATGGCTCCTTGCTCTTCATGGCAGTAGCTGGTGCAGGTCCCTTCCCCTTCCTCGCAGCAACTGGGGATGGCTCCTTGCCCTTCCTGGCAGCAGCTGGGGATGACTCTTTGCCCTTCCTGGCAGCAGCTGGGGATGGCTCCTTGCCCTTCCTGGCAGCACTTGGGACAGGCACCCTTTCCGTGAGAGTGGCTGGTGGCCTGGATCCTTTACCACCACGAGTTTCTGTGGACACTACAGTGACTGTGGATTGGGTGGCAGAGGAGCTTGCCTGGGTTTTACACACCCTGGCCAGACATGAAGGACGGGGGGAGGGGTAGGGAAGAGGTCAATGGTGGAGAGGAAAATCTTCTTAGGGACATTGGGGCGGGAAGAGGGAGAAGGTTTGGGAGTGGAGGAAGAAGGAGTGGATGTGAGAGGTGTCTGTCTGCTGTCTTTGGGGGCAGGTGCATGGACTGGATGCTGTTGTGAGGTGGATGGCTGTTGGGTGTCTGAGTGCTTGTGTTTGTGTACTTTGGGGGGGCACAGACACAGTGGAAGAGGTCACAGGGTACGTGTGCATGGCAGTTGGGGTGGTGTCTGCCAGTGAGGTGTGTGTTCTGATAGGTGTGCTGGTGATGGTGGTAATGGCTGAGGATGTACTGCATGCAGTTGTGAGTGTAGACGGAACTGGGAAGGAGGTGGAGGAGGAGAAGGGGGACACAGTGGAGGCAGTGGTTGTTGGTATGTCTGCATCTGGATGGTGTTTGTGTTTGCCTGAACCCCTCTTGTGTGTTGTCTTGTGTGCATGCTGGTCTGCAAGTGTGCTTGGGATAGGTTGGGGTTGAGGGGAATGGGACAGGGTAGAGGAAGTTGGAGGTGGGAGGGCGGAAACAGGGACAATGGCTGTCATCAGAGAGAAGGCCAGAACCTGGATTGATCTCTGTTGGGCCACCAAGCCAGTGTGAATGCCCTCCAGAAATGCATTGGTTTGTTGTATTTGGGCTGCCAGCCCCTGGATGGCATTCACAATGGTTGACTGCCCAACAGAGATGGATCTCACGAAGTCAATAGCCTCCTCAGTCAGGGCAGCAGGACTAACTGGGGCAGGGCCTGAGGTGCCTTAGGCGAAGGAGTTGCCCACCCTCCTGGATGAGCGGGCACGGGCAACTCGATGAGGGTCTGCTGGGAGGGTGGTGCTGGTACAGGGGTGGTGGCTGTACCTGTAGCTGGGGTGGTCACAGAGGTGTCTGCCATCACCAGGGAGCTTCCATCAGAGGAGGTATCTGTGTCCCCTCCAGTCTCCGCCTTGGTGCTCCCCTCGTCCTCCATCCCACTGGTGCCCCCAGCGTCAGTGGACTCTGCCTCCTGGGTCCTGTGGGATGCAGCTCCCGCCATCGCTGGTGCCTCTGCCCCTCCGCCAGATGATGCTAATGCATATAAGGACAAGGTGACAAAACAAAAGGGGGGGAGAGACAAAGGAAACGCTTGGTCAGTGGCTGCACCAACACTACCGTTGGCGTACACAGCAACCACACACACAGTGAACAGCCTTACAAACTATGCAGTGCACTACCAGTTACAATGCTAGTCACCAGGGCATGGAGAGGGACACATACCGCCAACTGTAGCATACCTGGGACCTACACAGCCCTGCCCAGTAGTGGATGCCTACTAGCTAGGTAGGAGGAATATCACATCTGAACCCTGCCCAACATGGGACCTACTCTGCGATGTCAAGCCTGGCCTTGGGGCACCCACAGACACACATTCCCCACCCGGATACCACCCTACCATCCGTAAGTTGTAATGATGGGCACTGTATTCACCTCCTTGTGGCTGCTGTGATGCCCTCAAGCGCCCATCCAGCTCCGGATAGGCCACCGCCAGTATGCAGCCCATAAGGGGGGTCAGGGTGTGACGGGCACCCCTTCCTCGGTGGGAAGCCCTCCCCAGCTGGGCCTCCGCCCCCTTCCGTGCCCAGCGTCTCTGGTCCTCCCACCGTTTGTGACAGTGGGTGCTCTGCCTGCCGTAGACCCCCAGGGTCCGAACGTTCTTGGCGATGGCACGCCATATACCCTTCTTTTGATTGGCGCTGACCTGCAGAGAAAATACAGACAGGGAAAGGTATTACACAGACCGTCCTGCCTGTTACACTGATGGCCCATGATACCCTTGCAATCCCCATTTGCACAGACATGGCCTAGCACACAAACTGCATGTCGCCCAGGGAACATACACCAACCCCCCCACACAAGGCCTTCACAAACACCACTCTATGCATTCATGCCCCATGCATCGTGCTCACAGTGTACTCACCTGTTGGTCTGGAGGCCCATAAAGTAGTCAGTACTGGAGTAGGACTCCCATCCACCAGTCGCTCTAACTCCACCGAGGTGAAGGCAGGGGCCCTTTCCCCAGTCACACGAGCCATGGTAGGTTCCAGACACAGGTCACAGCAGCACATGCAGTGTAGGTCCTCTCCTGTTGAAGGTCAGGTAGCAAGTGAGTGAACAGATAGAAAATGGTGGTGACATCCACGGCAGTGCATACCATCACTGCCGGCGTACATCACTATTGGCTACTGTACCCCATAGGGGCCAGTATTATCCAATGAGGCGTTGCCCAGCGGTTCACAACCGCCTCCCGCAACACTGCACAACATCAGCGGAATTACCTCACTTCCACCTGTCCATCCACACAGGATAGGCGGACACCACTTCGGGGGGGGGGTGCCTGGATTACAACTACGTCACAGTTCACAGTTGTACAATCTAGACAAATGCAACATATACATTTCAAAATTACATCATGTATTGTACTGTTGTGGCTCCAATGTACAGTTTATGACCGCCTCCTCACTCTTTTTCCCCCTAGATTGCAACTGGTGAAGATGAATAGGAGATGGAGACATACCCCCGTGTACAGATGCCTGGTAGACTTGGCAACAATGGGGGACAGGCACATTGTCCTCACCTACAGACTTGACAGGGCCACAATCACGGAGCTGTGTGCCCGACTGGAGCCGGACCTGATATCTGCTATCCGTCAACCCACTGGGATCCCCCTTCTTGTGCAAGTCCTATCAGTGCTTCATTTCCTGGCAACTGGTTCTTTCCAAGTGACAGTGGGCTTGGCAGCAGGAATGTCACTGCCAATGTTCTCAGTAGTGCTGACCAGAGTGTTGGCTGCCCTGATAAAACACATGTGCAGCCACATTGTTTTCCCCAAGTGGATGATTTGGCCACAGTGAAGGATGACTTCTATGCAATGGGACATATCCCCAACATAATTGGGGCGACTGATAGAACACATAGTGGATTTGTCTCCCCCCCCCCCCAGCAAAATGAACAGGTCTACAGAAATCGAAAAAGTTTTAATTCAATGAATGTGCAGAAGTTATGCCTGGCGGACCAGTACATCGCCCACGTCAATGTGAAGTATCCTGGGTCTGTGCATGATGCCTTTATCCTGAGGAATAGCAGCATCCCAAATGTGATGGGCCAACTACAGAGGCACAGTGTGTGGCTAATAAGTGAGCCCTGGTTCCCACCCAGTGGATGTTGGTGTATGGGTATGATGTGGGCCATAAGGGATAGTGTGTGGCTAAATGTCGTCCCTCGATATTTGCAGGTGACTCTGGGAACCCCAACCTTTCATGGCTCCTGACCCCTGTGAGGAATCCCAGGACAAGGGCAGAGGAACGTTAGAATGAGCCACATGGGCGAACCAGAAGGATCACTGAAAGGACCTTTGGCCTCCTGAAGGCCAGGTTTTGGTACCTCCATCAAACAGGTGGATCCCTGTGCTACTCACCCAAGAAGCTCTGCCAGATAATCATTGCATGCTGCATGTTGCATAACCTTGGCTTGAGATGGTGTGTGCCTTTTCTGCAGGAGGAGGAGGCAGGAGATGCCTGTGTGGCAGCAGTGGACCCTGTGGACAGTGAGGATGAGGAGGCAGAGGATGAGGATAAGGACAACAGAACTGCAGTGATTCGCCAATATTTCCACTGACACCCAGGTAAGACAGTGGTACTTCACATTTCATTATCATTTTATTTTTTGCGATTGCGATTGTCAGTGGCAGTCTGTGATTTCCCACTTCTATGCCTACTCACTGTACCATATGGTAACTCTTTTTGCAGATGTTGGTGCCTAACTATCACTCCTGATGTGTACACTGCAGCCAGCTACAGGTCTATTCAATGTGCACATTACTGTACAGTTGAATTGCAATGTTTGAACCTTGTTAAATGAATACATACTGAAATCATTTGCAATAGTCTCTGGCTTCTGCCTGGATCGCAGGGGACGTTTGCGGGTGGTTCTTCTTCTGCAGGGGGGAGGGGTGTTGGTGGCCTGTTGGTCCTGTGCAGGGGCCTCCTGTCCACTAGCGGCAGTGGAGGTAGAAGATTGTTCAATTGTGTAGCTAGTGGCAGGGGCCCACTGTTGTGAGGCTGCCTCCCTCATAATGTTGGCCATGTCTGCCAGCAATGGAGACCTGGGTGGTATTAAGGACCTGCAAGTCCTCCCTGATCCGCTGTTACTGTCCCTCCTGCAGCCGCCTGTTCTCCTGCACCTTGGTGCACAGCAGTCCTCCCAGCTTCCCTGTTGTCCTGTGCTCTGTCCCCTGAATCGTGTGCCCAATGCCACTGACCCCAGGTCTCTGATTGTCTTGGGTATGGGGGGTACCCTGGTGGACACACTGCTGATTGACGTGTCCTGGGGACAGAGGTGTGGGTATGCTGGGTGGGTGCTGTGGTGGTGTTTCCAGATGGGGGAGGCTCTGTGGTGGTGTGTGACTGTGGCTGGGTAACCGACTGTCCGGAGGTCCCTGATAGGCCAGGTTCGTCATCCAGATCCAGACCCAGGCAAGCAGAGTGTCTGTCATCACTATGGGCCTCTTCTGTGGGGGAACTAGCTAGTGCTGGCACCTCTTCTCCGGTGACATTGGCTGGGATACCTGTGGGGATGTAAATGCAGTATTATTGTTTCTGTGTGTGACATTTTGTGCATGGGTGGGTTGCCCTCTTAGGTTATATTTGCCCTGGCAGCTTTAACTTGTGTGAGTTTGTATGTGGTGAGCTAGCTGATTGTCTCCAGTGTGCATGCTTTGGTGATAGGTGTCAATGCAGGTCTGTGAGTGGTGTCCATGCATTGGTGGTGCATGCAGAGCTTGGCATTGGGATGGGTGAGATGGTGGGGTGTGTGAGTAGTGGTGGAGTGATGGGAGTGAGGGCGGGGGTATGTGATGGCATGCAAGTAGGGGGGGATAGAAGTAGAGAGTTGACTTACCAGTGTCCAGTCCTCCTGCTACTCCTGCCAGGTCCTCAGGATTCATGATTGCCAATACTTGCTCCTCCCATGTTGTTAGTTGTGGGGGAGGAGGTGGGGGTCCACGCCAGTCATCTGTACAGCTAGTTGGTGTCTTGCTGCAATGGAATGCACCTTCCCCCGTAGGTTGTTCCACCTCTTCCTGATGTCGTCCCTTGTTCTACGGTGCTTTCTTATGGCGTTGACCCTGTCTACAATCTTCCACCATAGCTCCATCTTCCTAGCCATGGATATCTGCTGTACCTGTGCTCCAAATAGCTGTGGCTCTACCCAGATGATTTCTTCCACCATGACCCTCAGCTCCTCCTCAGAGAATCTGGGGTGTTGTTGTGGTGCCATGGGTGTTGTGTGAGTATTGTGGGTGAGGGTGTGTAGGATGATGTGTTGGGGTGTGTGTTGTGAGGTGAGTGGGTGGTGTATAGGTGATGGTGGTATGTGGCTCTGTTTGTGTGAGTGGTCTTGACGTCTCTCTCTGGTGGCAATTATTTGTATTCGTGAAGGGTTGTGGGTAGTGTGGGTGTCTGTTTTATAGTGGTGTGGGTGTGGTGTGTATGGGTGTCAGATGTGTGTAGTTTGAATTGTCCAATGTGGTGCTGTTTAGTTTGTGTTTGTGTATTTTGAGTGTGCGGTAGTTACCACTGATGGTTTACCACCTTTGAATGTCCGCCGTGGTGATACGTGGGTCATAATGTGGTGGGCGTTGTTCTGTTGGCGTAACGGTGTGGCTTTAGATACCGCCAGTTTATCACTGACCTTTGGTGTGGTGGACTTATGTCTGTGGCTGAATAGCGACGGATTGGTGTGTGTGTGTGTGTCATAATATGGTGAACGGATATCTGCCGCAGTGGCGGTATGTTGGCGGAAGTCAGCATGGCGGTAAGTGGGATTTACCACCAATGTCATAATGAGGGCCTAAATGTTAAGTCCTATGGAGTAGCGCAATTTAGACTACATCCTTCACACGTCATCTTTGAAACATTTCACATTTATTCCTGACATTATATTTACTGGGTGCTTTAATAATATTAGTGTGTGTGAACCATGTGAATACTTCAATGAAATGTAACCACTGAGAAACTGAAGCTTTATAAACATGTGCACTAATGTTCCTTTAAAATACTCTCATGCATTCATTATTGACATTGTATATTTACACTTCAAGTTATATTTGCAGAAATAAACATGCATTCTTTGTTTCACTTTTTGCATTTATTTTAAAAGTTATGTGTATGCGTGTATAAACATGTATTCGAAATACACATTCAGGCCTTCATTACAACCCTGGCGGTCAGTGTTAAAGCGGCGGTAATACCACCAGCAGGCCGTCAGTAAAAATAAAATGGGATTTGGACCATGGCGGTTACCGTCATCCATAACCGCCACTTGAACACACTGACCGCCGGCCCGGTGGCCGCCACAATCCCACCCTTGGGATTATGACCCGGCCTACCGCCATGGTTTTCGTGCTAAACAGACTGCCACGAAAACCATGGTGGTAGGCACTATCAGTGCCAGGGAATCCCTTCGCTGGCACTGATAGGGGTCCTCCCGGCCCCCTCCCCAGAGTCCTCCCCCAGCCTCCCCCTGCACATATACACACGCGCACCCATATACACACATGCACACACACATACCCACCACCACCCATGAATGCACACATACCTACACACACACCAACACACACACACCAACATACCTTGTCACACACATGCATTCACAACACACAACACTCGTGTTCACTCATTCATGCATGCATCCTATGCGACTCAAACCTGCATGCACGCATACCAATACATACACACACACACACCTACATACACACAACGCCCCCAATCGAGAACCCGACTTACCTGCTTGCATTGGGTCCTCCAGCTGGAGGCGGTCTGCAGCGCTGCTGTCAGTAGCAGCGTCCACCAGCAAAACACCGCCAGGCCGTATCCTTACTCCTGATACGGTCGGTGGTGTTTTGCTGGTGTGGCGGTGCTGCTGTTAGCAGCGCCGCCTTACCGCTGTCCACCGCCATGATCGTCGGCAGTCTTCCGCCAGCATTCTGGCGGAATACGTCGGCGGTCATGATACCAGTAGATGGTTGGTAGCCACGGCGGCGGTATGTTGGCCGCCATCGCTGTGGCAGTAGGCGGTCAATACCGCCAATGTTGAAATGAGGGCCTCGGTGTTTAATTGAAGTTAGTCTGACTAAAGGCATAATTTTGAAATATACTTTGTCTGGTCAACATGTTCTTTCTGTTGCAGGAGTGTTCTCTTGATTTCCGGTAGCTAGAGAAATTAGTATTGTTATATATATTAGTGTACTGACAGTAAGTCCTGAGAAGAGAAATGTTGGCAAGAATTGTTGAGACCTAATGAGCAAATGAAGCCTCCTATTCATTATGTACCAGGAACGAGAGATGCTCAAGGTTGCAGTAACTGTCTAAGGGCCTGATTGAGATATTAGCAAATGGGTTACTCCTTCACAACGGTGCCAGATATCCCATCCCCCAATATCTAAATCCCGTAGGACATAATGGATTTAGATTTTGGCGGACTGGATATCTGTCACCATTGTGACAGAGTAACCCATCTACCACTATCTAAATCAGGCCCTAAGTTCTGAAGGATGGGAAACACAGGTGATGTTGCAAATGGACACCACGAGCAGTGAATTGATCGATTCCTGGTGGGCTAGGAAGAGATACAAATGTTGCTGAAGTTTCTATTTGTTTAACTAATGTTCACACTGATACGATTTAGAGCAGATTCCCTTAGACTTTGAGTGGTTCAGACCCCTCTGCTGCCTTTATTTTTACAAGAGTGAAGCTTTATGCTAAAACGTATTTCCTTTTTCAGGAAAACTTTTACTGAAGTTTCCACTATGCTGACACCTTCTCACATTTCTGAATTCCCTCGAGACCCCACTCTACAAACCATCCTTCTTCCTAATTTAGAGCCTAATTAGATGACTTTAGAACTATTTCATGCTTAGGAGAGAGAATCTGAGTTTCTTTATGGAACACCTATTTCTAATTCTCAGTTTCTGTATTGCAGTGGCTGTTACTGTCTTGTATTTAATCCTACTAAGACTGAACCTATTGCTAGGGGTGTGGAATTTAATCAAATATATACTTGTCCATGGAACAGGTTGCTTCATAAATCTACTTGTCCTGTAAAATAATGTATTTGTCCCTTTGGTGCCTTATAGTGCGGCGACAAATTATGGCAGCAATCTCATCATTTTTTACTGGAACCACAGTCAGTAGTGCAGTGTGAACTTCAAACGTTTATTTAGAGTGCTCCTCCTATTAATAAAGGCTTTGCATTATTGAACCATAAATACAAGTTTAAACAGCCCTAACATGAATACAAATATTATCTCAACTGCTGATAGCTCCCATCCCTGTAAACTAACATTTAAAGGGTTTGTGATGCAGGGGTTTGGGATACCTGTCCCAAGGAATAAATAATCATGAAAACTTGTCCTTGACCCCAAACAATATGTCCTGGGCATCGGGGTATAGGAATCCCACACCCCTGTAATGAGATATTTCAGCTTGCCAGCTGTAATCTTGTATCTTCCCAATATTACTGATATGCTTATATACTTGATTGATTAGTCATTTGAACTTTTCCTGGTCTCTATTGTGGGGTCCAGTTGATTTCACAAGATTTGAGAGGTATTATTGTTGCTAACTCCCCTTTATGCATTGTCAACTCAAAAGGATCCATCAGACCTGGAGATTGTAATCATGCTCCTGGGCGCTCTCACTTGTCACATTTTCTAATCTCCCTCTGCAAGAATTATGGGCAAAGCGTTTTGGCTCAGGAAACATATTTCAGAGCTCAAGCTGCCTTGTTTCCAGCAGATCAAGATTCGGCAATCCGAAACTGGGTTTTTGCATGCAAGAATCAGGAGGTGGGAGACTAGCCCTGAAATCAGTAGTCTTCTGCTTGAATTGAGAAGATTGGCATGTATGCAACATTTGTAAGTGGCAAAGGGGGAGATTTTCAAGAATAAATTGTGACATTTAATTTTCCATTGACTTGCATTGAAATGGTTGGTAATTTCAGGAAGGTGAAATCTATAAATAATGCACATTCTGGCTTTAAAAATGAAGACTCTCCTGTTTTAATCGGGTTTGTTAGCAGGTAGGACCTTACTAGCTACACCAGCAGGGTTGCCATTTTTAACACAGAAGAAAACTGGCCATTCACTTATGTTTTAAAATTCTTCAAATGCCCCGACATGATACATAAATAGAACTTTATACAAAATAGTCTGTTTTAATGACACAGATATAATATTTTTTATGAAGTAGTCTGTTTTCATTTTTAACATGCCTTTTTCGTTTACTTCAGTTATCAGGAAGGTATCATTAAGGCAGCTGTAAACAATGTTAACCTGTTTTCCTATATTTACAGTTTTATGTATGTACTGCTAAGGGGATAAAATATCACTTTTGGATGCTTTTCCTGATTTTTGTACTGGCCAGGACATTAAAACAGTAGTGATATCAGTGTAAAACCAGCCAGGTGACACCAGGCAAGATGTTTTAATTTGCATTCTAGTACTGTAGACCTGCTTACAGAATGGAACAAACAAAACGTACTTTCTGATTGCAAAATATCAGCTTTGCTGAAACAATCTCTCTCTCTCTCTTTTTCTCTGTTCCAATGAACTTCATCCAAGATGGCTCCTCGCTGTTCCATACATCGATTTGAAACACTGGCAGTCTAGTCCTTGCTCGTCCCTTTTGCCGGGACCCGGAAGCAGTTGTGTTTCAGTCCTCTCGAAGTCCATGCTTCTTTAAACTTGTGAGCGGTGTTTGCAGCTGCACGTTAGTACTTCGGAGGGTTCCGTGCAGCATTACGGAGGCAAAAGCTGCAACCTCGTAGGAGCCACCTGCAGCCACGCATTGTTCTCATAAAGGGTCCTTATCTGTGCAGACTGTTTGGCTGCGTCGTACTTTAAGGTAACTTTGAAGTAAAATCATGGAATGGTCTTTTTACATAAAAATGCTTGTTTAGTTATTTTGTAAGTTTGAAATGATGTGGAATTTTCTTTCTGAAGTATAGATTATGTGGAGTAATGCACCGTGTTAATACGTATTAATTACGCGTCAAGCAGATATTTTACTTTTGTATACATTGTATAGTTGACTAGTATGAGTGCTATACCGTCCGGGAGTGTAAACGGCCTGGGCATTGCTATATCTTAACAAAGTTGAGACCTGTCAGATGATTCCAATAGATGTAAGGCTGGTTGTTGACCTCGAAATCTCCCAGCAAAGCATATTGGAAAATATTTACTTTAACGAGTCTCCTCAACGACATAGAAAGGAATTGGAATGTACAAAACTTATTAATGCGCTTCACTCAATTATGAAGCGCTATATGAAATAAGCTACAGCACGATACAATATAGTACTATATAAACTATAAGGGCAGTGTGCAGTTCTTTGTGTTTTCGTGCGTTTGCCCTTCCTCTCCGTATGGGTAATAAGCTCGGATTGTGTTTTAAGTTTAAAAAATAATTGCAGACCATCTAAAAGTACTCACGTGTCTGCAGTAGTTAGTCAGTGCCCCTTTTAAATTAACTTTTTAATAAAAGTCTTCCATAATAGTTTAAGTTCTTGATCTTAATATGTAGGTCTTATTACTGTTACTTGTACATCATTGATGGCTTTCAGGCAGAAGGTACCAGTTCCCCTGCTTTACTGCTACTGGTTGTGGAGCTACACAAGATTCCCAAGAGTACTAGACAATAAGCTGCAGCGCTGCAAGGCCTGACAGTGTGCCTCTGGAAGATCCCAGTTACTACATATTTGCACGTTTTGGATTACTGATTGAATGACTTCGTTTCAGGTTTGCACGTAGCTTGTTTAGAAGTAGCTTGAAGTTGGTGGTTCGTGGAGGTTTCCAACTCTCTCTCTTTTTGTACCGAGTTTTGGAAGTGGGAAGCAGATACGCTTATATGACTACATGTCGTCAGAGCTGCTGGGTTTGATTAACCCTGCCGTTTTCTTGCCAGTTGCTTTCTGGTAATTATTTGCTTTTAATCCTCTAGCAGTCATCTTGTGACTGCTGTATATCTCAAGGCTGGCAATGCCACTGTAGCTTTTCCTATCGTGCGACCATAGTGCGTTCACGCTGTTGAGGACAGGTCAGGTGGGTTACGTCCATGGCATAATTGAAATGGTAGAGGATTCTTTTCATATTACGTTGAAGCTCTTTGCCCATAATGGAGTGATCCGGGTTTTTCCTTATTGTGCAAGAGCATTTTTTTTTTAATTCCATTGGTCATTCTTGAGTATGTTGAAAGTATTAATTGAGAATGCCAAACGTGGTATGGCATACTTATAGCTGTTTGCTGTGCATCTGTTCATCGCTCCTACACTTGACATTTTGTTAGTCTGAAAGAGACTGCTTGTGCAGGTAGGTGTGTCACTCTAACCAGATTTTGTGCTGCCTGGATTCCCCCGTGAGCCATCTTCACCTTTTAAGTTGCTTACCAGTATAGTCCTTAACTGTGTTGGACTAGGAGTGTACCAAAAGTATTCTCCAAGGTACAGCCGAGTAGGATACCCCTGCACCTGCCATGCTATGAAGAGATCGACGATTGCTGGAACTAGAGTTTGCTGAGTTGCTTCTACTCTTTTACGAACCTGTTGCTCTCTCGATACGAACCTGTTCAATGTTATCCACCCCCAGTGATTGGGGTCTTTCAGTTCTCCCGGATTATATCGTTTGGACATTCATATATTCTCGAGCGACCAATAGTGTTGTCCCTACCAGTGTCTGTCTCTGAGAACGTGCCCTTCTCCCACGAGCATCTCTGGGAGAATCGATAGTTGGTTGACGGGCGTCTGGCATGATTTATGCATTACAGATCCAGCCATATCGGAGTAGTTAAAGCTTTGATGACTTTCACCTCCAATAACGATGCCTGCCAAGCAGTCTCTGTTCTCATTGGGAAAGAGACTCTATTTTTTTGAAAAAAAAGGCAGTTCCTTCGATTATAAACTGCCTTCTTGCCCGTGATTCACACTTTTAGTTAATTACTTGCTTTTCCAGTGTTAGAACTTCACGAGGACATAACGTAATAAGTCGGGAAAATGTTTGTAAAACACGGTGAGAAGACGGTGTGTGACAGGCTGAGTGTTGGAGAGAACAGTGATTTTTATTTCTTATTTTCTTAGTAACATATCAGGTTTTTCTATTCTTATTATTTTGCTGGATCTTGAAAGAAGCACTTTGCTCTAACTTTCGCATTCCAGCCTTTCTTTGCTTTAACTTTTTTATTTGCCAGTTAATTCGCTTTGAAGTACCAGAAAGTGATTATATATGCATCCTCTGCTTTCTGGAAGACTTTTTTTTTTTTTCTGGCAAGTGGTTCTATTTTGGTTAAAGGTGCTGTCCTTCTTTCCCTCCGGCGAGTAATATCACTCAGCTGCAGTTCAGCATCTACAAGCCTGAAGATTTAAAAATAAAACTGGTCCAGTGCCCGGAATTTTTTTCTGCTTTTGTGAGTTTTTTTTTCTTCTTTTTTTTCTGCTACCACTATTTAGGAGACATTCTTCTGTAACACACATTACAGCTATGAAATTGTGGCTTCTGGAAGCAGTTGCTTAGAGAAGGCTAGGAATAGACCTAGGTGTCCAGCGCTTGACATCCATCACTTTTGCACCTTCCTTGATCGATCCAGTCACTCCCAGGCATTCATCCACACCTACTTAACCATCCGTGTACGCTTCCACTCTAAGGCATGCATTGACTCATCGTCACAGACAATGGTGCATCGATACATTGACTAGTGTGCCTTTGCGCGGTCTGTGGCACCATTGTGTTGTGGCCACACTTTTCTCAATGCACCAGACTTTCAGTTCGAAACAAAATGGCATAATGATATGGGGCGTGTCATTTGTCCCTCCGTGATCCCAGCATAGCCATGACAATGCAAACCCCAGGTTTCTCTGTTTCACACAGCTGGGGAAGCATTTCTTTTCTCTGCCCACAAATTGGGGAGATAGTGGCAAGAATCATCACATTCATGTTTTTATCCTTGCACAAATTCAGTTATCTTTCCGGCTTCCCAATATTCCCATTTTCCCAATGCAAGATTTGGGCATTGTGATTGATCTGTTATTTTTAGATCTTGCCTGCAGACTACGTGCAAAATACCTTTTTTTGTGGACCATACCAAAAACTTCCAGTGAACTTCGTGCAAGCCCATTTCTTGTCATTGGTTGCCCTTCTACTACCTTGTTTGCGTGCTTCTTTTTTGTTTTTTCTTTCTCTTGTGTTTGTCATTCCTCTGAAGAATGGCTTCTTTGCCATCGCTTTGATTGGATGGCTGGTATCCTCCCACTGCTCATATCCATGGAACTACCTTTGTTTTTTTTAGCAACCCATGAGTGAACATATGTTCTGCTGTCTCTCTCGTATGCTGCTCCCCTCTCACCTGCTCGACTTTTTATGCATTTATATTTAAATCCCCCACCTCGCACTTATGTTGCTCCTCATCAGCAATCCCTCAACCCTGCCTGCTCCCCATTGCTTCTGCCGCATAAGACGTTTACTGTTTAATCAACAGCCCAGCTTATACTACTATTGCTCGCCCACTCCAATTATTTAATTTATTTCAGTTGTACATTTTTCTTGTTATTACATTACTTGTGCCAGTCACTGTGTATTTTTTAACCCACCACCCTACCCGTTTCCTCTCCCAGGTTTATTTAATTTATTTTAATGTTAAACATTTTTGCACGCATAGCAATATCAGATACTTTTTTTTTTTTTGCCCCTCACCTGCCATTTGCCACCGGGCCATTGCATGTTTGAATGATTTCTTTTTTAATTTACTGTTCTAAGTGGCATCTGCCATCTTGGAATGGTAATGAATAAATAACATGGTGGCTGTGGCATGCCGTCTGTTGTGATGATACATGCACACACGTCGTTTTTTGGCTGATGTTGTGTAACATTGGCAAAAAGATTGGCAAAGCAAGTATGAGAGCTACCACTGCTTGAGATGAAGAACTGCTTGAGATGAAGAAGGATGTAGAGTACATCGCCTTGTAAACTGTAGGAAGCTGGCTATCTAGGTAGTGTAACAAAGGTAAGGTAACACAATGCGGATAGTCCAGGCAACCTTTATTGGTTTATGGGAGTTATAATAATCCCAAATGCTCTCTTTCGTGGTAGTTTGGGCGAGCAGTTTAGGCTTATCAGTGGGTTGTGCCAAGCTTTTGTTGAACAGTCAATAAATGAGACACACACTCGAGAAGAAACTCAAGAACAATTTTTAGAAAAAATGCAAATACTTTTATATAATGTTTCAACACCGGAAAATCTTCAAAAGAAGGTAAGTACTGTTGCACTGTATCAATTTTTGCAGGTAACAGTGTCACTCAACTGCGCCTTTTCATGGTAACGATTTTCCTCAGGCAAACTACATTTACTGCATAGGAGTCTTTGCAGGCGGATCTTGGGGGTCTCCTTTAGGGTGTAGGGTCCTGGGGTTGGGGGAGGGGTGAGAAAGGTCACTAGAAACACCAGCAAATGCAAAGTCTTGTATCCCTCTGCTCATCCACTAATGTTGGAAGCTGGCTTTCTATGCATTGTACCAGTGTAGGGGTACACTATGCAGATAGCACAGGCGACCCTTATTGGTTGAGAGAGGTTGAAGTAATAACCCTAAATGCTTTCTTGGGCTGGTATGGGTGAGCAGTTTAGGCTTATCTGAGGGTAGTGGTAAGCAATTGTTGATCTGAGTCAGTAAGAAACTCAAGACCAATTTTAGAAAAATACAACACTTTTATATTATGTTTTGACACAAGCAAATCTTTGAAATAAGGTAAGTACTGTTGCAGAGTTACTTTTAATAGTGGGTTAAGGCAATAGACCAATGTTCTTTCACCCAGTAATGACTTTCAATGGGTAAAGTAAATTTACTGCATATGGGTATTTAAAGAAGGATCTCGGGGGTCCCCTTTGGGTCACAGAGTGCTAGGGGACCAAGGAAACAAGGAGGTTTGGTTTTACCTGCCCTGGGGCATCTGGGTGCAAATGTGCTGGATGGGTCAGGTGCCTTGCACTCTGCATGGTTGGTGGGGAGGGGGTCCACATAGAAACAGGCTGCAGAGGGGGCTTGGGTACAAGTCTGGGAGCTCCCAATGGGGGGCTCAGTCGGTGTGGGACCTGGGGCAGTGGAACACCGTCAGTTGAAATGGATCTAGGCGGGAGAGCTAGGGTGCAGCAAGTTGTGGTCATCTGGTGCTCCTGCATCAAAGGAGTCCACTGGTCTTGGTTGGACCTGCAAGAGGGGGGCAAAACATGACAGCTGGACCACTCTGTGTTGGCCTCTGCAGTGCTGACACCCCTCTAAGGCTGGTTGTTGGTTGCAGCATTTGAGTCCAGACTGGACTCAAACAAATGTTGGCTGCTGCAGGGGGTCCATTACCCTGGCTATCGGTGTAGGAAAACGCCGTTGGGTCCTGTCATCTTCTCACTTTGTGGGGAGACTGATCCGACCTCCTGGAGCAGGGTGACCTCCTCCTGGCTGGCTGCTGCATCCATGAGCCCAGTGGTCAGCAAAATGGTGAGCTGGGTGTTGCAGTTGGTGCTTGCAGGCTACAGGAAAATGGCTCCTCCACTTCAAGGGAGATGCTGACACCTTGGAGAAGTGCTGGAGGCCCTCCAAGGCTTTTGGAGGCTGCACAGTTGCAGGATGAGTTGTGTTGTTGCAATAGGCAGGCAGAGTTTTGCGCTAAAGTCCACCAGCAGTCTGCATTTCTCACTTCTTCGGCTCTTCTTTGTCTTCTTCTTGTAGTCTGATGAATCTTTTCTACTGGGTTCAAGGAGCCACCTAAATACTCAATTTAAGGGCTCTTAGGGAGTGTAGGGTAGTAGCCAATTGGCTACTTAACCCTGGAGTGACTACACCCTCTATATGACCATTTCCTGTGTGGAATTGGCATAACCCTGTCCCAGAATTCCTGGTTCCACCAAAAACAAGATAGTGGAACCCTTCTATCATGGAGCAAATCAGGCTGCCCACTTTAGTAGTGTTACTAGCCTTGTAGTAGAACACACCTACATGCATAGCTAATTTCTAGCCTGTCCTGGTGCCAAAAGGGCCTCAGGACGGGGGCGGCAACTCCCAGGTCTGGGGGAAGCCAGGGTTGCATATCAAAGGTTGCAGGGACTTTGAAGTCCCTGGCCTTGGTATGCAGATTCACTAGCCATCCTGCTGGAGGAGGCACTGTTTCTGGCCTCTCAAAGCGTGGGCTGTCACCTCCAAGGGAGTCAGAAACTCCTAGGTAGGGAGGTCGATACCAGTCAGCCAGCACTCTAGAGGACTAGTAGGTTTCAGGGTGCCCTCTGGATGCATGTCATAATATATCTAGACTGGCATCAGTCTGGATTTATTAGGACGAGGTGTTTGATACCAAACACCATAGGTTTCAGTGAAGCCATTATGTAGCTGGGTATCTCGTAATGACCAGGGCCTGGTGCATACCTTAAGATGGCTTCCCTGTTCGCTTGCAAAATCTAGCAGTGGAATTAGAAATCACAAGGGCATATCTGCTCATGCAAACATGCCCTCGTGTATATTATAATGCACCCTTTCTTAGGGCTCCTAAGACATTCTGTAGCGATGACTAATATATAATACATGCAGTGACTTTGGCATTGCACACAATGAGTGTGCCATGTCGTGTTTTCAGTCATGGCTAGCACCATGTCACGCAGTCTGCAGTGGCAGGCTGTGTGCAATTTCTATGCGGGTTCCTTAGGCTGCCACAATACATGCTGCAGCCCTTAGGGACCCTGTTTGGTACCTATGCACCAGGGGTACCATTTACTAGGGACTTACAGGGGTGCTAAAGTCCTGCCAATTGCTTCACAATGGAGTAGGTAGTTTTTAGGGGAAGAAACTGGCACTGGAGCCTGGTTAGCAAGCTTCAGTGCACTGTCAGTCGAAAATCAGTCTCTAGCAGTTCAAAAGGGGGCAAAACGTGTTGGGGGGGGGCATCTGCAAAGAAGTTTGGTTTACTACATAAACAAAATTACCATTTCAACTTAATTAATCAGTGATGGTATGTTTCCCTCTAGCTTATTTTGAAATTAATATCACTTTAGCAAAATACTTCATGCATTAAAGTAATAAAAAACAATTCAACTTAGTGAACAATACATGCTCCTCTTTAGCACAAAAACATATAATTTAACTGGCCAATTCACAAAGGCGTTTATGAGTATATGAAATTAGTACAACTTCAAATACTCATAAATGCTTTTGTGAGTTGGCCGTATAGTGTGGAATGTAGGCGTGTATGGAAAAATAATTTTCATATGTGCCAAAACTGAAAAAATAATCTAGGACCATCGAAAAGACTATGGGGCCCATTCACAAAGGCATTTTAGTACTTTAGGTAGTACTAAAGAAGCATTACTTAACGTTCCTGTACATGTTTTTGTGGATTGATCCTCCAAGCTAGGCTAGATTTTCCATTATATAAAACATCTACATCGGGCTACTTCACATTTCAAACTGGCTTCCACCAGAACTCTCTTAGCTGGCCCTGGCCCCGTGTGTATCATGCTGAAAGGGCGTGTAGCCTTGAGGGACTGATGGGTTTATTAGTGTGTGTCCTTGGAGGGATTTCATCTAAATGTACCCAAAGAGCTTGTGGCCTCGGCGATTTGCTGGATTTGTTTTAAGTAATGTGTGTCACTGTTGTTTAAGGAGGGGCTGCAAGTTTCTGAATTGTCTTGAACGCTTCTTGGATCATTTCGGCCACTGCCCGATGTTTAAACCATAGGCATCGGCCCTCATCGTTCTTGAGGGGCTGCTTGGGTTTGCTGCGTGTATCGTTTAGTTTACTGATTAACTACCACATTACCCTCTGGTCTGTCCTAGCCGGTATTTCATCACAGTGTTCCCCAAACACTTTTTAAAGAAACATGAAACTTGTTCGTGTCACGCTGCGGGTCTCTTCACTTAAGCATTTTCTGGTTTAAAGGAAAGCGACCCTTAGGGCGCCTGTAAACGGTGTCTCGAGCTTTCCCGGAAGTCTGCCCGCAGTTGCGAATAAAGACGCTGATGTTTTCGGTTGCTTACTAACAATCACATGTCCGGCAACGGTTTTTGAGGGATGGTTGAATTCAAGTTGCGGCCTTGGTTAGAAAACGAAATCAAGTATTTCTTCGCGCGTTGAGATTATAGTAGAGCCGAGATGGTATTGTGTTCAGTTGGTGTGAATTATGTTTTCTAAACATGGCAATTTGCCTCCTTTTAAAAAATATTTAGGATTATTTTAGACAACTCGAAAGTGCAGTTTAAGTGATTTATTCTTATACTTACTTTTCACGTCTGTCCCAAATAGGAAAAATACCACGTTTGCCAATTTTCCCATTTGTTTTACCTGCCATTGCACAAAAATGCCAGCTGCGCTGATAAAAATACTGTCAGGATTGCTACTCTGGAAATCGTTTGCGGTGATGATTCTACAACAGAGGTCAGCCTAGCCTCTATTGTTGGATCCCTTAAATCGGGGCACAAATGGTAAAATATGGGGGTTAATTAGCATATGCAGAGCACACGGATGTCACGAGAACTGACATCACTAGGACTTGGTATCGCAGCCGTATTGATGTTTACAACTTGGTTATAGGAGTGTTGTCCAGTCTATTTTCACCTCCTCTCATAACTTCGGACTAAGGGGTGTGGCGACCCTTACTAAAAATTAAAGGGAGACTCCATTCACTTCATCAGAAGGTAGACGCTGCCAAGGGCCGGCTGGAAACGAGGCCTCAAAATCAGCCTAATTTAAATAGTTTTTTTATGTTTTACGAAGCCCATTTAGAGAATGGTGTGGGTTTAATTTTCTTTCACTTTCTATACCCCATCGAAGTCATTGCGCTCCCATCCTAATCACTCCACTTGGGTGGCGCCTGCTGCCACGGATTTCCCCCCTATCACCCTGCAATGCTGCCCCTTATCTCTCCATATCTCCTCTCACACATTATTTTTTTGTAGTATCATTCTAATGTAGCATGTTAGAGGGCTTAACACCACACGCACATTATAAAGAGACAACAAAATCTAACAAATGTGTATGTCAGTGTAGAGGAAATGTAACATATGGGAGTACAAGGTGTAGGAGTCACGTCATCCATAGTGACAGGAATTATATGCTGAGAGTGCTTGGTCTGAGGAAACCACGTCAGGATTTAAAATGTAACACAAAGGAGGTTTTTAATTTATGAACCTCCAGTGACAAAAGCAGAAACTCACTGAGCTTTATACATATAATGCAATTCTGTGATCTGTATGTTACATGTTGTGCTTTTCAGCATGCACATCAACCCTCTACGTAACTTTTAGGAGGCAAAACTGACTAAGCAAAACAAAGATCTTTCCAGCATGTACATTGCCAGCCGGAGGTATATTGTCGTTTTTGTTATCCCTTGAACATTGTCTCCCGTTTCACTCCTGCCTGTCAGCTCTGTCTTCTCATCCTGTAGAGAACAGATTGTATCGCGGCATTAGTCCCACCACCGTGAAGCCTGCACTGACTCACCTTGCATGGTAGACATCAGGGCTACTTAAAGTGCCTGGGGAGATAGCAGGGATCACCCCTGACCCTTCAATTATGCAGTGGGGTTCCACTCCCAGGTCTACAAAAGCCAGCAAATTATAAGATTCCATTCGAATTTAATTGAAAGAGAGATGCAGCACAGAGAAAATGACAAAAAAAAACAGTTCGGCTTCCAAATGAAAAGTGAAATCATATGTACGGAATTAGAACCTGAATGCCAGTAGTGGTTTGACTTAGTGCTTTAAAGCCCCTCGTAAGAAGAGGCACTGTTTCTGCCAAAACTGAATGTGAGAAGTGTTGCGTTCCGACATCAGATTCTAAATGCCACAACCTCACCAGCCCTCCTGTTTTCTTCATCCCAGGAAATTGTTGGCTCAAGAAAAGCAGATGGTTAATGCTGTAAATTGTGTTGCATTATGCCATGCATATGATTTTTTTTCCCTTCTCCAAATGCTGTTTTGTGGCGATACGGTGAACTACATCTACCTACATTGCGGAGTTTATTGTTCCTCTCTCCCCTTCTGTCCCATTCTATATTTTGTTGCATTTATATAGCACTTTATGCTCCTACACCAAAACACACTTTCAGATGGTTAGTACCTTATACTGGGATAGCCCATAGTACTCCAGTACTCTTTGGAATCTATAAAAACTATACATTGTTTCTCTTTATGATTGTATCAAAACTATATTGGTGGACAGTAAAACCTCCTACGTATTGGGGAGGAGGTGGTAGGGAGGACACAAGATTGTGTAACATTCAGTGGTTATTTTCTTTTTCTTGACACTGTAAAAATATGTTTTTTTTTATAGGCCTGTCACACAGCATGCCAGTAGAGGTGTTCATCCCAAATATTGATTTCCTTTCACCTTAGCATCAGGTGCGTTATCTCACTTAGCTCAGTATTTGGAGCCATGCACACATTTGTGTTGCCTTAGACATGCATCTGTTGCAACGTCCTAATGGGCAGACTGAAAACATGTTTTTAGTCAACAACCAGGCATCAGATCTCTGTTTTTGACCTCGATGTTCAAGTTCCCCTGTTTCACTTGAATTCTCCCTCCACTTATGCCTTCCTTCAGGGCTGGAATAGCTTATCCGATATTTACTTTGGATCAGTGAGAAGCAGTTTGCAGAACTTGAGTGTTCTTGAGGGGGAGCTGTGCGGTTGAGTGTGAGGGGGCGCAAATGCTAGAGCGAGAGCTGAAAGAAGCTATTGAAAATGGAAAGCTAGCCCCATATTAAAAAGAGCAAGCCAACTTAACTGTTTAAGCTTTTCTCCAGGTTTTTAGGGTGAAAGAGCGTGAGCCTCTCTCTCTGCACCCCCCCCCCCCCCCAAAAAAAAAAAACTTAATGGAATTTTAAGGGTAGCTCCTAATCCATTTCAAAGCTCAGTTTACGAGTTTATAATTTTTACTGGCAAGTTTTAAGGGAGGTTCATGAAAAAGCCTAATACTTCAAGGCTTACCACAGAGCTTAAGAACAGTATCTCTGTTCAGCAGAAAATCTTGTTTGCGCTTACACAAAAATAGTGTGCCACTCCCTCATCCTTTCTAGCCCTGAGGGCTGTCCGTTTCCTCCAGCCTTTATGGATTTTCCCTGTGCCCCAGATGGCCATACCGGCTCTTAAGAGGTTCAGAGATTACTTTCAGCCTTGCCTTGTCTAACATTAGTGAGTGTTTTGACATCCCCAGGAGTTGGATCTTTTAAATGTGGAATGTGCAGTTGTGTCTTCAAACTGAATTTGTGTGCTTTTCTCCACCAGGCCTATTCCAAAATGACTGTGCATCGCTTTTTCCAAAGCCTCTCCAGTGCTGTGGACACAACTCACGGGAGCATCCTTAGAGGCGCTGGTAGCAGTTCAAAAAATGTGCTGCATGTGGAGAAGGAGCTGTGTTTTAATGTTAACTGGACAGGTATGTGCCCCAGGTTCTGACTTAAGACACCACATCTGTTTAATTCTTGAAGATGGGCTATACCCTTCAGTTGTCTTGGCTCCACCTTAAAGAGGGGGGGTGCCAAATGAACATGGTGTATTCACCATAGTAGGTCCCTTGTTTGTGTGGTTGGAACACCAATCTTCACATGCAATTTTTGGACAGACATAGTTTATGCATAAGCCTCCTGCAAAAGTGCAAAGTTGGAAAACATGATGGCCAGTAGTTCATCTGCTGAGTTCAGATCACGGCTTTGAATGAACATGTGCCAATCATTTCTATCTTATTGACATTATGTATAATCAAATTGTAATATGCTCTCAAAGATTCACTTATTTCAAAATTAATATAATACTTTAGTTTAATTAATGCCATCTTTGGCAACACAAACATAAAAAAAACCCGAATAAAAACATAACCTACACAACCCCCGCCTTTTTTGTTACCTAATATAATACTGCACAGAATATTCCAGTTTTAGAACACAAATTAAAATCACTACTATCCATCACATAGGCAAACAGTTACTGCACTCTACACAGACCGAATTTTCTAAATAGATGTAATAATAAGTCTCTTCTTGTTTTGCTTTAAGCTTCACAGAATTTTTAACACATGCATCAGTGACTGGACTGACCCTTGGCACAAAGGACATGACACATTAATGCCCAATTGCTTTTTTCCAATCACTTTTAATTTTTTAAACAGTAACAAAGTAGTCGCTTACCGTGCCATAATTATACCACCACAGTACCTATTCAGCACGTAGGAGTTCAGTAATGTACAGTACACATATTAGCCTGAAACAGGGCGCAAACCCATAAGGTGGCAAATTTAAAGCTCTCCAGTCATAGGATTTGTGCAGTGTAACACCCCGCACATCATACTCATATCAAGCAGGTTATGTAGCAATGCCAGCTCAATACACTTTCAAGGGGTGCTTGGATATCTTTAGTATGTAAGTTATGTGGCAGGAGGTCACCATGTGGGTCATAGTGTTTGTTGCAAGTGGAAATATCCTCCAAACAGCACAAGTGGGAGTGATATTAGTGCGCCATCTCATGGTTGTCATTCGCTTGCTGAGAAGAGGAGCCAGTGCAGTCGGTTTTTGGAGACCTTTGTGATGTTCCTGATATATCCAAAAATTACCACCAGGGGAAGGAAGTGGAGAGTCAGTCCCAGCAAATTCACTAATTGTGCCCTGTATCGCAGTCCATAGTTATGAAAGGGAGGGCAAGAGCACATCTTATGTAGTAGGTCAGCGTGGGTGCATTACATATTTAGTAGTTTGCGCTGTCTAGGAGGCCATAGCATTGAAGGTTCATGTGTTGTAATATGCTCTGTGAATGAGGTTTAACTGGATCAGTCTAGGTAGTCTGCTTCCAATCGTCTTTACTACTCACTTCCTGTTGCTGAAATTCATTTTTGCTGGCTTTAGGGTTGTGTACACATAACTACTGCTAACTAGTGCTAAAAGAGCTTCTGCTTGCTCCTTAAAACATGGTAACATTGGTCCACACCTGATTGGCACATTTTATTTAGTTATCAGTCCTTAGTAAAGTGGTACAACATGTATCCAGGGCCTGTAAATTAAATGCTACTAGTGGGCCTGCAGCACTTATTGTGCCGCCCACTTAAGTAGCCGTTCAAAACCTATATGAACCTTTCCGTTGCAGCCTGTGTTTAGTTTTAAACTACCATTTTGACTTGGCAAATAAACCTTCTGCCAGGCCTAACCCTCCTTTTTAATACATACGTCACCCATAAGGTAGACCCTAAACAGCCCATAGGGCAGGGAGCAGTATATATAAAAAGTTTATCATGCATTTTTCAGTTTTACATGTTTTTGTAGTGAAAGTCTCACATTCGTTTTTCACTATTGTAAGACCTACCTCTCACATAAGGGGTAACCTTGAGTTATCTTACCACATTTAAGAAGCAATAACTTTTGATTTGAAGCATGAAGGAAACTCCTGGTTACACTCAAATGAATTATAATTTAAAACTCACTTTAAGGGTAAAGTCTGATTTTAAGTCAGATTCTGAAAATGCCACTTTTAAAAAGGTGGCATTTTCTTGTCCTAACCATTTGGTGCCTGCAGCCTGTGTCCTGGATCACATGACTATGTGTAGTTAGCAGTCAGTCTTTGTATATTCCTCCCAGACAGTGAACCAAAGGGGTACTAGGTTTTGTGATCCTGCCAGGATCAGAGGGGCAGGGCTGTTCCCTGCCCCACTTATATTTCAAATGGACTGCCTTAGCACACTCGCAAAGAACTTGACCCCAGTCCGTTGTCACCCTAGACCCCTTGGGGACTGGAGTCAAGAAGTTTCTCCAACTTTAAAGGGTAGCACCAGGTATAAATATTGGACCCTCAGTTCAACTCTTCACTTCACTCTTTGACCTGCAGAGAACCCCAGAAGGACTGCTGTGTACTTCAGAGGACTGCCCAGTTGCTTGAAGCTTGCCTCGCACTTCAGTGGACTGCCCCGCTGCTTGAGGTTTGCTTTGCTGCTTGATCGCAGGGCTACCAGAGTGACTCTAAGGGAAAGGCTTCTGACCTCCTGTTCCGTGCTACAGGGACACAGCAGGCCCCAGAGGCCTCCTTGCAACTGCCCAACTGACCTGTGACATGAGACTGTAACTGGACCTGCCAGAGCCCTGCTGGCCTCTGCTGGAGTGAGTTTCTGATCCCTAGGAAGTGCCTCCCCAGGTCCTGGACCCTTGGCTGGCATCATTTGAGCTTCTGTGAAGAAAGGCCAGCTCTTCATTGCAGTCAGCCTGAACTTGTGACTTTTCCTTCTGGTCTAACATGAACAGATGACTGCAGGCGGTGCTTTGTGTTTTTAGACACCATACTCAACTCAATTTTTGAAAATGCATTATCTCTTGTTCTACCGATTTGGATTTTTGTCATTTTGGTCTTAATTTTTTTAAAATTTAGTTTGATTCAGTTTTTCTAAATTTGTATAGAATCAATTTGTATGTATTGCTTATTTTTTATTTCATTATTACTGTTGGGCATAAATATTTTACACATTGCCTCTAAGTTAAGCCTGGCTGCTTTTGTGCAAAGCTACAAGAGGGTTAAGCACAGGTTAATTTAGTGACTTTTGTGGTTCACCTTGACCGGGATTGTGGTTGTTGCTTGAGAAGGGTCTAAACCCCCTCAATGTAAAACATAATGTTTGATGGCATGTGTGGCTGTAGAGATACATGTTCTGCATACCTCTGCCACCTAATGTTGGGTCTGGAGTTGTGCAAGTTGTTTTTCTTCGAAGAAGTCTTTTAAGTCACTGGGTCGAATGACTTCTCCTTCTCGGTGATTTGTGCATGGGCATCAACTCCATTGTTAGATTGTTTTCTCTCTGCCGTCTGGTTCAGACGTGTGTGCCATCGCTCCATGTTTCTTCTCCGTTAGGTACAATTCTTTGGGCCTTTACTATCTTCAGCGGTATTGTTTTTGATTGCGCTTTTCCACTTCTGCACTTCTCGTATAAAATCATCTGTTCGGGCTCCTTCGACTGACCTTCCGTTCGGGACACCGCCCATTCAGGCCTACCTTTCTGCCTGTCACCAGCACCATCAAAAATGCGTTTCTGGTGATGGAACGCACACTCTTTCGATTCTGCCAGCACACTAATCAACACCTCGTGTAATCTCTGCCTTTCACCCGACCACAAAGAGACCAACTGTAACGCCTGTAAGTCGTTTTGATCAAAAACGACCCTTCAGGACTGAAGGGCTTGTTGGCTGAAAATGTTGCAAAATGCCTCAGACGATACACCTGAACTCTTTAGCAAGTAACACGCACAAGCAGAGTCATCCGCCAAGAAGGAGGCCTACTCCGTCGAAGATAGCTTCGGCTCTCAAGTCGAGGTGAATTTGGAAATGCAGGAGACGCTATCCACTCAGCGCGTGAGTACTGTGTGACCTGCTCCAACATTCAAGACATCCAAAACATCTGTGGCTTGCCCACTGCCGGACCACCACTGCCTGCTGGCCATGGTCGGTTCTGAAAGACTGGTTCGGCTGCCCGCCCTCAGGTCCGGCTCCAAAAATCACTACAAATGCCAGGCCTTTGGCTTTGCCATCCACTTCCTCAGACCAAGAGCTTGTTTCATCATTCACCTGACCCCCTGTACCGACCCTGCAGCAGACCACAATCTTCCTTGGTGCCGGTGTCACCTCACCCCTCTCAACCAAAGCTATCAGTACTGTATCCTTTGGAGCAGAAAGACTCAAAACCATCTTCAGCTTCTATATCCACTGTCGAGCCCATTCTTGAAAACTTGGACATTCATCAAAGGAAAATACAAATTCAAATGGGTACTGACTGCATCATTGCTACTCCTTCCTCTCCTCCACCTTTAAAAAGGTAGCTGACTTTTATTTTAAGGAGGCATTAGACCTTCCTCTTCTTCTTCCCAGGAAGAAGACTAAAGACAAGGCCACTAGTCCTGCCTACTATCCTCCTCCTACAATCCCCCCCCCCCCCCCCACCATCACCTCCTTCCCCACCTCATTCACCTCCACCATTCTCACCTACACAGGACCCTCTAGATAGCTCACCTAATCAGTCACCACAATCAGACACTGGGGGATTAGCGGGTTATCAGGAGATCCTGACCCTTGGGACTTATGATACGAATCCCATTACGCCAAACGGCCCAGATTTATACTCAGGTTGTCCCTCTCCTGAAGAGCAACTTCATATCAACAGGTTATTGTTAGTGCGACAGCTTTTCATAATGATGAAATGCTTAGAGAATCCCTGGAATAAGATTTTCTTTTTGATACAGGGACACCCAGTTCTTGCCCATGTTACTAGGCATGTTGAGGACATCTTCAAAGATCCTTATAGTGCAACGGTGATCACCCCTAAGGGTGGGCAAAAAATATAAGGGTGCACCATCAGACCCCATAGTCATTCGGAGTCAAGTAACACTTGACTCCAGTGTTGTGAACACCGCACGTAGGAGGGCTAACAGTCTTGCAGACAGGGACACCCCCCTCCCGAAAAGAAAAGCACACAGATTGATGCTGTTGGCAAGAGGGTTGCTGCCCAGGCGGGCAACCACAGGCATAACACTAATTCTCAGGCCCTGTTGGCCCGTTATGATACAGCCCTTTGCAATGAAATGTAGGAACTTTTTACACTACCTCACGGAAGAACATAGGAAGAAAGGCCAGCAAATTGTTATGGAAGGTCAGACTATCACAAACAGTTCATTTGTTGTGCCCTTGATGCTGCAGATACAGCAGCTGGAGCAACAAATACCAGTATCTTTCTTAGGAGACACGCCTGGTTGTGGTGCTCAGGAATGAAACAAGTGGTCCAGCAGGCAGTTCTAAAAATGCCCTTCGATTAGGAGTACCTATTAGGCCCACAGGTAGATCCTACCTTTGACAAAATGAAAAAGGACACAGACACAGCTAAGGCAACGGGAGCATCACAAAACTCTGCTCCCAGAGGTTCCTTTAGTTGCCTAAGTTATAGGGATACACATAAGTCCACCTCCACAGAGGGGTCCACCGCTTAGCAAAAACAGCCCCAGTCCTCTTACATCAAGAGTTATTACAGTGGCTGCTTCAGGTGAAATAACAACAAGGGTAGAGGCAAGGGTGCCTCACCATGCGTAGCAACACCCACTGCAAAACAGTGACTACCCAATCCTGCCTCCCGAACACACAACACCTGTCAGGGCAGACTTCATTTTTTTCACCCTGTCTGGAACAACATTGCCACAGAAAAATGGGTACAAGCCATTATCTAACATGGCTATTGTCTGGAAAACATTACCAAACAGCCCAACATGCCACCTTGCACTCTCAGGTTATCACAGGAACATCAGACACCACTCAAGCAGGAAGTCCAAGCCCTTCTCCTCAAAGGGGCCGTAGAACCCGTTCCACTTCAACAACAGGGCTCAGGAGTGTACTCCCTATACTTCCTAATTCCCAAAAAGAATGGCTCTCTATACCAATCTTAGACTGCATGCCTCTAAACAAATACACCTATCAGAACACTTCCATATGTTCACCTTCCAGGGCGCCATTCTGCTCCTTCATCAGGGTGACTTTATGGCATATTTAGACTGAAAGGGTGCTTATTTCCACACACCAATACACCCTGCTCACCACAGATACTTAGGATTTGTCATAGCATGCAAACACTATTGGTTCAAAGTTCTTCTATTCAGGGTGACTACTGCACCTAAGTATTCACACTACTTGGACGATTGACTTATCAAAGCCAACACAAATCAGCAGCGTCAACAGCACACTCAGATGACAATAGATCTCCTTCACAACTTGGGGTTTAAATCAACACACCTAAGCCTCACCTCTAACTTCTACAGGTTCAACCTTACTTGGGAGCAATCCTGCACTCACAGTTAGGGTTAGCTTTCCCAGTCCCGCTCGGTTTCAGACCTTTCAAGCAACCTTACTCCAGTTCCAAACCAGACTTTCAGTGAGGGCGGTTAGGCGTCTACTAGGAATGATGGCGCCCTGCAGTGCCATAGTTCCCTATGCAAAGTTATACATGCATCCCCTGCAGCAGTGCCTAGCTCATCAGTGGTCTCAGTCACAGGGTCAGTTGAAGGATCTAGTGTTGATAGACTACCACACTTACAGTTAACTGCAGTGGTGGAGCACTAACAACCTGTTGAAAAGATGGCCTTTTCTGGACCCTTTTCGTTACATCACTCTCACTACAGATGCATCACAAACAGGTTGGGGTGTTCATCTACAAAGCTTAATAGTTCATGTTCTTTGGGATGCCAGGCATCAAACTCTACACATCAGTTACCTAGAGCTTCAGGGGGTCTACCTAGCACTGAAAGCTTTTCTTCCTCACCTATCTTGCAAAGTTGTCTTAGTCCAGACGGACAACATGACAAAAGTGTATTTGGCTACAAAAATGGGGCTCGGGGGGAGACACAGCCTTCACAACTATCACACTTGTCTCAGACCACATGAAAGTGGGCTCTTCACAACAACATTCACCTATTGGCCAAATACCTTCTGGGAGACTACGTTGCTGCACCCTGCTGAGCAGGCCTGCAGAAAGTCCACAAAACTCCACCCATAAGTCCTTTTAACAAACTTCCAAAATTGGGGGTTCCCTCAGATCAACCTTTTTGCCACAGCAGAAAACGCAAAATGCCCAAACTTCACCTCCGTGTATGCACACCCACTATCCAAGTGAAACGCAGTTTGGATGAGTTGGTCAATGATATTTACCTACACTTTTTTGCCTCTTCCACCTTCTTCCCTTCCTGGTTTGGAAGCTCAGGCAAACTTTTCTTATTATGATCCTAGTGGCTCCCTCATGGGTGCATCAGCCACGGCTCACAACACTCTTAGACCTCTCTGTGGTCCCACATGAGAAACTCCCCAACAGACCAGACCTCACTCAAAATCTGGGACAAATCTGGCATCCAGACCCCCAAAACTGTTAACCCCTTAGCTGCTGGGCCTTTTTCCCCCCCCAGTGCTGAGCCCTTTTTTGGCTATTTGGGGTAGTTCGCGCTTAGGGCTTCATAACTTTTTGTCCACATAAGCTAACCACGCCAAATTTGCGTCCTTTTTTTTCCAACATCCTAGGGATTCTAATGGTACCCAGAGTTTGTGGTTTACCCTGGAGGAGACCAAGAAAATAGCCAAAATACAGTGAAAATTTAGTTTTTTCCAAAAAAATGGGAAAAAAGGGCCGCCGAAGAAGGCTTGTGGTTTTTTCCCTGAAAATGCCATCAACAAAGGGTTTCTGGTGCTGAAATCACTATCTTCCCACCTTTCAGGAACGGGCAGACTTGAATCAGAAAACCACATTTTCCAACACAAATTTGGCATTTTACTGGGACATACCCCATTTTTACTATTTTTGGTGCTTTCAACCTCCTTCCAGTTAGTGACAGGAATGGGTGTGAAACCAATGCTGGATCCCGGAAAGCTAAACATTTCTGAAAACTAGACAAAATTCTGAATTCAGCAAGGGGTCATTTGTGTAGATCCTACAAGGTTTTCCTACAGAAAATAACAGCTGAAATAAAAAAATATTGAAATTGAGCTGAAAACAACAGCCATTTTTCTTTGTTTTACTCTGTAACTTTTTCCTGCGATGTCAGATTTCTGAAAGCAATATACCGTTTTGTCTGCTGGACTCTTCTGGTTGCGGGGATATAAAGGGCTTATAGGTTCATCAAGAACCCAAGGTACCCAGAGCCAATAAATGAGGTGCACCCTGCAGTTGGTTTTCATTCTATACTGGGTATACAGCAATTCATTTGCTGAAATATGAGGAGTGAAAAAGAGGTATCAAGAAAACCTTTGCATTTCCAAAATGGGATCAAGATAAGGTTTTGAGGAGCAGTGGTTATTTGCACATCTTTGAATTTCGAGGTGCCCATACTAGCATGTGAATTGCAGGGCATTTCTCAAATAGACGTCTTTTTTACACACTCTCTTATATTTGGAAGGAAAAAATGTAGAGAAAGATAAGGGGCAATAACACTTGTTTTGCTATTCTATGTTCCCCCAAGTCTCCCGATAAAAATGATACCTCACTTGTGTGGGTAGGCCTAGCGCCCGCGACAGGAAATGCCCCAAAACACAACGTGGACACATCACAGAAAACAGAGCTGTTTTTTGCAAAGTGCCTACCTGTAGATTTTGGCCTCTAGCTCAGCCGGCACCTAGGGAAACCTACCAAACCTGTACATTTTTGAAAACTAGAGACCTAGGGGAATCCAAGATGGGGTGACTCGCGGGGCTCTGACCAGGTTCTGTTACCCAGAATCCTTTGCAAACCTCAAAAAGTGGCTAAAAAAACAAGTTTTCCTCACATTTCGGTGACAGAAAGTTCTGGAATCTGAGAGGAGCCTCAAATTTCCTTCCACCCAGCGTCCCCCCAAGTCTCCCGATAAAAATGATACCTCACTTGTGTGGGTAGGCCTAGCGCCCGCGACAGGAAATGCCCCAAAACACAACGTGGACACATCACAGAAAACAGAGCTGTTTTTTGCAAAGTGCCTACCTGTAGATTTTGGCCTCTAGCTCAGCCGGCACCTAGGGAAACCTACCAAACCTGTGCATTTCTGAAAACTAGAGACCTACGGGAATCCAAGGAGGGGTGACTTGCGGGGCTCGGACCAGGTTCTGTTACCCAGAATCCTTTGCAAACCTCAAAAAGTGGCTAAAAAAACAAGTTTTCCTCACATTTCGGTGACAGAAAGTTCTGGAATCTGAGAGGAGCCACAAATTTCCTTCCACCCAGCGTTCCCCCAAGCCTCCCGATAAAAATGATACCTCACTTGTGTGGTTAGGCCTGGTGCCTGCGACAGGAATAGATCACACAACGGTCATTGTTGGTCCTTACGTGAGGCAGCTGTTGACCCTGGGGTGATCCATTCCTGACACAGACACTAGGTGTAGGCACTCAAGTGGGGTAGTGTTTTTATCAGGACAGGTGAGGAGTCACTGGGTGGTAGGAATATTGTGGATCCCAGCATATTCCTGTAGTTTGTGTGACAGAAATGCGAGAAAAATTGAGTTTTTTTTCAACATTTCAGCTTTGCAGGGTATTCTGGGTAAGAAAACTTTGGGGAAGCCACACAAGTCACACCTCTGTGGACTCCCCCGAATGTCTAGTTTCCAGAAATGTTTGGGTTTAGTGTGTTTCTCTATATGGCCGCCGAATCCAGGACCAAAAACACAGGTGCCTGCCTTACAAAACCAGTTTGTTTTGCCATGGATAATTTTGATGTCTCCACAATATGATTTGGGTGGTGGAATTTGGGACTGAACTAAATTGGGGAGCTCCCAAGAGAGCACTCTCTCTCTCTGCTTGCCGCTGCATTCACCTGCTCTCTGGGTTGGCCTAACCCACTATTACCCAGTTGCACAAACAGCTTGCGAAGGGACAGCAGGACTGTCCTCATCACCTCCCTCATAATGTACTGGAAGAGGAGTTATCGAATGGGACTCCTCTGACTGAAAAATCACTCCCAGAGTCTGCGCCATTGTCCTATCCCTCAGATGCTGTCTCAGTATCTGATGTCTCAGTCTCTGATCCTATGTCAGAGCGGTCCTCTATAACCCGAGTGTAGGCAGCAGTCATCCATCAAGATGCCATCTCTGCTATTGGCTAAACTGTTGCTCTAAAACACTAGCCTACGTAGACAGTCACAAAATCGATGGTGTGTGAGATACGTGCAACAATAGAGGCCACCTTACCTGCGCTTCTTCCCTCAATCAGCACGTACTTTCAAGACACTCAAAAAACACCTTGTCACATACCATTCGTCACAGTCTTTAGCACCTCCTGCGCCCAGTCCAACAATCATTATTGGTGCTCCCACTCCCTCCTCCTCGGATTCCCTCATTACCACCCAGCAAAAGTGCCCTTCATCTCTCCATAGACTTTGCTAATGTACTCAGCTATTTACATAAAATACAGATTTGCTCTTTGCAGTAGGCATATAAACCTTCTGCGCTTCTTTATGGCACTAAAACTGCCACTAGACAAGTCGGACCCTTTTCCCCCCAGGGAAACCACATACATATTGACAAAAGTGATATATATATGACAGCCAATCACCTGAAACTCAACTAAAGCAAAACCGAAATAATCCTCTTTGGCCCACACAAAAACACCTGGGACCCCTCATGGTGGCCCACCACGCTAGGCCCTGCACCCACCCCCGCCAACCACGCACGCAACCTCAGCATCATCCTAGACTCCTCCCTCTCGATGACCCAACAAATCAACGCTCTCACCTCCTCATGCTTCAACACACTCCGTATACTGAAAAACATTCAAATGGATCCCCACAGAGACCAGAAAAACTCACTCACGCACACATCAGCAGCAGGCTTGATTACGGAAACGCCCTCTACGCCGGCACCATTCTAAAACTCAAGCGCAAACTACACGCATCTAGAACTCAGCAGCACGACTCATCCTCGACCTCCGCCGACACGAACACATCTCTCCACACCTCAAATCCCTCCACTGGCTCCCCATTGACAAAAGGATCACCTTCAAGATCCTCATCCTCGCACACAAATCACTCCACAACACAGGCCCTGCCTACCTCAACGAGAGTCACCTTCCACACCCCCACACGAAACGTCCGCTCAGCTGACCTCTCTCTCGCCTCTGTCCCCCGCATCAAACACACCACCACCGGGGGCAGATCCTTCTCCTACCTTGCACCCAAAACCTGGAACGCCCTCACAACCCACCTTCGCAAGACCCAAAACCTACTTCTTTTCAGGAAGGGCCTCAAAACCTGGCTTTTCGAACAGTGAACCTCCCTGCCCCTTTCCCTCCCCCCGCCCCCCCCCCCCCCCAAGCGCCTTGAGACCCTCACAGGTGAGTAGCACACTTTATAAATCTCTTTGGTATATATAGTTCTACCTCTATATATATATATATATATATATCTATGTACATAGATATATCTATAGATATATCCATGTACATAGATATATCTATCTACATAGATATATAAATATAGATCTATATATAGATCTATTTTTTTTAGTTGTTGTATGGTTTCCTTGGGGGCCAAAATGGCCCCCAGGGAAACCCTACAACATCTAAAAAAAAAATTGCCCCCACAGGGGGTCACCCTGCCCACGGGCGACCCCCTGTCATTTTTTTTTTTTTTTAAATTATTAAAAAAAAAAAAAAAAAAACAATCCCCTGGGGGGGGGGGGGGGGGGCGCGATCGCGCGCCCCCCCCCCCCCTCCCAGGGGGCACCTACCTTTTTTTATTTTTATTAATTATGCCCCCGTTTTCCGAGGGGGCCGCCCCCCCAAAGTGAAATCCCTGGCGTATAGTGGTGTTTCCTGGCCCCCGATCGCAGCTGTGCTGCGATCGGGGGCCAGGAAACACTTTGAGAAGGCCTCGTAAGAAAGGGGAGAGTCTCCCCTTTCTTACGAGGCCTTTTCAAAGTATTTCCTGGCCCCCCGATCGCAGCTGTGCTGCGACCGGGGGGCCAGGAAACACTTTCAGGAAGGCCTCGTAAGAAAGGGGAGACACTCCCCTTTCTTACGAGGCCTTCCCGAACGTGAGAGAGGCCGTTTTCCCCAACAAAGCAGGAAGCGGCCGCAAGGCCGACGCCCGCACCTAAGCGGTTAACCTAGCGATTTGGCTCCTGAGGTCTTAGAGTTGGGCTACCTAGACTTACATCCAAAATGTATGGATATTCTCAAGGAAGCATGCAGGGCCACCACTAGAGCCTGTCACGCATCAAAGTGGAAGCGCTTTGTTTGCTATTGTCAATCCAAAGAAATAAATCCCTCGAAAGCAGTGGTGCAAGGCACTGTAAGCTACCTGCTTCACTTACAAAAAGCCAGTTTAGGGTACACTTCTATACAGTTACACCTTGCTGCGATTGCTGCCTACCTACAGAATAGACAGCATCTCTCACTTTTCAAAATTCTAGTCATCAGAGCATTTATGGATGGACATGAGTTATTTCACTAAGGCTTCAACCAGCACCCTCCTGGAATCTTAACATTGTTCTCACAAGACTCATGGGTCCCCCATTTGAACCTGTACACTCATACCCGCCTTCAATTTCTTTCATGGAAAGTGGCTTTCTTAGTTGCCATCTCCTCACTCAGGTGTGTTGGTGAGCTCCAGGCTTTAACCTTAGAAGAACCCTTCTTTCAGATACATAGAGACAAAGTGGTTCTTCGTACTAACCTTACCTACCTAAAGTAGTCTCACAATTTCACCTTGACCAATCCATTGAGCTGCCAGTTTTTTTCCTCTCAACCTTACTCCATTGCAGAAAGAACTCTTCCTATCCTAATTGTTAAAATGGTGCTTATGTTCTGCATTGATAGAACTGAAACCTTCAGGAAAACAAAACAACTCTTTGTAGCCTTTTCACCACCTCATAAAGGCAATGCGATATCTAAATCTGGCATAGCCAGATGGATAGTTAAGTGTATTCAAACTTGCTACCTTAAGGCTAGAAGACCTTTATCTGTTTCTCCCAGAGTACACTCTACCCGCAAAAATGAAGAAACTATGGCCTTTCTTGGAAACATGCCTATAGCTGACACTTGTAAAGCAGCTACATGAGCCACACTGTCACCAAGCCCATTGTGTGGATGTTCTAGCACGCTAACAAGCCAGTTTAGGACAGGCAGTGCTATACTCTTTTTCCAAACCAATGCATTTCTCACAGGCTAGCCCGCTTATAAGGAAGGACTGCTTTACAGTCTATACAGAGCATGTGTATCTACACAGCCACACATGCCATTGAGCAGAATTTTGTTACTTCCCCTGTAACCATCTGTTTGTGGCATGTAGTGCTGTAGATTCACATGTGCCCGCCCTCCTTTCATGGCACCTGTGGCCGTTGCAGTTGTACTGTACATTTACATTTCGCATGGCCATTGCATTGCATATACATACTTTACAATCCTGGATGAGGGTGAAATGAGAGACGTATCGAAAGCCGCACTCAGGTCTAACAATCATAGCAGCTGAGCCACCCTGATCCAGGATGGTCTGCAGTTCCTCAGTGGCAGCTAGTAAAGCGGTCTCCGTGCTGCTACCCTGCCTAAAACCTGTTTGTGTCAGGGAGAAGGATGTTGTGCGCTTCCAGAAAATCAGATAGGTGTTTATTAGTATGCATTTCTCACAGGCTAGCCACCGCTTATAAGGAAGGACTGCTTTCTAATCTATGCAGAGCATGTGTGTCTACACAGCCACACGTGCCATTGAGCAGAATTTACGTCCCCTGTAACCATCTGTTTGTGGCATGTAGTGCTGTAGATTCACATGTGCCCTCCCTCCTTCCCAGGCGCCTGTGGCCGTTGCAGTTGTATTATACATTTACATTTCGCATGACCATTGCATTTCATATACATACCTTACACTCCTGGATGAGGGTGGAATGAGAGACTCATCGAAAGCCGCACTCACGTCTAACAGTCATAGCAGCTGAACCACCCTGATCCAGGATGGTCCTTAGTTTTTCTGTGGCAGCTAGCAAAGCGGTCTCCGTGCTGCTAACCCGCCTAAAACCTGTTTGTGTCAGGGGGGAGGTGGGGGTGGGGGTGGGGGAGGATGTTGTGCGCTTCCAGAAAATTAGATACGTATTTATTAGCATGTGTTTCTACAATTGTACTTGCTATTGGGAGAAACAAGATAGGACTGTTATTTTCCACCAGTAGTGGGTTAGCCGTAGTTTCATTTTCAAAAGTGGTTTTACTCTTGCCTGCTTTCAGGCTGAAGGGATCACAGTACTCTCCAAGGAAAGATTAAGGACCTCCATTAACAAAGGCAGAAGGACACTGCTGCCTTTTAATAGCATGTCCTGTGGTGCTGGATCAAGAGGGAAGCCAGACTTGATAGATTTTAAGATTGATTTCATTGTTTCTGGATTGAGTGCAGGTAATGAATATAATGTAGAGTGACTTTAGCAACACAAAAGTATGATGGACGGGGTGCTGAAACTTTTCAAACACACATCCCCCCCCCCCCAAGACAGAGATCTGGGTTTAATACATCGTTCTTTTGCTCACCATGCCACTCCAGTTTGGACCCAGGTATATGCAAATCAGTCTTAACCCTGTTCCCTATGGGAACAGTCCGGCCCAAACTGCCAGGGCAGGCCTGTCCCTGGACTGAAAACGGGCATCCTGGGACCGGTTTTGTGGTATCACCCCTTGTTAGAAATGTGGTCTCTGGTTGGCAGTCAGTTTGCACTCTGTCCAAGCAAAGCCCCTCACTCTAGTCAGGGCAATGGAGATACACACTTATAAAACCCCTGCTCACCCCCTTGTTAGCTTGGCGCAAGCAGTCAGGCTTATCTCAAAGGCAATGTGTAAAGCATTTGTACTCAAATGCACAGTAATACAGTAAAAACACTACCAAATGGACACCACACCAGTTTAGAAAAATAACCAATATTTATCTAAATTAAACAAGACCAAAATGACAAAAATCCAACATACACAAGTAAAGTTATGAATTTTTAAATGGATGCGTTGATGTTACATAGAGTACATGGTTTGCGTAAAAAATAAAGTAGCATAGTGAATGTGCGTTGGAAGAGCTAGCGATGCGTCAATTTTGTTACTCGCAAAGTGAGGCCGTGCGTCGTTTCTTGTCTGGTCAGGTAGGCGGTGTGTCGTTTTTATCTCCTGCAAGAGAGCGATGCATCGTTTTCAGGACGGGCACCTCCGGTCCAAGTAGGTTCACATTGATTTTGACGCCCAACAATATTGCAGGAACCGCACAGTGTGAGGGTTGCGTTTATTTATTTAGTTTAATGCATTTTTTTTGGGGGGGGGGGAGGGGGGGCAGCCGCATGCAGGTGCTGCCTTGTTTCTCTAGCTGTGATGTAGATGGTGTCGATTTCTTAGCCGCGTTGCAGGTGGTGCGTCACACGGCTCCTGTGTGTGGATTTCCACCTTGGTTCCACCAACTTCATCTTTCAAGGGACAAGGGACTGGAGTGGGCACCACTTGGCAGGGAAGGAGTCTTGGCAGAGATTTCAGGTGCCGGCAGAGGAAGTCTTTGGTGGCCCTGAGACTTTAGTACAGGAGGCAAGCTCAATGCAAGCCCTTGGAGACACTTCACAAGCAGGAATATACCACAAAGGTCAGCTGTTGTCCTCTCTCAGGCAGAAGCAGCAACTGCAGATGAACCCAGCAAAGCACAGTTACAGACAAAGGGGCAGTACTCCTCCTCCAGCTCTTCAGCTCTTCTCCTTGGCAGAATTTCCTCTTGAATCCAGACATAATCTAAAAATCTGGGGTTTTGGGTCCACTACTTATACCCCTTTCTGCCTTTGAAGTAGGTAAATTTCAAAGGAAAGTCTGTTGTTCACAAGATCTTGCCTTGCCCAGGCCTGGCCTCAGAAACACACCAGGGGGTTGAAGACTGCACTGTGTGAGGGCAGACACAGCCCTTTCAGGTGTAAGTGTCAGCTCTTCCCTACCCACTCCAGCCCAGGAGACGCATCAGGATATGCAGGCTGCACCCCTGCTCCCTTTTGTGTCACTGTCTAGTGGAGATAAACAAGCAACCCAACTGTCTGCCTGACCCAGACAGGGGATACACAAGCAGGCAGTCACAGAATGGTTTAAGCAAGAAAATGTCCACTTTCTAAAAGTGGCATTTTCAAACTGACAACTTAAAAATCAACTTTACCAAAAGATGTATTTTTAAATTATGAGCTCAGAGACCACAAACTCCAGATGTCTATCTGCTCCCAAGGGGAAACTGCACTTCAAAGTTATTTAAAGGCAGTCCCCATGTTCATCTATGAGAGAAATAGGCCTTGCCACAGTGAAATCAGAATTTCACTGTTAGGGTGTGTAAAACCCCACACACCAGTACATGACTTACCTTAACCATACACTGCACCCTGCCCATAGTGCTATAAATGGCCAACCTCAGGGGTGACTTATATGTGGTAAAAGGGAAGGTTTGGGTCTGGCAAGAAGGTACACTTGCCAGGTCGAAATGGCAGTTTAAAACTGCACACACAGACCCCGCAGTCGCAGGTCTGAGTCATGTTTACAGGGCTACTCATGTGGGTGGCACAAATAGTGCTGCGAGCCCACTAGTAAAATTTGATTTACAGGCCCTGCGCACTTCTAGTGCACTTTAATAGGGACTTACTAGTAAATCAAATATGCCAATCATTGAACAGCCAATTACCCACGCAATTTACACAGGTAGCACTTGCACTTTACCACTGCTGACCAGTGCTAAAGTGCAAAGAGTACTAAAACCAGCAAAAACAAAGTACAGCTCACAGTCCGAACCCAGGAAGCAGAGGCAAAACGACAGGGGAGACTATGCCAAGGATACCAGGTCTAACACCCCTCATCAGCCAGGCTAGCTCGAATCCCGTGGCACAATGAGCAAGGGACCAACGTCTGGCCATATACCCTGGCTAGTTCGGGCTGGACTGTTCCCATGGGGAACAGGATCAAAACTGACATGCATATGGCCGAGTCCAAACTGGAGTGGCATGGTGAGCAAAAGAATGATGGGTTTAACCCAGATATGTGACTGGGGGGGCTGAGTGTCCGAAACATTTCAGCACTCTGTCCATCATTTTGTTGTGTTGGTGTGTTCACCCTAAGTGGCAAGGGTATGCGCAGACATGGATTTCTTGTTCACTGTGGCACTGAATTCAAGCTAGCCTGGCTAATGAGGGGTGATATCCCGTAACTGGTCCCAGGATGCTTATTTCTGGTCCAGGGTGGCCCTGGCCTGGCTGTTTGGGCTGGTCTGTTACCATGGGGGACAGAGTCAAGGCTGATTTGCTTATGGCTGGGTGCAAACGGATGTCCTGGTGAGCAAACGAACGATGGATTTAACCCTGATCTGTGACTGGTGTGAGTATTTGAAAAGTTTCAGTACTGTGTCCCTCATCTTGTTGTGTTTCTATATAAAATAGTGCTGTTTCATGTCTTGTTGTTGGGGGGGGGGGGTGTGTGGAGCGAAGGGACTTTGATATGACTGGTGTGTAAAGGATGTTAATAATTTTGATGACTTTGTTCTAGAAGAAATTAGTAAATGTATTGCATCGCTATTCTGGCTATGGGCGTTCTATAGGGCTAAGAAGGCTTTTCATTAAGGAATTTACAATCTTAATAATTTATGTGGGGGAGTTTGGTGCATTCTCTATTGTATCCCTAAAGTATGTCGTTCTAGCATGCCTGATAGAGAGTTTGTACTCTCTTATAGATGTTCTGTATCTGGTTTTGCTGGGATTGCTGTATGACTTTCTCCATTCCCTTTACTTTTTATTGTTTCCCTTTTTAGTCTTGTCAGCTCAGGGGTATACCACGGGCCTTGATTTTGAGATTAAGGGATGAACAGATTCAGGGAATTATTTATCCAGCTCTCTAAAGTATTATGAGTGCAAACACTGTAAGTACACTTTCCCATTTTCTGTTATCTAGTTTGGGCCAGGGTCATCTGGGTTTTTGTAGGGGAAGCTGTTTAGATGTACTGTTACGTACTTCAACCCCTATAGGGTTTGTGTGATGATCTGACCATAGAATAGAAATAGCATCCTCCGTAGTCAAGTTGGAGACGTTAGTAAACACGGGATCTAAAATGTGATCACGATTATGAGTAGGTCTACTTTTGATTTGCCTTAACTGTAGTGCCTGTAAGTCTTGAACTAAATTTTGGCAGTTTCACAACCAGATTCTTCAAAATGAAGATTATGATCTGATAAGGTAAAGTTAGCTTTGTAAAGGCAACATTCTGCCACTGTGTCTGGTAATGCTTGAACAAACTGTGATGCCGCCCCTGCAGGCCTGTACATCACAATGTCTGAAAAGGTAAAAGTACGCAAAAAGTCTAGTGAGAATTGCAGACTCTTACAGCCAGTAATATTCAGTTCCTCCATAAAAAATTATAGCTACTCCATCTCCTCTTTTCTGTTGCAGGACCATAACTACATCTGGGGTTGAATCCTCTCTCAGCCAGGTTTCTGAGAAAAAAAGTGACATCTGGCCTTTGCTTTCTCTCTGAAATTAGTGACTGTGCGCATCACAGTCCTAGTGCTGGACTCCATAAACTCTTGTCAGCAGTTATAAGAGCTATGGCACCTATATTGACTTTTATGAATTTGGCATAAAAATAATTTTTGCCCATTTTTTAGAAACATTTTTAAATATTTTACTTTTGAATAAACACTTTGTAGGAAGTTGGCTCTGTATGTGCTATTTCAAAGTAAGGAATAGCATGCACAGAGTCCAAGGGTTCCCCTTAGAGGTAAGATAGTGGCAAAAAGAGATAATACTAATGCTCTATTTTGTGGTAGTGTGGTCGAGCAGTAGGCTTATCAAAGGAGTAGTGTTAAGCATTTGTTGTACATACACACAGGCAATAAATGAGAAAACACACACTCAGAGACAATTCCAGCCAATAGGTTTTTGTATAGAAAAATATATTTTCTTAGTTTATTTTAAGAACCACAGGTTCAAATTCTACATGTAATATCTCATTTGAAAGGTATTGCAGGTAAGTACTTTAGGAACTTTGAATAATTACAGTAGCATATATACTTTTCACATAAAACACAAATAGCTGTTTTAAAAGTGGACACAGTGCAATTTTCACAGTTCCTGGGGGAGGTAAAGTAATGTTAGTTTTAGCAGGTAAGTAAATCACCTACAGGTTTCAGATTTGGGTCCAAGGTAGCCCACCGTTGGGGGTTCAGAGCAACCCCAAAGTTACCACACCAGCAGCTCAGGGCCGGTCAGGTGCAGAGGTCAAAGAGGTGCCCAAAACACATAGGCTTCAATGGAGAGAAGGGGGTGCCCCGGTTCCAGTCTGCCAGCAGGTAAGTACCCGCGTCTTCGGAGGGCAGACCAGGGGGGTTTTGTAGGGCACCGGGGGGGACACAAGTCCACACAAAAAGTACACCCTCAGCAGCGCGGGGGCGGCCGGGTGCAGTGTGCAAACACGCGTCGGGTTTCCAATGGGAGACCAAGGGGTCTCTTCAGCGGTGCAGGCAAGGGGGGGGGCTCCTCGGGGTAGCCACCACCTGGGCAAGGGAGAGGGCCTCCTGGGGGTCACTCCTGCACTGAAGTTCCGTTCCTTCAGGTGCTGGGGACTGCGGGTGCAGGGTCTTTTCCAGCCGTCGGGATTTTAGAGTCAGGCAGTCGCGGTCAGGGGGAGCCTCGGGATTCCCTCTGCAGGCGTCGCTGTGGGGGCTCAGGGGGGACAACTTTGGTTACTCACGGTCTTGGAGTCACCGGAGGGTCCTCCCTGAGGTGTTGGTTCTCCACCAGTCGAGTCGGGGTCGCCGGGTGCAGTGTTGCAAGTCTCACGCTTCTTGCGGGGATTTGCAGGGGTCTTTAAATCTGCTCCTCTGTAACAAATTGCAGTCTTTTTGGAGCAGGGCAGCTGTCCTCTGGAGTTTCTTGTCTTTCTTGAAGCAGGGCAGTCCTCTGAGGATTCAGAGGTTGCTGGTCCTGGGGAAAGCATCGCTGGAGCAGGTTTCTTTAGAAGGCAGGAGACAGGCCGGTAGGTCTGGGGCCAAAGCAGTTGGTGTCTTCTTTTCTTCTTCTGCAGGGGTCTTTCAGCTCAGCAGTCCTCTTCTTCTTGTAGTTGCAGGAATCTCAATTCTTAGGTTCAGGGAAGCCCTTAAATACTAAATTTAAGGGCGTCTTTAGGTCTGGGGGGTTAGTAGCCAATGGCTACTAGCCCTGAGGGTGGGTACACCCTCTTTGTGCCTCCTCCCAAGGGGAGGGGGGTCACAATCCTATCCCTATTGGGGGAATCCTCCATCTGCAAGATGGAGGATTTCTAAAAGTTAGAGTCACTTCAGCTCAGGACACCTTAGGGGCTGTCCTGACTGGCCAGTGACTCCTCCTTGTTATTCTCATTATTTCCTCCGGCCTTGCCGCCAAAAGTGGGGGCCGTGGCCAGAGGGGGTGGGCAACTCCACTAGCTGGAGTGTCCTGTGGTGCTGGAACAAAGGGGGTGAGCCTTTGAGGTTCACCGCCAGGTGTTACAGCTCCTGCCTGGGGGAGGTGTTAGCATCTCCACCCAGTGCAGGCTTTGTTACTGGCCTCAGAGTGACAAAGGCACTCTCCCCATGGGGCCAGCAACATGTCTCGGTTGTGGCAGGCTGCTGGAACCAGTCAGCCTACACAGGTAGTCGGTTAAGTTTCAGGGGGCACCTCTAAGGTGCCCTCTGGGGTGTATTTTACAATAAAATGTACACTGGCATCAGTGTGCATTTATTGTGCTGAGAAGTTTGATACCAAACTTCCCAGTTTTCAGTGTAGCCATTATGGTGCTGTGGAGTTCGTGTAAAACAGACTCCCAGACCATATACTCTTATGGCTACCCTGCACTTACAATGTCTAAGGTTTGGCTTAGACACTGTAGGGGCATAGTGCTCATGCACTGGTGCCCTCACCTATGGTATAGTGCACCCTGCCTTAGGGCTGTAAGGCCTGCTAGAGGGGTGACTTATCTATACTTGCATAGGCAGTGAGAGGCTGGCATGGCACCCTGAGGGGAGTGCCATGTCGACTTACTCATTTTGTTCTCACCAGCACACACAAGCTGGCAAGCAGTGTGTCTGTGCTGAGTGAGGGGTCTCCAGGGTGGCATAAGACATGCTGCAGCCCTTAGAGACCTTCCCTGGCATCAGGGCCCTTGGTACCAGAGGTACCAGTTACAAGGGGCTTACCTGGATGCCAGGGTGTGCCAATTGTGGATACAAAAGTACAGGTTAGGGAAAGAACACTGGTGCTGGGGCCTGGTTAGCAGGCCTCAGCACACTTTCAATTCAAAACATAGCATCAGCAAAGGCAAAAAGTCGGGGGGTAACCATGCCAAGAAGGCATTTCCTTACACACTTGGAATACAGTAAACAATTTGTTCGCCTGGCCAGCCCTTGGAGTTACATTGGATAGTGAAATAGTTGAGGTTATGGGCATAGATATATGCACATTATCTTCAGCTTCATGAGTGTACAATGCAATGCACAGTGGGGGCCAAAAGTAGAACATTTTTTCTGTAACCTGAATGTGTTCACTCAAGTGCGTAATTCCTCATTTTGAAGTTGTTCATGTGAAAAAGGTTTGTGATTCAAGGAGTGAGCGAGGGAGACAATGATGTTTGCTTTCTTCCTGTGGTGGTATTCAGAAGATGCTTCTGGCTCAAGATACTAGTTTGAGGGGCATCTCTCTTTGAGAGGAGTGCTGCTGTTTTCGATTTGTGTCTCAGCGGCGGAAGAGACTGGGAGAGGCCGGAAGTGATGTCAGCGTCTGCTCCTGGTGCTATGGGTCCAGCCTGCTGCAGAGGAGGAAGGACCCGCCGTCTGTCTGTGCAGTTATCTTCAGACCCTCACAGACCACCCCCTCAGACCCCAAATCTGCTTTGAGGCCCCAGGAGGCGGCTATTTTCCACAGCACCTGTACCCACTTGACCATATCAACAAACGCTATAAAGCGCGTGGGGGCACTTCGCAGCGCGGGCGAAGGCTGGGCCAAGATGGGCCCGTCTTAACCCAGCAGAGGCTGGGCTGGGCCCATACTCTTTAGACTTTATCAGTTTGATGCACATATTGGGGTTATTGTGGTCGTAGGCAATTTTAGATCTTGGTAGCCTTTTCCCTAGTGATCTGTGGCATAATGGGGAAAAGGAACGTGACCACAAGCTCCATGTCCACTACGCAACCTCATTCCTGGTCCTCCATTGATAACTTTCTGGTACGCACAGTGGATTTGGTTTCTAATGAAATTAAGTTGGCAGAGCGCCACCTTTCTTTAGTGGCAGAGGATATTGAATCTAGGCTCCCTAGCAAGCCCTTGAGCCCTGCTGCCATATGCAACATTGGCTCTGCAAAAAATACGTTGCATGATACTCAGCCCCTGACCCTTGTTACTCAAATCCCTTGTGTGGACCTGGAATGGGTGGTTTCGGATAACATAGTTGTGGATGTAGGTGTGAGTACTGTTGATTGTTCCGGTGTGCCAGATGTTTTGTGTGGCTCCTTTGACTCCAGCCCATTACCAAAAAGTCGAAGGTGGATTGCTAAATCAAAAATTAAATCTGCCTCAAAGTCACAGCACTTGACTCAAGATAGTCTCATTAGTTCTGTGCCTTCACCCCCCCCATATGTTGACCCTTGGGCCTTGCTGAAGATTTGGTTCAATGATTTATTGAACTGTAAGCTGCAACTAATCCATACTCGATTAGCAACACTAGACTCTAGTTTGAGTAATTTAGTCTCAATGTCGATGAAGAACCCCCTGCAAGTACGGTCAGTAGCATCTCAGTCAAGGGCCCTCGATTTGCCCCTCTGTTAGAGGGATGGTTTTGAGACCTAACCATCTTACTAGAGTAGCCACACTAACCTCTACAGGCTTACAGAATGGGGGTAGAGAAGGTAGCTCAATTAACCAGCTTGCCACTCTTCCTGTAAATTCACACACACAGGAGCTTAATCTTCAATTGCAGTACTCCATTCCTTGGTAGCCAGCATGAACAACAGCAGGCTGTCCACCCCACTACCAGGTTATAATTCTGCCACCAGCCTCTTGCCCATATGTGGTCATTCTGGATAATGTCCCTAAGCTTCAAGGCCCCATAAAGGGATCTACCTCAGCCCTTAAAAACTAAGTTTTTTTTTTTTGTTGGTTAAATCCAAATGTAAGCTGTAAGTGGGACCTTTTTAAAGAGATCCTGTTTGTCAGTCGGGTGGGTGGTATAGGCTCAGTGAGGAGACAATCACTTGGAGACCTCGTGATTGTCAACTTCCGAAATCCGAATGTTGCCAGGGAAATTTTAGCGCTGGCTGATGCCCGTATGGTGAGGCTGAAACCGATTTTAGAATTCCACTGTTGGGTTATTTTTATAAACATCTAGCCCCCACGAGAGATGCTCGGAACACTGAGAACACCCAGACTTTCCATCAAGCCCCTTTCTGGGGCTCAGGGAGCCGCTCCTTCCAAGCCACCTTCCACTTAGCAATCACTACTCAGTTTTGAGTAAACTGGGAGAGGTGGATTGACTACCATTGGCAGCCCAAATTGAGCGAAGTAGAACTACCGGGGAGGGGAATTTGGGGGAGAAGGGACATGTTGTCAGCAAGCAGATTGTATCTGAAGTTAATCCATCTGTAAATGTTCCAGGGGAACTGGCTGCTTTGCCATCCAAGAAGTGTCCAGCAACTGATAAAACTCAACACTGGAAACTCCTTATTTGGAATGTGTCCGGTTTGGCTTCAAAGTTAGAGGTCGAGGGTTGGCGGCTATTTATATCAAATTTTGATATTCTCTTTATGCAGGAAACCTGGGCTGTTACAGAATTGGTTATTGGTGGATACACTAGCTTTAGTAAGTTTGCTACCCCCTCACCTTCAGGTCGCGCTAAAGGGGGTAAGGTCAGTCTTGGTTACAAGGTCTTACCAATAATAATGGATTCAGATGGAATTCAAGCGTTTGAAGTTCATTGGGGTGGCAAGTTAAGAATTTATCTGGTGAATTACTACAACAATAACTTTGCATCTACTAACAACTTTTCCTTTCTTGACCTCTCTCTAGCTATCAGTTGTGTCGCTGATGGGCTCACGCGAGTGACTGGCCCTTTAATATACTTTTGGCAGGGGATTTCAATGCTAAACGGAGAGATATATCCACCTCAGTGGATTCCCCCTTCGATTCCCTCTAGTAGGGAAGTGGATCAAACGGGGCTGAACCCGAAGGGACGGCACCTGTATGCCCTCCTTCTGGCGCACGACTTGGTTAGCCCCAAATCCTGCCCATATATCGCAGTGGCACCAGCTTTTATTGGCAGCTCCACAATTGTTTACATATTCGTTTCCCAGAACCTCTTATCCCTGACCAATGGGCTCGAAGTGATTCCCTCAGTTTGCAGTGACCATAACCCCTTGGCGATTCAACTTAAAGTGCCCTCCCAGACTAAACCTAGAGAACTTGGTCCCAGACTAAAACTAGGGACAAAGGACAATGATAGGAAGGTAGTTTGGCGCTTGGCAAATCTGGTGTTTATTATGGACCAGGTGGAATCCCCCCTCCCCATCACTGCAAACATTAAGTCAAATAAGCAGTGTGGACCCTGCCATTTGCCTAAAAGGTTTTGCTGAGCTCACGTCTTATATTAGGGAACTCATGAGTAGACCAATTAAAAATGTCCCTTTGACTGGCTGCCCGTGGTTTGATAGATCATGTAGGGTAGCCAGTGCCTCTCTGCACCAGGCGCTCAGCCAAAATCCTAGAGACAAAGCCACTGTCATTGCTTGTAGAAAGGCATATACCCAGGCGGTAAAACAGCAGAAGGCTGAAGTTAAGATAGAGCAGTGGGAAAATGTAATAGAAGCCTCTAAAAAGGAGGACTCCCAGACTTTTTGGAGGGTAGCCCGGGCTGGCCTCTCAGATGGTAAACTGCCAGAAGCAATTACATTGCATATCCCCCCTGATGCTTGGGTTGATAATTTTTCAGGAATCTTTGGGGATAACGAGGTAAGGTGTCATTCTGTACAGACAACTTTGCCCTTGAGCCCTGGCTCCCTCTTTTTAGAGAGTGAGGTCCTAAAGGCGATTCGTGATAGTCTCCCAAATAAGGCCCCCGGTCCGGATGGGATCTTGATGGACCTTTTCATAAAATACCCAGAGTTTTGGGCCCTTTTGTTTACCAGGATTTTTAGTATGGTGTGCAGGGTTGGACCTCCTATATCATGGCAAACTTCTGTAGTCCTTCCAATTTAAAAAAAAAAGGCAATACTGTAGACCTTCAGGGTTAACAGCCAATCTTGCTGCTTGACTCCTCAAAATTAATGGGGAGGGTGGTTTTGGAACATTTGATCTCTTGGGTGCAGGAGAAAAAAAATCTTTCTTGGTCCCAATATGGTTTCAGGAAAGGTCTGGGCACTGTTGAGCAGTGCCTGAACCTTTACCTTCATAAGGCCAGGCACAAGTATGTGAAAGGTGGGTCCATTAACTTGGCCTTTATGGACTTGTCTAGCGCTTCTGATTATGTTAATAGGGAAAAGCTCTGGGCAATTCATCTAAACGTGGGTGTTGATGAAGGCCTAGTAGATCTCTTGAAACTCCTTATCAGGGCCAGGGGTACAAAAATAAGGTATCGGTTGAATGGCGAGACCACCTCCCATTTTGGTGCGAGTCAGGGTGTTCACCAGGGGTGTGTCCTAGCCCCCATTCTATTTCTTTTATACATGAATGACCTAGAGAAAACCTTGCTTTCTACAGGAGCTGATATGCCCCGCATACACAATAATGCCATTCCAGCCCTACTGTATGCGGATGATGCAGTCTTACTGGCGAGGGCTGCAAACGGGCTCAAACTGCTAGTGGATAGTTTTGTTGAGTTCATGAAAAATTTAGACCTTGAAACCAACAGCTCGAAGACCTTTGTAATGGTTTGTGGTCCTAAAAATACCAAGACGTGCCCTATGTGGATAGGAGAACGAACTTTAACAAAAGTAGGTTCCTTCTCAGATCTGGCGCTAGAATTTGGCGAAACATGTATGTAGGAAGTTGGCTCTGTATGTACTATTTCAAAGTAAGGAATAGTATGCACAGAGTCCAAGGGTTCCCCTTAGAGGTAAGATAGTGGCAAAAAGAGATAATACTAATGCTCTATTTTGTGGTAGTGTGGTCGAGCAGTAGGCTTATCAAAGGAGTAGTGTTAAGCACTTGTTGTACACACACAAGCAATAAATGAGGAACACACACTCAGAGACAATTCCAGGCCAATAGGTTTTTGTATAGAAAAATATATTTTCTTAGTTTATTTTAAGAACCACAGGTTCAAATTTTACATGTAATACTTTGAATGAAAGGTATTGCAGGTAGGTACTTTAGGAACTTTGAAAAATCAAAATAGCATATACAGTCCTCACATAAATCACATATAGCTATTTTAAAAATACAGTGCAATTTTCAACAGTTCCTGGGGGGAGTAAGAGTTTGTTAGTTTTTGCAGGTAAGTAAACCACCTACGGGGTTCAAGTTTGGGTCCAAGGTAGCCTACCGTTGGGGGTTCAGAGCAACCCCAAAGTTACCACACCAGCGGTTCGGGGTGGGTCAGGTGCAGAGTTCAAAGTGGTGCCCAAAACGCTTAGGCTTCAGTGGAGAAGGGGGTGCCCTGGTTCCAGTCTGCTAGCAGGTAAGTACCCGCGTCTTCGGAGGGCAGACCAGGGGGGTTTTGTGGGGCACCGGGGTGGGGGGCACAAGTTAGCACAGAAAGTACACCCTCGGCAGCACAGGGGCGGCCGGGTGCAGTGTGCCAACACGCGTCTGGTTTCCAATGTAAATCAATGCGAGACCAAGGGGTCTCTTCAGCGATGCAGGCAAGGGCGGGGGCTCCTCGGGGTAGCCACCAGCTGGGCAAGGGAGAGGGCCTCCTGGGGGTCACTCCTGCACTGGAGTTCCGATCTTTCAGGTCCTTGGGGGCTGCGGGTGCAGGGTCTTTTCCAGGCATCGGGATCTGGGAGTCAGGCAGTCGCGGTCAGGGGGAGCCTCGTGAGGTACTGGGTTTTTCAGAACCGGTACTGATCCGGTAACCCAGCGGTGCCAGGGTACACCCAAAGACCTCGGGTACTTTCCTGATTCAGACTACAGAAACTCAGAGTCTTCTAGGTGAAGTCAAAGATCGAATTTATTGGCTGCAGCCAAGTAACAAGCGTCCTAGAAGTACAACAGCACGGTTTGTATGTTCTCAGGAGACTGAGTTTCAATGCAAAGTCAGGTTTCCTTATATACAGTTTTTTAAGCTTCAGGCAAACATTCTTGACATTTTGGTTGGTCATTCACATGTTTTCACTACAAAGGAAAAAACAGTGTCATGATGAAACCTCATATTTCATGTCATCCAACCCATAATAAATTACCCGGCAAGGTTTAGTATTTTACATCAGATAAATGTGGACCCCCAATAAAAACGGGCACCTCCCCCTCGTAAAGTAAGAATAAGAAAAGAGCAGGTGCAGGTGTGAGCAAGATTAGGCAGGGTGTGTGAGCGATAATAAGGGTTTTATGGCATGGTGTGCCTTGATGCTATCTGATTCGGCCACTGGGAGAGGGACTGACCAAACAGGTTTGGCCTGAGGCAATGGTTCCAGCTTGCCCAGGTCAGAGAAAAGTCAATCAAGGTGTATGTGTCCTTGGAATCAAATCTGACTGTATTATTAAAATGGCTGCTGTGTATAAAATGGGAGCCACGAGTGCAGGACGAAAATGGCGATTTCGAGGTGAAAACGCTGCTGGAATTGAGCGAAAATGCTCATGCTTAGTGTACTAGTCATTATCGGTTTTTTGATACTAAAATCGTACTGCTGTGGCAAAGTAAATTACATGGGTCCAGAATTTTTAGAACCACAAACCCTCCTTTTGCCCTTACATAGGCAATAAACCTATTCTCATGCTAATCTGAGTCCAGGTCTATTTTTATAAGGCCATGGAGATGTTGCTGGAGCAAAATTCTCGTACTTGGTAACTCTCTCTGGACAGGTCTCCTCGAACATGAAGTAGCACAAAAGGCCACATATGGCAGGACAAAATAAGGAATACCTCTATCTGCAGTAGGTGGCATAAGATCACACACCCAACAATTAGTTCACTAATAACTAGTGTTGATGCAGAAGCTGTACAAAAGAATTGCTTACGAATTCTGATCTTCTAACCTGCTCATGTTCAGGAAAAGGGTGAAAAGAGTGCAAAGAAACAATAGTAGGAAAAGACATAGGTTGGGAAGTGGGTGCAGAAGTCAATTGAGTAGAGAAAAACAATCCCACCCATAAATGACAACGTCATGTTTAAAAGACACTAGAAAACACGTTATTAAGAACATATAGACAACGGGAGAAAGTAGTGACCACTATTACAAATGAAATAATAATTTTTCACAACCCTAACCAAAAAGCAAATCCTAAAATTATCTAGTAACATTTTTAGGGCTCCTCTGCATTTCAGTAATTTTTGTATGTTAAGGTGGAACAGTGGTGACTCTCATCAATGCTCTAAGGTGAAAAGGGGGTACTCTTTCCACAGAAAATGGACTTTATTCTGCTTTTACTAAACAGAATAGTACTTTAAAACAATGGCAGCAAAACAATCAGTCTCCTAACACCTAAATGTAAATTAGCACTTGTATAGCGCACTACTCACCCGTTAGGGTCTCAAGGCGCTGTACTCATACCGCTATGGAACCCCTCCTGGCTTTTCCCTGTGAGGCGCCCACTGCTGAGCACCCCCAGGGTGAAGCCAGGCATCCAAGCGCTGTTGGGGCCATTGTGGAGATTAAGCAAGCTATTGCCCAGAGTTGCAGAGTGGGACCCATGAATTAGATTAGGCACCGAGGCGAGAATTATCTGGTCAAGGGGAATTGAGCCCAAGACCTGCCGAAGCGGGACTTGAACCCTGGTCTTGAGCCAGATCTCTGCTTCAGGGTCTGCCGCTCTAACCATTGAGCCACACTTCTCCACTAACACCTAGTCTATACAATCACACGGAAACCTCTTGTGAAACCAACTATGCCCAGAGTCCGTTCAAAAAGCCTCTCTGGCAGGCTTCTATTGTCCATCAAATTTTCTTTTGTTGTTTTCTTTCGCATGGGCCTCTCAATTCAGGCCTCTTCGTGAGAAAAGTACTGCTTAGTTGGAGTGCCCTCCTGGCAAACACCCACAGCTCACTCGAAAATCTCAATGTCTTAAAGCAATGCACCAGTGTCTCTCCTCTGTGGCAGACACTACAAACAATGTGCTCTTCATTGATCAAGGGCACAAATCATCTCGTGCAGACCAAAGCACCATTAATTGGGAAATAGCTCAAGCTCAGCAGCACTTTCAGACTCCAACACTCATTATTTAGTGTCAGAGGACGCTCAAGCTGCTCTTTCATGGGCACCACAATATAGTGCCTTTTTCCAAACTTGAAATCTCCGGTGCACTGCCCTTCTTCCGTTGGAGCAAAGAAAAGGGGGGGTGTGGCCAAAACTCAGGCCAAGGGGCTCAAGGTATTGCACACTGTCAGAGGTTACCAGCACATGACAGGTAGAGAAATGAAACCTCAAAACAGCTCCGCCATCAACAACAGGAATCCTTCTCTTTAGCTCCTTTACACTAAAACTTTGGCTCTGCGATGTCCAACGCCGTCTGATTGAGCAAGTACGATACCATGCGCTGGCGATCGCTGTCCAGCTTTGCTGCTTTCTGGGTGCTGAGACTGTAGGGCCAAGATGTCCGTATAATGAGGCATTTTTCTCTCCTGTGAAATGTTTCCTCTGGCCACCTGGAACTCATGTGAGTCTCTTGGTGGGGTGGGGTGGGTTTAGAGCCCCAGGAATATTTGCTTATCAACATGGTTTCTTTTGGAAACCACAAATCTGACAATGTAGTGAATTAAGAAGATATGATCCTGCTACACTTTTGGATCCTCAGATCTTTTTAGTGGGCCCGTGGATCCCCTGTGATGCAGGATTTTTTTTTTAAAGTCTAGGTTCTGCGGTTACATTATACAGTATAAAAAAGTCAGAGCTGTATAACACCTTGAGCATGGTTTTAAAAACAATTTAAACCGAGAATTCCCCCCAAATTACAACCGGCTTCCCCAACATGTTGCTTGTGAACTACTGGTAGGCCTTCAGCTAACTCTAAATACTTCTCCTTTGTGCAGCCAAGCCTACTAGATTAGTCACTTTTGCTTGGCTGACTTAATATATTGATAACATTATTGAAAAGTGTGTATTCGAGGCAAGAACTTGTGTGTTTTCTCAGCTTATTAGCTAATGTTTGGACAATAATGGCTGAAATTCCAAAATATTTATATCTGCTTGATAAATCACGTGGCATTGTGAAGACTTACTTTTATTACTGTATGATTTGTGGCCATCAGATTGGCCCCAAAGGTGTTAAAGCATGAGGTCACCTTTCTGAGGGTGAGAGAAAGATTACTTGCCTTCTTCTGGAGTTGAACTGTGACTTTCAGTAGCCAGCAGGACTCCACATCCTAGCTGCCCGGGAGGAAGCGGGAAGAGCATTTGTGTGTGGAGCTGCTGCATTTCCTGTCCTCTTAAAGGGTGCGATTGTAGCTTCACCATGTTATTTTATGGCTGTAGCTTGCTCTATTTGCCCGATGCAGCCTTTCTAGCTGAAGAAAGGTAGTCATCCTTCACACTTGTGATAACAGGTGCAGTTCCACTGACTGGAGGACGTCTCCCTTATTCCAAGTATTTGAACCATCTTTCTATCCCCTATGTTTCTGGGAATGATGCCAGTTTAAGCTGCAGTCACGCAGAATACTGAACTGATCATTTTCCAGTTGGGGTTGGTGCCACCGGTGACTGCGCTGTGTTCCTTTGGCAAAGGAGAATCTAGACTGCAACGAATAGATCCAGAGTTATGCATCATTAAAGGAAAGGTCTCACTTGGAATTAAATTGTGAGAGCGCACTGTTATTTCCGTTAGCCCCCCTGAAAGTAGACGTATGAGATGGGTTCTTGACCAGTCAGGCCTGTTGCCAGCTGGCTTGTTACATCAGATATGTACATAGTTTATACAGGCTCCAACTCCACATTACCCATCATTTATTCAGTCTGAAAAGGGGTTGTCTGGCATTTGTTCGAGAGGAACAGGTTGGTGCCAGATTTTCAGGATTCCTACTGACTGGGTAAATTACTCCAATTAAAAAGATTATCTCTACATTTCTTCCCGTATGGAAAGCCGCAATCTTGGTCCTGGAATTGGTTTCTTTTTGGCTAATGTTTGACAACCATAAAATGGGTATAAAACAATATCATCTCTGCGTAACAGGTTGCAGATGTAAAGGCCATGGCTTTTCAGAATTGGTGCTGCTTGACCTTAATACTCCTTTCACTGTTGATCAAAAAGTAGAATTCAATCTTGATTTTGAGACTGAAGAATACTGTTATGTTCCCGGCCTTCTTCAAGTAACTAAAAATTGAAGTATTGGCTCAGATTAACATTTATTGTCTGTAACCAAAAGAGGAGCTAGATTAAGCTTTAGGCTTGGATACCCTTCAAAAACAGCGTGAAGAAGCATTGTTGCCATACCACCCAATACTTTCCCTTAAGTCCCTAAGATCTGACAGACACAAATTCTGGAAAGTTGTTAATGCAACATCCTCTTGGTTCCAGATATCCTGGAATCATAGACTATTTAGTTTTAGAATGAAAGTGACAAAATCTTCGTCTTTTAAAACTTGATAGCAGCCCATGCGTTCCAAGTGCAAATTATGGCATGTTTCTTTGGGTGGGTTTCCTACTCCTCGACTCTGTTGGGGGAGATTTGACTTCACCCTAGAGCTTGTCACTAATTTATCACTTACAAATTAACTGAAGCAGTCGATACCCAGACTCTTTGTGCAGTGTGTCACATGTGATGTAGTTCCTGGCGAGTTCTTCCTTTGCCTACTTCCAAAGTTATTCTAACATTAGTGTAAATCTGTAGCTCCTTCTCACCTTGGCCTGACATCTTCCTTTGGCATCATGTGATGATCTATAATGCTTGTTGAGACTATTCCTTTGAGCACCACTGCCATTTTGACTGTCTAGTTCAGGAGATTTAGATTTCTCAGGCATAATTTTAGTCACCCCCAAGTCCCCCAGTCCGTACATATCTTTCCTACCACAGATAAAATCAGCTATTTATGGAGACACCCATGTCACTATAGCTGTATCATTGAACTGCCCCCAACATTTCTTGCATCCCTAAATTCAGTGATTTCAATCATTTAAATCAAGTTGTTTTAAATAGGATGGGCTCGCTGGAGCCAAGTTGTGTTGCCCCAGTTCAAAACATCACTATTACCTCTGGTTGTATACTATGGATAGTAAGATATTCTGTAGGCTAGCCCTGATTCTTTGTTTGACCCCCCCACATGTTCCAGTCTAGGGTGGTATAACTGAGAGTGTAATACAGTCCCTATTTAATAATTGCTTTCCCAGTCAGTACTCTGGGACACAATGATGTTAAGCTCTTGCCCAGCCTGCAGCCCTCACAAGAAGATTTATTTCCCTATTCTGGACAGTGGTCTTAAGTCCTGCTCTGCATTTTCAACTATAAATACTACGTGTTTGTTGCATTTACCAATTCTAAGTAACATCCACATGCACCCTATTACATTCAGTGTAAATGCCAATGTGTTTTGTGGGCGAGGAGCTTTTTCTAAATGCAGTGGTTATGTTAGCAGGGTTTTGAAACAAAATACTTTGATTTAACAGATATGGACCTTACCTTGGTTGATTATCATTTTTGGGAGATAGTAAGGCTCCTCAGTGCTTTCTCCCCCTCCCCTCCCCTCCTTTTCTTAAGTTATATGTTTAAACCTCCATGAGGTCAAAACTTGTGGAAAAGAAATCTTTATGGAGTACAAAATGTGTAGAGACTGACTCAATCATTTTCTTTTTAGAACCATATATAGAGCCCCTAAGCCTCTTGTTTGAGTTCATACTAAGTTAGGAAGCCATTTGCTTCCACCATTCATTTCTCCATAGCCTGGTAAACGGACAGTAGTCCTTCTGTGCTGTGCCACAATGTATATTTTGGGTGTACCACTGGTCGTATATGTCTGTAAATATGCTAATCACCTGCCATTTATGCCTAAAACTATGCTGAGGCAAATGCAGAACATAGTGCAACTCCAGTATAGTCAATGATTTGAAATCTCTGGGGCACCCCATACATTGTAGTGAAGAATGTACAAGATCAAGGGAGACTGTCACTGTGACCTACAATTAAGACTTTTGTTTCTTCACCTGATACAATTGAGAACCATTGTGAATATTCAAGTGTTCGCAGCACATTGAGACTTGAGAATGCGCAACACATTTGTGCACTGCAAAGACTGCATACTGTAGGGCAAAGCATGTAATTTTCTGTTGCATGTGATATGTTAAAGAGACATCATACTTCATTTGAAGATCAGAGGTATTGGTTTCATATAGTCTAATTGACAGCTGTCCCCTCTTTTTTTATTTATTTTTATTTGTATGTATACATGATTGGGGGGGTTGAAACAAAAATGCTGTTGGTATGAAGTCAGTGTTCTTATTTCTTTGCCTAATTGTAGCCTACCTTTTTCACACTTGTCTTTTGTCTTAACTGTCTTTTCCATTGTTCCCATCTCTTTTACTATTTTTATCACCCCTTTCTTTGGTCATTTCTCACTCCTCCTTTTTTTGTTTTGTTTTTTGTTTTTGCTATTTTCTCTCCATGATCTTATTTACTCATCTTACTCTTTGTTCTCTTTTCCCACATTCCTTCACTCTTTTAGGAGATACTCCACCAAGTTCTCATGAGAAGGCGATCCTGCAGTGGTTGTTTGGCTGCCCTTTTGATTCTCATGATATTTCCAGCTCCTCATTCCTTATGCCAGAACCTTCAGATCTTCTGGTGGAGATTGGACCCAGGTAATTGTTGGAGACAGGTGATTTGCTCTTGTATACTGCAAACAAAAGTTCCTAAAGAGGTGTGGAGAAAATAGAGAAGGGGTCTTCAAGAAATTATAATTTGTCAGAGATTGGTACAAACTATAATATCTGAGTTTCATGTTAGTCTTAAAGCAGATGTACAAACATTAGCTGGCTGCTTTACACTGATGTTCTTTTATTTACATATCTTTGGTTGTGTATCAATTTGGCAGGGTTGATGAATTACATATGTGGCTGAAATTAAAGTGAATTATTGTTGAGAAATTCTAAAAGTGTGGGCCAAGGACTTAAATGAGGGGGGTGAGGATTGTATGCCAACGAGTGGTCATGTGTTACTTAGACTGGCCCAGGATGTTTAGCTTGTCTGCAAGGTATGATGGCTAATGGGTGAAGTTTTGTTTGTGTGCCTTTCACAAGGATTTTCATACAGCATAGTCTAAGTGTAGTAGTGCTACTTTCCCATATTCAAACTCTGGTGGCTTCATTTTGCTGTGGTTGCAGTTTCCAAATAACTCTTTCCTTGATGCCTCTGAAGACAAATTTAGAATAGCCCGTTTAATACCATTTTGGTGCTGGAGTGGTGAGTGATTCAGATTATTATTGTTGGTTTTATATTGTTCAGTCATACTGCTTGATGACTGTCAGTGCTAATCTGTGTAAACACAGAGGTCCAAGCTAACTCCAGCAATAGAAAATGTGGTTGATACAACAAGCAAAGCCCTGTACAGCAAGGTAGTGGGCTTGGTCATGTACTGCAGCCTTCATTTGCACTGTGATTATGTAGATTCTTAGACATTGCCAGCAGTAGAAAAATAATTCAAACCATACAACCTTCCCATAGCGATAGCTATGAGGCACATAGAAGCCATAACTGATTTTTTGCTTCTTCTTATTGATGATGTGTAACACATTCTAACCATTTGATGTCTTTCAACTGCTCGTGCATGCCGTTTTGGGTTTTCGTCTTCTGCTCTTTGCCTAGCGGGGTATTCTGACATCACTGATATATGCTCTGATTACACTTCAGACAAGCATCTCTATACAGTCCATTTGCATGTTGGAAGATATTTGGGCAGTGAATTTAGGAAGTCTGGTGAAAGTAACCCAAAATACCTGCTTAAAAAAGATTATTGCGAGTCCTCAAAGGACTATTCCCTCGGTTATAGATTGGTTGCTTGATAGCTGGGTCTGAATTATTTTAAGGGTCAGTTTGAGATTAAACTATTACTTTTCTGAAATTATGGATAATTGAAATTCCATATTCTGACGTACAAGATTTAATTTAATTTGTATTTGCTGAATGTGCACTGGTACTTCCAAAGTCAAGGTATGCTTCAAAGTCATTAGAAACCTTAGGAGAGATCCATGGAACATGTCTCTTTCCCCTCCTGAATTCAAGTGAACATTAACCTAGATGTTCTTCAGTGTGAGATTGGAAAGATAACTTAACCTGCGGGCACACACTCTGTATTTAAATATCTTTGCTTCTCTATAGTTGCTATTTGAGAAACCAATTTGGATCTCTTTCCTTATTCTGATTATAACATGGTAGTAACTAAAGCAAGAACAAAAAACAGTGCTAAGACGTTTGCAGAGCCCGAATCAGAGTTCTGAGACTTTCTAACTGTAGGGCTCATAATAGACAGTTGAGTCAAATCAAGCAACTGCATTAATGTTTGGGGCAAAGGTAAGTTGTTTAGCAAGAGAGTTGTGTGTAACATTTGAGTGGCTTTATTTGCAGCAAGTTCATATACAGACACCTACAGAAGAGCTCTTCGGAACTACCGCCAAGACTCAGAACCACGAAGCGCTAAGCACTCACTGAATGGATCCCAAACAGCTCTAATACCTCCAAGGAAATCTTCCCTATAGTGTAGGAATTCATGTCCCATGCCGCCAGCTACATGACCATTACCCCTTCACAGGACCTCTGCACTCAGCTGTCCCACTACTTCACAAACAAAATTAAATCCATTTAAAGCAACTTTGCATCTCAACCAGACCCGTGCTATCAAACACTCCGATGACAGACACCCGGGAAACCAACCCGAACTCCTGGCCAAGCTTCACCCCCTTGGAAACTGCCAACAAGACTCTCTTCGTCCACTAGGGAACTCTACATGTCCACGATCATGAACTGGATGAATAGTCACTGCCCAAAACTCAACACTGACAAGGCAGAAGTGGTCCTGTTCGGAAATGTTACCTCTCCCTGGTGGCCCTCACAGCTAGGATCAAGTCCCAGCCCATCCAACTCTGCCAAGAACCTGGGAATCACGATTGACAATCCAATCTTGTTGTTCAGCCAAGCCAACATGATCACATCCACCTGTTCCTACACCCTTAAACTCAAGAAAGTCTTCAGAGGGCTCACTTAATGGTCTGTCGCACAAGCCCTAATCACCAGCAATTGGACTACGTGTACCCCTCTATCAGTATCACCGCTCATTTTACAAAGAGGTTCAAAGTTATGTAGAACGCACCAGTTAGTAGATATAGTTAGGACCTAGTTTTCATAGAAAAAGCATTTGCCTATATCTTTGGCACAGTTTGAAGAATCTTCATGAAATTATCCAAAAAAAAGTGTGCCCAAGAATCTTGTGGTGCATGGGACGTTTTGGGGCGATCTCTAAAGCTGGGGCAGAGAAAAAGGGGATGGGGCAAAAAAAAATTGCATTTCGATTTTAATTCCCATAGAGATTTTAGACATGACTAGCCCAAACTGCTGGACAGAATTACACCGGATTTGACAGGAAGGTAGCTACAGGCTCTGAAAGAGTGATTTTTGTTATTTCTGTGTAACTCCGTTCAGTAGGTTTTGAAATATTTTTATTAAAAAAACACATTTGCATATCTGGAGGCCCAAAGGCTTCGCGAATGCACCCAGTCTCGTGCAGAGACCTTATTGGCTGCCAGCACTTTAACCAGGAAACTGAACCCTCCCGCCCCCTCCCCCTCCCAGCTTCAAAGTATTCTCAAATTGTGGCGTGATTTAAAAAAACAATCAAAGGAGGGGGTACATGCCCCATAACCCCCTCCTCTCTGCCCCCCTTTCCTAGGGCTTTCTCGAACTCTGGGAACCACCACCTCCCTTGAGCTTAAACCTGATAGGTGGTTCCCTGGGCCCCTCGGACCCAGGGACTGCCAGCTCCCCTGGACAAATTTCATAAGATGGAGGAGGGCTGTTTGACCACCTTCTTGGAACCATAGATGACCCTTGGGACCACCACCCCCACCCCCCAGGGCCAGCTCCTGCTACCTCCCAAGGTGCCCACCCTCAAAAGGTAGCTGTTTGCTTTTGCTTACCAGGAGCTGACTTGTTAGCATGCACAGCTCCTGCCAAGCAAAAGCAAACATAACTCTGCTTTCAGCTTGCTGAAAGCTGAGTTTTATGCTCTTTCCGTGCATGCTAACAAGCGTGCAGGAAAAGAGATGAAAACATTTCTCCTGCAAGCAGTGAGCTTAAAAAAAAATAGCTCCCTGGAGACAAGAGCCAGGATCTAGGTGGGACCACGGGGCCTTGAGGCTCTCTCCATGGTTCGTTCTCCCCCTCTCTGTATCGCTCTCCCGGATGGAAGACAGAGGAGATTGTTATTTCAATGGTCTCCCCATACAATGACTTCAAAATGTCACACTAGCAAGCTGTTTGGTTGGAATGTTACATTTAAGTTTTGGTGCACAATAGAGTCACCTCTGGCCTTCAGGTAAAGCTATTGAGTGTCACTCAGTAGGTTGAAGGTACAAATCCTGGTATCTCACGGCAGTGTGTCTGTTTATTTACTCGTGTTATGAATGTTAAACGTTCCTAGTGATGGAACATTTACTTCTTTTTCTCATCACCATCTTTGGATTGAATATCATAGAGATGTCTGGACACTGCGTAGTAAGGACTCACTTGCGGCATAGTGGTTAAGTTTTCAGACCCTTACACAGAAGGTTGAGGGTTCCATTCTAGGTGTGTAATTTGTCATTTCCCAGCTTAAATTCTTTTCAACTTCAAATATTTAACGTACGTACAGAAAGGTGATCTCACTCATTGTAGTTGTCACATACATTTTTGTTCAATTTTTCATAACATTTCTCGTTCTAAGTGGTTTGGGGTTGGGTGGTTGTACGGAGTTGGCTGCAGGCCCTGTGTCCAACCCGTGGCGCGGAGTTGGGTGGTTATAAAGGTTTGGCTGCAAGGACTGGCCACAGGCCAGGCCCTGCGGCCAACCCCCGCCATGCACGGCCAAAGGCTGTGTGTGGCGCAGGGTTGGGTGGTTTTAGGGGAATGGCTGCTAAAAAAAAAAAAAAAAAAAAAAAAAAAAAAAAAAAAAAACATAGAAATTCACTGAAAACAATAAAGGTTACAGGGATGTTATAGTTAGGAAATATGATTAAAAAAAAACATAAACATTCACTTAAAAGACCAAAGGTTATGGGTACATTATAGTTAGGCTTATTTGTTAAATGTGCAAAACCATGGCAATTTACCCTCACCATGTACTGCTAATTACCTCACATATAGCAACACTCATGAAATCTTTGATGACATCATTGATTATATCAAAGTAATATTTGCAGTAAAACTATTAAGGAGAAACCTGTTCATGGTGAGAATTTCCATTTCCTAACTAACGTCTCTGTAACCATTGTTTTTTTCAGTGTGGATATATATATATATATATATATATTTATTTGCTGAATTATATATATATATATATATATATATATATCTTAACATTTGCATCAGTCTTGAACACCAACCTCACATCTCTGTTCGGCCAGCCTTCTTTTCCCCGTGCATCCACCAACCCAGAGCTGGGGGCCGTGTCTTTACCTATTTGGTTGGCAAAGCCTGGACCGATCTCCCTCACCGCATTAGGGCAACCAGCTCGATCTTAGAATTTGGCATGAAACTGAAAAATGGCTCTGCATCTCTTTCTGTAGGCGTCAGGATACCCTCCTGGTTGATATGCGCTATTCAAATAAGTATGACCTAACGAAATTTGGCATAACTAGTTGAGAGGAAGTTAGACAATCCTTTGAGATTTTGTGTTTCTGGATATTTCTGTTTTTTAAAGAACAGTTTCATACTGTTGTGTTACTAGGCCAAATATGCTAACATATTCTTAGGACGGGAAAGCCCCTGCATGGTATATAAACAAAATAACTCCTCTTCATACCAGAATACATGTGTCTCTGGTATCCTGCTTTTATTTTGGCCGTGGCATCAAGCTCATCTACCATGTGTGCAGAGACCTAGTCCTGTCCCAGGCTGTAGAAGTGCCAGATCTTGCCCTGTGACCACGAGGTGTGATCCGGGTTGACATGGCACATCAAGACCATAGAAATGTATTATCTGTCTTCCTATGGCTGGAGGGTGATGATTCATACTCTGAAACAGTAGGATGCACACAGCCTACCTATAAATATTTCAAGAAGGTTGGGTTAGCAAGGGTCTCACCTATTTGCTTAGCAATGATCTGTCCATTTCGTGTTCCGGTTGAAGTGTATCTAGGTCTAATGTGGGTCTGTTTACTGCTGTCAAAGCAGGGTATGTGCTCATTTGTTCCCTAAGGCTAAGTGAGATGGTGTAGTGAATTTTGGATCTCACTTTAAGCTTACTTTCATAACTTTCTATTATGGCTAGCTATGACACCATCTTACTTTGTTTCAGTAGGTGTATTCTGTTCTGAGAGGCGATACATCTGGAGCTGCAGAATTAAAGTGTGACATTCTGTTCTGAAATAAAATTCTAGCATCTGCCTTGCAGTCATTTCGGTCTGTTTTGTTATCCTTATTTTAAACAATCTCTTCTGTCCTACGATCATGGCAGATTGAACTTCTCCACTGCTGCATCAACCAATGCCGTGTCTATTTGTCAAGCTGTCGGCCTCAGCAATGTGGATCGAATTGAGTGCTCACAAAGGTACCTGATCAAGGTGAGTTTGGGGTGAGGGGAGTGTGAATCAGGACAAGACCTTGACTTTAACAATCTGTGGGCTATTCTTGGAAGAATTTTACTAGCCTCTGGAATAGGCGCTTGTGCCCAAGACTCTTTTTGAAAAGTTCTATATCATCTTTTATTAAACTTTTATAAGACACACCACTGATCTCTATATCTTAAATTCTGTTCACCCTTGATCTTGGCTGTCTCTGTGCTTAAATAGGCCTCAATTTCTTAATTGTCTAATGCACTTTAACTTAAATGTTTGCGGGCCCATTCACCTAAAGTAATCATGACCGTACTTCTCATGATTTGGATTAAAGAATGCGCTCTTGAAGTGTCAGTAGAGGGAACAAGCTCATTTAGTTCAAGCACTTGAGCAGCAACCGAGAGAGAAGAGGCGGGAAGGGAGACAACTAAGGTAAACACAGACGCAAAGTAGATTATGTGTGTCGAAGCAGTGAAATGGTGGCTATGCCTATGGAGAATAGCAAAAAGAGTTTCTCATTTGGAGTTCACAACTTGTGAATGGCGTTGACTGTTGCAATTAATTATGTAATTGGAGGTCGACAAAAGGATGCATTCTGTAAGTGGGCTCGAGAGTGCTAGGTTTTAGGGGGTTAAAATACTGTTCTGTAACGTTGTGATCAAACTGTTCGACTTGTTCCATCCTCTGACATTCTTATTTTGCATTTTCTTTCTTGCCAGTGTCAGAATCGTCCATCTATATTAGAGGAGGAAGCAATTGTGGCTCCCCTCTATGACCGCATGACAGAGTGTCGCTATGACCAGCCCATTGAGAGCTTCAACATTACAGCAAGTCCTGAGAAGGTATTTGAGGTGGATGTGCTGGGTCAAGGCCGTGCAGCCCTGGAGAAGGCAAACAAGGATCTTGGTAAGAAACCATGTGCCCCAGGGGTGGTTTGACTTAGTGGGTAAAGGGATGAGCTTTTGGGCTCTCATGCAAATGGCAGAAATAGTTTGCTGTGATGACTTGGTTTACATGAGTGGTGTGTCACCCATGTACAAGATATTGGCTGGTCCTGGAATGAGGCTGGGCTTTGTGGTGGGGCGCAAGTTAGGATCAGTTTATTGTGGTGGAATTCCTCTGGATTGAGTTGAATCTAGATGTCTGCAGATAAGATAGAGTTCAAGATCACAGGGTGTAGGTGTACAGACTTAGCTCATCAAAATAAAACCAATCAGTTGATTTGGCTGCTTTTCTGCTTTATCAGAACCAAGCGTTGAACTTCAAATCATGTTCCTTTTGACCCATGCTACCTCAGGGCTTTGTTATTCAAAAGTATGTTTGCAGCCGATGATGTTAAATGTTGCGGGAACTACTCTTTAAAAACATCTGAATGCTCTGATATACATTCTGTTAAGGCCCAGTCATAGACTTATCATGTTGCTTCTCCTTCTGTTCGTGCCTTCTTCCCACTGTTCTTACACCTTCTCTTCCTCGTGCCCTCATCTCATTGTGGTGTAATCTCTCTGTCTTCATTCCTCCGCTCTGTCCTTTGTCCCAGTATGACTTTACACAATGTTCTTAGAATTTTATCCACCTTCTTTCTAGGCTGTCAGTTTCCCTTTTTCCATCCACCCTTGTTATATTTTTTTACATTTAAACCTTGTATTCCCTTATTTTGCTCCTCTTTACTTAAGTCTTCTTACCCCTACCCCTCACACACATTTTTCCTTCTTCACAGGCCATTCACCCACACACATTCCCTTTTCCCTGCATCTCTTCTGTTTTAGCATCAGTATCGATTTAGCCACAAGGTCTAAATTGTTGTCTTGGTGGTACCAGAAAGCATACACTTGTATCTGTTTTAGCAGTGTAACCAAATACGCCACAAATCAAAATCAAATCAAATCAAAAACATTTATAAAGCGCGCTACTCACCCGTGAGGGTCTCAAGGCGCTAGGGGGAGGGGGTTACTGCTGCTCGAAGAGCCAGGTTTTGAGCTGCCTCCGGAATGCAGGGTGGTCCTGGGTGGTCCAGAGGTTGGCGGGAAGGGAGTTCCATGTCTTGGCTGCCAGGTAGGAGAAGGATTTCCCACCTGCTATGGTGCGGTGGATGCGAGGGACGGCGGCGAGTGCGAGGTTGGCGGAACGAAGTTGACTGGTGGGCGTGTAGAAACTGAGGCGATGGTTGAGGTATTCGGGTCCCTTGTTGTGGAGGGCTTTGTGTGCGTGGGTGAGGAGCCGGAAGGTGATCCTTTTGTTGACGGGAAGCCAGTGCAGGTGTCTCAGGTGGGCGGAGATGTGGCTGTTGCGGGGTATGTCGAGGACTAGGCGGGCGGAGGCGTTTTGTATTCGCTGCAGACGTTTTTGTAGTTTAGTGGTGGTTCCCACAGAGCTTTTGGTGCTATTTAATGCACATATATTGCCTGAACCACCCCCTCATGATTGGATGAACTTATTGAAACATTGCAAATTAGCTGTGCAGGGAGACAGAAATGCTGTTTGGCTGATAGCTTTTCCTTTCTGGAGACAGTTTATAATTCATCATAATGAATATTTTTTCAAATATTAGTTAAATATTTCGACTAGTAGAGTACATTAGAACCCGATTAGGCTGATGGAAGTGAAGACTCATAAATGCTTACAATTTTGACAATAAGATATTATTGGTGATATTGTATGCCTATGTAGATAAACATGATTGCAAGTAGTTGTCTGTTAAATTGTTGTTCACATTTTACCAGACATTAATTAACAGACACATTATACCCTTTGAGCATTCTAAGATGGCTGTCAAATTTAGTCACAGATTGTTTTGATGACTGAAGTTTTAGTCCTGTTGGTGATTTCTGCTTTGCAATTTCCTCCAGTGCTGCAGTGACTCAGTCCATGTTCTGGACTCTTTGCAGCTGATGCAGAGAAATGAGAGGCAAGCCAGGAACAGAGGAGAAAATGGTCAATCCTAGGGGTCAGTACAGAGCATGAGGAACCGGAAAGTAAATGCTCTGTCTTTGTGGAGTGTATGAACTCTGACAGTTCTCTCTGACTTTGAGTACCATCAGACTCTAAGTGAATAACTGCAGATCACTGGGAGAAATCCTTCTCCATCTTTGCTCCTAGAATATGTCTACACACAACAGGCTTACAGTTAAGAACAAATCTGACGTGCTATCTGTGAGAGACCTCTTTAATCCACTCTTTGCTCAGGTAACAGACTTCTGTAGTTTATTGCAGGTTCTCTTTTTTTTTTTTCCTGTGCAGGGAGACTTCATCTTTAAGGGGCACGGGAGCACACTTCTTCCATACTAGAACAAATTACTCCCCGATGCATTAGTAGTGCATTTCTGATAGAGGCGTCTAGCCGCAGATTCCTCACCTTTTGAATATTCCCCAGGACTTCGACTGGATCCAGAAACTTTTCAATCAGTACCTCCACCCTCTGGAAGGTGGCATCTGTGGCTCCCCACTGATATTATTACACTGTGTAAGGTACAAGGGTCTATATAGGCTTCACTCCTGTGTGCTGATATGAATTCCTTTCTGCACTGTCAGAGTCTGTTCCAGAGAGCCCTTTGTATCTTTCAGCGACATTGTACTTCAACTTTTTTCCAGTGTGCAAGGAATGTCACCCCCTAAAACTACAGGTTTCAAGCCCTGTAGTGACTGGCAAACAAATGTCTGACAGATCCCCACCAGGTATTCTTGTGGTGTCTGTGGTCGAACTGCAATGCCAAGGCCTGCACAGTTAGGCATCAAGGAACCCAAAGGCCATCAGGGAGCGTGAAGCGAAACTCTTACGTCGAGAAAAATTAAAAGACTCTGTGTCTGGGCCACTCCACGTTGCGGTCCATGTTTAAAGTTTGTTCCTGTTCTCAGAATTGTCGAGCCACTCAAGAGGCTGGTCTTTGTCAAACTTCAAGTCTTCAGGTGAATCTTTAAAAAAAAAAAAAAAAAAACTCCACAAGAAGATGGTTCTCTTCAGCATTGAGTTGCCACCAATTCGACTATGACCAAAGTCATTCCCAAATCCATCTGAGGCAGCGCTTCCTCCATTGCACATTCCAGCTCCTCAAGGGAGGCAGCACTTAGAATTGACCAAATAGGGAGTGCAGACACCTATGACCGGAGTGGAGAGTTCGCTGAGTTTAACAATGATGACAAGTGGGGCTTGAGGAGGCTAGTGACCTCGATACCTCTCCAGAGACAGCCCTTTTTTCTCATCCTGGGGCTGCCACAGAAGAATCTGCTTCCTTTGCTATGGTTATTCTTAGGGTGGCCGAAGTCCTCGCTCTCCACCATGGAGGTACAAACTAATTTGCTTAGTGACGTCCTTCAACCTGGGTAGACTTCTGCTGTGCCCACCCCCGCCCCTCCTCCCCCCGGCCACTCCCCTCCCGTGTAGTGAGGCACTGATGGACACTTTATTAGGGGCCTGGGCCAAACATTGCTCTGGACCCCCATCAACCCACTAATTGCTGGGCACCATCGTACTGCTCTGGGCAACCCTCTTTTCCTCACCCGAAAGCCTTGTGGGTCAGGCTTCCATGAGTCAGTCTAATCTGAACAGGTTTCCCACCACTCCTCCTTACTGAGAATCTAAATGTATGGAAAAATTTGACAAGAGGGTCTTTTACTCCACTGGCCTGGCGCTCATCTCTGTCAACACCAGTTGCTTGTTAGGCCTTAACTCCCATGCCCTTTGGGATTCGGTGCCACAACTCCTGGTGTGCTAGACGGCCTTCGCCCTGTCCTTGCCCAGGGTATTAAGGATAGTCGTAATGCAGCCAAGTTCACAATTTGTTGTGGCTTGGACACCACTGATTCCATTGGGTGAGCTATTGGCACCAGTGTTGCCATTTGCTGACATGCATGGCTGCAATCTACAGGATTCTCTGGCAGCGTCCGGTCATCCCTGATGGACATGCCTTTTGATGGAAGGCACCTGTTTAGGGACAAGGCTGATGGTTCTCTCGAACAATTTAAAGAGTACTGCTACCGTTTGCTGGGCCTCTCTGCCCCTCCTTGCCAACCATATTAGTTCCAATGATCCTGTCGCATATTATTCTAATGAGACTGCTGGATTTTGAGCGGCAGAATTGCCTGCGGTGTGAGAGACTGAGTCTGACCCACTACGGGTGGACCCTGTCGCCCCAATCCGGGTTTTGCTCCGGCTGACTAGCAGTGCCTCATCTCTACCCAAGGGTAGGGATGATTTGGCAGCCGAGCGCATGACATAATTGATTTCTCAGGGAAACCGTGGTCACTCAGGTCTCACCCGTTTCACTCAGTTACAGTAGTTACAGTAGTTACAGTAGATTTTAATGAAGCAACTGCATCTTAGGTAGCAAAGCATGTGCTGCAATAACCAGGATGATACAGCATGACCAGATTAGAATGGTGACAAGGAGAGTAAAGCATAGAAATAACACTACCATATTGTCACTAGAGTCAATAGACTAATTCCTACCAAGGCTATAATAGAGCACAGCGTGTTAAGCTCTAATTCTGCCCTTCAGGTTCCTCTGGGAAGACATCATCCCCCATACCTGAGCAAAGGCCTGAAGTCTGCATAAGCAGCTGTAGCTAAGTGTTCAGCAATCAGCATACAGTCGTGGTTCTCTGGCTGGAATCTCCCTCTAAATTGTGAGGGACAGGGAAGTGTTTTTATAATAAAACAGCTGATGTTCTGGGAAAATGTCCCTATGTAAGGGTGTGTGTTTTTCTATGAATGTCAGAGCCAGAACTTGTACCACGTTCAGTGGCAACCTATCTTACTGAAGCCTTGAAAGAAGCACAGAGTGAGCAGGAATGTCTTGTTTGGGAACATAGTGCTGGCCTAGGCAAAAACAGCTAGATAGAGAGAAATAAAACAAAACCGCAAAAGTGGCTATTGTAAGAATAATAAAATGAAGCTGAATAAAATATATCTACGTTAAAGTACACAGCGGCAGGCCTAGTATGCTAAAATAATGTGCATGGAGCTATAACTAAAATGGCTACACAACACTCCTTTCGTGCTTTTGGAGGAGGCATCCCTTACTACAAGCCTGTCTGCGTCCTCAGGGGCCCCAGGTGTATTTCAGTTGAGGAACCCACGCAGCCAAGGCCAGCGTGCTGCCCAGCCTACCCCTTGCTAAATCTCTTTAATGTGCCCTTGATGGAGCACAGCTACCTGGTGGGAGGCAGAATACAGTGATTAATCCTGGGTTGGCAAGTGATCACTTGGGACAGGTGGGTCCTGCAGATACTTAGCAGAGGGTCTGTTCTCAAAACTCCTTTCTTCCTCGCCGCACCTTCCATAACCCTGTCTGCCCTGCAATGATAGATTGGGCATCGTCTCTCCATTTTGCAACAGGAAGTGCAAGTCTTTTTAGCCAAAGGGGCTGTTGAGAGGGTGTCAAAGCCAGAAGTGATAAATGGTTGATATTCCTTTTACTTTCTGGTGCCCAAGAAGGATGAAGGTCTTCCGCCCATATTAGAAATGTGCCCTCTCAAAGCCTTCCTCTGGAAGGAGAAGTGCAAGATTGTTCAATCTGACCTTGGTCTTGTCAGTCCTCAACTTCAGAGACTAGGAAATGGCAATGGAACTGCAGGACACCTATTTTCATATTCCTTTCTTGCCGGGCCATCCACACTACCTGCGATTCGTGGTGGGGCAGGCACATTCCCAGTTCGCTATTCTCCCGTTTGGTCTCACCAGTCCACTTGGGTGTTCACGAAAGTGGCGCCAGCTCATCTTCAGAAGTCTGAGGTTCAAGTTTTCCCCTACTTGACGAATGGCTGAAATCAGGCTCACATCCGGCAGTAGTCCTCGACTTCCAACTACGGGGAACTTCCCATCTTCTTTGGCGTTCACTGTCAACATGTCAAAGTCACACATGACTCCTTCTCTTACATTCCCCTTCATCCGAGCCATTCTGGACCTGGTTTGATTTTGTGTCTTTCTCCTTGGAAAGAGTCCAGGACATTCAGGCTATGATCCTAATTGTTCAGCCTTGGCTTTGGATTTTAGTGATGTTGACTCTGAGGCTGTTGGGACTGAAGGCCTCCTACTGGTTGAACACGCCAGGTGGCACATGCGGGCTCTGCAGTGTTATCTGAAGTTCCAGTGAGCCTAACATCAAGGGGACCTCTCCAACCATGTTCAGATTTTGGTGGAGACTGCTCAAGATCTGTAGTGGTGGTTGCTGGACTGCGAGTGGGTAAGTAACTTTTTTGATAACTCTCTTTATGCACAAGTTTTTATTTGTGCCCCCTTGTTGCTGCAGCCAGTGCTGTATATCACTAGATATGTGTCAGGATTATTTTCCTTCCTCAACGGGGAGTAGCATGTCAGTTTGAGGGCGGCTGGAAAAATTGCTTAAAGTCTTTTCAGATTAAGTAGCACTCTTGAAGTGCAGGTGCGTGCACTCACAGGGGCTCTTCAGCCAGTAACTCAAAGGAGGAGCCAGTCAAAGGGGAGGGGGCACATGCTACAGGGCATGGCAACATACGTTTTCTCCCAGATTCATTATGGTACATGCAATGCTTGATAAGTCACTTCAGTTTAGTCGCATTCATTGGTAGCGACAAACACTTAAATACCTGTGAGTGGTACAAAATCTGGAAAGACTTTGAGCAGCATTTCCAGACACCCCTTGTAGGAGGTTGGCTCTGTATATACTATTTAAAAGTAAGAAATAGTGTGCACAGAGTCCAAGGGTTCCCCTTAGAGGTAAGATAGTGGCAAAAGTAGATAATTCTAATGCTCTATTCTGTGGTAGTGTGGTCGAGCAGTAGGCTTATTAGAGGGTAGTGTTAAGCATTTGTTGTACACACACAGGCGATAAATTAGGAACACACACTCAAAGACAATTCCAGGCCAATAGGTTTTTATATTGAAAATTATCTTTTCCTAGTTTATTTTAAGAACCACAAGTTCAAGATTTACAGTTAATACTTTAAATGTAAGGTACTTCACTTAGATACTTTAGGAACTTTGAATGAAAACAAAATCATGTACAGTCTTTGTAAAAATGGCAATAAGCTATTTTCAAAGTGGACACTGCAAAAATCAACAGTTCCTGTGGGAGGTAAGTAAAGTAAAACACTTACAAGTCTCACGTTTGGGGCATAGGCAGCCCACCGTTGGGGGTTCAAGGCAACCCCAAAGTTACCACACCAGCAGCTCAGGGCCGGTCAGGTGCAAAGGTTAAAGAGGTGCCCAAAACACATAGGCACCTATAGAGAACAGGGGTGCTCCAGTTCCAGTCTGCCAGCTGGTAAGTACCCATGTCCTTGGGGGGCAGACCAGGGGGGTTTTGTAGAGCACTGGGGGGGACACGAGAAGGCACACAAAGTACACCCTCAGCAGCACAGGGGCGGCTGGGTGCAGTGAGCAAAGCAGGCGTCTGGTTTCAGGTAGGAAACAATGGAGGGACCCGGGGGTCACTCTAGCGTTGCAGGCAGGCACGGGGGGGCTTCTCGGGACAGCCACCACCTGGGCTAGGCAGAGGGTCGCCGGGGGGGTCCCTCCTGTGTTGAAGTTTGGTTCCTTCAGGTCCTGGGGGCTGCAGGTGCAGTGTTGTTTCCAGGCGTCGGGTCCCTTGTTACAGGCAGTTGCGGTCAGGGGTAGCCTCTGGATTCTCTCTGCAGGCGTTGCTGTGGGGGCCCAGGGGGGGGTTGTCTCTGGTTACTCACGGGCTCGCAGTCGCCGGGGAGTCCTCCCTGAGGTGTTTGTTTTCTGCAGGTCGAGCCGGTGGCATCGGGTGCAGAGTGTGAAGTCTCACGCTTCCGGCGGGAAACGTGCAGTCTTTGAAAGTTGCTTCTTTATTGCAAAGAAGTAGCTGGTTTTGAACAGGGCCGCTGTTCACGGGAGTTTCTTGGTCCTGTAGTCCAGGGCAGTCCTCTGAGGCTTCAGAGGTCGCTGGTCCCAGTCGGATGCGTCGCTGGTCAGGTTTTCGAAGTTGGAGACAGGCCGGTAGGGCTGGAGCCGAATGAGTTGTCGTCTTCCTCCTTCTCTGCAGGCTTGTAGGTCAGCAGTCCTTCTTGTTTCTTCAGGTTGCAGGAATCTGATTTCCTGGGATCTGGGGAGCCCCTAAATACTGAATTTAGGGGTGTGTTTAGGTCTGGGAGGGCAGTAGCCAAAGACTACTGTCCTTGAGGGTGGCTACACCCTCTTTGTGCCTCCTCCCTGAGGGGAGGGGGGCACATCGCTATTCCTATTGGGGGAATCCTCCCTCCAAAACCAAGATGGAGGATTTCTAAAGGCAGTGGTCACCTCCGCTCAGGGCACCTTAGGGGCTGTCCTGACTGGTGGGTGACTCCTCCTTGGTTTTCTCATTATCTCCCCTGGACTTGCCGCTAAAAGTGGGGGCTGTGTCCAGGGGGCAGGCATCTCCACTAGCTGGAGTGCCCTGGGGCATTGTAACACAAAGCCTGAGCCTTTGAGGCTCACTGCTAGGTGTTACAGTTTCTGCAGGGGGGAGGTGTTAAGCACCTCTGCCCAGAGCAGGCTTTTGTTTGTCCTCAGAGAGCACAAAGGCACTCACCCCAGGGGGTCAGAAACTCGTCTCTCAGCAGCAGGCTGGCACAGACCAGTCAGTCCTGCACTGAAGGATTGGGTAAAATACAGGGGGCATCTCTAAGATGTGCTCTGTGGTCATTTTTTTTATAAATCCAACACTGGCATCCGTGTGGGTTTATTATTCTGAGAAGTTTGATACCAAACTTCCCAGTATTCAGTGTAGCCATTATGGAGCTGTGGAGTTCGTTTTGACAAACTCCCAGACCATATACTTAATATGGCCACACTGTACTTATAATGTCTAAGAATGGATTTAGACACTATAGGGACATATTGCTCAGGCAGCTATGCCCTCACCTGTCGTATAGTGCACCATGCCTTAGGGCTGTAAGGCCTGCTAGAGGGGTGACTTACCTATGCCACAGACAGTATTTTGTGTGCATGGTACCCTGCGGGGGATGCCATGTCGACTTTGCCTTTTTCTCCCCACCAACACACACAATCTGCAATGGCAGTGTGCATGTGTTCGGTGAGGGGTCCTTAAGGGTCGCACAACACATGCTGCAGCCCTTAGAGACCTTCCCTAGTCACAGGGCCCTGGGTACCACTGGTACCTTTTCACAAGGGACTTATCTGTGTGCCAGGGGTGTGCCAATTGTGGAAACAATGGTACATTTTAGGTGAAAGAACACTGGTGCTGGGGCCTGGTTAGCAGGGTCCCAGCACACTTCTCAGTCAAGTTAGCATCAGTATCAGGCAAAAAGTGGGGGGTAACTGCAACAGGGAGCCTTTTCCTTACACCCCTAAACCATTGTGTTACTCTGTGTTGGTGTACGACAATAATCCAGAAACACATGTACAGAAATATATAACACTGGCTGCACCAAAAGGAGGACCACTTCAATATCTGTGAGTAAACTAAAAATACATATTCCATTGCATTTGCCATAATGCTCCTGGGGGGGAATTGGTGCCAGTACACCAAGCTGTGAAACATTCTAGTGGGTGAGAATGCGGAGATGGACTTTCAAGTAGAGATAAAAACATGTTACTGCTATTGGGCTAACATGAACACTTCTTTCAAAACTTGCATTGACAAAACCAGTAGGTCTGGGATGATGTGCTAATGCATGCAACATTCGAACAATAGAGCAAGATATATGGAAGGGATGCAGGAAGAGGGGATAGAGGGAGATGTACTTGTCAATTAGTCCCTCATGCTAGTTCAATGCAGGTACTCAAGTGGAGGAGCAAGTTTCCTCTGAAGCAGCCAATAGCATTAAGTGAGAGAGAAAGACTCCACTGGGCACAGACAAGACACGATTAACAATCTCAAACTATTGGAAAGAAAGTTGATGGTTGAAAGGGGTGGCCCCTAAGCTCACTCTATATTTTAGCAGAAGGTTGGTTTTGCAGGTGCACTTTTAAAACCCAGATCTAACAAATGGGAATGCTAATAGACGTTCCATCCCACAACATTGAAAGCAACAGCTGAATGTGCCTGAAGAGGGATAAAAAAGAGCAGTGTGCTGTCTCCCTTGTCTTTGAACCCAGTATTTGATGAGAGGTTTTTGAGCGTTTTGCCTTAAGTGAGGCACCTACAGCACCTCTATGAAATGTCCTGCCTTGGACTGTTGCGGCGTGGTGTGCAGTTCCTACCCTGTGCAGACCTCCAGTGACACTGCATTTACCTTCTTTCTCCCCCAACTCACATGATTCTAGAGCAGGGGTCTCCACCAGGCCAATAAACTTCCAGTAGCTCATGGACTGCCTTTGAGCAATTGTCACATAATTGCCTGGACCTGGTTTGATAATATGCAGCTCCCCGTTTATTAAAGCAGCACTTAGAAACACTGTGCGCCCAGCTCTGCGACGCCTGGGAAGCTGACTGTTTAGGGCACCCTCTTCTGAAAACGGTTTACTTTATTCTGTGTCCTTATTCCTTTCACTTTTTCTCCCATCCTTCTTTTACCTTCACTTCATATTTCTCTACTTTTGTTCTTTATTGCTTCCATTCCCAGTTTCTTTTTACATTGTACTCCCTTTTAATGCTTTCTCTCCTTTATTCTTATTTCCTTCCTTCCCGTCTTTCTTTTATTCTTAATTTTTTTTTCGTTCTGTATTTTTGCTCCTGTTTTCTCTCAATTTTTTTTTTCTTTTTTCACCTTTTCTCTCCTTTGCATTTTTATTTCTCTTTTTTTTTTTTTTGTCTCATTCTTGGTCCCTATTTACTCTTTTTCTTCAACTTGCCCCCTTTTCTTTTGTCTTGGCATTACATTTTTACTGTTCTACTTTTTCACTCCTTTGGTTTTGTTCTTTCCTTTTGCCTTTCTTGCTTATTTTCTTTCTTTCTTCTCCCCTTTCTTTGATTCATTTTTCTTTTATCTGCCCTTCTTTCTTCTTTTGCTCTTACTCTGCTCCTTTCATATGTATTGTTCTCTCCTTTTCATCTCCTTCTCCCTTCCTCTGCCCTGCAAAATCTTTTATAGCTAATGGCTATAGGTTGCAATGTATATATCGAACAATAACTTTCTGTTTTGTTTTTTTGTGGATGCTAATCAGTGATGCAAATTGGGCAACCAGCCATATGCTTCTTGCGGCTCATTACCTGGAGGCAGCCGCTTACTGCTGCAGCACACTGATTCTTCAGTCCTTTTTTCAGCATTGAGCACGGGCCGGATCAATATTTTCAGGTGGTTTCGTTTTCCAAATTTTCTGTGGACCATTTTTCTTTCCATTCATGGAAGTTGCCTTGTGGTCAGAATCTCAATCTGGATGGTGCAGCATTGTTTAATTTATTCCTAGTCTGCTATTTTTTTTTTAAATGCAGGGACCTCAAGGCCCACTAATATCTGTGTCTGCTGAATATTCTGTGTTCCAGAGATAACCCTCTAACTGAACCAGGGTCCAAAACGCAATTGTAATGATAAAAAGTTCTGATTCATTTATTGTTTGATGTGTTATGATTACACAATCCTGTGTTACTTGAGGTTGGTGGTCCATTGCCTGCACTTGTAAATACACATACTTGGATCTCTTTGAACCTCACATATGTGATCACTTGAGCTCTGAGCACTTTTTTCTTATGTCAGTAGTGAGCAATAAAAATAAATACTGCATTACTGATGCTTAGTAGTAGTTTTCATGATTCATATTTTTATTATTGATTTATATTGATTGAGACTCAAATGTTTTTAATATGTAGTATTCTGAACCATTGTTTGCATGTTGACTTTAGTGCCCCAGGTTCTGGGTGGGTATAGAGCTGTCCTTGTTTTATTAGTAACTGGTAATTAGAGCTGGAGACTAGAGATCTTTTGTATAAGCGTGTACAGAACAGATGATGATCAGCTAGTAGCTACGATGCAACCTTGGAACCAGGGTGCTTGGTTGCGAATCCTGGCTATAGCACGTGAATAAGAAGTGTGTGATTGTGAGCAAATCACTTAATATCCCTTTAGCTAAAATGATAAATGTGTACATTGTAAAGCAGTTGTAATTTATGAAATATAATGTCCATGTGTATATTCCCAGTTGATGAACACTTGTTATGTCTTCCTACACACAAATTAATGTATTGTATTGTAATCGTATTTATATAGCGCTTACTACCCCTGACGAGGCGTTGAATCGTTTTTCGATGAGTAGCACGCTAATGTAAAGCACTCTGTTGCTAGTCATATAGTGTTGGGTTGCATAAATACCAAAACATACCTGCATGCACAATTAATTAGCAGTCTCTGGGCAGCAATGTATGGGCAGTCATTTTGTGTGTAGTAATTCTTGGACAGGCAATGCACGCAATGTAGTTGTCTGATCTTACCAGTTCTCTTACTTTTCAGTATTGGTTAAAGCTGATCATTACCCTTTCTAAATTTCTTTTTCACTATTACAGATGTGAACTGATAAGACTTGTGGGCATATATCTAGCAAGCTAAATTTTTAAGTTGACCAAAGTTGTGTGGTTTTATGCAGAGTATTTAAAACCTCCTCAGCCTGAACCTTAAACTGTGTGTAATGTGAACATGTCTTGGGTGACATCTCAAAACAATTGCAGAGTGTTCTTCTGTCTAACGTTCCAGCAACATAATCCCACAAGCTAGCCCCCTGTGCATCCTGATTTCTTAAATCCAATCTCAGACTACCCACTTACCACCCCCCATACACCAGACACACACCCTACTCCCCACTCCCTCCCAACATGTTCTTTCTGTAACCCAGCATGTTCAAGAAGCAGTAACTACAAATAATAGAAATGTTCTTAGTAAAGTGCTCAATTTCCTCTTGAGATCTATGTGTGTGCTGTTCTATGGACTCTGATGACTCCAGCTGTCTGTCAGAGGAGGATTCCGAAGAGAGTTATAGTACCTCCACCAGGGGGCTGAGCAATAATAATTCTGTAATGAGAAACCAGCGAATGTTGGCTGTCAGTAACCTGTGAAGGAAAAATAGAAAAGAGAAGGACTATAAAGTCTGCAGACCAGGGGATGCAATGGCACTATTCATCAACTCAGCAAACTTATCCGAATTATGAGTATCCTCCACAAGGCTCTCTCACACACCTGGCCGAGACTTCAGAGTCCCCATCTCTCAACCTGGTTTATCGTACTGTGATGGAACAGCATGAACAGCCTCAACGCAACAGTAGAAAGGCTAAGATCGCCAATAAAAAACTTCAGCCATTAGTGAGGAGAATCACCAAGGTCTCTTCAGATATTAGTGAATCTATAACTACAATTGAGACACATGCTGAAGTTTTAGAGTCGGGTGTAAGTACTCTGACAGTCTGCCTTGCAGGATTCACAGATTTCAGATATCTGGTGGAAACTGGAGGATCTTGGAAATCACCAATGCTGCAATAATCTGCGGATTTTATGGATTGAAGAAGGTGTGGAGGGCCCCCATATGAGGACTGTTCCAAGTAAACTGTTTAAAGGTGCCTTTCCTGAGCTGGAGAACTGGAACTGGGAACTGTAGACTCAGAGGGCCCACCGGTTTCTGCTTCTTTTAAAAAAATAAATAAAATAAATCCAAGGGGTGAGGCTAGTGACAGCCAGACGCAATCTAGGTTGTTTATCATATACTTTGGTAACTTTCTATTAAGGCAACAAGTGTTTGAGAAGGGCCTCCCGGACTCAAAGAGAACATTTGAGGGGATTTCTTTTTTCACTCTCCCAGATTACTGTCATATTACAGTGGAGAAACAGTGGCGACTGAGGCAACTGTTGGCCAACACTAAGAGGAAACTGCAACGTATGAATAATCTACATCTGTTGGTTGTAGGGTGGGGCAATATTATCAAGTTGCTCTTCCTCCCCAGGGTATTGTATTTTTTTTTTTTAGGACTATCCAATTGGAATTTCAACAAATTTGGTTTAAATGTATGGAAGAGATAGCTAGTAGCTTTATACGGTCATTTGCTAAGGCTCGAAGGGCTTTTAAGTATTTAGTGTTACCAAGAGAGAGGGGTGGATGAGCTGCACCCAACTTCTGATATTATTGGGCTGCCGCCCTACAATACATGAGCACATTACTAATACCAGATCATTCTGGTAAATCGCTGAGAAGCCCTTCCATCAGTTTACAGTTTGATCTGGGGCAATGCAACAGATGCTGCTTTCTTGAGAATATTTGAACCAAGTTATTCTTTTAAAAAGTTAAATTCAAAGCAATAAGGGCTGCGTTCAAGTTGTGGTTGCAAGTTAAGCGCAAAATAAAAATTGTATGTTAGAATTATTATACACAGTTATGGAACGTTCCATTAGTCTCATATTTTTCGAGATACTTATTGTAGAAAATGGGCACGAGGTGGAGCTCATAAAATTGGTGATTTGTTTATTAACAGGCAAATTAAATATTTTGGAGAATTAAATGATGAATTGTTTCTTGGCAAAGGTGATTTTTTTTTTTTTTTACATTTCTACAGTTCAGAGATATCTTGGGAAAAGTTTCTAGGGAGAGCCTCTATAGGGCCAAAATTCTAGTGATGGAGCTGCTTAGGGGTTCGGCGGACTGCAATATCAGCAATCTTCATCAGCTGCTTTTAGAATTCATGCAAGTCGATTTGGCGACTCGATCAGAGAACTGGACCCGACTGGTAGGCTCTAATGAAGCAGCGTTTTTAGCATCATTAGAAATGGGACAGCTGGTATTGCTGTCCGCTGGACCACAGGCACAGCATTATAATGTGTTATTTAATGTCTATTATACCCCTGTGAAAATAGCCAAGACGGGTCCGACTGTCGGTATCACGTGCCCGCGGTGCAATAGTACAACTGCAGATCTGTGTCGTATGTTTTTCAGCTGTGATAAACTTGATGTACTTAAAACTGAGATTTCTACTTTTCTGGGAGCTTTTTTCATTCAGAAAATGTTTAACACCTCAACATGTATTGTTAGGGATTGATCATGGTGAGAATATCAGACAATACCAATGCTTTGTATTTTGGGCTTTGGCCTTGGTCTGGTGTTGTATTACATCTGCTTGGTTAAAACCAGATCCCCCCTCACCCCCCAACTCATCACCAATGGTTGGCTCGAATACTCACAATGTATTATTTAGAGATTAGTTTGTATGCCCACAAGGGCAAGGCTGCTCGAAAAAGGGGGGTGAAGCTCTGGGCTCCAATTTCGCCCCTGCTATTGAGCTAGGCAATGGTATTTAGATATTGACCTTGATAATTGGGTTGGTGTAATTAATTAATAGTATGTATTGTCTTGTGTGCAATAAATAAAAATAAGTGAATAAAAAAGGAGATCTATGTCTGTGCTGTAACAAATACCTAAAACAAACTATGCTTCTGTCATTACCCCCTGAAATCCAAAAGAGGTTTTGTGAAATACACTCTTCACTGCACCCCTCAATGCCTATCGTCATATCCACTTATACCCCTGGGTGTGCATATACATTGTCTTGCATTGAAAACATTTGTTTCTGTGCTAAAGCCCTAACTTTTGCTTTGTCAGCACGTGTTTGTCCTTTCAACGCTTGCTTTGGCTCCTAACTTTATTACTTTCACTTGTTGCTCCCATTTCTGTCAGGTTTGGCATTCGACTCCTGGGATCTGGATTTTTACACTGCTCTCTTCCAGAAAGTCCAGCGAAATCCCACCAGCGTGGAGTGCTTTGATTTGGCCCAGTCCAACAGGTGATTGTTTGGGCCTTGGGAGGGTCACAGGCGATGGTTGAATATAGGAATTTTGTTTGATTCAAAGGCTCCAGGTAGGGCCTCAAAACAGTTATGAATAGGTGTTGGAAGACTTACCCAGATCGAGACAGCCCCTACCTGTATTGCCCATTACAAAATCCTAAAACGTGTGGTTGTTTCAGGATTGTGGAAATAACTGTTCTTGGCATTATGTGTTTGATAAAGGAAGGGCTCATTCCCAGTGAAACCGCCGGCAACTGCATGAATGATATCGAGCACTTTAAATTTTCCACAGGTGTTCTAGCCAGAGTGACCCCCACAGACCCACTATTTATGGAGACCTTATTAGCCAGCAAATCTCTTAGTAGCACATGACAAGAAAGAAGGCACAACTGCTGAGTAATATATCCACTGCAAGGATTTGTGTTTCACACACCTGGTCAGAGGATCTAGTCCCAGCAGAGGCACTCCGCATTTCAGCCACTGAGAGCGACAATGAGTACCACTGACTTGGTAAATAATAAAACATTTGTGATTAGTGCCAAAATGTTTCTTGGGTTGAACATTTGCTGCACAGAAAGGTCTGAGGACCAGAAACCTTTTTCAATTACCCTCTACTTAGTCACTTTAAGTAATGTTGGAGAAAAAACGCAGAGCACACTCTTCATTTGAAAAATTTCAATTTACTTGCGCTTTGTATTATCTCATGTTGAGTTGTTGAACGATCGTCAGACTGTATGTAATTCAACAACTAAAGAATTGTCAGACACAGGTTTCGTTTGGCTTTATATATCCAGGAGTTCTTTCAAGGTAAAATACTTTTTCTTGGACTTTTAGAGTAGCGTGGAGCTCCTTTTGAAAGAGACAGAGTAGAAAAATCCAAAGATATAAATATCACAATCGGATGTCGTAGACATCGGAGTGATACAGATCCTTCAGTAAGACTACTAGAACGTTATTTTGAGCTTAAAAGATTAAGAATTTTGAAAAAAACCTAACTGCTACATGCAGCATTGTAGGAAATTGGTTAATAATAAAGGAGTAAGCTAAAGACATGCTTTACAAATTCGTACATGCTCTGGCCTTACACAAGAATGAGTAGGTTTATTAATATATAAATGATGAAATGCTTCTGAATAAGTCATAACATAACGGGTGAAGCTGCTCCCAATAAATCGGAAATGGCAATAAACCATGTTAACTCGGCATGAATTATTCCTAAAACAGAATGTGTAAATGTATTTCAAAAACGAAACTGAGTGAAGTACATCAGCTTGCCAATATGTGAAAGACCATACATTTCCCATTACATTTTTTTCATTTTGCATACATAGGCTAATTCCCTCCAAACATAACCTTGCCATTTTGTTAAAGGAGCACTTTTGTCTAGAAATACCATATTTGAATGTATTGATCCGCCAAATAAGACTTCTTTGGATTTTTTTTTAACCGAAAATTAATAACCATCATGTCTTCTCTCCATCTCTCTGAAAGTGAGCATAGTCGACACTGGTTTTTCAAAGGCCGCCTATTGGTTGACGGGGAGGAGAAGGAGGCATCACTGTTTGAAATGATCATGAAAACCCAAGACTGCAGCAACCCGAACAATGTCATAAAATTCTGTGACAACAGCAGGTGAGTGCCTGCCTTAATATCTGCTCCACCCTTCATCTCCCTCACACATATTCATGAGCTGTAGGTGCCAAAGTAACAAACTGCAATGAAAGCCATCTTTTCTGTTGGAGTCCATATACACACAGTTAAGAGTGTGACTTAAGGTGTAACGTTTGTCTTGGAAAGCTGTTAGGTGGTGATAAAAACCAACAGTTTCCTGACACAGCATTAGAAAAGTGGCTCATGAAGATAAAAAACTTGTGGATAATGAGTGAGCTAAATATATTTCGAATACCAAAATGTATCTCTTTTCAAAGTTGTCAAGGAATCGGGGCATTCGTGAGTATGACTTTAAACCTGTGGTTTCCGTTCTGTGTCACTGTTCACCGGTCATTCGGCCTTCATGGGACACAGTGTGTTTGTTGAATATTTTGATGCTATTTAACAAGACTTGCAGGGGGTTGGTGTTATTTTGTTCAAATTTGATTGGATATGATCACTCCTTTGATCCATTGGTTTATGGAAGTGCTAATTTTAATGGTCCTGTTAACCAGTCCTAGGTATTAAGAATTGTCTGTGGGGTCTGTGTTTCTCTTGGTGTTTCAGACTGTGGAATCCTTAGTAACATTCAGTCTCTGCTGAGTGGGTTGTTGGTTTTAGCCCGTGGTTGTTTTGGTCAGAACCGGGGCGTTAACATGGCTGACATCGCATGTTAGTTTGCATGTAGTTATTTGGACCTGCACATCAGAAGCCAGTGCACCATAAAACATCGCTGTGTTTTATGTTCCGACTACCCTAAAGGGCCCTAAATTTGCCCCAAGTTTGCCCTTTTGCCGCCCCCCCCCCTGTGTTTTTTTAGTAACTATAGAGTGATTCCATAAGAAGGCAGCCAACCGCACGTGGTTTTAAAGGAACACGTTTCCCGCCATATAATCTCTAGTGATATTGATTTTGTGCCTTCGCACTATACAGGCTCCTCATTCCCTATCTTATGAAGGTCGCATTCTTTTCTGCTATCCAGTATTTCTACATGCATGTCGCAGTCTTAGATTTCTGTTTTCACTCAATCTGTACAGGTTATAATGTTCCCCAACTTCGAATTATCTCTCTGTAAATATTCCAACTTCTGTTTAGCTTCTATGTGTGGACTGCGACATTCCTACATGTGCGTGTTCTCCACGTGCAAACATCAACATTCTTGTTCTTGCACGGCCTTCAACTGATAGATTTAATCCTTTCTTCGTCCATTTATAAAAGGAGCTGCCAGTTAAAAGATGGATCGAGGTCTTTGTTCTGTTTTTGTCTTTTCAGTGGGATTCAAGGAACGGAAGTATTATCCTTATACCCTACAGACCCATCCAAAGCTAGCCACTTCGAACAGCAGCAGTCGACCCGCCATGTCATCTTCACAGCTGAGACACACAACTTCCCAACGGGTGAGTGATCATCAGCACCTTCTCTTTATCTTCCACTCATTCCTTTCTTGTACTGTCGTTTGTGTCTCCCTGACCCGCAGGATTGCTTAATTCCTTAAGCAACGTCTTATTTTCAACAATCTCTTGCAGTGCAGTCCTTCTATCCTCTTTTTAGTTCCCCATCTTGCATCATTTATTTTCAGCACAATTTATCGCGCTTCCTGCCATATTCCTCTCTATTTCATTGCTTCTTTGTTTCATAAGGCATTGGCTGTCTCTCCTTTTCTTGCTGATTGCTGTTTTATTACACTGCACCACTTCCCTATCCTTTTATTTAATTTTTATATTGCATAATTAACATTTTATATTTGTTCTTTTTTTTTTTTTTTTTTTTATAACTGGTCAAGCCTTCCATCACAGTTATACCTGAACATAGGCTCCCTAGAGTTTACAGATAAAATATAAAATAGATTCTACACTACTACCTCATATTGTGGAGATTCTAATTTTGAAGCCACCGCATTGCAATGGAGCACCATTACGGCTCAGAACAGAGTGAAATCTCTACTCTTTTGAACACCATTTCACAGATCCCCTCAACAGATGTAAATCAGATAGGAGCAGTTCTTGATCATTCAGGGATAAAACAGTGTAAGATTTCCTGAAAATAACTGTACTTCTCCACCGGCCCTAGCCTCAAGCAGGATGTGGGGAAGGGCCAATAGGAAATAGGGTGTGACATATTCATTTGCACCTGGCATCTGGTTTTCTGCAAACTGTATTAAACAAACATTCCAAATGAATGAGGCCATGTATATCGTTTACACTGGACATACAACATTTGGAATTTATTTCAAATGAGAAACTAAAGGATTTTATGAACCTGAAAATTAATGTAGGTCTGAGACAAGCATCTTTTTTTTAATTTTTTTAATTAATTTTATTACCAACCTCTCGAACAATAGAAGACCTTTGTTGTTCTCCTCACACAGATGGAGCTTGGTACTGTCATCAGGTGCCTGATTCATGGTGAGGGTTTGCTGTTCCTGTAGTCTCAAAAGTGCTCATCAAATAATAAAATATTGCAAATTTTAACCTAATGAATATGACGCGGTGTTTTCAAATCACTTAAATGTATTTAAAAAAAAAAAAAAAGGTCATGTCTTTCAGAGTAAAGTAAAAGCTCCTATGCAGGGATGTCATTCTTACAAATGGTCCACCAAAGGTTCATCAAAGTGAAGCTTTTATGTGATCAATGTGAGCCAAAATGGTGCAGCAGACATCCAGAAGCACTTTTGGGTATAAGACTGGCATTTCACAGAGTAGCCGGGTAACCGTGTGAAGGAGGACAGTCGGAAAGAAGGACAAAGGAGCATTCGGAGAGCAGAGCAGAAGAGGATTCCTTACCATGACCGAATCATTTTAAAAAGCTTATGCAGCTTGGTAGTATTATAACCTTGCTCTCGAAATGTAAGGTTCGATGGCATCTGTCGCTGTAGATACACATGTTCTGCATAGCTCGCCATCTGGTGTTGGGTCGGAGTGTTACAAGTTGTTTTTCTTCGAAGAAGTCTTTCGAGTCACGGGACCGAGTGACTCCTCCTTTTGTCTCCATTGCGCATGGGCGTCGACTCCATCTTCGATTGTTTTCTTTCCGCCATCGGGTTCGGACGTGTTCCTGTCGCTCCGAGTTTCGGAACGGAAAGTTAGTTAGTATCGGAAGATTTTCATCGGTATTGTTGCGTTCGGGATCGGCGTAGTTAGAGTCAACACCGCATCGAAGATCGACGCGCTCCGGTGCCCTTCGGGGTAGTTTCGATCCCCCGTCGGGGCCTGGTCGGCCCGACCGCGTGTCGAACAACGTCGATGGAACGGACCCCGTTCCGTTTTTGTCCCAAATGCCACAACAAATACCCGTATACAGACCAACATTTGGTCTGTAACCTGTGCCTGTCGCCTGAGCACAGTGAAGAGACTTGCGAGGCCTGTCGTTCGTTCCGGTCCCGAAAGACACTCCGTGACCGTCGAGCCAGGAGACTTCAGATGGCGTCCACGCCGACAGCGCACCGAGAGTTCGAGGAACAAGAGGAAGAAGAAACCTTTTCGATCCACGAATCGGACTCCGAGGAATTCGACGATCAAAGAACCGTGAGTAAGACGTCGAAAACAACACAGAAGAAAAGTGACAAGGCCCAGGGGACGCCACTGCCACCAGGCCATGGCTCCACCCATCAATTCGGTGACCGACCATCGGCACCGAAAAAGGCCAAAACAGTGCCGAGATCGTCCGACTCCGGTCGAGACACCGGCACGCAGCCTTCTCGGGATCGAGAAAGTGCTGGAGAAAAGCAACGACACCGAGATAGCGGTGTAGAAGCGGCTCAACGCCGAGACAGCGGCACCGACGAAGATCGACGCCGAGAGGTTTCGAGGCCAAAAAAGAAAAAACCCACCTCAGAGCCGAAAAGAGATACAGGAAGGGTTTCGGTGCCGAAACAACCCGTAACCGACCCAGGTCCAGGCTCTTATACAGAGGAACAATCACTGTCCTCTCAGATGCGAAAGCATAGGTTTGAGGAAGAGCTGCAGTCCACCGAAGTGGACCATACGCAAAAACGTATTTTCATACAGCAGGGAACGGGAAGAATAAGCACCCTTCCCCCTATTAGGAGAAAAAGGAGACTGGAGTTTCAAACAGACCAGGCGCCACAAACCAAAATGGTGAAAAAGGTGACTCCGCCACCCTCTCCTCCACCTGTAATTAACGTCTCACCAGCGCAAACTCCGTCACATTCCCCGGCTCACACCACCATGAGCCAAGGTGACCAGGATCAAGACGCTTGGGACGTATATGACGCCCCGGTGTCGGATAACAGTCCGGAGGCATATCCAACAAAGCCCTCACCACCAGAAGACAGCTCAGCATACCCTCAAGTGGTGGCTAGAGCAGCACAATTCCACAACGTAAACCTCCACTCAGAACAAGTCGAGGATGACTTTTTATTCAACACCCTCTCCTCCACCCACAGCTCCTACCAAAGCCTGCCTATGCTGCCAGGTATGCTTCGGCACGCAAAGGAAATATTCAAGGAGCCGGTCAAAAGTAGGGCAATAACGCCAAGGGTGGAAAAGAAGTATAAGGCACCTCCTACGGACCCTGTTTTCATCACCACACAGCTGCCACCAGGTTCCGTCGTAGTAGGAGCAGCTCGGAAAAGAGCCAACTCCCACACATCTGGGGATGCACCACCCCCAGATAAAGAGAGCCGCAAGTTCGATGCAGCTGGGAAAAGAGTTGCAGTACAAGCTGCAAACCAGTGGCGCATCGCTAACTCTCAAGCACTACTTGCGCGCTATGACAGAGCCCATTGGGATGAGATGCAACACCTCATCGAGCATCTTCCCAAGGAACTACAAAAGAGGGCAAAGCAGGTGGTTGAGGAAGGGCAGAACATATCAAATAACCAGATACGTTCTTCTATGGACGCAGCAGACACAGCTGCAAGAACAATTAATACATCTGTGACCATTAGAAGGCACGCATGGCTAAGAACGTCTGGGTTCAAACCAGATATACAGCAGGCAGTGCTCAATATGCCATTCAACGAAAAACAACTGTTCGGACCAGAAGTGGACACGGCAATCGAAAAACTTAAAAAAGACACTGACACTGCTAAAGCCATGGGCGCGCTCTACTCCCCGCAGAGCAGAGGAACCTACAGCACCTTCCGCAAGACACCCTTTAGAGGGGGGTTTCGGGGTCAGGCCACACAAGCCAGCACCTCGCAGGCAACACCGTCCAGCTACCAGGGACAGTACAGGGGAGACTTTCGGGGCCAATACAGAGGAGGGCAATTCCCTAGGAATAGAGGAAAATTTCAAAGCCCAAAAACCCCTACAACCAAGCAGTGACTCAGATGTCACTCACCCCCTCCACACAACACCAGTGGGGGGAAGAATAGGTCATTATTACAAAGCATGGGAGGAAATAACTACAGACACTTGGGTCTTAGCAATTATCCAACATGGTTATTGCATAGAATTCCTACAATTCCCTCCAAACATACCACCAAAAGCACAGAATTTATCAAAACAACATTCCGAACTCCTGGAAATAGAAGTTCAAGCACTATTGCAAAAGAATGCAATCGAATTAGTACCAAACACACAAACAAACACAGGAGTCTATTCACTGTACTTCTTAATACCAAAAAAGGACAAAACACTGAGACCAATCCTAGACCTCAGAATACTAAACACCTACATCAAATCAGACCACTTTCACATGGTCACGCTACAAGAAGTGTTACCATTGCTAAAACTACAGGACTACATGACAACCTTAGACCTCAAAGACGCGTATTTCCATATACCAATACATCCGTCGCACAGGAAATACCTACGGTTCGTATTCAAAGGAATACATTACCAATTCAAAGTATTGCCTTTTGGTTTAACAACCGCACCAAGAGTCTTTACAAAATGTCTAGCAGTAGTGGCTGCACACATCAGAAGGCAGCAAATACATGTATTCCCGTATCTAGACGACTGGCTAATCAAAACCAATTCACTAACAAAGTGCTTACAACACACAAATCAAATCATACAAACCCTTTACAAACTAGGGTTCACCGTCAACTTTGCAAAATCCAACATTTTGCCTTGCAAAGTACAACAATACCTGGGAGCCATAATAGACACAACAAAAGGAGTAGCCACTCCAAGTCCACAAAGAATTCAAAATTTCAACAAGATCATACAACGCATGTATCCAACACAAACAATACAAGCAAAGATGATATTACAACTCCTAGGCATGATGTCTTCATGCATAGCCATTGTCCCGAATGCAAGACTACACATGAGGCCCTTACAACAGTGCCTAGCATCACAATGGTCACAAGCACAGGGTCACCTTCTAGATCTGGTGTTAATAGACCGCCAAACTTACCTCTCGCTTCTATGGTGGAACAGTATAAATTTAAACAAAGGGCGGCCATTCCAAGACCCAGTGCCACAATGCGTAATAACAACAGATGCTTCCATGACAGGGTGGGGAGCACACCTCGATCAACACAGCATACAAGGACAATGGAAAGTACATCAAACAAAACTGCATATGAATCACCTAGAAATGCTAGCAGTTTTTCAAGCATTAAGGGCTTTCCAACCAATTATAACTCACAAATACATTCTTGTCAAAACAGACAACATGACAACAATGTATTATCTAAACAAACAGGGGGGGACACACTCAACGCAGTTGAGCCTTCTAGCACAGAAGATATGGCGATGGGCAATTCACAACCACATTCGCCTAATAGCGCAGTTTATTCCAGGGATCCAGAATCAACTTTCAGACAATCTCTCTCGAGATCACCAACAGGTCCACGAATGGGAAATTCACCCCCAAATTCTAAACACTTACTTCAGACTCTGGGGAATACCTCAAATAGACTTGTTTGCAACAAGAGAGAACGCAAAATGCCAAAACTTCGCATCCAGATACCCACACAGGCAGTCCCAAGGCAATGCCCTATGGATGAACTGGTCAGGGATATTTGCCTACGCTTTTCCTCCTCTCCCTCTCCTTCCTTATCTGGTAAACAAATTGAGTCAAAACAAACTCAAACTCATTTTAATAGCACCAACTTGGGCAAGGCAACCCTGGTACACAACACTGCTAGACCTATCAGTAGTACCCCACATCAAATTGCCCAACAGGCCGGATCTGTTAACCCAACACAACCAACAGATCAGACATCCAGATCCAGCATCGCTGAATCTAGCAATCTGGCTCCTGAAATCCTAGAATTCGGACACTTACAACTTACTCAAGAATGTATGGACGTCATAAAGCAAGCCAGAAGGCCGTCCACTAGGCACTGCTATGCAAGTAAATGGAAGAGTTTTGTCTGCTACTGCCATCATAATCAGATCCAACCTTTACACGCAACTCCAAAGGACGTAGTGGGTTACTTGCTTCACTTACAAAAATCTAACCTAGCCTTCTCTTCCATTAAAATACACCTTGCGGCAATATCTGCATACCTGCAGACTACCTATTCAACTTCCCTATATAGGATACCAGTCATTAAAGCATTCATGGAAGGCCTTAAAAGAATAATACCACCAAGAACACCACCTGTTCCTTCATGGAACTTGAATGTTGTCTTAACAAGACTCATGGGTCCACCTTTTGAACCCATGCACTCTTGCGAAATACAGTTCCTAACCTGGAAGGTTGCATTTCTCATCGCCATTACATCTCTAAGAAGAGTAAGCGAAATTCAGGCGTTTACAATACAAGAACCTTTTATACAACTACACAAAAATAAAGTCGTCCTAAGGACTAATCCAAAATTTTTACCAAAGGTTGTTTCACCGTTCCACCTAAACCAAACAGTGGAACTACCAGTGTTCTTCCCACAGCCAGATTCCGTAGCTGAGAGGGCACTACATACATTAGATGTCAAAAGAGCATTAATGTACTACATTGACAGAACGAAAAACATCAGAAAGACTAAACCACTATTTATTGCATTTCAAAAACCTCATGCAGGAAACCCAATATCAAAACAAGGTATAGCCAGATGGATAGTTAAATGCATCCAAATCTGCTACCTTAAAGCAAAACGACAACTGCCCATTACACCAAGGGCACACTCAACCAGAAAAAAAGGTGCTACCATGGCCTTTCTAGGAAACATCCCAATGCAAGAAATATGTAAGGCAGCCACATGGTCTACGCCACACACGTTCACTAAGCACTACTGTGTAGACGTGTTATCCGCACAGCAAGGCACAGTAGGTCAAGCCGTGTTAAGAACATTATTTCAAACCACTTCCATTCCTACAGGCTGAGCCACCGCTTTTGGGGAGATAACGGCTTACTAGTCTATGCAGAACATGTGTATCTACAGCGACAGATGCCATCGAACTGAAAATGTCACTTACCCAGTGTACATCTGTTCGTGGCATCAGTCGCTGGAGATTCACATGTGCCCACCCACCTCCCCGGGAGCCTGTAGCAGTTTGGAAGTTAGCTTCAACTTTGTACATTTGTATATATATTATTTTAACCTTAAATAGGCACATACTTAGTCACTCCATTGCATGGGCACTATTACTATAACACAACTCCTACCTCACCCTCTGCGGGGAAAACAATCGAAGATGGAGTCGACGCCCATGCGCAATGGAGACAAAAGGAGGAGTCACTCGGTCCCGTGACTCGAAAGACTTCTTCGAAGAAAAACAACTTGTAACACTCCGACCCAACACCAGATGGCGAGCTATGCAGAACATGTGAATCTCCAGCGACTGATGCCACGAACAGATGTACACTGGGTAAGTGACATTTTCATTTTCAGACACTTACATTCACAAATCCTGTATATCCCCAGGCAACTTTTAACCATGAGATTTTATGACCCCACTTCCAGCACGATTTATAGCTCATCACATAGTTGGCTCTGGCTTGCCTTTAGTGGCTTTAATTCTCATAGATGAATCCAGTGTGCCTCTTTTAGCGCCCCCTTCAACCTTGATGCTGCTTAATACTGCCCTCAAAGAATGCTTCAACGTGTTTTAAATCTGTTGTGAAAAGCTCTCCCGCGTGGACTGCTTCATGCAACCTAGAGCACCCATAACCGATTCTTGCTCCCCTGGGAGGCTATTGTGTGCACATTGTGTGCGGTTCATTATTAACTTGAACCAATGTCTACTTCTTACTTTAAGAAGCTATTGAATTGCTTGTGGCAGTAATACATACTCCACTCTTAGTAAGTTGCTTACCTATGCATTTTATTTTTGCACTACTTGTTCTCGCTGGCTCAGCCCGTTATAATGTTATCCTTCAGTTTCCTGCAGTGTCCTACAGAGAGTAAGGTATTATTTTCATTAAATCTATTCATGAACATGCACATGCACACCTTTTTGCAAGTCACCCATACATTCTAGCATTCAGGTTCCCCCGTTCAAATATTAGTTCACAACATCAGTTTTATACCTGCTTTCCAAGCTAAAGCGTACAACAAAAAATAATAATCACATTGACAAAACCTAATGCATTTACCAATGCTTGTTTATTGTAGGTGGCGGATCTTCCTTAGCTGCACATTGCTTATCTGTCTTTGTGACGTTTGGTAAAATTCTTTCCACTCTATAAGGGACAAAACAATTTGCTTTGTTTGTTTTTTTACTATTGTGGTGTTTTCTGCACCTTTTAAGTTTGCTAAGTTATTATGAGTGTTTTTCTTTTTAACGTTTAATTTGACTGACATAATGTTGTCCTTCGAGGTATCCTGGTCCGGTGGGCTTTACTGCTTAGTCCTTATACATGATTCTGTGATTCCTCCAAAGTACAGTTTGGTTTTTGGCAGTGTGGACTTTCAACACTCCCAAGTAAATTAATCATTGAACAGGAAGTGCCTAATTTAAATCGGTGGTGCCAGCGGCACTCATTTTTGGTTAGTGCCACTTATTTTCCCTCATCAAACATTTCCTGAGAGCAAGAGAGGTGAAAAAACACTCAAACGGGCAAGGAGGAGGAAGAGGAAGACAGCAGGAAATTACGAGAGTGAGATCAAGGGGTATAAAGTGTCTGGTAGTGGTTTAAAGAGGCCTGGCGTAGATTTAGGACTACTCAGCCTTGGTATTCAGTGTGCTGAAATGTAATAGCGCCAGCTGCGGAGATCTAGGCATCGGCACGCATTATTTTACAAATGAAGCACTGTGGAACCTCACTTTTTTTCTGGGCTCCTTAAGTAAGTACCACTGTTTTTAAATCTTAATATCTGTTCCTACCTCTGTGATCATACTTTTTCATACTGTAGGATGTTTCAGTTAATCAGGCCAAGAAGGTAGGGTTTTGTCTAGTTTTATGCAACATCAGTGGGAATAAAATGTGCCCATGCCCTCGCATTTGATTGTTGAATCTGCCTCTCTTTTTGTTCACTTTACTGAACTAACATTAAAAATGAAACATTTAAATTCATTTTAGGACAGAATATTATGGTGATAATCTATCCACCCTACCAATGTACTTTTTTTCACGAAGCAATTAAAAAATGTAGCATATTCAGGAAAGAATTTAGTTTAGGGTGAAATTACCTAATCCCCATGTGTAAGGAAATGCCTCCTTGGCATGGTTGCCCCCTGACTTTTTGCCTTTGCTGATGCTATGTTTACAATTGAAAGTGTGCTGAGGCCTGCTAACCAGGCCCCAGCACCAGTGTTCTTTCCCTAACCTGTACTTTTGTATCCACAATTGGCAGACCCTGGCATCCAGATAAGTCCCTTGTAACTGGTACTTCTAGTACCAAGGGCCCTGATGCCAAGGAAGGTCTCTAAGGGCTGCAGCATGTCTTATGCCACCCTGGAGACCTCTCACTCAGCACAGACACACTGCTTGCCAGCTTGTGTGTGCTAGTGAGGACAAAACGAGTAAGTCGACATGGCACTCCCCTCAGGGTGCCATGCCAGCCTCTCACTGCCTATGCAGTATAGGTAAGACACCCCTCTAGCAGGCCTTACAGCCCTAAGGCAGGGTGCACTATACCATAGGTGAGGGTACCAGTGCATGAGCATGGTACCCCTACAGTGTCTAAACAAAACCTTAGACATTGTAAGTGCAGGGTAGCCATAAGAGTATATGGTCTGGGAGTCTGTCAAACACGAACTCCACAGCACCATAATGGCTACACTGAAAACTGGGAAGTTTGGTATCAAACTTCTCAGCACAATAAATGCACACTGATGCCAGTGTACATTTTATTGTAAAATACACCACAGAGGGCACCTTAGAGGTGCCCCCTGAAACTTAACCGACTGTCTGTGTAGGCTGACTAGTTCCAGCAGCCTGCCACACCAGAGACATGTTGCTGGCCCCATGGGGAGAGTGCCTTTGTCACTCTGAGGCCAGTAACAAAGCCTGCACTGGGTGGAGATGCTAACACCTCCCCCAGGCAGGAGCTGTGACACCTGGCGGTGAGCCTCAAAGGCTCACCCCTTTGTCACAGCCCAGCAGGGCACTCCAGCTTAGTGGAGTTGCCCGCCCCCTCCGGCCACGGCCCCCACTTTTGGCGGCAAGGCTGGAGGGAACAAAGAAAGCAACAAGGAGGAGTCACTGGCCAGTCAGGACAGCCCCTAAGGTGTCCTGAGCTGAAGTGACTCTAACTTTTAGAAATCCTCCATCTTGCAGATGGAGGATTCCCCCAATAGGGTTAGGATTGTGACCCCCTCCCCTTGGGAGGAGGCACAAAGAGGGTGTACCCACCCTCAGGGCTAGTAGCCATTGGCTACTAACCCCCCAGACCTAAACACGCCCTTAAATTTAGTATTTAAGGGCTACCCTGAACCCTAGAAAATTAGATTCCTGCAACTACAAGAAGGACTGCCTAGCTGAAAAACCCCTGCAGAGGAAGACCAGAAGACGACAACTGCCTTGGCTCCAGAAACTCACCGGCCTGTCTCCTGCCTTCCAAAGATCCTGCTCCAGCGACGCCTTCCAAAGGGACCAGCGACCTCGACATCCTCTGAGGACTGCCCCCTGCTTCGAAAAGACAAGAAACTCCCGAGGACAGCGGACCTGCTCCAAGAAAGGCTGCAACTTTGTTTCCAGCAGCCTTGAAAGAACCCTGCAAGCTCCCCGCAAGAAGCGTGAGACTTGCAACACTGCACCCGGCGACCCCGACTCGGCTGGTGGCGATCCAACACCTCAGGAGGGACCCCAGGACTACTCTAAGACTGTGAGTACAAAAACCTGTCCCCCCTGAGCCCCCACAGCGCCGCCTGCAGAGGGAATCCCGAGGCTTCCCCTGACCGCGACTCTTTGAATCCTAAGTCCCGACACCTGGGAGAGACCCTGCACCCGCAGCCCCCAGGACCTGAAGGACCGGACTTTCACTGGAGAAGTGACCCCCAGGAGTCCCTCTCCCTTGCCCAAGTGGAAGTTTCCCCGAGGAACCCCCCCCTTGCCTGCCTGCAGCGCTGAAGAGATCCCTAGATCTCCCATTGACTTCCATTACCAACCCGACGCTTGTTTCTACACTGCACCCGGCCGCCCCCGCGCTGCTGAGGGTGAAATTTCTGTGTGGGCTTGTGTCCCCCCCGGTGCCCTACAAAACCCCCCTGGTCTGCCCTCCGAAGACGCGGGTACTTACCTGCAAGCAGACCGGAACCAGGGCACCCCCTTCTCTCCATTCTAGCCTATGTGTTTTGGGCACCACTTTGAACTCTGCACCTGACCGGCCCTGAGCTGCTGGTGTGGTGACTTTGGGGTTGCTCTGAACCCCCAACGGTGGGCTACCTTGGACCAAGAACTAAGCCCTGTAAGTGTCTTACTTACCTGGTTAACCTAACAAAAACTTACCTCCCCCAGGAACTGTGAAAATTGCACTAAGTGTCCACTTTTAAAACAGCTATTTGTGAATAACTTGAAAAGTATACATGCAATTTTGATGATTTGAAGTTCCTAAAGTACTTACCTGCAATACCTTTCGAATGAGATATTACATGTAGAATTTGAACCTGTGGTTCTTAAAATAAACTAAGAAAAGATATTTTTCTATACAAAAACCTATTGGCTGGATTTGTCTCTGAGTGTGTGTACCTCATTTATTGTCTATGTGTATGTACAACAAATGCTTAACACTACTCCTTGGATAAGCCTACTGCTCGACCACACTACCACAAAATAGAGCATTAGTATTATCTATTTTTTACCACTATTTTACCTCTAAGGGGAACCCTTGGACTCTGTGCATGCTATTCCTTACTTTGAAATAGCACATACAGAGCCAACTTCCTACATTGGTGGCAGCGGTGGGATACAAGACTTTGCATTTGCTGGACTACTCAGCCAATACCTGATCACACGACAAATTCCAAAATTGTCATTAGAAATTGATTTTTGCAATTTGAAAGTTTTCTAAATTCTTAAAAGTCCTGCTAGGGCCTTGTGTGTTAAGTCCCTGTTTAGCATTGTCTTTTTAGAGTTTAAAAGTTTGTTAAAAGTTTGAATTAGATTCTAGAAACAGTTTTAGATTCTTAAAAAAGTATTCCAACTCTTAGCAGAATAATGTCTGATACAGAGATGCAGGTGGTGGAACTCGACACCACACCTTACCTCCATCTTAAGATGAGGGAGCTAAGGTCTCTCTGTAATATAAAGAAAATAACCATTGGCTCCAGACCTACCAAAATTCAGCTCCAGGAGCTGTTGGCAGAGTTTGAAAAAGCCAACCCCTCTGATGATGACATCACAGAGGAAGAAATTAGTGACTTGGAGGCCAATGTCCCTCCTCCAGTCCTAAATAGGGAGAACAGGACCCCTCAAGTCCTGTCTCCAACTGTGTTAGTCAGAAATAGTGAGTCCCTCACAGGAGGGTCCCACATTTCTGAAATCACTGAGGATGCTCTCAGTGAAGATGACCTCCTGTTAGCCAGGATGGCCAAAAGATTGGCTTTAGAGAGACAGCTCCTAGCCATAGAAAGGGAAAGACAAGAGATGGGCCTAGGACCCATCAATGGTGGCAGCAATATAAATAGGGTCAGAGATTCTCCTGACATGTTAAAAATCCCCAAAGGGATTGTGACAAAATTTGAAGATGGTGATGACATCACCAAGTGGTTCACAGCTTTTGAGAGGGCTTGTGTAACCAGAAAAGTGAACAGATCTCACTGGGGTGCTCTCCTTTGGGAAATGTTCACTGGGAAGTGTAGGGATAGACTCCTCACACTCTCTGGAAAAGATGCAGAATCTTATGACCTCATGAAGGGTACCCTGATTGAGGGCTTTGGATTCTCCACTGAGGAGTACAGGATTAGGTTCAGGGGGGCTCAAAAATCCTCGAGCCAGACCTGGGTTGACTTTGTTGACTACTCAGTGAAAACACTAGATGGTTGGATTCAAGGCAGTGGTGTAAGTAATTATGATGGGCTGTACAATTTATTTGTGAAAGAACACCTATTGAGTAATTGTTTCAATGATAAACTGCATCAGCATCTGGTAGACCTAGGACCAATTTCTCCCCAAGAATTGGGAAAGAAGGCGGACCATTGGGTCAAGACAAGGGTGTCCAAGACTTCAACAGGGGGTGACCAAAAGAAAGGGGTCACAAAGACTCCCCAGGGGAGGGGTGATGAGACAACCAAAACTAAAAATAGTAAAGAGTCTTCTACAGGCCCCCAAAAACCTGCACAGGAGGGTGGGCCCAGAGCCTCTTCACAAAACAATGGGTACAAGGGTAAAAACTTTGATCCCAAAAAGGCCTGGTGTCATAGCTGTAAACAGCATGGACACCAAACTGGAGACAAGGCCTGTCCCAAGAAAGGTTCCACTCCAAACTCCCATCCAGGTAACACTGGTATGGCTAGTCTCCAAGTGGGATCAACAGTGTGCCCAGAGCAAATCAGGGTCCACACTGAAGCTACTCTAGTTTCTGAGGGTGGGGTGGATTTAGCCACACTAGCTGTCTGGCCGCCTAACATGCAAAAATACAGACAGCAACTCTTAATTAATGGGACTAGAATAGAGGGCCTGAGGGATACAGGTGCCAGTGTCACCATGGTGACAGAGAAACTGGTTTCCCCTGGCCAATACCTGACTGGAAAAACTTACACAGTCACCAACGCTGACAATCAGAGAAAAGTACATCCCATGGTAATGGTTACTTTAGAATGGGGAGGGGTCAATGGCCTGAAACAGGTGGTGGTCTCCTCAAATATCCCAGTGGACTGTCTGCTTGGAAATGACCTGGAGTCCTCAGCATGGGCTGAGGTAGAACTAAAAACCCATGCAGCAATGCTGGGTATCCCTGAACTGGTGTGTGTGAAAACAAGAGCACAATGCAAGGCACAGGGTGAAAAAGTAGAGCTGGAGTCTGGAAAAATGGCCCAGCCTACCAAGAGAACAGGAAAGTCAGTTGGGAAACCAACTGCAACACAGCAAAAGAAAGGGAACCTCTCTTCTCAGGAAGAAGTTCTGCCCTCTGAGGGAACTGAGCCTTTGGAGCTTGAACCTTACCAGGTTGAGCTCTTAGGCCCAGGGGGACCCTCAAGGGAGGAGCTGTGTAAGGGACAAGAAACCTGTCCCTCTCTTGAAGGCCTTAGGCAGCAAGCTGCTGAAGAGTCCAAAGGCAAGAAAAATGGAACGCATAGGGTCTATTGGGAAGATGGACTCCTGTACACTGAGGCCAGAGACCCCAAACCTGGTGCCACTAGGAGAGTGGTAGTGCCCCAGCTGTTCAGGAAGTTCATCCTAACATTGGCCCATGACATTCCCCTTGCTGGACATTTGGGACAAACCAAGACGTGGGAGAGGTTAGTCAACCACTTCTACTGGCCCAATATGTCCAACATGGTTAAGGAGTTTTGCATCTCCTGCCCCACCTGTCAAGCCAGTGGTAAGACAGGTGGGCACCCAAAGGCCCCCCTCATTCCACTTCCAGTGGTGGGGGTTCCCTTTGAAAGAGTGGGTGTGGACATAGTTGGTCCACTAGAACCTCCCACGGCCTCAGGAAATATGTATATCCTGGTAGTAGTGGATCATGCTACCAGGTATCCTGAAGCTATTCCCCTTAGGTCGACTACTGCCCCTGCAGTAGCCAAGGCCCTCATTGGTATCTTTACCAGAGTGGGTTTCCCTAAGGAGGTGGTGTCTGACAGAGGTACCAACTTCATGTCAGCATACCTGAAGCACATGTGGAATGAGTGTGGAGTGACTTATAAATTCACTACACCATACCATCCACAAACTAATGGCTTGGTTGAGAGATTCAACAAGACATTAAAAGGCATGATCATGGGGCTCCCAGAAAAACTCAAAAGGATATGGGATGTCCTCTTGCCATGTCTGCTTTTTGCTTACAGAGAGGTGCCACAGAAGGGAGTAGGATTCTCACCCTTTGAACTTCTGTTTGGTCATCCTGTAAGGGGACCACTTGCCCTTGTTAAAGAAGGCTGGGAGAGACCTCTCCATGAGCCTAAACAGGACATAGTGGACTATGTACTTGGCCTTCGCTCTAGAATGGCAGAGTACATGGAAAAGGCAACCAAAAACCTTGAGGCCAGCCAACAGCTCCAGAAGTTTTGGTATGACCAAAAGGCTGCACTGGTTGAGTTCCAACCAGGGCAGAAAGTCTGGGTTCTGGAGCCTGTGGCTCCCAGGGCACTCCAGGACAAATGGAGTGGCCCTTACCCAGTGCTAGAAAGGAAGAGTCAGGTCACCTACCTGGTGGACCTGGGCACAAGCAGGAGCCCCAAGAGGGTGATCCATGTGAACCGCCTTAAGCTCTTCCATGACAGGGCTGATGTAAATCTGTTGATGGTAACAGATGAGGATCAGGAGGCAGAGAGTGAACCTCTCCCTGATCTTCTTTCATCAGACCCAAAAGATGGCACAGTAGATGGAGTGATCTACTCAGACACCCTCTCTGGCCAACAGCAAGCTGATTGTAGGAGAGTCCTACAACAGTTTCCTGAACTCTTCTCCTTAACCCCTGGTCAGACACACCTGTGTACCCATGATGTGGACACAGGAGACAGCATGCCTGTCAAAAACAAAATCTTTAGACAGTCTGACCATGTTAAAGAAAGCATCAAGGTGGAAGTCCACAAGATGCTGGAATTGGGAGTAATTGAGCGCTCTGACAGCCCCTGGGCTAGCCCAGTGGTCTTAGTCCCCAAACCTCACACCAAAGATGGAAAGAAAGAGATGAGGTTTTGTGTGGACTACAGAGGGCTCAATTCTGTCACCAAGACAGATGCTCATCCAATTCCAAGAGCTGATGAGCTCATAGACAAATTTGGTGCTGCCAAATTCTTAAGTACCTTTGACTTGACAGCAGGGTACTGGCAAATAAAAATGGCACCTGGAGCAAAAGAGAAAACAGCATTCTCCACACCTGATGGGCATTATCAGTTTACTGTTATGCCCTTTGGTTTAAAGAATGCCCCTGCCACCTTCCAAAGGTTGGTGAATCAAGTCCTTGCTGGCTTGGAGTCCTTTAGCACAGCTTATCTTGATGATATTGCTGTCTTTAGCTCCACCTGGCAGGATCACCTGGTCCACCTGAAGAAGGTTTTGAAGGCTCTGCAATCTGCAGGCCTCTCTATCAAGGCATCCAAATGCCAGATAGGGCAGGGAACTGTGGTTTACTTGGGCCACCTTGTAGGTGGAGGCCAAGTTCAGCCACTCCAACCCAAGATCCAGACTATTCTGGACTGGGTAGCTCCAAAAACCCAGACTCAAGTCAGGGCATTCCTTGGCTTGACTGGGTATTACAGGAGGTTTGTGAAGGGATATGGATCCATTGTGACAGCCCTCACTGAACTCACCTCCAAGAAAATGCCCAAGAAAGTGAACTGGACTGTGGAATGCCAACAGGCCTTTGACACCCTGAAACAAGCAATGTGCTCAGCACCAGTTCTAAAAGCTCCAGATTATTCTAAGCAGTTCATTGTGCAGACTGATGCCTCTGAACATGGGATAGGGGCAGTTTTGTCCCAAACAAATGATGATGGCCTTGACCAGCCTGTTGCTTTCATTAGCAGGAGGTTACTCCCCAGGGAGCAGCGTTGGAGTGCCATTGAGAGGGAGGCCTTTGCTGTGGTTTGGTCCCTGAAGAAGCTGAGACCATACCTCTTTGGGACTCACTTCCTAGTTCAAACTGACCACAGACCTCTCAAATGGCTGATGCAAATGAAAGGTGAAAATCCTAAACTGTTGAGGTGGTCCATCTCCCTACAGGGAATGGACTTTATAGTGGAACACAGACCTGGGACTGCCCATGCCAATGCAGATGGCCTTTCCAGGTTCTTCCACTTAGAAAATGAAGACTCTCTTGGGAAAGGTTAGTCTCATCCTCTTTCGTTTGGGGGGGGGGTTGTGTAAGGAAATGCCTCCTTGGCATGGTTGCCCCCTGACTTTTTGCCTTTGCTGATGCTATGTTTACAATTGAAAGTGTGCTGAGGCCTGCTAACCAGGCCCCAGCACCAGTGTTCTTTCCCTAACCTGTACTTTTGTATCCACAATTGGCAGACCCTGGCATCCAGATAAGTCCCTTGTAACTGGTACTTCTAGTACCAAGGGCCCTGATGCCAAGGAAGGTCTCTAAGGGCTGCAGCATGTCTTATGCCACCCTGGAGACCTCTCACTCAGCACAGACACACTGCTTGCCAGCTTGTGTGTGCTAGTGAGGACAAAACGAGTAAGTCGACATGGCACTCCCCTCAGGGTGCCATGCCAGCCTCTCACTGCCTATGCAGTATAGGTAAGACACCCCTCTAGCAGGCCTTACAGCCCTAAGGCAGGGTGCACTATACCATAGGTGAGGGTACCAGTGCATGAGCATGGTACCCCTACAGTGTCTAAACAAAACCTTAGACATTGTAAGTGCAGGGTAGCCATAAGAGTATATGGTCTGGGAGTCTGTCAAACACGAACTCCACAGCACCATAATGGCTACACTGAAAACTGGGAAGTTTGGTATCAAACTTCTCAGCACAATAAATGCACACTGATGCCAGTGTACATTTTATTGTAAAATACACCACAGAGGGCACCTTAGAGGTGCCCCCTGAAACTTAACCGACTGTCTGTGTAGGCTGACTAGTTCCAGCAGCCTGCCACACCAGAGACATGTTGCTGGCCCCATGGGGAGAGTGCCTTTGTCACTATGAGGCCAGTAACAAAGCCTGCACTGGGTGGAGATGCTAACACCTCCCCCAGGCAGGAGCTGTGACACCTGGCGGTGAGCCTCAAAGGCTCACCCCTTTGTCACAGCCCAGCAGGGCACTCCCGCTTAGTGGAGTTGCCCGCCCCCTCCGGCCACGGCCCCCACTTTTGGCGGCAAGGCTGGAGGGAACAAAGAAAGCAACAAGGAGGAGTCACTGGCCAGTCAGGACAGCCCCTAAGGTGTCCTGAGCTGAAGTGACTCTAACTTTTAGAAATCCTCCATCTTGCAGATGGAGGATTCCCCCAATAGGGTTAGGATTGTGACCCCCTCCCCTTGGGAGGAGGCACAAAGAGGGTGTACCCACCCTCAGGGCTAGTAGCCATTGGCTACTAACCCCCCAGACCTAAACACGCCCTTAAATTTAGTATTTAAGGGCTACCCTGAACCCTAGAAAATTAGATTCCTGCAACTACAAGAAGAAGGACTGCCTAGCTGAAAACCCCTGCAGAGGAAGACCAGAAGACGACAACTGCCTTGGCTCCAGAAACTCACCGGCCTGTCTCCTGCCTTCCAAAGATCCTGCTCCAGCGACGCCTTCCAAAGGGACCAGCGACCTCGACATCCTCTGAGGACTGCCCCTGCTTCGAAAAGACAAGAAACTCCCGAGGACAGCGGACCTGCTCCAAGAAAAGCTGCAACTTTGTTTCCAGCAGCTTTAAAGAACCCTGCAAGCTCCCCGCAAGAAGCGTGAGACTTGCAACACTGCACCCGGCGACCCCGACTCGGCTGGTGGCGATCCAACACCTCAGGAGGGACCCCAGGACTACTCTAAGACTGTGAGTACAAAAACCTGTCCCCCCTGAGCCCCCACAGCGCCGTCTGCAGAGGGAATCCCGAGGCTTCCCCTGACCGCGACTCTTTGAATCCTAAGTCCCGACACCTGGGAGAGACCCTGCACCCGCAGCCCCCAGGACCTGAAGGACCGGACTTTCACTGGAGGAGTGACCCCCAGGAGTCCCTCTCCCTTGACCAAGTGGAGGTTTCCCCGAGGAACCCCCCCCTTGCCTGCCTGCAGCGCTGAAGAGATCCCTAGATCTCCCATTGACTTCCATTACAAACCCGACGCTTGTTTCTACACTGCACCCGGCCGCCCCCGCGCTGCTGAGGGTGAAATTTCTGTGTGGGCTTGTGTCCCCCCCCGGTGCCCTACAAAACCCCCCTGGTCTGCCCTCCGAAGACGCGGGTACTTACCTGCAAGCAGACCGGAACCGGGGCACCCCCTTCTCTCCATTCTAGCCTATGTGTTTTGGGCACCACTTTGAACTCTGCACCTGACCGGCCCTGAGCTGCTGGTGTGGTGACTTTGGGGTTGCTCTGAACCCCCAACGGTGGGCTACCTTGGACCAAGAACTGAACCCTGTAAGTGTCTTACTTACCTGGTAAAACTAACAAAAACTTACCTCCCCCAGGAACTGTGAAAATTGCACTGTGTCCACTTTTAAAACAGCTATTTGTGAATAACTTGAAAAGTATACATGCAATTTTGATGATTTGAAGTTCCTAAAGTACTTACCTGCAATACCTTTCGAATGAGATATTACATGTAGAATTTGAACCTGTGGTTCTTAAAATAAACTAAGAAAATATATTTTTCTATACAAAAACCTATTGGCTGGATTTGTCTCTGAGTGTGTGTACCTCATTTATTGTCTATGTGTATGTACAACAAATGCTTAACACTACTCCTTGGATAAGCCTACTGCTCGACCACACTACCACAAAATAGAGCATTAGTATTATCTATTTTTACCACTATTTTACCTCTAAGGGGAACCCTTGGACTCTGTGCATACTATTCCTTACTTTGAAATAGCACATACAGAGCCAACTTCCTACACCATGTGTAGATAGTAAATTCAGTTTTGTGTTTACCATCTGTTTGGGGTAATAGTAAACCATACTTGTGGCAGACTGGGTTACATAGTGTAATGTGAAGAGAGGTTTATGTTCTATGGCTCTAATCTCACCATTTTGGATGTATCTAAGGTACTTCTTAGCTATTCAGTCTTCATATCTTCTCATTACTACATCTCTCTTCTGGCTCTCTTCACAAGCCAATCTCCCACCTGTCTTGAACGCATCTCAAGTGCTTGCTCCTTTTTCTGTGTTATTCTGTTACGTTCTCTATCTGCCTCTCTTTTTCTTTGTTGACTCACGACTGTCATTGCAATCATTACTTTGCTCGCTTGCTTCCTCCATTTAAGGTCTTGCTTCTGTACCTGTGCCCCTTGCTCGGTCGACCCCCCCCCGAGGCTCTCCACCAATGGCAGAACACACCATGATGGGGCCAGGAAGTAGAATTTGGTAAGGGGGGTCCTTCAGACCTCTGTAATGTGCAGATTTTCCTAGGCTTTAAAATGAACAGGTACTCCTGAAAGGGGATAGGCTTCTGTACCACAGGATCCTGTGTTATGCCCCTGCCGTCCCCTTCATTTTACACTTGCTCTGTGAATTAATCTTACAAAGGTACTTTTCTCTGTACATTGGATTAGTCCAAGGCACTGTTTTCCATTTGCATGCCATAAAGTACAGTATTTCACTCCACTCTGTTTTTGCACAAGATGTGTCTTATCTGTCATTCTTTAGAAGGAGCTGACCTGATTTGTAAAGCTTACACTTTAATACTTATTTATAGTTCTTTTTCCTCTCTTAAAATCCACCCCCAGCTGCCCAGTACACAGTGGGAAGTTGAAGGCTGGGCCTCCTTTTGACCCAGCATGCAGCTCCTCTGATCTTATTACTTTTGGAAGGTTTTGATTTACCTTCTTTAGCACGTTATGCAGTTAGTGCACAACTCTTCTCTTGCACTGCTTTGTTTTATCTGTACTTATGTTCTCACACATTGCTGCATTTTAAAACACTTCTTGTGCTACCCCCATTTTTTGCACTACGTTCTGTTTCACAGCAACACCTGCACATATTTGCTTACTTTTCTCCCCCATCTTGCACTGTTCTACTTTTTCAAGACATGCTCAAGAATGCTCCCTTTTCTTCCATTTGTTCTGCTATCTTCTTGTAGCGTTTTTTATTTACTGATCTCTCACACACACTTGGATAGCTCCTTTTTCCGGCATCATTCTTCAGGTTTGCTTGTGTTTTATTAACTCTTTTATTATAACTCAATTGTTTTTTAATCTAATAACTCTCTAATGGATCACTGACCTTTATGGATACTCTTTCCTGCTGGAGTCCTTTCTTCACATTCTGTGTTTTTGCATGACTCTAACTGCCTTATTCTTCCTTTTTTGTTATTAACCTGCACATAATCTTCTGCATAGCTCATTTTTGTGGTTTATACTAAATTACTTTTTGTGTTTCTCTTTTTCCCTGCCTTTTTAAATGCATTGTCTCTTAGAGGGCAGCATTTTGAGAACAGGCAATGTGTCTAAGGATACAGCACACCTTTAAGTGATATCTTTCTGCCTTAAAACAGGTGTAGCTCCATTTAGTGGTGCCACTACAGGCACAGGCGGCAGAATACGAGATGTTCAGTCAACAGGCCAAGGTGCTTATGTCATCGCAGGCACTGCTGGATACTGCTTTGGCAATCTACTCATACCAGGTAGGTGGTATGTGTGTTTGTTTCTAAAGCCGAGTAGATAAAGTTGACATGTAAAAGTAGGCAGATTAAACAAAAAGTCGGTGGAAGAGTGGGTATTGGGGTTGAATGCAATGTTAGGATTCATATGCTCTTAGGTGATATTTTATTAGCTGGGCAGCATCTCTCCAGAGTTCGCACCTTCCCTTTATCTTCATTACTAAGACTTCCGGCTGTTCTGTTTCCTTATTTAGACTATTTCATCTTCTTTTAACACTTTTGCATTGTCTCTCATTTATTTTTGGCTTTGATAAATGTGTTTTTCTTCGTAACTTCCTCCCTTCCCTTAAACTTCCAGGTTATGAGCTTCCATGGGAAGATCCATCATTCGAGTATCCCAGGAACTTCGCTCGTCCACTGGAGGTGGCTATTGAGGCCAGTAATGGAGCGTCAGACTATGGAAACAAATTTGGAGAGCCTGTCCTGGCAGGTAATACCTAGTATAGCAGTTGATAGTGTGGTGGTTGGTGACAATTTAGGATTGTATGCCAGAGCCAGCGCTCTCAAGCTAGGATAAAGGCTAGTTCATGTGAGCTCATGAGGTTTTAGGTAGACAGAGGAACTAATATGGTCCTACTTTAAATTTTTAAATTTTGACTTTCCAGAGAATTTTGAACTGCCTGACCAGTTAATCAACTAGATGACACAGCCTTCTGAACATCATTTTGAGACTGTGGATATCTGTTCCTTTAGCAGGCAATCTTAATTCATTTTACTAAATGTACCAGTGCATATATACCCTTTGGTTACTGTTCCAGTAAATGTTAGTCATCGGATTTACTGTTACATTAATCCAGCTGAATCAATCCAGTAGGGTTATATTTCAGTAATCAACCAAAGCAATATGATTGTCACTCTAAAGATTTGGTACCACAGATTCTCATGCAAAACATCCAACATCATCTGTGGAATTCCGCAGTGATTATTCTTGCACCAGTACTCTCCAACAACTTCATTACCCTATTGGCCCACATGATAGAAAGTCAGAATGTCATGTTCCAGGCATGTGTGGCTGTAGATACACATGCTTAGCATAATTCACTATTTAGTGTTGGACTCGGAAGTGTTCAGATTTTTTCGTTTAAGGAAGTCTTTCGAGTCACGAGTGGTGTCTCCTCATCTTACTGGTAATGCACATGGGCATCAACTCCATTGTTAGATTGTTTTCCTCCACCATCGGATTTGGACGTCTGCTTCTTGGCATCGTCATTTCCTACTTTAGGCCTACTGTTGGTACTGTTATTGATCATGGTTAGTATTCAATCCCTCATTGATCGTTCACCAACATCTGTCTTTATTGGGCCATTTGGGCCTCACACTTCGGGCTGTACTTATACATCAATAACATCCTCACATGTCCATTTGGTGCTGGAACTGACTCCCCTTCGGATCTGCCCTCGCTGTCATGCCAGGTTTCACACGTACTGACCAACATCAGGTGTGTAACTTTTGCCTTTCTCTGACTATCTAGAAGATGCCTTGGAAGCCTGCAAATCTTCAGGCCCAAGAAAACTTTGAGAGATCAACGATTCAAGATGTCTTGATGCCTCGCTGATGACGTGCCAGACATCTTCCTATCGGATGAACTTCAGAAGGAAGACTACGCACAGAGTTTGGCAGCAGATGAGGGCACCTTCTCCTACTAGGACAGCTTGTAGTCCCAGCTCAAGATGCACTATTTCACACTGTGACAACCTGTAAATACAAGCACATCCCCCCCCTAACCCCAAACACCCACCCTGACCCCAGCAAGCCATCCCCAAGGGCTGACCAAAGGCTTTTGCTAGGCCACCACTGCCTTTGGCCCATGATTGGCACTAAAAAGCTGCATCTGAAACATCCAGCCCTGCCTCAGTGCCGAAAAGACAGCAGAAGACACATTCTCCCTTGCTGACTCCCGCACCTTCAAAGTTGAGCCGAACAGTTGAGTCCCTTAGTTGCCACCTGCAGCCTGTTTCTTTAGGGACCGAGAACCGTGAGAGTCATCAGCAGCACAACCCTGCCAGACAAAGCACCACTGCACACAAACCTCCCAGCCTGAATTTGAGTGGACTGATGGTGGCCCTGCATGCAAAAGACCTAAGCGCCTGTTTGGGTTCAACCAGACTGCCCCCAGTCACCGTTTGCAGCCTCTGTCACAGGACTGTTTCCCATTGAAGTGATCGGGGCACCCACTGGCGAAAAGCACCTCTGCATCCGGACGCCCCAGTGCCTCCTAGGGTGACCTGTTGGTGCTGCCTTGGCCCTTGCCCCTTACTCACCTTAAGTCCCTTAAAACAGTTCTGTAACTTTGCTAAGTAACCCTATGCAGTATATGTTTATTCCTCATAGGATAACATTGTCGCTTAAAGCCTGCAGTGTATTTTACTGTGATCCCATGATCATGCCCTTCAATGTCTTGTTGAACCTTTCAACAACTCCACTGGTTTGTGGCTGGAAGGTCGCGGTGATCTTGTAGGTCACCCCACTCTCATTCCACATGTGTTTCAGGTAAGCTGACATGAATTTGGCACCTTTGTCAGAAACCACCTTCTTAAGAAACCCTTCCCTGGTAAAGATACTGATGAGGGCTTTGGCTACTTCAGGGGCTGTAGTAGACTGAAGGGGAGTTGCTTCAGGATACCTGGTAGCATGATCCACTACTATTAGCATACTACATGTATATATTAGTTTCCTGTGGCTGTGGGTGGTTCAAGTGGACCCAATATGTCCACACCAACTGTTTCAAAGGGAACCCCAACCACTGGTCGTAGAATTAGGGGAGCTTGTGGGTTGTCACCTGCATTTACCGCATGTTTGGCAGGTGACACAGGAACTGCAAAACCCCTTCACCTTGTGACATGTTGGGCCAGTAGAAAGGGCTGAAAACCTATTGTAAGTTTTAGTTTGGCCTAGATGCCCAGCTAGGGGGCTGTCATATACTAGTGTGAGGATAAATTCCCTGAACTGCTGAGGCACAACCACTTGCCTGGTGGCACCAGGTTTGGGTTCTCTGGCCTCAGTGTACAGGAGCCTCTCCCAAAAGACCCCATGGGAGCCACTGACATCTCCATTTCCCATGCAGCAGCTTGCTGCCCCAGGCCTTCAAGTGGAACAGGATCGCTGTCCCTGGCACAGCTGGTCCCTAGAGGCTCCCCCTGGGCACAAGAGCTCTACCTGGTAAGGATCAAGTTCCATGGGCTCAGTTCCCTCAGAGGAGGTTAAGACTTCTTCTTGAGAAGAGGAGTCTTATGCTTTTTGCTCTACAGAAGCTGGTTCTCCAGTCTTCTTACCCTTTCTCTTGGAAGGTTGGACCATTATTCCAGGCGTCGAGACTTCTTTTTCACCCAGTGCTTGGCTTTTTGCTCTAGTCTTCACACACACTACCTCGAGGATTCCCAGCATGGCTGCATGGGTTTTGAGTTCTACCTCAGCCCAAGCCGAGGACTCCAGGTCATTCCCCAGCAGATATTCAACTGGGATTGCAGAAGAGACCACTACCCATTTCAGGCCAGTAATCCCTCCGTATTCTAAGGTCACCATAGCCATGGATGGACCTTAGTTACATTGTCAACATTGGTGACTGGATAAGTCTGTCCAGCCAGATACTGTCCTGGGGAAACCTTTTTTTCTGTCACCATAGTGACACTGGCACCTGTATCCCTCAGGGCTTCTAACTTAGTCCCATTAATCAAGGGATGCTGTCTGTATTTGTTCTTATTAGGGGGGCAGACATCAAGAGTGGCAACATTTACCCCACCCTCAGAGACCAAAGTTTCTTCAATGTGGACCCTGCTTTGCTCAGAGCACACTGTTGATCCCACCTGGAGACTGGCTATACCAGTACTTACTGGAGCAGGGCTACATGAATTAAATTTGGGACAGACCAAGTTTCCAGTTTGGTGTCCATTCTGTTTACAGTTGTGACACCAGGCCTTTTTGGGATCAAAGTTTTTCCCCTTGTACCCATGTGAGGACTGTAAAGCGGCTCGGGCCCACCCTCCTGTGCAGGTTTTTGGGGCCCCTGAGAAGTCTCTTTGTTTTTGCCTTAGGTTTCTCACCACCCTCTCCCTGGGGAGGCTTCGTACCCCTTTTGTTTGGGGTTCCCCCAGTGGAAGTCTTGGTCACCCTAGTCTTGACCCAATAGTCTGCCTTCTTTCCCTTTTCTTGGCGAGAAATTGGACCTAAGTCTACCAGATATTATGCATCTTTTCATTGAAGCAGTTCCTCAAATGTGTTTTTTCATAAACAAGTTATAAAGCCCATCATAGTTGTAAGGAAATGCCTCCTTGGCATGGTTACCCCCTGACTTTTTGCCTTTGCTGATGCTATGTTTTGAATTGAAAGTGTGCTGAGGTCTGCTAACCAGGCCCCAGCACCAGTGTTCTTTCCCTAACCTGTACTTTTGATTCCACAATTGGCACCCCCTGGCATCCAGATAAGTCCCTTGTAACTGGTACCTCTGGTACCAAGGGCCCTGATGCCAGGGAAGGTCTCTAAGGGCTGCAGCATGTATTATGCCACCCTAGAGACCCCTCACTCAGCACAGACACACTGCTTACCAGCTTGTGTGTGCTAGTGAGAACAAAATGAATAAGTCGACATGGCACTCCCCTCAGGGTGCCCTGCCAGCCTCTCACTGCCTATGCAGTATAGGTAAGACACCCCTCTAGCAGGCCTTACAGCCCTAAGGCAGGGTGCACTATACCATAGGTGAGGGTACCAGTGCATGAGCACTGTGCCCCTACAGTGTCTAAGCAAAACCTTAGACATTGTAAGTGCAGGGTAGCCCTAAGAGTATATGGTATGGGAGTCTGTTTTACACGAACTCCACAGCACCATAATGGCTACACTGAAAACTGGGAAGTTTGGTATCAAACTTCTCAGCACAATAAATGCACACTGATGCCAGTGTACATTTTATTGTAAAATACACCACAGAGGGCACCTTAGAGGTGCCCCCTGAAACTTAACCGACTATCTGTGTAGGCTGACTGGTTCCAGCAGCCTGCCACACTAGAGACATGTTGCTGGCCCCATGGGGAGAGTGCCTTTGTCACTCTGAGGCCAGTAACAAAGCCTGCACTGGGTGGAGATGCTAACACCTCTCCCAGGCAGGAGCTGTAACACCTGGCGGTGAGCCTCAAAGGCTCACCCCTTTGTCACAGCACCGCAGGACACTCCAGCTTAGTGGAGTTGCCCGCCCCCTCCGGCCACGGCCCCCACTTTTGGCGGCAAGGCTGGAGGAAACAAAGAAAGCAACAAGGAGGAGTCACTGGCCAGTCAGGACAGCCCCTAAGGTGTCCTGAGCTGAAGTGACTCTAACTTTTAGAAATCCTCCATCTTGCAGATGGAGGATTCCCCCAATAGGATCAGGGATGTGACCCCCTCCCCTTGGGAGGAGGCACAAAGAGGGTGTACTCACCCTCAGGGCTAGTAGCCATTGGCTACTAACCCCCAGACCTAAACACGCCCTTAAATTTAGTATTTAAGGGCTCACCCTGAACCTAGAAATTAGATTTCCTGCAGCTACAAGAAGAAGGACTGCCGAGCTGACAAACCCCTGCAGAAGAAGAACAGAAGACACCAACTGCCTTGGCCCCAGACTTACCGGCCTGTCTCCTGCCTTCCAAAGAAACCTGCTCCAGCGACGCTTTCCAAGGGACCAGCGACCTCTGAATCCTCTGAGGACTGCCCTGCTTCGAAAAAGACAAGAAACTCCCGAGGACAGCGGCACTGCTCCAAAAGAACTGCAACTTTGTTACAAGGAGCAGATTTAAAGACCCCTGCAACTCCCCGCAAGAAGCGTGAGACTTGCAACACTGCACCCGGCGACCCCGACTCGACTGGTGGAGAACAACCAACTCAGGGAGGACCCTCCGGCGACTCTACGACTGTGAGTAACCAAAGTTGTCCCCCCTGAGCCCCCACAGCGACGCCTGCAGAGGGAATCCCCAGGCTTCCCCCTGACCGCGACGGTCTGAACTCCATTTCCCGACGGCTGGAAAAGACCCTGCACCCGCAGCCCCCAGCCCCTAAAGAAACTGAACTTCTGTGCAGGAGTGACCCCCAGGAGGCCCTCTCCCTTGCCCAGGTGGTGGCTACCCCGAGGAGCCCCCCCCTTGCCTACCTGCATCGCTGAAGAGACCCCTTGGTCTCCCATTGAAACCTGAAGGAAACCCGACGCGTGTTTGCACACTGCACCCGGCCGCCCCCGCGCTGCTGAGGGTGTACTTTTTGTGCTGACTTGTGTCCCCCCCCCCCGGTGCCCTACAAAACCCCCCTGGTCTGCCCTCCGAAGACGCGGGTACTTACCTGCTGGCAGACTGGAACCGGGGCACCCCCTTCTCTCCATTATAGCCTATGTGTTTTGGGCACCTCTTTAACCTTTGCACCTGACCGGCCCTGAGCTGCTGGTGTGATAACTTTGGGGTTGCTCTGAACCCCCAACGGTGGGCTACCTTGGACCAAAAACTCAAACCTGTAAGTGACTTACTTACCTGTGAAAACTAACAATAACTTACCTCCCCCAGGAACTGTGAAAATTGCACTGTGTCCACTTTTAAAACAGCTTATTGTGTTTTATGTAAAAAGTATACATGCTAAAGTAATGATTCAAAGTTCCTAGAGTACTTACCTGCAATACCTTTTAAAAGAGCTATTACATGTAAAATTTGAACCTGTGGTTCTTAAAATAAACTACGAAAATATATTTTTCTATAACAAAACCTATTGGCTGGATTTGTCTCTGAGTGTGTGTACCTCATTTATTGTCTATGTGTATGTACAACAAATGCTTAACACTACTCCTTGGATAAGCCTACTGCTCGACCACACTACCACAAAATAGAGCATTAGTATTATCTCTTTTTGCCACTATCTTACCTCTAAGGGGAACCCTTGGACTCTGTGCATGCTATTCCTTACTTTGAAATAGCACATACAGAGCTAACTTCCTACATTGGTGGATCAGCGGTGGGGTACAAGACTTTGCATTTGCTGGACTACTCAGCCAATACCTGATCACACGACAAATTCCAAAATTGTCATTAGAAATTGATTTTTGCAATTTGAAAAGTTTTCTAAATTCTTTAACCTCTTCTGTGCCTTGGACGAGATCATCTCGTCCAAGGCTACAGTTCCCCTGTGCCTTGGACGAGATCATCTCGTCCATGGCACAGGGGAACTTGGGGGCGCGCTAGCGCGCCCCCCGTGCACCCCCCTTCCCCCCCCAAGTCGGGGATGGAAGGGGAAGACCTTCCCCTTCCACCCCCGACCCCCCCACCCCCCCCTGTGACGTCAGCGCGCGCGCGCTGATGTGTCACAGGGGCCTCCCGCGTCGCGCTGGAAGCTCTGCTCTGCTCTGCTTCCAGCGCGATTGAAAAAGAAATGCAAAAGCATTTCTTTTTCAATCACTTGGGAGGCCCGGAGGGGCTTCAAAGGGAAGGAAAAGTATTTCCTTCCCTTTGAAGTCCCTCCGAGGGTTTCAAAAGCCGTATTGCTTGCAATCCGGCTTTTGAAACCCCACTAGACACCAGGGATTTTTTTTTTTTAAATTTAAATTGACAAAAGGGAGCGACCCCTTGGGCAAGGGTCGCTCCCAGGGGGGGCATTTTTTTGAAAAGGCCTTTTCTGCCACCCCTGGGGGCAGAAACCTCTAGGCACCAGGGCCCATTTTTTTTTTTTTTTTGTTTCATTTTTTTTTTATTGAGGTGGGGAGCGACCCCTTAGGCAAGGGTCGCTCCCCTTGGGGGAAAATTATATTTTGGCCATTTCTGCCCCCCTTGGGGGCAGATTGGCCTATTTTGATGAGGCCAATCTGCCCCCAAGGGGGGTAGAAACCACTAGACACCAGGGATTTTTTTATTTTTTTGTTATTGACAAAAGGTAGCGACCCCTTGGGCAAGGGTCGCTCCCAGGGGGGGCATATTTTCGGGAAGGCCTTTTCTGCCCCCCCTGGGGGCAGATCGGCCTACTATTAGGCCGATCTGCCCCCAGGGGGGGCAGAAACCTCTAGGCACCAGGGACCATTTTTTTTTGTTTTTTTTTTTTTGGTGGGGAGCGACCCCTTAGGCAAGGGTCGCTCCCCTTGGGGGAAAATTATATTTTGGCCATTTCTGCCCCCCTTGGGGGCAGATTGGCCTATTTTGATGAGGCCAATCTGCCCCCAAGGGGGGTAGAAACCACTAGACACCAGGGAGTTTTTTCTTTGCGTGAATTTCACGCAAAGGGAGCGACCCCTTAGGCAAGGGTCGCTCCCTGGGGGGGAGGGCAATTTATTTTAGGCCATTTCTGCCCCCCCTGGGGGCAGATCGGCCTATTATTAGGCCGATCTGCCCCCAGGGGGGGAAGAAACCTCTAGGCGCCAGGGCAAATGTTTTTTTTGTGTTTTTTTTTTTTGTTCTTTCTTTTTTTTTAGAGATGGGGAGCGACCCATCAGGCAAGGGTCGCTCCCCTGGGGGGCAAATTGTATTTAGACCATTTCTGCCCCCCTGGGGGCAGATTGGCCGATTTTAGGTCAATCTGCCCCCAAGGGGGCAGAAACCACTAGGCACCGGGGATTTGTTTTTTGGCGCCAATGTCACGCAGGGGGAGCGACCCCGTAGGCAAGGGTCGCTCCCGGGGGGGGGGGGGTTGGGGGGGCAAATTTATTTTAGGCCATTTCTGCCCCCCCGGGGGACAGATCGGCCTATTATTAGGCCGAACTGCCCCCCGGGGGGGGGGGGGGCACAACACTCTAGGCGCCAGGGCAATTTTTTTTTGGTGTTTTTATTTTTTGTTTTTTCTTTTTTTTAGAGATGGGGAGCGACCCATCAGGCACGGGTCGCTCCCCTGGGGGGGCAAATTGTATTTAGACCATTTCTGCCCCCCTGGGGGCAGATTGGCCAATTTTAGGTCAATCTGCCCCCAAGGGGGCAGAAACCACTAGGCACCGGGGATTTGTTTTTTGGCGCCAATGTCACGCAGGGGGAGCGACCCCGTAGGCAAGGGTCGCTCCCGGGGGGGGGGGGGTGGGGGTTGGGGGGGCAAATTTATTTTAGGCCATTTCTGCCCCCCCGGGGGACAGATCGGCCTATTATTAGGCCGAACTGCCCCCGGGGGGGGGGGGGGGGGGGCAGAACACTCTAGGCGCCAGGGCAATTTTTTTTTTGTGTTTTTATTTTTTGTTGTTTCTTTTTTTTAGAGATGGGGAGCGACCCATCAGGCAAGGGTCGCTCCCCTGGGGGGGCAAATTGTATTTAGACCATTTCTGCCCCCCTGGGGGCAGATTGGCCAATTTTAGGTCAATCTACCCTCAAGGGGGCAGAAACCACTAGGCACCGGGGATTTGTTTTTTGGTGCCAATGTCACGCAGGGGGAGCGACCCCGTAGGCAAGGGTCGCTCCCGGCGGGGGAGGGTGGGGGTTGGGGGGGCAAATTTATTTTAGGGCATTTCTGCCCCCCCCCCCCCGGGGCCGGCTGAGCTACAGGCCAAACACCACAGGTAGGCACCTTGCAAAAAACACCTCTGTTTTCTGTGAAAAAATATGTTGTGTCCACGTTGTGTTTTGGGCCATTTCCTTTTCTGGGCGCTAGGCCTACCCACAGAAGTGACGTACCATTTTTATCGAGAGACTTAGGGGAACGCTGGGTGGAAGGAAATTTGTGGCTCCTCTCAGATTCCAGAACTTTCTGTCACCGAAATGAGAGGAAAAAGTGTTTTTTGGGCCAAATTTTGCTGTTTGCAAAGGATTCTGGGTAACATAACCTGGTCAGAGCCCCGCAAGTCACCCCATCTTGGATTCCCGTGGGTTTCTAGTTTTCAAAAATGCACTGGTTTGCTAGGTTTCCTCAGGTGTCGGCTGAGCTACAGGCCAAAATCCACAGGTAGGCACTGCTTTTTATAAAAAAATGTGATGTGTCCACGTTGTGTTTTGGGCCCTTTCCTTTCGTGGGCGCTAGTCCTACCCACACAAGTGAGGTATCATTTTTATCGGGAGACTTGGGGGGGAACGCTGGGTAGAAGGAAATTTGTGGCTCCTCTCAGATTCCAGAACTTTCTGCCACAGAAATGTGAGTAACGTGTATTTTTAGCCAAATTTTGAGGTTTGCAAAGGATTCTGGGTAACAGAACCTGGTCCGAGCCCCGCAAGTCACCCCTCCTTGGATTCCCCTAGGTCTCTAGTTTTCAGAAATGCACAGGTTTGGTAGGTTTCCCTAGGTGCCGGCTGAGCTAGAGGCCAAAATCTACAGGTAGGCACTTCGCAAAAAACACCTGTTTTTTTCCCAAATTTAGGATGTGTCCACGTTGCGCTTTGGGGTGTTTCCTGTTGCCGGCGCTAGGCCTACCCACGCAAGTGAGGTATCATTTTTATCGGGAGACTTGGGGGAACGCTGGGTGGAAGGAAATTTGTAGCTTCCAGAACTTTCTGCCACAGAAATGTGAGGAACATGTGTTTTTTTTAGCCAAATTTTGAGGTTTGCAAAGGATTCTGGGTAACAGAACCTGGTCCGAGCCACACAAGTCACCCCTCCTTGGATTCCCCTAGGTCTCTAGTTTTCAGAAATGCATAGGTTTGGTAGGTTTCCCTAGGTGGCGGCTGAGCTAGAGGCCAAAATCTACAGGTAGTCACTTTGCTAAAAACAGCTCTGTTTTCTGTGATGTGTCCACGTTGTGTTTTGGGGCATATCCTGTCGCGGGCGCTAGGCCTACCCACACAAGTGAGGTCTCATTTTTATCGGGAGACGTGGGGGAACGCTGGGTGGAAGGAAATTTGTGGCTCCTCTCAGATTCCAGAACTTTCTGCCACAGAAATGTGAGGAACATGTGTTTTTTTAGCCAAATATTGAGGTTTGCAAAGGATTCTGGGTAACCGAACCTGGTCCGAGCCACACAAGTCACCCCTCCTTGGATTCCCCTAGGTCTCTAGTTTTCAGAAATGCACAGGTTTGGTAGGTTTCCCTAGGTGGCGGCTGAGCTAGAGGCCAAAATCTACAGGTAGTCACTTTGCTAAAAACAGCTCTGTTTTCTGTGATATGTCCACGTTGTGTTTTGGGGCATATCCTGTCGCGGGCGCTAGGCCTACCCACACAAGTGAGGTATCTTTTTTATCGGGAGACGTGGGGGAACGCTGGGTGGAAGGAAATTTGTGGCTCCTCTCAGATTCCAGAACTTTCTGCCACAGAAATGTGAGGAACATGTGTTTTTTTTTAGCCAAATTTTGAGGTTTGCAAAGGATTCTGGGTAACCGAACCTGGTCCGAGCCACACAAGTCACCCCTCCTTGGATTCCCCTAGGTCTCTAGTTTTCAGAAATGCACAGGTTTGGTAGGTTTCCCTAGGTGGCGGCTGAGCTAGAGGCCAAAATCTACAGGTAGTCACTTTGCTAAAAACAGCTCTGTTTTCTGTGATATGTCCACGTTGTGTTTTGGGGCATATCCTGTCGCGGGCGCTAGGCCTACCCACACAAGTGAGGTATCATTTTTATCGGGAGACGTGGGGGAACGCTGGGTGGAAGGAAATTTGTGGCTCCTCTCAGATTCCAGAACTTTCTGCCACAGAAATGTGAGGAACATGTGTTTTTTTTAGCCAAATTCTGAGGTTTGCAAAGGATTCTGGGTAACAGAACCTGGTCCGAGCCACACAAGTCACCCCTCCTTGGATTCCCCTAGGTCTCTAGTTTTCAGAAATGCACAGGTTTGGTAGGTTTCCCTAGGTGGCGGCTGAGCTAGAGGCCAAAATCTACAGGTAGTCACTTTGCTAAAAACAGCTCTGTTTTCTGTGATGTGTCCACGTTGTGTTTTGGGGCATATCCTGTCGCGGGCGCTAGGCCTACCCACACAAGTGAGGTATCATTTTTATCGGGAGACTTGGGGGAACATAGAATAGCAAAACAAGTGTTATTGCCCCTTGTCTTTCTCTACATTTATTCCTTCCAAATATAGGGGTGTGTGTATAAAAGACATCTATTTGAGAAATTCCATGTAATTCACGTGCTACTATGGTCACCCCGGAATTCAGAGATGTGCAAATAACCACTGCTCCTCAACACCTTATCTTGTGCCCTTTTTGGAAATGCAAAGGTTTTCTTGATAGCTATTTTTTACTCCTTATATTTCAGCAAATGAATTACTGTATACCCAGTATAGAATGAAAACGCACTGCAGGGTGCAGCTCATTTATTGGCTCTGTGTTCCTCGGGTTCTTGATGAACCTACAAACCCTATATATCCCCGCAACCAGAGGAGTCCAGCAGACGTAACGGTATATTGCTTTCGATAATCTGACATTGCAGGGAAAAGTTACAGAGTAAAAAGTAGAGAAAAATTGATGGTTTTTTCACCTCAATTTCAATATTTTTCTTTTTCAGCTGTTATTTTCTGTAGGAAACCCTTGTAGGATCTACACAAATGACCCCTTGCTGAATTCAGAATGTTGTCTACTTTTCAGAAATGTTTAGGTTTCTGGGATCCAGCATTGGTTTCATGACCATTCCTGTCACTGACTGGAAGGAGGCTGAAAGCACAAAAAATTGCACAAATGGGGTATGCCCCAGTAAAATGCCAAAATTGTGTTGAAAAATTGGGTTTTCGGATTCAAGTCTGCCTGTTCCTGAAAGCTGGGAAGCTGCTGAGTTTAGCACCGCAAACCCTTTGTTGATGCCATTTTCAGGGGAAAAACCACAAGCCTTCTTCTGCAGCCCCTTTTTCCAATTTTTTTGAAATTTTCACTGTATTTTGGCCAATTTCTTGGCCTCCTTCAGGGGAACCCACAAAGTCTGGGTACCTTTAGAATCCCTAGGATGTTGGAAAAAAAGGATGCAAATTTGGCTTGGTTAGCTTATGTGGACAAAAAGTTATGAGGGCCTAAGCGCGAACTGCCCCAAATAGGCAAAAAAAGGCCTGGCACAGGAGGGGGAAAAGGCCTGGCAGCGAAGGGGTTAAAGTCCTGCTAGGGCCTTGTGTTAGTCCCTGTTAGCATTTCTTTTAGAGTTTAAAAGTTTGTAAAAGTTTGAATTAGATTCTAGAACTAGTTTTAGATTCTTAAAAGCATTCCAACTTTTAGAAGAATAATGTCTAGTACAGAGATGAATGTGGTGGAACTCGACACCACACCTTACCTCCATCTCCAGATGAAAGAGCTAAGGTCACTCTGTAACATAAGAAAAATAACAATGGGCTCCAGACCTACCAAAGTACAGCTCCAGGAGCTGTTGGCAGAGTATGATAGAGCCAACCCCTCTGTGGATAACACAGAGGAGGATGATAGTGACTACAGTTACGACACCAGGCCTTTTTGGGATCAAAGTTTTTACCCTTGTACACAGAATTGTTTTGTGAAGAGGCTCTGGGCCCACCCTCCTGTGCAGGTTTTTGGGTGCCTGTAGAAGACTCTTTACTATCTTTGTTTTTGGCTGTCTCACCACCTTTCCCCTGGGGAGGTTTTGTGACCCCTTTCTTTTGGTCACCCCCTGTGGAGGTTTTGGACACCCTAGTCTTGATCCAATGGTCCGCCTTCTTTCCCAATTCTTGGGGAGAAATTGGTCCTAGGTCCACCAGATGCTGATGCAGTTTATCATTGAAACAATTACTTAATAGGTGTTCTTTCACAAATAAATTGTACAGCCCATCATAATCATTTACACCATTTACACCATTGCCTTGAATCCAACCATCTAGTGTAGAGTAGTCTACAAAGTCAACCCAGGTCTGGCTCGAGGATTTTTGAGCCCCCCTGAATCTAATCCTATACTCCTCAGTGGAGAATCCAAAGCCCTCAATCAGGGTACCCTTCATGAGGTCATAAGATTCTGCATCTTTTCCAGAGAGTGTGAGGAGTCTATCCCTACACTTTCCTGTGAACATTTCCCAAAGGAGAGCCCCCCAGTGAGATCTGTTCACTTTTCTGGTTACACAAGCCCTCTCAAAAGCTGTGAACCATTTGGTGATGTCATCACCATCTTCATATTTAGTTACAATCCCTTTAGGGATTTTCAACATGTCGGGAGAATCTCTGACCCTATTTATGTTGCTGCCACCATTGATGGGTCCTAGGCCCATCTCTTGTCTTTCCCTTTCTATGGCTAGGATCTGTCTTTCCAAAGCCAATCTTTTGGCCATCCTGGCTAACTGGATGTCCTCTTCACTGGAGTTATCCTCAGTGATTTCAGAGTTGTTGGTCCCTCCTGTGAGGGAACCTGCATCTCTGACTATTATTTGTGGAGTCAGGGCTTGAGAAGCCCTGTTCTCCCTAAGTAGGACTGGAGGGGGGGAATTTCCCTCCAAGTCACTATCTTCATCCTCTGTGTTGCCATCCTCCGAGGGGTTGGCTTTTTCAAACTCTGCCAAAAGCTCCTGGAGCTGTACTTTGGTAGGTTTGGAGCCCATTGCTATTTTCTTTAGTTTACAGAGTGACCTTAGCTCTCTCATCTGTAGATGGAGGTAAGGTGTGGTGTCGAGTTCCACCACATTCACATCTGTGCTAGACATTATGCTTCTAAAAGTTGGAATACTTTTTAAGAATCTAAAACTGGTTCTAGAATCTAATTCAAACTTTTACAAACTTTTAAACTCTAAAAGAAATGCTAACAGGGACTAACACAAGGCCCTAGCAGGACTTTAAAGAATTTAGAAAACTTTTCAAATTGCAAAAATCAATTTCTAATGACAATTTTGGAATTTGTCGTGTGATCAGGTATTGGCTGAGTAGTCCAGCAAATGCAAAGTCTTGTACCCCACCGCTGATCCACCAATGTAGGAAGTTGGCTCTGTATGTGCTATTTCAAAGTAAGGAATAGCATGCACAGAGTCCAACGGTTCCCCTTAGAGGTAAAATAGTGGTAAAAATAGATAATACTAATGCTCTATTTTGTGGTAGTGTTGTCGAGCAGTAGGCTTATCCAAGGAGTAGTGTTAAGCATTTGTTGCACATACACATAGACAATAAATGAGGTACACACACTCAGAGACAAATCCAGCCAATAGGTTTTGTATAGAAAAATATATTTTCTTAGTTTATTTTAAGAACCACAGGTTCAAATTTAACATGTAATATCTTGTTTGAACGGTATTGCAGGTAAGTACATTAGGAACTTTGAATCATTTCAATTGCATGTATACTTTTCAAGTTATTCACAAATAGCTACTTTAAAAGTGGACACAGTGCAATTTTCACAGTTCCTGGAGGGGGGAAGTTTTTGTTAGTTTTACCAGGTAAGTAAGACACTTACAGGGTTCAGTTCTTGGTCCAAGGTAGCCCACCGTTGGGGGTTCAGAGCAACCCCAAAGTTACCACACCAGCAGCTCAGGGCCGGTCAGGTGCAGAGTTCAAAGTGGTGCCCAAAACGCATAGGCTTCAATGGAGAGAAGGGGGTGCCCCGGTCTGCTTGCAGGTAAGTACCCGCGTCTTCGGAGGGCAGACCAGGGGGGTATTGTAGGGCACCGGGGGGGACACAAGCCCACACAGAAATTTCACCCTCAGCGGCGCGGGGGCGGCCGGTTGCAGTGTTAGAACAAGCGTCGGGTTCGCAATGGAAGTCAATGAGAGATCAAGGGATCTCTTCAGCGCTGCAGGCAGGCAAGGGGGGGCTTCCTCGGGGAAACCTCCACTTGGGCATGGGAGAGGGACTCCTGGGGGGGGGGTCACTCCTGCAGTGAAAGTCCGGTCCTTCAGGTCCTGGGGGCTGCGGGTGCAGGGTCTTTTCCAGGCGTCGGGACTTAGGTTTCAGAGAGTCGCGGTCAGGGGAAGCCTCGGGATTCCCTCTGCAGGCGGCGCTGTGGGGGCTCAGGGGGGACAGGTTTTGGTACTCACAGTCGTAGAGTAGTCCGGGGGTCCTCCCTGAGGGGTTGGTTCTCCACCAGCCGAGTCGGGGTCGCCGGGTGCAGTGTTGCAAGTCTCACGCTTCTTGCGGGGAGATTGCAGGGTTCTTTAAAGCTGCTCCTTTGGATAAAGTTGCAGTCTTTTTGGAGCAGGTCCGCTGTCCTCGGGAGTTTCTTGTCGTCGTCGAAGCAGGGCAGTCCTCAGAGGATTCAGAGTTCGCTGGTCCCTTTGGAAGGCGTCGCTGGAGCAGAGTTCTTTGGAAGGCAGGAGACAGGCCGGTGAGTTTCTGGAGCCAAGGCAGTTGTTGTCTTCTGGTCTTCCTCTGCAGGGGTTTTCAGCTAGGCAGTCCTTCTTGTTGTTGTTGCAGGAATCTAATTTTCTAGGGTTCAGGGTAGCCCTTAAATACAAAATTTAAGGGCGTGTTTAGGTCTGGGGGGTTAGTAGCCAATGGCTACTAGCCCTGAGGGTGGGTACACCCTCTTTGTGCCTCCTCCCAAGGGGAGGGGGTCACAATCCTAACCCTATTGGGGGAATCCTCCATCTGCAAGATGGAGGATTTCTAAAAGTTAGTCACCTCAGCTCAGGACACCTTAGGGGCTGTCCTGACTGGCCAGTGACTCCTCCTTGTTATTCTCATTATTTTCTCCGGCCTTGCCGCCAAAAGTGGGGGCCGGGGCCGGAGGGGGCGGGCAACTCCACTAGCTGGAGTGTCCTGCGGTGCTGTGACAAAGGGGTGAGCCTTTGAGGCTCACCGCCAGGTGTTACAGCTCCTGCCTGGGGGAGGTGTTAGCATCTCCACCCAGTGGAGGCTTTGTTACTGGCCTCAGAGTGACAAAGGCACTCTCCCCATGGGGCCAGCAACATGTCTCTAGTGTGGCAGGCTGCTGGAACTAGTCAGCCTACACAGACAGTCGGTTAAGTTTCAGGGGGCACCTCTAAGGTGCCCTCTGGGGTGTATTTTGCAATAAAATGTACACTGGCATCAGTGTGCATTTATTGTGCTGAGAAGTTTGATACCAAACTTCCCAGTTTTCAGTGTAGCCATTATGGTGCTGTGGAGTTCGTGTTTGACAAACTCCCAGACCATATACTCTTATGGCTACCCTGCACTTACAATGTCTAAGGTTTTGTTTAGACACTGTAGGGGTACCATGCTCATGCACTGGTACCCTCACCTATGGTATAGTGCACCCTGCCTTAGGGCTGTAAGGCCTGCTAGAGGGGTGACTGACCTATACTTGCATAGGCAGTGAGAGGCTGGCATGGCACCCTGAGGGGAGTGCCATGTCGACTTACTCGTTTTGTTCTCACTAGCACACACAAGCTGGCAAGCAGTGTGTCTGTGCTGAGTGAGAGGTCTCCAGGGTGGCATAAGACATGCTGCAGCCCTTAGAGACCTTCCTTGGCATCAGGGCCCTTGGTACTAGAAGTACCAGTTACAAGGGACTTATCTGGATGCCAGGGTCTGCCAATTGTGGATACAAAAGTACAGGTTAGGGAAAGAACACTGGTGCTGGGGCCAGGTTAGCAGGCCTCAGCACACTTTCAATTGTAAACATAGCATCAGCAAAGGCAAAAAGTCAGGGGGCAACCATGCCAAGGAGGCATTTCCTTACACACACACCCCCCCCCCCCCCCCCCCCCCCCCCAAACGAAAGAGGATGAGACTAACCTTTCCCAAGAGAGTCTTCATTTTCTAAGTGGAAGAACCTGGAAAGGCCATCTGCATTGGCATGGGCAGTCCCAGGTCTGTGTTCCACTATAAAGTCCATTCCCTGTAGGGAGATGGACCACCTCAACAGTTTAGGATTTTCACCTTTCATTTGCATCAGCCATTTGAGAGGTCTGTGGTCAGTTTGAACTAGGAAGTGAGTCCCAAAGAGGTATGGTCTCAGCTTCTTCAGGGACCAAACCACAGCAAAGGCCTCCCTCTCAATGGCACTCCAACACTGCTCCCTGGGGAGTAACCTCCTGCTAATGAAAGCAACAGGCTGGTCAAGGCCATCATCATTTGTTTGGGACAAAACTGCCCCTATCCCATGTTCAGAGGCATCTGTCTGCACAATGAACTGCTTAGAATAATCTGGAGCTTTTAGAACTGGTGCTGAGCACATTGCTTGTTTCAGGGTGTCAAAGGCCTGTTGGCATTCCACAGTCCAGTTCACTTTCTTGGGCATTTTCTTGGAGGTGAGTTCAGTGAGGGCTGTCACAATGGATCCATATCCCTTCACAAACCTCCTGTAATACCCAGTCAAGCCAAGGAATGCCCTGACTTGAGTCTGGGTTTTTGGAGCTACCCAGTCCAGAATAGTCTGGATCTTGGGTTGGAGTGGCTGAACTTGGCCTCCACCTACAAGGTGGCCCAAGTAAACCACAGTTCCCTGCCCTATCTGGCATTTGGATGCCTTGATAGAGAGGCCTGCAGATTGCAGAGCCTTCAAAACCTTCTTCAGGTGGACCAGGTGATCCTGCCAGGTGGAGCTAAAGACAGCAATATCATCAAGATAAGCTGTGCTAAAGGACTCCAAACCAGCAAGGACTTGATTCACCAACCTTTGGAAGGTGGCAGGGGCATTCTTTAAACCAAAGGGCATAACAGTAAACTGATAATGCCCATCAGGTGTGGAGAATGCTGTTTTCTCTTTTGCTCCAGGTGCCATTTTTATTTGCCAGTACCCTGCTGTTAAGTCAAAGGTACTTAAGAATTTGGCAGCACCTAATTTGTCTATGAGCTCATCAGCTCTAGGAATTGGATGGGCGTCTGTCTTGGTGACAGAGTTGAGCCCTCTGTAGTCCACACAAAACCTCATCTCTTTCTTTCCATCTTTGGTGTGAGGTTTGGGGACTAAGACCACTGGGCTAGCCCAGGGGCTGTCAGAGCGCTCAATTACTCCCAATTCCAGCATCTTGTGGACTTCCACCTTGATGCTTTCCTTAACATGGTCAGATTGTCTAAAGATTTTGTTCTTGACAGGCATGCTGTCTCCTGTGTCCACATCATGGGTACACAGGTGTGTCTGACCAGGGGTTAGGGAGAAGAGTTCAGGAAACTGTTGTAGGACTCTCCTACAATCAGCTTGCTGTTGGCCAGAGAGGGTGTCTGAGTAGATCACTCCATCTACTGAGCCATCTTTTGGGTCTGATGACAGAAGATCAGGGAGAGGTTCACTCTCTGCCTCCTGATCCTCATCTGTTACCATCAACAGATTTACATCAGCCCTGTCATGGAAGAGCTTAAGGCGGTTCACATGGATCACCCTTTTGGGGCTCCTGCTTGTGCCCAGGTCCACCAGGTAGGTGACCTGACTCTTCCTTTCTAGCACTGGGTAAGGGCCACTCCATTTGTCTTGAAGTGCCCTGGGAGCCACAGGCTCCAGAACCCAGACTTTCTGCCCTGGTTGGAACTCAACCATTGCAGCCTTTTGGTCATACCAAAACTTCTGGAGCTGTTGGCTGGCCTCAAGGTTTTTGCTTGCCTTTTCCATGTACTCTGCCATTCTAGAGCGAAGGCCAAGTACATAGTCCACTATGTCCTGTTTAGGCTCATGAAGAGGTCTCTCCCAGCCTTCTTTAATAAGAGCAAGTGGTCCCCTTACAGGGTGACCAAACAGAAGTTCAAAGGGTGAGAATCCTACTCCCTTCTGTGGCACCTCTCTGTAAGCGAAAAGCAGACATGGCAAGAGGACATCCCATCTCCTTTTGAGCTTTTCTGGGAGCCCCATGATCATGCCTTTTAATGTCTTGTTGAATCTCTCAACTAAGCCATTAGTTTGTGGATGGTATGGTGTAGTGAATTTGTAAGTCACCCCACACTCATTCCACATGTGTTTTAGGTATGCTGACATGAAGTTGGTACCTCTGTCAGACACCACCTCCTTAGGGAAACCCACTCTGGTAAAGATACCAATGAGGGCCTTGGCTACTGCAGGGGCAGTAGTTGACCTAAGGGGAATAGCTTCAGGATACCTAGTAGCATGATCCACTACTACTAGGATATACATATTTCCTGAGGCTGTGGGAGGTTCTAGTGGACCAACTATGTCCACACCCACTCTTTCAAAGGGGACCCCCACCACTGGAATTGGAATGAGGGGGGCCTTTGGATGCCCACCTGTCTTACCACTGGCTTGACAGGTGGGGCAGGAGAGGCAAAACTCCTTAACCTTGTGGGACATATTGGGCCAGTAGAAGTGGTTGACCAACCTCTCCCACGTCTTGGTTTGTCCCAAATGCCCAGCAAGGGGAATATCATGGGCTAAGGTCAGAATAAACTCTCTGAACGACTGAGGCACTACCACTCTCCTAGTGGCACCAGGTTTGGGGTCTCTGGCCTCAGTGTACAGGAGTCCATCTTCCCAATAGACCCTACGTGTTCCATGTTTCTTGCCCTTGGACTCTTCAGCAGCTTGCTGCCTAAGGCCTTCAAGAGAGGGACAGGTTTCTTGTCCCTTACACAGCTCTTCCCTTGAGGGTCCCCCTGGGCCTAAGAGCTCAACCTGATAAGGTTCAAGCTCCGAAGGCTCAGTTCCCTCAGAGGGCAGAACTTCTTCCTGAGAAGAGAGGTTCTCTTTTTCTGACTGTGTTGCAGTTGGTTTCCCAACTGACTTTCCTTTTCTCTTGGTAGGCTGGGCCTTTCTTCCAGACTCCAGCTCTACTTTTTCACCCTGTGCCTTGCATTGTGCTCTTGTTTTTACACACACCAGTTCAGGGATACCCAGCATGGCTGCATGGGTTTTTAGTTCTACCTCAGCCCATGCTGAGGACTCCAGGTCATTTCCAAGCAGACAGTCTACTGGGATGTTTGAGGAGACCACCACCTGTTTCAGGCCATTGACCCCTCCCCATTCTAAAGTTACCATTGCCATGGGATGTGCTTTAGTCTGATTGTCCGCGTTGGTGACTGTATAGGTTTTTCCAGTCAGGTATTGGCCAGGGGAAACCAGTTTCTCTGTCACCATGGTGACACTGGCACCTGTATCCCTCAGGCCCTCTACACTTGTCCCATTAATAAAGAGCTGCTGCCTGTATTTTTGCATGTTAGGCGGCCAGGCAGCTAGTGTGGCTAAATCCACCCCACCCTCAGAGACTAGAGTAGCTTCAGTGTGGACCCTGATTTGCTCTGGGCACACTGTTGATCCCACTTGGAGACTAGCCATTCCAGTGTTACCTGGATTGGAGTTTGGAGTGGAACCTTTCTTGGGACAGGCCTTGTCTCCAGTTTGGTGTCCAGGCTGATTACAGCTACGACACCAGGCCTTTTTGGGATCAAAGTTTTTACCCTTGTACCCAGGATTGTTTTGTGAAGAGGCTCTGGGCCCACCCTCCTGTGCAGGTTTTTGGGGGCCTGTAGAAGACTCTTTACTCTTTTTATGTTTGGCTGTCTCACCACCTTTCCCCTGGGGAGGTTTTGTGACCCCTTTCTTTTGGTCACCCCCTGTGGAAGTTTTGGACACCCTAGTCTTGACCCAATGGTCCGCCTTCTTTCCCAATTCTTGGGGAGAAATTGGTCCTAGGTCTACCAGATGCTGATGCAGTTTGTCATTGAAACAATTACTTAACAGGTGTTCTTTCACAAATAAATTGTACAGCCCATCATAATTACTTACACCACTGCCTTGAATCCAACCATCTAGTGTTTTTACTGAGTAGTCTACAAAGTCAACCCAGGTCTGGCTCGAGGATTTTTGAGCCCCCCTGAATCTAATCCTATACTCCTCAGTGGAGAATCCAAAGCCCTCAATCAGGGTACCCTTCATGAGGTCATAAGATTCTGCATCTTTTCCAGAGAGTGTGAGGAGTCTATCCCTACACTTCCCAGTGAACATTTCCCAAAGGAGAGCACCCCAGTGAGATCTGTTCACTTTTCTGGTTACACAAGCCCTCTCAAAAGCTGTGAACCATTTGGTGATGTCATCACCATCTTCATATTTAGTTACAATCCCTTTAGGGATTTTCAACATGTCAGGAGAATCTCTGACCCTATTTATGTTGCTGCCACCATTGATGGGTCCTAGGCCCATCTCTTGTCTTTCCCTTTCTATGGCTAGGATCTGTCTTTCCAAAGCCAATCTTTTGGCCATCCTGGCTAACTGGATGTCCTCTTCACTGGAGTTATCCTCAGTGATTTCAGAGGTGTTGGTCCCTCCTGTGAGGGAACATGCATCTCTGACTATTATTTGTGGAGTCAGGGCTTGAGAAGCCCTGTTCTCCCTAAGTAGGACTGGGGGGGGGGGAATTTCCCTCCAAGTCACTATCTTCATCCTCTGTGTTGCCATCCCCTGAGGGGTTGGCTTTTTCAAACTCTGCCAAAAGCTCCTGGAGCTGTACTTTGGTAGGTTTGGAGCCCATTGCTATTTTCTTTAGTTTACAGAGTGACCTTAGCTCTCTCATCTGTAGATGGAGGTAAGGTGTGGTGTCGAGTTCCACCACATTCACATCTGTGCTAGACATTATGCTTCTAAAAGTTGGAATACTTTTTAAGAATCTAAAACTGGTTCTAGAATCTAATTCAAACTTTTACAAACTTTTAAACTCTAAAAGAAATGCTAACAGGGACTAACACAAGGCCCTAGCAGGACTTTAAAGAATTTAGAAAACTTTTCAAATTGCAAAAATCAATTTCTAATGACAATTTTGGAATTTGTCGTGTGATCAGGTATTGGCTGAGTAGTCCAGCAAATGCAAAGTCTTGTACCCCACCGCTGATCCACCAATGTAGGAAGTTGGCTCTGTATGTGCTATTTCAAAGTAAGGAATAGCATGCACAGAGTCCAAGGGTTCCCCATAGAGGTAAAATAGTGGTAAAAATAGATAATACTAATGCTCTATTTTGTGGTAGTGTGGTCGAGCAGTAGGCTTATCCAAGGAGTAGTGTTAAGCATTTGTTGCACATACACATAGACAATAAATGAGGTACACACACTCAGAGACAAATCCAGCCAATAGGTTGTGTATAGAAAAATATATTTTCTTAGTTTATTTTAAGAACCACAGGTTCAAATTTAACATGTAATATCTTGTTTGAAAGGTATTGCAGGTAAGTACATTAGGAACTTTGAATCATTTCAATTGCATGTATACTTTTCAAGTTATTCTCAAATAGCTACTTTAAAAGTGGACACTTAGTGCAATTTTCACAGTTCCTGGAGGGGGGAAGTTTTTGTTAGTTTTACCAGGTAAGTAAGACACTTACAGGGTTCAGTTCTTGGTCCAAGGTAGCCCACCGTTGGGGGTTCAGAGCAACCCCAAAGTTACCACACCAGCAGCTCAGGGCCGGTCAGGTGCAGAGTTCAAAGTGGTGCCCAAAACGCATAGGCTTCAATGGAGAGAAGGGGGTGCCCCGGTTCCGGTCTGCTTGCAGGTAAGTACCCGCGTCTTCGGAGGGCAGACCAGGGGGGTTTTGTAGGGCACCGGGGGGGACACAAGCCCACACAGAAATTTCATCCTCAGCGGCGCGGGGGCGGCCGGGTGCGGCCGGGTGCAGTGTTAGAACAAGCGTCGGGTTCGCAATGGAAGTCAATGAGAGATCAAGGGATCTCTTCAGCGCTGCAGGCAGGCAAGGGGGGGCTTCCTCGGGGAAACCTCCACTTGGGCAAGGGAGAGGGACTCCTGGGGGTCACTCCTGCAGTGAAAGTCCGGTCCTTCAGGTCCTGGGGGCTGCGGGTGCAGGGTCTTTTCCAGGCGTCGGGACTTAGGTTTCAGAGAGTCGCGGTCAGGGGAAGCCTCGGGATTCCCTCTGCAGGCGGCGCTGTGGGGGCTCAGGGGGGACAGGTTTTGGTACTCACAGTCGTAGAGTAGTCCGGGGGTCCTCCCTGAGGGGTTGGTTCTCCACCAGCCGAGTCGGGGTCGCCGGGTGCAGTGTTGCAAGTCTCACGCTTCTTGCGGGGAGATTGCAGGGTTCTTTAAAGCTGCTCCTTTGGATAAAGTTGCAGTCTTTTTGGAGCAGGTCCGCTGTCCTCGGGAGTTTCTTGTCGTCGTCGAAGCAGGGCAGTCCTCAGAGGATTCAGAGGTCGCTGGTCCCTTTGGAAGGCGTCGCTGGAGCAGAGTTCTTTGGAAGGCAGGAGACAGGCCGGTGAGTTTCTGGAGCCAAGGCAGTTGTTGTCTTCTGGTCTTCCTCTGCAGAGGTTTTCAGCTAGGCAGTCCTTCTTCTTGTTGTTGCAGGAATCTAATTTTCTAGGGTTCAGGGTAGCCCTTAAATACAAAATTTAAGGGCGTGTTTAGGTCTGGGGGGTTAGTAGCCAATGGCTACTAGCCCTGAGGGTGGGTACACCATCTTTGTGCCTCCTCCCAAGGGGAGGGGGTCACAATCCTAACCCTATTGGGGGAATCCTCCATCTGCAAGATGGAGGATTTCTAAAAGTTAGAGTCACCTCAGCTCAGGACACCTTAGGGGCTGTCCTGACTGGCCAGTGACTCCTCCTTGTTATTCTCATTATTTTCTCCGGCCTTGCCGCCAAAAGTGGGGGCCGGGGCCGGAGGAGGCTCACCGCCAGGTGTTACAGCTCCTGCCTGGGGGAGGTGTTAGCATCTCCACCCAGTGCAGGCTTTGTTACTGGCCTCAGAGTGACAAAGGCACTCTCTCCATGGGGCCAGCAACATGTCTCTAGTGTGGCAGGCTGCTGGAACTAGTCAGCCTACACAGACAGTCGGTTAAGTTTCAGGGGGCACCTCTAAGGTGCCCTCTGGGGTGTATTTTGCAATAAAATGTACACTGGCATCAGTGTGCATTTATTGTGCTGAGAAGTTTGATACCAAACTTCCCAGTTTTCAGTGTAGCCATTATGGTGCTGTGGAGTTCGTGTTTGACAACTCCCAGACCATATACTCTTATGGCTACCCTGCACTTACAATGTCTAAGGTTTTGTTTAGACACTGTAGGGGTACCATGCTCATGCACTGGTACCCTCACCTATGGCATAGTGCACCCTGCCTTAGGGCTGTAAGGCCTGCTAGAGGGGTGACTGACCTATACTTGCATAGGCAGTGAGAGGCTGGCATGGCACCCTGAGGGGAGTGCCATGTCGACTTACTCGTTTTGTTCTCACTAGCACACACAAGCTGGTAAGCAGTGTGTCTGTGCTGAGTGAGAGGTCTCCAGGGTGGCATAAGACATGCTGCAGCCCTTAGAGACCTTCCTTGGCATCAGGGCCCTTGGTACTAGAAGTACCAGTTACAAGGGACTTATCTGGATGCCAGGGTCTGCCAATTGTGGATACAAAAGTACAGGTTAGGGAAAGAACACTGGTGCTGGGGCCTGGTTAGCAGGCCTCAGCACACTTTCAATTGTAAACATAGCATCAGCAAAGGCAAAAAGTCAGGGGGCAACCATGCCAAGGAGGCATTTCCTTACATGGTACCTCTGGTACCAAGGGCCCTGATGCCAGGGAAGGTCTCTAAGGGCTGCAGCATGTATTATGCCACCCTAGAGACCCCTCACTCAGCACAGACACACTGCTTACCAGCTTGTGTGTGCTAGTGAGAACAAAATGAGTAAGTCGACATGGCACTCCCCTCAGGGTGCCCTGCCAGCCCCTCACTGCCTATGCAGTATAGGTAAGACACCCCTCTAGCAGGCCTTACAGCCCTAAGGCAGGGTGCACTATACCATAGGTGAGGGTACCAGTGCATGAGCACTGTGCCCCTACAGTGTCTAAGCTAAACCTTAGACATTGTAAGTGCAGGGTAGCCCTAAGAGTATATGGTCTGGGAGTCTGTTTTACACAAACTCCACAGCACCATAATGGCTACACTGAAAACTGCGAAGTTTGGTATCAAACTTCTCAGCACAAGAAATGCACACTGATGCCAGTGTACATTTTATTGTAAAATACACCACAGAGGGCACCTTAGAGGTGCCCCCTGAAACTTAACCGACTATCTGTGTAGGCTGACTGGTTCCAGCAGCCTGCCACACTAGAGACATGTTGCTGGCCCGATGGGGAGAGTGCCTTTGTCACTCTGAGGCCAGTAACAAAGCCTGCACTGGGTGGAGATGCTAACACCTCCCCCAGGCAGGAGCTGTAACACCTGGCGGTGAGCCTCAAAGGCTCACCCCTTTGTCACAGCACCGCAGGACACTCCAGCTTAGTGGAGTTGCCCGCCCCCTCCGGCCACGGCCCCCACTTTTGGCGGCAAGGCTGGAGGAAACAAAGAAAGAAACAAGGAGGAGTCACTGGCCAGTCAGGACAGCCCCTAAGGTGTCCTGAGCTGAAGTGACTCTAACTTTTAGAAATCCTCCATCTTGGAGATGGAGGATTCCCCCAATAGGATTAGGGATGTGACCCCCTCCCCTTGGGAGGAGGCACAAAGAGGGTGTACTCACCCTCAGGGCTAGTAGCCATTGGCTACTAACCCCCCAGACCTAAACACGCCCTTAAATTTAGTATTTAAGGGCTCTCGCTGAACCTAGAAATTAGATTTCCTGCAGCTACAAGAAGGACTGCCGAGCTGACAAACCCCTGCAGAAGAAGAACAGAAGACACCAACTGCCTTGGCCCCAGACTTACCGGCCTGTCTCCTGCCTTCCAAAGAAACCTGCTCCAGCGACGCTTTCCAAGGGACCAGCGACCTCTGAATCCTCTGAGGACTGCCCTGCTTCGAAAAAGACAAGAAACTCCCGAGGACAGCGGCACTGCTCCAAAAGAACTGCAACTTTGTTACAAGGAGCAGATTTAAATACCCCTGCAACTCCCCGCAAGAAGCGTGAGACTTGCAACACTGCACCCGGCGACCCTGACTCGACTGGTGGAGAACAACCAACTCAGGGAGGACCCTCCGGCGACTCTACGACTGTGAGTAACCAAAGTTGTCCCCCCCTGAGCCCCCACAGCGACGCCTGCAGAGGGAATCCCCAGGCTCCCCCTGACCGCGACTGTCTGAACTCCATTTCCCGACGGCTGGAAAAGACCCTGCACCCGCAGCCCCCAGCCCCTAAAGAAACGGAACTTCTGTGCAGGAGTGACCCCCAGGAGGCCCTCTCCCTTGCCCAGGTGGTGGCTACCCCGAGGAGCCCCCCCTTGCCTGCCTGCATCGCTGAAGAGACCCCTTGGTCTCCCATTGAAACCTGAAGGAAACCCGACGCGTGTTTGCACACTGCACCCGGCCGCCCCCGCGCTGCTGAGGGTGTACTTTTTGTGCTGACTTGTGTCCCCCCCGGTGCCCTACAAAACCCCCCTGGTCTGCCCTCCGAAGACGCGGGTACTTACCTGCTGGCAGACTGGAACCGGGGCACCCCCTTCTCTCCATTATAGCCTATGTGTTTTGGGCACCTCTTTGACCTTTGCACCTGACCGGCCCTGAGCTGCTGGTGTGATAACTTTGGGGTTGCTCTGAACCCCCAACGGTGGGCTACCTTGGACCAAAAACTCAAACCTGTAAGTGACTTACTTACCTGTGAAAACTAACAATAACTTACCTCCCCCAAGAACTGTGAAAATTGCACTGTGTCCACTTTTAAAACAGCTTATTGTGTTTTATGTAAAAAGTATACATGCTAAAGTAATGATTCAAAGTTCCTAGAGTACTTACCTGCAATACCTTTCAAAAGAGCTTTACATGTAAAATTTGAACCTGTGGTTCTTAAAATAAACTACGAAAAGATATTTTTCTATAACAAAACCTATTGGCTGGATTTGTCTCTGAGTGTGTGTACCTCATTTATTGTCTATGTGTATGTACAACAAATGCTTAACACTACTCCTTGGATAAGCCTACTGCTCGACCACACTACCACAAAATAGAGCATTAGTATTATCTCTTTTTGCCACTATCTTACCTCTAAGGGGAACCCTTGGACTCTGTGCATGCTATTCCTTACTTTGAAATAGCACATACAGAGCTAACTTCCTACAATAGTCATGCACTTCACTTCCAGTTCACTAACCATCTAGTGTTTTCACAGAGTAGTCTACAAAATCAACCCTGGACTGGCTCGAGCTTTTGTGAGCCCCCATGAACCTTATTCTGTAGTCCTCACTGGTGAATCCAAAGCCCTCAATCAAGGTAGCTTTCATGCAGTCATAGGATTCAGCATCTGCACCAGTGAGTGTGAGGAGCCTATCCCTACACTTACCAGTGAACAGTTCCCAAAGGAGAGCTCCCCAGTGAGACATTTTCAATATTCTGGTTCCACAGGCCCTCTCAAAGGCTGTTAACCACTTGGTGATGTCATCACCTTCCTCATACTTGGGGATAATCCCTTTAGGGATTTTAGGGGTGTTGGAGTGCTCTCTGTCCCTAGGTAATAACTTACTGCCACAATTAATGGGAGCTAGGCCCATTTCTGATATCTCCCTTTCTATAGCCAGGAGCTGCCTCTCCAAAGCTAATCTTTTTATCCATCCTTGCTAAAAGGACTGAGGCTGCCCTCCGTGTAACCAGAAGAACTAGACTTCCCTGTGGGAGACGCAGATCCTGTGAGCACTGTCCCTGGAGTCAGGGGCTTTGGGGCCCTGTCCTCCCTAATTGGGTTTGGAGGGGGAGATCAGGATACGGATCCTTAACTTCTTCCCCATCTGAGGGGGGATGTCTTCCGCCTTAGTAGAGGGTTCCTTTGCATACTCTGCCAAGAGCTCCTGGAGCTTAATCTTGGTAGGTTTGGAGGTAAGGTGTGAGGTTGAGTTCCACAACCATGTCCTCTGAGTTGCCCATTTTGTTACTGAGGTTGGGGATGTCTTTTCAGAACTAAAGGCTACTTTTAGCTACTTACCCCTAATTAAGGTAACTTTTAAATCTTAAAAGGAAATGCTAAAGTGGACTTAAGCAAGGCCCTAGCAGGACTTTAAAAAACTAATTAGAAAAATTGTCAATTCAAAAAATCAATTGAATTTAAAGGCAATTTTGGAACTTAGTCATGTGATCAAATGTTGGCTGAGTAGTCCCGCAAATGCAAAGTTGTAGATCCCACCACTGCCACCAATGTAGTAAGCTGGCTCTGTCTATAGTATACAGAAATTAGGTATAGTATGCTAACAGAGACTAAATTAGATAATACTAATGCTTTCTGTAGGAAGCTGGCTCTGTATATACTATTTCAAAGTAAGAAATAGTGTGCACAGAGTCCAAGGGTTCCCCTTCCCCTTAGAGGTAAGATAGTGGCAAAACTAGATCATTCTAATGCTCTATTTAGTGGTCAAACAGTAGGCTTATCAGAGGGTAGTGTTAAGCATTTGTTGTACACACACAGGCAATAAATGAGTAACACACACTCAGACTTACTCCAGGCCATTAGGTTTTTATATAGAAAAATATATTTTCTTAGTTTGTTTTAAGAACCACAGGTTCAAGAATTGAATTAAACACACAAAATGAAAGGTACTTCACACAGGTAAGTTAGGAACTTTGAATAAAAGCAATATCATATACAGTCTTTGTTAAAATGGCAATAAGCAATTTTAAAAGTGGACACTGCAAAAATGAACAGTTCCTGGGGGAGGTAAGTAAAGGTGAGATTGTGAGGTAAGTAAAACACTTACAAGTCTCAGTTTCTGGGCATAGACAGCCCACCGTTGGGGGTAGTAGGCACACAAAACACACCCACAGGGGCGGCCGGGTTCAGTGTGCAAAGCAGGCATTGAGTTTCAGATAGGAAACAATGGAGGGACCCGGGAGGTCACTCTAGCGGTGCAGGCAGGCTCAGAGGGGGGCTTCTTGGGACAGCCACCACCTGGGCTAGGCAGAGGGTCGCCTGGGGGTCGCTCCTGCACTGAGGTTCGGTTCCTTCGGGTCCTGGGGGCTGCGGGTGCAGTGCTGGTTCCAGTCGTCGGGTCCCTTGTTACAGGCAGTCGTGGTCAGGGGGAGCCTTTGGATTTTCTCTGCAGGCGTCGCTGTGGTGGTCCAGGGGGGTCGTCTCGGGCTACTTATGGGGTCGCAGTCGCCGGGGAGTTCTCCCTGTGGTGTTTGTTCTCTGGATCTCAAGCCGAGGGCATCAGGTGCAGAGTGCGAAGTCTCACGCTTCCGGCGGGAAAAGTGAAGTCTTTAAAAGTTGCTTCTTTTTTGCAAAGATGTTGCTGTTGTTGAGCAGAGCCGCTGCTCACTGGAGTTTCTTGGTCCTGGGGGTCAGGGCAGTCCTCTGAGGCTTCAGAGGTCGCTGGTCCCTGTTGGATGCGTTGCTGGTTGCAGGTTTTCAACTCAGGAGACAGACCGGTAGGGCTGAGGCCAAAGCAGTTGTCGTCATCCGTCGTCTCTGCAGGCTTGTAGGTCAGCAGTCCTTCTTTGTAGTTCAGGTTGCAGGAATCTGATTTCCTGGGTTCTGGGGTGCCCCTAAATACTAAATTTAGGGGTGTGTTTAGGTCTGGGAGGGCAGTAGCCAATGGCTACTGTCCTGGAGGGTGGCTACACCCTCCTTGTGCCTCCTCCCTGTGGGGAGGGGGGCACATCCCTAATCCTATTGGGGGAATCCTCCAAAACCTCCAAAACTAAGATGGAGGATTTCTAAAGGCAGGGGTCACCTCAGCTCGGGACCCCTAGGGGCTGTCCTGACTGGTGGGTGACTCCTTCTTGTTTTTCTCATTATCTCCTCCAGCCTTGCTGCCAAAAGTGGGGGTAGTGGCCGGAGGGGCAGGCATCTCCACTAGCAGCGATGCCCTGGGGCGCCCTAACAAAAGGGGTGAGCCTTTGAGGCTCACAGCCTGGTGTTACAGTTCCTGCAGGGGGAGGTGTGAAGCACCTCCACCCAGTACAGGCTTTGTTCCTGGCCACAGGGTGACAAAGGCACTCTCCCTATGTGGCCAGCAACATGTCTGGTGTGTGGCAGGCTGGCAGAAACTGGTCAGCCTACACTAGAAGTCGGATTGGTATTCAGGGGGCATCTCTAAGATGCCCTCTGGGTGCATGTTACAATAAATTACACTGGCATCAGTGTTTATTTATTGTGCTGGGAAGTTTGATAACAAACTTCCCAGATTTCAGTGTAGCCATTATGGAACTGTGGAATTCGTGTTTGACAAACTCCCAGACCATATAGTCTTATGGCTACCCTGCACTTACAATGTCTAAGGTTTTGCTTAGACACTGTAGGGGCATAGTTGTCAGGAATAAGGCTGTGCGCGGTCCAGGTCCCGCACGAAACTCCGCTGCGCAGATTTGCGACGCTTTATGCGCACCACTTGTCATCCCCACTTGTTCCAAAAGTGGCCATCAGCATCGTCTGCCCTGTGGTAAAGCTCATGTAGCTGCAGGTTCAGGACATTGGTGGACAAGATGCACTTATCAGTGCTATCCTAGGAAGGGACTACAATTCCCATGTTATTTAGAGGCAGCAGCCATCTTGTGGTGTGGCAGGCCTATAAAGCCCAGCCACACCCAAGCACGTTGCTCTCTATTTTGAAATCTTTGATGCAGCCAGACCTCGTGGGGGTTTCTCTGGAGAAGAGCAGAGTTCCAAAATGGCAGTGTCATCCAACCGAAGTATCCTTGTTTCCATGGTGCATTCAAAAATGAGTAGGTCGTACTCGTAGCGGTAAGGCCTTGCTGAATCCAATTTTGAAGGAAGTCGTTACTTTCAAAAGGTAACGCGCCCCTTAGCATAACGAGCGAAGCGTTTCATGCCACGCTGGTAAAGTGCCCTGGGCACGACATTTAAAGCGCTTCAGTTCACAGGAGTAAAGCGCACTTGACACAACATTCGAAGTGCTTCAGTTCACAGGAAGTAAAGCACCCTTCGCACAGCAATCAAAGCGCTTCAGTTCATAGGAGTAAAGCGCACCTGGCTCAACATTTAAAGCACTTCAGTTCACAGGCATAAAACGCACTTGGAATGATATTCAAAGCGCTTCAGTTCACAGGTAGTAAAGCGCCCTTGGCACAGCAATCGAGGCGCTTCAGTTTACAGGAGTAAAGCGCCCTTGGCACAGCTTTCAAAGCGCTTCAGTTCACAGGAGTAAAGCGCCCCTGGTCCAATAATCAAGGCGCTTCAGTTTACATGAGTAAAACTTTTAGGCCTAGGAGGCAAATGTGAAAACATTTCAAAGATAAGCAAATCATAAGTTCATTGTTTTTGGAAGCATAATATGTGGGAGACATATTTAAGTCTGTGATGATATGTGAGATACATATTTAAGTCTTTGCGAATTTCTAGACTGAGACCAAACGTTTTATGTTTATGAATGCATAGTAGTTGCATGATTGATGTTCAGAGTATGTTCATGGTCCAAGCTCTTGCCTTCTCAAGGTTCAGAGGTCTCAGTTCGTTCTTGTTCCATGATTCAGAGAAGGGCCACTCCCAGTTTTGTTTAATGCTCATGACATCCTGAAGTATCTTGATTTTACTAATTGTTCTTGTTCCTTGATTCAGAGAAGGGCCATGCCGAGTTTTGTTTAACGCTCATGACATCCTGAAGTATCATGATTCTACCAACACTTGCATCCACGGAGACTCCTTTGTCTAATCCATAAGGGTCTCTACTCTTTACACCCTCAGAGACCCCTTTGTCTATTCCATAAGGGTCTCAACTCTTGCACCCACGGAGACGCCTTTGTCTATTCCATAAGGGTCTCAACTCTTGCATCCACGGAGACGCATTTGTTTATTCCATAAGGGTCTCAACTGTTGGACCCACGGAGACGCCTTTGTCTATTCCATAAGGGTCTCAACACTTGCATCCACGGAGACGCCTTTGTCTATTCCTTAAGGGTCTCAACACTTGCATCGACGGAGACCCCTTTGTCTCAGTGTATAATTGAATGTTAAGGCTGTTATGAACAAGTATATACATACAAGCTTAACAATATTTCCTTTTCAGATCTCTCTCCCTGCTGTTCACTGGCTTCACCATAACTCTGTGCTGTAATAGCTTCCTGAGTTGATGACGCCGGAAGGTGGGCCTTTTGTTCAGCGGCGTGCAGATCCCGAGGAAAGGACACTGTGGCAATAGTGCTCATGCACATATGCCCTCACCTGTGGTATAGTGCACCCTGCCTTAGGGCTGTAAGGCCTGCTAGAGGAGTGACTTATCTGTACCATAGGCAGTGTGAGGTTGGCATGACACTCTGTGGGGAGTGCCATGTCGACTTCGTTTTTTTATCCCCCAACAGCACACAAGCTGTGAGGCAGTGTGCATGTGCTGAGTGGGGGTCCCTAGGGTGGCATAAGACATGCTGCAGCCCTTAGAGACCTTCCCTGGCATCAGGGCCCTTGGTACCAGGGGTACCAGTTACAAAGGACTTATCTGAGTGCCAGGGCTGTGCCAATTGTGGAGACAAAGATACAGTTTAGGGAAAGAACACTGGTGCTGGGGCCTGGTTAGCAGGGTCCCAGCACACTTTCAATCAAAATTTAGCATCAGCAAAGGCAAAAAGTTAGGGGGTAACCATGACAAGGAGGCATTTCCTTAACTTTCTTTTGTGGTAGTGTGGTCGAGCAGTTAAGTTGGGGGAAGTGGGTAGGTGGTAAAGGTCAGCACACAACATACACCCTCAGTGGCACATGGGCAGCTTGGTGCAAACACAGCTTTGGGTGCCCAGTGGTTTTCTATGGGGGAACCCTCGGGTCACATAGATGCTGCAGGCTGGGTTCAGGGGGTCGGTTCCAGAAAACCAAAGGATGAACAAGTAGGAGAGGTGCTCGCCGGGCGTTGCTGGACCATAGGTTTGATTTCCCAAGGCCAGGGAGCTGCTGGTGCAAGAGTACCTTTGGGCATTGAGAATCTTTATCGAACCTGGTCGCGGTCAAGGGGCTCCTCTGGATTTAGGCTACAGGTGTCATCTTGTTAGCCAGGAGGGATCAACCCAGGGTGGACTATAGGTCGGTATTGCCTGGGGACCTTCCCTGGACTCCGCCAGTGGGCATTGGTTGCGGAGAGGACAGGGCTCACGGATCCGGGGTCAGTTCTTGGTCCTTTTGGAGGGTTTCTTCTGGACAGGGACTCTGTCCTCTGGAGTTCTTGGTCCTCTTGTGGGCAGGCAGTCCTCTGGAGTTTGTAGAGGTTGCTTTTCCAGCAGGATGCGTTGCCTTTTGGTACCAGGAGTCTTGAAGCTGCAGACCGGCCAGTGGGGCTGGGGCCCAAGTCAGTTGTAGTCTGGAGTCTCCACTGCTGGGGTTGGCTCTTCAGTCCTTCTTCTTTCTTGAAGTTGCCAGGAATCTGGTGAGCAAGGTTCAGAGGGTGCCCCTAAATACCAGATTTAGAGGCGTTACATGGGTCAGAGGGCAGTAGCCAATAGCTACTGTCCCTTAGGGTGGCTACTCCCTTCCTGTGCCCACTCCCTTTTGGGGAGGAGGCACATTCCTATACTTAATGGTCACTGTCCTCCAAAACAAGATGGAGGATTCTTTAAGGAGGGGAATTACTTAAGCTCTGGACACCCTAGGGGTGGTCCTAGCTGTAGAGGTCATTCTTCCTTATTTTACCTAATTTTCCCATCCGACACACAGAGCAGGCTTTGTTCCTGACTCCAGAGAGCACAAAGGCTCTCACCCCTTGTGGTCAGAAACCTGTCTGTTAGTGGCAGGCTGGCACAGACCAGTCAGCCCTACACCAGAGGGTTGGGTGAAATACAGGAGGCATCTCTAATGTCCCCTCTGTGTGCATTTTACAATAAATCCAACACTGGCATCAATGTGGTTTTATTGTGCTGAGATGTTTGATACCAAGCTTCCCAGTCTTAAGTGAGTCCATCATGGAGCTGTGGAGTTCTTAATGACAAACTCCCAGCCCACGTGCTTACCATGGTCACACTGCACTTACAATGTCTAGGATTGGGCTTAGATACTGTAGGGGCATATTGCTCATGCAGCTCTGCCCTCATCTGTGGTATGGTGCACCCTGCCTTAGGGCTGTAAGTCCTGCTAGAGGGTTGACTTACCTATGTCACAGGCAGTACTTTGTGGATGTTGCACCCTGGGAGGGGTGCCATGTCGACTTTAACTTTTTCTCCTCACCAGCACACACAATCTGAAATGGCAGTGTGTATGTGTTTGATGAGGGATCTCTTAGGGTGGCACATTACGTGCTGCAGCCCTTAGGGGCCCTCCCTGGTCACAGAACCCTTGGTACCACTGGTACCTGTTACAAGGGACTTAGCTGTGTGTCAGTTGTGAAAACAATGGTACAGTTTAGGGGAAGAACAGTGGTGCTGGGGCATGGTTAGGAGGATTCCAGCAGACACTCAGTCAAGTTAGCATCAATATCAGTCAAAAAATGGGGGTGTAACCATGCCAAAAAGGGCACTTTCCTGCACATGCCACCTGGTACACTGAGGCAATTCCTCTTAAGACTGCCACTGCCCCTGCTGTTGCCAGAGCACTCATCAGTATCTTTACTAAAGTGGGTTTCCCAATGGAGGTAATTTCAGACAGAGGTAGGAACTTCATGTCTGCTTACCTACAAGCAGTGTTGAAGGAATGTTTTGTGACTGATAAGTTCACAAGCCCATACCACCCACAAATAAATGGTCTAGTTGAGAGATTCAACATAACAATGAAAGGTATGATCATAGGACTCCAGGAAAAACTCAGAAGTAGATAGGATGTACTTTTGCTATGCCTGCTTATTGCCCCTAAAGTGTTGCCACAGAAGGGAGTGGGGTTTAATCCTTTTGAACCTTTGTTTGGCCATCCTGTTAGGGGACCAATGAGTCTAGTGAGAGAAGGCTGGGAGATGCCCCTCAAACAGCCCAAATAAGACTTTGTGGAGTATGTGCTTCACTTTTGCTCCAGAATGGCTGAGTACATGGAAAAAGCAAATAAAAAACCTGAGGCCAGCCAGAAGCTCCAGAAGCAATGATTTGACCAAAAGGCTGCACTGGTGGAGTACCAAACAGGGAAAAAAGTATGGGCGTTGGAGTCTGTTACTCACATGGCCCTCCAGGACAATGGGAGTGGACTCTACCCTATCCTTGAGTGGAAAGGTGAGGTCACTAATCTGGTGGAGCTTGGCAGTCCGAGGAATCCTCAGAGGGTGATCCATGTGAACCGCATTAAACCCTACCATGAGGACTGATGTGACTATGCTGATGGTCAGGAAGAAGAGTGTGCCTCTCCCTGACCTCCTCTTCCACAACCCTGCAGATGAGTCTGTAGAGGAAGTAGTCTTCTTGGACCCCCCTCACAGCCCAACCGCAGACTGGCAGTAGGCAATTCCTGAGGCAGTATGGTCCCTAGTGAGACTACCTTATATTCCCATGATGTGGACACTGGAGACACAACACCTTGCCTGTCCAAAACAAATTCTACAGACAGTCTGATCAAGTCATGGAAAGCATCAGAGCTGAAGTAAGCAAGACACTGGAACTAATGTTGATTGAGTCCTCTGAAAGTCCCTGGGCCAGCCAAGTGGCCTTAGTCCTCAAATCTAATTCCAAGGAAGGTAAACCAGAGCTGAGGTTTTGTGTAGACTACAGAGGCCTCAATGCTGTCACCAAAACAGATGCCCACCCCATTCCAAGGACAGATTAACTTATTGAGAGGCTGGGTGCAGCCAGATATCTCGGTGCTTTAGATTTAACATCGGGGTACTGGCAAATTGGTTTGACACCAGGAAGCTGAGACCATACCTTTTGATACTCACTTCATTGTTCAAACTGACCACTGGCCTCTCAGGTGGGTGATTCAAATAAAGAGGGAAAATCTCAGTTGCGGTGGTCCTTCTCTATTCAGGGTATTGACTTGACAATGGAACACAGACCTAGGACTCACCATGCCTGTGCAGATGGACTTTCTAGGTTTTTTCACTTGCACAGTGAAGACTCTTGGGAAAGGTTAGACTTATTCCCTTTCGTCTGGGTTGGAGGGGGTTGTGTAGGAAAGTGCCCTTTTTGCACCCCTGCCTTTTTGCCCCTGGTACTGGGGTTTTCTGACTGAGGTGCATAGGGTTCCTACTAAATGAGTCCCAAGTGCTCTTTTCCTTAAACAAGGTAAAAGGTTTAATTGTGTACAACTGGCACCCACTGTAGTACTTCTGTAAGTCCCTTTAAAATGGTACCCTTGGTATGTAGGGCCTGGGATCTGAAGAGGATCCCTAAGGGCTGTAGCATGTGTATTGCCACCCTAAGGTCCCCACCCCCTTAAAAAATGCACACAGCTTACTATGGCTAACTGTGTGTGATGGTGCAAGCAATGAGTGGAAACACAACTTGGCACGCTCATTGTGTGCCATTTTCAAGTCACTGCATCTGATATATGTAAGTCACCCCTATAGCATGCCTTAAAGCCCTAAGGCAGGGTGCAGGATGTTTGATGAGAGAACAGATCTGCATAAGCAGATATGCCCCTGTGATATCTAGTTCAATTACTTAGACATTACAAGTGAACAGGGAAGCCATATTAAGATATGGATTGGGCACTGGTCAACACAAGTTACCCAGCCACAGAATGGCTTCACTGAAACCTATGGTGTTTGGGATCTGTTGAGCCTCCTTCCTCCCATTTTTTTCTGACCTGTTTAAGTTGGCATTAGGACTCTGGGCACTTTATCACTGCTAGCCAGTGCTAAAGTGCATATCCTCTCTGTCTGAGTTGTATTGGTGATTGGTTTATCCATGATTGGCATATTTGATTCACTGGCAAGTTTCTAGTAAAGTTCACCAGAGGTTCCCAAGGCCTGTAAATCAAATGCTACTAGTGGGCCTGCAGCACTGGTTGTGCCACACACATGAGTAGTCCTATAAACATGTCTCAGACCTGCCACTGCAGTGTCGTCGTGTGTGCAGTCTTGAACTGCCAATTCGACCTGCCAAGTGTACCCACTTGCCAGGCCCAAAGCTGCTTTTTTTTAATTTATTTTTTTACTACCTGTAAGTCACCCTTACGGTAGGCCACAGGTAGCCCCACAGGCAGGGTGCAGTGTATTTAAAAGGTAGGACATGTACTGTTGTGTTTTACATGTCCTGATAGTGAAATACTGCCATATTAGGTTTTCACTATTGCAAGACCTATTCGCTGTCAGTGGTTGACATGGGGATTGCCTTTCAATATCTTAAGTGCAGTTTCCGATTGGGAGCAGCTAGCGGCCTGGAGTTTGGGGTCTCTGAACTCACAATTTTAAAATACATGTTTTGGTAAAGTTGGGTTTTAGATTGTCTGGTTGAAAATGCCACTTTTAGAAAGTGGGCAGTTTCTTGCTTAACCATTCTGTGCCTCGGCATGGCTGCTGAATGCACATCTGGGTCAGACTTGACAGTTGGGCTGTTTGTGAATTCCCTCTAGACAGTGACACAAAGGGAGCTGAGGTGTGTTCTGCATATCCTGTCTTCATGGGCTGGAGTGGGAGGGAGGAGCTGTCACCTGCTGTGCCTGTCCCCTCAAAATACAGTCTCCAACCCCCTGATGTGTGTGCTGGACAAGGCATGGAAGAGGCAGGGTATTGTGCGCTACAGAGATTTTCCTTTGAAGTTTGCCTACTTCCAGGGCAGAAATGAGTGTAAGTATTGGACTGCTGGCACCACACTTTTAGATTACTTCTGGATCCAGAGGAACTTCTGCCAAGGCAAAGAGCTTGATGCTTGAAGAGGACCTGCCACTTGCTTTGCTGTGCTTGCCTGCTGCTGCTTCTGCCTTAAGAGGGAAAGAACTGGACTTTGCTTTCTGAAATCCTGCTTGTGAAGTTTCTCCAAGGGCTTGGACTGAGCTTGCCCTCTGTTCTGAAGTCTCAGGGCCATCAAAGACTTCATCTGCCAGCACCTGGTTACTCCTGCTGATGACCCTGACTTGCAAAGTGATTCCAATCCTTTTTGTGGGACCTTGAGAGTGAAAGTTGGCTTGAAACCAAGAAAAAACAGGCACACCGACTCCAGAACCGGCGCCGCTGCAAGCAACTCGAATCCGTTGTCCCCGATGGAGTGCAACGACCCCGACCGATGCAGCCTGGCTGAAGTCCCACAACACTGTGAGTCACGAATGCTGTGTCACTGACGTCTGTAACACCCAACTCCATTGCAGCGCCTGTAGCTCTGTGGCATGACTGTGAACCTGAGAGAGGTCATCCCACTGGGTCTTGACCCGCCGGATTCATCGACCCCGCCGGATCTTCAGGAACCAATGCCTCGCACCAACGCCGCATCACCTCCTATGCTCTGTAGTATGGAACCGATGCCACGCCGGATCCAGCAACTGCTCACCTCCCCGACTCCATGCACCAGCTTGTTTCTCTTGTTACCAAAGGTACTGTACCTGGGGGGTCCGTGTGACTCTGTGACCAGCGGCGCCCTCCACGTGAGTGGCATCTGTCTTTTAGGAACGACTCAGCCAACGACGTTCTGATAGCCCGAGTTGGAGCTATTGTGTTGCTAAGTGTTTTTATTGGGATTTAATCTTATAAAATTAACATCTTTACTTGTGTATGTTGGATGTTTGTCGTTTTGGTCTTGTTCGATTTAGATAAATATTGGATATTTTTCTAAACTAGTGTGAAGTCCTCTTGTGGTCTTTTCACTATGATTCTGTGTGTTTGTGCAAATACTTTACACATTGCCTCTGAGATAAGCTTGACTGCTTGTGCCAAGCCACTAAGGGTGTGAGTAGGGGTTATCTGAGCTGTGTTTCTCCCTTACCCTAACTAGAGTGAGGGTCCCTACTTGGACAGGATACAAACTGGCTGCCAACCAGAGACCCCATTTCTAACAGTATCAAACTCCTCGTCTTAATACATCCATACTGATGCCAGTCTTGGATTTGTTATAAGATGCACCCTTAGAGGTGCCCTCTAAAACCTACTGGTACTCTAGTGTGCTGGCTGACTGGATTTGACCGGCCTGCCACCACAGACATGTTTCTGACACCACTTAGGGTGTGAGCCTGTGCTCTCAGAGGCCAGAAACAATGTCTCCTCTGGAGGAATGTGTTATCACCTCCTCCAGCAATATGGCTAGTGAGTCTGCATACCAAGGCCAGGGATTTCGAAGTCCCTGCTGCCTTTGATATGTGATTTTGCAAAGATGGGGCAACCCAGTACCCTGGGACCGGGGTAAGTGAATAATATAACAAGAAATGTTTTGGTCCCACTGGGGAAGTATATGAATTAACCTCCAGGACAGTGGTTGTACCATAAAGAACTTTCTGTACTGATGAAGTTTCTGAGTAATATATCACATTTATTAGAAACTTAAATTCAACAATTTAAAGTAAAGTAATTGAGGTGCTCCTGTATAACGGTGCAGTGTGAGTTAATTATGTGTTAGTATAAGTGTTGAAGTGCTATTTACATGAAAACTAAAACCAGACTGCTTAAAAGCATGATGTCTCAAATAAGCACCTATAACCATAGGTGCTGTGAACCTGCTGAATTTTTCTAAAGTAAATCCACAATTTCTAATACAATGTCGACGTTTCGACCCCAATCAAAGAAATTAATTCAGACGGGTCATCATCAGGACAGAATACTGAAATAGGAAGCACCCCTATTTGATTGTACTCAGACACATCGTAGTTGTGTTAACAATAAAACTATACCAATTTGTTTCGTTAATAATACCACTTTTTTTTACTTTGCCATCTAATGCCCACAGGAAGGTCTTAGATCGTTCCATGAAAATGAGCCAAGTGTTTAAAGTCCTTTTTAAAACTTGTTGGCGTGGTCCTTTATTAAAGTTAAGGATCTGCAGCCCTGATTTAATCAGGTTAAATGCTTTGGCTGGTAGTTCAGCAGCATGGTGAATCTGATGTCATAAACAATGCCTGCTCTGGCAGGAGGTTTTATCACCTCTGCTAACATGTGGCTAGTAAATCTGCTTACCAATACCAGGGACAGCTGCCTTTGATATGTGACCCCGGCTTCACCCAGACCTGGCAGTAGCCACCCCCTGCCCTGAGCTAGTTGTGATCAAGAGTTAAAGTTGATGCAATATCCACTTGGCCCACTGTATGCCCCGGCAACCAGTGGAAGCTGAGATTTAGAGTTTGGAGCTAGTCATGACGTGCAGTGCTAATACATGGGAACCTTAGGGCTAGTGACTTGATTCCAATTAGCCTGGAATCAGGATGGACACACATTACCAACTTTCTACAACCTCATCACATGGGATGAGAAATGACCTGTAGATCACTGAGGCAGATAGACATTGTAGGCTCCCTGGGTGTGCCAGTTTGATCAGCACCAGTGCAGTCTGACCAGTATTGCATGGCTGGAAATTTTCTGTGAAGCTCAGCGACCTCTGAAAAATTGGTTGCTTGTTTAACAGTTTTGCACGTTTGCTGCAAGGTCTTTGTATCTCCTGGGTGCGCTCTCCCTGTGATGAACTCTTAGCATATTTTCATTCAGATTTGCTATTTGTCTTCTGTTTAGGGGCCTAATTCTGTCACTTACCTGGCCAGTTCACCTTTCTTCTACTTCCATGCCCAGTGGTAGCAAAACAGCTTGTTCACAGCCCTTGGGAGACCACAGCAGACAAGTCCCTTCCCAAACTATATCACCTCTCATACAACCAAAGTCTCCTTCAAGAAACCCAAACTAGTAGACAGCACCTGGCCTATAAGGCCAGTATTTATCTCTATTTAGAGGCAATGTGTACAGCCAGCCAAACAAAAAGTGAGTGTCATTCATAAGCATTCATAGAGCATCTTAAAGTTTTAATGTGGTCTATTATGTACTTTACAATCAGGCAAGCTGAGATTCAGTAGTACCAGTCAAAATGATGCTTAGATTATGGCCTGTGAACCCTGATATTCAAAGCTCAAAATAATAGGTGGGTCCTGGTGGGGTTCAATCTAGTGATGGGGGTTGGGTGCTGGTTTAGCATTTAATTAATATCGATTCTCCCTAGCCTATCAACCAGCTTCAGTTTGAGGTGAGCATTCAGAGAGCAAAGGACAGGAAAATTATCATGTGCGGACAGGGAAATTATTAGGTCTACACAGATAAAGTCAGTCTGTAGAGAGAAAACCATTACTTGCTCAACCATGTGTTATTTTTAACGAACATGTCATCCTGTATGCAATCTCGTTTCACATTTTATGCAAACTCATGGATGGATACTAGTGAAGGCAAGGACCCATCTTTATGGCACACTGCAGATTTCTCACCTTCAGCACATTTTAGTTCATTGCTTACATGGGTGTTGGTAAATAGGTCTGTGTCCTAAATATTATTCCACCAATTTAACCCTGTAGCCTGGGATAAAGCGGGTACTAATCACCCTCCGATATGGACGGTGGTACACATAGGGTGCACCTTTCAACTGATAAAGCCTAGTTTCTAACCTTGAACACAGTGTTCAGGAGACTTGCAGATTGAGTACCCTACTGATGGTAGAGTGGAATGAATGTAAGGCAGGAAAAAAAAAGCAAATAGGGCAGACCTGGCCAGCTTTTCCCACAACATACTAGGACTTGTCACTCCTAATTGGGTAGGACCTAAAAAAAACTTTCATATTTAGGAGTAGTGAAACAGAATAGATTTCTTGCACTTGTGTAATGATCATGTTACAAAGTCACCATTATTTGAATTGCCTCAATGCAAGTCATGTTTCCAATGTTCAGTTTGTTTCTAACTGACTTAAATGCTTTACATGTAAAATGTGATTTTGGGCAAAATAATCTCTTGAAAGAGAAAGAGGATTGTCTGATTAATGTCACAATACTGGATAGTCCTTGCTTGTTGATGAGGTCTAAGTGAAGGTACTTGTGCTTATGAGTAGGGATTGTAGTGGAGGTGGTTTGTTTGCAGGTGAGTCCATTAAATAACTGTGGTTATGGAGTAGTTTTGTGATAAGTGGTTCCTCCTGTACTTAGTGATATGTGATTGGTCTGAATGAGTATGTAAGACTTGTGCTGGTGGGTGAGAATGTTAGAAAACTTAATACTTTCATTCCTCTGGCTCGCAAGTGTGCATTGTTCTTAGAACTACAAGAGTGCGCCTGCCCTGGAGTGAGGCACAGAAACTATTGAATGTACTGCATTTTGCCTTACAGGGTTTGCCCGTTCCTTTGGGATGTGTCTGCCAAGTGGCGAGAGGCGAGAGTGGATTAAGCCCATTATGTTCAGTGGAGGCATTGGATCCATGGAAGCCATTCACACTAAGAAAGAGCAACCAGAGCCAGGTAAGTTAAGGCCAACTCTGTATATCTGAGTCAGGATGCATTGGCATGGTTTGTAGTAGGCTCCTGTCACAGGTGAGGGCATGTAAGGGTAATGCGTCTCACTTTCTAGACAAGTTCATTAAATAACACTGTAATAGAACCTCCTCTTCACGTCATGGCTTTGACAAGACACTTCTACAGTGATGATAAATTTTCATATGTTATAGGTATCTAGAACACTCTAACATTAATATGAGAGAATCTATCTTGAGGTTCAGATTCTATCACTGTGTACACTTTACTGTGACTGGATGAGGCAATCTGTTCTTGGCAGGTTAGTCTGCAGAGCTCGCAGACATCTTTACACCTGTGATTCTGGCATTTGGGAACACTGATAGTTGTAATATGATGCATGATCAGAAGATCAAACTTCGTGATTTGTAGAGGATCACACCATAATAAAACGGTATCACCATGGAAAAAGTCCTCATATCAGAGATGGATAGAAAGTGGTGTCATCTTGCTGAAGAGAATTCCCCATAGTAAAAACATGTTTGGACCGGATTAACCTAAAAGCCTCACAGAAAGTTCCCCAAGGCTTAAAAAACTTACTTTTTTTCTGGCAGTCGTCCATCCACAGCTCTGCTTCAGCCTTGTCTTTCTCTCATCCCCTTTATGATACCTTGCCTATGGTTAAGAAGTGGGATTGGAAATATTCTCATGTCAGTCACTGTGTTCTTCCAGTCCTTGCTCCTCACTATCCCTCACATGTGTGGGTAATGAGGTGCGCTGCCCTTCTTGAAAGAAAGGGCAAGGGATTATTTTTTCAGACTGTGTTGAATTTGTATGGGTGTTGGAAAGTGACACTTTTTAACATGGTCACCCCAACTTTATTCCTGGTATTTGATGTATGTAGGAAGTTGGCTCTGTATGTGCTATTTCAAAGTAAGGAATAGCATGCACAGAGTCCAAGGGTTCCCCTTAGAGGTAAAATAGCGGTAAAAATAGATAATACTAATGCTCTATTTTGTGGTAGTGTGGTCGAGCAGTAGGCTTATCCAAGGAGTAATGTTAAGCATTTGTTGTACATACACATAGACAATAAATGAGGTACACACACTCAGAGACAAATCCAGCCAATAGGTTTTGTTATAGAAAAATATCTTTTCTTAGTTTATTTTAAGAACCACAGGTTCAAATTTAACATGTAATATCTTGTTTGAAAGGTATTGCAGGTAAGTACATTAGGAACTTTGAATCATTTCAATTGCATGTATACTTTTCAAGTTATTCACAAATAGCTACTTTAAAAGTGGACACTTAGTGCAATTTTCACAGTTCCTGGGGGAGGTAAGTTTTTGTTAGTTTTACCAGGTAAGTAAGACACTTACAGGGTTCAGTTCTTGGTCCAAGGTAGCCCACCGTTGGGGGTTCAGAGCAACCCCAAAGTCACCACACCAGCAGCTCAGGGCCGGTCAGGTGCAGAGTTCAAAAGTGGTGCCCAAAACGCATAGGCTAGAATGGAGAGAAGGGGGTGCCCCGGTTCCGGTCTGCTTGCAGGTAAGTACCCGCGTCTTCGGAGGGCAGACCAGGGGGGTTTTGTAGGGCACCGGGGGGGACACAAGTCCACACAGAAATTTCACCCTCAGCAGCGCGGGGGCGGCCGGGTGCAGTGTAGAAACAAGCGTCGGGTTTGTAATGTTAGTCTATGAGAGATCTCGGGATCTCTTCAGCGCTGCAGGCAGGCAAGGGGGGGATTCCTCGGGGAAACCTCCACTTGGGCAAGGGAGAGGGACTCCTGGGGGTCACTTCTCCAGTGAAAGTCCGGTCCTTCAGGTCCTGGGGGCTGCGGGTGCAGGGTCTCTCCCAGGCGTCGGGACTTTAGGTTCAAAGAGTCGCGGTCAGGGGAAGCCTCGGGATTCCCTCTGCAGGCGGCGCTGTGGGGGCTCAGGGGGGACAGGTTTTGGTACTCACAGTCGGAGAGTAGTCCGGGGGTCCTCCCTGAGGTGTTGGTTCTCCACCAGCCGAGTCGGGGTCGCCGGGTGCAGTGTTGCAAGTCTCACGCTTCTTGCGGGGAGATTGCAGGGTCTTTAAAGCTGCTCCTTGAAACGAAGTTGCAGTCTTTTTGGAGCAGGTCCGCTGTCCTCGGGAGTTTCTTGTCTTTTTCGAAGCAGGGCAGTCCTCAGAGGAGTCAGAGGTCGCTGGTCCCTTGGAAGGCGTCGCTGGAGCAGAGTTCTTTGGAAGGCAGGAGACAGGCCGGTGAGTTTCTGGAGCCAAGGCAGTTGTCGTCTTCTGGTCTTCCTCTGCAGGGGTTTTCAGCTAGGCAGTCCTTCTTCTTGTAGTTGCAGGAATCTAATTTTCTAGGGTTCAGGGTAGCCCTTAAATACTAAATTTAAGGGCGTGTTTAGGTCTGGGGGGTTAGTAGCCAATGGCTACTAGCCCTGAGGGTGGGTACACCCTCTTTGTGCCTCCTCCCAAGGGGAGGGGGTCACAATCCTAACCCTATAGGGGGAATCCTCCATCTGCAAGATGGAGGATTTCTAAAAGTTAGAGTCACTTCAGCTCAGGACACCTTAGGGGCTGTCCTGACTGGCCAGTGACTCCTCCTTGTTTTTCTCATTATTTTCTCCGGCCTTGCCGCCAAAAGTGGGGCCTGGCCGGAGGGGGCGGGCAACTCCACTAGCTGGAGTGTCCTGCTGGGTTGGCACAAAGGAGGTGAGCCTTTGAGGCTCACCGCCAGGTGTGACAATTCCTGCCTGGGGGAGGTGTTAGCATCTCCACCCAGTGCAGGCTTTGTTACTGGCCTCAGAGTGACAAAGGCACTCTCCCCATGGGGCCAGCAACATGTCTCGGTTTGTGGCAGGCTGCTAAAACTAGTCAGCCTACACAGACAGTCGGTTAAGTTTCAGGGGGCACCTCTAAGGTGCCCTCTGTGGTGTATTTTACAATAAAATGTACACGGGCATCAGTGTGCATTTATTGTGCTGAGAAGTTTGATACCAAACTTCCCAGTTTTCAGTGTAGCCATTATGGTGCTGTGGAGTTCGTGTTTGACAGACTCCCAGACCATATACTCTTATGGCTACCCTGCACTTACAATGTCTAAGGTTTTGTTTAGACACTGTAGGGGTACCATGCTCATGCACTGGTACCCTCACCTATGGTATAGTGCACCCTGCCTTAGGGCTGTAAGGCCTGCTAGAGGGGTGTCTTACCTATACTGCATAGGCAGTGAGAGGCTGGCATGGCACCCTGAGGGGAGTGCCATGTCGACTTACTCGTTTTGTCCTCACTAGCACATACAAGCTGGCAAGCAGAGTGTCTGTGCTGAGTGAGAGGTCTCCAGGGTGGCATAAGACATGCTGCAGCCCTTAGAGACCTTCCTTGGCATCAGGGCCCTTGGTACTAGAAGTACCAGTTACAAGGGACTTATCTGGATGCCAGGGTCTGCCAATTGTGGATACAAAAGTACAGGTTAGGGAAAGAACACTGGTGCTGGGGCCTGGTTAGCAGGCCTCAGCACACTTTCAATTGTAAACATAGCATCAGCAAAGGCAAAAAGTCAGGGGGCAACCATGCCAAGGAGGCATTTCCTTACAATGTAATTTTGACAAAGTGCACTGGATACCTTCTAACAAGGGCCCCAGTACCAGATCCCTTTCCCTAAAACTTTGCAATTGTTTCCCAATTGACAATACCTTTAGCACCCCTATAAGTCCCCAGTAAGTGGTACCCCTAATACCTAGGGCATGGGTACTGAGAAGGGTCCATAAGGGCTGCAGCATGTATTGTGCCACCGTAAGGGACTCCGAAGCACACTCATGCAAACTGCTATTGCAGGCTGTGTGATCTGGTGCAGAGAAAAGTGAAAACACAGCATGACACACTTCCTGTGTGCCATGCCCATAGACTCTGCACACCGTGTAGGTAAGTCACCCCTACAGCAGGCCTTAGATCCCTAAGGCAGGGTGCACTATACTACATGTGTTGGCGTATCTGCACGAGAAGATATGCCCCTGTGATGTCCAAGTCGATTATTAAATATTACAAGTGCACAGGGGAAGCCATTTAAATACATGTGCTGGGCACTGGTAATTACGAGTTCCCGAACAACATGATGGCTTCACTGAAACCTTGTTTTCTTACAGAAGTAAACTTTTCCATCCAGTCTGTAGTTCATATTGCCCCAGAAGCAACCCATTTGCTGGTAAATGAGTTTAGTGACTTCACCTCAGACCAAGTAAGAAAGTGTTGACTGAGTTTCTTGTGTCTCTTCTCGTCCTGTTGTTATTTTTATATTAACTATTAACTTAATGATTTGGTTCAAAACCAAATACCCACCCATCCTTTGTGAGTGGGAAATTCCTTAGCCAATACATTCTTCTAAAATGGCCCATGAAGCAGTCCTTCAGAACAGTTGTTTAGGTGAACAAGTTTCTTACTTTCGATAAATGCTCTATGCAACTGCAGATTCATCATCTGTAGCATCATTTCAGTGCCAGACTAAATTCCGATTTTTCAGAGAAATGGCTTTCACACATTGAGAAATGGCACTATCAGCCTCCGTGACCGCTTGACATTGTCGAAGTGAATACCTGGAGTCTCATTGGTGCCATCTCTACATGCTGATGTTGGTTTTGTTTTGAACTTTTCCAAGCCATCAGACGGGAATCAGTCATGACAATGTTGAGTTGACCCTGATTCTAAAACTAACTGGACCTTTTTAAATATAGATCAAGGAGTCCTCTTCACTGAATGTGAGGAGGGGCAGAGCACCAACCAGAAAGTGAGTCACTTAAGGTAAGTAGTGGTTCCTCTGAAATGATGAATTTAACTGCATCTAATTGCAAATTCCTTTCCTTTAGAATAGATACCCAAGCAGTACCTCCCAAAAGGTGGATTGTCTGAGTAGTGGACTTGTAGCAAAAGATCCTGCAAAAATGAGCAAGCAAAATGGCTCCTGCTGAGGACCTGATTGCTGTGGCAGTAGTGCTTGTTAAATGTGTACATAGAAGCCCATGTAGCAGCCTGGCCAATGTGTAAGACAGAATGCCTGTCAGCAGTGTCATTTTGTCTTAAGGAATAGTATGACCCATCTTGACAAAGTCAGCGTTTTACTCCCTTCTCATTCACACCTACAAAGTCCATAAGAAGCTGGTTGTGCACTCAGTATACAAAAATTGAGGGTTGTCAACTGTTCAAGCTGCTGAAACAACTCTTCCTTTTTTGAGCGCTGTGGCAGAGAGAATCAAGCCAGAAGATGATGGACTGACCCATTTGGAAATAACATACAACCTTTGGGAGAAAGGAAACTGTGGCCTCAACACCAATTTGTCAGAAAAGAAAGTAAGGAGAGTTGCATTGACTGTGCCTGCAGCTCACTGACCAGGCACGCAAAAACTAATCACAATTAGAAAAAACTGTCTTGATGGTGAAACAACACAAAACTGTTGTGTATGTGCTCAAACGGTATGGACATCTGATATTTGAGGACCAACAAAACATCTCATTGAGGCATAACAAAATACTTATGTGGAAACATGCAGGTCATACCTTTCAAGAAATTCATCACTACAGGTGACTTAAACTAAGAAGGGTAGTCATGCAAACACAGAAAGGATGAGAGGGCCAACACACAATCATTAACTGTGCCTACCACACAACCTTTCTGGGTCAAAGATGAAACAAATAGCAAAACATCTAATAATATTGCTTACTTACAAGGGATCATACTGATGATCCTACACCTGTCCGCAAATGTCTTCCAGTTCCCTGAATAGATGGATTTAGTCAAGGGACACCTAGCCAAAACAGCCATATCCATTACTTTAACAGGTAAGTCAAAACTGCTCAGTTGTTGGCAAGCATTGAGGTGTAGACCATAGAGATTTGGGTGCAGAACCCTGCCCTCTTGTTAAGACGCAAGGTTCTCCTGGAGAGGCAGATGGATCTGAAGGCAAATGCAGAGGCTCAATAAGTTGGGGACCCATCCTCTCCTGGACTATCCAGGCTATCATCATCAAAACTTAGGCCTGGTCTGTCTTAACTTTCCTAAACAATTGTGGTAGGGAAGCCGGTAGTGTAAACTCGTACAGAAGTTGTGTAACCTAATGCAGCAGAATGCATGCCCCTGGCGATAATTGCAGCATGTGGTACTCTCAGCAGTGCACATTATCTGTGGTAGCGAAAAGGACCATCCAGGGCACCCCCCACTGGTCAGCGATTTCCTAATCCACTCTGACAGACCACAAATGACCTTGTTATCCCAAAGAATGCTGAGTTTGTCTGCCCTAGCATTTAGTGACTTCACCAGACGATTGGCTACCAAGGAGATTACCTGATGTATAGGCATTTCCAAAGGTGTAGTGCCTTATGGCACAAGACTCCATGTCGCCTTGTATGTTGGAGTACTGCCTGGTTGTTGTGTTGTTCGTCCGCACCTGCACCGACGTATCCTTGATGGATAAGTAAAGGCTGTCTGAGCCAGGCTGTTGGCACTGAGCACCAGAAGATTCATGAGAAAAGTTTGTTCCACTATACATTGAAATAGTTGAAGTTGCATCTTTCCCTTTGAAGGTTCCAGGAGCTATTACACATGATGCCTTGTGCTTACAGAGTTACTACTTTTTTTCTGGCTCACATGATTGGGTTCCCTGGAACACCCTGGGTGTTCACACTCCTTTTGCTAAGAGAAAGTTCTTGTAGGAAGTTGGCTCTGTATGTGCTATTTCAAAGTAAGGAATAGCATGCACAGAGTCCAAGGGTTCCCCTTAGAGGTAAAATAGTGGTAAAAAGAGATAATACTAATGCTCTATTTTGTGGTAGTGTGGTCGAGCAGTAGGCTTATCCAAGGAGTAGTGTTAAGCATTTGTTGTACATACACATAGACAATAAATGAGGTACACACACTCAGAGACAAATCCAGCCAATAGGTTTTGTTATAGAAAAATATATTTTCTTAGTTTATTTTAAGAATCACAGGTTCAAATTTAACATGTAATATCTTGTTTGAAAGGTATTGCAGGTAAGTACATTAGGAACTTTGAATCATTTCAATTGCATGTATACTTTTCAAGTTATTCACAAATAGCTATTTCAAAAGTGGACACAGTGCAATTTTCACAGTTCCTGGGGGAGGTAAGTTTTTGTTAGTTTTACCAGGTAAGTAAGACACTTACAGGGTTCAGTTCTTGGTCCAAGGTAGCCCACCGTTGGGGGTTCAGAGCAACCCCAAAGTTACCACACCAGCAGCTCAGGGCCGGTCAGGTGCAGAGTTCAAAGTGGTGCCCAAAACGCATAGGCTAGAATGGAGAGAAGGGGGTGCCCCGGTTCCGGTCTGCTTGCAGGTAAGTACCCGCGTCTTCGGAGGGCAGACCAGGGGGGTTTTGTAGGGCACCGGGGGGGACACAAGCCCACACAGAAATTTCACCCTCAGCGGCGCGGGGGCGGCCGGGTGCAGTGTTAGAACAAGCGTCGGGTTCGCAATGTAAGTCAATGGGAGATCAAGGGATCTCTTCAGCGCTGCAGGCAGGCAAGGGGGGGGGGCTTCCTCGGGGAAACCTCCACTTGGGCAAGGGAGAGGGACTCCTGGGGGTCACTTCTGCAGTGAAAGTCCGGTCCTTCAGGTCCTGGGGGCTGCGGGTGCAGGGTCTTTTCCAGGCGTCGGGACTTAGGTTTCAGAGAGTCGCGGTCAGGGGAAGCCTCTGGATTCCCCCTGCAGGCGGCGCTGTGGGGGCTCAGGGGGGACAGGTTTTGGTACTCACAGTCGTAGAGTAGTCCGGGGGTCCTCCCTGAGGTGTTGGTTCTCCACCAGCCGAGTCGGGGTCGCCGGGTGCAGTGTTGCAGGTCTCACGCTTCTTGCGGGGAGATTGCAGGGTTCTTTAAAGCTGCTCCTTTGGATAAAGTTGCAGTCTTTTTGGAGCAGGTCCGCTGTCCTCGGGAGTTTCTTGTCGTCGTCGAAGCAGGGCAGTCCTCAGGGGATGCAGAGGTCGCTGGTCCCTTTGGAAGGCGTCGCAGGAGCAGAGTTCTTTGGAAGGCAGGAGACAGGCCGGTGAGTTTCTGGAGCCAAGGCAGTTGTTGTCTTCTGGTCTTCCTCTGCAGGGGTTTTCAGCTAGGCAGTCCTTCTTCTTCTTGTTGTTGCAGGAATCTAAATTCTTAGGTTCAGGGAAGCCCTTAAATACTAAATTTAAGGGCGTGTTTAGGTCTGGGGGGTTAGTAGCCAATGGCTACTAGCCCTGAGGGTGGGTACACCCTCTTTGTGCCTCCTCCCAAGGGGAGGGGGGTCACATTCCTATCCCTATTGGGGGAATCCTCCTTCTTCAAGATGGAGGATTTCTAAAAGTCAGAGGCACCTCAGCTCAGGACACCTTAGGGGCTGTCCTGACTGGCCAGTGACTCCTCCTTGTTTTTCTCATTATCTCTCCTGGACTTGCCGCCAAAAGTGGGGGCTGGGTCCAGGAGGCGGGCATCTCCACTAGCTGGAGTGCCCTGGGGCATTGTAACAAGAAGCTTGAGCCTTTGAAGCTCACTGCTAGGTGTTACAGTTCCTGCAGGGGGGAGGTGTGAAGCACCTCCACCCAGAGCAGGCTTTGTTTCTGTCCTCAGAGAGCACAAAGGCTCTCACCGCATGAGGTCAGACACTCGTCTCTCAGCAGCAGGCTGGCACAGACCAGTCAGTCCTGCACTGAACAATTGGGTAAAATTCAGGGGGTATCTCTAAGATGCCCTCTGTGTGCATTTTTTAATAAATCCAACACTGGCATCAGTGTGGGTTTATTATTCTGAGAAGTTTGATACTAAACTTCCCAGTATTCAGTGTAGCCATTATGGAGCTGTGGAGTTCGTTTTTGACAGACTCCCAGCCCATATACTCTTATGGCTACCCTGCACTTACAATGTCTAAGGTTTTGCTTAGACACTGTAGGGGCATAGTGCTCATGCACATATGCCCTCACCTGTGGTATAGTGCACCCTGCCTTAGGGCTGTAAGGCCTACTAGAGGGGTGACTTACCTATGCCACAGGCAGTGGGAGGTTGGCATGGCACCCTGAGGGGAGTGCCATGTCGACTTAGTCATTTTCTCCCCATCAGCACACACAAGCTGGCAAGCAGTGTGTCTGTGCTGAGTGAGGGGTCCCTAGGGTGGCATAAGACATGCTGCAGCCCTTAGAGACCTTCCCTGGCATCAGGGCCCTTGGTACCAGGGGTACCAGTTACAAGGGACTTACCTAGGTGCCAGGGTTGTGCCAATTGTGGAAACAATGGTACATTTTAGGTGAAAGAACACTGGTGCTGGGGCCTGGTTAGCAGGGTCCCAGCACACTTCTCAGTCAAGTCAGCATCAGTATCAGGCAAAAAGTGGGGGGTAACTGCAACAGGGAGCCATTTCTTTACACAAGCCCCCCCCAGCCCACAGGCCAGGAGACTCAGCCAAAGCTGGGAGAGTCTTCCTAGTCTGTCAGGCGAGGAAGAGTAGAGGAAATAGGCTGGTTTGTTGCAGGGCCTACTCTGCCTTACATCCTCCTGTTCAGGTCATTCCCTCTGGGGAACTGACCCACTTCCACAGTGATAGGACCTAGTCTGAACTGCCTCTTGTCTGTGCTTTTTATGTCTTCACCCATTCTCTCTATTTTGGGGTTAGAGGTATCCACCTCTGCTAATCTTATCTTAGCCAGGGTCACCCCTAGCTTACCCAAAGAGGTTACCCAGAGCTGGAGTAACCCCACCATGACCAACAGGGTCAGGGGGCCTAACTTGCTATTTGGCATGGGGTCAGACCACCATGCCAAGGATAGTGCAGCCATAAAGGCTAACACCCAGCAGAGGCCACTGACAGCTATCAGTGCCCAGAACCACACCTTTAGCTCTTCACCTACAAGGGAAGGGGCTAAGTTACAGGCTTCTTTGGGTTCAGGGTGCCTGTCTGCTGTATTAGAGTGGGGGGTTACCACATCTTGTAGTAAACACCCTTCTTCCACTCTTTCTTCTGTTAGCTGAGGAGCCACCCACTCAGGCTTAACAGTTGCCTGACTAGCCAGGACTTCTTGTGGGTCAGTTTGGACTTTATCAGAGCCACTTTTGGAGTTCTCCCCTACTGGAGCAGAATCTCCTTGGCTTGCTGGAACCTTGGCTAAAGGTTGTCCACCTTTCCTACTCTGTTTCTTTTTCTTTTTCTTCTGGGGCCTACTTGCATTTACTGCAGAGGCAGGCACTCCAGAATCCTTGGGAGAGGACTGGCACTGGACCAGTTCCTCTCTTGGGCTCTGACTAACCTCTGGGTAGTCATTTCCAAGGAGACAATCAAGGGGGAGGTCTGTACTGACTACCACCCTTCTCCAGCTAAAAGTCCCACCCACTTCTATGGGCACCAAAGCCACAGGCCTATCAGTGACCCTGTCTGGGCTAACTCTTACTCTGGCCATCTCACCTGGGATGTACTGGTTTGAGAACACCAGCCTGTCATGCACAATAGTGTGACTGGCACAAGTGTCTCTCAGGGCAGTGGCTGGGATTCCATTCACCAGTAGGTGGTGGAAGTGTCTACTTCCCTCTGGAATCTCCAACTCACCTGTTGGGCCCTTTTTCCAGTTGAAGGCTATGAAGACCTCCTCATCTGAGGAGTCATCCCCAATGGCTACACTGGTCACCCCTGGGATTTTGCTAGGGGGTTTGTTTTTGGGACAAGAAGTGTCCTTGGTGTGGTGCCCTGTCTGTTTACAGTTATGGCACCATGCCTTAGTGGCATCCCAGCTCTTACCCTGGTACCCACCTTTGTTTTGGGTTGTGTCTCTGGGCCCACCCACCTGGTCTGGTTTTTGGGGGCCTACAGGGGACTCTTTTTCTTTGTTTCTAGTGTCACCCACTTTCTCCTGGGGAGGCTTTGTAACCCCTTTCTTTTGGTCACCCCCAGTGGAAGTTTTGGTTACCCTAGTCTTGACCCAGTGGTCTGCCTTCTTTCCCAATTCTTGGGGAGAAATTGGACCTAGGTCTACCAGATACTGATGCAACTTTTCATTGAAGCAGTTACTTAAAATGTGTTCTTTCATAAACAAATTATAAAGCCCAACATAGTCATACACTTCATTTCCAGTTACCCAACCATCCAGTGTTTTCACTGAGTAGTCAACATAATCAACCCAGGTCTGGCTCGAGGATTTTTGAGCCCCCCTGAATCTAATTCTATACTCCTCAGTGGAGAATCCAAAGCCCTCAATCAGGGTACCCTTCATGAGGTCATAGGATTCTGCATCTTTTCCAGAGAGTGTGAGGAGTCTATCCCTACACTTTCCAGTGAACATTTCCCAAAGGAGAGCACCCCAGTGAGATCTGTTTACTTTTCTGGTTGCACAAGCCCTCTCAAAAGCTGTGAACCATTTGGTGATGTCATCACCATCTTCATATTTAGTTACAATCCCTTTAGGGATTTTCAACATGTCAGGAGAATCTCTGACCCTATTTATGTTGCTGCCACCATTGATGGGTCCTAGGCCCATCTCTTGTCTTTCCCTTTCTATGGCTAGGATCTGTCTTTCCAAAGCCAATCTTTTGGCCATCCTGGCTAACTGGATGTCCTCTTCACTGGAGTTATCCTCAGTGATTTCAGAGGTGTTGGTCTCTCCTGTGAGGGAACCAGCATCTCTGACTATTATTTTTGGAGTCAGGGCTTGAGAAGCCCTGTTCTCCCTAGATAGGACTGGTGGGGGGAATCACCCTCCAAGTCACTATCTTCATCCTCTGTGTTGCCATACTCAGAGGGGTTGGCCTTAGCAAACTCTGCCAACAGCTCCTGGAGCTGTAGTTTGGAAGGTCTGGGGCCCATTGTTATTTTCTTTATTTTACAGAGTGACCTTAGCTCCCTCATCTTAAGATGGAGGTAAGGTGTGGTGTCGAGTTCCACCACATTCACATCTGTACTAGACATTATGCTTCTAAAAGTTGGAATACTTTTTAAGAAACTAAACTGGTTCTACAATCTAATTCAAACTTTTAACAAACTTTTAAACTCTAAAAGAAATGCTAACAGGGACTAACACAAGGCCCTAGCAGGACTTTTAAGAATTTAGAAAACTTTTCAAATTGCAAAAATCAATTTCTAATGACAATTTTGGAATTTGTCGTGTGATCAGGTATTGGCTGAGTAGTCCAGCAAATGCAAAGTCTTGTACCCCACCGCTGATCCACCAATGTAGGAAGTTGGCTCTGTATGTGCTATTTCAAAGTAAGGAATAGCATGCACAGAGTCCAAGGGTTCCCCTTAGAGGTAAAATAGTGGTAAAAAGAGATAATACTAATGCTCTATTTTGTGGTAGTGTGGTCGAGCAGTAGGCTTATCCAAGGAGTAGTGTTAAGCATTTGTTGTACATACACATAGACAATAAATGAGGTACACACACTCAGAGACAAATCCAGCCAATAGGTTTTGTTATAGAAAAATATATTTTCTTAGTTTATTTTAAGAATCACAGGTTCAAATTTAACATGTAATATCTTGTTTGAAAGGTATTGCAGGTAAGTACATTAGGAACTTTGAATCATTTCAATTGCATGTATACTTTTCAAGTTATTCACAAATAGCTATTTCAAAAGTGGACACAGTGCAATTTTCACAGTTCCTGGGGGAGGTAAGTTTTTGTTAGTTTTACCAGGTAAGTAAGACACTTACAGGGTTCAGTTCTTGGTCCAAGGTAGCCCACCATTGGGGGTTCAGAGCAACCCCAAAGTTACCACACCAGCAGCTCAGGGCCGGTCAGGTGCAGAGTTCAAAGTGGTGCCCAAAACGCATAGGCTAGAATGGAGAGAAGGGGGTGCCCCGGTTCCGGTCTGCTTGCAGGTAAGTACCCGCGTCTTCGGAGGGCAGACCAGGGGGGTTTTGTAGGGCACCGGGGGGGACACAAGCCCACACAGAAATTTCACCCTCAGCGGCGCGGGGGCGGCCGGGTGCAGTGTTAGAACAAGCGTCGGGTTCGCAATGTAAGTCAATGGGAGATCAAGGGATCTCTTCAGCGCTGCAGGCAGGCAAGGGGGGGGGCTTCCTCGGGGAAACCTCCACTTGGGCAAGGGAGAGGGACTCCTGGGGGTCACTTCTGCAGTGAAAGTCCGGTCCTTCAGGTCCTGGGGGCTGCGGGTGCAGGGTCTTTTCCAGGCGTCGGGACTTAGGTTTCAGAGAGTCGCGGTCAGGGGAAGCCTCTGGATTCCCCCTGCAGGCGGCGCTGTGGGGGCTCAGGGGGGACAGGTTTTGGTACTCACAGTCGTAGAGTAGTCCGGGGGTCCTCCCTGAGGTGTTGGTTCTCCACCAGCCGAGTCGGGGTCGCCGGGTGCAGTGTTGCAGGTCTCACGCTTCTTGCGGGGAGATTGCAGGGTTCTTTAAAGCTGCTCCTTTGGATAAAGTTGCAGTCTTTTTGGAGCAGGTCCGCTGTCCTCGGGAGTTTCTTGTCGTCGTCGAAGCAGGGCAGTCCTCAGGGGATGCAGAGGTCGCTGGTCCCTTTGGAAGGCGTCGCAGGAGCAGAGTTCTTTGGAAGGCAGGAGACAGGCCGGTGAGTTTCTGGAGCCAAGGCAGTTGTTGTCTTCTGGTCTTCCTCTGCAGGGGTTTTCAGCTAGGCAGTCCTTCTTCTTCTTGTTGTTGCAGGAATCTAAATTCTTAGGTTCAGGGAAGCCCTTAAATACTAAATTTAAGGACGTGTTTAGGTCTGGGGGGTTAGTAGCCAATGGCTACTAGCCCTGAGGGTGGGTACACCCTCTTTGTGCCTCCTCCCAAGGGGAGGGGGGTCACATTCCTATCCCTATTGGGGGAATCCTCCTTCTTCAAGATGGAGGATTTCTAAAAGTCAGAGGCACCTCAGCTCAGGACACCTTAGGGGCTGTCCTGACTGGCCAGTGACTCCTCCTTGTTTTTCTCATTATCTCTCCTGGACTTGCCGCCAAAAGTGGGGGCTGGGTCCAGGAGGCGGGCATCTCCACTAGCTGGAGTGCCCTGGGGCATTGTAACAAGAAGCTTGAGCCTTTGAAGCTCACTGCTAGGTGTTACAGTTCCTGCAGGGGGGAGGTGTGAAGCACCTCCACCCAGAGCAGGCTTTGTTTCTGTCCTCAGAGAGCACAAAGGCTCTCACCGCATGAGGTCAGACACTCGTCTCTCAGCAGCAGGCTGGCACAGACCAGTCAGTCCTGCACTGAACAATTGGGTAAAATACAGGGGGTATCTCTAAGATGCCCTCTGTGTGCATTTTTTAATAAATCCAACACTGGCATCAGTGTGGGTTTATTATTCTGAGAAGTTTGATACTAAACTTCCCAGTATTCAGTGTAGCCATTATGGAGCTGTGGAGTTCGTTTTTGACAGACTCCCAGCCCATATACTCTTATGGCTACCCTGCACTTACAATGTCTAAGGTTTTGCTTAGACACTGTAGGGGCATAGTGCTCATGCACATATGCCCTCACCTGTGGTATAGTGCACCCTGCCTTAGGGCTGTAAGGCCTACTAGAGGGGTGACTTACCTATGCCACAGGCAGTGGGAGGTTGGCATGGCACCCTGAGGGGAGTGCCATGTCGACTTAGTCATTTTCTCCCCATCAGCACACACAAGCTGGCAAGCAGTGTGTCTGTGCTGAGTGAGGGGTCCCTAGGGTGGCATAAGACATGCTGCAGCCCTTAGAGACCTTCCCTGGCATCAGGGCCCTTGGTACCAGGGGTACCAGTTACAAGGGACTTACCTAGGTGCCAGGGTTGTGCCAATTGTGGAAACAATGGTACATTTTAGGTGAAAGAACACTGGTGCTGGGGCCTGGTTAGCAGGGTCCCAGCACACTTCTCAGTCAAGTCAGCATCAGTATCAGGCAAAAAGTGGGGGGTAACTGCAACAGGGAGCCATTTCTTTACACAAGCCCCCCCCAGCCCACAGGCCAGGAGACTCAGCCAAAGCTGGGAGAGTCTTCCTAGTCTGTCAGGCGAGGAAGAGTAGAGGAAATAGGCTGGTTTGTTGCAGGGCCTACTCTGCCTTACATCCTCCTGTTCAGGTCATTCCCTCTGGGGAACTGACCCACTTCCACAGTGATAGGACCTAGTCTGAACTGCCTCTTGTCTGTGCTTTTTATGTCTTCACCCATTCTCTCTATTTTGGGGTTAGAGGTATCCACCTCTGCTAATCTTATCTTAGCCAGGGTCACCCCTAGCTTACCCAAAGAGGTTACCCAGAGCTGGAGTAACCCCACCATGACCAACAGGGTCAGGGGGCCTAACTTGCTATTTGGCATGGGGTCAGACCACCATGCCAAGGATAGTGCAGCCATAAAGGCTAACACCCAGCAGAGGCCACTGACAGCTATCAGTGCCCAGAACCACACCTTTAGCTCTTCACCTACAAGGGAAGGGGCTAAGTTACAGGCTTCTTTGGGTTCAGGGTGCCTGTCTGCTGTATTAGAGTGGGGGGTTACCACATCTTGTAGTAAACACCCTTCTTCCACTCTTTCTTCTGTTAGCTGAGGAGCCACCCACTCAGGCTTAACAGTTGCCTGACTAGCCAGGACTTCTTGTGGGTCAGTTTGGACTTTATCAGAGCCACTTTTGGAGTTCTCCCCTACTGGAGCAGAATCTCCTTGGCTTGCTGGAACCTTGGCTAAAGGTTGTCCACCTTTCCTACTCTGTTTCTTTTTCTTTTTCTTCTGGGGCCTACTTGCATTTACTGCAGAGGCAGGCACTCCAGAATCCTTGGGAGAGGACTGGCACTGGACCAGTTCCTCTCTTGGGCTCTGACTAACCTCTGGGTAGTCATTTCCAAGGAGACAATCAAGGGGGAGGTCTGTACTGACTACCACCCTTCTCCAGCTAAAAGTCCCACCCACTTCTATGGGCACCAAAGCCACAGGCCTATCAGTGACCCTGTCTGGGCTAACTCTTACTCTGGCCATCTCACCTGGGATGTACTGGTTTGAGAACACCAGCCTGTCATGCACAATAGTGTGACTGGCACAAGTGTCTCTCAGGGCAGTGGCTGGGATTCCATTCACCAGTAGGTGGTGGAAGTGTCTACTTCCCTCTGGAATCTCCAACTCACCTGTTGGGCCCTTTTTCCAGTTGAAGGCTATGAAGACCTCCTCATCTGAGGAGTCATCCCCAATGGCTACACTGGTCACCCCTGGGATTTTGCTAGGGGGTTTGTTTTTGGGACAAGAAGTGTCCTTGGTGTGGTGCCCTGTCTGTTTACAGTTATGGCACCATGCCTTAGTGGCATCCCAGCTCTTACCCTGGTACCCACCTTTGTTTTGGGTTGTGTCTCTGGGCCCACCCACCTGGTCTGGTTTTTGGGGGCCTACAGGGGACTCTTTTTCTTTGTTTCTAGTGTCACCCACTTTCTCCTGGGGAGGCTTTGTAACCCCTTTCTTTTGGTCACCCCCAGTGGAAGTTTTGGTTACCCTAGTCTTGACCCAGTGGTCTGCCTTCTTTCCCAATTCTTGGGGAGAAATTGGACCTAGGTCTACCAGATACTGATGCAACTTTTCATTGAAGCAGTTACTTAAAATGTGTTCTTTCATAAACAAATTATAAAGCCCAACATAGTCATACACTTCATTTCCAGTTACCCAACCATCCAGTGTTTTCACTGAGTAGTCAACATAATCAACCCAGGTCTGGCTCGAGGATTTTTGAGCCCCCCTGAATCTAATTCTATACTCCTCAGTGGAGAATCCAAAGCCCTCAATCAGGGTACCCTTCATGAGGTCATAGGATTCTGCATCTTTTCCAGAGAGTGTGAGGAGTCTATCCCTACACTTTCCAGTGAACATTTCCCAAAGGAGAGCACCCCAGTGAGATCTGTTTACTTTTCTGGTTGCACAAGCCCTCTCAAAAGCTGTGAACCATTTGGTGATGTCATCACCATCTTCATATTTAGTTACAATCCCTTTAGGGATTTTCAACATGTCAGGAGAATCTCTGACCCTATTTATGTTGCTGCCACCATTGATGGGTCCTAGGCCCATCTCTTGTCTTTCCCTTTCTATGGCTAGGATCTGTCTTTCCAAAGCCAATCTTTTGGCCATCCTGGCTAACTGGATGTCCTCTTCACTGGAGTTATCCTCAGTGATTTCAGAGGTGTTGGTCTCTCCTGTGAGGGAACCAGCATCTCTGACTATTATTTTTGGAGTCAGGGCTTGAGAAGCCCTGTTCTCCCTAGATAGGACTGGTGGGGGGAATCACCCTCCAAGTCACTATCTTCATCCTCTGTGTTGCCATACTCAGAGGGGTTGGCCTTAGCAAACTCTGCCAACAGCTCCTGGAGCTGTAGTTTGGAAGGTCTGGGGCCCATTGTTATTTTCTTTATTTTACAGAGTGACCTTAGCTCCCTCATCTTAAGATGGAGGTAAGGTGTGGTGTCGAGTTCCACCACATTCACATCTGTACTAGACATTATGCTTCTAAAAGTTGGAATACTTTTTAAGAAACTAAACTGGTTCTACAATCTAATTCAAACTTTTAACAAACTTTTAAACTCTAAAAGAAATGCTAACAGGGACTAACACAAGGCCCTAGCAGGACTTTTAAGAATTTAGAAAACTTTTCAAATTGCAAAAATCAATTTCTAATGACAATTTTGGAATTTGTCGTGTGATCAGGTATTGGCTGAGTAGTCCAGCAAATGCAAAGTCTTGTACCCCACCGCTGATCCACCAATGTAGGAAGTTGGCTCTGTATGTGCTATTTCAAAGTAAGGAATAGCATGCACAGAGACCAAGGGTTCCCCTTAGAGGTAAAATAGTGGTAAAAAGAGATAATACTAATGCTCTATTTTGTGGTAGTGTGGTCGAGCAGTAGGCTTATCCAAGGAGTAGTGTTAAGCATTTGTTGTACATACACATAGACAATAAATGAGGTACACACACTCAGAGACAAATCCAGCCAATAGGTTTTGTTATAGAAAAATATATTTTCTTAGTTTATTTTAAGAATCACAGGTTCAAATTTAACATGTAATATCTTGTTTGAAAGGTATTGCAGGTAAGTACATTAGGAACTTTGAATCATTTCAATTGCATGTATACTTTTCAAGTTATTCACAAATAGCTATTTCAAAAGTGGACACTTAGTGCAATTTTCACAGTTCCTGGGGGAGGTAAGTTTTTGTTAGTTTTACCAGGTAAGTAAGACACTTACAGGGTTCAGTTCTTGGTCCAAGGTAGCCCACCGTTGGGGGTTCAGAGCAACCCCAAAGTTACCACACCAGCAGCACAGGGCCGGTCAGGTGCAGAGTTCAAAGTGGTACCCAAAACGCATAGGCTAGAATGGAGAGAAGGGGGTGGCCCGGTTCCGGTCTGCTTGCAGGTAAGTACCCGTGTCTTCGGAGGGCAGACCAGGGGGGTTTTGTAGGGCACCGGGGGGGACACAAGCCCACACAGAAATTTCACCCTCAGCGGCGCGGGGGCGACCGGGTGCAGTGTTAGAACAAGCGTCGGGTTCGCAATGTAAGTCAATGGGAGATCAAGGGATCTCTTCAGCGCTGCAGGCAGGCAAGGGGGGGGGCTTCCTCGGGGAAACCTCCACTTGGGCAAGGGAGAGGGACTCCTGGGGGTCACTTCTGCAGTGAAAGTCCGGTCCTTCAGGTCCTGGGGGCTGCGGGTGCAGGGTCTTTTCCAGGCGTCGGGACTTAGGTTTCAGAGAGTCGCGGTCAGGGGAAGCCTCGGGATTCCCTCTGCAGGCGGCGCTGTGGGGGCTCAGGGGAGACAGATTTTGGTACTCAGTCGTAGAGTAGTCCGGGGGTCCTCCCTGAGGTGTTGGTTCTCCACCAGCCGAGTCGGGGTCGCCGGGTGCAGTGTTGCAGGTCTCGCGCTTCTTGCGGGGAGATTTCAGGGTTCTTTAAAGCTGCTCCTTTGGATAAAGTTACAGTCTTTTTGGAGCAGGTCCGCTGTCCTCGGGAGTTTCTTGTCGTCGTCGAAGCAGGGCAGTCCTCAGGGGATGCAGAGGTCGCTGGTCCCTTTGGAAGGCGTCGCTGGAGCAGAGTTCTTTGGAAGGCAGGAGACAGGCCGGTGAGTTTCTGGAGCCAAGGCAGTTGTTGTCTTCTGGTCTTCCTCTGCAGGGGTTTTCAGCTAGGCAGTCCTTCTTCTTCTTGTTGTTGCAGGAATCTAAATTCTTAGGTTCAGGGAAGCCCTTAAATACTAAATTTAAGGGCGTGTTTAGGTCTGGGGGGTTAGTAGCCAATGGCTACTAGCCCTGAGGGTGGGTACACCCTCTTTGTGCCTCCTCCCAAGGGGAGGGGGTCACATTCCTATCCCTATTGGGGGAATCCTCCTTCTTCAAGATGGAGGATTTCTAAAAGTCAGAGGCACCTCAGCTCAGGACACCTTAGGGGCTGTCCTGACTGGCCAGTGACTCCTCCTTGTTTTTCTCATTATCTCTCCTGGACGTGCCGCCAAAAGTGGGGGCTGGGTCCAGGAGGCGGGCATCTCCACTAGCTGGAGTGCCCTGGGGCATTGTAACACGAAGCTTGAGCCTTTGAAGCTCACTGCTAGGTGTTACAGTTCCTGCAGGGGGGAGGTGTGAAGCACCTCCACCCAGAGCAGGCTTTGTTTCTGTCCTCAGAGAGCACAAAGGCTCTCACCGCATGAGGTCAGACACTCGTCTCTCAGCAGCAGGCTGGCACAGACCAGTCAGTCCTGCACTGAACAATTGGGTAAAATACAGGGGGTATCTCTAAGATGCCCTCTGTGTGCATTTTTTAATAAATCCAACACTGGCATCAGTGTGGGTTTATTATTCTGAGAAGTTTGATACTAAACTTCCCAGTATTCAGTGTAGCCATTATGGAGCTGTGGAGTTCGTTTTTGACAGACTCCCAGCCCATATACTCTTATGGCTACCCTGCACTTACAATGTCTAAGGTTTTGCTTAGACACTGTAGGGGCATAGTGCTCATGCACATATGCCCTCACCTGTGGTATAGTGCACCCTGCCTTAGGGCTGTAAGGCCTACTAGAGGGGTGACTTACCTATGCCACAGGCAGTGGGAGGTTGGCATGGCACCCTGAGGGGAGTGCCATGTCGACTTAGTCATTTTCTCCCCATCAGCACACACAAGCTGGCAAGCAGTGTGTCTGTGCTGAGTGAGGGGTCCCTAGGGTGGCATAAGACATGCTGCAGCCCTTAGAGACCTTCCCTGGCATCAGGGCCCTTGGTACCAGGGGTACCAGTTACAAGGGACTTACCTAGGTGCCAGGGTTGTGCCAATTGTGGAAACAATGGTACATTTTAGGTGAAAGAACACTGGTGCTGGGGCCTGGTTAGAAGGGTCCCAGCACACTTCTCAGTCAAGTCAGCATCAGTATCAGGCAAAATGTGGGGGGTAACTGCAACAGGGAGCCATTTCTTTACAGTTCTCATTACATCTTTACAGAACAGCTTAAGTACAAAGTCCTTTTTTTTCTGCACTTCTGCACTTTTGTTTAAGCTGCTCTCTCTTTGTGAAGTGCCCCTTATGTGAGATGACGAAAGCTGGCTTACATCTGCAGAAATCAGTTTCTCAAAGGCAACATTGGTGATATTGTGTCGCAGATCCCAACACAAAACAACAATAATATTACCATACAGTTGTGCTCAAATGCTACTTGCATACTGTAGGAAGTTGGCTCTGTATGTGCTATTTCAAAGTAAGGAATAGCATGCACAGAGTCCAAGGGTTCCCCTTAGAGGTAAGATAGTGGCAAAAAGAGATAATACTAATGCTCTATTTCGTGGTAGTGTGGTCGAGCAGTAGGCTTATCCAAGGAGTAGTGTTAAGCATTTGTTGTACATACACATAGACAATAAATGAGGTACACAAACTCAGAGACAAATCCAGCCAATAGGTTTTTGTATAGAAAAATATCTTTTCTTAGTTTATTTTAAGAACCACAGGTTCAAATTCTACATGTAATATCTCATTCGAAAGGTATTGCAGGTAAGTACTTTAGGAACTTCAAATCATCAAAATTGCATGTATACTTTTCAAGTTATTCACAAATAGCTGTTTTAAAAGTGGACACTTAGTGCAATTTTCACAGTTCCTAGGGGAGGTAAGTATTTGTTAGGTTAACCAGGTAAGTAAGACACTTACAGGGCTTAGTTCTTGGTCCAAGGTAGCCCACCGTTGGGGGTTCCGAGCAACCCCAAAGTCACCACACCAGCAGCTCAGGGCCGGTCAGGTGCAGAGTTCAAAGTGGTGCCCAAAACACATAGGCTAGAATGGAGAGAAGGGGGTGCCCCGGTTCCGGTCTGCTTGCAGGTAAGTACCCGCGTCTTCGGAGGGCAGACCAGGGGGGTTTTGTAGGGCACCGGGGGGGACACAAGCCCACACAGAAATTTAACCCTCAGCGGCGCGGGGGCGGCCGGGTGCAGTGTAGAAACAAGCGTCGGGTTCGCAATGTTAGTCTATGAGAGATCTCGGGATCTCTTCAGCGCTGCAGGCAGGCAAGGGGGGGGTTCCTCGGGGAAACCTCCACTTGGGCAAGGGAGAGGGACTCCTGGGGGTCACTTCTCCAGTGAAAGTCCGGTCCTTCAGGTCCTGGGGGCTGCGGGTGCAGGGTCTCTCCCAGGTGTCGGGACTTTGGATTCAAAGAGTCGCGGTCAGGGGAAGCCTCGGGATTCCCTCTGCAGGCGGCGCTGTGGGGGCTCAGGGGGGACAGGTTTTGGTACTCACAGTATCAGAGTAGTCCTGGGGTCCCTCCTGAGGTGTCGGTTCTCCACCAGCCGAGTCGGGGTCGCCGGGTGCAGTGTTGCAAGTCTCACGCTTCTTGCGGGGAGCTTGCAGCGTTCTTTAAAGCTGCTGGAAACAAAGTTGCAGCTTTTCTTGGAGCAGGTCCGCTGTCCTCGGGAGTTTCTTGTCTTTTCGAAGCAGGGGCAGTCCTCAGAGGATGTCGAGGTCGCTGGTCCCTTTGGAAGGCGTCGCTGGAGCAGGATCTTTGGAAGGCAGGAGACAGGCCGGTGAGTTTCTGGAGCCAAGGCAGTTGTCGTCTTCTGGTCTTCCGCTGCAGGGGTTTTCAGCTAGGCAGTCCTTCTTCTTGTAGTTGCAGGAATCTAATTTTCTAGGGTTCAGGGTAGCCCTTAAATACTAAATTTAAGGGCGTGTTTAGGTCTGGGGGGTTAGTAGCCAATGGCTACTAGCCCTGAGGGTGGGTACACCCTCTTGGTGCCTCCTCCCAAGGGGAGGGGGTCACAATCCTAACCCTATTGGGGGAATCCTCCATCTGCAAGATGGAGGATTTCTAAAAGTTAGAGTCACTTCAGCTCAGGACACCTTAGGGGCTGTCCTGACTGGCCAGTGACTCCTCCTTGTTTTTCTCATTATTTTCTCCGGCCTTGCCGCCAAAAGTGGGGCCTGGCCGGAGGGGGCGGGCAACTCCACTAGCTGGAGTGTCCTGCTGGGTTGGCACAAAGGAGGTGAGCCTTTGAGGCTCACCGCCAGGTGTGACAATTCCTGCCTGGGGGAGGTGTTAGCATCTCCACCCAGTGCAGGCTTTGTTACTGGCCTCAGAGTGACAAAGGCACTCTCCCCATGGGACCAGCAACATGTCTCGGTTTGTGGCAGGCTGCTAAAACTAGTCAGCCTACACAGATAGTCGGTTAAGTTTCAGGGGGCACCTCTAAGGTGCCCTCTGGGGTGTATTTTACAATAAAATGTACACTGGCATCAGTGTGCATTTATTGTGCTGAGAAGTTTGATACCAAACTTCCCAGTTTTCAGTGTAGCCATTATGGTGCTGTGGAGTTCGTGTTTGACAAACTCCCAGACCATATACACTTACAATGTCTAAGGTTTTGTTTAGACACTGTAGGGGTACCATGCTCATGCACTGGTACCCTCACCTATGGTATAGTGCACCCTGCCTTAGGGCTGTAAGGCCTGCTAGAGGGGTGTCTTACCTATACTGCATAGGCAGTGAGAGGCTGGCATGGCACCCTGAGGGGAGTGCCATGTCGACTTACTCGTTTTGTCCTCACTAGCACACACAAGCTGGCAAGCAGGGTGTCTGTGCTGAGTGAGAGGTCTCCAGGGTGGCATAAGACATGCTGCAGCCCTTAGAGACCTTCCTTGGCATCAGGGCCCTTGGTACTAGAAGTACCAGTTACAAGGGACTTATCTGGATGCCAGGGTCTGCCAATTGTGGATACAAAAGTACAGGTTAGGGAAAGAACACTGGTGCTGGGGCCTGGTTAGCAGGCCTCAGCACACTTTCAATTGTAAACATAGCATCAGCAAAGGCAAAAAGTCAGGGGGCAACCATGCCAAGGAGGCATTTCCTTACACAACCCCCCCCCCCCAAACGAAAGAGGATGAGACTAACCTTTCCCAAGAGAGTCTTCATTTTCTAAGTGGAAGAACCTGGAAAGGCCATCTGCATTGGCATGGGCAGTCCCAGGTCTGTGTTCCACTATAAAGTCCATTCCCTGTAGGGAGATGGACCACCTCAACAGTTTAGGATTTTCACCTTTCATTTGCATCAGCCATTTGAGAGGTCTGTGGTCAGTTTGAACTAGGAAGTGAGTCCCAAAGAGGTATGGTCTCAGCTTCTTCAGGGACCAAACCACAGCAAAGGCCTCCCTCTCAATGGCACTCCAACGCTGCTCCCTGGGGAGTAACCTCCTGCTAATGAAAGCAACAGGCTGGTCAAGGCCATCATCATTTGTTTGGGACAAAACTGCCCCTATCCCATGTTCAGAGGCATCAGTCTGCACAATGAACTGCTTAGAATAATCTGGAGCTTTTAGAACTGGTGCTGAGCACATTGCTTGTTTCAGGGTGTCAAAGGCCTGTTGGCATTCCACAGTCCAGTTCACTTTCTTGGGCATTTTCTTGGAGGTGAGTTCAGTGAGGGCTGTCACAATGGATCCATATCCCTTCACAAACCTCCTGTAATACCCAGTCAAGCCAAGGAATGCCCTGACTTGAGTCTGGGTTTTTGGAGCTACCCAGTCCAGAATAGTCTGGATCTTGGGTTGGAGTGGCTGAACTTGGCCTCCACCTACAAGGTGTCCCAAGTAAACCACAGTTCCCTGCCCTATCTGGCATTTGGATGCCTTGATAGAGAGGCCTGCAGATTGCAGAGCCTTCAAAACCTTCTTCAGGTGGACCAGGTGATCCTGCCAGGTGGAGCTAAAGACAGCAATATCATCAAGATAAGCTGTGCTAAAGGACTCCAAGCCAGCAAGGACTTGATTCACCAACCTTTGGAAGGTGGCAGGGGCATTCTTTAAACCAAAGGGCATAACAGTAAACTGATAATGCCCATCAGGTGTGGAGAATGCTGTTTTCTCTTTTGCTCCAGGTGCCATTTTTATTTGCCAGTACCCTGCTGTCAAGTCAAAGGTACTTAAGAATTTGGCAGCACCTAATTTGTCTATGAGCTCATCAGCTCTTGGAATTGGATGAGCATCTGTCTTGGTGACAGAATTGAGCCCTCTGTAGTCCACACAAAACCTCATCTCTTTCTTTCCATCTTTGGTGTGAGGTTTGGGGACTAAGACCACTGGGCTAGCCCAGGGGCTGTCAGAGCGCTCAATTACTCCCAATTCCAGCATCTTGTGGACTTCCACCTTGATGCTTTCCTTAACATGGTCAGATTGTCTAAAGATTTTGTTCTTGACAGGCATGCTGTCTCCTGTGTCCACATCATGGGTACACAGGTGTGTCTCACCATTGGTTAAGGAGAAGAGTTCAGGAAACTGTTGTAGGACTCTCCTACAATCAGCTTGCTGTTGGCCAGAGAGGGTGTCTGAGTAGATCACTCCATCTACTGTGCCATCTTTTGGGTCTGATGACAGAAGATCAGGGAGAGGTTCACTCTCTGCCTCCTGATCCTCATCTGTTACCATCAACAGATTCACATCAGCCCTGTCATGGAAGAGCTTAAGGCGGTTCACATGGATCACCCTCTTGGGGCTCCTGCTTGTGCCCAGGTCCACCAGGTAGGTGACCTGACTCTTCCTTTCTAGCACTGGGTAAGGGCCACTCCATTTGTCCTGGAGTGCCCTGGGAGCCACAGGCTCCAGAACCCAGACTTTCTGCCCTGGTTGGAACTCAACCAGTGCAGCCTTTTGGTCATACCAAAACTTCTGGAGCTGTTGGCTGGCCTCAAGGTTTTTGGTTGCCTTTTCCATGTACTCTGCCATTCTAGAGCGAAGGCCAAGTACATAGTCCACTATGTCCTGTTTAGGCTCATGGAGAGGTCTCTCCCAGCCTTCTTTAACAAGGGCAAGTGGTCCCCTTACAGGATGACCAAACAGAAGTTCAAAGGGTGAGAATCCTACTCCCTTCTGTGGCACCTCTCTGTAAGCGAAAAGCAGACATGGCAAGAGGACATCCCATCTCCTTTTGAGTTTTTCTGGGAGCCCCATGATCATGCCTTTTAATGTCTTGTTGAATCTCTCAACCAAGCCATTAGTTTGTGGATGGTATGGTGTAGTGAATTTATAAGTCACTCCACACTCATTCCACATGTGCTTTAGGTATGCTGACATGAAGTTGGTACCTCTGTCAGACACCACCTCCTTAGGGAAACCCACTCTGGTAAAGATACCAATGAGGGCCTTGGCTACTGCAGGGGCAGTAGTCGACCTAAGGGGAATAGCTTCAGGATACCTGGTAGCATGATCCACTACTACCAGGATATACATATTTCCTGAGGCTGTGGGAGGTTCCAGTGGACCAACTATGTCCACACCCACTCTTTCAAAGGGGACCCCCACCACTGGAAGTGGAATGAGGGGGGCCTTTGGATGTCCACCTGTCTTACCACTGGCTTGACAGGTGGGGCAGGAGAGGCAAAACTCCTTAACCATGTTGGACATATTGGGCCAGTAGAAGTGGTTGACTAACCTCTCCCACGTCTTGGTTTGTCCCAAATGTCCAGCAAGGGGAATGTCATGGGCCAATGTTAGGATGAACTTCCTGAACAGCTGAGGCACTACCACTCTCCTAGTGGCACCAGGTTTGGGGTCTCTGGCCTCAGTGTACAGGAGTCCATCTTCCCAATAGACCCTATGCGTTCCATTTTTCTTGCCTTTGGACTCTTCAGCAGCTTGCTGCCTAAGGCCTTCAAGAGAGGGACAGGTTTCTTGTCCCTTACACAGCTCCTCCCTTGAGGGTCCCCCTGGGCCTAAGAGCTCAACCTGATAAGGTTCAAGCTCCAAAGGCTCAGTTCCCTCAGAGGGCAGAACTTCTTCCTGAGAAGAGAGGTTCCCTTTCTTTTGCTGTGTTGTAGTTGGTTTCCCAACTGACTTTCCTGTTCTCTTGGTAGGCTGGGCCATTCTTCCAGACTCCAGCTCTACTTGTTCACCCTGTGCCTTGCACTGTGCTCTTGTTTTCACACACACCAGTTCAGGGATACCCAGCATTGCTGCATGGGTTTTTAGTTCTACCTCAGCCCATGCTGAGGACTCCAGGTCATTTCCAAGCAGACAGTCCACTGGGATATTTGAGGAGACCACCACCTGTTTCAGGCCATTGACCCCTCCCCATTCTAAAGTAACCATTGCCATGGGATGTACTTTTCTCTGATTGTCAGCGTTGGTGACTGTGTAAGTTTTTCCAGTCAGGTATTGGCCAGGGGAAACCAGTTTCTCTGTCACCATGGTGACACTGGCACCTGTATCCCTCAGGCCCTCTATTCTAGTCCCATTAATTAAGAGTTGCTGTCTGTATTTTTGCATGTTAGGCGGCCAGACAGCTAGTGTGGCTAAATCCACCCCACCCTCAGAAACTAGAATAGCTTCAGTGTGGACCCTGATTTGCTCTGGGCACACTGTTGATCCCACTTGGAGACTAGCCATACCAGTGTTACCTGGATGGGAGTTTGGAGTGGAACCTTTCTTGGGACAGGCCTTGTCTCCAGTTTGGTGTCCATGCTGTTTACAGCTATGACACCAGGCCTTTTTGGGATCAAAGTTTTTACCCTTGTACCCATTGTTTTGTGAAGAGGCTCTGGGCCCACCCTCCTGTGCAGGTTTTTGGGGGCCTGTAGAAGACTCTTTACTATTTTTAGTTTTGGTTGTCTCATCACCCTTCCCCTGGGGAGTCTTTGTGACCCCTTTCTTTTGGTCACCCCCTGTTGAAGTCTTGGACACCCTTGTCTTGACCCAATGGTCCGCCTTCTTTCCCAATTCTTGGGGAGAAATTGGTCCTAGGTCTACCAGATGCTGATGCAGTTTATCATTGAAACAATTACTTAACAGGTGTTCTTTCACAAATAAATTGTACAGCCCATCATAATTACTTACACCACTGCCTTGAATCCAACCATCTAGTGTTTTCACTGAGTAGTCAACAAAGTCAACCCAGGTCTGGCTCGAGGATTTTTGAGCCCCCCTGAACCTAATCCTGTACTCCTCAGTGGAGAATCCAAAGCCCTCAATCAGGGTACCCTTCATGAGGTCATAAGATTCTGCATCTTTTCCAGAGAGTGTGAGGAGTCTATCCCTACACTTTCCAGTGAACATTTCCCAAAGGAGAGCACCCCAGTGAGATCTGTTCACTTTTCTGGTTACACAAGCCCTCTCAAAAGCTGTGAACCATTTGGTGATGTCATCACCATCTTCATATTTTGTCACAATCCCTTTGGGGATTTTTAACATGTCAGGAGAATCTCTGACCCTATTTATATTGCTGCCACCATTGATGGGTCCTAGGCCCATCTCTTGTCTTTCCCTTTCTATGGCTAGGAGCTGTCTCTCTAAAGCCAATCTTTTGGCCATCCTGGCTAACAGGAGGTCATCTTCACTGAGAGCATCCTCAGTGATTTCAGAAATGTGGGACCCTCCTGTGAGGGACTCACTATTTCTGACTAACACAGTTGGAGACAGGACTTGAGGGGTCCTGTTCTCCCTATTTAGGACTGGAGGAGGGACATTGGCCTCCAAGTCACTAATTTCTTCCTCTGTGATGTCATCATCAGAGGGGTTGGCTTTTTCAAACTCTGCCAACAGCTCCTGGAGCTGAATTTTGGTAGGTCTGGAGCCAATGGTTATTTTCTTTATATTACAGAGAGACCTTAGCTCCCTCATCTTAAGATGGAGGTAAGGTGTGGTGTCGAGTTCCACCACCTGCATCTCTGTATCAGACATTATTCTGCTAAGAGTTGGAATACTTTTTAAAGAATCTAAAACTGTTTCTAGAATCTAATTTCAAACTTTTAACAAACTTTTAAACTCTAAAAGACAATGCTAAACAGGGACTTAACACACAAGGCCCTAGCAGGACTTTTAAGAATTTAGAAAAATTTTAAATTGCAAAAATGAATTTCTAATGACAATTTTGGAATTTGTCGTGTGATCAGGTATTGGCTGAGTAGTCCAGCAAATGCAAAGTCTTGTACCCCACCGCTGATCCACCAATGTAGGAAGTTGGCTCTGTATGTGCTATTTCAAAGTAAGGAATAGCATGCACAGAGTCCAAGGGTTCCCCTTAGAGGTAAGATAGTGGCAAAAAGAGATAATACTAATGCTCTATTTTGTGGTAGTGTGGTCGAGCAGTAGGCTTATCCAAGGAGTAGTGTTAAGCATTTGTTGTACATACACATAGACAATAAATGAGGTACACACACTCAGAGACAAATCCAGCCAATAGGTTTTTGTATAGAAAAATATCTTTTCTTAGTTTATTTTAAGAACCACAGGTTCAAATTCTACATGTAATATCTCATTCGAAAGGTATTGCAGGTAAGTACTTTAGGAACTTCAAATCATCAAAATTGCATGTATACTTTTCAAGTTATTCACAAATAGCTGTTTTAAAAGTGGACACTTAGTGCAATTTTCACAGTTCCTAGGGGAGGTAAGTATTTGTTAGGTTAACCAGGTAAGTAAGACACTTACAGGGCTTAGTTCTTGGTCCAAGGTAGCCCACCGTTGGGGGTTCCGAGCAACCCCAAAGTCACCACACCAGCAGCTCAGGGCCGGTCAGGTGCAGAGTTCAAAGTGGTGCCCAAAACACATAGGCTAGAATGGAGAGAAGGGGGTGCCCCGGTTCCGGTCTGCTTGCAGGTAAGTACCCGCGTCTTCGGAGGGCAGACCAGGGGGGTTTTGTAGGGCACCGGGGGGGACACAAGCCCACACAGAAATTTAACCCTCAGCGGCGCGGGGGCGGCCGGGTGCAGTGTAGAAACAAGCGTTGGGTTCGCAATGTTAGTCTATGAGAGATCTCGGGATCTCTTCAGCGCTGCAGGCAGGCAAGGGGGGGGTTCCTCGGGGAAACCTCCACTTGGGCAAGGGAGAGGGACTCCTGGGGGTCACTTCTCCAGTGAAAGTCCGGTCCTTCAGGTCCTGGGGGCTGCGGGTGCAGGGTCTCTCCCAGGTGTCGGGACTTTGGATTCAAAGAGTCGCGGTCAGGGGAAGCCTCGGGATTCCCTCTGCAGGCGGCGCTGTGGGGGCTCAGGGGGGACAGGTTTTGGTACTCACAGTATCAGAGTAGTCCTGGGGTCCCTCCTGAGGTGTCGGTTCTCCACCAGCCGAGTCGGGGTCGCCGGGTGCAGTGTTGCAAGTCTCACGCTTCTTGCGGGGAGCTTGCAGGGTTCTTTAAAGCTGCTGGAAACAAAGTTGCAGCTTTTCTTGGAGCAGGTCCGCTGTCCTCGGGAGTTTCTTGTCTTTTCGAAGCAGGGGCAGTCCTCAGAGGATGTCGAGGTCGCTGGTCCCTTTGGAAGGCGTCGCTGGAGCAGGATCTTTGGAAGGCAGGAGACAGGCCGGTGAGTTTCTGGAGCCAAGGCAGTTGTCGTCTTCTGGTCTTCCTCTGCAGGGGTTTTTCAGCTAGGCAGTCCTTCTTCTTGTAGTTGCAGGAATCTAATTTTCTAGGGTTCAGGGTAGCCCTTAAATACTAAATTTAAGGGCGTGTTTAGGTCTGGGGGGTTAGTAGCCAATGGCTACTAGCCCTGAGGGTGGGTACACCCTCTTGGTGCCTCCTCCCAAGGGGAGGGGGTCACAATCCTAACCCTATTGGGGGAATCCTCCATCTGCAAGATGGAGGATTTCTAAAAGTTAGAGTCACTTCAGCTCAGGACACCTTAGGGGCTGTCCTGACTGGCCAGTGACTCCTCCTTGTTTTTCTCATTATTTTCTCCGGCCTTGCCGCCAAAAGTGGGGCCTGGCCGGAGGGGGCGGGCAACTCCACTAGCTGGAGTGTCCTGCTGGGTTGGCACAAAGGAGGTGAGCCTTTGAGGCTCACCGCCAGGTGTGACAATTCCTGCCTGGGGGAGGTGTTAGCATCTCCACCCAGTGCAGGCTTTGTTACTGGCCTCAGAGTGACAAAGGCACTCTCCCCATGGGGCCAGCAACATGTCTCGGTTTGTGGCAGGCTGCTAAAACTAGTCAGCCTACACAGATAGTCGGTTAAGTTTCAGGGGGCACCTCTAAGGTGCCCTCTGGGGTGTATTTTACAATAAAATGTACACTGGCATCAGTGTGCATTTATTGTGCTGAGAAGTTTGATACCAAACTTCCCAGTTTTCAGTGTAGCCATTATGGTGCTGTGGAGTTCGTGTTTGACAAACTCCCAGACCATATACACTTACAATGTCTAAGGTTTTGTTTAGACACTGTAGGGGTACCATGCTCATGCACTGGTACCCTCACCTATGGTATAGTGCACCCTGCCTTAGGGCTGTAAGGCCTGCTAGAGGGGTGTCTTACCTATACTGCATAGGCAGTGAGAGGCTGGCATGGCACCATGAGGGGAGTGCCATGTCGACTTACTCGTTTTGTCCTCACTAGCACACACAAGCTGGCAAGCAGGGTGTCTGTGCTGAGTGAGAGGTCTCCAGGGTGGCATAAGACATGCTGCAGCCCTTAGAGACCTTCCTTGGCATCAGGGCCCTTGGTACTAGAAGCACCAGTTACAAGGGACTTATCTGGATGCCAGGGTCTGCCAATTGTGGATACAAAAGTACAGGTTAGGGAAAGAACACTGGTGCTGGGGCCTGGTTAGCAGGCCTCAGCACACTTTCAATTGTAAACATAGCATCAGCAAAGGCAAAAAGTCAGGGGGCAACCATGCCAAGGAGGCATTTCCTTACACATACCTCTTGCCAAAGTGTGTATTAAGCAGACATTCAACAGCATTAAGCTGAAGACATCTACTATTATGAGTTATTTGTAAACATTGACTGCTATTGATTGGAATAACCTCTCATGAAGAAGTAAAAATCCATATGACCAGTACACAAAGATTAGGACAACTTACAACTTTGTCTCTTTTTTTTTTTTTTTGTATAATTTATAGAAACTTATGTTTTATCTTTGAAATTCTGTTGCTACTGGCATGGCTGGTTTTGATAACATTGAGTGCTCCGCTACACAACCTTTATGATTCGATCTGCAGAAAGTGTGAGTGGTACGCCTGACTCATTCCCTAGAGGAGTGTGAATTTTGCCAGATGTCACAAAAGATCCTCACGGATGAAGCAGGAACAAAGCTGGAAGGCGAGCTTGAAGACCTGAGGACTAGGTAAAAGAAAAGAACAGAAAAGTCCTCCATGGAACATTCCAGTTCTGCTGGAAAGATCTCACTTGGAGCAATCCAGAGACTGAAAAGTTGAAAAAAATGAGAGGAGACATCGACACCGTTCTAACCACCAAAGCACCCATTCACCATTTAAAACCAAGGCTTCCCCAAAAGTAGCATCTGAACTGATGTGCTTTCTGTCGAAGTGCTCAATGTTGATACCCTGACTACATTACCTACACCACTCCTTTAACTCATCAAGGTTGGGGCACATGGCTGTTTCCCCATTGATCGAAAAGCATTTTTGACATGAGGCAATGACCCACTTGTCATCAAGATAAGCTCTACATTCAACATCGCAGTGATCCTTGATTGCACTGCTAAAAAAGCATTTCTTGACGTAGACATTTTAACCAACACCAAAAAAACTTGAGGCTTGAGTTAACTCCAGCAATGTAGTTGCCTAAGTATAGGAAGTTGGCACTGTATATACTATTTCAAAGTAAGAAATAGTGTGCACAGAGCCTAAGGGTTCCCCTTAGAGGTAAGATAGTGTCAAAATTAGATAATTCTAATGCTCTGTTTTGTGGTAGTGTGGTCGAGCAGTAGGCTTATCAGAGGGTAGTGTTAAGCATTTGTTGTACACACATATGCAATAAATGAGGAACACACACTCAGACTTACTCCAGGCCAATAGGATTTTATATGGAAAAATATATTTTCTTAGTTTATTTTAAGAACCACAGGTTCAAGATTTGAAGTAAACACATAAAATGCAAGGTACTTCACACAGGTAAGTTAGGAACTTTGAATACAAGCAAGATCATATACAGTCTTTGTAAAAATGGCAATAAGCTATTTTAAAAGTGGATACAGTGCAAACATCAACAGTTCCTGGGGGAGGTAAGTAAAGGTAAGTTTTGAAGGTAAGTAAAACACTTACAAGTCTCAAGTTTGGGGCATAGGCAGCCCACCATTGGGGGTTCAAGGCAATCCCAAAGTTACCACACCAGCAGCTCAGGGCCGGTCAGGTGCAGAGGTCAGAGGTGCCCAAAACACATAGGTGCCTATGGAGGACAGGGGTGCTCCGGTTCCAGTCTGCCAGCAGGTAAGTAAATGTGTCCTCGGGCAGACCAGGGGGGTTTTGTAGAGCACTTGTGGGGGGGGGGGTACAAATAGGCACACAAAACGCACCCTCAGTGGCAAAGGGGCAGCCGGGTGCATTGTGCAAAGCAGGTGTCTGGTTTTGAATAGGATTCAGTGGAGGGATCCGGGGGTCACTCAAGCGGTGCAGGCAGGCACAGGGGGGGCTTCTCGGGCTGCCACCACCTGGGCTAGGCAGAGGGTCACCTGTGGGATCCCTCCTGCGCTGAGGTTCGGTCCCTTCAGGTCCTGGGGGCTGCGATTGCAGTGCTGGTTCCAGGCGTCAGGTCCCTTGTTGCGGTCAGGCGGAGCCTCTGGATTCTCTCTGCAGGTATCGCTGTGGGGGGTCAGGGGGGTCGTCTCACGCTACTCATGGGCTTGCAGTCGCCAGGGAGTCCTCCCTGTGGTGTTTGTTCTCTGGATCTCGAGCCGGGGGCGTCGGGTGCAGAGTGTGAAGTCTCACGCTTCCGGCGGCAAACGTGAAGTCTTTGGAAGTTGCTTCTTTGTTGCAAAGAAGTAGCTGGTTTTAAACAGGGCTGCTGCTCACAGGAGTTTCTTGGTCCTTTAGTGCATGGCAGGCCTCTAAGGCTTCAGAGGTCGCTGGTTCCTGTCGGATGCGTCGCTGGTTGCAGGTTTTCGAATCAGGCCAGTAGGGCTGGGGGTCAAAGCAGTTGTTGTCTTCCTTCTTCTCTGCAGGCCTGTAGGTCAGCAGTCCTTCTTGTTTCTTCAGGTTGCAGGAATCTGATTTCCTGGATTCTGGGGTGGCCCTAAATACTACATTTAGGGGTGTGTTTAGGTCTGGCAGGGCAGTAGCCAATGGCTACTGTCCTTGAGGGTGGCCACACCCTCTTTGTGCCTCCTCCCTGTGGGGAGGGGGGCACATCCCTAATCCAATTGGGGGAATCCTCCAAAACTAAGATGGAGGATTTCTAAAGGCAGGGGTCACCTCAGCTCAGGACACCTTGGGGGCTGTTCTGACTGGTGGGTGACTCCTTTTTTTTGTCATTATCTCCTCCAGCCTTGCTGCCAAAAGTGGGGGCAGTGGCTGGAGGGGCGGACAGCTCCACTAGCTGCGATGCCCTGGGCCGCTGTAACAAAAGGGGTGAGGCTTTGAGGCTCACCGCCAGGTGTTACAGTTCCTGCAGGGGGAGGTGTGAAGCACCTCAACCCAGTACAGGCTTTGTTCCTGGCCACCGAGTGACAAAGGCTGTTATGAAGCTGGGGCATGGCCTGGCAGTTCCTGGAAAGACAGATTAGCTCCCTCCCCTCAAACAAGTTGACTGGCTTTGTGCCATAGACCTTCAAGACTTGTTATTTCCACATTCCCATTTACAGAATGCACAGGAAATACCTGTCATTTGTTGTATGAAGCACCCATTAGTAGGAAGTTAGCTCCTCTCACCTTTTCAAAATGCATATCAGTAGTCACAGCTCGTCTGTCATAGAGGAATATTTATATTTCTATATCTAGACGAGCAGCTGAATGACAAATTGCTGTTTTCAGTGTAGCAAGGCTGGTGGTTACATTGACTAACGTGGAGTTTCACTAGCCACCATTCTAAGCATTAACTTCAGTTAGAGACCACCAAAGATATTACTCCAAGGTGTACCACCTGCCCACCAGAATCACTTCTTCTGTCCTGGTACAAGTGGAGATTTTTCCCACAAGTGGGCCCAATAGGCACAGTCCTTTTTGCAGGTTCCTCGGATGTAGCAGGTGAAGTCCAGTCTTTGGTGCAGCCCGTCTTTGCTGGCTTGAGGGAGCAGCAGGGAAGCCCTTCTCTCTTAATCTAGTAGTGATCTGAGAATTGAGTGCCAGGAATGCCACTTTTACGTCATCTTCATGTTTGTGGGAGGGTAGGACTCACTAACCAATGAGGCAACAGTTCCCGCAGGGCAACCCTTGTCACTTTACTTCACTTCACATCCTGTGGGTTTGGTAGAAAACAATCGCAAAGTATCATTCTCTGCCCTAATCCAAGATGGTTCTTACCATGTGCAGGGCTCTGGGCACACTATTAGGGTGTACCCAGCATAATGAGAGACTCCTTTGTATCTTGTTTTTTAAGAAGAGGGTTAAAACAGGACACCTAGGCCACTTTCAGTGTGGGTCTCGCTGTACCTGAAGTCCCACAATGTACAGGTCAGTTTTCCTCAGAGTTGGTGCCCAGACTGGACACAACAAGTCTTAGTTGCTGCAACTGCTTCAGTACCCAGGGTATAGCTACTGTGGGGCTCCTGGAGGAGTCAATGTCTCCAACCTCGCTGGGGAGACTGGGCTGACCTCCTAGAGCCTCAGTGACCTCTTCCTGTTAGCTTGTTTCCTCAGTGGACTTGATGGTCAGCAACATGGTCGACCAGACAGCTGCTTGTGATGCCTGCAAATGCAGGGGAGTAGCTTCTCTACTCCAAGTGAGATCTTTCCCGGTTGTTGAGGTGCTGGGCAGTCTTCCAGGGGTGTACAGCTCTTGGTGAAGTTGGTCCAGTGATTGTCAAAGCCTAAGCAACCTGGCAGGGTTTTGTGCCAATCTTGGGTGCAGGTCTTCAATTCTTGATCCCTTCAGTCCTGCTCTCTTCCTCAGTTCCCAGTAGTCTAGTCCTGACTTTATCTGCTTTCATGGTATCAGGTGGTCCCCTGAATACTCAATTTAGGGGTATTAAGGGTAGTGAAGGGTAGTAGCCAATGGGATACGTACTCTTGTGGTCCCCCCCCCTCCCCAGATAACCACTTTCTATGGGGAGTGGGCATCACCCTGTCCCAGAGTTTTTAATTCTCCAGGTTTTCCCCCTCTAGGGGTATGTCCAGCCTGCAAGTCCAACACGCCTCCTGACTATCTGATTACCCACCTGTCCTGGTGCCAAATGGGCCTCAGGGCAGGGGGTTGCATCTCCCAGGTCTAGGGGAAGCTGGGGCCGCATATCAAAGGTAGCTGACCTACTAGCCATCCTGTTAGCGGAGGTGATGAAACCTCCTGCTAGAGCAGACATTGTTTATGACATCAGAGAGAATGTGCTTTCACCTTCAGGAGGTCAGCAACTCGTTTGTGGTGGCAGGCTGGGTATATACCAGTCAGCCAGCACACTAGAGGACCAGTAGGTTTTCAGGGGGCACTTCTAAGTTGCCCTGTGGGTGCTTATGATAAGAAATCCAATACGGGCATCAGTGTTGATTTATTAGGACGGGGTGTTTGATACCAATATCTCTATGTAGCTGGGTCACTCGTAATGACGAGTGTCAAGCACATGTTCTAAGATGGCTGCCTGTTCCCTTGCATTATCCAGTAATAGAACCAGACACCAGAGGGGCATATCTGTGTATGTAGCCATGCCCTCACCTGTATTATAATGCATCCTGCCTTAGGGCTCTCAAGGCCTGTTGTAGGGGTGACTTACATGTAATGCATGCATTGACTTTGGCATGGTACACAATGAGTATGCCATGTCGAGTTTTTACCCAGGGCCTGCACCCTGACACTGAGTCTGCGATGGAAGGCTGTGTGCAATTTGGTGTGGGTTCCTTAGGGTAGCATAAGATATACTGCTGTCCTTAGGGACCCTCCTTAGTACCCATGTCCTAGGTACCAGGGGTACCATTTACTATGGATTTACAGGGGTGCTAAAGTCCTGTACCAATTGTGAAACAATCAGCCATACTTTGATTTAAGGAAAGAGCACTTGCATGAGGTATGATATACAGGCATCAGTGCACTGTCAGAGTTGAAAGTCGGCATCTAGTAGTTCTATAGGGGGTAAAAAGTGTGGGGTGGCTTGCATCTACAAAGAAACCTAGTTTCCTACATACAGCATTTTGGTATTTCACCATTTCTTCTACTATTTCTACATTAAGTCACAGGAGATAACCCACAACACAAAATAAGCTCATTCCGCAGCTTTCCTGTAGTAACAGCAAAATACTGGATAAGGAAAGGGGTGTGTACCGATGGAGTAAGGGGTGCTTAAAACCATTGTGTCTTCCAATGCAACCAAGCCTGCTGCTGTCACTTTAACACCTCCTTAGTTGGATCCAGAGTGGTGTAAACCTGTATTTGGGGCAGTTGTCATTCAGTGACCTCCACTGCTGTGGGAGATGTGCCAAGGGCCATCAGAATGCTTTATATCTCTATTTGCTGATGCTCCTGGTTCTATATATTTCTACTGGGGATGACAAGTACAGATCCAACAAGCTTGTGTTACTTGGTGTTTCATGCACGCCTCCAAAATGCATGTTTTAATAACAGTAACTGGTTTTATGGGCATAGAGTTTAGATAATGGCCAGTCCATCAATTATTATATCTATAATAAATTGCTTTCTACTTTGCCATATGGAAGTTTAGTCGAAATTGCTTGCACCTTCTTTATTAGAATAATGCCCTAAATATAGAACTAACAGATTTGATGAGAATCCTGCATATAGGCATTTAGGCCTTTACTGGGCACAAAAGAGTGACTTTGATTAAGGGCACGGAAGCATTCTGCTGGAAACATGTGGCATTTCAAATTAATGGCCAGAACTGGAAAACCTGCAGGAACTTTTACTTGGTTACTGCTAATGTCTAGAGTGAGCGGTTACTGCAGATCAACTCCTGGGCTGTGAGAATGTTATGAGGGTGCTTTCCCACCATCTGTGCTTCCTAGTCCATCTGTGAGTGGTTCATAGATTCTGCCACAGTGTTTACATATTTAATGTGACTTTTCTCTTTTATATCTTTCAGGAATGGCGGTAGTGAAAGTTGGAGGACCTGTATATAGGATTGGTGTTGGGGGAGGAGCTGCCTCCTCGATCCAGGTGAAAACTTTGCTCAGCTTATTATGATATGGAGGAGATAGTGCGGGTGGGGTGGAAAGACTGATTGAACCCATACATCACTGAATGTCCTGTGTTTATCTTCATACTTTGGTAGTACTAGATATTGATGCATGCTATATCTTCATATTTTTGTTTTTACAGGATGGTAGCCTTATCCTTTGTAGGAAATAACCTTCATATTAGTACACAGTATAGCTATACACATTTCCTATTACTGTATTTGCATAATATGTTGGCAAATTGCCATTCACAAATGTATGTTACTGTATAGCACCTGTAGTACAGCATGGTGCAGCTTCACATCGTCCCTTTGCTTTATTTCACACCTTGAACCGCTGTATGTCATTTGCATAATCTTACTATCTTTATCAGATTAAAAAGTTTACAATCATTTTTCATTTTCTTTTAAAACTGTCTTGTGGTAATGTCTTGGGCAAGCCTGTGCCGTCCATGGAACTTGAAAATAACCATATTTGATATTTATTGTTACATTTTCAGGGCTACAAATAACGTTTTGAAGGCTTAGACTGAATGTACTAGTAACCAGTCGGTGGGACAGTTATGTTGTGATTTGTTTATTTTCTATGATTCAAAAGGACATGGCCACAACAGTTGTGCTGAAGTTACTGTTAAACCTTCCCTGAAAGACCAGCATGATTACATTGTCACTGCCATCCATTGCATCATATTAAGCAGAACTGCATTCACTATCTATTTCAAAGTTACAATTGAATTGCCTAAGGATGAAAGTCACACTTACAAGGAATTTTTGTTTAGCACCCATTTCTCAGCGTTTAGGGAACATTAGTGTCAAGCACTTAGCAGGAGAACCTGTGGATACAGAAGCTTGATTATTCCTCAGAACACGTCACTGTGTGTTAGTCCTATATCAGTGGCAGAAGCCCCGCTGCTACTGTACTCGAATGGGTGAATTGTCATGCCAAAAGTGAATGCCTTCACCACAGACAAATATTAGCGATGGACCGAATCCAGTATTTGGTGCTGCAGGCTTCGAAGACTTCCACTTTTTCCTCAGCTTTCAAGTAGATACATACAACACAGTGCATTAACGTAGTAAGCACCTTAAGCACCAACCATTTAATTCAAAAACATTCTGCAGCAAAACGTTTCTCATTGGATCTGAAGAACCAGTGATAATTCAGTCTCATCAGCTCATGACTTCAAAGCCAAATGCAATCTCCCTCAACACAAAAGGCAACATTAATTTACGTTGTAGAGCTAACAGGCATTAAGATTCATGGAACTTGATACACAAATTTAGAGGATGAACATTTTAAAGTATAAAGAACCTGATACGAGTGATCCAGAGGGGAAGCTCTTTCAAGAACATAAGGCAAAACTCTTCTATGGTACAAACGTCCCATACAAGGATGATTCTATGCCTTCTGATGGATACTTTTAGCCTCGAATTCCTCACCTTTAGGCTGTTCCCCAGGCAATCATGAGAATTCTTCCAGCAGTGCTTCTGTTTGCCAGTAATGGTGTAGTATGGCTCTGTTGAGACTCTTTTTCTGTCCTGAAAGTGAAGGAACAGAGCCACATATAAGCAAGAATCCTGTAGGCTGATGGCAATTCTTTTCTTTCTGTGTCCCTTGGGAGTAGAGCTGTGGCCTTCTGATGATTCCAAAACAAATGTTCTCACTGTGCTGGGGAACAATATCCCCATCGAAAGTAACAGGTTTCAAACCACACTTAGACTGCACTAAGCAGAGATAAATCATGAGCTGCTCCTGCAAAAACTTCCCATGTAATGTAGGCACAAGCATAATATGGCTAAGCAGGACTCAACCCCATTCCTTCAGTTGAAGTCTAGCAAGAAGGCACACAGGTGTAATGATAAAGATCACACTTCCCTTGATGTCTCCTGGATCCGAACTGATCTTGAATTTGTTCCCAGTGCAGCCGAGTTTCCTGGGCTGTTGTTGACCCCACAGCAAATAGCCTCTAATGAGTCCATATTGCAGATTTTGTGATTCTGGATCCCTCTGTCGTGTCCTTTGGGCCCAATGGAGCTGCGGGCTCTTCAGTCAGACTTCTACTCGATTTCAGCAATAGCAGAGCCTTCACGCTCTTCTTGGCTCTGATTTGGACATAATACAGAAAGCCAACGTCCCTCCGAATACTGATGATAATGAAGTGGAAGAGACAGATGTGAGAAAGTAGCCTCTTTCTAGCCTTGTTACCCCCACTTTTGGCCTGTTTGTGAGTGTATGTCAGGGTGTTTTCACTGTCTCACTGGAATCCTGCTAGCCAGGGCCCAGTGCTCATAGTGAAAACCCTATGTTTTCAGTATGTTTGTTATGTGTCACTGGAACCCTGCTAGTCAGGACCCCAGTGCTCATAAGTTTGTGGCCTATATGTATGTGTTCCCTGTGTGGTGCCTAACTGTCTCACTGAGGCTCTGCTAACCAGAACCTCAGTGGTTATGCTCTCTCATTTCTTTCCAAATTGTCACTAACAGGCTAGTGACCAATTTTACCAATTTACATTAGCTTACTGGAACACCCTTATAATTCCCTTGTATATGGTACTAAGGTACCCAGGGTATTGGGGTTCCAGGAGATCCCTATGGGCTGCAGCATTTCTTTTGCCACCCATAGGGAGCTCTGACAATTCTTACACAGGCCTGCCACTGCAGCCTGAGTGAAATAACGTCCATGTTATTTCACAGCCATTTTACACTGCACTTAAGTAACTTATAAGTCACCTATATGTCTAACCCTCACTTGGTAAAGGTTAGGTGCAAAGTTACTTAGTGTGAGGGCACCCTAGCACTAGCCAAGGTGCCCCCACATTGTTCAGGGCCAATTCCCCGGACTTTGTGAGTGCGGGGACACCATTACATGCGTGCACTACATATAGGTCACTACCTATATGTAGCTTCACAATGGTAACTCCGAATATGGCCATGTAACATGTCTATGATCATGGAATTGCCCCCTCTATGCCATCCTGGCATAGTTGGCACAATCCCATGATCCCAGTGGTCTGTAGCACAGACCCTGATACTGCCAAACTGCCTTTCCTGGGGTTTCACTGCAGCTGCTGCTGCTGCCAACCCCTCAGACAGGTTTCTGCCCCCCCTGGGGTCAAGCCAGGCTTGTCCCAGGATGGCAGAACAAAGGACTTCCTCTGAGAGAGGGTGTTACACCCTCTCCCTTTGGAAAATGGTGTGAAGGCAGGGGAGGAGTAGCCTCCCCCAGCCTCTGGAAATGCTTTCTTGGGCACAGATGTGCCCAATTCTGCATAAGCCAGTCTACACCGGTTCAGGGGACCCCTTAGCCCTGCTCTGGCGTGAAACTGGACAAAGGAAAGGGGAGTGACCACTCCCCTGACCTGCACCTCCCCTGGGAGGTGTCCAGAGCTCCTCCAGTGTGCTCCAGACCTCTGCCATCTTGGAAACAGAGGTGCTGCTGGCACACTGGACTGCTCTGAGTGGCCAGTGCCACCAGGTGACGTCAGAGACTCCTTGTGATAGGCTCCTTCAGGTGTTGCTAGCCTATCCTCTCTCCTAGGTAGCCAAACCCTCTTTTCTGGCTATTTAGGGTCTCTGTCTCTGGGGAAACTTTAGATAACGAATGCAAGAGCTCATCCGAGTTCCTCTGCATCTCTCTCTTCACCTTCTGATAAGGAATCGACTGCTGACCGCGCTGGAAGCCTGCAAACCTGCAACATAGTAGCAAAGACGACTACTGCAACTCTGTAACGCTGATCCTGCCGCCTTCTCGACTGTTTTCCTGCTTGTGCATGCTGTGGGGGTAGTCTGCCTCCTCTCTGCACCAGAAGCTCCGAAGAAATCTCCCGTGGGTCGACGGAATCTTCCCCCTGCAACCGCAGGCACCAAAAAGCTGCATTACCGGTCCCTTGGGTCTCCTCTCAGCACGATGATTGAGGTCCCTCGAATCCAGCAACTCTGTCCAAGTGACTCCCACAGTCCAGTGACTCTTCAGTCCAAGTTTGGTGGAGGTAAGTCCTTGCCTCACCTCGCTAGACTGCATTGCTGGGAACCGTGACTTTTGCAGCTACCCCGGCCCCTGTGCACTTCCGGCGGAAATCCTTTGTGCACAGCCAAGCCTGGGTCCACGGCACTCTAACCTGCATTGCACGACTTTCTAAGCTGGTCTCCGGCGACGTGGGACTCCTTTGTGTAACTTCGGGTGAGCACCGTTTCACGCATCCTCGTAGTGCCTGTTCCTGGCACTTCTCCGGGTGCTACCTGCTACTGAGAGGGCTCCTTGTCTTGCTCGACGTCCCCTCTACCTCCTGGTCCAATTTGCGACCTCCTGGTCCCTCCTGTGCCACAGCAGCGACCAAAAACGCTAACCGCACGATTTGCAGCTAGCAAGGCTTGTTGGCGTTCTTTCGGCGGGAAAACACTTCTGCACGACTCTCCACGGCGAGAGGGATCCGTCCACCAAAGGGGAAGTCTCTAGCCCTTTTCGTTCCTGCAGAAACCTCAGCTTCTTCTGTCCAGTAGAAGCTTCTTTGCACCCACAGCTGGCATTTCCTGGGCATATGCCCATCTCCGACTTGCTTGTGACTTTTGGACTTGGTCCCCTTGTTCCACAGGTACCCTAGATTGGAAATCCATCGTTGTTGCATTGTTTGTTGGTTTATGTCTTTCCTGCATTATTCCTCTAACACGACTTCTTTGTCCTTAGGGGAACTTTAGTGCACTTTGCACTCACTTTTCAGGGTCTTGGGGAGGGTTATTTTTCTAACTCTCACTATTTTCTAATAGTCCCAGCGACCCTCTACAAGGTCACATAGGTTTGGGGTCCATTCGTGGTTCGCATTCCACTTTTGGAGTATGTGGTTTGTGTTGCCCCTATCCCTATGTGTCCCCATTGCATCCTATTGTAACTATACATTGTTTGCACTGTTGTCTAAGACTATACTGCATATTTTTGCTATTGTGTACATATATCTTGTGTATATTTCCTATCCTCTCACTGAGGGTACACTCTCAGATACTTTGGCATATTGTCATAAAAATAAAGTACCTTTGTTTTTAGTATAACTGTGTATTGTGTTTTCTTATGATATTGTGCAAGTGACACTTGTGGTACTGTAGTAGCTTCACACGTCTCCTAGTTCAGCCTAAGCTGCTCTGCTAAGCTACCATTATCTATCAGCCTATGCTGCTAGACACCCTATACACTAATAAGGGATAACTGGGCCTGGTGCAAGGTGCAAGTACCCCTTGGTACTCACTACAAGCCAGTCCAGCCTCCTACAACAGATTGCTGCCTCCTCATTATGCTAATGATGCATTCAACATATCCTTACAAAATATCCCTCACACCCACATGGTTGGTTTATGCCTCTGAACTTGGTCTTAAAACTCTTGATACTGAAAACAGTCTTCCTCATTGGAATTGTCAGTATTTCTCTTGGGTGAACTACAGGCACTTGTACAACCGCTGTACACCTCCTTCTCTCTAGGCAACCTGATATTGAGGACCAGGTTAGACATCCTGCCGAAGGTCGTGACTCCCTTCCACTTTGGCCAGTCAGCTATTCTGCCAGCTCCTTTGGGGGTCTTTCCCCCCTCAGATGAGGAGGAGAGGCTCCATGGACATGACCCAATAGAAAATCGATTGGATGATGAGTTCTTTGTGGGTTTCTCCAGGGCAAAGAAAGGGAGGGCAGACATAAGAGGATCCTATCAAGGTGAACTGTCCTCTTGTAGGAAAGAGCCCTTTTTTTCTCATGGTGTTTGATGCAATTTAGACTGAATGTTCACTGGGTTCCTGCTAACTAGGTCCTCAGTCCCTGATCTTTCCCTAAAACTGTACAATTGTTTCCCATTTGGCAATACCTTTGCCCCCCCGTAAGTCGCTGATACCGAAGGCATGGGTATCAAATAGGGTCCCCAAGGGCTGCAGTATGTGTTGTGCCACCCTTGGGGACCCCTCACCTAGCACATGCATTTTGCAATTGGAAGCTGCGTGTCTTGGTGCAGCTAAAAGTGAAAACACAACATGGCACGCAGCCTGTGTGCAATGTCCCCAAACAATGCATGCAAGATATATCTAAGTCACCCCTACAGCAGGTCTTACAACCCAAAGGCAGGGTGCATTATATTACGTATGAGGACATATCTGCAAGTGCAGATATGCCCCTGCTATGTCTTTGTCAATTCTTAAAAATGGCTCACTATGTCTAAGTACGTCACTTTAAGTTCCCTAGTTACATGATGGTTTCACTGAGAATAGGAATGTTTGGTATCACTGATTCCAGTGTTGGATTTATTAATACATACATCCAGAGGGCACCTCAAAGCCCCCAACGGATATGATTCTGACCCCTAAGGGTGAGAGCCTATGCTCTCGGCTGGTAAAACACAAAGCCTGCTCTGGGAGAGGTGTTAACACACCCCACCCAACAGGATGACCTGCAGGTCTGCATTCCAAGGCAGAGGTCTTCAAAGAAGCCCTCTGCCCTTGGTATGGAGATCTGGTTTCACTCAAAGGAGAGATGCCAACCCACCTGCCCCAGGGCCCATTTAGCACCTGGATAGGTGGGAAATGTAGTATTCAGAGAGGTGTCCACCCCTCAGGTCTGTCCCACCCTAAGGTGTGCTGCCTGATACAGACACAACATTTAGAAATCTGCCATCTTGGTGTTGGCAAATTTAGGAAGTCTGGGATGGGGTTATACCTGTTTCCCACAGGAAGTGATCATATAGGGTGTATAGTGGTCCCAGGGGTAAGTAACCCATTGTCTACTGCCCTACAGTCCTCAAAATGCCTCTAAATTCAGTATTTAGGGGAGCTCCTGGCACCAGAAACTCAGATTCCTGCTGACCTACTAAGAAGGACACTGAAGAGTCACAAAAGCAAAGCCCAAGGAAGAATCACCTGACTTCCCCCCAGTCCTGTCAGCTTGTCTGCTGTTCGTCCTGAAAGCTGCTGTGCCTCCAAAAGCCTGGGAGGACTGCCGGCCTTCAACAAAGACCCAGAAACTTCAGTGGAGCAGCAGAGCTGCTTTCCTGCATCTTGCAGGCACCCCTAGAAACATGAGAGGACTTTAGACCCCAAAAAACTTGACACCAGAAAGCACCACTGAACCCATGCCACCTAGCCTGAGCTGAAGTCAGCCAAGAGTGTCAGCATAGTCTCCAAGCCCTCCAGGGACAAATCCCACCTTGGACTTGCCCACTGTGGACTCACCGATGCAGCCTCTGCCCGCAGGCCCCCTCAACTACGGGTGCTCCTGGTGGAGGGAACCCAATGCCTCAGGACACTTCTGTACCCTTTGCTCCTGGCCTGTGGAGAAGAGGACCGAAGGTCTCCCTCCGTTCCTGAGCATCTCAGGATTTGAGCCCATTTCTTGATTACCCTCGATTGGGCTCCCTGAACAGACATACAGCCTTTTTTTAACCAGACTGCTCCATTGACTAACATTGGGCAACCAATGCCATATTACACCTCTGCACCTGGCCGTCCCAGTGTCGCGCAGTGTGACCTGTTAGTGTGGTCCTGATCTTTGCCCAATACTTACCTTAAGTCCAGGAGACTGGGCCCATTAGTCACTGTACCTGTTAGCCGTTTTTTTGTTTTCCTCTATAGGATAACATTGTAGCTTCCAAAACTTGCACTTTCGACTTTTCAAAACTGTGAAGATTTTTGTCGCAAAATCATATTGATTCTGGTGCCTAAACATATACAAAGATGCATGTTATTTTTGTAAATTGATGTGGATCTCCTTGAGTTGTGTGCCTCATTTATTGACGTTGTGTGTTTGCAGATGTCTCACACTCCTGTCTGATAAGCCTAAGGCTGCTCGACCACACTACCCTCTAAAAGAGCATCTTGGGTTTGCTAGAGAACCCCTGGACTCTTTGCATATCTCGTTTTGATATACCATATAAAGAGCCAGCTTCCTGCTATAGACTGGCCAGAAACCACCCCCATGAGGACATACAGACTTATTCCACCAAGGACAAGATTAGTACAATGGCTTTGGCATCATGTTGTAGCTCTCTGCCTGGCTGCGACGTGGGCATGGGTGCAGATGTTAAAGAAACACTACTTATTTGACAACCAAGCATGACAGGAAGAACACTTTGCCTGCTTGGTTGAGCAAGACTTTTTGGTTTGACTCCACTGCCCCTCTTTGGGAGACATTGGTACGATATCCTATCCAAAGTTGAGGAATCTGTGGGTAGAAATACCCATCAGAACAAGTTACTGACCTTACACCCTTTCTTGTGGATACTCTACATTTTAATTGTTTTTTTTCTTCCTTTTTTAAAAAATTATATAAAGAGTACAGCTTTGTCTTTGATAACAGCAGTGGGTATGGCTAGCCACAGCAAGACGGTAGACTGGTTTTAGGGTGCTCAGTCAGGCCACCCTGATCTGGTAACCCCCATGGCCATCCACGCTTTGGTAAACCTGAGGTGTGGAATGTAAGCTGCATCATTTGAGCCGTTTGACAGTCTTATGACCACAGAAGACTGTCTACTCCACCAGAGCAGCCCCTGCTCACGCAACCTACATTGTTGCCTTACATGTGTGAACTGGACCAGATAGAACTAGCGTACCCTGGACACGTGGACTGAGTGTCAGAGGGACAGCCTGCAGCTGAGTAGGAGGGCGGGTCGCTTAGGAGAATCACTTGACCATCTCAGTACTGCCTGCAACCCTGAAACATAACTTGGAACCAGGGAGAGATGCTTGGGACCCAGGCCTCCTGCACATGAAAGGAGTATAACAGATTGCCGTGAGTGCTCGCGAGAAAGACCTGTTTTTAAGCTGGAACCCTTAATCGAGTGCGACTGCATTCGCGGCACCTGCCACGGAGTTTCCTCCCCCCCCCCCCATTGCTGAGTCATAGCTGCTGAAGCTGAGCTGCGAGCAGGAGCCGCACCGAGTGCTACGAACAACGCAGTGCACACTCTGGGCCCAGGAGCACCACTAGAGAGTGGCCCAGAGGGTCTGTGGCTTCTTACATTCCAGGCAGGTGCTGCCAGCACTGAAGCCCAGAAAACAGGACCCCTCCCACACACGTCCGGCCTGCGGGCCTTTGGTGCGTGAGGCACACAACCTGTTTAGTGTTTTGCTCAGGGACGCAGACATTGGCACTGGTGCAGGGAAACATTGGGAGCCATGGGCCCACCTATACTCAAATATAGCCTTGTATTCGGCAGGGCAGTGGCGATGAAAGCCTCTGAGCCTCATCTGGCCTCTAATGGCCACTTGGCGGATGGAGCCCCCTACCCCTGGAAACACCTGCACAGTTAACTACTGGGACGAGGAAATGTTTGGGGGAACCAAAGCACCAGGCTGGACATGAGCCAGAGACTCATTCAACCCCTTGTCCTAATGCAGAGAGCACCAGGCAGATTGTCAAGTCAATAGATGAGACCCACTGAGCTGGACCAAGCCCATACACCTCTAGATAAGATGGCACTATCTTATACACTCTTTTGATGACCTGAATGTAAAGAGGAGAGTCTACAGACAGCCTACTCCCGCTGTCCTACTGACAATGGCAGTGGTGGCCTGAAGAGGAACTAGGACTGCTTGTGCCCCCTTACAACAGTGTCCAGCAGGACCCATGAGAGTGGGCGGGTTTTGACATACTGTACCAGCAAAAATGTTGAAAGGTCCAGACCGAGGAAAGAGACAGATGATAAAGAGGGAACTGGTTGGCCCGCACCTCTAGAAGTCTACCACATTGAAGCACTTGGTGTAAGTGAGACACCGTCTGTGAAATATATTGCGCCCTACATCCTCTTCTGTCTGGACTGCTTGTGCTGCCCCACTGGATATATTTCAAAAGGAGAGTTGGGGGTCTGGCGAGTCCACAGGACATTAATTTCTGGTAGGTCTATCAGCTGGTGCGGTAGCTACCCACAGTACACAATCTCCTGATCATGGCCAGTTATGGGGGAGCAGGTCCCCAATCACCAGGGTGTCAGCACGCTGGAACCACTGACTCCCCATCCCCCGCCCCTGGACCAGGAACTCATACTGGATGCCTCATCGTCGATGTCCACAGACTCAAAGCTTGACACAATACTTGCGGTAATCGCTGACACCAGGCAGAACCTACCCAGCAGGGTTGACGCAGTGTCAATGGAGTTGGCCATGCTGCTCAGTGATCAGAGAAAGCTGACCGACTGTGTTACACACACCGAAAGTGCAATAAACGAGTTCAGACTGACATTAAAAGACTTTTCAGGACAAGTCCGATCCCTCACTGCCAAGGTACAAGAGCTGGAGACTAGCACAGAGGATTCCGAGGGACATTCCCGCCTTAACAGCCTCTGCATAGTGGGCTTTCCAGAAGGGGCAGACCCAGTGCAATTCTATTGAAACCTGACTGAAGCAGGTGATGGCTCCAGACAAACTTGTCCCTTTGCTTTTTAGTTGAACGCACCCAGAGAGTTAAGACTTTGGCTCCTCCCAGGCCCATAGTAGCCAGAATGATGAATTACAGGGACAAGGAAGCTCTATGCAAGTGTCCCAGATAGACACATCAATTCATTATAAATTTTTTTTTAAAAAGCCTGAATATTCATTTTCCTGCGTTACACGATCTACATACAATGCTGCAGGGCCTACTCTTTGGGAGTAAAACTACGATTTGACAGGTTGGACTGAGCTACTCACTACTCTTCCCAGTTGAACTCATAATCATGGTCAGGAACACCGCCTACTTCTTTGTTGAGCCAGCAGGTGCTTGGTACAGGGTGGAACAGCATCGCTACAAGTCCTCCTCCACACCCTCACCAGTGCTGCAGCCATGAGAAGTAAGGGCCTTGTGCCATGGCAAGTGCAGGGCTCGTGACACTAGGGGCACCAAGGTTCAGGGTGCTGCTATCCCTGCACAAGCCAAGGAAGAACAGATCCAGGCACTCTCAACAGCAACCACATTATGGGCAGATCAGCGCTCCATGCCGCCTCCAGCCTTGGATAATGTACTGAGTCCAACCCATCCATAAATAGCATGTCATCAGTGATGCTTCCAGACGTGACTCCGCAGACAGTGGAGGACATGGTGTTGAAAGGCCATAAGTAATGTAGGTGTGTCTCCCTCTTGCAGCCGACCATAGATGGCAGAGCACAGTGGCTAACAGCACAAAACTTACCCCCAAATATTATGGTATTCGATCATTTATTACTACTTTTATCAAGTGAGTCCTGGAAGGAACATGATTGGCATGTATCCGTATATTGGTATCTACCATGAGTTTTTAAACTATCTCTGTTTCTCAAATTATAGCATTTCTCAGAGGTCTTCGAATGGGGAGATTCTCCTCTTTGTTTTATACTGTCTTTATTTTGTTTATCCCATCATTTTTTAGAACCCTCTGCAGCTTGCTTGGTAGAATCCTTATTGGATTTACCATGTAGTTGGCATTTACTTGGTCTGGCCCCCAGACTATCCCAACCTATGCTAGAATAGGTCTCGGTGATAATCTTTGGCAGCTCAAATTCCTGATCCTGTACAGGAACATCCCAAAGATGCTGGCGTACTGCAATGGCACTGCTTCCCCTTTAAGACTACTTACCATTATTGAGGATTCAGTGGCAAAATTGCCCATTAATTGCATCCACAAGCCTTAGGCCGGGGCAGCCCTGTATTTGTCTTGAATCTGCTTTAACACTTCCTGAAGATTCATAAGTGTTGGTGTACTGTGTGCTGTAGTTTATAGTGCAGCAAACACTGCACCCCAAGTGGCACAATTATCCACTAGGAAACCATACCAAATGGCAAGCACATTGTGAGAATTCTGTTTATCTTTGCTTGGGGCAGTGTATGGGGAAACACTGCCCCAAAGTTTCTTCACGTTTGGTGGTTACCTTACCCTTGATTGGTTACCTTACCCTTGATTGAATGCACAGTAGCAGGATTAATGCCTGCTGTAGCCACATGTGGTTGCGCTGGAGCAGCCCTTGTTGGGATGGTATTCAAAGTCTGGTTTACAAATTGTATTAAGTGTCTATATATTTCTACTAAATTAGTGTAGAGGTGGCGCAATTCTGCTACTGCCGTTTTATCTGCATTAGGAAGTGGTGTATAGGTATCCATATCTGGCCATGTAGGACCTTCATTACTTAAAAGGACGTAGTGTAATATTCTGTGGATTGTTTCGTAGGTCTCCATCAAGCTAATTTTGGTGTTCTTGATAAGATAGTGGTATTTCTAACTATGCATAAAGACTATATTGTGATGGTGCATTTGCTAGAGTGTAATGGTGAAATGTATTTTTGATCCCATCTGCTGCTGGAAAGGTGACCCAGGAAAAAAAACAATTCAGTTTTGTAGTCTTCATAAGCCTCAACAATTAATGTAACTTCTCCATCTGTGAGGCCATTATTTCTTAAATGTATTGTGAGCGGCAGTCTCATGTTTGGTGCTATTACGGCCCGTTGTTGGTCCGCCATTTTAGGATAGTATTGTTCAGAGACGGAAACACCAATCTGGGAGATCCTTTTGAAAGTTCAAGCTAGAATAACCTACAGTGTCAAATAGGTGTTAACTATCTACCTAAGAAACATATCCTTAATACCACGGACGTTGCTGATAATTAGGGTGCCTTTAGCACATACTGAGACAGAGTTCCTTGGGAGATCTGTAAAGTTAGTGTCTAACCAGCTTTGATGGTGCCATGTCACAGGAGTCTCATTTAGAATGAGACTGCTGGATTTTTGGCGGCTGCAAAACTGGGTCTGACCCCACGCCATATGATAGCTGTCATCCTAAACCTTTCAGGTAGCTAGCAGCACCTCATCAGTACCCGAGGGTAAGGTGATTTGTGGCAGCCTATTGCATGACACTCTTGACTCCTCAGGGAAGTAGTGGTTGAACAGATCTTACCCCTTTGTCTCAGTTACACATGTCTCATAGATGTTGAGACAAACAGAAGCAGGACTTGGTTGAATACATTTTATTGAAGCAGCTGCATTCTATGTAAAAAGGCATGATTTGTGATTTATTAGGATAATGATACACAACACTATTATTGTGATCACTAGAAAGTGAAACGGAGGAAAAGTCCCACCCTAGTGTCACAGTAGTGATTCTAAAGTCCCTACCTAAGATTCTGCATGCGAGCAATAGCAGTGTTAACCCTAATCTGCCCATCTAGTCCCCAGAGGAAACCCAATTCCCATACTTGTGCTATAGGTAGAGAAGAGGTCTGTTGGGAATCCTCATGCATGGATGAAGAGAAGAAGCAGCATTCAGCAGAAACTGCGATGACAACGTGCAGCAAGAGATGGCAAGTGTTTTAATACAACACATCTGTTGTTCTAAAAGCTGCCCTAATGTAACCACACATTTTTCTGTGTAGGGTAAACTATTTACTCTTTGGACTGGCAATACCTGGTAAACTATTGAGCACAGGATGAAAATTTGTGCGAAATGAATAACAAATTCTGCTTGGAAGGCAATTGATAAAAGAAAAAAAACATCTCCACTAAAATGAAGCTTTGCTAAAATAATAAAAGGAATTAAAGTGAAATGTAACTGGGCGAGGGGAGAAGGCCTCAGGCACAGAGCTAAATAATATGCCTGTATGAATGTTAAAATAACCTAATGTAAGGAAATGCCTCCTTGGCATGGTTACCCCCTGACTTTTTGCCTTTGCTGATGCTATGTTTTGAATTGAAAGTGTGCTGAGGCCTGCTAACCAGGCCCCCAGCACCAGTGTTCTTTCCCTAACCTGTACTTTTGATTCCACAATTGGCACACCCTGGCATCCAGGTAAGTCCCTTGTAACTGGTACCTCTGGTACCAAGGGCCCTGATGCCAGGGAAGGTCTCTAAGGGCTGCAGCATGTCTTATGCCACCCTGGAGACCCCTCACTCAGCACAGACACACTGCTTGCCAGCTTGTGTGTGCTGGTGAGAACAAAACGAGTAAGTCGACATGGCACTCCCCTCAGGGTGCCATGCCAACCTCTCACTGCCTATGCAGGTATAGATAAGTCACCCCTTGTAGGAAGTTGGCTCTGTATGTGCTATTTCAAAGTAAGGAATAGCATGCACAGAGTCCAAGGGTTCCCCTTAGAGGTAAGATAGTGGCAAAAAGAGATAATACTAATGCTCTATTTTGTGGTAGTGTGGTCGAGCAGTAGGCTTATCAAAGGAGTAGTGTTAAGCATTTGTTGTACATACACACAGGCAATAAATGAGGAACACACACTCAGAGACAAATCCAGCCAATAGGTTTTGTTATAGAAAAATATATTTTCTTAGTTTATTTTAAGAACCACAGGTTCAAATTCTACATGTAATATCTCATTTGAAAGGTATTGCAGGTAAGTACTTTAGGAACTTTGAATCATTTCATTAGCATGTATACTTTTTACATAAAACACAATAAGCTGTTTTAAAAGTGGACACTTAGTGCAATTTTCACAGTTCCTGGGGGAGGTAAAGTAATGTTAGTTTTAACAGGTAAGTAAGTCACTTACAGGTTTCAGTTTTTGGTCCAAGGTAGCCCACCGTTGGGGGTTCAGAGCAACCCCAAAGTTACCACACCAGCAGCTCAGGGCCGGTCAGGTGCAGAGGTCAAAGAGGTGCCCAAAACACATAGGCTTCAATGGAGAGAAGGGGGTGCCCCGGTTCCAGTCTGCCAGCAGGTAAGTACCCGCGTCTTCGGAGGGCAGACCAGGGGGGTTTTGTAGGGCACCGGGGGGGACACAAGTCAGCACAAAAAGTACACCCTCAGCAGCGCGGGACGGCCGGGTGCAGTGTGCAAACACGCGTCGGGTTTTCAATGGTTTTCAATGAGAGATCAAGGGATCTCTTGAGCGTTGCAGGCAGGCAAGGGGGGGGGGGGGGGCTCCTCGGGGTAGCCACCACCTGGGCAAGGGAGAGGGCCTCCTGGGGGTCACTCCTGCACAGGAGTTCCGTTCCTTTAGGTGCTGGGGGCTGCGGGTGCAGGGTCTTTTCCAGCCGTCGGGAAATGGAGTTCAGGCAGTCGCGGTCAGGGGGAGCCTCGGGATTCCCTCTGCAGGCGTCGCTGTGGGGGCTCAGGGGGGACAACTTTGGTTACTCACAGTCTTGGAGTCGCCGGAAGGTCCTCCCTGAGGTGTTGGTTCTCCACCAGTCGAGTCGGGGTCGCCGGGTGCAGTGTTGCAAGTCTCACGCTTCTTGCGGGGAGTTGCAGGGGTCTTGAAATCTGCTACTTGAAACAAAGTTGCAGTTCTTTTGGAGCAGGGATGCTGTCCTCTGGAGTTTCTTGTCTTTCTCGAACCAGGGCAGTCCTCAGAGGATTCAGAGGTCGCTGGTCCCTTGGAAAGCGTCGCTGGAGCAGGTTTCTTTTGGAAGGCAGGAGACAGGCCGGTAAGTCTGGGGCCAAAGCAGTTGGTATCTTCTGTTCTTCCTCTGCAGGGGTTTTTCAGCTCAGCAGTCCTCTTCTTCTTGTAGTTTCAGGAATCTATTTTCCTAGGTTCAGGGAAGCCCTTAAATACTAAATTTAAGGGCGTGTTTAGGTCTGGGGGGTTAGTAGCCAATGGCTACTAGCCCTGAGGGTGAGTACACCCTCTTTGTGCCTCCTCCCAAGGGGAGGGGGTCACATCCCTAATCCTATTGGGGGAATCCTCCATCTGCAAGATGGAGGATTTCTAAAAGTTAGAGTCACTTCAGCTCAGGACACCTTAGGGGCTGTCCTGACTGGTCAGTGACTCCTCCTTGTTGTTTTCTTTGTTTCCTCCGGCCTTGCTGTCAAAAGTGGGGGCCGTGGCCGGAGGGGGCGGGCAACTCCACTAGCTGGAGTGTCCTGCGGTGCTGTGACAAAGGGGTGAGCCTTTGAGGCTCACCGCCAGGTGTTACAGCTCCTGCCTGTGGGAGGTGTTAGCATCTCCACCCAGTGCAGGCTTTGTTACTGGCCTCAGAGTGACAAAGGCACTCTCCCCATGGGGCCAGCAACATGTCTCTAGTGGGGCAGGCTGCTGGAACCAGTCAGCCTACACAGATAGTCGGTTAAGGTTTCAGGGGGCACCTCTAAGGTGCCCTCTGGGGTGTAGTTTACAATAAAATGTACACTGGCATCAGTGTGCATTTATGGTGCTGAGAAGTTTGATACCAAACTTCCCAGTTTTCAGTGTAGCCATTATGGTGCTGTGGAGTTCGTGTTAAACAGACTCCCAGACCATATACTCTTATGGCTACCCTGCACTTACAATGTCTAAAGTATTGCTTAGACACTGTAGGGGCACAGTGCTCATGCACTGGTGCCCTCACCTATGGTATAGTGCACCCTGCCTTAGGGCTGTAAGGCCTACTAGAGGGGTGACTTATCTATACCTGTATAGGCAGTGAGAGGCTGGCATGGCACCCTGAGGGGAGTGCTATGTCGACTTACTCGTTTTGTTCTCACCAGCACACACAAGCTGGCAAGCAGTGTGTCTGTGCTGAGTGAGGGGTCTCCAGGGTGGCATAAGACATGCTGCAGCCCTTAGAGACCTTCCTTGGCATCAGGGCCCTTGGTACCAGGGGTACCACTTACAAGGGACTTATCTGGATGCCAGGGTGTGCCAATTGTGGAATCAAAAGTACAGGTTAGGGAAAGAACACTGGTGCTGGGGCCTGGTTAGCAGGCCTCAGCACACTTTCAATTCAAAACATAGCATCAGCAAAGGCAAAAAGTCAGGGGGTAACCATGCCAAGGAGGCATTTCCTTGCACCCCTCTAGCAGGCCTTACAGCCCTAAGGCAGGGTGCACTATACCATAGGTTAGGGCACCAGTGCATGAGCACTGTGCCCCTACAGTGTCTAAGCAAAACCTTAGACATTGTAAGTGCAGGGTAGCCATAAGAGTATATGGTCTGGGAGTCTGTCAAACACGAACTCCACAGCACCATAATGGCTACACTGAAAACTGGGAAGTTTGGTATCAAACTTCTCAGCACTATAAATGCACACTGATGCCAGTGTACATCTTATTGTAAAATACACCCCAGAAGGGCACCTTAGAGGTGCCCCCTGAAACCTTAACCGACTATCTGTGTAGGCTGACTGGTTCCAGCAGCCTGCCACAACCGAGACATGTTGCTGGCCCCATGGGGAGAGTGCCTTTGTCACTCTGAGGCCAGTAACAAAGCCTGCACTGGGTGGAGATGCTAACACCTCCCCCAGGTAGGAGCTGTAACACCTGGCGGTGAGCCTCAAAGGCTCACCCCCTTTGTTCCAGCACCACAGGGCACTCCAGCTAGTGGAGTTGCCCGCCCCCTCCGGCCACGGCCCCACTTTTGGCGGCAAGGCCGGGGGAAATAATGAGAATAACAAGGAGGAGTCACTGGCCAGTCCGGACAGGCCCTAAGGTGTCCTGAGCTGAAGTGACTCCAACTTTTAGAAATCCTCCATCTTGCAGATGGAGGATTCCCCAATAGGATTAGGGATGTGACCTCCTCCCCTTGGGAGGAGGCACAAAGAGGGTGTACCCACCCTCAGGGCTAGTAGCCATTGGCTACTAACCCCCCAGACCTAAACACGCCCTTAAATTTAGTATTTAAGGGCTTCCCTGAACCTAAAACTTTAGATTCCTGAAACTACAAGAAGAAGAAGACTGCTGAGCTGAAAAACCCCTGCAGAGGAAGAACAGAAGACACCAACTGCTTTGGCCCCAGACTTACCGGCCTGTCTCCTGCCTTCCAAAGAAACCTGCTCCAGCGACGCTTTCCAAGGGACCAGCGACCTCTGAATCCTCTGAGGACTGCCCTGCTTCAAGAAAGACTAGAAACTCCCGAGGACAGCGGCACTTCTCCAAAAGAACTGCAACTTTGTTACAGAGGAGCAGATTTAAAGACCCCTGCAAATCCCCGCAAGAAGCGTGAGACTTGCAACACTGCACCCGGCGACCCCGACTCGACTGGTGGAGAACCAACACCTCAGGGAGGACCCTCCGGCGACTCCGAGTCCGTGAGTAACCAAAGTTGTCCCCCCTGCGCCCCCACAGCGACACCTGCAGAGGGAATCCCGAGGCTCCCCCTGACCGCGACTGCCTGAACCTAAAGTCCCGACGGCTGGAAAAGACCCTGCACCCGCAGCCCCCAGCACCTGAAGGAACGGAACTTCTGTGCAGGAGTGACCCCCAGGAGGCCCTCTCCCTTGCCCAGGTGGTGGCTACCCCGAGGAGCCCCCCCCCTTGCCTCCCTGCACCGCTGAAGAGACCCCTTGGTCTTCCATTGAAATCTACAGAGAACCCAACGCTTGTTTGCACACTGCACCCGGCCGCCCCCGCGCTGCTGAGGGTGTACTTTCTGTGTGGACTTGTGTCCCGCCCGGTGCCCTACAAAACCCCCCTGGTCTGCCCTCCGAAGACGCGGGTACTTACCTGCTGGCAGACTGGAACCGTGGCACCCCTTCTCTCCATTGAAGCCTATGTGTTTTTGGCACCTCTTTGACCTCTGCACCTGACCGGCCCTGAGCTGCTGGTGTGGTAACTTTGGGGTTGCTCTGAACCCCCAACGGTGGGCTACCTTGGACCCAAAACTGAGACCTGTAAGTGATTTACTTCCCTGCTCAAAATAACAATACTTTACCTCCCCCAGGAACTGTGAAAATTGCACTGTCCACTTTTAAAACAGCTTATTGTGTTTTATGTAAAAAGTATATATGCTACTGTGATTATTCAAAGTTCCTAAAGTACTTACCTGCAATACCTTTCCAATGAGATATTACATGTAGAATTTGAACCTGTGGTTCTTAAAATAAACTAAGAAAATATATTTTTCTATAACAAAACCTATTGGCTGGATTTGTCTCGGAGTGTGTGTTCCTCATTTATTGCCTGTGTGTATGTACAACAAATGCTTAACACTACTCCTTTGATAAGCCTACTGCTCGACCACACTACCACAAAATAGAGCATTAGTATTATCTCTTTTTGCCACTATCTTACCTCTAAGGGGAACCCTTGGACTCTGTGCATGCTATTCCTTACTTTGAAATAGCACATACAGAGCCAACTTCCTACACCTCACAACAGTTCCGCCTCTCCAATACACTTAACTGAGTTGTAACTGCCGTAGCCCAGCTATCTGAATGGCTGGTACACTGGTCCCTACTTGACAGTTACTATTGCGCCACAGGTGTTCAGCAAATTCCTGGCAGTAGTAGCAGCAGCACATTTGCACAGGCAGAACATTCATGTCTTCCTATACCTAGATGACTGGCTTATAAAAACCAGAACTTTCCTGTTCTGTCATTGCACACTCAGACCAATCTACATCTTCTCCATCAATTAGGGTTACCATTAACATTCAGAAGTCACACCTTTAACCTTCACAGATTCAGCCCTGCTTGGGGCTATTCTCAACACACAACTGGGATTAGCCTACCTAAATGTAACTGTAGGAAAGTACCATCTTGCCTGGCATGTTACCCCCATTTTTCACTGTATATATGTTGTTTTAGTTGTATGTGTCACTGGGACCCTGTTATCCAGGCCCCCAGTGCTCATAAGTGTGCCTGAATGTGTTACCTGTGTAGTGACTAACTGTCTCACTGAGGCTCTGCTATCCAGAACCTAAGTGGTTATGCTCTCTCATTTCTTTCAAATTGTCACTAACAGGCTAGTGACCAATTTTACCAATTTACATTGGCTTACTGGAACACCCTTATAATTCCCTAGTATATGGTACTGAGGTACCCAGGGTATTGGGGTTCCAGGAGATCCATATGGGCTGCAGCATTTCTTTTGCCACCCATAGGGAGCTCTGACAATTCTTACACAGGCCTGCCACTGCAGCCTGAGTGAAATAACGTCCACGTTATTTCACAGCCATTTTACACTGCACTTAAGTAACTTATAAGTCACCTATATGTCTAACCTTTACCTGGTAAAGGTTAGGTGCAAAGTTACTTAGTGTGAGGGCACCCTGGCACTAGCCAAGGTGTCCCCACATTGTTCAGGGCCAATTCCCCAGACTTTGTGAGTGCGGGGACACCATTACACGCGTGCACTACATATAGGTCACTACCTATATGTAGCTTCACAATGGTAACTCCGAATATGGCCATGTAACATGTCTATGATCATGGAATTGCCCCCTCTATGCCATCCTGGCATAGTTGGCACAATCCCAGGATCCCAGTGGTCTGTAGCACAGACCCTGGTACTGCCAAACTGCCTTTCCTGGGGTTTCACTGCAGCTGCTACTGCTGCCAACCCCTCAGACAGGTTTCTGCCCTCCTGGGGTCAAGCCAGGCTTGTCAAAGGATGGCAGAACAAAGGACTTCCTCTGAGAGAGGGTGTTACACCCTCTCCCTTTGGAAAATGGTGTGAAGGCAGGGGAGGAGTAGCCTCCCCCAGCCTCTGGAAATGCTTTCATGGGCACATTTGGTGCCCATTTCTGCATAAGCCAGTCTACACCGGTTCAGGGACCCCTTAGCCCTGCTCCGGCGCAAAACTGGACAAAGGAAAGGGGAGTGACCACTCCCCTGACCTGCACCTCCCCTGGGAGGTGTCTAGAGCTCCTCCAGTGTGCTCCAGACCTCTGCCATCTTGGAAACAGAGGTGCTGCTGGCACACTGGACTGCTCTGAGTGGCCAGTGCCACCAGGTGACGTCAGAGACTCCTTCTGATAGGCTCCTTCAGGTGTTGCTAGCCTATCCTCTCTCCTAGGTAGCCAAACCCTCTTTTCTGGCTATTTAGGGTCTCTGTCTCTGGGGAAACTTTAGATAACGAATGGAAGAGCTCATCTGAGTTCCTCTGCATCTCTCTCTTCACCTTCTGCCAAGGAATCGACTGCTGACCGCGCTGGAAGCCTGCAAAACTGCAACATAGTAGCAAAGACGACTACTGCAACTCTGTAACGCTGATCCTGCCGCCTTCTCTAATGTTTTCCTGGTGGTGCATGCTGTGGGGGTAGTCTGCCTCCTCTCTGCACTAGAAGCTCCGAAGAAATCTCCCGTAGGTCGACGGAATCGTCCCCCTGCAACCGCAGGCACCAAAGAACCTCATCACCGGTCCCCTGGGTCTCCTCTCAGCACGACTAGCTAGGTCCCTTGAATCCAGCAACTCTGTCCAAGTGACTCCCACAGTCCAGTGACTCTTCAGTCCAAGTTTGGTGGAGATAAGTCCTTGCCTCCCCACGCCAGACTGCATTGCTGGGAACCGCGACCTTTGCAGCTACTCCGGCCTCCGTGCACTTCCGGCGGAAATCCTTTGTGCACAGTCCAGCCTTGGTCCACGGCACTCTAACCTGCATTGCACGACCTCCTAAGTTGTTCTCCGGCGACGTGGGACTCCTTTGTGCGACTTCGGGTGAGCACCGTTTCACGCATCCTCGTAGTGCCTGTTTCTGGCACTTCTGCGGGTGCTGCCTGCTGCTGAGAGGGCTCCTTGTCTTGCTCGACGCCCCCTCTGTCCCCAGACGCAATTGGCGACATCCTGGTCCCTCCTGGGCCACAGCAGCATCCAAAAACCCTTACCGCACGATTTGCAGCTAGCAAGGCTTGTTGGCGGTCTTTCGGCGGGAAAACACTTCTGCACGACTCTCCACGGCGTGAGGGATCCGTCCTCCAAAGGGGAAGTCTCTAGCCCTTGTCGTTCCTGCAGAAATCTAAGCTTCTACTGTCCAGTAGCAGCTTCTTTGCACCCACAGCTGGCATTTCCTGGGCATCTGCCCATCTCCGACTTGCTTGTGACTTTTGGACTTGGTCCCCTTGTTCCACAGGTACCCTCGACTGGAAATCCATTGTTGTTGAATTGCTGGTTTGTGTCTTTCCTGCAGAATTCCCCTATCACGACTTCTATGTCCTTTGGGGAACTTTAGTGCACTTTGCACTCACTTTTCAGGGTCTTGGGGTGGGCTATTTTTCTAACCCTTACTATTTTCTAATAGTCCCAGCGACCCTCTACAAGGTCACATAGGTTTGGGGTCCATTCGTGGTTCGCATTCACTTTTGGAGTATATGGTTTGTGTTGCCCCTATCCCTATGTTTCCCCATTGCATCCTATTGTAACTATACATTGTTTGCACTGTTTTCTAAGACTATACTGCATATTTTTGGTATTGTGTACATATAACTTGTGTATATTTGCTATCCTCATTCTGAGGGTACACTCTGAGATACTTTGGCGTATTGTCATAAAAATAAAGTACCTTTATTTTTAGTATAACTGTGTATTGTGTTTTCTTATGATATTGTGCAAGTGACAATAGTGGTACTGTAGGAGCTTCACTCGTCTCCTAGTTCAGCCTAAGCTGCTCTGCTAAGCTACCATTATCTATCAGCCTATGCTGCTAGACACCCTATACACTAATAAGGGATAACTGGGCCTGGTGCAAGGTGCAAGTACCCCTTGGTACTCACTACAAGCCAGTCTAGCCTCCTACAGTAACCAAGATTCAGAATATCCAATCGCTACTACAACAGTTTCATCCCAACCAACACTTAACAATCAAACCAGTTACGCAACTCTTAGGCTTGATGGCATCTTGCATTGCAGTAGTCCCACATGAGCAACTACCTATGCGCCTGCTGCTGGAATGCCTGGCACGTCAGTGGTCTCTGTCTCAGGGCCAACTACAAGATCTAGTATTGGTGGACAGCTGCACTCTCTGCAGTGATGGAATTTCCAAAATCTGTCAAAGGGGCGGCCATTTCTCGACTCTGTTCCCCAGGTCATTCTCACAGTGGACACGTCCCTCACAGGATGGGGTGCTCACCTACAGGTTCTTACAATTCAGGGTCTCTGGAATATCAAACACCAGAGCCTCCACATCAACTAACTTGAGCTTAAAGCTGTTCAGGTAGCATTGCAAGCTTTCCTAACTCACCTGATAAACCAGGTTATCGTAGTCCGGATGGACAACATGATAGCCATGTTTTATTTACAAAAACAGGAGGGGTGCACTCTACAGTTATCACGCCTATCTCAAACGGTTTGGCGTAGGGCAATACCATCACAACATTCACCGTCCCAGGGACGGACAACAACTTTGGCGAGCTCCTCAGCAGGATGCAAGAGCCGGTCCATGAGTGGAAACTCCACCACCGACTCCACCTCCCATACTTCCACAAGTGGGGATTTCCACAGATAGACCTGTTTGCAACCACAGACAATGCAAAATGCCCACACTTTGCCTCCAGGTTCCTATACCCAATATCCAAAGACAGTGCTCTATGGATGAACTGGTCAGGAATATTAGGATACACTTTTCCACCTCTCCCTCTTTGTGGTTAGGAAACTCAGTGAAACATCTCTCGTCCTCATTCTAGGACCTCCCACTTGTGCTCGTCAGCCATGGTTCACCACACTACTCCAGCTCTCCATAGTTCCCTACGAGAAGCTTCCCCTCAACCCGGACCTTCTCAGTCAGAACCATCGAGAAATCCGACACCCAAATCCAAAGAAACTCAACCTTGAGAGTTGGCTACAGAATTAATAGATTTTGGTTATCTTAATCTCCCACCTGTATGTATGACCATTCTCAAAGAAGCTCGTAGACCCACAACTAGAGCATGTTGCACAGACAAGTGGAAGAGATTTGTCTGCTACTCCAGCAGTAAACACATTAATCCATTTAATGCAACTGTGCAAAACATTGTTTGCTACCTTCTCAATTTGCAGGCGTCTGACCTAGCCTACACTTCAGTACACTTACACTTAGCTGCAGTGGTTGCCTATCTACAGAATAAGCAACACTTATATTTGTTAAGGGTACCAGTTATTAAGGCATTCATGGAAGGCCTTAAAAGAGTAATTCTTCCCAGAATTCCACCTGCACCTATATGGAATCTCAATATTGTTCTCACCAGACTTATGGGCCCACCTTTCGAACCATTGAATAATTGCCTCCTCCAATTTCTCTCTTATAAGGTTGTGTTTTTGGTGGCCATTTATTTACTCAGGCGTGTCATTTGTGCTGCTAAATATGTTGTTTTTACGATATTATTTGTTTTGTAATTTATTGTGTGTATCACGCTTTTATGGCTCTACCCGAAATAAAGCTAAGAATAATAATAATACTCAGGCGTGTCAGTGAGCTCCAGGCATTAACCTTGGAAGAAACTTTCTTCCAGCTGCACAGAGATTGGGTGGTCCTTCAAAGTAACCCAAAGTTCCTAGCGGAGGTGGTTTCCCCTTTCCACCTCAGTCCATCAGTTGAATTACCTGTTTTCTTTTTGATTGATTCAGTTGTAGAAAGAGCCCTTCATACACTAGATGTAAAAAGAGCCTTAATGTATTATATTGACAGAACTAAAGAGTTTTGAAAATCTAAACCAATCTTTGTTGCCTTTTTGCCCCCTCACAAAGGAAAGCCCATATCTAAATCGGGCATCTCAAGATGAATAATTAAATGTTTTTAGACGTGTTATGTCAAATCCAAAATAACTTTGCCAACACCTCCTAAGGCACACTTTACCTGTAAGATAGTAGCTTCTATGGCTTTCCTGGCAATATCTCAATAGCAGATGTTTGTAAAGCAGCTACATTGTCTACACCACACACTCTCACTAAGCATGTCAACAAGCAAATGTAGTACAGGCAGTGCTGCTTACTGTTTCAAAGAATTGCAGCACCCACAGGTAAGCTGCAGCTTTCTACAGGGCACTGCTATAAGTCTATGCAGAGCATGTGCATATACAGCCACACAAGCCTTTAATGGAAATTGTTACTTACTATGTAAGCATCTGTCTGTGGCATGTAGTGCTGTTGATGCACATGTGCCCGCCCTCCTCCCCAGAAACCTCTGGCCATTACAGTTACTTATCAGAATTTCTGTTGCATGGACATTGTTAGAAATGGGGTCTCTAGTTGGCAGTGGGTTACACCCTGTCCAGGTAGGAGCCCTCACCCTAGTCGGGGTAAGAAAGTCACACAGCTCAGATATCCCCTGCTCACCCCCTTAGTAGCTTGGCTCAAGCAGTCAGTCTTATCTCAGAGGCAATGTGTAATGTATTTGTGTGTGCACACACACACACAGTAACACAGTGAACCCCCCACAAAAGTACTCCACACCAGTTATAAAAATAGCCAGTATCTGAGAAAAACAACACCAAAATGACACAAATCCAACATCCACAAGCAAAGACACAAATTTTCAAAGATTAAACTACAGTATAACGCTTAGAAACACAATAGCTTCAACTGGGGCTATCACGACGTCTTGACAAAGTAATTTCCAACAATCCAACGTAACTCGCGAGTGAGTGCAGGCCGGTCACAGAGTCGCACGGACTCCGGGTACAGTACCTTGGAAGATGATGAGGAAACAAAAACATTGGACGAAGTCAGTGAGGTGAAGCTTTGGTTCCTCACTGCTAGGCAGGGAAGGTGAGGCATCAGTTCCTTATGGTTGTAGGGGAGGTGATGAGGCGTTGATTGCGAGGCGTGTGTTCCTTACGAGAAGGCGGGGTCGATGAATCCAGCAGGTCAGGACACGCGGTGTGGCAGGACTCTTGAGGCGCTGTGTCGGCATCAGGCCTGCAGCATTCGTCACAGTTCTTGCACTCAGCCGGGACCACATCTCTGGCAGCAGTGCAGAGTCAGACAGCGGCGCCAGTTCCAAAGTCACTCTGAAGTCAATGTGCTTGGTTTCTTCTTGGTCGAACCAGAGCTCGATTCCAAGTGCCTATGAACTGAATCTGGCTCCCTTTGGCAGTCAGGACTCTCAGCAAGCAAGCCCAAGTGCTTGCAGTTGAAGTCTTTGATGTCCTTGAGACTTCTTAACAGGTGTCAAGCTCAGTCCAAGCCCTTGGAGAACCTTTGGAAGCAGGGTGTAGAAAGCAAAGTCCAGTCCTTTCACTCCCAGAACAGGAGCAGCAGGCCAGCACAGCAAAGCAACAGGCAAAGTGACAGTCCATCCTGCAGCATCCAGCTCTTCTTCCTGGCAGAATGTCCTCAGTCCAGAAGGATTCTAACTATGTGGTGTCAGCGGTCCAGTACTTATACCCATTTCTGTCTTTGAAGTAAGCAAACTTCAAAGAGAAGTCACACAAGACCCTGTCTTTCCTTGCCAAGACACACTCCAGGGGGTTGGAGACTGCTTTGTTGTGAGGACAGGTATATCCCTATCCAGGTGTAAGTGTCAGCTCCTCCCACCACTTTAGCTCAAGAAGACTCACCAGGATATGCATGGCACACCTCTGCTCCCTTTTGTGTGACTATCTAGAGTGAACACACAAACATTCCAACTGTCATCCTGACCCAGATGTGTATTCAACAGACAGGCAGAGGCACAGAGAGGTTAAGCAAGAAAATGCCCACTTTCTAAAAGCGGCATTTTAAAACTTACAATTTAAAAATACATCTTTCGGTGAAGTTGTTTTTTTATTTGTGAGTTCAGAGACCCCAACCTCTATTTCTCTGTTCTCCCAAAGTGAATTTACACTCAAAAGATATTCCTGGCAATCCCTTAATTATTCTATTGGAGAGATAGGCATTGCAAGAGTGAAAAACAGATTTAGCAGTATTTCACTATCCGGACGTGTAAAACACACTAGTACATGTCCTACTTTTTAAATATCCTGTACACTGTCCATGAGGCTACCTTTGGCCTACCTTAGGGTTAACGTGCAGGTAATAAAAGGGAATGTTTGAGCCTGTCAAGTGGGTGCACTTGCCAGGGCGGCATATCAGTTTAAAACTACATACACAGACATTGCAGTGACAGGTTTGAGACATGTTTACAGGGCTACTTGTGTGGGTGGCACAATCAGTGCTGCAGGCCTACTAGTAGCATTTGATTTATAGGCCCCAGGCACCCAGAGTGCACTTTGCTACGGACTTATTAATAAATCAGAAATGCCAATCATGGAGAAATCAATCACTAATACAACTTACACCGGGAGCACTTTAGCACACTGGTCAGCAATGGTAAAGAGCCCAGAGTACTAAAGCCAGCAAAAACTAAATTCAGAACAGGAGGTCAGAAGCAAAAAGGCAGGGGAGAATAATCCAAGAGCTGGCGGGTCTAACTGGCATCCATTTAATTATGCTTGCTTACACTCCATTCTCACCCGTCTGTAGGAAAACATTCCATCAATGGAGTTGCCCTTGCGCATTATCACCAAGAGGAGGAGTCACCTTACTGTGTGACTCAAAAGATTTCTTCAAAGAAAAACAACTTGCACATATCCAGATCCAACACTAGATGACAGAAGCATGCAGAGCATGTGAATCTACATTACTACATGCCACAAACAGATGCTTACAGGGTAAATAACATTTTCCCTTTTCTCACTCGGATCGAGGCCTCGCCAAGTGTCCATCATATCACACAATTGTACAATGTGTTGAAGTCCCTCTTTCCATTTTATAGGATGACTGCTAGCCCCGGATATTATATCTATGTGGGAATACTATGCCATATTAAAGCCACCTCTGTCTATGGGCCAGTGCCTATATTTAGCACATTTAATTATGACTTCATCAAAGAAAGAAAGGATGTCTGTTATGATCTAAATGTTTATGAGCAGTAGCTGCTTTGTATTGAGTCCATGTTACTATTACTAGGGGTATTGCCTGTATACATAATGCATTCAGTTAATGTGAACACAACAAACTTCTTGATAAGTGTAATCAGTCCACAGGAGTAAGTAAAATATGATGAAATAGACTGAAAAACAATCCCTTGGTATCCGTGCTGTGGGGAAAAAAACATAGGTCCCACCAAACAGTGGCCCCCATCACCTACGCCAAGGGTACTTACAAGTTATACTAGGGGCCACAATGTGTGGTCTGTGGTGTGAACGGGGATCAGGATGATGCCAGCGGGGTGGTGGTCGGGGAGCCAGGATGTGTGTAGGGTGGATGTAGGGGAAGCAAACCATGTACATCTAGTGGCTCTATTGCACAGTGTGAAACCAGAAAACCTGGGATCAACCTGGGCTCCCCCACTTGACCAAATTGTGTGATCCTAGGCAAATGTTTTTTCCCCACTTTGCCTCCGTTTTCTTCACAATCACATATAAGTGGAACTTGAAATACATGAATTAAGGATGTGCACTGTACAAAACTTTCTCTTATAATAGATTTAATAAACTACAATTTTGTCTCTGTGTATGAGCAACCCAGGCCACCCCGCGGGTGCACATGAGAATCGATTTGCCTCTTCGTGCACTGTTGGCATTGTTGTCAATGGGTGGGTTAGCAGGAATCTGTCTAAATTCATGTTTGGAAACTATTACTTTGAAACAAATAGCTCTAAATGCAGTGGCATGATCTGATGCACTCCATAATAATAAAATATGTTTTTATTAATTTTGGATAGGCTTTATCATATTTTTACAAGATGGCTTTGAAAATCAAGGTGTTCCTAAAGTTTAGGTAGTGCAGGACACCTTAGTTACTTCCTTTCTTTAATTTTCTTTAACTTCAGTTAATCTGTGAACTAAATACTTGCTTGTTTTCTTTTATGGTTCCAATGTTAGTGCTAAGTGAAGTAAGAACAGCAGCACAGTGCTGCTGTTGACCAGGGGGCTGCATGTAAATGTCAGGAGGGCTGCAAGCGGCCACCAGCCGTACTTTGAGTATCACTGACCCAGGCAATGCCGAATGTCAGCAAATCCCAACACCCAAAAAACACAAATTAAAGCTTTCCAAAGGCATCTAAAATCAGTGTCATGTGGGTGCTATAGTGCACAAACCAGGCGTGGTCAATAACCCAAAACAGTTCCAGAAGCATAACAGTTCCTCTGAGCTATGACTGTGAAAGATAAAAACACAACCAGTACTGGATGGCGAATAGTCACTGGTGCACACAGTTTTTGGACGGTTCTGAGCCCAGGTCTGCACACGTCAGTTTACGTTCATGTAACAATCGGACAGGGCTTCAGGGTGCATCATCCATCGGCGGGTATAGTACTGATGCTTTCCCCAGGGCTCATGCAGCGACCCAGGCCGTGGCCCACTGTAGGAGCTGGGTTCTGTCTGACTCTTCTTTCTACTCTTTTCTCTCTCTCTCCCTCTCTCCCTTCTCCCTCCCTCTCCCTCCCTCTCTCTCCCTCTCCCTCTCTCTCCCTCTCCCTCCCTCTCCCTCTCCCTCTCCCTCCCTCCCCCTCCCTCCCCCTCCCTCCCTCTCTCTCTCTCTCTCCCTCCTTCCCTCCTTCCCTCCCTCTCTCTCTCTCTCTCTCTCTCCCTCTCTCCCTCTCTCTCTCTCCCTCCCTCCTCCCTCCCTCTCTCCCTCCCTCCCTCTCTCTCTCTCTCTCCCTCCCTCCTTCCCTCTTGATGCAACTTTGACTGAAGTGCTTTGCCCTCTCCCCCTCCCCCCCTCTCTCTCTCACCCTCTCTCTCTCTCTCCCTCTCTCTCCCTCTCCCTCCCTCTTGATGCAACTTTGACTGAAGTGCTTTGCGCCCTCTCCCTCTCACTCCCCCTCCCTATCCCTCCCTCCTGTGCTCTGGGTTCCTGCTAACCTGGTCCCCAGTGCCATTATTCCTTCCCCACTCCTGGACACTTGATCCTCAAGTGGCCAGGCCCTTCAGCACTGCTGTACGTCCCTAGTAAATGGTAACTCTAGGGCCTAGGTACTAAAGAGGATTCCTAAGAGCTGCAGCATAACTTGTTCCACTCTAAGGGACCCAGCATCAAACTCGTGCAGACTGATACTGCAGGATGTGTGACAAGGTGCTCCACCACCTGTGATAACACTTGTGTGCCATGTCCCCTAACACTGCCTAGAATATTTAATAGGCAGCAGGCCTTACAGCTCTAAGGCAAGGTGCATTATATTACAAGTGAAGACATATATGCAGGAGCAAATATGCCCCTACTATCACTTTGTTGATTCTTAGACATAGTAACTGAACAGGGAAGCCATTCTAAATACACGTGCTGGACATTGGTCAATACGGGTTCCACAGCTACATGATGGCTTCACTGAAAAAAGGGATGTTTGGTATCAAACATCTTGTATTAATAAACCTTCACTGATTCCAGTGATAGATTTGTTAATATATGCACCTAGAGGGCACCTTAGAGGTGCACCCTGAAAACCTGCCACCTGCTGGTGGGCTAATTGACTATTTCTAGCCAGCCTGCCACCAACAGACGAGTTTCTGACCCCCCCCCCCCCCCCCCCAACGGTGAGAGCCGTTGCTCTTGTGGAGCAACTGACATGTCCTGCTGCTGCAGCCAGTACTTCCCAAAAAGGGAGAGCTGCCAGTGCTTCGCAAATTATCAAAAAGAACAACATTGGAGGAGAGGAGCTGCTTCCATGTATCTGCAGACAACTAAAGAGGAACTGTGAGGACCCAGGACTGCCAAAACCCGATGCCGGACATCACCACTGCGCCCGAGCCCCCTACCCTGAGCTGAACTGAGCCAACTGTGTCAACGTGGTTTCCAGGCCCTCCAGAGACCAGGCTCACCTTGAGCTCGCCCATTGTGGACTTCCCAACGGTGCTTGCAGCCTCTGTCATCAGGACCCTCCCCCCTCAACTGCGGCCACCTTTGGTGATGGAGAACTGACAGACCTCTGCACCCGGATGCTGAAGACCGAGGAGAAAAGGACCACTGGTGAGACCTGAGCCCACTTATTGGTTTGACTGGACTGGTCCCCCAGTCCACACCTGCAGCCTCTTTCTGTGAGCCCCCTTTACCGCGACCGCCCCCAGTGATGGAAACCGATGGTCTAAGATAATGTGGCACTTGGCCACCCCGAACAGAGGAGAAGAGGACCACTGGTGTCCCTACGTCCCCGAGCATCGCAAGAACTGAACTCCTTGGTGGTTTACCCAGACTGGACTATGTCCACCCTTGAAGCACTTTTCTGACCAATCTGACTGATACCCCTTGACTGACTTGCTGAACTGCATCTGGCCACCCCAGTGCCTTCTGAGGTGACCTGTTTGTGTGGCCTATTATCGTGCCTTGTACTCACTTTAAGCCCAGAAGATTGGTCTTGTAAGTTGCTGTGAAGTACTTTTTTGCCATGTATGTTTTCTTTCCCATAGAGTAACAATGCAGTTACAAAAAAAGGCACTGTTGACTTTTGAAAATTCTAAAAGTTCCTATCTCGAAAAGTGCTCACTTGATTTTGGTATCAAAATTTACATAAAAGCACTGGTTATTATAAATTGATGTTGGATGTCTTTATTGAGTGTCTCTCACTTACTTCCTATGTGTGTGCCTTAAATGCTTAGCACTACCCTTTGATATGCCTTGCTGCTCGCCCACACTACCACAAAAGAGAGCATTTGGGGTGTAATTTGTGCCTCTGTATTTCCTCTGGAGTTAACTTGGACTCTTTGCAAAATGTACCTCTTTTTCTGTCCATTATATAAAGAGCCAGCTTCCTATACCCACCTAGGGGTCCTGGACAAAGATCTTAAACAAGGCCTTGTGCAGCCACTCTCACGTCCCAGAAAGGCTGCAATGCTTGGGTAGTCACCGGGGTCCCAGACCCTTCCAAGCAGCAATTCAACTCCGGCTGCCCAACAGGTGCCACTCAGACCTCGCACCGTATAGGCCATACAAGCCCCATCCAGGTAACCCATGCTCCAGTCTTGCTGTTAACTGCAACTGCAGTTTGTCAGGGGAACATCCTTTCCTGTTTAGATCACATGTGCACTCGCAATTACATGCACGGGTGGCCGTTGATGACAGAGAAAGCAACTTTATTAAGTTAAGCTGGCAGAGATCACTAACTAAGCTGCCATCTTCGACTCTGATTGTCTGGCGCCTCGTAGATAGTGGACTCTTTACCATGAAAAAGGTTCCAAGTTAGGAGTCCCCTCACTGTCTCAGGCAGTTTGTTCCATGCTCGACGTCTGTAGTGCAGGTGAAAAACTCATGTAAGTACCGTTAGCACACATGTGAGTGTCTTTTATCTGGTTCTGCTCCGTCACAGCCAGGTCAGTATGGACAACTGATGCTCTCAGGAGCATTGCTGAAAGAATTCTGTGGGTCAACTGTGGTGTCTAGTGATATTCTAAAGGCAAGGAATTCCCTCACTTTCTGTTGACCTTATCAAATGTAGTCCATGTGTAAATGAAAAGGATTGGCTTCCACATGATACTTCATTAGAGAGAATCTACTGTACTGTTTCCACCAAACATTTTGGTCACTCCTGAAAATAGATATCTAGATATAATGGTGTTTTGGGTGTACGTACAACCTTAATGTCTCAATTTCTTTCTGATGAACACTCTGCACTTTTTCCACTTTCATCCACTTCGTAATGCCTGTTCCTTTTTTTGGGGCTCTCAAAATTGCTACAGCCACATTATAGCGACATATTGGCAGCCAAAATACTTTTATAACTAAAAGTATATTTAAAGTTGTTTTGAAACTGACTTAATACATTAACATATGATCAGGTGTGTCTACTATGTTCAAACATTGGTGAGGCAGCGAAATGTTTCCTTGTTAAGTGCAGTATACTCTTATTGCAAGAAGGAGGAGGGTTGAATACCCGGGCTGAAATTGTGAAAATAAAAATCTACTGTCTCTGCTACAAGCTAAGTTGTGACTTGAGTCATCACATCCTATAGCGGTAACTGAAAGGGTATCCATGTAAACTACCTTTGACAAACGTATGCTCACTGTTCATAAGAGCACAGAATGAATGAGCAGGTGTTCATCTTTCTAGAATGGTAGATTTCTTTAGTCTCCACAGGAAGAGGAGTAGTTAGCTTAAAAATCCTAAATTGCTTTGTAATGGAGTTGAAATGCACCAGAGTAGGTTCGGTTGTGACTTTACTATATCTATTCGGTTTGAGAAGGCAATGATCATTGACCCAACATAAGTAAAAGGTCATCCAAATCGTACTCCAACCCCAAACTCTTTGGAAGCTCCAGGCATTCATTCTTGTTTCTCTGCTCAACCATCAATCTACATATCCACATTAGACCATCCATGTTGGTAAGGCTGCTAGGCTTATATTGCTTTATGACAGAGGAGCGCACATAGGAATATTTAACTGGAATTCAGAATCAGTTGGAATAAAGCCTTTTCACCAAGTGCCTTTGTTCATTTTAGAAGGGAGGTACCTCATACTTATCCACCTTTTGAGGATTGACACTTTTGAGAATCCCAAGCATGTCCTCTAAACAGAGAACTAGATTTCATTTTCTGCCTTTTTGTGCTGTGTTCACAAAGTATAACTCATCTTTAAATCTGGAACTTAACTCTGGAATGGATTCTCCAGATCATACCAACTCAATAATTCAGCTGCAACCCTCATGGGAGGACTCTCATGCAGATTGTACTGTTCAGGCTGGCAATGACATGTCAGGCCAGCAAAGGTAGTGACCAAAGTATACCAAAAAGTTGTGCATTCTGCGCCTCCATTAGGACTATGAAGACTGACAAAAAGTATTTTGGTCACTATACAGTATACTGTGGTGACTATGATGAAGCATTCTTGTAAGGTATCTTCTCATTGTATCAGTTTTCTTCCTATTGAGTGAAATACGTGGTCTTTCTGTTGTGAGCATACTCATTGTTTGTGCCCACTTTGATATCAGTCATTCTATTGTAACTGGTTTCTTACAAGGTTTTAAGTTGGTGCTAGTCCAGATGTATTGTGAACACCATGTCTGTGCCCGGTTGAAGAGTCTAAGGCCCTGTTGTTCCCAAAAGAAAGCAGAAGACTGTAGCAAGCTGCAGTGTAGAGGAAAGAAGGCGAAAAAGCACGTGATAAAGCAAACACCTGGAAGAACTGGGAAAACTATATTCGTAATGTACTGACAAGTGCAATGTAGATGAATGCAGTAGTTCAAATTCTAACACTGCAACAGAGCATCAATATTACTTTTTTCTTGATGCACCCTTAGTAAGAATGCCAATTCTTACTTGTCCTTAATCATGATTTAAAACACATTTGCTTTTCTACTACACTTTTTACACTGTGCATGGTAAAACAAAACTGTCTTAATTTTGCTAAAATTTCGAATGACTATCCAAAGGAGGATGTAAACCATTGTTGTGTATTTTCTTTTCTTTTATTTATTTTTTTATTTTTTTTTATTTTTGGGAGGGCTGGGGGGCAACAACAGAAATAAGGAAAATAATTTACTTTATCACCTTAAGTGTGTGAAGAAAAGATAAACTTAAATAATCTATGTAGACTTGGAAAGGATAATAATTTTTTCATCTTTCAGCAGTGTATTTCCTGGCTTCCAGACACCCTCTGACTGTACGACAGTGAAGGTGTTCTAGGCATTGTAGGAATTAAAATGTCAAAATGTGTGTAATAGGTGATCTTACAGTAGACCATCCAGGTTGTAATTCCTGTCCTTAGCCAAATTTACACCCTTGTGAATGGCATCATTAGAAGGTTACCTCTTCTAGCAATCTAATGTGGAGGTGACTGGGAAGAAGAAAGATACTTTTACAAGAAAAAACATCCATATTTACCAGATGAAAATTAATGTAAAATGTTGGATTCATTTGATTATACAACAGTTTATAAAATTATCAAAATTGCTTGAGCTGATTCTAGTGAATTCCTCAATCAATGTTAACTGCATCCAAATTAACATCCGACTGGCCTGAGAAGCAGGTAGCCGCTCTGATAGCACTGAAAGCCTTGATTGCATGGTCCAAAGAAACATCCTGTGTTGGAATGGAGTAAAACAGAGATGTGGAAATTATAAATGATGCCCTTCTGTGGTCTATTTCTAAACTATAACAGTGTTCAGGGGTATCAACCTACAACTGTCTCTGCTCCATTAACTCCCTTGCTGACAATTTTGTGACCTTGACTAGTGCACTAGTAATTGGGGTGACTGCGTTTCTGCAACACTCTTTACAAACCTTGCTCCAATCTTTACAGTTTGGAAAGGCTATGTAGACACCCACATGAACATGCCTGAGTTTGAGGTGTCCCCTGGCTTCCAGTGGAGAAAATGGTAGAATTTACATCACTTTGCATTATTCATCTTGGAACAGCACACCTAGCCATATGCAAAATGGGCCCTTCCCACAAGTATGCTCCTCCCACTAATTATCGTTCAGTGAACTTCCGTCTGATCCGCTAGTGGGTCTTCAGTAGCTCCAGGCTCTTAAATGACTTCGCTCTCCTTCTGGAGAGCTAAACCCTCATTAATCTCCTTAAGACAGAACTGTTCAGTCTGCATTAGCTGAAATGACAGAGAGATAAAGGTAGTGAACAAAGATTATCATATAGGTGTGCATGCCTCACCACCATTAGGGCTTTGAATTACTGGAACATCTTTCACTCTTCACCCTACCAATCTGTGGTGGCCTTAAGAGAATGTATGGCACACTACAAAGCCCCTGAATAAATACATAGCTTTTCCGTTACTTGCACTGGTTCAGTCTTCCTTCATGTCTGTCATTTAAAAAACAAAAAAAAACGGCTTGGCATTTTGTTGGCCGTATGTCCTAATTATTAAGGCATAATTATTCAGATAGGGAATATTGCATCGTTTCTTGAAAGGGCCATGCTTTAAAAGCTGTCTCTAGATAAAAGTTCAAATCAAGGGGTGATGTAGCCTTTTGCATGGCAAGTACTATTGTATAGCATTCCCTTCCTCAATAACGAATTCAGCTTTTACAGCTTTAAAGCAGCCCTGATAATCTACTTTTTTCAGACCCCACGTAAGTCCAGAACCAAGAAAGGTGTGAGATTACAAAATGTCATTGTTCATTCAAGAATGTATTCATCTTGAGATCAGATACAGCCCTTCCTTTAAGTTTCCCTGATTTTTATGTTTTATTTCTAGAGCTGGATTTTTCTTCCCATGATTGGATGTTAACAAAAAGCTTTCTTTGTGGTATTTTCCGTTGTAGGGATTGCTTCCTTTTGATAGTGAAGGTGTGCTTTCCCTGTTTATCAAACACTCAGCATTTTTGTCCACTTTGACGTCAGTCACTTTCATTATTGTATGTTTCCTACAGGTTGACCAGGCAACTTTTCTCCAGGATGCACGTTTGTTAAAGTATATGTAGGAAGTTGGCTCTGTATGTGCTATTTCAAAGTAAGGAATAGCATGCACAGAGTCCAAGGGTTCCCCTTAGAGGTAAAATTGTGGTAAAAAGAGATAATACTAATGCTCTATTTTGTGGTAGTGTGGTCGAGCAGTAGGCTTATCCAAGGAGTAGTGTTAAGCACTTGTTGCACATACACATAGACAATAAATGAGGTACACACACTCAGAGACAAATCCAGCCAATAGGTTTTGTTATAGAAAAATATCTTTTCTTAGTTTATTTTAAGAACCACAGGTTCAAATTTAACATGTAATATCTTGTTTGAAAGGTATTGCAGGTAAGTACATTAGGAACTTTGAATTATTTCAATTGCATGTATACTTTTCAAGTTATTCACAAATAGCTATTTTAAAAGTGGACACAGTGCAATTTTCACAGTTCCTGGGGGAGGTAAGTTTTTGTTAGTTTTACCAGGTAAGTAAGACACTTACAGGGTTCAGTTCTTGGTCCAAGGTAGCCCACCGTTGGGGGTTCAGAGCAACCCCAAAGCTACCACACCAGCAGCTCAGGGCCGGTCAGGTGCAGAGTTCAAAGTGGTGCCCAAAACGCATAGGCTTCAATGGAGAGAAGGGGGTGCCCCGGTTCCAGTCTGCCAGCAGGTAAGTACCCGCGTCTTCGGAGGGCAGACCAGGGGGGTTTTGTAGGGCACCGGGGGGGACACAAGCCCACACAGAAATTTCACCCTCAGCGGCGCGGGGGCGGCCGGGTGCAGTGTTAGAACAAGCGTCGGGTTCGCAATGGAAGTCAATGAGAGATCAAGGGATCTCTTCAGCGCTGCAGGCAGGCAAGGGGGGGCTTCCTCGGGGAAACCTCCACTTGGGCAAGGGAGAGGGACTCCTGGGGGTCACTTCTGCAGTGAAAGTCCGGTCCTTCAGGTCCTGGGGGCTGCGGGTGCAGGGTCTTTTCCAGGCGTCGGGACTTAGGTTTCAGAGGGTCGCGGTCAGGGGAAGCCTCGGGATTCCCTCTGCAGGCGGCGCTGTGGGGGCTCAGGGGGGACAGGTTTTGGTACTCACAGTCGTAGAGTAGTCCGGGGGTCCTCCCTGAGGTGTTGGTTCTACACCAGCCGAGTCGGGGTCGCCGGGTGCAGTGTTGCAAGTCTCACGCTTCTTGCGGGGAGATTGCAGAGTTTCTTGTCGTCGAAGCAGGGCAGTCCTCAGAGGATTCAGAGGTCGCTGGTCCCTTTGGAAGGCGTCGCTGGAGCAGAGTTCTTTGGAAGGCAGGAGACAGGCCGGTGAGTTTCTGGAGCCAAGGCAGTTGTGGTCTTCTGGTCTTCCTCTGCAGGGGTTTTCAGCTAGGCAGTCCTTCTTCTTGTAGTTGCAGGAATCTAATTTCTAGGTTCAGGGAGAGCCCTTAAATACTAAATTTAAGGGCGTGTTTAGGTCTGGGGGGTTAGTAGCCAATGGCTACTAGCCCTGAGGGTGGGTACACCCTCTTTGTGCCTCCTCCCAAGGGGAGGGGGTCACATCCCTAATCCTATTGGGGGAATCCTCCATCTGCAAGATGGAGGATTTCTAAAAGTTAGAGTCACCTCAGCTCAGGACACCTTAGGGGCTGTCCTGACTGGCCAGTGACTCCTCCTTGTTGCTTTCTTTGTTCCCTCCAGCCTTGCCGCCAAAAGTGGGGGCCGTGGCCGGAGGGGGCGGGCAACTCCACTAAGCTGGAGTACCCTGCTGGGCTGTGACAAAGGGGTGAGCCTTTGAGGCTCACCGCCAGGTGTTACAGCTCCTGCCTGGGGGAGGTGTTAGCATCTCCACCCAGTGCAGGCTTTGTCACTCTGAGGCCAGTAACAAAGGCACTCTCCTCATGGGGCCAGCAACATGTCTCTAGTGTGGCAGGCTGCTGGAACCAGTCAGCCTACACAGATAGTCGGTTAAGTTTCAGGGGGCATCTCTAAGGTGCCCTCTGTGGTGTATTTTACAATAAAATGTACACTGGCATCAGTGTGCATTTATTGTGCTGAGAAGTTTGATACCAAACTTCCCAGTTTTCAGTGTAGCCATTATGGTGCTGTGGAGTTCGTGTAAAACAGACTCCCAGACCATATACTCTTATGGCTACCCTGCACTTACAATGTCTAAGGTTTTGCTTAGACACTGTAGGGGCACAGTGCTCATGCACTGGTACCCTCACCTATGGTATAGTGCACCCTGCCTTAGGGCTGTAAGGCCTGCTAGAGGGGTGTCTTACCTATACTGCATAGGCAGTGTGAGGCTGGCATGGCACCCTGAGGGGAGTGCCATGTCGACTTACTCATTTTGTTCTCACTAGCACACACAAGCTGGTAAGCAGTGTGTCTGTGCTGAGTGAGGGGTCTCTTAGGGTGGCATAATACATGCTGCAGCCCTTAGAGACCTTCCCTGGCATCAGGGCCCTTGGTACCAGAGGTACCAGTTACAAGGGACTTATCTGGATGCCAGGGTGTGCCAATTGTGGAATCAAAAGTACAGGTTAGGGAAAGAACACTGGTGCTGGGGCCTGGTTAGCAGGCCTCAGCACACTTTCAATTCAAAACATAGCATCAGCAAAGGCAAAAAGTCAGGGGGTAACCATGCCAAGGAGGCATTTCCTTACAGTATACCAATGCCATATTCCGTAATTACCATATGGAATTGTAGAATACATTAAAAAATGCACCTTTGGCCAATCAACAAAATTTGCAAAACGAAGACTCAGAGATCGATACTTAATGAATTAATATTACTTTCAGGCACTGGTGCTAAAGTGGGCAAAATGGCATTAAAAAATACCTTTCCAGATAAGCTCCTTTTGCGTCCCAATTTTGATACTTCTATAAAAGAACAGTGCTGCAAATCGATGTTCCTTGTAACTAATTTCGCATCCTGGCATCTCAAATTAACAATCCTATGCCACCAGCATAAGGTGATTGAGTAGTAGTAAAGGTTAGGTGTTTTTAATGCATGATGCCTCAACATGTCATGAGAAATTGACGCTAAAGTTTTTTGATCTGTAATGCTCCTTGGTGCAGGTGCAAGGAGATAATGCCAGTGAACTGGACTTTGGAGCTGTGCAGCGCGGTGATGCTGAAATGGAGCAGAAGATGAATCGAGCGATCCGTGCATGCGTGGAGCGCCGAAACATGAACCCCATCTGTAGTATCCATGACCAGGGGGCTGGAGGCAATGGTAAGGAACCTTGTTGGGGAATTTGATGAGCAATGAAGGGTTTGGGGAGTGGGCTAGCAAAAGGCAACAATTAAGGAAGTCAGCACTTGAGACCATGGTCATTTGGGTGGGGTTCCTGTATATTCAGCTAGTCCGAGAGGCAGGGAAGGAGATTTGCGAGGCATACTCAGGCTAAGTTGGAGCTTTTGGCATTCACAAGCCTTTATTTTTGTTTTTTCTTCAGGAAATGTGTTAAAGGAATTGATTGAACCTGCAGGAGCTGTGATCTATGCCAGCAAGTTCCAGGTCTGATTGTGTTTCTTCCTTTCTGCCTGTGGATATGGTCACTAATATCTAAGTTCCCTTTGTCAAAAAGGCACTTCACACATTTTGCTCATTTCGCTCCTTGGGTGCTCTTCAGCTCTTGCATCCCCTGTGTGCTTCCCTAGTGAGACAGGCCTGGCTTGACCTCTCTGTCCCTTTTCCATACTCTGACTTTGCTGTGCAGTATTTATTCTGCTCCTGCATTCCTTCTACAGCCTATAATTCCCTCATTGCCTAGCCCTAGCACTGAGGCAAAGTGCCTGTGACGTGACAAGAATTCCTGGCTTAGCCTAATTGGGCCTTTAGTTTTGTGTACCTTGCTGGTCTGATTCTGGCAGTTGGGCCCCTGGTGTATCTCTTCCTTCAAACCATGGCCTCCGCCCCATTCATTTGTCTTTTTGTGTTTCTCATTATTATTTGTCTGTTTTGTTTCAGTGCTTTGTGTCTGATATAGGGTGTATGGTGTGTGAAAGTCCTGTAAAATGGTTTGAGGAGAATGTATTTGATGGGAAAAAGGTTATTATTACCACATAGACCTCTCTAAATTGGAATTTTCTCCTTTGTCTTCTTTCTCACTTAGGGTGGCATGCCACAGAAGGTTAAGTGACATCAGTTGTATTGGAAATACTAGAAATCTGGATGAATTATGCCTCCAGCGGGTTCTGTAGGGATATCAGGAGGTTATATCAAGCTTGTTAAGAGATGCAAAATTGCAAAACCCGCCAAACCTAACAGCATCATTTTATTTATTTATTACATATTTATTTTGACAAACTCCTTAATCCCAACCCTGGCACAGATCCATTGCTTGACAGCTATGTTCGGAGGGGACTGTACCAATAAATGCATTCCATAAATCCACATCTGTTTATTTGATAGTTTGTCATGCAAGGTTTCTCATATTTGAATTATTATTCCCAAACAAATAATTTTGTTTTACATGGAAATATAGGAACACTATTTTGTTAATGCTACCCATTGTAATTTCTTTGAGTAAAATAGATAAGTTAAATGCAATGTTGCACTGAGACAAAAAACAAGTGTACAATTGCAGACTTCTTATTTATTTTTTGGTATTGAGGCATCACTATCAGAGAGGGAGTTGGAAAACTATTACAGCTGTAGATTTGCAACCTCTTCACATTATTCAGGACTATTGTTACATTACTCCTGACACACCAAATGTGAAGTCCTGCAACCCTCGTGCCTCCAGGTCTGAACTTTTCTCCCAAATCTTCATATAGCCCAATCTGACATCCATTGCGGCCTCTGAAGATCCACTCTTACGATCCTGCCCTCATTTTTTTTACATCTAACTTTCTCTCACCAAGACTGCTTTCCTCATTTTACCCTGTGAGATGTTCTTCAGTTGCTGAGCTGCCATTAACTTCCTCTGCAACCACTCTGTTTGCTTAGCTGAGGTGAAAACATCAATGTCAGTCCCGTTTGGATCAGCAGTGCTTCACTTTTCTGCAGTGCCTTTATTGTGTGAGCAGCACTCTTCAAGGGCAACAGTGAGTTCTGCTCCCATTAAAAACACTCTACTCCAGTGGTTCCCAACCTTTTGACTTCTGTGGACCCTCACTTTATATTTACTCGAACCCGGGGCCCCCACTGAATCATTATTGGAATCCAGGCCCCCCCCACTGAGTCATTACTGAAAGCTGGGGACCTAATCTGTTAATATTATTTACTTTTCTAAGCAGTCGTGGACCCCCTGAAGAAGCTTGACAGACCCCCAGGGGTCCCTGGACCACAGTTTGGGAACCAGTGCTCTACTCTATATTTTCTACCTGAGCCTTTGCGCGCCCCTCCCCCCACTTCATTAGTATTCTTTGAAAATGTAAGATGGGTATTGCTTTGGTTATGCCATCCTCCATCTGGGGTACCAGAAGATACTCACACGAGTCTTGACTTCAACCAAGCATCAGCCTCTCAGAAAGCCTGCCACCCTCTCTCACCAACAGCTTTAGGGCATTGCTAACCTATGTTGTTCAGCAGGCACTACCTAGAATTGAGTGGTAAAGAGCTTCAATCCATCACAAAGAGACATCCACTGAGCAAAGTTACAAATCAGCAGAACAAGCTGTCTTCCAAGTGCTTGCTGAAGTGCTTGCTGTCAAAGTGAACATACACCTGTGTGCTTCAGCCGTCAGTGGATCATCCCTGCAGACAGACTAGAATCAATGTCAAAATAAACAAAAGGTGGAATTTGCGGGTGCCTCCTGTCTCTGGTCACCTTTTTTTAGTAACTTTTGCACCTTGTGAGAAAACAAATTATTTTACTAAACTCTGCAAATTAGCAAATGGTGGAATAGATGGCTAATGCAGTTAATCCATAATTAAGCAGAAAACCCTCCAGCTGGATATCCACATACTTTCAGTGGCCCTATCCAGAGGTATAAATAAGTTCCACACTGAAGATGAACAGTGACCAGTCTGTTCAATCCTTCTCTTGGATTGGGGTGGAGAATCCAAGGAAGAGCTAGATAGGGGGCAGGGAGCTTTATTGCTTGTTTGTGTAAAGTGTTAACTTAAATAAAACAATAATAATATAAATCTGGTACTGATTCATCCTTGTGTACCACAGTAGGCAACTCAGTAGATTGAAGCTTCTATGACTGGCTTTTCATTACATAAGAAAAATAAAATGTGTCCCACAGAAAGTACTTATGCCCTAATACCCACCACTCAAACATGGGCCACACACCTGAAGTGTTATTGGTACTCCTTCAAAGATCTGGTGATGAAGTCAATGGTGACCATGGCATATGGTCACTAGTGTCGAATTAGGACAGAGTTTGAAGTCACTGGAGTGATAACTTGTTTAGGACCCAACTGTTTGGGCTTCTTTCAGTGAGATCAAAGTGATTGTGGATCAGTACCCACTAAGGTGCCCTGTGAACATCGAACACATTAGAGGCTTATATCTCTGGTCTTCTGGTTGCAGTCTTGTTTTTCCAATGGTCGAGTGCCCAAGGGTGCATGGGGTACCCACTACAATCAGTGGCTTCACCTTTTCCTCCAGAGTCTGGGCTTTAGCATTGGGGTTTCACCACAGCTTTACAAAACTGGAACCATAATGTTTAGAAGGATAATTTAAATGGTTCTCAAATCAGAATGACTACTGGCAGCCGAAGGAGCCAGACTTCATTCCTGAGGTGTGACGTTGGACTGCATTATGGTACTCTGATTGGTATGGGTGGATACAGGCACTGTTAGAGTATGTGGTCAGTTTGGGAAGCAACAGTATTACCCTTTTGAGATGACAATGTACCTCCATGACCCAGATCATGCTCTTCTGTTCTTTTTTCATCTTGGCTAGCCAGGCTGAAAACATCTTGTGGCTGGTGAGCGACCAGTGTTTCTGAATCCATATTTCATTTTGTCCACTTTTCCTAGGCACTCGTGCTAGGAATTGTAGGACAATCCAATTTGCGCAGCTCAAGGAGATTTGTGTAATGAGAGGTTTTGTAGTTGGCATAGCCCTTGGCAGCAACATTGGCAAGGGGAAATGGCAGAGGGTCACTTAGGCAGGGGCTGCAGTGCATGAAATCACTAGTCTTTCTAATGGTGAGCCGCCATCTTATGCAGCGTTAACATTGCATCTATAACAACCCCCTCTTTCTCAGCACATAATCTGTGTACCAGATGCCCTTCATCCCCCAGCTGCACATACATTCACCCTTCGTACATGTCCCACACATAATGAAGGTAAGGAACACCAGTTATGGGGACTGAACAGATGTTTAACCAGAGAGAGTCATTAGCCAATAGGTGAACAGGCCTGTGCCCTGAGCAATAGATTAACTACTGCCACTGTAGCATAGGCCTGGATTGTGACACAGTAGCCTTGCTCACTCCTCAAGGGTGGACATACTTTGGGTGTAGTTGCATTTTTGTATTTGGTGGGTTGTCATCTATGTCAAGGATTATATTTGGTGTGCAAAATAGGAGGTTGAAAGGATAACAAAATGTCCTTATTCTCCACCAGTCTCATTCTGCACATAGCAAAGTTGATTTATGGACATTACGATTAAATGTTCAATGTGTTTTGTGTTCCAGGTATTTCAAATAAAGCAGGTTTTCTGCCTTTGGATGTGTTATGAAGCATAAGTAGTGTTTTTTATGTCCAATCCTTATAATGTACAACATTGTATTCCCAGTAACATAAATCAGCAAATTAATTCAAAAAGGCTGGTACAAATGGCAGACATAGCATAACTGTTAGTTGTTGCATGTTTTGAGCACTTTTCTGGGCAACACTTCAGTGCCTTTCTATTGAATACATACTTCTTAAATCTTTAAATGTCTTTCATTTCTCCCCTTCAGGCTACACCTATTTATTTACTTGCATCTTTTTCTCTGGTGCAACAATTGCACTGCCATTCACATCTCTGAATTTCTCCTGTGTTTCGTCATCCCTTTAGCAATGTGGTCTCTAGATATGCAGCAATAGTTCGGTTCCATTTTTTATTTGTCTTCTTGTCTTTGTCTCTTGACTGTGTTTATGTGCCTTATTATGTATTGCCACGCTGTGTATAGTTAGCTGGATCACATATACAGTCTTTTCTCCCCTGTAGCTGGGTGATCCAACCTTGAGTGTGCTTGAGATCTGGGGTGCGGAATACCAGGAGTCCAACGCTCTTCTCATGCGCCCTCATAATGCAGACTTTCTGAAGAAAGTATGCCAGCGTGAAAAATGTCCTGTCGATTTTGTGGGAGAAATCACTGGTGATGGCCGAGTAAGTGACATGCATAATTGTCATCCTCCCTAATCTCTTTCCAGTGGTGGGAAGTGATGCAAGGCTACACCATTTCTTGGAGAAACTCTGTAATGGGTATCTGAAGAGATGCAAGAAGCATTGGGTAAACATATTCTTTACCAAACCACCCTCTACTGACAAGAGGGGAGGAAGCACACTGCCTCTCCTAACAGCAATGTCCACCCCTTTGCATCCTGGTAAATGCAGTACGTGTACTTCAAAGCAGCTGTAGTTTTTCACCAACGCTGGTGCAGGTAGTGCTGTGTTCTATAGACACATGTTTCTGGGTTTAGCCCTTCATCAGTAGAGAGCAGAAGTAGCAGAGAAAAGTCATCTGGGGTTGCTGGTATGCTGCCCAGGCAGTGTGCTCCCAACCCCCTCCTGTTTAAAAGGCTCCTTGAGCCAGCAAGCTGACGAGCTTTGGAGATGCACCTGTGTGCCTGTGAGTGGTACTGTGACCTGAGAGGAATTTGGCAGCATTTCCAGCAACCCCAGATACATTTTCTTTGCTCTGTACTACTTCTGTTCTCCACTGATGAAGGGATAACCCCAGAAACACATGTCTAGAGATATACAGCAATGTCTGCACCAACTTGATGAAAACCTACAGATTATTTTGAAGTAAGCGCTAATTGTGAACTGCATTTACCAGTATCCAAAGGGGCAAACTGTGCTGGGATGTGAGGCACTGTGCTCCAAACCCCTCCTCCATCCTCTACTGACCATACTTGCTTTCTTTATTTCAGATTGTGTTGATGGACAGACATGTCCAGAATACTGTACTTGATGCAGAAGATCGACAAGCCAAGCCTGTGGACCTGCAACTAGAGTGGGTTTTGGGCAAGATGCCCCAAAAGGTAAGAACTTTCAAGTTATGGTAGTCGAAATGCTTCAATTCTGTTAGTAAACCTTCAAAGTTCTGCTACTGTGGTCCAATGTTTTATCTTGGAAGGCCGCATCTCTCCTGCTGATGCAGTATTCCACTGCAGGGCCTCTCAAAGAACTTTCTTCAGAAGGCTGTTTATTTTGTGATTTGCCATGCATGGTCCTCCACCTCAGCAGCTACTCCTGGCTCCTGTGTTGGATGCTGTCCTTTTAGATATTCTGTTGTAATAAGCTGTCATAAACAGCACTGTGTATGGTCACTTGTTTTAAAAGAGCAGTTACAGTGCATTTGAGCCTGTGACTTGTTTTAAGGAGATTGTAGGAGATTTTTAGGCACGTGAAATAAAGTGACCTTCCAAAGTACAAACACTGAACACAATGAATTGGTTCCCTTGGTGACCAGCCTAGTACTGCTCTCTAGAAACTAATTAGGGGTTGGTGAAGCCAGCTGTTGAGACCTTCTAGGACTCGCTGGAACATGATGAAGTGCCAGAAAGGCAGAAACAAGCATATGTGGTACACTACTGGGATCTGAAAGAATTAGAGAGCAACCATGGGAATGACCCCCTCCAGAGCTTGTCATCAGTAGCTTCTGAATAGTCTCCAAAACATAGACACTTAGTAAAAGGAGGTGCCTTTGAGGACAGCACTGGTCCTAGTATTTAATCTATTAATTAATGGCCTAAAGTACAAACATTTGTCTTTAAGTTAGAAATTGTTTAACTGCACCAGAAGGCAGACAACTGCAAATATCATGAATACTAGAAAGTAGGGCCTCCTATGAATTTCAATGAAATATAGAGAAATCATTCATGGTGGCCGTAGGATAGTAAAATGTAAGAGGAGGCCTTTCCACAAATCAGTCAGAAATCCCTGCATGCCCTAATTCATAAAGGGCTCAGGCATGTATTCTGTGAATTTGACTTTTGTAGACTTCACAAAGTAGGTCATGTAGGTTTAAATGTTCACACGTGGGGTTTTTCAACAGTCTGTTTAGTGTTGGGCCATCTTTGGATCTTAATGTTCCAGGAGAAAAAAACGTGATAATTCTGGTCTTCACCTTGTAAATATCCCCGGGCGCCTGAAAAGATCTGGATAATTTTAGAGGAGTTCTCCAGTGCACCGCTAGGTCGCATTGTGAAGCTCGTCCTTATGTATACTTAATACACTTAGGATTAGTACTTGTAGATTTATAATATGCAAAACAGTCTCTTTTCATTGGTTGGTAGAGTGGTAGCCAGTTTCTAAAATAGTCTACTCTTTCAGTTAGATACCTGAAGTAAGTTCAGATGTTCTTTCACTTTCACTGAGGAGCTTATGTTATGCTGTGCAAAACCAGATCATTGTAGCCTTTCAGTGTATGACAGTTTCCTCTACAAGATGTTCCTCTATTACTGAAGAGTCTGCCATTTCTGTGCGACCCAGTGAGGATAACAATGTCTGCAGACTGGACCACTGAACAGGGAGTGGTTGATTCACCATAAAATTTCCACCAAAGTCTCTAAAAAGCCTGCGGCCGAGCTCTTGACTCTTGCCATCCGTAGAACAATTTCCCTCCTTTACAGCCCTGCAAAAATCATTGAATCATACATTAATACACTGATATGCTCTCATCATGAGGCTATACTGTCTGGATTCACATTAATCCAGTTTTCCCCCACAGCTTCAGCAAGGAGTCCATACTTACAGTTCTACCTGAACTTTCTATTTGACTAGACTTGGGCAATACTGCCATCCTAATGCAGATTTTCCAAATCCCTGGTTGGATAAAAATTATGATTTTATGTAAGACGCTTTGTTCTCACCTTTATCAAAAATCTCTGAATCATTTAGTATGGTTGAAAAGCGTAAAGTGGTTTCTGCATCGTAGGTTCCTCACTGATGGTCGTAAACGCCAAATAATCCCATGTAACTGCAGGGATCCTAGAATACTTTTTCTTCAAATCTTGAAAAAAATGTCAGTTGGAGGTAACACCTCAATCTCCATAGATTAAGTTTACCTGCAGTAAAGAATGACAAGCCTGCTTTTTGCTGAAATGTTCTGTGCTATGAAGGGTATCTCCTCAATGTAGTGAGTCCACAGTGAAGCATCTGACAATAAGACAACCCTGAGCTGTATATAAATACTTCCATTGAGCACCTGCAGAAAAAGAAAATGCAGTAAAAAAGAGCCTGTCAGGTCACGTTCAGCAAGTGCAAGAAAAAATGCACTGTTACTTTTAAGGTGCCAACAGCTTCCCTTTCCAGCATGCAGTGTGCTGGCACTCCACCTCACAGCCTCAATTTGTTTTGAATGGCAGTAAAGAGGTGTACAAAGGAAAACATACATAGCAAATGTATTGACAACCAGGGAGGAGGGAGGGTTGTTTGACTTCAGTGTGCATACCCACGATGCAGAACTAGAAATACAAGTAAGTTTTCCTTCTGCATCATAAGATCCTCACTGATAGCCATAAACACAGAATTGAATAGCAAGCATATCTCTAACTCGCAGATGCCAATACCAAGCTATATGAACATTAAAATGTTTTAGGCTGCAGACCAAACAGGCATGAGACAACTAATAAGTATTCTGATTAAATAGATGTTTTAAAGTTGCCTGGCCTAACCAAGAATCAGCTCGTCAACCAGATGTTTAGCGAACGTATGAACCAATTTCCATGTAGCTGCTTTACAAATTTCTGTAATAGGGGCATTTTTAACCAGGTGACAGATGTAGCCTTACTGCGTGTAGAATGGACTCCAGGTTTACCTGATAAGTGTTTGTGAACTACCAGATAGCAACAAGTAATGCAGGAAACTATTTGCCTAGCTTTAGTTTGTATGATGACATACCTGTTCTTAATGTTCATAGTTTTAAGAAAAACTGATTTGTTTTGTGGATTAATTTTATTCTATCCAAATAGAACCAAACAACTCTCCAAACATATAAAGACTGAATAGTTCTCTCTGCTGGAAAAAAGGATTATTGAAAAATATTGGCAGTGAAATTGTTTGATTAAAGTGAAAATCCGACACAGCTTTTGGCAAAAAAGAAGAATGTATGCCTAATACTACTCTATTCCTGTGAAAGATAGTAAATGGTTCTACAGCAGATAGAACTTGCAGCTCGCTAACACTTCTCTCTGAAGTAATAGCACTAAAAAGGCTCCCTTCCAACTGAGATGCTGCATTGAGACCTTATGTAAGGGCTCTGACGAAGGAGCAATTAATTTAGAAAGAACTAAATTCAATTCCAAAGAATGAGCTGGCTGTCTGGTAGGGGAGAATGTCTTGTTTAGTCCTTCTAGAAAGTCTTTAACCACTGGTGAAGTAAAAAAGTATCTTTAATTTGGCCCTTTCCTATATCCCATTATGGCACCTAAATGTAATTTTATAGAGCTGAATTTAAATTTTGAATGAGCCAAATTAAGTAAATATGGCACGATAACATCATCTTGGCATTTAAGAGGATAATTGTTTTGAAGGCATCAGATTAAAAATGTTTTCCATTTAAAGGCATAGTATGTTCTTGTGCTTGGTCGTTTTGCCTCCTCAAGAATACACAGTCTGGAAGAAGATTTAAGTGTCCATATTGAATGATTTCAGGAGCTATGACCCCAAATTCAAGGATTGTATGTTGAGATGAAAAATCTTCCTTTGTATTCCCGACAGAAGGTTGAGTTTGCACAACAACCTTTTGTGGGGCCTGAGCGAGAGGTGAGGTATCTCTGGGCTACCACTGTCTGGGCCATTCTCACTTTACCTGATCCTTTACCAACTTTTGACTGCAAAGGATCCTCCAATTTAGGTAGTTAATGTCCATTTCATTTTCTGACTACAACCATTTGCCCCCTATTGTTACTGGTCCTCATCTTGCATCCCAGTCCTTTAGGTTGGCCTTTGACTCTGTGATCACCTCTGGGACGTTACAGAAAATTGCTTGACTGCTCATACCTCCTTATTGGTCAACCACCATTCCATCACCTTTACCACTTTCTGACTTAAAATCAGTCCCTGAGAGTACCTCTTTGCCATTATCAAATGGTGAGCCTTTAAGCTCTGCAGGGGAGCTGGAAAATCACCTGTATGTAGGTCGGCCACAGGCCCAGAGGTCTCACTAACTGAAGCAACAAAACTGACTCAGCTTCCTTTATTTGCTTGATTTCCCTGGGAATCGTCGTCACCTTTTTAATTGGCAACATCAATACAGAATCAAAGGTCTTTATCTGAAAAACCCAAAACATGATCTCCTAACGTGGCACTAAACTTGTTCCTTTTCATAACAAAACCTAACTCCTCTACGATACAAACCTCCAAATCTGTATGTTCTGTTGATAAGTGCCAGGTATGTGCCAAACTAAAAATAATATCAAGGTACAAAATTAAACAGAAACTTCTTGTTATCAACTATGCTATTAATAGCCTCATCACCTGAGCAAAACACCACAAAGTTGATTTTAAATAGAACGGAATCTACAATGCTTTCCTTGCCATTGAAACCTTATGTTCGATGGCATCTGTCGCTGTAGATACGCATGTTTTGCAATAGCTCGCCATCTGGTGTTGGGCCGGAGTGTTACAAGTTGTTTTTCTTCGAAGAAGTCTTTCGAGTCACGGGACCGAGTGACTCCTCCTTTTGTCTCCATTGCGCATGGGCGTCGACTCCATCTTCGATTGTTTTTTTTCCGCCATCGGGTTCGGACGTGTTCCTGTCGCTCCGAGTTTCGGAACGGAAAAATAGCTAATTTCAGAAGATTTTCGTCGGTATTGTTGCGTTCGGGGTCGGCGTAGTTAGATTCAACACCGCGTCTAAGATCGAAGAGCTCCGGTGCCCTTCGGGGTAATTTTTTCGATCCCCCGTCGGGGCCTGGTCGGCCCGACCGCGTGCAGAAGAACGCCGATGGAACGGACCCCGTTCCGTTTCTGTCCCAAATGCCACAATAAATACCCCTATACAGACCAACACTTGGTCTGCAACCTGTGCCTGTCACCTGAGCACAGCGAAGACACCTGCGAGGCCTGTCGTGCGTTCCGGTCCCGAAAAACTCTCCGAGACCGTCAAGCCAGAAGACTTCAGATGGCGTCCGCGCCGACAGCCCACCGGGAGTTCGAGGAACAAGAAGAGGAGGGAACCTTTTCGATCCAAGAATCGGACTCCGAAGGATTCGACGATACACAAACCGTGAGTAGGACGTTGAAAACCACTCAAAAGAAGATTTACAAGGCCCAGGGGACGCCACTGCCACCAGGCCATGGCTCGACCCATAAATTCGGTGACCGACCGTCGGCACCGAAAAAGGCCCAAACAGTGCCGAGATCGTCCGACTCCGGTCGAGACACCGGCACGCAGCCTTCTCGGGACCGAGAAAGTGCTGGAGACAAGCATCGACACCGAGATACCGGTGTAGACACGGCTCGACGCCGAGACAGCGGCACCGAAGAAGATCGACGCCGAGAGGTTTCGACCCCGAAAAAGAAAAAAGTCACCTCGGAGCCGAAAAAAGATGCAGACAGGGTTTCGGTGCCGAAACAAACGGCAACCGACCCAGTTTCAGGCTCTTATACAGAAGAGCACTCGCTAACCTCCCAAATGCAAAAGCATAGGTTTGAGGAAGAACTACACTCAACGGATGTAGACCATACGCAAAAGCGTATTTTCATACAGCAGGGGACAGGAAAAATAAGCACCCTTCCCCCTATTAGAAGAAAGAGAAGATTGGAGTTCCAAACTGAACAAACACCACAAACAAAAGTGGTGAAAAAAGTTACCCCACCACCCTCTCCTCCACCTGTGATTAACGTCTCACCAGCACAAACTCCATCACATTCCCCAGCTCACACCACCATGAGCCAGGGTGACCAAGATCAAGACGCATGGGACTTATACGACGCCCCAGTGTCAGATAACAGTCCGGAGGCATACCCTACGAAGCCATCTCCACCAGAGGACAGCACTGCGTATTCTCAAGTGGTGGCTAGAGCAGCACAATTTCACAATGTAAGCCTCCACTCAGAACAGGTCGAGGATGACTTTTTATTCAACACACTCTCCTCCACCCACAGCTCCTACCAAAGCCTGCCTATGCTCCCTGGTATGCTCCGGCACGCAAAAGAAATCTTTAAGGAGCCGGTCAAAAGTAGGGCAATCACACCAAGAGTGGAAAAAAAGTATAAGGCGCCTCCTACAGACCCGGCTTTCATCACTACACAGCTGCCACCAGACTCTGTCGTTGTAGGAGCAGCTAGGAAAAGGGCCAACTCCCACACATCTGGAGATGCACCACCCCCAGATAAAGAAAGCCGCAAGTTCGATGCAGCTGGTAAAAGAGTTGCAGCACAAGCTGCAAACCAGTGGCGCATCGCTAACTCCCAGGCACTACTTGCGCGCTATGACAGAGCCCATTGGGATGAGATGCAACATCTCATTGACCATCTGCCCAAGGACCTACAAAATAGGGCAAAACAAGTGGTTGAGGAGGGACAGACCATTTCCACCAACCAAATCCGCTCCTCCATGGACGCTGCAGATACAGCTGCACGGACAATTAATACATCTGTAACTATCAGAAGGCATGCATGGCTCCGAACGTCTGGATTTAAACCAGAGATTCAGCAAGCAGTTCTCAATATGCCTTTTAACGAAAAAGAACTGTTCGGTCCAGAAGTGGACACAGCGATTGAGAAACTCAAAAAAGACACGGACACTGCTAAAGCCATGGGCGCACTCTACTCCCCGCAGAGCAGAGGGAATTACAGCACATTCCGTAAAACACCCTTTAGAGGGGGGTTTCGGGGTCAAAGCACACAAGCCAGCACCTCACAGGCAACACCGTCCAGTTACCAGGGACAGTACAGAGGAGATTTTCGGGGACAATATAGAGGAGGGCAATTCCCTAGAAATAGAGGAAAATTTCAAAGCCCCAAAACCCCTACTACTAAGCAGTGACTCACACGTCACTCACCCCCTCCACACAACACCAGTGGGGGGAAGAATAAGTCATTATTACAAAGCATGGGAGGAAATCTGTAGGAAGTTGGCTCTGTATGTGCTATTTCAAAGTAAGGAATAGCATGCACAGAGTCCAAGGGTTCCCCTTAGAGGTAAAATAGTGGTAAAAATAGATAATACTAATGCTCTATTTTGTGGTAGTGTGGTCGAGCAGTAGGCTTATCCAAGGAGTAGTGTTAAGCATTTGTTGTACATACACATAGACAATAAATGAGGTACACACACTCAGAGACAAATCCAGCCAATAGGTTTTTGTATAGAAAAATATCTTTTCTTAGTTTATTTTAAGAACCACAGGTTCAAATTCTACATGTAATATCTCATTCGAAAGGTATTGCAGGTAAGTACTTTAGGAACTTCAAATCATCAAAATTGCATGTATACTTTTCAAGTTATTCACAAATAGCTGTTTTAAAAGTGGACACAGTGCAATTTTCACAGTTCCTAGGGGAGGTAAGTATTTGTTAGGTTAACCAGGTAAGTAAGACACTTACAGGGCTTAGTTCTTGGTCCAAGGTAGCCCACCGTTGGGGGTTCAGAGCAACCCCAAAGTCACCACACCAGCAGCTCAGGGCCGGTCAGGTGCAGAGTTCAAAGTGGTGCCCAAAACACATAGGCTAGAATGGAGAGAAGGGGGTGCCCCGGTTCCGGTCTGCTTGCAGGTAAGTACCCGCGTCTTCGGAGGGCAGACCAGGGGGGTTTTGTAGGGCACCGGGGGGGACACAAGCCCACACAGAAATTTCACCCTCAGCAGCGCGGGGGCGGCCGGGTGCAGTGTAGAAACAAGCGTTGGGTTTGTAATGGAAGTCAATGGGAGATCTAGGGATCTCTTCAGCGCTGCAGGCAGGCAAGGGGGGGTTCCTCGGGGAAACCTCCACTTGGTCAAGGGAGAGGGACTCCTGGGGGTCACTCCTCCAGTGAAAGTCCGGTCCTTCAGGTCCTGGGGGCTGCGGGTGCAGGGTCTCTCCCAGGCGTCGGGACTTTGGATTCAAAGAGTCGCGGTCAGGGGAAGCCTCGGGATTCCCTCTGCAGGCGGCGCTGTGGGGGCTCAGGGGGGACAGGTTTTTGTACTCACAGTCTTAGAGTAGTCCTGGGGTCCCTCCTGAGGTGTTGGATCGCCACCAGCCGAGTCGGGGTCGCCGGGTGCAGTGTTGCAAGTCTCACGCTTCTTGCGGGGAGCTTGCAGGGTTCTTTAAAGCTGCTGGAAACAAAGTTGCAGCTTTTCTTGGAGCAGGTCCGCTGTCCTCGGGAGTTTCTTGTCTTTTCGAAGCAGGGGCAGTCCTCAGAGGATGTCGAGGTCGCTGGTCCCTTTGGAAGGCGTCGCTGGAGCAGGATCTTTGGAAGGCAGGAGACAGGCTGGTGAGTTTCTGGAGCCAAGGCAGTTGTCGTCTTCTGGTCTTCCTCTGCAGGGGTTTTCAGCTAGGCAGTCCTTCTTCTTGTAGTTGCAGGAATCTAATTTTCTAGGGTTCAGGGTAGCCCTTAAATACTAAATTTAAGGGCGTGTTTAGGTCTGGGGGGTTAGTAGCCAATGGCTACTAGCCCTGAGGGTGGGTACACCCTCTTTGTGCCTCCTCCCAAGGGGAGGGGGTCACAATCCTAACCCTATTGGGGGAATCCTCCATCTGCAAGATGGAGGATTTCTAAAAGTTAGTCACCTCAGCTCAGGACACCTTAGGGGCTGTCCTGACTGGCCAGTGACTCCTCCTTGTTGCTTTCTTTGTTCCCTCCAGCCTTGCCGCCAAAAGTGGGGGCCGTGGCCGGAGGGGGCGGGCAACTCCACTAAGCTGGAGTGCCCTGCTGGGCTGTGACAAAGGGGTGAGCCTTTGAGGCTCACCGCCAGGTGTCACAGCTCCTGCCTGGGGGAGGTGTTAGCATCTCCACCCAGTGCAGGCTTTGTTACTGGCCTCAGAGTGACAAAGGCACTCTCCCCATGGGGCCAGCAACATGTCTCTAGTGTGGCAGGCTGCTGGAACCAGTCAGCCTACACAGCTAGTTGGTTAAGTTTCAGGGGGCACCTCTAAGGTGCCCTCTGTGGTGTATTTTACAATAAAATGTACACTGGCATCAGTGTGCATTTATTGTGCTGAGAAGTTTGATACCAAACTTCCCAGTTTTCAGTGTAGCCATTATGGTGCTGTGGAGTTCGTGTTTGACAAACTCCCAGACCATATTCTCTTATGGCTACCCTGCACTTACAATGTCTAAGGTTTTGTTTAGACACTGTAGGGGCACAGTGCTCATGCACTGGTACCCTCACCTATGGTATAGTGCACCCTGCCTTAGGGCTGTAAGGCCTGCTAGAGGGGTGTCTTACCTATACTGCATAGGCAGTGAGAGGCTGGCATGGTACCCTGAGGGGAGTGCCTTGTCGACTTACTCATTTTGTTCTCACTAGCACACACAGGCTTGTAAGCAGTGTGTCTGTGCTGAGTGAGGGGTCTCTAGGGTGGCATAAGACATGCTGCAGCCCTTAGAGACCTTCCTTGGCATCAGGGCCCTTGGTACTAGAAGTACCAGTTACAAGGGACTTATCTGAATGCCAGGGTGTGCCAATTGTGGATACAATGGTACATTTTAGGTGAAGGAACACTGGTGCTGGGGCCTGGTTAGCAGGGTCCCAGCACACTTCTCAGTCAAGTCAGCATCAGTATCAGGCAAAAAGTGGGGGGTAACTGCAACAGGGAGCCATTTCTTTACACAAGCCCCCCCCCAGCCTACAGGCCAGGAGACTCAGCCCAAGCTGGGAGAGTCTTCCTAGTCTGTCAGGCGAGGAAGAGTAGGAGAAATAGGCTGGTTAGTTGCAGGGCCTACTCTGCCTTACATCCTTCTGTTCAGGTCATTCCCTTTGGGGAACTGACCCACTTCCACAGTGATAGGACCTAGTCTGAATTGCCTCTTGTCTGCCTCTTCAATGTCTCCACCCATTCTTTCTATTTTGGTCTTAGAGGTATCCACCTCTGCTAACCTTATCTTGGCCAGGGTTACCCCTAGCTTACCCAGAGAGGTTACCCAGAGCTGGAGTAACCCCACCATGACCAATAGGGTCAGGGGGCCTAACTTGCTATTTGGCATAGGGTCAGACCACCATGCTAAGGATAGTGCAGCCATAAAGGCTAACACCCAGCAGAGGCCACTGACAGCTGTCAGTGCCCAGAACCACACCTTTAGCTCTTCACCTAAAAGGGAAGGGGCTAAGTTACAGGCTTCTTTGGGTTCAGGTTGCCTGTCTGCTGTATTAGAGTGGGGGGTTACCACATCTTGTAGTAAACACCCTTCTTCCACTCTTTCTTCTGTTAGCTGAGGAGCCACCCACTCAGGTTTAACAGTTGCCTGACTAGCCAGGACTTCTTGTGGGTCAGGTTGGACTTTATCAGGGCCATTTTTGGAGTTCTCCCCTACTGGAGCAAAATCTCCTTGGCTTGCTGTAACCTTGGCTAAAGGTTGTCCACCCTTCCTACTCTGTTTTCTTTTCTTCTTCTTCTGGGGCCTGCTTGCATTTACTGCAGAGGCAGGACTTCCAGAATCCTTGGGAGAGGACTGGCACTGGACCAGTTTCTCTCTTGGGCTCTGACTAACCTCTGGGTAGTCATTTCCAAGGAGACAATCAAGGGGGAGGTCTGTACTGACTACTACCCTTCTCCAGCTAAGAGTGCCACCCACTTCTATGGGCACTAAAGCCACAGGCCTCTTAGTGACCCTGTCTAGGCTAACTCTTACCCTGGCAGTCTCACCTGGGATGTACTGGTTTGAGAGCACCAGCCTGTCATGCACAATAGTGTGACTGGCACAAGTGTCTCTCAGGGCAGTGGTTGGGATTCCATTCACCAGTAGGTGGTGGAAGTGTCTACTTCCCTCTGGAATCTCCAACTCACCTGTTGGGCCCTGTTTCCAGTTGAAGGCTAGGAAGACCTCCTCATCTGAGGAGTCATCTCCCATGGCTACACTGGTTACCCCAGGAATTTTGTTCTGGGGTTTGTTTTTGGGACAAGAAGTGTCCTTGGTGTGGTGCCCAGACTGTTTACAGTTGTGGCACCAGGCCTTAGTGGCATCCCAGTTCTTACCCTGGTACCCACCTTTGTTTTGGGTTGTGTCTTGGGGCCCACCCACCTGTTCTGGTTTTTGGGGGCCTACAGAGGACTCTTTTTCTTTGTTTCTAGTGTCACCCACTTTCTCCTGGGGAGTTTTTGTAACCCCTTTCTTTTGGTCACCCCCAGTGGAAGTTTTGGTTACCCTAGTCTTGACCCAGTGGTCTGCCTTCTTTCCCAATTCTTGGGGAGAAATTGGACCTAGGTCTACCAGATACTGATGCAACTTTTCATTGAAGCAGTTACTTAAAATGTGTTCTTTCATAAACAAATTATAAAGCCCAACATAGTCACACACTTCATTTCCAGTTAACCAACCATCCAGTGTTTTTACTGAGTAGTCTACAAAATCAACCCAGGTCTGGCTCGAGGATTTTTGAGCCCCCCTGAATCTAATTCTATACTCCTCAGTGGAGAATCCAAAGCCCTCAATCAGGGTACCCTTCATGAGGTCATAAGATTCTGCATCTTTTCCAGAGAGTGTGAGGAGTCTATCCCTACACTTTCCAGTGAACATTTCCCAAAGGAGAGCACCCCAGTGAGATCTGTTCACTTTTCTGGTTACACAAGCCCTCTCAAAAGCTGTGAACCATTTGGTGATGTCATCACCAGCTTCATATTTTGTTACAATCCCTTTGGGGATTTTTAGGATGTCAGGAGAATCTCTGACCCTATTTAAGTTGCTGCCACCATTGATGGGACCTAGGCCCATCTCTTTTCTTTCCCTTTCTATGGCTAGGAGCTGCTTTTCCAAAGCCAATCTTTTGACCATCCTGGCTAACAGGGGGTCATCTTCACTGAGAGCATCCTCAGTGATTTCAGAAATGCTGGACCCTCCTGTGAGGGAAGCAACATTTCTGACTATCATTTTTGGAGACAGGGCTTGAGAGGCCCTGGTCTCCCTATTTAGGACTGGAAGGGGGGAATTGCCCTCCAAGTCACTAATTTCTTCCTCTGTGAAGTCATCCTCAGAGGGGTTGGCTTTTTCAAACTCTGCCAACAGCTCCTGGAGCTGAATTTTGGTAGGTCTGGAGCCAATGGTTATTTTCTTTATATTACAGAAAGACCTTAGCTCCCTCATCTTAAGATGGAGGTAAGGTGTGGTGTCGAGTTCCACCACCTGCATCTCTGTATCAGACATTATTCTGCTAAGAGTTGGAATACTTTTTTAAGAATCTAAAACTGTTTCTAGAATCTAATTCAAACTTTTAACAAACTTTTAAACTCTAAAAGACAATGCTAAACAGGGACTTAACACACAAGGCCCTAGCAGGACTTTTAAGAATTTAGAAAAATTTCAAATTGCAAAAATGAATTTCTACTGACAATTTTGGAATTTGTCGTGTGATCAGGTATTGGCTGAGTAGTCCAGCAAATGCAAAGTCTTGTACCCCACCGCTGATCCACCAATGTAGGAAGTTGGCTCTGTATGTGCTATTTCAAAGTAAGGAATAGCATGCACAGAGTCCAAGGGTTCCCCTTAGAGGTAAAATAGTGGTAAAAATAGATACTAATGCTCTATTTTGTGGTAGTGTGGTCGAGCAGTAGGCTTATCCAAGGAGTAGTGTTAAGCATTTGTTGTACATACACATAGACAATAAATGAGGTACACACACTCAGAGACAAATCCAGCCAATAGGTTTTTGTATAGAAAAATATCTTTTCTTAGTTTATTTTAAGAACCACAGGTTCAAATTCTACATGTAATATCTCATTCGAAAGGTATTGCAGGTAAGTACTTTAGGAACTTCAAATCATCAAAATTGCATGTATACTTTTCAAGTTATTCACAAATAGCTGTTTTAAAAGTGGACACAGTGCAATTTTCACAGTTCCTAGGGGAGGTAAGTATTTGTTAGGTTAACCAGGTAAGTAAGACACTTACAGGGCTTAGTTCTTGGTCCAAGGTAGCCCACCGTTGGGGGTTCAGAGCAACCCCAAAGTCACCACACCAGCAGCTCAGGGCCGGTCAGGTGCAGAGTTCAAAGTGGTGCCCAAAACACATAGGCTAGAATGGAGAGAAGGGGGTGCCCCGGTTCCGGTCTGCTTGCAGGTAAGTACCCGCGTCTTCGGAGGGCAGACCAGGGGGGTTTTGTAGGGCACCGGGGGGGACACAAGCCCACACAGAAATTTCACCCTCAGCAGCGCGGGGCGGCCGGGTGCAGTGTAGAAACAAGCGTCTGGTTTGTAATGGAAGTCAATGGGAGATCTAGGGATCTCTTCAGCGCTGCAGGCAGGCAAGGGGGGGGTTCCTCTGGGAAACCTCCACTTGGTCAAGGGAGAGGGACTCCTGGGGGTCACTCCTCCAGTGAAAGTCCGGTCCTTCAGGTCCTGGGGGCTGCGGGTGCAGGGTCTCTCCCAGGCGTCGGGACTTTGGATTCAAAGAGTCGCGGTCAGGGGAAGCCTCGGGATTCCCTCTGCAGGCGGCGCTGTGGGGGCTCAGGGGGGACAGGTTTTTGTACTCACAGTCTTAGAGTAGTCCTGGGGTCCCTCCTGAGGTGTTGGATCGCCACCAGCCGAGTCGGGGTCGCCGGGTGCAGTGTTGCAAGTCTCACGCTTCTTGCGGGGAGCTTGCAGGGTTCTTTAAAGCTGCTGGAAACAAAGTTGCAGCTTTTCTTGGAGCAGGTCCGCTGTCCTCGGGAGTTTCTTGTCTTTTCGAAGCAGGGGCAGTCCTCAGAGGATGTCGAGGTCGCTGGTCCCTTTGGAAGGCGTCGCTGGAGCAGGATCTTTGGAAGGCAGGAGACAGGCTGGTGAGTTTCTGGAGCCAAGGCAGTTGTCGTCTTCTGGTCTTCCTCTGCAGGGGTTTTCAGCTAGGCAGTCCTTCTTCTTGTAGTTGCAGGAATCTAATTTTCTAGGGTTCAGGGTAGCCCTTAAATACTAAATTTAAGGGCGTGTTTAGGTCTGGGGGGTTAGTAGCCAATGGCTACTAGCCCTGAGGGTGGGTACACCCTCTTTGTGCCTCCTCCCAAGGGGAGGGGGTCACAATCCTAACCCTATTGGGGGAATCCTCCATCTGCAAGATGGAGGATTTCTAAAAGTTAGAGTCACCTCAGCTCAGGACACCTTAGGGGCTGTCCTGACTGGCCAGTGACTCCTCCTTGTTGCTTTCTTTGTTCCCTCCAGCCTTGCCGCCAAAAGTGGGGGCCGTGGCCGGAGGGGGCGGGCAACTCCACTAAGCTGGAGTGCCCTGCTGGGCTGTGACAAAGGGGTGAGCCTTTGAGGCTCACCGCCAGGTGTCACAGCTCCTGCCTGGGGGAGGTGTTAGCATCTCCACCCATTGCAGGCTTTGTTACTGGCCTCAGAGTGACAAAGGCACTCTCCCCATGGGGCCAGCAACATGTCTCTAGTGTGGCAGGCTGCTGGAACCAGTCAGCCTACACAGCTAGTTGGTTACGTTTCAGCGGGCACCTCTAAGGTGCCCTCTGTGGTGTATTTTACAATAAAATGTACACTGGCATCAGTGTGCATTTATTGTGCTGAGAAGTTTGATACCAAACTTCCCAGTTTTCAGTGTAGCCATTATGGTGCTGTGGAGTTCGTGTTTGACAAACTCCCAGACCATATACTCTTATGGCTACCCTGCACTTACAATGTCTAAGGTTTTGTTTAGACACTGTAGGGGCACAGTGCTCATGCACTGGTACCCTCACCTATGGTATAGTGCACCCTGCCTTAGGGCTGTAAGGCCTGCTAGAGGGGTGTCTTACCTATACTGCATAGGCAGTGAGAGGCTGGCATGGCACCCTGAGGGGAGTGCCATGTCGACTTACTCATTTTGTTCTCACTAGCACACACAGGCTTGTAAGCAGTGTGTATGTGCTGAGTGAGGGGTCTCTAGGGTGGCATAAGACATGCTGCAGCCCTTAGAGACCTTCCTTGGCATCAGGGCCCTTGGTACTAGAAGTACCAGTTACAAGGGACTTATCTGAATGCCAGGGTGTGCCAATTGTGGATACAATGGTACATTTTAGGTGAAGGAACACTGGTGCTGGGGCCTGGTTAGCAGGGTCCCAGCACACTTCTCAGTCAAGTCAGCATCAGTATCAGGCAAAAAGTGGGGGGTAACTGCAACAGGGAGACATTTCTTTACAAAATCACTACAGACACTTGGGTTCTAGCAATTATCCAACATGGTTATTGCATAGAATTTCTACAATTCCCTCCAAACATACCACCAAAAGCACAAAATTTGACAAAACATCATTCCAATCTCCTGGAGATAGAAGTGCAGGCACTACTGCAAAAGAATGCAATCGAATTAGTGCCAAACACACAAATAAACACAGGAGTTTACTCACTGTACTTTCTGATACCAAAGAAGGACAAAACGCTGAGACCAATCCTAGACCTCAGAATAGTGAACACATTCATCAAATCAGACCACTTTCACATGGTCACACTACAAGAAGTATTACCATTTCTAAAACTACACGACTACATGTCAACTTTAGACCTCAAGGACGCGTATTTCCATATACCAATACACCCATCGCACAGGAAATACCTAAGGTTTGTATTCAAAGGAATACATTACCAATTCAAGGTACTGCCTTTCGGATTAACAACCGCACCAAGAGTCTTTACCAAATGTCTAGCGGTAGTCGCTGCACACATCAGAAGGCAGCAAATACATGTGTTCACATATCTAGACGACTGGCTAATCAAGGCCCATTCGTTAATAGAGTGCTCAAATCACACAAATCAGATCATACAAACCCTCTTCAAACTAGGGTTCACCGTCAACTTCACGAAATCCAACATTCTGCCGTGCAAGGTACAACGATACATAGGAGCCATAATAGACACAACAAATGGAGTAGCCACTCCAAGTCCCCAAAGAATTCAAAATTTCAACACCATCATACAACGCATGTATCCAACACAAAAGATACAAGCAAAGATGATATTGCAACTCCTAGGCATGATGTCTTCATGCATAGCCATTGTCCCAAACGCAAGACTGCACATGAGGCCCTTACAACAGTGCCTAGCATCACAGTGGTCTCAAGCACAGGGTCATCTTCTAGATCTGGTGTTAATAAACCGCCAAACTTACCTCTCGCTTCTGTGGTGGAACAACATAAATTTAAACAAGGGGCGGCCTTTCCAAGACCCAGTGCCACAATACGTAATAACAACAGATGCTTCCATGACAGGGTGGGGAGCACACCTCGATCAACACAGCATACAAGGACAATGAAACGTACATCAAACAAAACTGCATATAAATCACCTAGAACTACTAGCAGTTTTTCAGGCACTAAAAGCTTTCCAACCAATAATAGTTCACAAATACATTCTCGTCAAGACAGACAACATGACAACAATGTATTATCTAAACAAGCAAGGGGGGACACACTCCACGCAGTTAAGCCTGCTAGCACAAAAAATTTGGCGTTGGGCAATTCACAACCAAATTCGCCTAATAGCACAATTTATACCAGGGATCCAAAATCAACTCGCAGACAACCTCTCTCGAGATCACCAACAGGTCCACGAATGGGAAATTCACCCCCAAATTCTGAACACCTATTTCAAACTCTGGGGAACACCTCAAATAGACTTGTTTGCGACGAAGGAGAACGCAAAATGCCAAAACTTCGCATCCAGATACCCACACAAACAGTCCCTAGGCAATGCCCTATGGATGAACTGGTCAGGGATATTTGCTTACGCTTTTCCTCCTCTCCCTCTCCTTCCTTACCTAGTAAACAAACTCAGTCAAAACAAACTCAAACTCATATTGATAGCACCAACTTGGGCAAGGCAACCCTGGTACACAACGCTGCTAGACCTATCAGTAGTACCCTACATCAAATTGCCCAACAGGCCAGATCTGTTGACACAACACAACCAAAAGATCAGACACCCAGATCCAGCATCGCTGAATCTAGCAATCTGGCTCCTGAGATCCTAGAATTCGGGCACTTACAACTTACCCAAGAATGTATGGAAGTCATAAAGCAAGCCAGAAGGCCATCCACCAGGCACTGCTATGCAAGTAAATGGAAGAGGTTTGTTTGCTACTGCCATATTAATCACATACAACCTTTACACACAACTCCAGAACATGTAGTGGGCTACTTGCTTCACTTACAAAAATCTAACCTGGCTTTCTCTTCCATTAAAATACACCTTGCAGCAATATCTGCATACCTGCAGACTACCTATTCAACTTCCCTATATAAGATACCAGTCATTAAAGCATTCATGGAGGGCCTTAGGAGAATTATACCACCAAGAACACCACCTGTTCCTTCATGGAACCTAAATGTTGTCCTAACTAGACTTATGGGTCCACCTTTTGAACCCATGCACTCCTGCGAAATACAGTTCCTAACCTGGAAGGTTGCATTTCTCATCGCCATTACTTAACTAAGAAGAGTAAGCGAGATTCAGGCGTTTACAATACAAGAACCTTTTATACAACTACACAAGAATAAGGTCGTCCTAAGGACTAATCCTAAATTTTTACCAAAGGTTATTTCACCGTTCCATCTAAATCAAACAGTGGAACTTCCAGTGTTCTTTCCACAGCCAGATACCGTAGCTGAAAGGGCACTACATACATTAGATGTCAAAAGAGCATTAATGTATTACATTGACAGAACAAAGAACATCAGAAAGACTAAACAACTATTTATTGCATTTCAAAAACCTCATGCAGGAAACCCAATATCAAAACAAGGTATAGCCAGATGGATAGTTAAATGCATCCAAATCTGCTACCTTAAAGCTAAACGACAGCTGCCCATTACACCAAGGGCACACTCAACCAGAAAGAAGGGTGCTACCATGGCCTTTCTAGGAAACATCCCAATGCAAGAAATATGTAAGGCAGCCACATGGTCTACGCCTCACACATTCACCAAGCACTACTGTGTAGATGTGTTATCCGCACAACAAGCCACAGTAGGTCAAGCCGTATTAAGAACATTATTTCAAACTACTTCCACTCCTACAGGCTGAGCCACCGCTTTTGGGGAGATAACTGCTTACTAGTCTATGCAAAACATGCGTATCTACAGCGACAGATGCCATCGAACTGAAAATGTCACTTACCCAGTGTACATCTGTTCGTGGCATCAGTCGCTGTAGATTCGCATGTGCCCACCCGCCTCCCCGGGAGCCTGTAGCAGTTTGGAAGTTACCTTCAACTATTTGTATATGTATCATCTCAACCTTAAATAGGTACATACTTAGTCACTCCATTGCATGGGCACTATTACTACAATTCAACTCCTACCTCACCCTCTGCGAGGAAAAACAATCGAAGATGGAGTCGACGCCCATGCGCAATGGAGACAAAAGGAGGAGTCACTCGGTCCCGTGACTCGAAAGACTTCTTCGAAGAAAAACAACTTGTAACACTCCGGCCCAACACCAGATGGCGAGCTATTGCAAAACATGCGAATCTACAGCGACTGATGCCACGAACAGATGTACACTGGGTAAGTGACATTTTCAATATTTACAAAGTTATCAACACATGGGAACCATTAAATACGCATCCTTTAAATCTATTTGTGTTAGCCAATCTCCTTTCCCCAATAAATGTTGTAACAGATGGTTTCCCTTCATCTTGAAATGTATGTACTTTACTGAATCATTCAAATCTCAAAGAACATTTACTCCAGTATTGGAACTTTCATAGATTCACATGCTTGAATTATTCCCTGTCGTCGAGATGGGAGCCCCCCGGTACATTTAAACAAGCAGTGTTAGCATAGATTTAAACCTAAGAGCCCTTAGGCCTCTTAATTTAACAGTCTGTCAGTCATTTTAAGAAAAAGGAACCAAACTTCAGAATCCACAAATCAGGAGACCCCCCACCCTTTCGAACCCTCCTGAGAGAAGCTCCAGTACCTCAGATTTTTTACTGCACGTCATGCTAGGGAGTCTCCTCAGAGCTCAGCTCTATTCTTCATATCTTCTGGAATAGCTTTAAGCTGGTATGTTTTTAAACTTGTTCTGACTGATTGTAGGTAAGGCCTACAGCATGTCTGACAAGGAAAGGAAAAGTTTGTTCAGATCCTGCAAGACTTGTGGGGGAAAAAGAGATTACACTCCGAAGACCCTCATCAGGGACCCAGGCATATCGGGAGGATATATACATGCCAAGCTCTTGACTTTCTGATCTGAGAGCGATGCTTGCAGACTATAGTAGGTGCTTTCCTCCTCAGGAACAGGGAAAACCGCAGCCCCCTTCATCGCATGTTTCAAGGGTTACCACCCCAAGTCAGAGGCCAACCTCTTTAACACTAGCGAATGTGACCACACTGGATATGACCATACCGCATGACACTGACATTTCGGAGGGAGATCAAGAAGAAGGGGAACTCCTCGAGACCCAGTCGGAGTGGGATGAATATGTTATTCCAGCTCCTCCTTCTCCTTCTCGGCCAAAAGTAGATTTGCCTCCAGATGAAATTGGAGAATTCCATAATCTTTTGGAAAGAGAAGCTACGCGTGTTGCACTTTCAATGCCGTCCAAGCAAACGGATTGCATTATGATTTTGAAGAACCTTTCCAAAAATCAGTACGCTCCATACTGCTAATTAGTTTCTTATGGGAAGAGGGATGAAGGTCATGTACAACCTTGCTACTTCCTCAAGAAGTACAAGGCACCAGAGGATGCCCCATCATGTTTGACTGGTCACCCCCATCCAGATTCAGTGGTCGCTTAAGCGGCACAGAGAAGAACCAAAAATCCCTCTGCTCCAATTTCCACACCTCCGGACAAAGAGGGTAGACGGTTGGATAACATCGGGTGGAGGTTTTCGTCAATGTCTAGCCTCATTATAAGAGTGGCTAACTCCATGGCAGTGTTAACTAGATATGATAGGTAATTATGGGCAGACATCAACCCGCATCTTGATCAGTTGCCGTAGGATGTTAAATCGGAAGCAAAAAAGACATTGCATGAGGGAGAACGTACATCGGTGGAAATAATAGATTGTGTGATAGATATAGCCACTACTGCGTTTCGTCAGCTCTCCGGTTCAGCTGTCCTTCGGAGGCAAGGTAGGTTGAAGGCCACATCGTTCCGTCCGGAAGTGCAGAATAAGATCCTGGATCTTCCTTTTGATGACCAGGCATTGTTTGGTAAACATATTGACGAGACATTGCAGTCGATTAAATCTGACACAGATACAGCAAAATCTTTGGGAACTCTCCAGTTTCAGAGGCATTCCTTTCGAGCCATAAGAGGGTGTGGGATGCCTTCAAATACAGATACTCATCGTATCCTTCCTCTTCTCAACAATTTTGTCAATAGTACACCAAAGGCAGCCACCACAAGCGGCGTACAGCAGGTCTGGCTCCAGGGGACGCTCAGCTCGTCCTGCTAAAGACTCAGCTCGCAGAGCATGATGAATTCAAGGCTCCGGCTGCCCCAACCATCCTTCCCCAGTGCTAGGCAGAAAGATATCTTTGTTTTTCCAACAATGGCAAACCAGAACATCGGACAAGTAGGTCTTACAGCTCGTAAAGCATGGACACACACTAGAGTTTGTCCAAATGCCTCCTCTCAATCCTCCTTGCAGAACTTCATAAAAGTATCCAGAACAACTCAATAGAGAGATCCTCAAAATGCTGCTCAAAGGCACAATAGAAAGAGTACCTCCATCACACCGAGGAAAAAGCCTTTACTCCAGATTCTTTCTCATTCGCAAAAAGTGGAAGGACTGGAGGCTGATCCTTGATCTCAGAGAATTAAACACCTACTTGAGAAAACAGTCTTTCCGCATGATAAGCCTACAGAATGTCCTTCTGCAGTTGAACCAGGAAGATTTTATGTGTAACCTAGACCTAAAGGATGCCTATTTTCACATCCCCATTCACCCAGCCCACAGACTAGACCTGAGATTCATGGTAGCCGGAAGCCATTTTCAATTTTGAGTCCTTCCGATTGGCCTAAAGTCAGCTCCCAGAATATTCACGAAGTGCCTAGCTCCTATTGCAGCCTGTCTCAGGAGAAGAAAACATCAAGTATTCCCATATCTAGACGATTGGCTGATAAAAGCAAACACCTATGTATGTGCACGCAGGTCAACAAGAAAGTGCATTTCCTTGCGCAACAGCTTAGGCCTATCAAATGGGAGAAATCCAAACCCCAACCATCACGCATGATCACTTTTCTAGGTGCAAAACTGGACACTCAATCCACCATGGCATGTCCCACTGTGGAAAGACAGCAGAAACTAATATCTCAAGCAAGATCGATACAAAGAAAAGCATACATTTGAGTACACCTTTTCAAGTCCTTATTGGGCATGATGTCCTCATGCATACCTCTAGTGCCTTTCTGCAGACTCAGAATGCGCCTCCTGCAAGAGCAGCTCAATTTACAATGGCTCCAGGTTTCAGGAAGCTTAGAAGATCAGATAAACATTACTCCGGCAATCACCAAAGCTCTGGTGTGGTGGTCTCAGAAGCAGCATCATCTGTCTGTCTGTCTATCTTTTCTTCATCGCCCAGCACCGTGGACAATCACCACAGATGCCTCCCTTGAGGGTTGGGGAGTGGTTTTACAAGACCTATGGATAAGTGGCAAGTGGCAACTAGAGTTGCAGACAATGCACAGCAATCTGCTGGGGCTCAAAGCAGTTCATCTAGCTTTACAGGCTTTCCTCCCAAAGATTGCCGGTTCAGAAGTGGTAATAAGAACAGACAACACCACTATGATGCTTTACCTCAACAAACAGGGAGGGACAATATCTCTTTCTCACTCCAGGGAAGCTCAAAAGATCTGGAAGTGGGTGGTGCAGCATGACATCCTGCTCACAGTGGTGCACCTTCCAGGCGTTCAGAACACTGTAGCAGACTCGCTCAGCAGGTAAAAATCAATGTGTCACGAATGGGAACTTGACCAATCCACGGTCAACCACATTTTTTCTCAGTGAGGAACACCCAATCTCGACTTATTCGCCAGCAGGTTGAACGCCAAATGCCGATACTTCGCAAGCTGGCATCACCAAAAGGGATCATGGGGAAGTGCATTTTCCATAGCTTGGTCAGGAATCTTTGCATACGCTTTTCTGCCAATCCCCTTGATCCCGAGAGTCCTAACAAAGATGAAGAGAGAACCGTTGTAAAGAAATGGCTCCCTGTTGCAGTTACCCCCCACTTTTTGCCTGATACTGATGCTGACTTGACTGAGAAGTGTGCTGGGACCCTGCTAACCAGGCCCCAGCACCAGTGTTCTTTCACCTAAAATGTACCATTGATCCCACAATTGGCACACCCTGGCATCCAGATAAGTCCCTTGTAACTGGTACCTCTGGTACCAAGGGCCCTGATGCCAGGGAAGGTCTCTAAGGGCTGCAGCATGTCTTATGCCACCCTGGAGACCTCTCACTCAGCACAGACACACTGCTTGCCAGCTTGTGTGTGCTAGTGAGGACAAAACGAGTAAGTCGACATGGCACTCCCCTCAGGGCGCCATGCCAGCCTCTCACTGCCTATGCAGTATAGGTAAGACACCCCTCTAGCAGGCCTTACAGCCCTAAGGCAGGGTGCACTATACCATAGGTGAGGGTACCAGTGCATGAGCAGGGTACCCCTACAGTGTCTAAACAAAACCTTAGACATTGTAAGTGCAGGGTAGCCATAAGAGTATATGGTCTGGGAGTCTGTCAAACACGAACTCCACAGCACCATAATGGCTACACTGAAAACTGGGAAGTTTGGTATCAAACTTCTCAGCACAATAAATGCACACTGATGCCAGTGTACATTTTATTGTAAAATACACCACAGAGGGCACCTTAGAGGTGCCCCCTGAAACTTAACCGACTATCTGTGTAGGCTGACTAGTTTTAGCAGCCTGCCACAAACCGAGACATGTTGCTGGCCCCATGGGGAGAGTGCCTTTGTCACTCTGAGGCCAGTAACAAAGCCTGCACTGGGTGGAGATGCTAACACCTCCCCCAGGCAGGAATTGTCACACCTGGCGGTGAGCCTCAAAGGCTCACCTCCTTTGTGCCAACCCAGCAGGACACTCCAGCTAGTGGAGTTGCCCGCCCCCTCCGGCCAGGCCCCACTTTTGGCGGCAAGGCCGGAGAAAATAATGAGAAAAACAAGGAGGAGTCACTGGCCAGTCAGGACAGCCCCTAAGGTGTCCTGAGCTGAAGTGACTCTAACTTTTAGAAATCCTCCATCTTGCAGATGGAGGATTCCCCCAATAGGGTTAGGATTGTGACCCCCTCCCCTTGGGAGGAGGCACAAAGAGGGTGTACCCACCCTCAGGGCTAGTAGCCATTGGCTACTAACCCCCCAGACCTAAACACGCCCTTAAATTTAGTATTTAAGGGCTACCCTGAACCCTAGAAAATTAGATTCCTGCAACTACAAGAAGAAGGACTGCCTAGCTGAAAACCCCTGCAGAGGAAGACCAGAAGACGACAACTGCCTTGGCTCCAGAAACTCACCGGCCTGTCTCCTGCCTTCCAAAGATCCTGCTCCAGCGACGCCTTCCAAAGGGACCAGCGACCTCGACATCCTCTGAGGACTGCCCCTGCTTCGAAAAGACAAGAAACTCCCGAGGACAGCGGACCTGCTCCAAGAAAAGCTGCAACTTTGTTTCCAGCAGCTTTAAAGAACCCTGCAAGCTCCCCGCAAGAAGCGTGAGACTTGCAACACTGCACCCGGCGACCCCGACTCGGCTGGTGGAGATCCGACGCCTCAGGAGGGACCCCAGGACTACTCTGATACTGTGAGTACCAAAACCTGTCCCCCCTGAGCCCCCACAGCGCCGCCTGCAGAGGGAATCCCGAGGCTTCCCCTGACCACGACTCTTTGAACCTAAAGTCCCGACGCCTGGGAGAGACCCTGCACCCGCAGCCCCCAGGACCTGAAGGACCGGACTTTCACTGGAGAAGTGACCCCCAGGAGTCCCTCTCCCTTGCCCAAGTGGAGGTTTCCCCGAGGAATCCCCCCCTTGCCTGCCTGCAGCGCTGAAGAGATCCCGAGATCTCTCATAGACTAACATTGCGAACCCGACGCCTGTTCCTACACTGCACCCGGCCGCCCCCGCGCTGCTGAGGGTGAAATTTCTGTGTGGACTTGTGTCCCCCCCGGTGCCCTACAAAACCCCCCCTGGTCTGCCCTCCGAAGACGCGGGTACTAACCTGCAAGCAGACCGGAACCAGGGCACCCCCTTCTCTCCATTCTAGCCTATGTGTTTTGGGCACCACTTTGAACTCTGCACCTGACCGGCCCTGAGCTGCGGGTGTGGTGACTTTGGGGTTGCTCTGAACCCCCAACGGTGGGCTACCTTGGACCAAGAACTGAACCCTGTAAGTGTCTTACTTACCTGGTAAAACTAACAAAAACTTACCTCCCCCAGGAACTGTGAAAATTGCACTGTGTCCACTTTTAAAACAGCTATTTGTCAATAACTTGTAAAGTATACATGCAATTTTTATGATTTGAAGTTCCTAAAGTACTTACCTGCAATACCTTACGAATGAGACATTACATGTAGAATTTGAACCTGTGGTTCTTAAAATAAACTAAGAAAAGATATTTTTCTATACAAAAACCTATTGGCTGGATTTGTCTCTGAGTGTGTGTACCTCATTTATTGTCTATGTGTATGTACAACAAATGCTTAACACTACTCCTTGGATAAGCCTACTGCTCGACCACACTACCACAAAATAGAGCATTAGTATTATCTATTTTTACCACTATTTTACCTCTAAGGGGAACCCTTGGACTCTGTGCATGCTATTCCTTACTTTGAAATAGCACATACAGAGCCAACTTCCTACATTGGTGGATCAGCGGTGGGGTACAAGACTTTGCATTTGCTGGACTACTCAGCCAATACCTGATCACACGACAAATTCCAAAATTGTCATTAGAAATTGATTTTTGCAATTTGAAAAGTTTTCTAAATTCTTAAAAGTCCTGCTAGGGCCTTGTGTGTTAAGTCCCTGTTTAGCATTTCTTTTAGAGTTTAAAAGTTTGTAAAAGTTTGAATTAGATTCTAGAACCAGTTGTAGATTCTTAAAAAGTATTCCAACTTTTAGAAGCAAAATGTCTAGCACAGATGTGACTGTGGTGGAACTCGACACCACACCTTACCTCCATCTTAAGATGAGGGAGCTAAGGTCACTCTGTAAAATAAAGAAAATAACAATGGGCCCCAAACCTACCAAAATACAGCTCCAGGAGCTTTTGGCAGAGTTTGAAAAGGCCAACCCCTCTGAGGGTGGCAACTCAGAGGAAGAGGATAGTGACTTGGAGGACAATTCCCCCCTACCAGTCCTATCTAGGGAGAACAGGGTCCCTCAAACCCTGACTCCAAAAATAATAGTCAGAGATGCTGGTTCCCTCACAGGAGAGACCAACACCTCTGAAATCACTGAGGATAACCCCAGTGAAGAGGACATCCAGTTAGCCAGGATGGCCAAAAGATTGGCTTTGGAAAGACAGATCCTAGCCATAGAGAGGGAAAGACAAGAGATGGGCCTAGGACCCATCAATGGTGGCAGCAACTTAAATAGGGTCAGAGATTCTCCTGATATCCTAAAAATCCCCAAAGGGATTGTAACAAAATATGAAGATGGTGATGACATCACCAAATGGTTCACAGCTTTTGAGAGGGCTTGTGTAACCAGAAAAGTAAACAGATCTCACTGGGGTGCTCTCCTTTGGGAAATGTTCACTGGAAAGTGTAGGGATAGACTCCTCACACTCTCTGGAAAAGATGCAGAATCTTATGACCTCATGAAGGGTACCCTGATTGAGGGCTTTGGATTCTCCACTGAGGAGTATAGAATTAGATTCAGGGGGGCTCAAAAATCCTCGAGCCAGACCTGGGTTGATTTTGTAGACTACTCAGTAAAAACACTAGATGGTTGGTTAACTGGAAATGAAGTGTGTGACTATGTTGGGCTTTATAATTTGTTTATGAAAGAACACATTTTAAGTAACTGCTTCAATGAAAAGTTGCATCAGTATCTGGTAGACCTAGGTCCAATTTCTCCCCAAGAATTGGGAAAGAAGGCAGACCACTGGGTCAAGACTAGGGTAACCAAAACTTCCACTGGGGGTGACCAAAAGAAAGGGGTTACAAAAACTCCCCAGGAGAAAGTGGGTGACACTAGAAACAAAGAAAAAGAGTCCTCTGTAGGCCCCCAAAAACCAGAACAGGTGGGTGGGCCCCAAGACACAACCCAAAACAAAGGTGGGTACCAGGGTAAGAACTGGGATGCCACTAAGGCATGGTGCCACAACTGTAAACAGTCTGGGCACCACACCAAGGACACTTCTTGTCCCAAAAACAAACCCCAGAACAAAATTCCAGGGGTAACCAGTGTAGCCATTGGAGATGACTCCTCAGATGAGGAGGTCTTCATAGCTTTCAACTGGAAAATGGGCCCAACAGGTGAGTTGGAGATTCCAGAGGGAAGTAGACACTTCCACCACCTACAGGTGAATGGAATCCCAGCCACTGCCCTGAGAGACACTTGTGCCAGTCACACTATTGTGCATGACAGGCTGGTGCTCTCAAACCAGTACATCCCAGGTGAGATGGCCAGAGTAAGAGTTAGCCCAGACAGGGTCACTAATAGGCCTGTGGCTCTTGTGCCCATAGAAGTGGGTGGAACTTTTAGCTGGAGAAAGGTGGTAGTCAGTACAGACCTCCCCCTTGATTGTCTCCTTGGAAATGACTACCCAGAGGTTAGTCAGAGCCTAAGAGAAGAACTGGTCCAGGGCCAGTCCTCTCCCAAGGATTCTGGAGTGCCTGCCTCTGCAGTAAATGCAAGTAGGCCCCAGAAGAAAAAGAAAAGGAAACAGAGTAGGAAAGGTGGACAACCTTTAGCCAAGGTTCCAGCAAGCCAAGGAGATTCTGCTCCAGTAGGGGGGAACTCCAAAAATGGCTCTGATAAAGTCCAACCTGACCCACAAGAAGTCCTGGCTAGTCAGGCAACTGTTAAGCCTGAGTGGGTGGCTCCTCAGCGAACAGAAGAAAGAGTGGAAGAAGGGTGTTTACTACAAGATGTGGTAACCCCCCACTCTAATACAGCAGACAGGCACCCTGAACCCAAAGAAGCCTGTAACTTAGCCCCTTCCCTTGTAGGTGAAGAGCTAAAGGTGTGGTTCTGGGCACTGACAGCTGTCAGTGGCCTCTGCTGGGTGTTAGCCTTTATGGCTGCACTATCCTTGGCATGGTGGTCTGACCCCATGCCAAATAACAAGTTAGGCCCCCTGACCCTGTTGGTCATGGTGGGGTTACTCCAGCTCTGGGTAACCTCTTTGGGTAAGCTAGGGGTGACCCTGGCTAAGATAAGATTAGCAGAGGTGGATACCTCTGACCTCAAAATAGAGAGACTGGGTAAAGACATACAAAGCACAGACAAGAGGCAGTTCAGACTAGGTCCTATCACTGTGGAAGTGGGTCAGTTCCCCAGGGGGAATGACCTGAACAGGAGGATGTAAGGCAGAGTAGGCCCTGCAACAAACCAGCCATTTCCTCTACTCTTCCTCGCCTGACAGACTAGGAAGACTCTTCCAGCGTTGGCTGAGTCTCCTGGCCTGTGGGCTGGGGGGGGCTTGTGTAAAGAAATGGCTCCCTGTTGCAGTTACCCCCCACTTTTTGCCTGATACTGATGCTGACTTGACTGAGAAGTGTGCTGGGACCCTGCTAACCAGGCCCCAGCACCAGTGTTCTTTCACCTAAAATGTACCATTGATCCCACAATTGGCACACCCTGGCATCCAGATAAGTCCCTTGTAACTGGTACCTCTGGTACCAAGGGCCCTGATGCCAGGGAAGGTCTCTAAGGGCTGCAGCATGTCTTATGCCACCCTGGAGACCTCTCACTCAGCACAGACACACTGCTTGCCAGCTTGTGTGTGCTAGTGAGGACAAAACGAGTAAGTCGACATGGCACTCCCCTCAGGGCGCCATGCCAGCCTCTCACTGCCTATGCAGTATAGGTAAGACACCCCTCTAGCGGGCCTTACAGCCCTAAGGCAGGGTGCACTATACCATAGGTGAGGGTACCAGTGCATGAGCAGGGTACCCCTACAGTGTCTAAACAAAACCTTAGACATTGTAAGTGCAGGGTAGCCATAAGAGTATATGGTCTGGGAGTCTGTCAAACACGAACTCCACAGCACCATAATGGCTACACTGAAAACTGGGAAGTTTGGTATCAAACTTCTCAGCACAATAAATGCACACTGATGCCAGTGTACATTTTATTGTAAAATACACCACAGAGGGCACCTTAGAGGTGCCCCCTGAAACTTAACCGACTATCTGTGTAGGCTGACTAGTTTTAGCAGCCTGCCACAAACCGAGACATGTTGCTGGCCCCATGGGGAGAGTGCCTTTGTCACTCTGAGGCCAGTAACAAAGCCTGCACTGGGTGGAGATGCTAACACCTCCCCCAGGCAGGAATTGTCACACCTGGCGGTGAGCCTCAAAGGCTCACCTCCTTTGTGCCAACCCAGCAGGACACTCCAGCTAGTGGAGTTGCCCGCCCCCTCCGGCCAGGCCCCACTTTTGGCGGCAAGGCCGGAGAAAATAATGAGAAAAACAAGGAGGAGTCACTGGCCAGTCAGGACAGCCCCTAAGGTGTCCTGAGCTGAAGTGACTCTAACTTTTAGAAATCCTCCATCTTGCAGATGGAGGATTCCCCCTATAGGGTTAGGATTGTGACCCCCTCCCCTTGGGAGGAGGCACAAAGAGGGTGTACCCACCCTCAGGGCTAGTAGCCATTGGCTACTAACCCCCCAGACCTAAACACGCCCTTAAATTTAGTATTTAAGGGCTACCCTGAACCCTAGAAAATTAGATTCCTGCAACTACAAGAAGAAGGACTGCCTAGCTGAAAACCCCTGCAGAGGAAGACCAGAAGACGACAACTGCCTTGGCTCCAGAAACTCACCGGCCTGTCTCCTGCCTTCCAAAGATCCTGCTCCAGCGACGCCTTCCAAAGGGACCAGCGACCTCGACATCCTCTGAGGACTGCCCCTGCTTCGAAAAGACAAGAAACTCCCGAGGACAGCGGACCTGCTCCAAGAAAAGCTGCAACTTTGTTTCCAGCAGCTTTAAAGAACCCTGCAAGCTCCCCGCAAGAAGCGTGAGACTTGCAACACTGCACCCGGCGACCCCGACTCGGCTGGTGGAGATCCGACGCCTCAGGAGGGACCCCAGGACTACTCTGATACTGTGAGTACCAAAACCTGTCCCCCCTGAGCCCCCACAGCGCCGCCTGCAGAGGGAATCCCGAGGCTTCCCCTGACCACGACTCTTTGAACCTAAAGTCCCGACGCCTGGGAGAGACCCTGCACCCGCAGCCCCCAGGACCTGAAGGACCGGACTTTCACTGGAGAAGTGACCCCCAGGAGTCCCTCTCCCTTGCCCAAGTGGAGGTTTCCCCGAGGAATCCCCCCCTTGCCTGCCTGCAGCGCTGAAGAGATCCCGAGATCTCTCATAGACTAACATTGCGAACCCGACGCCTGTTCCTACACTGCACCCGGCCGCCCCCGCGCTGCTGAGGGTGAAATTTCTGTGTGGACTTGTGTCCCCCCCGGTGCCCTACAAAACCCCCCCTGGTCTGCCCTCCGAAGACGCGGGTACTAACCTGCAAGCAGACCGGAACCAGGGCACCCCCTTCTCTCCATTCTAGCCTATGTGTTTTGGGCACCACTTTGAACTCTGCACCTGACCGGCCCTGAGCTGCTGGTGTGGTGACTTTGGGGTTGCTCTGAACCCCCAACGGTGGGCTACCTTGGACCAAGAACTGAACCCTGTAAGTGTCTTACTTACCTGGTAAAACTAACAAAAACTTACCTCCCCCAGGAACTGTGAAAATTGCACTAAGTGTCCACTTTTAAAACAGCTATTTGTCAATAACTTGTAAAGTATACATGCAATTTTTATGATTTGAAGTTCCTAAAGTACTTACCTGCAATACCTTACGAATGAGACATTACATGTAGAATTTGAACCTGTGGTTCTTAAAATAAACTAAGAAAAGATATTTTTCTATACAAAAACCTATTGGCTGGATTTGTCTCTGAGTGTGTGTACCTCATTTATTGTCTATGTGTATGTACAACAAATGCTTAACACTACTCCTTGGATAAGCCTACTGCTCGACCACACTACCACAAAATAGAGCATTAGTATTATCTATTTTTACCACTATTTTACCTCTAAGGGGAACCCTTGGACTCTGTGCATGCTATTCCTTACTTTGAAATAGCACATACAGAGCCAACTTCCTACAACCGTGCACGCTGATACTAATAGCCCCGTACTGACATCGTCAACATTGCTTCACGGAGCTTCTTCTACTGTCAATGAAGCCTCACATGCCACTGAGAATATATCCGCATCTGCTAACAATGAGCAACGATCACATTTTGCATCCAGATCCTCAATCAATGCGATTATCAGCATGGCTCCTGAGCACAGGACATTTAAACATTCCTCTAGAGTGCAGGGACATTCTATCTAAAGCCAGAGCAGCCAGCACCAATAAGGCTTACTCATGTAAGTGGAAAAGGTTTTGTTTGTGGTGTCATCAACAGCAAATTGATCCTCTTTCCTCATTTCCGGAGCAGATATTACCTTATTTGTTGCATTTAGCGCATTCAGGCCTTGCGCATTTCTCAATAAAGGTTCACCTGGCTGCGATTGCGTCTTATAGACGGTCAGACTTTTCACCTTCATTATGGTCCTCTAGGTACGATTTCTGAAAGGGCTTTTCAGAGTGTTTCCACCATTCAGACCTCCTCCTCCCTCTTTAAATATTGTTCTCGCGCAACTTATGAAGCAGCCTTTCGAGCCAATTCATAGAGCTTCTATGAAATTCCTCTCCTGGAAAGTTGCCTTACTTGTGGCCCTCGCATCAGCCAGACAAGTCAGTGAGATTCAAGCACTTTCCATACAGGAGCTGTCCGTGCGCTTACAACAGGGGCAGTTTTTTCTTCAGCAGTGCTGTTCGCTGGTGTTCTGCTGCAAGATATTTGTAGAGCAGCAACTTGGAAGAGGTGCCATACGTTTACCAGACATTACTGCTTGGAAGCATTATCTCAAGGAGAGGTAGCGGTGGGACAAGCAGTCCTCCGGAATCTTTTCCAGTGAAGGTGAGCTACTTCTTTCATCCAACCATCCTAATGTCAGGTATGCACATTGTCTGTGACTAGTCGTCTCAAATTCATGCTAAATACTTATTGTGATGTGCCTATAATGTTTAATATATATTTTCTATCTATTGGTGTGTGTGTTAACATACTTTTAATGTATGTATTGAACAAATTGCAGGAGTATAATGTGCAATTGTACTGCTTACTACTCTGATTAAAGCATATGGATCTATGAAAGTTCCAATACTGGAGTAAGAAAATTAGTTACTTACCTGTAACTTTAGGTTCGATGGCATCTGTCGCTGTAGATACGCATGTTTTGCAATAGCTCGCCATCTGGTGTTGGGCCGGAGTGTTACAAGTTGTTTTTCTTCGAAGAAGTCTTTCGAGTCACGGGACCGAGTGACTCCTCCTTTTGTGTCCATTGCACATGGGCGTCGACTCTATCCTCGATTGTTTTTTTTCCGCCATCGGGTTCGGACGTGTTCCTGTCGCTCCGAGTTTCGGAACGGAAAGATAGCTAAATTCGAAAGATTTTCGTCGGTATTGTTGCGTTCGGCGTAGTTGGATTCAACACCGCATCGAAGATCGAAGAGCTCCGGTGCCCTTCGGGGTAGTTTTTCGATCCCCAGTCGGGGCCTGGTCGGCCCGACCGCGTGCAGCAGAACGCCGATGGAACGGACCCCGTTCCGTTTCTGTCCCAAATGCCACAACAAATACCCCTATACAGACCAACACTTGGTCTGTAACCTGTGCCTGTCACCTGAGCACAGTGAAGACACCTGCGAGGCCTGTCGTGCGTTCCGGTCCCGAAAAACTCTCCGAGACCGTCGAGCCAGAAGACTTCAAATGGCGTCCGCGCCGACAGCCCACCGAGAGTTCGAGGAACAAGAAGAGGAAGGTACCTTCTCGATACACGAATCGGACTCCGAGGAATTCAATGCCCACGAACCGTGAGTAAGACGTCGAAAACAACACATAAGAAGATTGACAAGGCCCAGGGGACGCCACTGCCACCAGGCCATGGCTCGACCCATAAATTCGGTGACCGACCGTCGGCACCGAAAAAGGGCCAAACAGTGCCGAGACAGTCCGACTCCGGTCGAGACACCGGTACGCAGCCTTCTCGGGACCGAGAAAGTGCTGGAGACAAGCATCGACACCGAGATAGCGGTGTAGACACGGCTCAACGCCGAGATAGCGGCACCGACGAAGATCGACGCCGAGAGGTTTCGGACCCGAAAAAGAGAAAAGTCAGCTCGGAGCCGAAAAAAGATGCAGACAGGGTTTCGGTGCCAAAACAACCTGCAACCGACCCAGTTTCAGGCTCTTATACAGAGGAGCATTCACTAACCTCCCAAATGCGAAAGCATAGGTTCGAGGAAGAGCTGCAATCTACCGATGTAGACCATACGCAAAAGCGTATCTTCATACAGGAGGGAACAGGGAAAATAAGCACCCTTCCCCCTATTAGAAGAAAAAGAAGACTGGAGTTCCAAACTGAACAAACACCACAAACAAAGGTGGTGAAAAAGGTTACTCCACCACCCTCTCCTCCGCCTGTAATTCACGTCTCACCAGCACAAACTCCATCACATTCCCCAGCTCACACCACCATGAGCCAGGGTGACCAGGATCAGGACGCATGGGACTTATACGACGCCCCAGTGTCAGATAACAGCCCGGAGGCATACCCTACGAAGCCATCTCCACCAGAGGACAGCACTGCGTATTCTCAAGTGGTGGCTAGAGCAGCACAATTTCACAATGTAAGCCTCCACTCAGAACAGGTCGAGGATGACTTTTTATTCAACACCCTCTCCTCCACCCACAGCTCCTACCAAAGCCTGCCTATGCTCCCTGGTATGCTCCGGCACGCAAAAGAAATTTTTAAGGAGCCGGTCAAAAGTAGGGCAATCACACCAAGAGTGGAAAAAAAGTATAAGGCGCCCCCTACAGACCCTGTTTTCATCACTGCACAGCTGCCACCAGATTCCGTCGTTGTAGGAGCAGCTAGGAAAAGGGCCAACTCCCACACATCTGGGGATGCACCACCCCCAGATAAGGAAAGCCGCAAGTTCGATGCAGCTGGAAAGAGAGTCGCAGCACAGGCTGCAAACCAGTGGCGCATCGCCAACTCTCAAGCACTACTTGCGCGCTATGACAGAGCCCATTGGGATGAGATGCAACACCTCATTGAACATCTACCCAAAGACCTACAAAAAAGGGCAAAGCAAGTGGTTGAGGAAGGTCAAAACATTTCAAACAACCAGATACGCTCCTCCATGGACGCAGCAGACACTTAATACATCTGTGACCATCAGAAGGCATGCATGGCTACGAACGTCTGGGTTTAAACCAGAGATACAGCAGGCAGTTCTCAATATGCCTTTCAATGAAAAAGAACTGTTCGGTCCAGAAGTGGACACAGCGATAGAAAAACTTAAAAAGGACACGGACACTGCTAAAGCAATGGGCGCACTCTACTCCCCGCAGAGCAGAGGAAACTACGGCACCTTCCGCAAAACACCCTTTAGAGGGGGGTTTCGGGGTCAGGCCACACAAGCCAGCACCTCACAGGCAACACCGTCCAGTTACCAGGGACAGTACAGGGGAGGCTTTCGGGGCCAATACAGAGGAGGGCAATTCCCTAGGAATAGGGGAAAATGTCAAAGCCCCAAAACCCCTGCAACTAAGCAGTGACTCACATGTCACTCATCCCCTCCACACAACACCAGTGGGGGGAAGAATAGGTCATTATTACAAAGCATGGCAGGAAATCACTACAGACACTTGGGTTCTAGCAATTATCCAACATGGTTATTGCATAGAATTTCTACAATTCCCTCCAAACATACCACCAAGAGCACAAAATTTATCACAACATCATTCCGAGCTCCTGGAGACAGAAGTTCAAGCACTATTGCGAAAGAATGCAATCGAATTAGTACCAAACAAAAAAATAAACACAGGAGTTTATTCACTGTACTTCTTAATACCAAAGAAGGACAAGACGCTAAGACCAATCCTAGACCTCAGGATAGTAAACACATACATCAAATCAGACCACTTTCACATGGTCACACTACAAGAAGTGCTACCATTGCTCAAACTACACGACTACATGACAACCTTAGACCTCAAAGACGCGTATTTCCATATACCAATACATCCATCGCACAGGAAATACCTAAGGTTTGTATTCAAAGGAATACATTACCAATTCAAAGTATTGCCTTTCAGTTTAACAACAGCACCAAGAGTCTTTACAAAATGTCTAGCAGTAGTCGCTGCACACATCTGAAGGCAGCAAATACATGTATTCCCGTATCTAGACGACTGGCTAATCAAGACCCATTCGTTAGCAAAGTGCTCACACCACACAAATCAAATCATACAAACCCTCTACAAACTGGGGTTCACCGTCAACTTCGCAAAATCAAACATCCTGCCGTGCAAAGTACAACAGTACCTAGGTGCCATAATAAACACAACAAAAGGAGTAGCCACTCCAAGTCCACAAAGAATTCAAAACTTCAACAACATCATACAACGCATGTATCCAACACAAAAGATACAAGCAAAGATGATATTACAACTCCTAGGCATGATGTCTTCATGCATAGCCATTGTCCCGAACGCAAGACTGCACATGAGGCCCTTACAACAGTGCCTAGCATCACAATGGTCACAAGCACAGGGTCACCTTCTAGATCTGGTGTTAATAGACCGCCAAACTTACCTCTCGCTTCTATGGTGGAACAATATAAATTTAAACAAAGGGCGGCCTTTCCAAGACCCAGTGCCACAATACGTAATAACAGATGCTTCCATGACAGGGTGGGGAGCACACCTCGATCAACACAGCATACAAGGACAATGGAACGTACATCAAACAAAACTGCATATAAATCACCTAGAACTGCTAGCAGTTTTTCAAGCACTAAAGGCTTTCCAACCAATAATAGTTCACAAATACATTCTCGTCAAAACAGACAACATGACAACAATGTATTATCTAAACAAGCAAGGGGGGACACACTCAACGCAGTTGAGCCGGTTGGCACAAAGAATATGGCATTGGGCAATTCACAACCAAATTCGCCTAATAGCACAGTTTATCCCAGGGATTCAGAATCAACTCGCAGACAATCTCTCTCGATCACCAACAGGTCCACGAATGGGAAATTCACCCCCAAACTCTGAACGCTTACTTCAAGCTCTGGGGAACACCTCAGAAAGACTTGTTTGCGACAAAAGAGAACGCAAAAATGCCAAAACTTCGCATCCAGATACCCACACAGGCAGTCCCAGGGCAATGCCCTATGGATGAACTGGTCAGGGATATTTGCCTACGCTTTTCCTCCTCTCCCTCTCCTTCCTTATCTGGTAAACAAACTCAGTCAAAACAAACTCAAACTCATATTAATAGCACCAACTTGGGCAAGGCAACCCTGGTACACAACGCTGCTAGACCTATCAGTAGTACCACACATTAAACTGCCCAACAGACCGGATCTGTTAACACAACACAACCAACAGATCAGGCACCCCGATCCAGCATCGCTGAATCTAGCAATCTGGCTCCTGAAATCCTAGAATTCGGACACTTACAACTTACACAAGAGTGTATGGAAGTCATAAAGCAAGCCAGAAGGCCATCCACCAGGCACTGCTATGCAAGTAAATGGAAGAGGTTTGTTTGCTACTGCCATATTAATCAAATCCAACCATTACACGCAACTCCAAAAGATGTAGTGGGTTACTTGCTTCACTTACAAAAATCTAACCTAGCTTTCTCTTCCATTAAAATACACCTTGCAGCAATATCTGCATACCTGCAGACTACCTATTCAACTTCCCTATATAGGATACCAGTCATTAAAGCATTCATGGAGGACCTTAAAAGAATTATTCCACCAAGAACACCACCTGTTCCTTCATGGAACCTAAATGTTGTCCTAACTAGACTTATGGGTCCACCTTTTGAACCCATGCACTCCTGCGAAATACAGTTCCTAACCTGGAAGGTTGCATTCCTCATCGCCATTACTTCCCTAAGAAGAGTAAGCGAGATTCAGGCGTTTACAATACAAGAACCTTTTATACAACTACACAAGAATAAGGTCGTCCTAAGGACTAATCCTAAATTTTTACCAAAGGTTATTTCACCGTTCCATCTAAATCAAACAGTGGAACTTCCAGTGTTCTTCCCACAGCCAGATTCCGTAGCTGAGAGGGCACTACATACATTAGATGTCAAAAGAGCATTAATGTATTACATTGACAGAACTAAAAACATCAGAAAGACTAAACAACTATTTATTGCATTCCAAAAACCTCATGCAGGAAACCCAATATCAAAACAAGGTATAGCCAGATGGATAGTTAAATGCATCCAAATCTGCTACCTTAAAGCTAAACGACAGCTGCCCATTACACCAAGGGCACACTCAACCAGAAAGTAAGGTGCTACCATGGCCTTTCTAGGAAACATCCCAATGCAAGAAATATGTAAGGCAGCCACATGGTCTACGCCTCACACATTCACCAAGCACTACTGTGTAGACGTGTTATCCGCACAACAAGCCACAGTAGGGCAAGCCGTATTAAGAACATTGTTTCAGACTACTTCCACTCCTACAGGCTGAGCCACCGCTTTTGGGGAGATAACTGCTTACTAGTCTATGCAAAACATGCGTATCTACAGCGACAGATGCCATCGAACTGAAAATGTCACTTACCCAGTGTACATCTGTTCGTGGCATCAGTCGCTGTAGATTCGCATGTGCCCACCCGCCTCCCCGGGAGCCTGTAGCAGTTCGGAAGTTACCTTCAACTATTTGTATATATATAATTTCAACCTTATATAGGTACATACTTAGTCACTCCATTGCATGGGCACTATTACTACAATACAACTCCTACCTCACCCTCTGCGGGGAAAAACAATCGAGGATAGAGTCGACGCCCATGCGCAATGGACACAAAAGGAGGAGTCACTCAGTCCCGTGACTCGAAAGACTTCTTCGAAGTAAAACAACTTGTAACACTCCGGCCCAACACCAGATGGCGAGCTATTGCAAAACATGCGAATCTACAGCGACTGATGCCACGAACAGATGTACACTGGGTAAGTGACATTTTCATTCTCCAGTATTGGAATCTTTCATAGATTCACATGCGACCTGCCCTACTCCCCGGAGAAGCTCACCTTCACCTCCCTTTCTTTTTCATGTTATACACCCTTGTGCTTTGAAAATCTGAGGTACTGGAGATTCTCTCAGGAGGGTTCTAAAGGGTGGTGTCTCCTGATTGGTGGATTCTGAAGTTTGGTCCTTTTTCTTAAAATTACTCTGATAGTGTTAAATTATGAGGCCTAAGGGCTCTTAGGTTTAAATCTATGGTAACACTGCTTGTTTAAATGTACCGGGGGCTCCCATCTCGACGACTGGGTATGATTCAAGCATGTGAATGTATGAAAGATTCCAATACTAGAGAACTGAAGTTACAGGTAAGTAACTAATTTTCATATTGCTCATAAATCCCTTTTGAATCATCTGTGGCCAACTATGTGTCCCGTTTGCCTCGACTTCCTGATCCACCAACATTTGTTTCTGACACAAGAAACTCTGTGGATATTTTTTTTATTTGAGTTGGTGTATCCACAAACTATTCAATAGCTCTGTACCATTAATAAACCTAAGGCTCGCTTTCCAAACATACATGTTATTCTTCATAACCTCCTGTCTCCTCTAGATCCGTTTCTTTCATGCTGAGACACAAAACTAGATGATTGCTGTCCTCTAAAGGGTCTGTATCCTCTTTAAAAAGATGCTTGACTAATTTCTTCACCATAGATGATGAAGTTGCTTACTCCAGCTGGGAGAGGGTACTTGGTAATGAATGGACGGCTCTTGATGATGTAGTGGTTCTAGTTGCATCTTTAGTAATGCAGTGAGTCATTGTTGATGTAGGGCTTCACACAGTTTTACTCTTTTCCGATAAGCTGTAATGTAATGATGAAGGCCACACAGTTAGCACCTTGCCTTGAATGAAATGGCTGTTTTTTTTTATTTTCTGTGAAACTGGACTATAAACTGCTCATTGTTTTTTTTTTTTTTTTTTATATACAGGAGTTTGCCTTTAGTCGAAAGATCACTGTCCTCAAACCTCTGATCCTTCCCAATGACCTCACAGTGAAAGACGCCCTTCATCGTGTGCTTAAGTTACCATCTGTTGGCAGTAAAAGATACCTTACAAACAAGGTACCTTTGAACCATATTGGTTTCTGTCTGTTAAATGAGCTTCTAAATGCTATTTTTAATTAAGGAATTGACGTTTAATGGTGGAGGTGAGTGATTAGTAACAAACAGACTTATGTTCTAGGTACAGTAATGAATGTTGTTAGTTGGGGAAACGACCTCAACCATGCGTTGTAAACAGCGCAGACGTTTCCCACGCAAGGGTAACCACGCTCGCCTAAACAATGCATGTCTGTTTCTGTGCCTTAGCCACGCATGTGCTGAACTATGCATATGAGTGGTTAAGGCACAGAAACACCCATGCTTTCTTCAGGAGAGGATGCTGTGAGGTAAGTGGGGCAGGAGTGGGGGTGGATTAAGGAATTGGGGGGGGTCTATTTTTTTTTTTTTAAGGTGTGGGGGCTTTGGGGCTTTTTTTAAGGAATTAGTGTGGGAGTTGGGCTAGGGGCGAGAGTGGGGCTGGGGCAGGAGTGGGGAAGGTGGATTAAGGGATTGGGATGGGTGGGGGCGGCCTATTTTATTCTTTTTTTTAAAGGAATTAGGGTGGGGGGTTGGGCTAGGGTGGAAGTGACGCAGTGAGTTGAGTGGAGCAGGGGTGGGGGGGTGAATTAAGGGATTGGGGTGGGTGGGAGTTGGAGCTGAGGGAAGGCAATTTTTTGTGTAAGGCAGGGTACAGGGTTTGGGTATTTTTCTGAGGAATTAGGGTGTGGGTTTGGGCTAGGGGTGGAAGTGACACGGTGAGGTGAGTGGGGCTGGGGCAGGGGTGGGTGGGTGTATTAAGGGATTGGGTTGGTTGGGGGGCTGTGGCGAGCTGTTTTTTTATTTTTTATTATTGTAATTATTTTTAATGGGGAGGTTGAAGGGAGGGAGGACAGAAGAGGAGGAAAGGTCGGGAGAGGACACAGTGAGGTAAGTGGGGTTGGCAGGTATTTTTAGTGGTGGGGCGGATTGAGGGCTGTGGGTGGTGTTGAGGTGCTTTTAGTTTTTACGGGCGGAGGTATGTTTTTTTTATTTATTTTTTTTATTTTTTTAATCCGCTCGGGGTGGGTGGGGATTCGGGGTAATTTAGCTCTTAGGGGCTGAGGTGGGGGGTTGAGATAGTTTATTAGTTTATTCTTTGGGGGGCTGAGGTGGGGGGCTCGGGGTATGTAGAAAGTTGGCTCTTTATGCACTATTTCAAAGTAAGGAATAGTATGCACAGAGTCCAAGGGTTCCCCTTAGAGGTAAAATAGTGGCAAAAAGAGATAATACTAATGCTCTATTTTGTGGTAGTGTGGTCGAGCAGTAGGCTTATCAAAGGAGTAGTGTTAAGCATTTGTTGTACATACACACAGGCAATAAATGAGGAACACACACTCAGAGACAATTCCAGGCCAATAGGTTTTTGTATAGAAAAATATCTTTTCTTAGTTTATTTTAAGAACCACAGGTTCAAATTTTACATGTAATACTTTGGATGAAAGGTATTGCAGGTATGTACTTTAGGAACTTTGAATAATCACAATAGCATATATACTTTTCAAATAAAACATATAGCTATTTTAAAACTAGACTTAGTGCAATTTTCACAGTTCCTAGGGGAGGTAAGTAATTGTTAGTTTTTGCAGGTAAGTAAACCACCTACGGGGTTCAAGTTTGGGTCCAAGGTAGCCCACCATTGGGGGTTCAGAGCAACCCCAAAGTTACCACACCAGCAGCTCAGGGCCGGTCAGGTGCAGAGTTCAAAGTGGTGCCCAAAACGCATAGCCTTCAATGGAGAAGGGGGTGCTCTGGTTCCAGTCTGCCAGCAGGTAAGTACCTGCGTCTTCGGAGGGCAGACCAGGATGGGTTTGTAGGGCACCGGGGGGGACACAAGTTAGCACAGAAAGTACACCCTCAGCAGCACGGGGGCGGCCGGGTGCAGTGTGCAAACACACGTCGGGTTTTCAATTGGAATCAATGGGAGACCAAGGGGTCTCTTCAGCGATGCAGGCAAGGGGGGGGGCTCCTCGGGATAGCCCCCACCTGGGCAAGGGAGAGGGCCTCCTGGGGGTCACTCCTGCACTGGAGTTCCGATCTTTCAGGTCCTGGGGGCTGCGGGTGCAGAGTCTTTTCCAGGCGTCGGGATCTGGGAGTCAGGAGCCTCGGGATTCCCTCCGCAGGCGTCGCTGTGGGTGCTCAGGGGGGGCAACTCTGGCTACTCGTAGTCGCCGGGAGTCCTCCCTGAAGTGTTGTTTCTCCACAAGTCGAGCCGGGGGCGTCGGGTGCAGAGTTGCAAGTCTCACGCTTCTGGCGGGACACGCAGTTGTCTTTAAGTTGCTCCTTTGGAAACTAAGTTGCAGTCTTTGGTGAACAGGGCCGCTGTTCTCAGGAGTTTCTTGGTCCTTCTAGAGCAGGGCAGTCCTCTGAGGATTCAGAGGTCGCTGGTCCTGGGGAAAACGTTGCTGGAGCAGTGTCTTTTCGAAGTGGGGAGACAGGCCGGTAGAGCTGGGGCCAAAGCAGTTGGTGTCTCCGTCTTCTCTGCAGGGTTTTTCAGCTTAGCAGTCCTCTTCTTCTTAGGTTCCAGGAATCTGAGTTCCTAGGTTCAGGGAGCCCCTAAATACAGAATTTAGGGGTGTGTTTAGGTCAGGGAGGGCAGTAGCCAATGGCTACTGTCCTTGAGGGTGGCTACACCCTCTTTGTGCCTCCTCCCAAGGGGAGGGGGTCACATTCCTATCCCTATTGGGGGGATCCTCCATCTGCAAGATGGAGGATTCCTAAAAGTCAGTCACTTCAGCTCAGGTTGCCTTAGGGGCTGTCCTGACTGGCCAGTGACTCCTCCTTGTTTTTCTCATTATCTCCTCCGGCCTTGCCGCCAAAAGTGGGGGCGTGGCCGGAGGGGGTGGGCAACTCCACTAGCTGGAATGCCCTGTGGTGCTGTAACAAAGGAGGTGAGCCTTTGAGGCTCACCGCCAGGTGTTACAGATCCTGCAAGGGGGAGGTGATAAGCATCTCCACCCAGTGCAGGCTTTGTTACTAGCCACAGAGTGACAAAGGCACTCTCCCCATGTGGCCAGCAACATGTCTCGAGTGTGGCAGGCTGCTAAAACCAGTCAGCCTACATGGGTAGTTGGTTAAGGTTTCAGGGGTCACCTCTAAGGTGCCCTCTGGGGTGTATTTTACAATAAAATGTACACTGGCATCAGTGTGCATTTATTGTGCTGAGAAGTTTGATACCAAACTTCCCAGTTTTCAGTGTAGCCATTATGGTGCTGTGGAGTTCGTGTTTGACAGACTCCCAGACCATATACTCTTATGGCTACCCTGCACTTACAATGTCTAAGGTTTGGCTTAGACACTGTAGGGGCCCAGTGCTCATGCACTGGTGCCCTCACCTATGGTATAGTGCACCCTGCCTTAGGGCTGTAAGGCCTGCTAGAGGGGTGACTTATCTATACTGCATAGGCAGTGTGAGGTTGGCATGGCACCCTGAGGGGAGTGCCATGTCGACTTACTCATTTTGTCCTCACCAGCACACACAAGCTGGTAAGCAGTGTGTCTGTGCTGAGTGAGGGGTCCCCAGGGTGGCATAAGAAATGCTGCAGCCCTTAGAGACCTTCCCTGGCATCAGGGCCCTTGGTACCAGGGGTACCAGTTACAAGGGACTTACCTGGATGCCAGGGTGTGTCAATTGTGTAAACAAAAGTACAGGTTAGGGAAAGAACACTGGTGCTGGGGCCTGGTTAGCAGGCCTCAGCACACTTTCAAATCAAAACATAGCATCAGCAAAGGCAAAAAGTCAGGGGGTAACCATGCCAAGGAGGCATTTCCTTACACAACCCCCCTCCCCCCAAACGAAAGAGGATGAGACTAACCTTTCCCAAGAGAGTCTTCATTTTCTAAGTGGAAGAACCTGGAAAGGCCATCTGCATTGGCATGGGCAGTCCCAGGTCTGTGTTCCACTATAAAATCCATTCCCTGTAGGGAGATGGACCACCTCAACAGTTTTGGATTTTCACCTTTCATTTGCATCAGCCATCTGAGAGGTCTGTGGTCAGTTTGAACTACAAAGTGAGTACCAAAGAGGTATGGTCTCAGCTTCTTCAGGGACCAAACCACAGCAAAGGCCTCCCTCTCAACGGCACTCCAACGCTGCTCCCTGGGGAGTAACCTCCTGCTAATGAAAGCAACAGGCTGGTCAAGGCCATCATCATTTGTTTGGGACAAAACTGCCCCTATCCCATGTTCAGAGGCATCTGTCTGCACAATGAACTGCTTGGAGTAATCTGGAGCTTTTAGAACTGGTGCTGTGCACATCGCTTGTTTCAGGGTATCAAAGGCCTGTTGGCATTCTACAGTCCAGTTTACCTTCTTGGGTATTTTCTTGGAGGTAAGTTCTGTGAGGGCTGTCACTATGGATCCATATCCCTTCACAAACCTCCTGTAATACCCAGTCAAGCCAAGGAATGCCCTGACTTGAGTCTGGGTTTTTGGAGCTGCCCAGTCCAGAATGGTCTGGATCTTAGGCTGGAGTGGCTGAACTTGGCCTCCACCTACAAGGTGCCCCCAGTAAACCACAGTTCCCTGCCCTATCTGGCATTTGGATGCCTTGATAAAGAGGCCTGCTGATTGCAGAGCCTTCAAAACCTTCTTCAGGTGGACCAGGTGATCTTGCCAGTTGGAGCTGAAGACAGCAATGTCATCAAGATAAGCTGCACTAAAGGACTCCAAGCCAGCAAGGACTTGATTCACCAACCTTTGGAAGGTGGCAGGGGCATTCATTAAACCAAAGGGCATAACAGTAAACTGATAGTGCCCATCAGGTGTGGAGAATGCTGTCTTTTCTTTTGCTCCAGGTGCCATTTTGATTTGCCAGTACCCTGCTGTTAAGTCAAAGGTACTTAAGAATTTGGCAGCACCTAATTTATCAATCAGTTCATCAGCCCTTAGAATGGGATGGGCATCTGTCTTGGTGACAGAATCAAGTCCTCTGTAGTCCACACAGAACCTCATCTCTCTCTTTCCATCTTTGGTGTGAGGTTTGGGGACTAAGACCACTGGGCTAGCCCAGGGACTGTCAGAGTACTCAATGACTCCCAATTCCAGCATCTTGTGGACTTCCACCTTGATGCTTTCCTTAACTTGGTCAGACTGTCTGAATATTTTGTTTTTGACAGGCATGCTGTCTCCTGTGTCCACATCATGGGTACACAGGTGTGTCTGACCAGGGGTTAGGGAAAAGAGCTCAGCAAACTGTTGCAGGACCTTCCTGCAGTCAGATTGCTGTTGGGTAGAGAGGGTGTCTGAGTAGATCACTCCATCAAATGAGCCATCTTTAGGGTTTGATGAAAGGAGATCAGGGAGAGGTTCACTCTCAGCTTCCTGGTCCTCATCTGTTACCATCAACAGATTCACATCAGCCCTATCATGGAAGAGCTTAAGGCGGTTCACATGGATCACCCTCTTGGGGCTCCTGCTAGTGCCTAGGTCCACCAGGTAGGTGACCTGACTCTTCTTCTCTAGCACTGGGTAAGGGCCACTCCATTTGTCCTGAAGTGCCCTGGGAGCCACAGGCTCCAGAACCCAGACTTTCTGCCCTGGTTGAAATTCAACCATTGCAGCCTTTTGGTCATACCAAAACTTCTGGAGTTGTTGGCTGGCCTCAAGGTTTTTAATTGCCTTTTCCATGTACTCTGCCATCCTTGAACGTAGGCCAAGTACATAGTCCACTATGTCTTGTTTAGGCTCATGAAGAGGTCTCTCCCAGCCTTCTTTCACAAGAGCTAGTGATCCCCTTACAGGGTGGCCAAACAGAAGTTCAAAGGGTGAGAACCCTACTCCCTTCTGAGGCACCTCTCTGTAAGCGAAGAACAGACATGGCAAGAGGACATCCCATCTCCTTTTGAGTTTTTCAGGGAGCCCCATGACAATGCCCTTTAATGTCTTGTTGAATTTCTCAACAAGGCCATTAGTTTGTGGATGATATGGTGTAGTGAACTTATAAGTCACTCCACACTCATTCCACATGTGTTTCAGGTATGCTGACATGAAGTTGGTACCTCTGTCAGACACCACCTCCTTAGGGAAGCCCACTCTGGTAAAAACACCAATGAGGGCCTTGGATACTGCAGGGGCAGTAGTCGACCTAAGGGGAATAGCTTCAGGGTATCTCGTAGCATGATCTACTACTACTAGTATGTACATATTCCCTGAGGCTGTGGGAGGTTCAAGTGAACCCACTATGTCCACACCCACTCTTTCAAAGGGGACCCCCACCACTGGAAGTGGAATGAGGGGGGCCTTTGGATGTCCACCTGTCTTACCACTGGCTTGACAGGTGGTACAGGAGACACAAAACTCCTTGACTTTATGGGACATGTTGGGCCAGTAGAAGTGGTTGACTAGTCTCTCCCACGTCTTGGTTTGTCCCAAATGCCCAGCAAGAGGAATATCATGGGCTAAGGTCAGTATGAACTCTCTGAACTCCTGAGGCACTACCACTCTCCTAGTGGCACCAGGCTTGGGATCTCTTGCCTCAGTGTGCAGGAGTCCATCTTTCCAATAGACCCTATGTGTTCCAGTTTTCTTGCCATTGGACTCTTCAGCAGCAGCTTGCTGCCTAAGGCCTTCAAGAGAGGGACAGGTTTCTTTCCCCTTACACAACTGCTCCCTTGAGGGTCCCCCTGGGCCTAGGAGCTCAACCTGATAAGGTCCCAACTCCATAGACTCAGTTCCCTCAGAGGGCAGAACTTTTTCCTGGGAAGAGAGGTTCTCTTTTTGTGGTTGTGTTGCAGCTGGTTTCCCAGTTGTCTTTCCTTTCCTCTTCGTAGGCTGGTCCCTTTTTTTCAGGCTCCAGCTCTACTTTTTCACCCTGAGCCTTGCACTGTGCCCTTGTCTTGACACACACCAGTTCAGGGATACCCAGCATGGCTGCATGGGTTTTCAGTTCTACCTCAGCCCATGCTGAGGACTCCAGGTCATTTCCAAGCAGTCTACTGGGATATTTGAGGAGACCACCACCTCTTTCAGGCCATTGACCCCTCCTCACTCTAAAGTTACCATAGCCATGGGATGTACTTTAGTTTGATTGTCAGCATTGGTGACTGGATAAGTTTGTCCAGCCAGGTATTGACCAGGGGAAACCAGTTTCTCTGTCACCATGGTGACACTGGCACCTGTATCCCTCAGGCCTTCTACACTTGTCCCATTAATTAAGAGCTGCTGCCTGTATTTTTGTATGTTAGGAGGCCAGGCAGCCAGTGTGGCTAAATCCATCCCACCCTCAGAGACTAATGTAGCTTCAGTGTGACACCTGATTTGCTCTGGGCACACTGTTGATCCCACTTGGAGACTAGCCATTCCAGTGTTAGCTGGAGTGGAGTTGGAAGTGGTACTTTTCTTGGGACAGGCCTTGTGTAAGGAAATGCCTCCTTGGCATGGTTACCCCCTGACTTTTTGCCTTTGCTGATGCTATGTTTTGAATTGAAAGTGTGCTGAGGCCTGCTAACCAGGCCCCACCACCAGTGTTCTTTCCCTAACCTGTACTTTTGATTCCACAATTGGCACACCCTGGCATCCAGATAAGTCCCTTGTAAGTGGTACCCCTGGTACCAAGGGCCCTGATGCCAGGGAAGGTCTCTAAGGGCTGCAGCATGTCTTATGCCACCCTGGAGACCCCTCACTCAGCACAGACACACTGCTTGCCAGCTTGTGTGTGCTGGTGAGAACAAAATGAGTAAGTCGACATGGCACTCCCCTCAGGGTGCCATGCCAGCCTCTCACTGCCTATGCAGGTATAGATAAGTCACCCCTCTAGTAGGCCTTACAGCCCTAAGGCAGGGTGCACTATACCATAGGTGAGGGCACCAGTGCATGAGCACTGTGCCCCTACAGTGTCTAAGCAATACTTTAGACATTGTAAGTGCAGGGTAGCCATAAGAGTATATGGTCTGGGAGTCTGTTTAACACGAACTCCACAGCACCATAATGGCTACACTGAAAACTGGGAAGTTTGGTATCAAACTTCTCAGCACAATAAATGCACACTGATGCCAGTGTACATTTGATTGTGAAACACACCCCAGAGGGCACCTTAGAGGTGCCCCCTGAAACCTTAACCGACTATCTGTGTAGGCTGACTGGTTCCAGCAGCCTGCCGCATCCGAGACATGTTGCTGGCCCCATGGGGAGAGTGCCTTTGTCACTCTGAGGCCAGTAACAAAGCCTGCACTGGGTGGAGATGCTAACACCTCCCCCAGGCAGGAGCTGTCACACCTGGCGGTGAGCCTCAAAGGCTCACCCCTTTGTGCCAGCACAGCAGGACACTCCAGCTAGTGGAGTTGCCCGCCCCCTCCGGCCACGGCCCCCACTTTTGGCGGCAAGGCCGGGGAAAATAATGAGAATAACAAGGAGGAGTCACTGGCCAGTCAGGACAGCCCCTAAGGTGTCCTGAGCTGAAGTGACTCTAACTTTTAGAAATCCTCCATCTTGCAGATGGAGGATTCCCCAATAGGATTAGGGATGTGACCCCCTCCCCTTGGGAGGAGGCACAAAGAGGGTGTACTCACCCTCAGGGCTAGTAGCCATTGGCTACTAACCCTCCAGACCTAAACACGCCCTTAAATTTAGTATTTAAGGGCTCCCCTGAACCTAAGAATTGAGATTCCTGAAACTACAAGAAGAAGATGACTGCTGAGCTGAAAAACCCCTGCAGAGGAAGAACAGATGACACCAACTGCTTGGGCCCCAGACTTACCGGCCTGTCTCCTGCCTTCCACAAGAAACCTGCTCCAGCGACGCTTTCCAAGGGACCAGCGACCTCTGAATCCTCTGAGGACTGCCCTGCTTCAAGAAAGGCAAGAAACTCCCGAGGACAGCGGCACTGCTCCAAAAGAACTGCAACTTTGTTTCAAGGAGCAGATTTAAAGACCCCTGCAACTCCCCGCAAGAAGCGTGAGACTTGCAACACTGCACCCGGCGACCCCGACTCGACTGGTGGAGAACCAACACCTCAGGGAGGACCCTCCGGCGACTCCAAGACTGTGAGTAACAAAAGTTTTCCCCCCTGAGCCCCCACAGCGACGCCTGCAGAGGGAATCCCGAGGCTCACCCTGACCGCGACTGCCTGAACTCCATTTCCCGACGGCTGGAAAAGACCCTGCACCCGCAGCCCCCAGCACCTGAAGGAACGGAACTCCTGTGCAGGATTGACCCCCAGGAGGCCCTCTCCCTTGCCCAGGTGGTGGCTACCCCGAGGAGCCCCCCCCTTGCCTGCCTGCATCGCACCCTTGGTCCCCCATAGGAAACTATTGGAAACCCGACGCGTGTTCCCACACTGCACCCGGCCGCCCCCGCGCTGCTGAGTGTGTACTTTCTGTGTGGACTTGTGTCCCCCCCGGTGCCCTACAAAACCCCCCTGGTCTGCCCTCCGAAGACGCGGGTACTTACCTGCTGGCAGACTTGAACCGGGGCACCCCCTTCTCTCCATTGAAGCCTATGTGTTTTGGGCACCTCTTTGACCTCTGCACCTGACCGGCCCTGAGCTGCTGGTGTGGTGACTTTGGGGTTGCTCTGAACCCCCAACGGTGGGCTACCTTGGACCCAAATCTGAAACCTGTAAGTGACTTACTTACCTGTGAAACCTAACAATACTTTACCTCCCCCAGGAACTGTGAAAATTGCACTGTGTCCACTTTCAAAACAGCTATTTGTGTTTTATGTAAAAAGTATAAATGCTACTGTAATTATTCAATGTTCCTAAAGTACGTACCTACAATACCTTTCAAATTAGATATTACATGTAGAATTTGAACCTGTGGTTCTTAAAATAAACTAAGAAGAGATATTTTTCTATAACAAAACCTGTTGTCTGAATTTGTCTCTGAGTGTGTGTTCCTCATTTATTGCCTGTGTGTATGTACAACAAATGCTTAACACTACTCCTTGGATAAGCCTACTGCTCGACCACACTACCACAAAATAGAGCATTAGTATTATCTCTTTTTGGCCGCTATCTTACCTCTAAGGGGAACCTTTGGACTCTGTGCATGCTATTCCTTACTTTGAAATAGCACATACAGAGCCAACTTCCTACACCTTGTCTCCAGTTTGGTGTCCAGGCTGATTACAGCTACGACACCAGGCCTTTTTGGGATCAAAGTTTTTACCCTTGTACCCAAATTGTTTTGTGAAGAGGCTCTGGGCCCACCCTCCTGTGCAGGTTTTTGGGGGTCTGAAAAAGACTCTTTACTATTTTTGTTTTTGGATGTCTCAACACTATTCCCCTGGGGTGGCTTTGTGACCCCTTTCTTTTGGTCACCCCCTGTGGAAGTCTTGGTCACCCTAGTCTTGACCCAATGGTCCGCCTTCTTTCCCAATTCTTGGGGAGAAATTGGTCCTAGGTCTACCAGATGCTGATGCAGTTTATCATTTGAACAATTACTTAACAGGTGTTCTTTCACAAATAAATTGTACAGCCCATCATAATCATTAACACCACTGCCTTGAATCCAACCATCCAGTGTTTTCACTGAGTAGTCCACAAAATCAACCCAGGTCTGGCTCGAGGTTTTTAGAGCCCCCCTGAATCTAATTCTATACTCCTCAGTGGAGAATCCAAAGCCCTCAATCAGGGTTCCCTTCATGAGGTCATAAGATTCTGCATCTTTTCCAGAGAGTGTGAGGAGTCTATCCCTACACTTTCCAGTGAACATTTCCCAAAAGAGAGCACCCCAGTGAGATCTGTTCAAGTTTCTGGTTACACAAGCCCTCTCAAAAGCTGTGAACCATTTGGTGATGTCATCACCATCTTCATATTTAGTTACAATCCCTTTAGGGATTTTCAACATGTCAGGAGAATCTCTGACCCTATTTATGTTGCTGCCACCATTGATGGGACCTAGGCCCATCGCTTGTCTTTCCCTTTCTATGGCTAGGATCTGTCTTTCCAAAGCCAATCTTTTGGCCATCCTGGCTAACAGGTGGTCCTCTTCACTGAGGCTATCCTCAGTGATTTCAGAGGTGCTGGCCCCTCCTGTGAGGGAAGCAGCATCTCTGACTATCACAGTTGGAATCAGGGATTGAGGGTCCCTGCGTTCCCTAGTTAGGACTGGAAGGGGGGAATTCTCCTCCAGTTTACTATCATCATCCTCTGGGTTGTCATCCTCAGAGGGGTTGACTTTTTCAAACTCTGCCAAAAGCTCCTGGAGCTGTTGTTTGGAGGGTCTTGAGCCAATTGTGATTTTCTTTATTTTGCAGAGTGACCTTAGCTCCCTCATCTTAAGATGGAGGTAAGGTGTGAGGTCGAATTCCTCCACATTCACATCTGCACCAGGCATTATGTTTCTAAAAGTTGGAATACTTTTTAAGAATCTAAAACTAGTTCCATAATCTAATTCAAACTTTCACAAAACTTTTAAACTCTAAAAGAAATGCTAACAGGGACTAACGCAAGGCCCTAGCAGGACTTTTAAGAATTTAGAAAAATAGTTCAAATTGCAAAAATCTATTTCCAATGACAATTTTGGGAATTTGTCGTGTGATCAGGTATTGGCTGAGTAGTCCAGCAAATGCAAAGTCTTGTACCCCACCGCTGATCCACCAATGTAGGAAGTTGGCTCTGTATTCACTATTTCAAAGTAAGGAATAGTATGCACAGAGTCCAAGGGTTCCCGTTAGAGGTAAGATAGTGGCAAAAAGAGATAATACTAATGCTCTATTTTGTGGTAGTGTGGTCGAGCAGTAGGCTTATCAAAGGAGTAGTGTTAAGCATTTGTTGTACATACACACAGGCAATCAATGAGGAACACACACTCAGAGACAATTCCAGGCCAATAGGTTTTTGTATAGAAAAATATGTTTTCTTAGTTTATTTTAAGAACCACAGGTTCAAATTTTACATGTAATACTTTGGATGAAAGGTATTGCAGGTAAGTACTTTAGGAACTTTGAATAATCACAATAGCATATATACTTTTCAAATAAAACACATATAGCTATTTTAAAACTAGACAGTGCAATTTTCACAGTTCCTAGGGGAGGTAAGTAATTGTTAGTTCTTGCAGGTAAGTAAACCACCTAAGGGGTTCAAGTTTGGGTCCAAGGTAGCCCACCGTTGGGGGTTCAGAGCAACCCCAAAGTTACCACACCAGCAGCTCAGGGCCGGTCAGGTGCAGAGTTCAAAGTGGTGCCCAAAACGCATATGCTTCAATGGAGAAGGGGGTGCCCCGGTTCCAGTCTGCGGGCAGGTAACTACCCACGTCTTCGGAGGGCAGACCAGGAGGGTTTTGTAGGGCACCGGGGGGGACACAAGTTAGCACAGAAAGTACACCCTCAGCAGCACGGGGCGGCCGGGTGCAGTGTGCAAACACACGTCGTGTTTTCAATTGGAATCAATGGGAGACCAAGGGGTCTCTTCAGCGATGCAGGCAAGGGGGGGGGGGGGGGGCTCCTCGGGATAGCCACCACCTGGGCAAGGGAGAGGGCCTCCTGGGGGTCACTCCTGCACTGGATTTCCAATCTTTCAGGTCCTGGGGGCTGCGGGTGCAGAGTCTTTTCCAGGCGTCGGGATCTGGGAGTCAGGCAGTCGCGGTCAGGGGGAGCCCCTGGACTCCCTCTGCAGGCGTCGCTGTGGGGGGTTGGGGGGGTAACTCTGGCTACTCACGATCTCGTAGTCGCCGGGGAGTCCTCCCTGAAGTGTTGTTTCTCCACAAGTCGAGCCGGGGGCGTCGGGTGCAGAGTTGCAAGTCTCACGCTTCTGGCAGGAAACGCAGTTTTCTTTAAGTTGCTCCTTTGGAAACAAAGTTGCAGTCTTTGGTGAACAGGGCCGCTGTTCTCGGGAGTTTCTTGGTCCTTCTAGAGCAGGGCAGTCCTCTGAGGATTCAGAGGTCGCTGGTCCTGGAGAAAGCGTCGCTGGAGCAGTGTCTTTTTGAAGTGGGGAGACAGGCCGGTAGAGCTGGGGCGAAAGCAGTTGGTGTCTCCGTCTTCTCTGCAGGGTTTTTCAGGTTAGTAGTCCTCTTCTTCTTAGGTTGCAGGAATCTGAGTTCCTAGGTTCAGGGGAGCCCCTAAATACAGAATTTAGGGGTGTGTTTAGGTCAGGGAGGACAGTAGCCAATGGCTACTGTCCTTGAGGGTGGCTACACCCTCTTTGTGCCTCCTCCCAAGGGGAGGGGGTCACATTCCTATCCCTATTGGGGGGATCCTCCATCTGCAAGATGGAGGATTCCTAAAATTCAGAGTCACTTCAGTTCAGGTTGCCTTAGGGGCTGTCCTGACTGGCCAGTGACTCCTCATTGTTTTTCTCATTATCTCCTCCGGCCTTGCCGCCAAAAGTGGGGCCGTGGCCGGAGGGGGCGGGCAACTCCACTAGCTGGGATGCCCTGTGGTGCTGTAACAAAGGGGGTGAGCCTTTGAGGCTCACCGCCAGGTGTTACAGCTCCTGCAAGGGGGAGGTAATAAGCATCTCCACCCAGTGCAGGCTTTGTTACTAGCCACAGAGTGACAAAGGCACTCTCCCCATGTGGCCAGCAACATGTCTCGAGTGTGGCAGGCTGCTAAAACCAGTCAGCCTACACGGGTAGTTGGTTAAGGTTTCAGGGGGCACCTCTAAGGTGCCCTCTGGGGTGTATTTTACAATAAAATGTACACTGGCATCAGTGTGCATTTATTGTGCTGAGAAGTTTGATACCAAACTTCCCAGTTTTCAGTGTAGCCATTATGGTGCTGTGGAGTTCGTGTTTGACAGACTCCCAGACCAAATACTCTTATGGCTACCCTGCACTTACAATGTCTCAGGTTTGGCTTAGACACTGTAGGGGCCCAGTGCTCATGCACTGGTGCCCTCACCTATGGTATAGTGCACCCTGCCTTAGGGCTGTAAAGCCTGCTAGAGGGGTGACTTATCTATTCTGCATAGGCAGTGTGAGGTTGGCATGGCACCCTGAGGGGAGTGCCATGTTGACTTACTCGTTTTGTTCTCACCAGCACACACAAGCTGGCAAGCAGTGTGTCTGTGCTGAGTGAGGGGTCCCCAGGGTGGCATAAGATATGCTGCAGCCCTTAGAGACCTTCCCTGGCATCAGGGTCCTTGGTACCAGGGGTACCAGTTACAAGGGACTTACCTGGATGCCAGGGTGTGCCAATTGTGTAAACAAAAGTACAGGTTAGGGAAAGAACACTGGTGCTGGGGCCTGGTTAGCAGGCCTCAGCACACTTTCAAATCAAAACATAGCATCAGCAAAGGCAAAAAGTCAGGGGGTAACCATGCCAAGGAGGCATTTCCTTACAGGGTAGTTTACTTATTAGGGGGCAAGGTTTTAGGGCTCGGGCGAGTGCGGGATGTTGTGGTAGTTTAGTTTTGAGGGGTGGGGTAGTTTATTTTTTTTAGGGCTCAGGGCGGGTAGGGGGACTGGGTAGTTTATTTTAGGGGTGGGTGGGATGGGGGTCAGGGTAGTTTATTTTTAGGAGTGGGGATAGTTTTTTTTTTTTTTTTTGGCTCAGGGTGGTGTGGGTGTTGGGGTAGTTTTACTTTTATGGGGTGAAGGGGTTGGGATAGTTGTTTTTAGGTTTAGGGCGGGTGGGGGTCGGGGTACTATTAGGTAGTTTTTGGCCTCAAGGCGGGTGGGGGAGTGGTAAGATAGAACCATGCATGCCGTTTTCACACATGCCTTTACTAGGAATGCTTTTACAACAAAATTTCATTGTAAAGGCATGCGTGGAAACAACGCAGTCGTTGTTCCGACCGTGTTGTTAAGGCATGCGTGGTTCTATCATACAACCTGTTAGTTTTATCTAAAGAGGATAGTGGTCTGAAGTGAGTGCTATGTGCTGAATGCTATAAATGTTATGTAATGAATGAGGTGAGTGTTAACACAGTAAAGTTGTTGTGTCATCAACAAGGTGAGTGATATGTAATGAATGAAGTTAGTGGCTTAATCAGTGTACCCAGATCTTGCACCACCATGCTGATATCTCACACCGCTCAGTTGTTCTCCTGCCATGGACTAATTGCCTGTGTTGAGGGCAATTTCTGCCTTTGGCTCTGATGAGAGAACTGCTTGTTGGTCACTGGGATTAGTCCCTGGTAGTGGTTGAATTAAAGACCTGTGGGGTGCGTCAACACAGGGCATCATGGGTGCCTTTAGATCGTAATAATTGGTAGTGTGTTTAAATTCAAAATCTTAGGTATTTAATTCCATGTTTGGTCTCTTGTACTTTTTAGTGCCATCTCTGGTCATAAACTGAAACAAGAGGCTAATGGAAGAACAACTAATTTTAAAACGAGCATTAGAAAAGGATGTAGGTCTGGCCTAAGCGGCTGGTACAATGTTAATAGGTGCCAGATAGGAAAAGGCCCTACCTCCAGCTCTGGATTTGTGTATCCTTGAGACTACTAACACATTTTGGTAGGCAGACTAAGTTTTTGTGCGGTTGGTAGCTTTTTACCTTATTCTGAACGTATTTCGGTGATGTCAAGTTCACAGCCCTAAAGGTGAATAAAAGTGCTTTGAATTTAATTATTTTCCTTATAGGAAGCCTGTCGAGAGTTTTCCGTCCCTTTCAAATTTAATTGTATTTTAGGATATTCTGGACCAGACGAGCCGCAGCATTCTGGACTCATTGTAGTAAATTCACAAGCCCTTGGGGCTCCCCAAGGAGTGGAACATTTGCATAATCCAGCCTGGATGTTATTAGGGCATGAGTAATGCATTTGCAAGTGTTTCCTGGTAGAAATGTAAATGTTTTTGTTAGAAATGGGGTTTCTGTTTGGCTACGGTATGCACCTAAGCCAGGCAGAACCCACCCTCTACTCGGGGCAAGTATGTTACACACCAAAAATAACCAGTGCTCACCCCCTGGTAGCTAGGCACAGAGCAGTCTGTCTTATCCCCAGAGGTCATGTGTAAAGCATTTGAGCAACGCTGCAGATACACATGCTGTGCATACGTCTGGCATCTAGTGTTGGGCTCGGAATGTTACAAGTTGTTTTTCTTTGTAGAAGTGTTTTCGAGTCACGAGATCAAGTGACTCCTCCTCTTCGGCTCCATTGCGCATGGGTATCGACTCCATGTTAGATTGTTTTCTTCCCGCCATCGGGTTCGGACATGTTTCCTTTCGCTCCGATAGTTCGATTCGGAAAACGTTGCAAACGCTTCAGTTCTTGTCGGTATTGTTTCGATAGCGTTACACCTTCGATCCACATCTCGGTACCGTCAGAACAAACATCTCTACTCCCCCTTTGGGGCGCGCGTGCCCAACTCGGGCCTGGTTGGGCCGACCGCTTGGAATCCTCATGGATCAGACTCCATTCCAATTCTGTCCTTGGTGCCACGCTAAATTCCCCTATACAGACCAACACCTCGTCTGTAATCTCTGCCTTTCCCCCCGACCATCAAGAAGAAAATTGCAAGGCCTGCAAATACTTTTGGTCGAAAAAGACACTCCGGGACAGAAGAGCACGGAGGCTCGAGATTGCGTCAAAAAGCTCTGAACATCTCGACATCGAAGAGGAAGAGATCATGCAGACCGCAGTCTCCGTTCGAGGATCTGACTCCGACCAGGATTCTGAGGAAGACAAGACCGGTCACGGCAGCGCAGCACTTGAGTACGCCTGCCCCTGTACCATCTAAGCCCAAACATAAGGCCTTGGGGACGCCACTGCCGGAAGACCATGGCTCGACCTAAAAAAGATGCTCAGCTCGGCACCGAAGAAGCTGAAGCTCCATCTCTGAACCGAGCAAACACCGCTCTTCCAAGTCCAAATTTCGAAAATCAGCTTCGGAGCTAAAAAGACCTAGTTATACTGAGGAGCATGGACTTTCAAAAAGACTTAGAGAAAGCCATAAATCTTCTGAGGAGGACTCACAGGGTGCCATCTACAGGCAACCAATCATGGAAGTAATGGCTGAAAGGCAAGCCAGGATTCATATCCATAAAGAAACTGTCAGACTTTTAACTGTACCTCCTCCAAAACCAAAGAGGAAATTAGCCTTTCAGGAGGAATTGGACACTCCCCAGCTGCCAGCTAAAGTGCCAAAAACAAAAGCGAGACCTCCACATCCTCAATTTTCTCCTTCTGTCTCCTCCTCACTCTCCACATCTACATCTCTCTCCTCCTACTAGTCCTACACCTATGCAGTCACCATCACACTCATTTGATTCGCAGCAGGACAGTGTGGATCCATGGGATCGTTATGATCCAGACCCCATTCCGGACAATAACCCAGATTGCTATCCCTCTAAGCCTTCACCACCAGAGGATAGTACAGGCTACACTCTTGATAGCTGGGGCGGCAACATATAATGTCACCATGCACACTGATCCATTAGAGGATGATCTCTTATTTAATACACTCTCCTCCACGCATGCAGCATATCAGTCGCTCCCTATGCTCCCCGGCATGCTAAAACATGCTGATCAAATATTTAGCGAGCCTGTAAAGGCAAGAATAATTACTCCTAGAGTAGAGAAGAAATATAAGCCACCTCCTTCCGATCCTGTCTATATTACCCAGCAACTACCTCCAGACTCAGTAGTGGTAAGCGCTGCCAGGAAGAGGGCAAACTCGCAGTCGTCAGGTGATGCACCCCCACCAGACAAAGAGAGTAGGAAGTTTGATGCTGCAGGGAAGAGGGTGGCATCTCAGGCAGCCAACCAATGGAGAATAGCCAACTCACAGGCGTTGTTGGCTAGATATCACAGGGCCCATTGGGTCAAGATGAAAGATATAATCCAGCATCACCCCAAAGAACAGCAAAAGAGGGTACAGCAGATAGTGGAGGAAGGCCAAGCCATCACTAACAATTAGATCAGGTCTGCCCTAGACTCAGCAGATACAGCGGCCAGAAGCATCAATACTGCTGTAACCATAAGGAGGCATGGATTGCTTAGGTCCTCAGAATTCAAACCTGAAATCCAACTGGCAGGGTTGAATATGCCATTCAACAAGAAACAGCTTTTCGGCCCAGAGGTCGACACTGCCATAGAAAAAACGCAGAAGGATTCACACCCTCAAAAGCCACGGGTGCACTATACACCACAAAATACAGGGGATCCTTTTGCAAACCCCAGTTTAGAGGTGGATTTAGAGCCCAAACTGTGGAGGCATCCACATCACAGCCAAAGCCGGCCTACCAACCCCAATACCAACAAGGTAGTTTCCAAAGCACTTATAGAGGCCAGTACCCCAGAGGCAGGGGAAAATATCAAACACCAAAACAAGCCTCACAACAAAGTAAACAGTGACTTGTGCTATTCCTTTCCAATCCACACCTCCCCTGGGGGAGGAAGACTGCAGAAGTTCCACAACAGTTGGCTAAACGTTACCACAGACAACTGGGTTTTTTCAATTATCTGCAATGGCTATTGCCTAGAATTGATACCATCTCCACCAACCATTCCTACAAACCCACACAGGCTATCCACAGACCATATTGCTCTGTTAAAGGAAGAAGTCAAATCTCTATTACTCACACAAGCAATAGAAGCCGTGCCACAAAATCAAGTAGGGATGGGAGTTTACTCACTGTATTTCCTCATTCCAAAAAAGGATGGCACCCTAAGGCCAATATTAGATCTCAGGACCCTCAATCTTTACATCCTGGCAGAACACTTTCATATGGTAACCCTACAGGATGTTATCCCACTACTTCAGCAACACGATTTCATGGCAGCATTAGACCTCAAAGATGCATATTTTCATATACCCATCCATCCTGCACACAGAAAATATCTCAGGTTTGTCATTCAAGGAAAGCACTATCCGTTCAAGGTGTTACCCTTTTGTAAAGAAATGGCTCCCTGTTGCAGTTACCCCCCACTTTTTGCCTGATACTGATGCTAACTTGACTGAGAAGTGTGCTGGGACCCTGCTAACCAGGCCCCAGCACCAGTGTTCTTTCACCTAAAATGTACCATTGTTTCCACAATTGGCACAACCCTGGCACCTAGGTAAGTCCCTTGTAACTGGTACCCCTGGTACCAAGGGCCCTGATGCCAGGAAAGGTCTCTAAGGGCTGCAGCATGTCTTATGCCACCCTAGGGACCCCTCACTCAGCACAGACACACTGCTTGCCAGCTTGTGTGTGCTGGTGGGGAGAAAATGACTAAGTCGACATGGCATTCCCCTCAGGGTGCCATGCCAACCTCACACTGCCTGTGGCATAGGTGAGTCACCCCTCTAGCAGGCCTTACAGCCCTAAGGCAGGGTGCACTATACCATAGGTGCGGGCATATGTGCATGAGCACTATGCCCCTACAGTGTCTAAGCAAAACCTTAGACATTGTAAGTGCAGGGTAGCCATAAGAGTATATGGGCTGGGAGTCTGTCAAAAACGAACTCCACAGCTCCATAATGGCTACACTGAATACTGGAAAGTTTAGTATCAAACTTCTCAGAATAATAAACCCACACTGATGCCAGTGTTGGATTTATTAAAAAATGCACACAGAGGGCATCTTAGAGATGCCCCCTGTATTTTACCCAATTGTTCAGTGCAGGACTGACTGGTCTCTGCCAGCCTGCCGCTGAGAGACGAGTTTCTGACCCCATCTGGTGAGGCCCTTTGTGCTCTCTGGGGACAGAAACAAAAGCCTGCTCTGGGTGGAGGTGCTTCACACCTCCCCCCTGCAGGAACTGTAACACCTAGCAGTGAGCTTCAAAGGCTCAAGCTTCGTGTTACAATGCCCCAGGGCACTCCAGCTAGTGGAGATGCTCGCCCCCTGGACACAGCCCCCACTTTTGGCGGCAAGTCCAGGAGAGATAATGAGAAAAACAAGGAGGAGTCACTGGCCAGTCAGGACAGCCCCTAAGGTGTCCTGAGCTGAGGTGACTCTGACTTTTAGAAATCCTCCATCTTACAGATGGAGGATTCCCCCAATAGGATTAGGGATGTGCCCCCCTCCCCTCAGGGAGGAGGCACAAAGAGGGTGTACCCACCCTCAGGGCTAGTAGCCATTGGCTACTAACCCCCCAGACCTGAACACGCCCTTAAATTTAGTATTTAAGGGCTCCCCTGAACCTAAGAATTTAGATTCCTGCAACTAACAAGAAGAAGGACTGCTGAGCTGAAAAACCCCTGCAGAGGAAGAACAGAAGACACCAACTGCCTTGGCCCCAGACTTACCGGCCTGTCTCCTGCCTTCCAAAGAAACCTGCTCCAGCGACGCTTTCCAAGGGACCAGCGACCTCTGAATCCTCTGAGGACTGCCCTGCTTCGAAAAAGACAAACTCCAGAGGACAGCGGCACTGCTCAAAAAGAACTGCAACTTTGTTACAAGGAGCAGATTTAAAGACCCCTGCAACTCCCCGCAAGAAGCGTGAGACTTGCAACACTGCACCCGGCGACCCCGACTCGACTGGTGGAGAACAACCAACTCAGGGAGGACCCTCCGGCGACTCTACGACTGTGAGTAACCAAAGTTGTCCCCCCTGAGCCCCCACAGCGACGCCTGCAGAGGGAATCCCCAGGCTCCCCCTGACCGCGACTGTCTGAACTCCATTTCCCGACGGCTGGAAAAGACCCTGCACCCGCAGCCCCCAGCCCCTAAAGAAACGGAACTTCTGTGCAGGAGTGACCCCCAGGAGGCCCTCTCCCTTGCCCAGGTGGTGGCTACCCAGAGGAGCCCCCCCCTTGCCTGCCTGCATCGCTGAAGAGACCCCTTGGTCTCCCATTGAAAACTGAAGGAAACCCGACGCGTGTTTGCACACTGCACCCGGCCGCCCCCGCGCTGCTGAGGGTGTACTTTCTGTGCTAATTTGTGTCCCCCCCCCGGTGCCCTACAAAACCCCCCTGGTCTGCACTCCGAAGACGCGGGTACTTACCTGCTGGCAGACTGGAACCGGGGCAACCCCTTCTCTCCATTGAAGCCTATGCGTTTTGGGCACCTCTTTGACCTTTGCACCTAACCGGCCCTGAGCTGCTGGTGTGATAACTTTGGGGTTGCTCTGAACCCCCAACGGTGGGCTACCTTGGACCAAAAACTGAAACCTGTAAGTGACTTACTTACCTGTTAAAACTAACAATAACTTACCTCCCCCAGGAACTGTGAAAATTGCAGTGTCCACTTTTAAAACAGCTTATTGTGTTTCATGTAAAAAGTATACATGCTAAAGTAATGATTCAACGTTCCTAGAGTACTTACCTGCAATACCTTTCAAATGAGATATTACATGTAAAAATTGAACCTGTGGTTCTTAAAATAAACTAAGAAAATATATTTTTCTATAACAAAACCTATTGGCTGGATTTGTCTCTGAGTGTGTGTTCCTCATTTATTGCCTGTGTGTATGTACAACAAATGCTTAACACTACTCCTTTGATAAGCCTACTGCTCGACCACACTACCACAAAATAGAGCATTAGTATTATCTCTTTTTGCCACTATCTTACCTCTAAGGGGAACCCTTGGACTCTGTGCATGCTATTCCTTACTTTGAAATAGCACATACAGAGCCAACTTCCTACACCTTTGGAATAACAACAGCTCCAACGGTACTCACAAAGTGCCTAGCGGTATTTGCAGCCTACCTAAGAAGACAACACATACGTCTTTCCATAGCTAGACGATTGGCTGATAAAATCAAACAGTCATACGCAGTGTCAAAGCCAAGTGCATTATGTAATACAGACCCTGTACACGGGCCCTTGCAACAGTGCCTCGCACAACAATGGTCACAAGCACAGGGTCAACTTCAAGATCTAGTGTTGAAAGACCGCCAAACATACATGTCCCTTGAGTGGTGGAATTCCACAAATCTAAACAAAGGGCAGCCATTTCAAGACCCTGTGCCTCAGACCATAATTACAACAGGTGCATCAATGATTGGTTGGGGAGCTCACCTCAACAATCACAACATCCAAGGTCAATGGGGTGCCCAACACAAACTGCTACATATAAATCACTTAGAGCTGTTAGCTATCTTCCTAGCACTCAAAGCTTTTCAGCCTCTCCTCATTCACAAAAATGTCCTGAACAAACCAGACAACATGACCACCATGTATTACCTAAACAAACAGGGAGGGACACATTCGTCCCAACTCTCCCTCCTAACTCAAAAGATTTGGAAATGGGCAATACACAACCAAATTCACCTGGTAGCAGAATACATTCCTGGGTTACACAACCAATTAGCAGTTGTTCTCAGCAGAAATCATCAACAGACACATGAGTGGGAGATTCATCCCCAAGTACTTCAAAAATACTTTCAACAATGGGGAACACCAGACATAGATCTGTTCGCCACCAGAAAAAACCTGAAATGCCAAAACTTTGCATCCAGATACCCACACGCCCTATCCAAGGGCAATGCTTTATGGATCAATTGGTCAGGGATATTTGCTTCCGCTTTTCCCCCTCTCCCACTCATTCCATTTCTAGTCAACAAATTGCGTCAAAATACGCTCGATCTGATAGCGCTAATGTGGGCACGTCAACCGTGGTACACAACACTATTAGACCTGTCAGTAGTACCAAACTCCCAAACAGACCAGACCTGTTAACACAAAACAAAGGGCTGATCAGGCACCCGAATCCCAACACACTCAATCTGGCGATTTGGCTCCTGAGGTCATAGAATTTGGGTATTTACAACTACCAACAGAATGTTTGGAAGTAAATAAGCAAACAAGAAAACCCACTTCTAGACAGTACTATGAGAACAAATGGAAAAGATTTGCATATTACTGTCAATCTAAACAAATTGCCCCTCTTTAAGCATCAGTACAAGATATTGTATGCTATTTACTTCATTTACAAAAATAAAATTTAGCATTCTCTTCCATAAAAATACATCTCACTGCAATTTCTGCATATTTGCAAAATGTACAGCACAGCTCTCTATTAAGAGTACCTGTTATCAAAGCCTTAATGGATGGCTTAAAACGCATCATTCTACCCAGAACATCTCCAGTTCCTTCGTGGAACCTAAACATAGTGCTTACACGACTTATGGGCCCACCATTTGAACCTCTGCACTTGTGTCAAATACAATTCTAACATGGAAAGTTGCCTTCCTAGTCGCAATTACATCCTTGCAAAGAGTTAGCGAATTTCAAGCTTTCACTATTGAGGAACCGTTCATACAAGTACACAAGCATAAAGTCATACTACGAACTAACCCTAAATTTCTTCCTAAAGTGATCACACCTTTTCATATCAATCAAACAGTGGAACTACCAGTCTTTTTCCCGCAGCCAGATTCTGTGGCAGAAAGAGCTCTACATACATTAGACATTTAAAGAGGTTTAATGTACTACATAGACAGAACAAAACCTTTCAGGAAAACTAAACAGTTATTCGTAGCTTTTCAAAAACCTCATACTGGTAATCCCATTTCAAAACCAGGTTTAGCACGATGGATAGTAAAATGCATCCAAACATGTTACCTTAAAGCTAAAAGACAACTTTTAGTTGCTCCTAAGGCACATTCTACAAGGAAAAAAGGTGCAGCAATGGCCTTTTTAGGAAACATACCAATTGCTGAAATATGCAAGGCAGCTACTTGGTCAACACCACATACATTTACTAAACACTATTGTGTAGATGTTTTAGCAACACAGCAAGCCACAGTAGGTCAAGCTGTACTAAGAACATTATTTCAAACAACTCAAACTCCTACAGGCTGACCACTTTTATGGGAGGACTAACTGCTTTGTAGTCTTTGCACAGCATGTGTATCTACAGCTACACATGCCATTGAATGGAAAATGTCACTTACCCAGTGTACATCTGTTCGTGGCATGTTCCGCTGCAGATTCACATGCACCCTCCCACCTCCCCGGGAGCCTGTAGTCGTTTAAGTTAAACAATACTTGTACATATGTAGATATTTATATATATTTAACATTCCATTAGCAAGGACATCTCTTTTCTTTATACTCTATCTCTTCTACCTTACCCTCTGCTGGAAAACAATCTAACAAGGAGTCGATGTCCATGCGCAGTGGAGCCGAAGAGGAAAAACAAATTGTAACACTCCGAGCCCAACACTAGATGGCAGACGTATGCACAGCATGGGAATCTGCAGCGGAACATGCCACGAACAGATGTACACTGGGTAAGTGGCATTATTATATATATATATATATATATATATATATATATATATATATATATATATATATATATATATATATATATATATATATATATATAATGTCTTAACTTATAAATCCATACTTCGTAGACCAAGCATGTCCCAAATCCGTAGTTACTTTGCCAAATAAGTAATTATCTAGCATTAGTGTGTGCAGAGGGAAAACATGATGAAACCTTATTATTGTGCATACTATGTAGTCCTGTGAAGCAGTACTCACTATCCTGGGTAGTATAAAACGACATACCATGACCTTATTAAATCACATACAGATGTTATGTTAGCAGGAAAACAATTATTATCAAGACATCACTGTGGTACATAATTCCCCAAACATCACTGTTCGCCCATCAGGAACTAGAAATCCTCAGACATAATGACCCCTGCACTCCTATTAGCAGTGTCACGATCAGCTTCTGAGACTAATTAGTGTGTACGTTTCTTGCATGCTCTTTTCCTTTTCACAAGAGGGTAAGACGAGGCCGGTGCTGCTCCAGGGTCTGTAGGTCAGGGCAACTGCCTTCGGACACTTGGCACCCCTGCTATCAGTCAGAATTAGCCTCTGAAGTGCGGACAGTGGTGGGGTAGGCCAGACGGTTCAAGAATTCAGCAGTAATCATTGGCCACTGGAGTTCTTGCGCGCCTACTGTCAAGGTTACAGTAATCCCCTGCCATGCCCTCCTGAATGCGGCGAGGGCTTTGGGAAGTGATTGGAGAAGACCTCCTTTGGTCCACCCGCAAGTGAGAACTGTGCGGAGGGCATACGTCCGTGAACACACTGTACTGGTGTCAGACGAGGCCGGGGAAAGCTATCTCTGGCTTCTCTTGGTGCCTTCCTTGTAACTCCAGGCTCCACTGCACAGGGAGCCCGAAGTAATCTGATACAGCATTGCAGCCATCGCTCTTGCCCTAGGCATTGGCATCCATGTAGAAAATTCCTCTGGTCTCTAGGAGTGGAGAGCAGGTCTCGGAAGCAGGGCCTGGTTTGTGAGTGTAGTACAAGCTCTGTGTTAGAGACCCCAGACGAAAACAACTCCATACGCAGGATTTGCAGAGAAAAGCACTCCCCACCCACTGTTAAGGGGGCTGCGGGGCTGGACTTGGAGGTCTCCACATCAGTGCCAGCACACCAGTCGTAGTCCCTCATTCAGCCCAGCAATAAACAGGCAGCAGGCCAATACAGCTTTAGTGGTCACCAATAATGGCAGTTTTCCTGGTACTCCAACAGTGCCTGGGGACCCCTTATCCTAGGAGGAGCTGGCAGCAGGGCAACAAGGAGAAGAGCAATCCAGATGAGTCATTTGTGCCACCCAGCAGACACCAGGCAGCAGGGCAACAACAGAAGAGCAGTCCAGTTGAGTACTTTTGCAGCTTAGCAGTCATTCTGGCAGAGGTCAGGTCCCCATTCCAAAAGTGCTCTAAAAATCATGGAGTCAGAGCTCCTGTACTTATACTCCAAAAATGCCTTTGTTCAGGGGGTAACTTCAAAGGGACCCTTTCAGGTGAAGTTCAATACCCTTCCAACCCAGCCCTGTCTCCAGACATCAGTAGGGGGTAATCAGCCCATTGTGGAAGGGCAGGACACAGCCTATTCATATGTAAGGTGTGAATGACCCTCCCTCTCCCAAGCTTAGGAAGACTATCAGTATGCAGATGCCTCTTCTGTCACACCCAGCCCTTCCTGTGTTATGGCTGTCTGGAAAGTATGCACCAAGTGGAGCTGTTACTCTTACCCAGACATGGATTGGAGTCAGGCTGCAAAGCACTAGAGTTACATGCGCAGAGAAATATCCACTTTCTAAAAGTGGCATTACTAATATAGTAATGTAGAATCTAACTACATCAGTAAGCAGGATTTCTCACTACCATTCCAAACACACTAAACATGCCCATGCTATTTGTAGGAAACTGGGTGTTGCAGTACCTTTCCACATTTTGCCTGGTATTTGATGGACCTTGACTGTAGTGTACTGGGTCCCTGCCAACCAGGTCCCCAGTGCCAGTATTCTTTCCCCAAAACTATACATTTGTTCCCGCAACTGGCAAATGTTTTAGCACCCTCTGTAAGTTCCATGAAAATGGTCCATCTGGCACCTAAGGCCTGAGGTGCTAAAGAGGGTCCCTAAGGGCTGCAGCACAAATTGTGCCACCATAAGGGATCCCTCATCAAGCACATGATAGGCTGCCACTGCAGGCTGTGTGTCGTGGTGCAGACAAAAGTGTGCCATGTCCCCAACACTGTATGCAGTATATGTATGTCACCCCACAGCAGGCCTTGCAACCCTAAGGCAGGGTGCATTATATTAAATGTGAGGGCATATCTTCAAGAACAGATATGGCCCTGCTATGTCTTTGTCTATTCTCAGACATAGTAAGTGGCCAGGGAAGTCATTTTAAATGCATGCACTGGACACTGGTCAGTATGAGTTCACCAGCTACATGATGGCTTCACTGAAGATGGGGATGTTTGGTACCAAACAACTCATATTGGTGAACCCACATTGATGCCAGTGTTACCAATACATGCACCCAGAGGGTACCTCAGAGGTGCCCGCTGAAACCATACCAGCCTCTGGTGTGCTTGCTTCAGCATGCCCCCTCCAGACTAGTACCACCCCTAAGGTGGGCTACTGTGGGATGGACACACAATTTCGGAGGCAGCCATCTTTGTGATGGCATATTTAGGAATTCTGGGACAAGGTTATGCCCACTTTCCATAGGAAGTGGTCATGTAGCGGGTGTTGTGTCCCAAGAGTTAGTAACCCATTGGCTACTACCCTAGACACTCTTTTAACGCCCCTAAATTCAGTATTTAGGGGAGCCTCTGGCACCAGAGAAGCAGGTCCTGATGACCAAAGAAGGCCAAGGACACTGAAGAGCTGCGAAAGCAGGAGAGATGAGAAGAAGCAGCTGACCTGGTACCAACCCATCCAGCCTTCTGCATCTCTCTTCAAAATCTGAATCAAATTTGGCTCGTCCTGCAGCTGTGAATCCAGAAACCTGGGAGGACTGCTTGTCTTCCAAAAAGACTCAAGACCTCCCATGAACAGTCGACCTGTTCTCCAGCAGCCTTCAAAGAAGGGTCTCTGAAGTCTCCGAAACCACCAAGATTCAATGCCTGAAATCACTACTACACCCGCCCTGAGTTGAAGTGGACCACCGGTGCCTTCAGGGATCCCCAGGTCCCCAGAGTCTTGAGTCAATCATGGATTCACTCCTCCTGGACTTCTTGAAGTCACCTGCAGCCTCTGCACGCAGGCCCCCCTCTCCTGTGGCTTCTGTGGTGATAGAAACCTGATGCCTAAAACAACCGTTGCACTTGTCATCTTTGGCTCGGTTGAAGTGGGCCCCTGGTGTCAACAAAGTCCCTCAGCTCTCCAGAGCTCGAGTCACTGTGGTTTCACTCCTCCGGGACTCCCCAACAACGCCAGCAGCCTCAGACCACAGGACCCCTCAGCCGTGAGTGCTCACGGACACAGGAACCCAGCACCAAAGGACACCTCTGCACCCGTCGCCCCTGACTCGATGAGAAGAGAACCAAAGGTGCATCTACATCCCCTAGCACCTCATGTTTGTAACCTACCTGTTGGTTGTCCCCGACTGGCCTCCTAGCCAGAGCCTGCAACCTTTTTACACAGAGACCGATCCTTGTTGAAATACATTGGGCACCCGATGCTGTAGTACACCACTGCACCCAGCCGCCCCAGTGCTGCCTGGAGTGACCTGTTGGTGTGGCCCTGACTCTTGTCCTATACTCACCTTAAGTCTCGGAGACTGGTCCTATAACTTGTCAAACTGTGCCTGATTACAGAACCTGTTTTGTGCTCCCATAGGATAAGATAGCAGAACTCAGAAATTGCAGTGTCCACTTTTTAAAGTGAAAAGAATTCCTATTTAAAAATGTACTTACCTGAACAAGTTTCTCTGATGCCCAAACCTAAATTAGTGTGGATATCCTTCAGTCGTATGCCTCGTTTATTAACTATTGTGTGTATTTGTAGATGTCTTGCACTCCTCTCTGTTAAGCATAAGGCAGCTCGATCACACTGCCCCTAAATAGAGCACTTTGGGTTTGCATAGCAAACCCTGTCCACTAACTGGAGATCCTCTGTACCCTTTACACAGTATTAGCATACCACATAAAGGGCCAGCTTCCTACATCTTCCCTAAACCCCACCCATTAGGGTTAAATATTTGCCATTTTCCAGCTTCTTCCCCTGGCCCCCTCACACATTTACAACCAAATTTTCTACCTATATGTGCAAAGCTCTGCACTGAGCAGATAGGTGTGGTAGAGGCATCCACACTTAGGTTTGCAAATTCAATTTTCTAATACCTTAGTAGTAGTTATGTGATACTACAAAATGTACTAAAAAATGCAGCTTATGAATTTGGCCCTTAGATTTCATGTAATTAAAAGTACAAAGTTACAGCTGGTTAGGGAAACAATTGACTAACAGGACTGGCCTCTAAGTTCTGAGGTTAACAAAACAGTTAATGCTCAATGGACTCTGGTAAAATTGAGACACCTTTAACTTCCAGTGGTTTTGTGGATGCTATTTTTTGTATGATGAAAGATCTTAGGGCACTTGGCAATAATTCATCTAACATAATCTTGCTTTTCTTTCTGTTGACAGGTGTCCAGAGTGATCCAGATTTATTCATCACGTTCCAATTAAGCTCCCGAACGTGAACTAGATTACTTTGCCCTTAGCACACCATGATACAATCTAGGAAGGTCTGGGTGCTTCAGCCCTCTGGGCTGGCCCCATCAACCTCTTGAATGTCCTACATACACTGGCCCAACCTTGGAATCAATGCATGTCAATACCCCCTTATGTTTTAGGTCTTGTAGGTTCGTGCTGCAAAGTTTTATTTAAATTTGTCATCTGATTATCACAATTCTTCTCAATATGCTTGTGATACTCAACAATTGGTGTTTGTGCTTTTTTGCACAGAGACCTACTGCTTATGGTTTTCTAACATAACCCTCTCGTCCTGGGTCCCATTGTTCCCTCTCTCAATCTTCACATGATTGTGCTGACTTTTATCTGGGCTTTCTTAGAGTTCACAAAGAGCATTTTTTCTAGTAGCAGTTAAAGGTTGCCTAAGGTCAACATTTTTACATATTTGTTAAGAGTGTATCATTTGTCTTGCCTCGGTATTCAAGACAAATGCTAGATCAGCCGTAAAGTTGTTCATACTTTTCCACATGGAAAGCCTTACATAATATTTGCTGTTTTCAGCTTTCTGTTTAGAGTCTTCCTTTTGTAGTCTTAAGAACTTTACTGACCTCATTAGCAGAGAAATCCTTGAATTTTAAAGACTGAATTGAATCACAGGAATGGCTTACACTTTTCTAATGGACTTCCAGTTCTCACTCCTATTCTTTTGCTAGCTCTGTACCCCTTTATTCAAGTATCCACCACCTCCTCAAGTTCCTGTTTAGGATATGCTGTATGGGACCTGTGCTGTTGGCATTGAGAATGGCATGGCATGCAGCTGGTGGTGCAGATTTTCCCATTGTGGTGTCTGAGGTCTTGCCCAGGAGGGAGAAGAATGGAGGAATCAAGACTTTAAATCTATGGTGAATGGAAGTATAGATTGTAACACAATGAGCCTAGAGTCTGGTAAAAACTGTAAGAATTATAGAGGTTATTTCTTTGTTTCCAAGTGATTGGAGCCAAATCTGTGGCAATTAAATATATTGTTCCAGTCTCCAACTGGCTTGTCCTACTTCTGAATAGCTATGACATTTCAGCCATTTGAGAAGAAGCAGCTAGTGTAAGCAGAGATGAGGACCAGCAACAGGTTTAGTGACAGGAGTACATCTGTTTAGCAAATGAAAGGTGGCAGGGCCACTGTACCATATTTTGTACCCACCTCGCCTTTCCAGCATCCACATGGCTCCCTCCCAAGAGCACCACAATTTACTGTTTCTGCCAAACTGGTCTGCAGATTAATAAAGAGGGACATTCCTAACTTGCGGCCTAAGAATCATTTTGGATCAACAGCAAGATGGCAGCCAGTGTTCTGGCTACCATTTAGATGGATGGGATGTGTAGGGAAATGCCTCCCTTGGCATGGTTACCCCCTAACTTTTTGCCTTTTGTTGATGCTAGTTAGGATTGAAAGTGTGCTGGGATCCTGCTAACCAAGCCCCAGCACCAGTGTTCTTTCCCTAAACTGTACCTTTGTTCCCACAGTTGGCACAGCCCTGGCACACAGATACGTCCATTATAACTGGTACCCCTGGTACCAAGGGCCCTGTGGCCAGGGAAGGTCTCTTAGGGCTTCAGTATGTATTATGCCACCCCGGGGAGCCCTCACTCCGCACATGCACACTGCCTGTAGGAAGTTGGCTCTGTATGTGCTACAGGGAGTGCAGAATTATTAGGCAAGTTGTATTTTTGAGGATTAATTTTATTATTGAACAACAACCATGTTCTCAATGAACCCAAAAAACTCATTAATATCAAAGCTGAATATTTTTGGAAGTAGTTTTTAGTTTGTTTTTAGTTTTAGCTATGTTAGGGGGATATCTGTGTGTGCAGGTGACTATTACTGTGCATAATTATTAGGCAACTTAACAAAAAAATATATATACCCATTTCAATTATTTATTATTACCAGTGAAACCAATATAACATCTCAACATTCACAAATATACATTTCTGACATTCAAAAACAAAACAAAAACAAATCAGTGACCAATATAGCCACCTTTCTTTGCAAGGACACTCAAAAGCCTGCCATCCATGGATTCTGTCAGTGTTTTGATCTGTTCACCATCAACATTGCGTGCAGCAGCAACCACAGCCTCCCAGACACTGTTCAGAGAGGTGTACTGTTTTCCCTCCTTGTAAATCTCACATTTGATGATGGACCACAGGTTCTCAATGGGGTTCAGATCAGGTGAACAAGGAGGCCATGTCATTAGATTTCCTTCTTTTATACCCTTTCTTGCCAGCCACGCTGTGATATACTTGGACGCGTGTGATGGAGCATTGTCCTGCATGAGAATCATGTTTTTCTTGAAGGATGCAGACTTCTTCCTGTACCACTGCTTGAAGAAGGTGTCTTCCAGGAACTGGCAGTAGGACTGGGAGTTGAGCTTGACTCCATCCTCAACCCGAAAAGGCCCCACAAGCTCATCTTTGATGATACCAGCCCAAACCAGTACTCCACCTCCACCTTGCTGGCGTCTGAGTCGGACTGGAGCTCTCTGCCCTTTACCAATCCAGCCACGGGCCCATCCATCTGGCCCATCAAGACTCACTCTCATTTCATCAGTCCATAAAACCTTAGAAAAATCAGTCTTGAGATATTTCTTGGCCCAGTCTTGACGTTTCAGCTTGTGTGTCTTGTTCAGTGGTGGTCGTCTTTCAGCCTTTCTTACCTTGGCCATGTCTCTGAGTATTGCACACCTTGTGCTTTTGGGCACTCCAGTGATGTTGCAGCTCTGAAATATGGCCAAACTGGTGGCAAGTGGCATCGTGGCAGCTGCACGCTTGACTTTTCTCAGTTCATGGGCAGTTATTTTGCGCCTTGGTTTTTCCACACGCTTCTTGCGACCCTGTTGACTATTTTGAATGAAACGCTTGATTGTTAGATGATCACGCTTCAGAAGCTTTGCAATTTTAAGAGTGCTGCATCCCTCTGCAAGATATCTCACTATTTTTGACTTTTCTGAGCCTGTCAAGTCCTTCTTTTGACCCATTTTGCCAAAGGAAAGGAAGTTGCCTAATAATTATGCACACCTGATATATGGTGTTGATGTCATTAGACCACAACCCTTCTCATTACAGAGATGCACATCACCTAATATGCTTAATTGGTAGTAGGCTTTCGAGCCTATACAGCTTGGAGTAAGACAACATGCATAAAGAGGATGATGTGGTCAAAATACTCATTTGCCTAATAATTCTGCACTCCCTGTATTTCAAAGTAAGGAATAGCATGCACAGAGTCCAAGGGTTCCCCTTAGAGGTAAAATAGTGGTAAAAAGAGATAATACTAATGCTCTATTTTGTGGTAGTGTGGTCGAGCAGTAGGCTTATCCAAGGAGTAGTGTTAAGCATTTGTTGTACATACACATAGACAATAAATGAGGTACACACACTCAGAGACAAATCCAGCCAATAGGTTTTGTTATAGAAAAATATCTTTTCTTAGTTTATTTTAAGAACCACAGGTTCAAATTTAACATGTAATATCTTGTTTGGAAGGTATTGCAGGTAAGTACATTAGGAACTTTGAATCATTTCAATTGCATGTATACTTTTCAAGTTATTCACAAATAGCTATTTCAAAAGTGGACACTTAGTGCAATTTTCACAGTTCCTGGGGGAGGTAAGTTTTTGTTAGTTTTACCAGGTAAGTAAGACACTTACAGGGTTCAGTTCTTGGTCCAAGGTAGCCCACCGTTGGGGGTTCAGAGCAACCCCAAAGTTACCACACCAGCAGCTCAGGGCCGGTCAGGTGCAGAGTTCAAAGTGGTGCCCAAAACGCATAGGCTTCAATGGAGAGAAGGGGGTGCCCCGGTTCCAGTCTGCCAGCAGGTAAGTACCCGCGTCTTCGGAGGGCAGACCAGGGGGGTTTTGTAGGGCACCGGGGGGGACACAAGCCCACACAGAAATTTCACCCTCAGCGGCGCGGGGGCAGCCGGGTGCAGTGTTAGAACAAGCATCGGGTTCGCAATGTAAGTCAATGAGAGATCAAGGGATCTCTTCAGCGCTGCAGGCAGGCAAGGGGGGGCTTCCTCGGGGAAACCTCCACTTGGGCAAGGGAGAGGGACTCCTGGGGGTCACTTCTGCAGTGAAAGTCCGGTCCTTCAGGTCCTGGGGGTTGCGGGTGCAGGGTCTTTTCCAGGCGTCGGGACTTAGGTTTCAGAGTCGCGGTCAGGGGAAGCCTCGGGATTCCCTCTGCAGGCGGCGCTGTGGGGGCTCAGGGGGGACAGGTTTTGGTACTCACAGTCGTAGAGTAGTCCGGGGGTCCTCCCTGAGGTGTTGGTTCTCCACCAGCCGAGTCGGGGTCGCCGGGTGCAGTGTTGCAAGCCTCACGCTTCTTGCGGGGAGATTGCAGGGTTCTTTAAAGCTGCTTCTTGAAACAAAGTTGCAGTCTTTTTGGAGCAGGTCCGCTGTCCTCTGGAGTTTCTTGTCGTCGTCGAAGCAGGGCAGTCCTCAGAGGATTCAGAGGTCGCTGGTCCCTTTGGAAGGCGTCGCTGGAGCAGAGTTCTTTGGAAGGCAGGAGACAGGCCGGTGAGTTTCTGGAGCCAAGGCAGTTGTTGTCTTCTGGTCTTCCTCTGCAGGGGTTTTCAGCTAGGCAGTCCTTCTTGTTGCAGGAATCTAATTTTCTAGGGTTCAGGGTAGCCCTTAAATACTAAATTTAAGGGCGTGTTTAGGTCTGGGGGGTTAGTAGCCAATGGCTACTAGCCCTGAGGGTGGGTACACCCTCTTTGTGCCTCCTCCCAAGGGGAGGGGGTCACAATCCTAACCCTATTGGGGGAATCCTCCATCTGCAAGATGGAGGATTTCTAAAAGTTAGAGTCACCTCAGCTCAGGACACCTTAGGGGCTGTCCTGACTGGCCAGTGACTCCTCCTTGTTGCTTTCTTTGTTCCCTCCAGCCTTGCCGCCAAAAGTGGGGGCCGTGGCCGGAGGGGGCGGGCAACTCCACTAAGCTGGAGTGCCCTGCTGGGCTGTGACAAAGGGGTGAGCCTTTGAGGCTCACCGCCAGGTGTTACAGCTCCTGCCTGGGGGAGGTGTTAGCATCTCCACCCAGTGCAGGCTTTGTTACTGGCCTCAGAGTGACAAAGGCACTCTCCCCATGGGGCCAGCAACATGTCTCTAGTGTGGCAGGCTGCTGGAACTAGTCAGCCTACACAGACAGTCAGTTAAGTTTCAGGGGGCACCTCTAAGGTGCCCTCTGGGGTGTATTTTGCAATAAAATGTACACTGGCATCAGTGTGCATTTATTGTGCTGAGAAGTTTGATACCAAACTTCCCAGTTTTCAGTGTAGCCATTATGGTGCTGTGGAGTTCGTGTTTGACAAACTCCCAGACCATATACTCTTATGGCTACCCTGCACTTACAATGTCTAAGGTTTTGTTTAGACACTGTAGGGGTACCATGCTCATGCATCGGTACCCTCACCTATGGTATAGTGCACCCTGCCTTAGGGCTGTAAGGCCTGCTAGAGGGGTGACTGACCTATACTTGCATAGGCAGTGAGAGGCTGGCATGGCACCCTGAGGGGAGTGCCATGTCGACTTACTCGTTTTGTTCTCACTAGCACACACAAGCTGGCAAGCAGTGTGTCTGTGCTGAGTGAGAGGTCTCCAGGGTGGCATAAGACATGCTGCAGCCCTTAGAGACCTTCCTTGGCATCAGGGCCCTTGGTACTAGAAGTACCAGTTACAAGGGACTTATCTGGATGCCAGGGTCTGCCAATTGTGGATACAAAAGTACAGGTTAGGGAAAGAACACTGGTGCTGGGGCCTGGTTAGCAGGCCTCAGCACACTTTCAATTGTAAACATAGCATCAGCAAAGGCAAAAAGTCAGGGGGCAACCATGCCAAGGAGGCATTTCCTTACACTGCCCCGCAGCTTGTGTGTGCTGGTGGGGAGAAAATGACTAAGACTGAATCTGGAAACCATTTTCAACAGCAGTGCTCCAACATGCAGTTGGATAGCATTGTGGGCTCTGCGCTAACTCTACACACCCATGGAAGTGTCCAGCATAACTGCATGTAACACTACTCCTGCGTACTGATGTCAATTCCTTTATTTTCATGCCTTCAAATGTGGATCTGGAGCTTTGGTCCCACCATTTGTTTGCCATTCACTTCCAAACATTTTCACCAGTGTGCTAGGGAATGATATGCCCACCCACAACAACTGTTTAAAGTCGTGCAAGAAGCAGATATCAGTTGTGGATCCTCACAAGATGCACCTTTGGTGCCTAGGATCTGGACATGATTACGTAGCTCGAAAAGTGCACCCGAAAGCGATCCTAGAGCAGGACGCAAGAAGAATTTGCGGCCATCCAATGGAACCCGTTCATGCATTAAGGCCCAGGTTCACTCTGTTTCAAGGCGATTTCCACAGCCACTCAACTTTATGCACAAAGTCCTCCAGTAAGTCCAAACGCAAGCATCCCAAAACGAAGCAGGACTTGACCACACTAGCACTGAAAAGAAAATGCATAAGGGACGCATTGCAGTGTCAGCTGTACTCCTTTGAGACACCACCAATGAAAACTGTTTGATGGCATGTGTGCCTATAGATACACTTGCTCTGTATTCTCCTGCCATCTGGTGTTGGGTCCAGAGTGTAGCAAGTTATTTTTCTTCAAATAAGCATTTTTGAGTCAGGGGATCGAGTGACTATCCCTTCTCGGTGATACTGTGCATGGGCATTGACTCCTTTGTTAGATTGTTTTCTCTCCACCATCAGGTTCGGACGTGCGTGTCTTCGCTCTGTCTTTTACGACTCGCTCCAGTTCAAAAAACTTTCCTTCTGTCTTCTCTTTATCAACTGTATTTTTTATCGATCGTGTATGTCCATCTATGTGTTAATCTCCACTCGTCGGTGTGGACACCGACCGTGCGTCATCGGTGCGACCATGCCCCTTTCAGGCCTACCTTACCACACAGCACTGAAGTTTATGCTGAGCTGATGGAATAGATGCTGTTTCAATTCTGTCCTCAATGCCACACAAAATTCCCCAAACTGATCAACATCAGCTTGTGCCTCTCCCCCAACCACCAGTAAGCTACCTTCAATGCCTGCCAATCCTTCCAGTCGGAGAAAAACCTTTGGGACTGGAGAACTCATCTGTTGGAGATGGCACACAAGACTCTGGACGACAACCTGGACATCTTTGGGAAGGAGCACTCCCAGGAGGAGACAGAACAAGAGGATGCCTTTTCAATCCAGGACTCTGACGTCCAGTCTGATATTGAAAGCCATGAGGTGACATCTGCACAGTCTGAGTACCGTGGCCCCTCCTGCCCACCCTAAGACTATCAAAAAGCCCCTTGCAGGGGTCACCGGTCTTCTACTGCCTGCAGGCCATGGCCAGATCCCAAAAACTGTTAAAGCTGCCCCTCCCTCCGTCACCGCTCCAAAAATAGCCAAGACCAAAACAAGGTTTTCAGCTTCGACCTCTGGCACCTTTTTCCGAGGCATCATTGCCATTTCAGTCTGAACTTCGCCTCCAAGCGGACCAGCCACCACCTCTGCTTTGATACCAAGCAAATTGCACCGACCAAAAATGTTGGCGCCGAAAAACACAGAACCCAAAACTTCGGAGCAGAAGGACTCCAGCAAGTCTTCAGCTACACCTTCCCCTTTGGAACCCATTTTGGAGATGATGGACACTGGACAGTGCTGCCTCCATATCCAGGAGGGTTCAGTGTGCATTATTGTCCCCCCCTGTACTTTTTAAGAGGAAGCTGTCCTTCCAAGAGGGTTTGGATACTTCACCTCCAAAGAAGACAGGGTTGCCTCCATACCTCACAAGCCTTCTCCACTGCTTCCTCCTCCAACTCCTGGTTCTCCTCCACCTCCTTCCCTCCTCATTCAGCTGTCTTACCTACAGCAGGAGATTTTACACGTAGGGAGTCCCTGTATACACTGGGGAAGATGTGGGTGGGACACAGCAGGACCCAAAGACATGGGACACATATGACCCTGATCCAACATTGACCAACGGCCCATATTTGTACTCCACATGATCCTCCCCACCAGGGAATAGCACATCCTATCAGCAGGTAGTGGCAAGGGCAGCCACCTTCCACAACGTAGAGTTGCACAAGGACCCCATCACATAGGACTTCCTTTTAGATACTCTTATATCCACCCATAGGGATATTCAGTTCCTCCCTATGCTTCTTGGCCTGCCTCGTCACCCCGATGACATTTATAAAGAACCCACATGGTCTAGGGTTATTACCCCTAGAGTAGATCAAAAATAGAAGTCTGCTCTCACAGATCTGGTCTACATAGGTCACAGGTCCGTCCAGACTCTATTGTAGCTATCACTGCATCAAAACTGCCAATAGCCATGCCACTGGGAACTCTCCTCCTCCTCCTGACAAGGAAATTAAGAAGATGTATGGTGCTGGCAAAAGAGTGGCTGTACGGGCAACTTATCATTGGCGCATTGCTAATTCACAGGCCTTACTAGCCAGGTATGACCGGGCTCTCTGGGTTCAAATGGAGGAGCTCCAGTTTCTCCCAGAAGAGCACTGCAAAAGAGGGCAGCAAATTGTTGCTGAGGGGCAAACTATTACAAACAACACACACTGTGCTCCAGATGCTGCAGATACACCCGCACGCAGCATAATACCAGTGTCTTGATTAGGAGGCACATGTGGCTTCGATGCTCTGGTTTTAAACCAGAGGTCCAGCAAGCGGAACTTAACATGCCCTTTGATAAGGAGCATCTTTTCGACCCTCAAGTGGTTTCTACCCTTGAGATTCAGAAGAAAGACAGACAAAGCAAAAGCCATGGGTGCTCTACAGTCCCCCACATAAAGGGGCACTTTTCATCGCCCCTCCTTCAGAGGTGGTTACAGAGCCGCAAACACTGAGGCGTCTACCTCCCAACCCAGACAACCTTTACCCTCGTATTCTAGGGGTATCTTCAGGGTGTCCTACAGAGGCAATAACAAGGGCAGAGGTAAGAGCACCACCTCCCTAGGCTCTACCTCCACTGAAAAGCTGTGACTACCTCCGTGTCCCCCCCCTCCCCCCACCCCCCACCCCAACCGCTCACTCCACATCTGTTGGGGACGACTTCAAAATATGTATCCAGAATGGGTCAACATCACCATGGACCAATGAGTCCTTTACATTACCCAACATGGTTGCTGCCTAGAGCTCATTCCCTCTCCCCCAGACATCCCCTCTCACTCACAGACTACTTCATGAGCACCTCACCCTTCTCAAGCAAGAGGTTCAATCCCTTCTTCTCAAAGGGGCCATAAAGCCTGTTCCCCTTTCAACATCAGGGGTCATGGGTATACTCCATATACTTCCTCATTTCCATACAAGACTGCTTTTTCAGGCCTATTCTGGACCTCAGATCATTAAACCACTACAAGCCCTCAGAACACTTTCAAATGGTTACTCTTAAAGATGTTATTCCGCTTCTACAACCAAGCAACTTTATGACAGCTTCAGATCTAAAGGACGCCTTATCCCCGTCCACCCTGCACACTGAAAATACTTTTTGGTTGCAGGCAGACATTACCAGTTCATAGTCCTGCCTTTCAACAGTCATGACTGCTCCCACAGACTTCACAAAACATACATGTGTTCCCTCACCTAGACAACCGGCTCATCAAAGACAACACATTACCACAGTGCCAGTATCCCACTCAGATGACAGTGGACCTGCTTCACACACTAAGATTCACAATCAACTTTGTCAAATCCCATCTGCAACCTCTTCATATACAGCCCTATCTAGGAGCTATTCTCAGTGCCAAGTTGGGGCTAGCATACCCCAACCTGTCCCACGCTCAGAGTTTTCAGTACCTTCTTCCCCAGTTTCAGGAGAAATCACACATACACAGTCAGGAGTTGTAAGGAAATGCCTCCTTGGCATGGTTGCCCCCTGACTTTTTGCCTTTGCTGATGCTATGTTTACAATTGAAAGTGTGCTGAGGCCTGCTAACCAGGCCCCAGCACCAGTGTTCTTTCCCTAAACCTGTACTTTTGTATCCACAATTGGCAGACCCTGGCATCCAGATAAGTCCCTTGTAACTGGTACTTCTAGTACCAAGGGCCCTGATGCCAAGGAAGGTCTCTAAGGGCTGCAGCATGTCTTATGCCACCCTGGAGACCTCTCACTCAGCACAGACACCCTGCTTGCCAGCTTGTGTGTGCTAGTGAGGACAAAACGAGTAAGTCGACATGGCACTCCCCTCAGGGTGCCATGCCAGCCTCTCACTGCCTATGCAGTATAGGTAAGACACCCCTCTAGCAGGCCTTACAGCCCTAAGGCAGGGTGCACTATACCATAGGTGAGGGTACCAGTGCATGAGCATGGTACCCCTACAGTGTCTAAACAAAACCTTAGACATTGTAAGTGCAGGGTAGCCATAAGAGTATATGGTCTGGGAGTTTGTCAAACACGAACTCCACAGCACCATAATGGCTACACTGAAAACTGGGAAGTTTGGTATCAAACTTCTCAGCACAATAAATGCACACTGATGCCAGTGTACATTTTATTGTAAAATACACCCCAGAGGGCACCTTAGAGGTGCCCCCTGAAACTTAACCGACTATCTGTGTAGGCTGACTAGTTTTAGCAGCCTGCCACAAACCGAGACATGTTGCTGGCCCCATGGGGAGAGTGCCTTTGTCACTCTGAGGCCAGTAACAAAGCCTGCACTGGGTGGAGATGCTAACACCTCCCCCAGGCAGGAATTGTCACACCTGGCGGTGAGCCTCAAAGGCTCACCTCCTTTGTGCCAACCCAGCAGGACACTCCAGCTAGTGGAGTTGCCCGCCCCCTCCGGCCAGGCCCCACTTTTGGCGGCAAGGCCGAAGAAAATAATGAGAAAAACAAGGAGGAGTCACTGGCCAGTCAGGACAGCCCCTAAGGTGTCCTGAGCTGAGGTGACTCTGACTTTTAGAAATCCTCTATCTTGCAGATGGAGGATTCCCCCAATAGGGTTAGGATTGTGACCCCCTCCCCTTGGGAGGAGGCACACAGAGGGTGTACCCACCCTCAGGGCTAGTAGCCATTGGCTACTAACCCCCCAGACCTAAACACGCCCTTAAATTTAGTATTTAAGGGCTACCCTGAACCCTAGAAAATTAGATTCCTGCAACTACAAGAAGAAGGACTGCCCAGCTGAAAACCCCTGCAGCGGAAGACCAGAAGACGACAACTGCCTTGGCTCCAGAAACTCACCGGCCTGTCTCCTGCCTTCCAAAGATCCTGCTCCAGCGACGCCTTCCAAAGGGACCAGCGACCTCGACATCCTCTGAGGACTGCCCCTGCTTCGAAAAGACAAGAAACTCCCGAGGACAGCGGACCTGCTCCAAGAAAAGCTGCAACTTTGTTTCCAGCAGCTTTAAAGAACCCTGCAAGCTCCCCGCAAGAAGCGTGAGACTTGCAACACTGCACCCGGCGACCCCGACTCGGCTGGTGGCGATCCAACACCTCAGGAGGGACCCCAGGACTACTCTGATACTGTGAGTACCAAAACCTGTCCCCCCTGAGCCCCCACAGCGCCGCCTGCAGAGGGAATCCCGAGGCTTCCCCTGACCGCGACTCTTTGAACCTAAAGTCCCGACGCCTGGGAGAGACCCTGCACCCGCAGCCCCCAGGACCTGAAGGACCGGACTTTCACTGGAGAAGTGACCCCCAGGAGTCCCTCTCCCTTGCCCAAGTGGAGGTTTCCCCGAGGAATCCCCCCCTTGCCTGCCTGCAGCGCTGAAGAGATCCCGAGATCTCTCATAGACTAACTTTGCGAACCCGACGCCTGTTCCTACACTGCACCCGGCCGCCCCCGCGCTGCTGAGGGTGAAATCTCTGTGTGGACTTGTGTCCCCCCCGGTGCCCTACAAAACCCCCCTGGTCTGCCCTCCGAAGACGCGGGTACTTACCTGCAAGCGGACCGGAACCGGGGCACCCCCTTCTCACCATTCTAGCCTATGTGTTTTGGGCACCACTTTGAACTCTGCACCTGACCGGCCCTGAGCTGCTGGTGTGGTGACTTTGGGGTTGCTCTGAACCCCCAACGGTGGGCTACCTTGGACCAAGAACTGAACCCTGTAAGTGTCTTACTTACCTGGTAAAACTAACAAAAACTTACCTCCCCCAGGAACTGTGAAAATTGCACTAAGTGTCCACTTTTAAAACAGCTATTTGTGAATAACTTGAAAAGTATACATGCAATTTTGATGATTTGAAGTTCCTAAAGTACTTACCTGCAATACCTTTCGAATGAGATATTACATGTAGAATTTGAACCTGTGGTTCTTAAAATAAACTAAGAAAAGATATTTTTCTATATAAAAACCTATTGGCTGGATTTGTCTCTGAGTGTGTGTACCTCATTTATTGTCTATGTGTATGTACAACAAATGCTTAACACTACTCCTTGGATAAGCCTACTGCTCGACCACACTACCACAAAATAGAGCATTAGTATTATCTATTTTTACCACTATTTTACCTCTAAGGGGAACCCTTGGACTCTGTGCATGCTATTCCTTACTTTGAAATAGCACATACAGAGCCAACTTCCTACATTGGTGGATCAGCGGTGGGGTACAAGACTTTGCATTTGCTGGACTACTCAGCCAATACCTGATCACACGACAAATTCCAAAATTGTCATTAGAAATTCATTTTTGCAATTTGAAAAGTTTTCTAAATTCTTAAAAGTCCTGCTAGGGCCTTGTGTGTTAAGTCCCTGTTTAGCATTTCTTTTAGAGTTTAAAAGTTTGTAAAAGTTTGAATTAGACTCTAGAACCAGTTGTAGATTCTTAAAAAGTATTCCAACTTTTAGAAGCAAAATGTCTAGCACAGATGTGACTGTGGTGGAACTCGACACCACACCTTACCTCCATCTTAAGATGAGGGAGCTAAGGTCACTCTGTAAAATAAAGAAAATAACAATGGGCCCCAAACCTACCAAAATACAGCTCCAGGAGCTTTTGGCAGAGTTTGAAAAGGCCAACCCCTCTGAGGGTGGCAACTCAGAGGAAGAGGATAGTGACTTGGAGGAAAATTCCCCCCTACCAGTCCTATCTAGGGAGAACAGGGTCCCTCAAACCCTGACTCCAAAAATAATAGTCAGAGATGCTGGTTCCCTCACAGGAGAGACCAACACCTCTGAAATCACTGAGGATAACCCCAGTGAAGAGGACATCCAGTTAGCCAGGATGGCCAAAAGATTGGCTTTGGAAAGACAGATCCTAGCCATAGAGAGGGAAAGACAAGAGATGGGCCTAGGACCCATCAATGGTGGCAGCAACATAAATAGGGTCAGAGATTCTCCTGACATGTTGAAAATCCCTAAAGGGATTGTAACTAAATATGAAGATGGTGATGACATCACCAAATGGTTCACAGCTTTTGAGAGGGCTTGTGTAACCAGAAAAGTGAACAGATCTCACTGGGGTGCTCTCCTTTGGGAAATGTTCACAGGAAAGTGTAGGGATAGACTCCTCACACTCTCTGGACAAGATGCAGAATCTTATGACCTCATGAAGGGTACCCTGATTGAGGGCTTTGGATTCTCCACTGAGGAGTATAGGATTAGGTTCAGGGGGGCTCAAAAATCCTCGAGCCAGACCTGGGTTGACTTTGTTGACTACTCAGTGAAAACACTAGATGGTTGGATTCAAGGCAGTGGTGTAAGTAATTATGATGGGCTGTACAATTTATTTGTGAAAGAACACCTATTGAGTAATTGTTTCAATGATAAACTGCATCAGCATCTGGTAGACCTAGGACCAATTTCTCCCCAAGAATTGGGAAAGAAGGCGGACCACTGGGTCAAGACAAGGGTGTCCAAGACTTCAACAGGGGGTGACCAAAAGAAAGGGGTCACAAAGACGCCCCAGGGGAAGGGTGGTGAGACAACCAAAACTAAAAATAGTAAAGAGTCTTCTACAGGCCCCCAAAAACCTGCACAGGAGGGTGGGCCCAGAGCCTCTTCACAAAACAATGGGTACAAGGGTAAAAACTTTGATCCCAAAAAGGCCTGGTGTCATAGCTGTAAACAGCATGGACACCAAACTGGAGACAAGGCCTGTCCCAAGAAAGGTTCCACTCCAAACTCCCATCCAGGTAACACTGGTATGGCTAGACTCCAAGTGGGATCAACAGTGTGCCCAGAGCAAATCAGGGTCCACACTGAAGCTACTCTAGTTTCTGAGGGTGGGGTGGATTTAGCCACACTAGCTGTCTGGCCGCCTAACATGCAAAAATACAGACAGCAACTCTTAATTAATGGGACTAGAATAGAGGGCCTGAGGGATACAGGTGCCAGTGTCACCATGGTGACAGAGAAACTGGTTTCCCCTGGCCAATACCTGACTGGAAAAACTTACACAGTCACCAACGCTGACAATCAGAGAAAAGTACATCCCATGGCAATGGTTACTTTAGAATGGGGAGGGGTCAATGGCCTGAAACAGGTGGTGGTCTCCTCAAATATCCCAGTGGACTGTCTGCTTGGAAATGACCTGGAGTCCTCAGCATGGGCTGAGGTAGAGCTAAAAACCCATGCAGCAATGCTGGGTATCCCTGAACTGGTGTGTGTGAAAACAAGAGCACAGTGCAAGGCACAGGGTGAACAAGTAGAGCTGGAGTCTGGAAGAATGGCCCAGCCTACCAAGAGAACAGGAAAGTCAGTTGGGAAACCAACTGCAACACAGCAAAAGAAAGGGAACCTCTCTTCTCAGGAAGAAGTTCTGCCCTCTGAGGGAACTGAGCCTTTGGAGCTTGAACCTTATCAGGTTGAGCTCTTAGGCCCAGGGGGACCCTCAAGGGAGGAGCTGTGTAAGGGACAAGAAACCTGTCCCTCTCTTGAAGGCCTTAGGCAGCAAGCTGCTGAAGAGTCCAAAGGCAAGAAAAATGGAACGCATAGGGTCTATTGGGAAGATGGACTCCTGTACACTGAGGCCAGAGACCCCAAACCTGGTACCACTAGGAGAGTGGTAGTGCCTCAGCTGTTCAGGAAGTTCATCCTAACATTGGCCCATGACATTCCCCTTGCTGGACATTTGGGACAAACCAAGACGTGGGAGAGGTTAGTCAACCACTTCTACTGGCCCAATATGTCCAACATGGTTAAGGAGTTTTGCCTCTCCTGCCCCACCTGTCAAGCCAGTGGTAAGACAGGTGGGCATCCAAAGGCCCCCCTCATTCCACTTCCAGTGGTGGGGGTTCCCTTTGAAAGAGTGGGTGTGGACATAGTTGGTCCACTGGAACCTCCCACAGCCTCAGGAAATATGTATATCCTGGTAGTAGTGGATCATGCTACCAGGTATCCTGAAGCTATTCCCCTTAGGTCGACTACTGCCCCTGCAGTAGCCAAGGCCCTCATTGGTATCTTTACCAGAGTGGGTTTCCCTAAGGAGGTGGTGTCTGACAGAGGTACCAACTTCATGTCAGCATACCTAAAGCACATGTGGAATGAGTGTGGAGTGACTTATAAATTCACTACACCATACCATCCACAAACTAATGGCTTAGTTGAGAGATTCAACAAGACATTAAAGGGCATGATCATGGGGCTCCCAGAAAAACTCAAAAGGAGATGGGATGTCCTCTTTCCATGTCTGCTTTTCGCTTACAGAGAGGTGCCACAGAAGGGAGTAGGATTCTCACCCTTTGAACTTCTGTTTGGTCATCCTGTAAGGGGACCACTTGCCCTTGTTAAAGAAGGCTGGGAGAGACCTCTCCATGAGCCTAAACAGGACATAGTGGACTATGTACTTGGCCTTCGCTCTAGAATGGCAGAGTACATGGAAAAGGCAACCAAAAACCTTGAGGCCAGCCAACAGCTCCAGAAGTTTTGGTATGACCAAAAGGCTGCACTGGTTGAGTTCCAACCAGGGCAGAAAGTCTGGGTTCTGGAGCCTGTGGCTCCCAGGGCACTCCAGGACAAATGGAGTGGCCCTTACCCAGTACTAGAAAGGAAGAGTCAGGTCACCTACCTGGTGGACCTGGGCACAAGCAGGAGCCCCAAGAGGGTGATCCATGTGAACCGCCTTAAGCTCTTCCATGACAGGGCTGATGTGAATCTGTTGATGGTAACAGATGAGGATCAGGAGGCAGAGAGTGAACCTCTCCCTGATCTTCTGTCATCAGACCCAAAAGATGGCACAGTAGATGGAGTGATCTACTCAGACACCCTCTCTGGCCAACAGCAAGCTGATTGTAGGAGAGTCCTACAACAGTTTCCTGAACTCTTCTCCTTAACCCCTGGTCAGACACACCTGTGTACCCATGATGTGGACACAGGAGACAGCATGCCTGTCAAGAACAAAATCTTTAGACAGTCTGACCATGTTAAGGAAAGCATCAAGGTGGAAGTCCACAAGATGCTGGAATTGGGAGTGATTGAGCGCTCTGACAGCCCCTGGGCTAGCCCAGTGGTCTTAGTCCCCAAACCTCACACCAAAGAGGGAAAGAAAGAGATGAGGTTTTGTGTGGACTACAGAGGGCTCAATTCTGTCACCAAGACAGATGCTCATCCAATTCCAAGAGCTGATGAGCTCATAGACAAATTAGGTGCTGCCAAATTCCTAAGTACCTTTGACTTGACAGCAGGGTACTGGCAAATAAAAATGGCACCTGGAGCAAAAGAGAAAACAGCATTCTCCACACCTGATGGGCATTATCAGTTTACTGTTATGCCCTTTGGTTTAAAGAATGCCCCTGCCACCTTCCAAAGGTTGGTGAATCAAGTCCTTGCTGGCTTGGAGTCCTTTAGCACAGCTTATCTTGATGATATTGCTGTCTTTAGCTCCACCTGGCAGGATCACCTGGTCCACCTGAGGAAGGTTTTGAAGGCTCTGCAATCTGCAGGCCTCTCTATCAAGGCATCCAAATGCCAGATAGGGCAGGGAACTGTGGTTTACTTGGGCCACCTTGTAGGTGGAGGCCAAGTTCAGCCACTCCAACCCAAGATCCAGACTATTCTGGACTGGGTAGCTCCAAAAACCCAGACTCAAGTCAGGGCATTCCTTGGCTTGACTGGGTATTACAGGAGGTTTGTGAAGGGATATGGATCCATTGTGACAGCCCTCACTGAACTCACCTCCAAGAAAATGCCCAAGAAAGTGAACTGGACTGTGGAATGCCAACAGGCCTTTGACACCCTGAAACAGGCAATGTGCTCAGCACCAGTTCTAAAAGCTCCAGATTATTCTAAGCAGTTCATTGTGCAGACTGATGCCTCTGAACATGGGATAGGGGCAGTTTTGTCCCAAACAAATGATGATGGCCTTGACCAGCCTGTTGCTTTCATTAGCAGGAGGTTACTCCCCAGGGAGCAGCGTTGGAGTGCCATTGAGAGGGAGGCCTTTGCTGTGGTTTGGTCCCTGAAGAAGCTGAGACCATACCTCTTTGGGACTCACTTCCTAGTTCAAACTGACCACAGACCTCTCAAATGGCTGATGCAAATGAAAGGTGAAAATCCTAAACTGTTGAGGTGGTCCATCTCCCTACAGGGAATGGACTTTATAGTGGAACACAGACCTGGGACTGCCCATGCCAATGCAGATGGCCTTTCCAGGTTCTTCCACTTAGAAAATGAAGACTCTCTTGGGAAAGGTTAGTCTCATCCTCTTTCGTTTGGGGGGGGGTTGTGTAAGGAAATGCCTCCTTGGCATGGTTGCCCCCTGACTTTTTGCCTTTGCTGATGCTATGTTTACAATTGAAAGTGTGCTGAGGCCTGCTAACCAGGCCCCAGCACCAGTGTTCTTTCCCTAAACCTGTACTTTTGTATCCACAATTGGCAGACCCTGGCATCCAGATAAGTCCCTTGTAACTGGTACTTCTAGTACCAAGGGCCCTGATGCCAAGGAAGGTCTCTAAGGGCTGCAGCATGTCTTATGCCACCCTGGAGACCTCTCACTCAGCACAGACACCCTGCTTGCCAGCTTGTGTGTGCTAGTGAGGACAAAACGAGTAAGTCGACATGGCACTCCCCTCAGGGTGCCATGCCAGCCTCTCACTGCCTATGCAGTATAGGTAAGACACCCCTCTAGCAGGCCTTACAGCCCTAAGGCAGGGTGCACTATACCATAGGTGAGGGTACCAGTGCATGAGCATGGTACCCCTACAGTGTCTAAACAAAACCTTAGACATTGTAAGTGCAGGGTAGCCATAAGAGTATATGGTCTGGGAGTTTGTCAAACACGAACTCCACAGCACCATAATGGCTACACTGAAAACTGGGAAGTTTGGTATCAAACTTCTCAGCACAATAAATGCACACTGATGCCAGTGTACATTTTATTGTAAAATACACCCCAGAGGGCACCTTAGAGGTGCCCCCTGAAACTTAACCGACTATCTGTGTAGGCTGACTAGTTTTAGCAGCCTGCCACAAACCGAGACATGTTGCTGGCCCCATGGGGAGAGTGCCTTTGTCACTCTGAGGCCAGTAACAAAGCCTGCACTGGGTGGAGATGCTAACACCTCCCCCAGGCAGGAATTGTCACACCTGGCGGTGAGCCTCAAAGGCTCACCTCCTTTGTGCCAACCCAGCAAGACACTCCAGCTAGTGGAGTTGCCCGCCCCCTCCGGCCAGGCCCCACTTTTGGCGGCAAGGCCGAAGAAAATAATGAGAAAAACAAGGAGTCACTGGCCAGTCAGGACAGCCCCTAAGGTGTCCTGAGCTGAGGTGACTCTGACTTTTAGAAATCCTCCATCTTGCAGATGGAGGATTCCCCCAATAGGGTTAGGATTGTGACCCCCTCCCCTTGGGAGGAGGCACACAGAGGGTGTACCCACCCTCAGGGCTAGTAGCCATTGGCTACTAACCCCCCAGACCTAAACACGCCCTTAAATTTAGTATTTAAGGGCTACCCTGAACCCTAGAAAATTAGATTCCTGCAACTACAAGAAGAAGGACTGCCCAGCTGAAAACCCCTGCAGCGGAAGACCAGAAGACGACAACTGCCTTGGCTCCAGAAACTCACCGGCCTGTCTCCTGCCTTCCAAAGATCCTGCTCCAGCGACGCCTTCCAAAGGGACCAGCGACCTCGACATCCTCTGAGGACTGCCCCTGCTTCGAAAAGACAAGAAACTCCCGAGGACAGCGGACCTGCTCCAAGAAAAGCTGCAACTTTGTTTCCAGCAGCTTTAAAGAACCCTGCAAGCTCCCCGCAAGAAGCGTGAGACTTGCAACACTGCACCCGGCGACCCCGACTCGGCTGGTGGCGATCCAACACCTCAGGAGGGACCCCAGGACTACTCTGATACTGTGAGTACCAAAACCTGTCCCCCCTGAGCCCCCACAGCGCCGCCTGCAGAGGGAATCCCGAGGCTTCCCCTGACCGCGACTCTTTGAACCTAAAGTCCCGACGCCTGGGAGAGACCCTGCACCCGCAGCCCCCAGGACCTGAAGGACCGGACTTTCACTGGAGAAGTGACCCCCAGGAGTCCCTCTCCCTTGCCCAAGTGGAGGTTTCCCCGAGGAATCCCCCCCTTGCCTGCCTGCAGCGCTGAAGAGATCCCGAGATCTCTCATAGACTAACTTTGCGAACCCGACGCCTGTTCCTACACTGCACCCGGCCGCCCCCGCGCTGCTGAGGGTGAAATCTCTGTGTGGACTTGTGTCCCCCCCGGTGCCCTACAAAACCCCCCTGGTCTGCCCTCCGAAGACGCGGGTACTTACCTGCAAGCAGACCGGAACCGGGGCACCCCCTTCTCACCATTCTAGCCTATGTGTTTTGGGCACCACTTTGAACTCTGCACCTGACCGGCCCTGAGATGCTGGTGTGGTGACTTTGGGGTTGCTCTGAACCCCCAACGGTGGGCTACCTTGGACCAAGAACTGAACCCTGTAAGTGTCTTACTTACCTGGTAAAACTAACAAAAACTTACCTCCCCCAGGAACTGTGAAAATTGCACTAAGTGTCCACTTTTAAAACAGCTATTTGTGAATAACTTCAAAAGTATACATGCAATTTTGATGATTTGAAGTTCCTAAAGTACTTACCTGCAATACCTTTCGAATGAGATATTACATGTAGAATTTGAACCTGTGGTTCTTAAAATAAACTAAGAAAAGATATTTTTCTATATAAAAACCTATTGGCTGGATTTGTCTCTGAGTGTGTGTACCTCATTTATTGTCTATGTGTATGTACAACAAATGCTTAACACTACTCCTTGGATAAGCCTACTGCTCGACCACACTACCACAAAATAGAGCATTAGTATTATCTATTTTTACCACTATTTTACCTCTAAGGGGAACCCTTGGACTCTGTGCATGCTATTCCTTACTTTGAAATAGCACATACAGAGCCAACTTCCTACAGGAGTATTATGCGCCTGTTAAGGATGATGGAGTATGCATTGCATTTTTCCCCATGGAAGAATGCACATGCCTCCCCTACTCCAGTGTCTGTCTCGTCAGTGGTCTGTTACAGGAACACCAGGAGGATCTAGTGTTGTCAGACCGCCGTACTCACCGCTCTCTGCAATGGTGAAACACCACCTAACTGGTAAAAAGGCTGCCTTTTCTGGACCCTGTGCCGTCAGGTCACTCTGACCACAGATGCGTCACTGATGGGTTTGGGTGCTCATCTTCAAGACCTCCCAGTTCAGAGCCTCTGGGATCTGAGTCATCCATCCTTTCATCTCAGTTACCTTGAGGTTCAGGCAGTGTTTCTAGCTCTCAAAGCATTTCTTAATCACCTGTCTCACAAGATTCATTTTAGTCCACATGGGTAACATGACAGCTAAGTATTATTTAAAGAAACGGGGGGCAGGGGACCCGGTCGTCCCAACTGTCATAACTCTTTCAGACAATATGGAAGTGGGCTCTCCACAACCATATTCACCTGGTGGCAGGGTAACAACCAGGGACGGACAACGACTTTGCAGACCTGCTCAGCAGGGTGCAGCAACAAGTCCACGAATGGGAACTCCACCCTCAACTCCTTCAGCCCTACTTTGCAAACTCCTCAGATAGACTTTTTGCCACAGCTGAAAACGTAAAATGCCCACGCTTCACCTTAAGGTATCCACACCCTCTATCCAAGGACAATGCTCTATGGATGATCTGGTGAGGGATATTTGCTTATGCTTTTCCCCCTCTACCTCTCATTCCATTTCTGGTGCGAAGGATGAGGTAGATATCCCTGAACATGATCCTTTTAGCTCCCACTTGGGTGTGTCAGCCATGGTTCACTAGACTTCTAGACCTCTCAGTAATTCCCCACGGGAAGCTTCCCAACAGGCTGGACCTTCTCACTCAAAATCAAGGGCAGATCAGACATCCAGACCCCAAGTCAGTCAAACTTGTGATATGGCTCCTGAAGTCATAGAGTTTGGTTACGCAGGATTGCTTGCTGAATGTATGAACCTACAGCTTGTTATGCTGCAAAATGGATATGTTTTGTATGCTACTGCCAACTCAAATGTATTAACCCCATGAAAGCTACTGTCCAAGGCATCTTTATTTGCTACATTTACAAAAAGGCACATTTAGCTTCCATTTGTTTACATCTTGCAGCTATAGCTGCATATCTACAGAACAGACAACATACTCCCTTGTTCAGAATCCAAGGCATCAAAACTTTCATGGAAGGCCTTGAAAGTGTTATTGTACCCAGAGTACCTCCTGCACCATCCTGGAACCTCAGTATTGTGCTTGCCAGGCTCATGGGCCATTTTGAGCCACTTAATTCATGCCCCCTTAAGTATCTTTCTTGGAAAGTGGCGTTCTTAGTCACTATCACATCACTCAGAAGTGTTAGTGAGCTCCAGGCCCTAACCTTGGAAGAACCTTTGTAAGGAAATGCCTCCTTGGCATGGTTACCCCCTGACTTTTTGCCTTTGCTGATGCTATGTTTTGAATTGAAAGTGTGCTGAGGCCTGCTAACCAGGCCCCAGCACCAGTGTTCTTTCCCTAACCTGTACTTTTGATTCCACAATTGGCACACCCTGGCATCCAGATAAGTCCCTTGTAACTGGTACCTCTGGTACCAAGGGCCCTGATGCCAGGGAAGGTCTCTAAGGGCTGCAGCATGTCTTATGCCACCCTAGAGACCCCTCACTCAGCACAGACACACTGCTTACCAGCTTGTGTGTGCTAGTGAGGACAAAATGAGTAAGTCGACATGGCACTCCCCTCAGGGTGCCATGCCAGCCTCTCACTGCCTATGCAGTATAGGTAAGACACCCCTCTAGCAGGCCTTACAGCCCTACGGCAGGGTGCACTATACCATAGGTGAGGGCACCAGTGCATGAGCACTGTGCCCCTACAGTGTCTAAGCAAAACCTTAGACATTGTAAGTGCAGGGTAGCCATAAGAGTATATGGTCTGGGAGTCTGTCAGACACGAACTCCACAGCACCATAATGGCTACACTGAAAACTGGGAAGTTTGGTATCAAACTTCTCAGCACAATAAATGCACACTGATGCCAGTGTACATTTTATTGTAAAATACACCACAGAGGGCACCTTAGAGGTGCCCCCTGAAACTTAACCGACTATCTGTGTAGGCTGACTGGTTCCAGCAGCCTGCCACACTAGAGACATGTTGCTGGCCCCATGGGGAGAGTGCCTTTGTCACTCTGAGGCCAGTAACAAAGCCTGCAGTGGGTGGAGATGCTAACACCTCCCCCAGGCAGGAGCTGTAACACCTGGCGGTGAGCCTCAAAGGCTCACCCCTTTGTCACAGCACCGCAGGACACTCCAGCTTAGTGGAGTTGCCCGCCCCCTCCGGCCACGGCCCCCACTTTTGGCGGCAAGGCTGGAGGGAACAAAGAAAGCAACAAGGAGGAGTCACTGGCCAGTCAGGACAGCCCCTAAGGTGTCCTGAGCTGAAGTGACTCTAACTTTTAGAAATCCTCCATCTTGCAGATGGAGGATTCCCCCAATAGGATTAGGGATGTGACCCCCTCCCCTTGGGAGGAGGCACAAAGAGGGTGTACTCACCCTCAGGGCTAGTAGCCATTGGCTACTAACCCCCCAGACCTAAACACGCCCTTAAATTTAAATTTTTAAGGGCTTCCCTGAACCTAGAAAAACAGATTCCTGCAACTACAAGAAGAAGGACTGCTAAGCTGAAAAACCCCTGCAGAGGAAGACCAGAAGACACCAACTGCCTTGGCCCCAGACTTACCGGCCTGTCTCCTGCCTTCCAAAGAAACCTGCTCCAGCGACGCTTTCCAAGGGACCAGCGACCTCTGAATCCTCTGAGGACTGCCCTGCTTCGAAAAAGACAAGAAACTCCCGAGGACAGCAGCACTGCTCCAAAAGAACTGCAACTTTGTTACAAGGAGCAGATTTAAAGACCCCTGCAACTCCCCGCAAGAAGCGTGAGACTTGCAACACTGCACCCGGCGACCCCGACTCGACTGGTGGAGAACAACCAACTCAGGGAGGACCCTCCGGCGACTCTACGACTGTGAGTAACCAAAGTTGTCCCCCCTGAGCCCCCACAGCGACGCCTGCAGAGGGAATCCCCAGGCTCCCCCTGACCGCGACTGTCTGAACTCCATTTCCCGACGGCTGGAAAAGACCCTGCACCCGCAGCCCCCAGCCCCTAAAGAAACGGAACTTCTGTGCAGGAGTGACCCCCAGGAGGCCCTCTCCCTTGCCCAGGTGGTGGCTACCCCGAGGAGCCCCCCCCCCTTGCCTGCCTGCGACGCTGAAGAGATCCCTTGATCTCTCATTGACTTCCATTGAAAACCCGACGCGTGTTTGCACACTGCACCCGGCCGCCCCCGCGCTGCTGAGGGTGTACTTTCTGTGCTGACTTGTGTCCCCCCCGGGGCCCTACAAAACCCCCCTGGTCTGCCCTCCGAAGACGCGGGTACTTACCTGCTGGCAGACTGGAACCGGGGCACCCCCTTCTCTCCATTGAAGCCTATGTGTTTTGGGCACCTCTTTGACCTTTGCACCTGACCGACCCTGAGCTGCTGGTGTGATAACTTTGGGGTTGCTCTGAACCCCCAACGGTGGGCTACCTTGGACCAAAAACTGAAAACTGTAAGTGACTTACTTACCTGTGAAAACTAACAATAACTTACCTCCCCCAGGAACTGTGAAAATTGCACTGTGTCCACTTTTAAAACAGCTTATTGTGTTTTATGTGAAAAGTATACATGCTAAAGTAATAATTCAAAGTTCCTAGAGTACTTACCTGCAATACCTTTCAAATGAGCTATTACATGTGAAATTTGAACCTGTGGTTCTTAAAATAAACTAAGAAAATATATTTTTCTATAACAAAACCTATTGGCTGGATTTGTCTCTGAGTGTGTGTACCTCATTTATTGTCTATGTGTACGTACAACAAATGCTTAACACTACTCCTTGGATAAGCCTACTGCTCGACCACACTACCACAAAATAGAGCATTAGTATTATCTCTTTTTGCCACTATCTTACCTCTAAGGGGAACCCTTGGACTCTGTGCATGCTATTCCTTACTTTGAAATAGCACATACAGAGCCAACTTCCTACAACCTTTCTTCCAGATTCATAGAGACAAGGTGGTGTTTCGCTCAAACCCTAAGATGTTTCCTAAAGTGGTTTCCCAATTCCATATTAACCAATCCATTGAGCTCCCAGGCTGACTCAGTTGTGGAAAAAGCTCTACACACTCTAGAATTTACACAAGCACTTGTGTTTTACATTGACAGAACTTTAGGAAAATCAAACAGCTCTTTGTAACTTTTTCACTGCCTCACAAAAGCAGTCCAGTATCCAAAAACAGCATAGCTAGATGGAAAGTAAAGTGTATACAAATGTGCTGTGCTAAAGCAAAAAGACATTTACCTGTTACTCTTAGCTCACATTCTACTAGGAAAAAGGGAGTCATTATGGCTTTCTTGGGAAACATAGCTATAGCTGACATTTGTAAGGCAGGTACGTGGTCTATACCACATACATTTACAAAGCATTACTGTGTGAATGTACTAGCATGTCAGCAAGCCAATGTAGATCAAGCTGTGGCTAGCCACTGCTTTTTTTGACAGACTGCTTTTACAGTCTGTGCAGAGCATGTGTATCTACAGCCACACATGCAATTGTTCGGAAAATTTTACTTACGCAGTAAGCATCAGTCCATTGCATGTAGTGCTGAAGATTCACAATTTCCCTCCCTCCTCCCCGGAGGCCGTTCCAGTTACTTAAAATTTGTATATACTTATACAGATGTAGTTACATTTGTATGGACATCTCCTTTGCTATACTTCCTCTACATTCCTTTACTCACCCACCTGCGGGAAAACAGTCTCACAAAGAAGTTGATGTTGAGTCACTCAAACCCCTGATTTGAAAATGCTTCTTAGAAGAAAAACAACTTGCTACACTCCGGATGCAACACTAGATGGCAGGAGTACTTAGAGCATGTGAATCTACAGCACTACATGCCATGAGCTGATGCTTACTGGGTAAGTAACAATTTCCTTTAACAGCTCATTCTAATCTACCTCACATTTTCTAGATGGTCATTGGTTCCACAGATGATGAAGGCTTTCAAGATGCGCATGCTGCAAAGTTTCAGCAACATATCAACCCTTGCTTCCTTTTAACAATGCCCTCATTAGTACTTTGATGGCCACTTTGAACAAACCTTTATTCTTGCTTTCCTGTGAATAGACAGGTGACCAGGTATCACAGACCGAAGCTCAGTGACCCTGATTTTCTCACCAAGCACTCCACCCCAGAGTTTTATGTACAAGCCTTGACCAGTAATGTGAACCTTACATTATTCCCCGCTACTGTTCTGTATAGGGAATCCAAGAAGATTGATGCTTTTAGTAAGCATGCATTTTCTTCCACCAGGTTAGCTTTTCAGTCTGTAAATTCTGTTTGTTTGCTCTGCTTCTACATACATGCCCTTTGGGACATGGCCAGCAAGATTGTGCTGGAGGTCCCAGAAGACCTTAGGGCTTTGTTGGCGAAGAGGATGCATGATGGCCAGCATGTTGCTAAATAAGTTATCTGTGCAAGCCTGAGTACTATGAATTGCCTGGGGCAGGCAGTGCCAGTGTTGTCCTTCATCGATACACCTGGATGCATTCTACAGAATTATCTGACAATGTACAGGCCTGATTTCATTGATATATCTTTTGATGGGTCCTATCTTTTTGGTGAAAAGACGGGCTTTGGAGTGCTGTAAGGACAGCAGGGCTACAGCACAACTCTTGGGAATGTTGAAACCTGCCAGGCCGTTTCTGAATCAATTCCAAAGGTTTGGAGGCTGGTTCAGAGGGAAAACCTATTGACAAGACAGCCTTCTCAACCAGTGAGGCAGCCAACACCCTAGTCCTTTCGGCTTGCGTCTGGGTGTGGATCGACAGGTGCATCAGTCCTCTAATTTCTTTTTTTCTCTTTGCCTGCTACAACAGCCACACAATCACTTTAGTTTGCCCTTAGTGGCAGAAGCTCAACAAGTGGCAGGCAGCATTTTTTCCTGAGGTCAACAATTCATCATGTCTGACAGAAGGGTCTTACTGAGTGTTCAAAATGCCCTGCCTTTTCTCACCACTGCACCCACTATCACCCCCCCCCCCCCCCCCCCCCCACCACCACCAACACCTCAACCTGGCCACAAGAACAAACTTACGATGACCACCTGTCCATTTTGTTACAGAAAGTATGTGTTGCTCTTTAAGAGTACTATTGAGAGAGTCCTGGCCTCGGTACGAGGAGTGGGTGGGTGCTCGCACTGTTTCCTTTTTCTGATGAAGGCTAGTGGCTTCAGGCCTTGTCTGACCCTTTGGCATCTGAATGCCTTCCTGTGGAATGACAAATTCAAAAAGCTCAGCCTGGCCCACATCCTGTTTGCTCTGGGCCTGAACAACTGAAATCTGTCCTTGGACCTGTAGGACATGCATTTACATCCACCCATCCCACACTCCCACGGACATAATCTGCAATCCAAGGTAGGCCAGGATTATTTCTATTTTACTGTGCTCCTTTTTGGCCTTACCAGCACCCTAGGTGTTTACGAAAGTGATGGTCGTGATCACTGCACAACTTCAGAGGTTGGTGATATCAGTTTTCCTATACTTTGTCTGTGGTGATCCCACCTTCACCAGCCAGTCGTCAGTTGTGGACCTCCTCCAGACGATGGCAAACCTCCAGACATTGTTGAGGGTTTTTAGTCCAAATCAAAGTCCCACCTAACTCCTTTGCAGACATACATTCTTTGGGGCAGTCCTGGACACAGAGTGCACAGCTTTCTCTCCACTACAACAATAACAGGACATTTGCGCTATGATCCGAAGGTTTCATGCTTGGTCCTGGATCACAGTGAGAGCAGCTCTGAGCCTTCTTGGCCTCTTGTCCTCTTGTCCTCGTGCATCCTTCTCGTCAGCTATGCCAAGTAGCATGTGCATACTTTGCAATGGAATTTGAAGTTCCAGTGGGCCAAGCATCAGGGTAGTCTGATCGATGCCATTCTGTTCTAGGACAAGATAGCTTAAGATTTGCAGTAGTGGCTGCTTGAATGCAATTGATCCAGCGGTAGCCCCCTCTTTTTCCCCTCCCACAGGTGAGAGGGGTGACAAACCCACCTCTGCTGGGCTAGTATTGTCATCCGGGGGAAGTGGAGGTCAGGAAACTCTAGTTTGGGCCAGTTCCACCTCAGTTTGCTTGAGTTGTGGCCCATTTATTGGACTCTGAAGGTCTTCCTACTGGCAGTGAAGGAGAGGCCAGTGTATATTCTCCCAGGCAACACAACAGCCATGTGGCACTGCATCAAGCAGTCCTCTGTCATGAGGCTCTGTGCCTCTGGGGATGGCTGAACCAGCAAAGGCATGATCCTGCTTGCAAACCACTTACCAGGGTCCCTGAATGTCAGAGCAGATAAACAGAGCAGGTGGTGTCTGGCGGATCACAAGTGGCGGTTATACCTCAAGGTTGGGCATCTTCTAAGAGTCTGAAGAACCATGGCTAGATATTTTTGCCACTGCTGAGTGTAGAAAAACTGGTCTTCTTTACAGATGCCCCACTTTTTGCCCCCTTTCAGAACTACTAGCTGCTGATTTTCGACTCTTGACTGTGCACAGAGGCCTGCTAATCAGACCCCAGTGCCAGTGCTCTTTCCCTAAAACAAATGTCTTATTGATTACAATTGGCAAAGGACTTTAGCACTCCTATAAGTACCTAGCAGATGGTACCTCTTTTACCTAGGGCATAGCTACTAAAGAGTGCCCCTAAGGGCTGCCGCATATCTTATGCCACCCTAAGGGAGCCACACAAATATTGCACTCAGACAGCCATCCCAGACTGCTTGTCAGGGTGCAGATCCTGAGTGAAAACACAACATGGCACATTCATTGTGTGCCTTGCAAAAGTCACTGCATGTATTATATGCAAGTCACCCCACACCAGGTCTTAAGAGCCCTAAGGCAGGGTGCATTATAAGTGAGGGCATGTCTTCATGAGCAAGTATGCCCCTGTAATGTCTTATTCTATTGCTAGATATTGCAAGAAAACAGGGAATCCATCTTAAGTTATGTACTGGACACTGGTCATCACGAGTGTTCAAGCTACATGATGGCTGTACGGAAAATAATGTTTTTTGGTATCAAATACTTTGTCTTAAAAACTCCATACTGATGCCAGTATTGGATTTATTATGGCATGCATCTAGAGGGCACCTTAGAGGTGCCCTCTAAAAACCAGCTAGTCCACTAGTGTGCTGGCCGACTGGTATCATTCATCCTGCCACCACATACTAGTTTCTGACCCCCTGGCGTTGAGAGTCCCTGCTCTCTGAGATCAGAAACAGTGCCTGCTTTGCAAGGAGTTATCACCTCCGCCAACAGGATGGCTTTTAAATCTGCATACCAGGGTCAGGGACTTAAAAGTCCCTGCTGCCTTTGATATACAACCCCAGCTTCCCTCAGACCTGTGAGAGGTGACGGCCCTGCCCTGAAACCCATCTGGCACCAGGACAAGAGGAAAACTTGCTATGCTGGAGACGTGTTGCACTTCCAGGCTGGGCACACCTCTAGGGTGACCAGCCTGAAGTGAACACAAAATTAGGAATTCCACCATCTTGCATGTGGTGGAATTAGGAATTCTGGCAAAGGCTGATGCCTACAGGAAGTTGTCATGTAGCGGGTGTAGTGACCCCAGGGGTAGGTAAGCCATTGGCTACTACCCTTCACAAATTGAGTATTTAGGGGACCCCCTGATACCAGGACTTAATATTTCGACGGACAAAGAGGAGTGGACAAAGTTGAGTGCTGACCCTAGAATAGAGGATCAACAACTAACTTGGCTTCAACCCTGCCAGCCTGCCTGCTGCCCCCAACAACCATGGAAGAAGCAGACTTGTTCGTCCTGTCGCTGTGCAGACTCCTAGAAACCGGAAACCCAGAGGGCTGCCAGTGCTTCACTAATCACCAGAGAATCTCCCTTGGAGTAGAGGAGCTACTCCTCTGCAGCCACAGGCACCAAAGAAGCAAGGTCTAGTTCACCGTACTGTCACTCACCAGGACTACCGACGCAGCAGTCACCCAGGAAGAGGTCACCATACTCCTCTTGGTCAGATCCGTCCTCCCTCCATGTGAGGACACCAGGACTGTCTGGAGCCGCACAGCACCAAGCCCTGTGGTACTGGACCCCTTGCAACAGCCAAGGCTTGTTGTGTCCAGTCCAGACACCAATGCCTAGGAAAACCAATCTTCACTTCTTGGGACTTCAGGGACAGTGAGACCCACATTGAGTGGCCCAGGTGTCCTGTTTGCCCCCTTCTGTGGAACCCAAGACCGAGTGAGTCCCTGACCGCTGCCGCCCAACACCTCAATGTGCCTCTGCACCCATGCCTCACAGCCAAAGTCCCAGGGAAGTGACCATGTTCACGAGGTCCTGAGACCCACAAGAGCCATGCCCGTGTCTGGCCAGACTGGACTTTCAGTTGCCGCCCACAGCCTCTTTCTGCAGGCCCCCTCCAACTGCAAGTGGCTCCAGCACAAGAACCCGATGTCAAAAGACACCACTGCGTCCGAGCCCCAAGCCTGAGAAGTAGACCAACTGTCTGTACGTGCCCGAGCACCTCAAGGGTTGAACCCCCCTGCGGGTTTTCCCAGATTGGACCCCCAGTCCCTGCTTGCAGCCTCTTTCTAACCAGACTGATCTTCTTTGAAGTGAACAGGACACCTGAAGCCGTAACACACCTCTGCACCCGGACACCCCGGAGCTCCCGAGTTGACCTGTTGGTTTGGCCTTGCCCCATATTTACCTTCAGCCCTGAAGAACAGCCCTGTAAGTCACTGACAAGTAACCGAATGCAGTACGTTTCCCCCATAAGATAACATTACCTCTCCAGAAATTGCACTGTCAACTTTTGAAATGTATAAAAATTCAAATCTGTGTTTACATGATTCTAATGATCTTGGTATCTAAACTCATATAAAATACATGTTATAAATTGGTATTTGATTTCTCTGAGTGTGTGTCTCGCTTACTGGCTTTGTGTGTGCTGCAATACATGCTTAAATCTATCCTTTGATAAGCCTAACTGCATGCCCACACTACCACAAAAGAGCTTTTAGGGCTATTTTAAACCCTGTCAGCCAATAAGGGTTGTCCTAGACTATCTGCATAGTGTCCCTATGCATTGGTACACTACATAGATAGCCAGCTTCCTACTTAGAGAACGTGTAATGTTGACAGTTTTGCATGTTAGAGTTTCTGCAAGATGGCTCATTAGGAGCTGCATTCTAGCTGGCCTGAAACATGGGACTATTGTACGACGCCCCTGCACTATGTCCCTTCTTCTTCTGCCCAGAGGTCTGAATAAAATGGCAAACTAACAAATCATCCTAGTAGCTTTGAATTGGGCCACAAGAGTATGGTGCCCGGGCCTTCTAGGCATGATAATTTCTCCTCCGTTCAGGCTGTTACTTTGTGTGGACTTCCTGTCAAAGCAAGAGTGCAGGGCTTTCCACCCAAAGCTATGGGATCAACAGCCAAATGCATAGACATTGAGTGGCAGCAGTTGACTGATTTACCATCTAAAATGGTGGATGCGATTCTGGCCGCCAGCTGCCCTTCCATGAAGTCCGTTTATGTAAAGGGGCTGGGACAAATATGTGAGCTGTTATGGCTTGTGCACAATTTACCCCTTAGAAACCAAGCTACTATACATTCTTTGTATCTTTTGTTGTTGGCCCAGCATGGCACTATTAATCATTGTTTGTTGACATTTTTGGCCTTTCGAAGTTTGCTGGACCAACCCTTGTTAAGTCACCCGGTGTGTTGAGATTTATTAAAGATTTGACACACTTGTTCTCCCAGACTGATTGTGGTGCCACAGTGGGGCCCTAACTTAGTCTTTCTCACATGTGTGTCTTTCTAGTTGATGCATAGCTGCTTGCTGCGTCTCCTGACCTTAGACCATCTTCCTTATTGCAATTATGTCAGCCCTTCCTGTGAGTGAACTGTTGGGACTTTCACTGCAACCATCCTACAACATCTTTTTCCTGGACAAGTTTGTGCTAAGGACTCTGACTGCCTTCTTACCAAAAGTCGTTACTCCCTTCCACATCGGGCAGTCCATCACTCTTCCAGCATTCTTTTCTCCCCTTTACGTCTCTAAAGATAAGGAGATGCTCCATTTATTCATACCCTGAAAGGGTTTTAAGCTTCTATATTACTTGTACCAAGGACCATCGAGTGGGCAAGCAATTCTTTGTGGGGTTCTCCTTAGTGAAGAAAGGGAAGGTGGTGCAGAAGAGGACCCTGTCAAGGTGGATAGTAATCTCCTTTAAGATCTGCTACTCACTGGCCAAGAAACAGCCTTCAGAAGGTCTGAGAGCCCAGTTCACCAAGGCTAAGGCTGCTATCGCTGCATTGGCATATGGAGTGCCTATCCAAGGCATCTGCCACGCTTTCACGAAGCGCTACTGCTGTGCTAGACTTTATCATCTGAGTCCACCCCACAGACCCTTCACCTAGGGAGGTACTGTTTTGGTATCTATTCTAAGATGTGGAATCTACAGTTAGAAGTAGCCATCAGAAGAACAAGTTATTTACCTTTCGTAATGCTGTTTCTGGATAGTACTCTAACTGCAGATATCTCACTGCCCTTCTACCTTCCTGTTCTGTTGTGACTTGGTCTTTAACATATAAAACAAATTATTAAAAAACATTCTCAAGTTAGCATTCAGCACACTGTCTACAACAGTTGTTTATGCTCCGTTTCTGAGAGTGCAGAAAGAGTAAAAGAGAAAATACAAACATCAGCATGCAGGGTTCCACTTCTATGTGCCTCTCCTGCAATTCGTCTGGGGATGTGTAGTGTCAGCACAGAACCATACAGTGCCACCTAGTGTCGCACTGTAGCCTTGCTTTGGAAAAAAAAAAGTTTTCAGTTTTGGGCGTGGGTAGTATTCAAATGTGAGGACTCTGTGGTTGGAGTATTCACCAGAAAGAGCATTATCGAAGGTAAGTAACTTGTTCTTTCAGTGTTCATGCCTTCTTAGTCTACTTCCATTTCACAGTGCTCTCCTAAGTCTCTAATATGTCCAGTACAACAGAATGTGATGCAGCCAGGATTGCTAGGTCGTGCTTTTTCAATGCCTCCATACGTACGTACCTCTAACCAGGACAGATTGTGTCCTCCCAGGTTTTTACATTCTTTCCCTGCATTCTGGATGGCAAGAGCTGGAGCTGATAACAGGTAATCATGCTGCGTGTATTGTCTTGACTGAAAACAGACCCTGACAACCAACGCAACATGTTGCTAATAAATGCCAGCACAACAGAGAAGGAAGCTGTGGTAGTGTGGCAAGGGTACAGCTGTGACAGGTACTTGACATATATTCCTGAATCAAACCAGACATATTCATGGTCTCTGTGGCAGAGCCGCAGGTACAGAATGATAGAATGATACAAGTTACCATGTCCTAGGGGCAAGTGCAAGGACACATTGAGGGGGAACTGCTATTTTGTGCAAACTACGTACAGCTTCTACCAGTGAGGGAGTGTGCTTCTGCAGTAAAGAATGTCAAACGCCCAGAAGCCACTTTATGGGCCTCCCTTGAAAACTGTGTTTCATGTGTTTTTGTGTAGAAGTGAATGGAGGTTTGTTTGACTTGTGGAAATATGGGATTGAAGAGTTAATTTGGTGTGTTAGTACTTGTGAAGTTTGAATATCTTTTCTTTTTCTCTGCCTACCTGTTCTCACGCCCTTCTCTTTTTGCAGGTTGATCGCTCAGTAACAGGGCTCATCGCTCAGCAGCAGTGCGTGGGTCCCCTACACACACCTCTGGCTGATGTGGCTGTGGTTGCTCTGTCTTACTTTGATAAAGTGGGAGCCGCAACTGCTATTGGAGAGCAGCCAATCAAAGGACTGCTAGACCCTGCAGCAGGGGCCCGCATGACTGTTGGAGAGGCATTAACAAATCTGGTTTTTGCCCGTGTCACCAATCTGAAGGTGAGAATAATTCAGCATTGTTATGCAAAGCAAGAGTTATCTTGCGATCTCAACTATGCCTTTTTTGTTTTATATCTGATGCACTCTGACTCTGTTCTGTTTGGGGTGGTATTGTTTCAGTTGGAACAAAATTGTCTTGATGGAGGTGATGTTGTCGCAGTATAGTTAACCTGTCTTCCAGGGGGAGAGTAAGTGGGAAATTGAGGGCGAGTCATCTTACTACAGTAGAATCACACATTCTGCCCTAGCATTTGCCTGAATTACATTACCCAACACCATGCCTTAGAAGTGTGCTCTTACTATATGGTGCACTCTGAAAAATCATGTGCACATAAGATGGACATATACATTGGAGGACGAATGAGGCACTTTGACAGAGGACCAGATGATAGTGCTTGATGCGTATACCTTATAATACTGTATGCCCACCTGTCATTGTGCTGATATTATTTTGTAGTTCAGGTTGACCCCATATTCTTTTTTTTTTTTATTTTTTTTTATTATTATTAAATGTGGCGTCAGCCATAAACCCTCAGTGTCCCCTAACATGACCGCTATCTTAGATTCTTTTTTCCTGTTTTGGGTTTGGACGTGCGCCAAGGCAGCTAACAAAGAAGTTGCCAAAACTTAATCAAGAGAAAACTGAACTTGCTGAGAGAACATTTGAGAATGATGCTCGATGGAGGTTTCAGAGATACTTTGGGAACTTCAACACAGTTGGCAATTGAAATTTTGTGAATGAGGGGGACGTAGGATTCTGTAATGCCATTTTGTATTATAATTGAAATTCTACCCAAGCTGACATGAAAAGTGCACATTCAACAGTGAACATTCAAATTATAGTTTGATTTACAGAGGGCTGTAAATCCAAGGTTTTCCCTGCTTGTTCACTGTTCAAACTCAAAGCCCTTGTTCATAGGGACAAAGTATTACTTGCCTTTTGAGCACCTTCAGACATGGAAGTGTTTCTGACCCAAAGAAGCAAAAAAAAGCCTTCTGTCAACAGTGAAATTGGTTTCTCAAAGGATGATGTTAAGGCAGAGGAAGCTCGGGGCATACACTAGGCTGACTCAAACCTTGAGGAAATTGCTCCAAAGGTTGAAAGTTTGGCTCATAAAAAGCAGACCATAAGTCTTCAGTGCCTCAAGATAATAATACAAAAACTGTCCTCCATCAAGAGGCAAGGCTTGAAAGCTGCTGACTGAAATGCTGAAAAAGCAGACTCGCAGAAAAAGAAGCCTTTGATGCCGAAAATGTCTTCAGTTGAAGGCCTTCAAGGCCCTTCCCATCTTACTGGGTCCCTGATAAGGAATTGCCATGAAGCATCGGCTTGGCTTCCAAGCGTGATTGAGCTTGAAAGGGGATGAAGGCCCAGGTTGCCTTGAAGGGAATAAAACATGATGAGAAAGATACCTCATCAGCATTGAGAGGAAGAAAACACGAGGCAGAAATCAAACACCTTACCAAAAAGAAAACGGTTTTTTGAGGAACACCAGGTTTGTAAGCCTCTGGGAGATGAACAAAAAAAAAAAGACAATATATAGAACTCCACAAAATGTAAAACACCACATGAAGTGAACCAGGACAAAGTAGTGGCTGAGAAGTTAGAATTAACACATCCTGAAGCAGGGAAGGTAGATTGCTATGTCAATGAGGAAGAGAAGATTGAGGCAGACTTAACACAAGTGGAGGTGCATATGTATCGCTGCAGACCATCCCCAATTGATGATATCCATGTACCAAGAAGTAGTAAAGGGGACAGTAGGTGCCTTTGGGATCTAGATGGCTTTGAGCCCTGTGCAAAAAAAACTGCTCTTGATGATGCTCCCTACAACTGAGACGGGAAGTTTTCAATAGGACAGCAACATTTAAAGTATGACACCCAGAATGAAAGATGCATAGGGCATCATCTCAAGACTTGTAAGTACATCCAGTCACATTTTAAGTGAGGGTCTACAGCCAGGAAGAGGGCTGTGTCACCAATCTGTATAGAGCCACAATCAGACAAAGGTACTAAAGGGCTGGAGGCAGTGTGGAGAAAACAGAAAGGGCTGCAGCCATCCAGTGGCATACTGACATTTCATATGCCGTCCTGAAGAGATATGTTCCTCGGCACGGGGAGGATACTGATGACTTCATGTCTCACCTACTGGAAGAGTACCAGAGGAGAGGGGGAAGGCAGTAATTGAGGAGGGCACAATTTTGCAAATGTGTGCCTCACATCAGCACTAGATTCAGCAGATACAGCTAGCAGACAACTCTTCAGGGGCACTGTACTCTGCCTGTATGCCTGTCAACACGTTTTGGGTTGCAGATCAAAAGTCCAGACAAACATTATCAATATGAAAATACCATCCCAGAAGAAGACAAGACCCTGGAGAGCATGAAAAAAATGATGCTGCAAAAGCAATGGATGCTCTGCAGACATTAGTCAAAGGGGATGGTATCTGTGTGAAGCTAGCCGTTTATGTGGTATGTGAATACCGTGTGAAGGATCCAGGGGTTCCCCAGTGAGTGGACAGGGCTTGCTATGCAATCTCAAAGTGCTCTATTTACGGGTAGTGTGGTAGAGCAGCCTTAGGCTTAACACAGAGGAGTGAAGACGTCTACAAATACCCACAACAGTCAATAAGTGAGACACATGACTCAAAAAGGAGATCCACACCAATGAATAAAAATAGCAAATATCTTTATATATGTTTAGGCATCAGAGACAAATCATTCAGGTAAGTACATTTTTGAATAGTAATTCTTTTCACTTTAAAAAAAGTGGACACAGTGCAATTTCTGAGTTCTGCAATGTTATCCTATGGGAGAAAAAACAAGTTCTGCAAACAGGTAGAGTACAGCGACTTACAAGACCAATCTGCAGGAGTTAAGGTGTGTAGCGGGCAAGGTTTAAGGCTGCACCCACAGTATACCCTCGGCGGCACCGGGGCGTCTGGGTGCAGAGTGCCCAGTGCGGTCCTATAGTGATTGGTGACTGCTGAAAGAGGCTCTGGCTAAGAGGCCAGTCGGGCTGAACTAAAAGCGGGGTTCAGGCCTCATGATGCTCGGGTACAGATTGTTTTTTTCACTTTTTTTCCTGCACCAAGACATCCAGCCTGCAATGCCAGCTTGACATGTGCTTGATGAGGGGCCCATTAGGGTGGCACAATTCCAGCTGCAGCCCTTAGGATCCTCCTTTAGTACTCCAGGCCCTAGGTACCAGGGGTACCGTTTACTCTGGACTTAGTTGGTGCTAAAGGTTTTTCCAATTGGGGAAACAGCTGTGCAGTTTTGGGAAAGAGCTCTGGCACTGGGGCCCTGGTTAGCAGGAATCCAGTGGACTTTCAGTCAGTCACATGATATACCAGGCAAAAAGTTGGGGGTTAACTGTGTCAAAAAGAGGCACTCTCCTACAGTATCACTGTTAAAGGGGGACGGAGTGTTACGCGGTTCCTACTTTGGTAACAGGACCGTATGTTTAGTACTGCAACACCATGGAGTGTGAGAGACCGAGTGCAATCCACACCTTTTAGTAGCTGTCAGCCTAACTCTTTTCTAGCTCACACTGCCTCACTCAGGTGATTATGGCAACCTGCATTACGATCAGGGTAAAGAAGATAATCCAACCAAGATGTATGTGTTTCTAGATGATCTAGAGATTCCTACCTACCCTATGTCTATATCTGAGAGCATAGTGGTTGTAACCCTGTGACTGGCCCAACATAAGGGCGGAGCCCCAAATGTCTCCTGGGCGGGCAGCATAAGTTAGCATATTGCGTACCTCGCATCAGAGCGTTAGACATAAAATACTGATTATACATAGTGCAATAGCTGATTAGCTGAGCATCGTGTTCCTTGCTCTCCTAGAATAAAAGCAAACTGATAAAATGTGTAAAAAGCCGTTGCTGAAAAGCAGCCTTGCTAACAAATAAAATGTAAATAAAACATGAACTTAAAAACTAAGCTAAAACAGGGATGACCAATCTGAGCCTAAAAGGGTCCTCACAACAGGAGGGGACCATTTTAGATTCCTCAGGTTCAGAATCAATCTGCAGGGAGCTTGTTCCACAAAGCTACACAATATTAACAACCTTAACAGACAAACATGTTTGTGAGGCAGGGGCAAAGCAAGAGGTAGTACCTCTTGGGGAGGGCAGTTCTACAGATTTCCAAGTGCCTCGATGCTGCCTGCTCCCATGCACTTAAAACCTGGGGGAGGGTGTTTATTACGACAATCTGATAGACTTCTAGTTGCAGATTCCTTACCTTAGGATTTTCCCCCAGGTATCAGACTGGATCCGGAGATGTTTTCTTCGAGGAATACCCTTGCACGTCGGTAGGTGGCGTTGGTTGACTCGGAGGTTGTCATAGTCACCGTGATGACATCAGGAGCAGTACATAGATGCTGCCTCAGCACAGTGACGTCAGCTCTTTTCTTTCCGCGCCCCGCGCTGATCCAGAGAGAGCTACCCTGGTCGCCTTTTGACCGACTTCAACCGTTTTGTTGAGTTTTCTGGTGAGTTTTGGTGCGTCAAGATGTCCCCGAAGACCAGTTTCAAGCCATGCGAGGACTGTCACCGCATGATGTCGGTCACGTCCTGCATTGGGTCTGTTTGTGGTGCCTCAAGCATGACTAGGACCCAAAGTCGTGCTTCGAGTGCCAGGCCATGCACCCGAAGGCCTTGAGGGGAGCAGTCCCTCAAGCTGATGGCGGCCCCACACTCGACTCTCCGTAAGTCACGGTCTCGCTCGAGAGGAAGGTCTGAAGACTGTTCGCGGAGCCTCCACCATTCCTCTTCATCCAAGTCTTTGGGTACAGGTAAGAAGAAGTAATCGAAGCGGTCCCGTCACCCTTCGACTTTGCCCTGTCGATCGGCTGACGTGGCGCAGGAGGAGTGTTGACGCTCAAGGCCTCAGTCTGCGGAGCCTATTTCTGGGTCCGCTGCGCGTTTCCCCGAATTTCCGGGATCCGGTGCGACCCCCGCCCAATTGAGGAAATTTTACGAGGCCATGCGCCTCATTTTTGGGCAGACCGACCCAGATACAGGATGTTCGGGCGAAAAGGGGTTTGTGCGAGGGGCCTTGGGGTTCCGCACCGGCATCTTCGGCTCTGGCCACCGAACATCCTTCCGGATCTACGCCGACGCCGGTCACACCACAGAGACCTTCCTTGGTGCTGGTTCGTTTGTCGACTCTCCCGACGTCGGTGGTGCCCACCATAGACGATGAACCGATCCTTATTCCCCACGACTTGGAGTCAGACCGGCGTCAGCCGATGCTGCCTCTAACTTCAATGGGGCCTTCTCACCCCAGGTCAAATTTTTTTCTTATGGGTACAAATTAGGGGAAGGATTGGAGGGGTCCCTGTACCTTTGTGAATCCCAGAATAACCCTTCTTTGGACTGGGCTCAGGAATTAGACGAGGACACTTCTCCAGATGCTGGCATGCTTTCTCCCCCTACCGTGGCTACGGCAGAGGGAGCAACATATGCTATGGTGGTCAGTAGGGTGGCTGAGGTCCTTGGCCTTGAGCTACCTACTGTATCCTGACAGATGTACTTCTGCCAGGTGCTTCCACATCTGAGCCCCTTTTGCCATCCAATGACGTCCTCACCGATGTCCTTTTGGGTACTTAGTCGAGACCCAACAGGGGCTCCTGTGAATAGGACTATCGCATGCCTCCATCGGCCCACCCCGAATGACCCTAAATTCCTGTCCAACACCCCACGCCTCAGTCTTGTCATCCAGGCTGCTTCTTCCTCGGGCGCATTCCTTCTGCACCCCTGGATAGGGAATCAAAAAGGCTGGAACAGTTTGTAAAGAAGTTGTTTTTTTCCTCCAGTCTCACGCTGCGGTCCGTGAACACCGCATGCCTGTTGGGCCGCTATACCCACTCTTTATAGGATACGGTTGTGCATGTTCTGCCGCAGATACCGGAGGAGGCCCGTGCTATCGTCTCCCAAGCTGTTAACGATGGGAGAGATGCAGAGAAGTTATCGATTCGATGTGGGCTGGACACGACCGACTCTTTAGGCAGATCAGTTGCTATGACGGTGGCCTTTCGGCGCCATGCCTGGTTAGTACTTCTGGTTTTTCGGGGGATGTCCAACAGACTCTCTTGTACATGCCCTTTGATGGCTCCCGTCTCTTTGGAAACAAGGCAGACTCTGCGTTGGAGAGGTTTAAGGAGTCCCGAGCTACAGCTTGGTCCCCTGGCCTTTCCACTACTCCTCACCCCCAGCAGTCCGCCTTTTGCCCCTTTCGTGGCCACAGAAGGGGATCTGTCACGTTTCCCACCCAGCCTCTGTGCCACTCATGCTGTTCCGCTCCTGTGTGGCCGGGGACGCTGAATCCCACAAGCGCGTGGGACAGGAAACCAGAGGTCCGCCCAGTCCACCCCTGCCCCCCGCTGCAGCCTCCAAACCCTCCTAGTCCATCCCCTCACTCCAATCCAGTTGGCAGCAGGATTCACCATCACCTGCCCCACTGGGAATCCATCACTACGGACAGGTGGGTTTTGCAGATAGTTCGAAAGGGCTAGTCCCTCCCTTTCGAATCTACCCCACCAACCATGCCTCCATCAATCAGCCAACTCTCGGAGGATCATTTGGTACTTCTCCGCCAGGAAGTCACGGCTCTCTTGGCCACGGGACCCATAGAGAAGGTCCCTGTGCCAAAAGTAGGTGGTTGTTGTTATTCCTGCTACTTTCTGGTGCCGAAAAAGGACAAGGGCTTATGTCCTATCCTAGACCTTCGGTACCTCAACTACTACCTCAGGAAGGAGAAATTCAAAATGCTCCCCCTGGCTCAGGTCCTTTCTGCCTTAGACCCAGGAGACTGGATGGTAGTGTTGGACTTGCAAGATGCTTATTTCCACATTCCCATCCTGCCTGCCCACAGACGTTACATGCGATTCATGTTAGGTCACAAGCACTATCAGTTTACCGTGCTCCCCTTCAGCCTTACCAGCGCCCCTTGGGTGTTCATGAAAGTGTTGGCGGTGGTTGCAGCTCATCTGCGCAGGTTGGGTGTTTCAGTTTTCCCCTACCTTGACAACAGGCAGTTAAAGGCCGACTCGACCCAGAAAGTCATCTTCCACCTTCAGACCACGGCGAACCTCCTGCACACGCTAGGGTTCACTGTAAACATGCCGAAGTCACACCTGACTCCCTCCACACTCTCCTTTTCATCTGAGCTGTTGTGGACACAGTGCAGTTTTGGGCCTATCCTCCCAAAAAGCGAGTCCAAGATATTCAGGCTATGATTCCGATCTTTCAGCTTCTGTCATGGGTTTTGGTGAGACTGACTCTGAGGCTGCTAGGCCTCATGGTCTCCTGCATCCTGCTAGTGGTATATGCCAGATGGCATATGCAGGCTCTGCTTTGGGATTTGAAGTTCCAGTGGGCGCAGCATCAGGGGAATCTCTCAAACATGGTCCAGATCTCAGAGGGGGACTGCAAAAGACCTGCAGTGGTGGCTTTCGAATCCGCATTGGGTCCACAGCAGATCCCTCTCCCTTCCCCAGCCAGACCTATCCATAGTGACAGATGAGTCACTTCTGGGTTAGGGTGGCCACATGGGAGAGGCGGAGATCAGAAGCCTCTGGTCTCCGGCGGAGTCTGGGCTCCATATCAATCTCCTGGAGCTTCGGGCGATCAGGCTTGCGTTGAAAGCATTTATTCCCTTTCTCCAAGGGAAGGTATTGCAGGTGTTCACGGACAATAATACAGCCATGTGATACTGCGACAAACAGGGTGGAGTTAGGTCCTGGACCCTTTGAGGAGTCTCTACACCTCTTGACATAGCTGGAACATCAGGGCATTACCCTGGTGGTTCAACATCTGGCGGGTTCTCTCAACGCCAGTGCGGACAAACTCAGCCGGCGATGCACAGCTGATCACGAATGGTGTCTCCATCCGGAGGTGGCGCAAGGCCTCTTTCAGCATTAGGAGAGCCTTGGTTAGATCTGTTGGCCTCCACAGAGAACGCGCAATGTCAGCTGTTCTGCGCGTTGGAGTTTCCAAGGTGGACCTCGCTCAGAGACACTTTTCGTCTCAAGTGAAACTCCGGCCTTCTTTTCGCCTATACCACTTATACCCTGCTCAAGAAGATCAATAATGACTGAGCCCAAGTCATCTTGGTGGCTCCGGACTGGGCACGGAGAGTATGGTATCCAGAACTATTGAGCATGGGCACCGATCCTCCACTCAGACTGCCTCTTCAGGCGGTTCTCCTGTCACAGCAACAGGGGATGGTTCTCCACCCGAACCTGTCCAATCTCCACCTTCATGGGTGGAGATTGAGTGGCGGCAGTTGACTTTTGATCTTCCGCCTGAAGTCTGCGATGTTATCTTGGCAGTCAGGCATCCCTCTACAAAGAAAATGCATACATTTGTGGCATGGTGCACCAACAAATCTGTTGATCCACTGTCTGAGGTTCTTTTGTTCATTCCTTCTTTGGCCCTGCAGGGCTCTGCTTTGGGCACCTTTAAAGGGTATTTATCTGCCATTTCTGCCTTTCTTAGGCTACCTGACCAGCCTTCACTCTTCAAATCTCCTAATAAATAGATTGAATAGATTCCTTAAAGGTCTCACACATTTGTTGCCTCCCACTCCATTTATCATACCTCAGTCGGCCCTCAATCTTATCTTTACTTACTTAATGTGTGCTCCCTTTGAGCCGATGCACAATTGTCCTTTACAGCTCCTCACTTTCAAGACTGTCTTTCTTGTTGCCATCGCTTCTGCTTGCAGAGTGACTGAGCTTCAAGCTCTTTCTTCCAAGCCTCTATTCTTGTCTGTACACCCTGACAAAGTGATGTTACGTACTAAGGCTTCCTTCTTTACCAAGGTTGTTACACCTTTTCATGTAGGCCAGTCCATCACCTTGCCTACTTTTTACGCATCCCGACATCCTTTCCATGAGGAGAAGAGACTCCACCATCTGGACCCAAAAAAGCGCTGGCCTTCTACCTTAATCGTACTGAAGATTTCCAGGTGTCTGATCAACTCTGTCAGGTATGTGGTTGCGAAGAAAGGGAAGGCAGTGCAATAACATACCATCTTTAAGATGTGCTACGCTTTGGCCAAGAAGCAACTCCCTGAGGGCTTGCGTGCTCATTCCACCAGAGCAACTGCTGCTTCCACTGTGTTACAGGCGGAAATCCTGTCCTTTATATCTGTCAGGCTGCTACGTGGGCATCCCTGCACATGTTTACTAAACATTACTGCGTAGATAGTCAGGTCCGTCGGGAAGGCTACTTTGTTCGTTCGCTCCAGCAGGTCTTTCTAGTATGATCTTGGTTTGCAGCCCACCTCCGAGGATGGCATCGCTTGGGTATCTATCCTAAGGTAAGGAATCTGCAACTAGATGTCTCTATCAGATGTACAAGTTACTTACCATTGGTAACAAGATATCTGGTAGAGACATATTCTAGTTGCAGATTTCCTTACCAATCCACCCCCCTTGCGAACTGATTTCTAGGGACAGAGATTCTCCCTTCAGGTCCTTAGCTCTGGCGCACCAACTTCAGTGTTCTTAGCGGCTCTGCGCTTCGGCGTGGAGAGTCATTAAAAGGAACTGACATCACTGCGCTGAGGCGGCGTCTATGTACTGCTCCCGACGTCATCATGGCGACTTTGACGCCAACAACGCCTGCGGAGTTGACTGACGCCACCTACTGACATGCAAGGGTATTGCTCGAAGGAAAACATCTCCGGATCCAGTCTGATGCTTGGGGGAAAATTCTAAGGTAAGGAATCTGCAACTAGAATACTTCTCTACCAGATATATCGTTACCAAAGTTAAGTAACTTGAACGTCAGCATGGTTCTAAGCCTATTGAATAGAATTTCTCAATAAACACCTACAATCAACTTAACCAAAAGTATAGAAATAACCAGATACTCCAGTTAGATGTTCAAGAACTATTACAAAAGACACTATAGAAATAGTGCCACTACAGGAGAAAAATACAGGGTTGTACCAAAACAAGATCTAACTGTGTGGATAGTCATGGACCTGTGGTTTGTGTACCATTTCATCAAAATCCAAAGATTTCAAATTACCTTCCAGAAAGCTGTACATTTACTGGAGGAGAATTAATAAATGGCAACTATAGATCTAAAGGATGTATACCTTCACCTCCTGAAACACCATTTTCTTCTCTGGTTTCTGCCAAGTGGGGAGCCTTATCAATTCAAGGTATTACTGTTTAGCATAAAATCCACCTCTGCAGGCTGTCTGGTGAAGGAGGTGAATTCTCTTGAACAATACCAAATAAACATTGAAGAAGTTGTGAGACGTTTGCATCCTCTGATGTTCACAGTAAATTGAAAAAAAAAAAAATCACCAGTCGAGATTAAAAGGTTTTTCTGGGGTGCAGATTCAGACGTGGTGAAAGCAATGGTGTGACCTACTTTGAAGAGAGTAAGTGTAGGAAGTTGGCTCTGTATGTGCTATTTCAAAGTAAGGAATAGCATGCACAGAGTCCAAGGGTTCCCCTTAGAGGTAAAATAGTGGTAAAAAGAGATAATACTAATGCTCTATTTTGTGGTAGTGTGGTCGAGCAGTAGGCTTATCCAAGGAGTAGTGTTAAGCATTTGTTGTACATACACATAGACAATAAATGAGGTACACACACTCAGAGACAAATCCAGCCAATAGGTTTTTATATAGAAAAATATCTTTTCTTAGTTTATTTTAAGAACCACAGGTTCAAATTCTACATGTAATATCTCATTCGAAAGGTATTGCAGGTAAGTACTTTAGGAACTTCAAATCATCAAAATTGCATGTATACTTTTCAAGTTATTCACAAATAGCTGTTTTAAAAGTGGACACTTAGTGCAATTTTCACAGTTCCTAGGGGAGGTAAGTATTTGTTAGGTTAACCAGGTAAGTAAGACACTTACAGGGCTTAGTTCTTGGTCCAAGGTAGCCCACCGTTGGGGGTTCAGAGCAACCCCAAAGTCACCACACCAGCAGCTCAGGGCCGGTCAGGTGCAGAGTTCAAAGTGGTGCCCAAAACACATAGGCTAGAATGGAGAGAAGGGGGTGCCCCGGTTCCGGTCTGCTTGCAGGTAAGTACCCGCGTCTTCGGAGGGCAGACCAGGGGGGTTTTGTAGGGCACCGGGGGGGGACACAAGCCCACACAGAAATTTCACCCTCAGCAGCGCGGGGGCGGCCGGGTGCAGTGTAGAAACAAGCGTCGGGTTTGTAATGGAAGTCAATGGGAGATCTAGGGATCTCTTCAGCGCTGCAGGCAGGCAAGGGGGGGGTTCCTCGGGGAAACCTCCACTTGGTCAAGGGAGAGGGACTCCTGGGGGTCACTCCTCCAGTGAAAGTCCGGTCCTTCAGGTCCTGGGGGCTGCGGGTGCAGGGTCTCTCCCAGGTGTCGGGACTTAGGATTCAAAGAGTCGCGGTCAGGGGAAGCCTCGGGATTCCCTCTGCAGGCGGCGCTGTGGGGGCTCAGGGGGGACAGGTTTTGGTACTCACAGTATCAGAGTAGTCCTGGGGTCCCTCCTGAGGTGTCGGATCTCCACCAGCCGAGTCGGGGTCGCCGGGTGCAGTGTTGCAAGTCTCACGCTTCTTGCGGGGAGCTTGCAGGGGTCTTTAAAGCTGCTGGAAACAAAGTTGCAGCTTTTCTTGGAGCAGGTCCGCTGTCCTCGGGAGTTTCTTGTCTTTTCGAAGCAGGGGCAGTCCTCAGAGGATGTCGAGGTCGCTGGTCCCTTTGGAAGGCGTCGCTGGAGCAGGATCTTTGGAAGGCAGGAGACAGGCCGGTGAGTTTCTGGAGCCAAGGCAGTTGTCGTCTTCTGGTCTTCCGCTGCAGGGGTTTTCAGCTGGGCAGTCCTTCTTCTTGTAGTTGCAGGAATCTGATTTTCTAGGGTTCAGGGTAGACCTTAAATACTAAATTTAAGGGCGTGTTTAGGTCTGGGGGGTTAGTAGCCAATGGCTACTAGCCCTGAGGGTGGGTACACCCTCTTTGTGCCTCCTCCCAAGGGGAGGGGGTCACAATCCTAACCCTATTGGGGGAATCCTCCATCTGCAAGATGGAGGATTTCTAAAAGTCAGAGTCACCTCAGCTCAGGACACCTTAGGGGCTGTCCTGACTGGCCAGTGACTCCTCCTTGTTTTTCTCATTATTTTCTCCGGCCTTGCCGCCAAAAGTGGGGCCTGGCCGGAGGGGGCGGGCAACTCCACTAGCTGGAGTGTCCTGCTGGGTTGGCACAAAGGAGGTGAGCCTTTGAGGCTCACCGCCAGGTGTGACAATTCCTGCCTGGGAGAGGTGTTAGCATCTCCACCCAGTGCAGGCTTTGTTACTGGCCTCAGAGTGACAAAGGCACTCTCCCCATGGGGCCAGCAACATGTCTCGGTTTGTGGCAGGCTGCTAAAACTAGTCAGCCTACACAGATAGTCGGTCAAGTTTCAGGGGGCACCTCTAAGGTGCCCTCTGTGGTGTATTTTACAATAAAATGTACACTGGCATCAGTGTGCATTTATTGTGCTGAGAAGTTTGATACCAAACTTCCCAGTTTTCAGTGTAGCCATTATGGTGCTGTGGAGTTCGTGTTTGACAGACTCCCAGACCATATACTCTTATGGCTACCCTGCACTTACAATGTCTAAGGTTTTGTTTAGACACTGTAGGGGTACCATGCTCATGCACTGGTACCCTCACCTATGGTATAGTGCACCCTGCCTTAGGGCTGTAAGGCCTGCTAGAGGGGTGTCTTACCTATACTGCATAGGCAGTGAGAGGCTGGCATGGCACCCTGAGGGGAGTGCCATGTCGACTTACTCGTTTTGTCCTCACTAGCACACACAAGCTGGCAAGCAGTGTGTCTGTGCTGAGTGAGAGGTCTCCAGGGTGGCATAAGACATGCTGCAGCCCTTAGAGACCTTCTCTGGCATCAGGGCCCTTGGTACTAGAAGTACCAGTTACAAGGGACTTATCTGGATGCCAGGGTCTGCCAATTGTGGATACAAAAGTACAGGTTAGGGAAAGAACACTGGTGCTGGGGCCTGGTTAGCAGGCCTCAGCACACTTTCAATTGTAAACATAGCATCAGCAAAGGCAAAAAGTCAGGGGGCAACCATGCCAAGGAGGCATTTCCTTACACAACCCCCCCCCAAACGAAAGAGGATGAGACTAACCTTTCCCAAGAGAGTCTTCATTTTCTAAGTGGAAGAACCTGGAAAGGCCATCTGCATTGGCATGGGCAGTCCCAGGTCTGTGTTCCACTATAAAGTCCATTCCCTGTAGGGAGATGGACCACCTCAACAGTTTAGGATTTTCACCTTTCATTTGCATCAGCCATTTGAGAGGTCTGTGGTCAGTTTGAACTAGGAAGTGAGTCCCAAAGAGGTATGGTCTCAGCTTCTTCAGGGACCAAACCACAGCAAAGGCCTCCCTCTCAATGGCACTCCAACGCTGCTCCCTGGGGAGTAACCTCCTGCTAATGAAAGCAACAGGCTGGTCAAGGCCATCATCATTTGTTTGGGACAAAACTGCCCCTATCCCATGTTCAGAGGCATCAGTCTGCACAATGAACTGCTTAGAATAATCCGGAGCTTTTAGAACTGGTGCTGAGCACATTGCTTGTTTCAGGGTGTCAAAGGCCTGTTGGCATTCCACAGTCCAGTTCACTTTCTTGGGCATTTTCTTGGAGGTGAGTTCAGTGAGGGCTGTCACAATGGATCCATATCCCTTCACAAACCTCCTGTAATACCCAGTCAAGCCAAGGAATGCCCTGACTTGAGTCTGGGTTTTTGGAGCTACCCAGTCCAGAATAGTCTGGATCTTGGGTTGGAGTGGCTGAACTTGGCCTCCACCTACAAGGTGTCCCAAGTAAACCACAGTTCCCTGCCCTATCTGGCATTTGGATGCCTTGATAGAGAGGCCTGCAGATTGCAGAGCCTTCAAAACCTTCCTCAGGTGGACCAGGTGATCCTGCCAGGTGGAGCTAAAGACAGCAATATCATCAAGATAAGCTGTGCTAAAGGACTCCAAGCCAGCAAGGACTTGATTCACCAACCTTTGGAAGGTGGCAGGGGCATTCTTTAAACCAAAGGGCATAACAGTAAACTGATAATGCCCATCAGGTGTGGAGAATGCTGTTTTCTCTTTTGCTCCAGGTGCCATTTTTATTTGCCAGTACCCTGCTGTCAAGTCAAAGGTACTTAGGAATTTGGCAGCACCTAATTTGTCTATGAGCTCATCAGCTCTTGGAATTGGATGAGCATCTGTCTTGGTGACAGAATTGAGCCCTCTGTAGTCCACACAAAACCTCATCTCTTTCTTTCCATCTTTGGTGTGAGGTTTGGGGACTAAGACCACTGGGCTAGCCCAGGGGCTGTCAGAGCGCTCAATCACTCCCAATTCCAGCATCTTGTGGACTTCCACCTTGATGCTTTCCTTAACATGGTCAGACTGTCTAAAGATTTTGTTCTTGACAGGCATGCTGTCTCCTGTGTCCACATCATGGGTACACAGGTGTGTCTGACCAGGGGTTAAGGAGAAGAGTTCAGGAAACTGTTGTAGGACTCTCCTACAATCAGCTTGCTGTTGGCCAGAGAGGGTGTCTGAGTAGATCACTCCATCTACTGTGCCATCTTTTGGGTCTGATGACAGAAGATCAGGGAGAGGTTCACTCTCTGCCTCCTGATCCTCATCTGTTACCATCAACAGATTCACATCAGCCCTGTCATGGAAGAGCTTAAGGCGGTTTACATGGATCACCCTCTTGGGGCTCCTGCTTGTGCCCAGGTCCACCAAGTAGGTGACCTGACTCTTCCTCTCTAGTACTGGGTAAGGGCCACTCCATTTGTCCTGGAGTGCCCTGGGAGCCACAGGCTCCAGAACCCAGACTTTCTGCCCTGGTTGGAACTCAACCAGTGCAGCCTTTTGGTCATACCAAAACTTCTGGAGCTGTTGGCTGGCCTCAAGGTTTTTGGTTGCCTTTTCCATGTACTCTGCCATTCTAGAGCGAAGGCCAAGTACATAGTCCACTATGTCCTGTTTAGGCTCATGGAGAGGTCTCTCCCAGCCTTCTTTAACAAGGGCAAGTGGTCCCCTTACAGGATGACCAAACAGAAGTTCAAAGGGTGAGAATCCTACTCCCTTCTGTGGCACCTCTCTGTAAGCGAAAAGCAGACATGGTAAGAGGACATCCCATCTCCTTTTGAGCTTTTCTGGGAGCCCCATGATCATGCCTTTTAATGTCTTGTTGAATCTCTCAACCAAGCCATTAGTTTGTGGATGGTATGGTGTAGTGAATTTATAAGTCACTCCACACTCATTCCACATGTGCTTTAGGTATGCTGACATGAAGTTGGTACCTCTGTCAGACACCACCTCCTTAGGGAAACCCACTCTGGTAAAGATACCAATGAGGGCCTTGGCTACTGCAGGGGCAGTAGTCGACCTAAGGGGAATAGCTTCAGGATACCTGGTAGCATGATCCACTACTACCAGGATATACATATTTCCTGAGGCTGTGGGAGGTTCTAGTGGACCAACTATGTCCACACCCACTCTTTCAAAGGGCACCCCCACCACTGGAAGTGGAATGAGGGGGGCCTTTGGATGCCCACCTGTCTTACCACTGGCTTGACAGGTGGGGCAGGAGAGGCAAAACTCCTTAACCATGTTGGACATATTGGGCCAGTAGAAGTGGTTGACTAACCTCTCCCACGTCTTGGTTTGTCCCAAATGTCCAGCAAGGGGAATGTCATGGGCCAATGTTAGGATGAACTTCCTGAACAGCTGAGGCACTACCACTCTCCTAGTGGCACCAGGTTTGGGGTCTCTGGCCTCAGTGTACAGGAGTCCATCTTCCCAATAGACCCTATGCGTTCCATTTTTCTTGCCTTTGGACTCTTCAGCAGCTTGCTGCCTAAGGCCTTCAAGAGAGGGACAGGTTTCTTGTCCCTTACACAGCTCCTCCCTTGAGGGTCCCCCTGGGCCCAAGAGCTCAACCTGATAAGGTTCAAGCTCCAAAGGCTCAGTTCCCTCAGAGGGCAGAACTTCTTCCTGAGAAGAGAGGTTCCCTTTCTTTTGCTGTGTTGCAGTTGGTTTCCCAACTGACTTTCCTTTCCTCTTGGTAGGCTGGGCCATTCTTCCAGACTCCAGCTCTACTTGTTCACCCTGTGCCTTGCACTGTGCTCTTGTTTTCACACACACCAGTTCAGGGATACCCAGCATTGCTGCATGGGTTTTTAGTTCTACCTCAGCCCATGCTGAGGACTCCAGGTCATTTCCAAGCAGACAGTCCACTGGGATATTTGAGGAGACCACCACCTGTTTCAGGCCATTGACCCCTCCCCATTCTAAAGTAACCATTGCCATGGGATGTACTTTTCTCTGATTGTCAGCGTTGGTGACTGTGTAAGTTTTTCCAGTCAGGTATTGGCCAGGGGAAACCAGTTTCTCTGTCACCATGGTGACACTGGCACCTGTATCCCTCAGGCCCTCTATTCTAGTCCCATTAATTAAGAGTTGCTGTCTGTATTTTTGCATGTTAGGCGGCCAGACAGCTAGTGTGGCTAAATCCACCCCACCCTCAGAAACTAGAGTAGCTTCAGTGTGGACCCTGATTTGCTCTGGGCACACTGTTGATCCCACTTGGAGACTAGCCATACCAGTGTTACCTGGATGGGAGTTTGGAGTGGAACCTTTCTTGGGACAGGCCTTGTCTCCAGTTTGGTGTCCATGCTGTTTACAGCTATGACACCAGGCCTTTTTGGGATCAAAGTTTTTACCCTTGTACCCATTGTTTTGTGAAGAGGCTCTGGGCCCACCCTCCTGTGCAGGTTTTTGGGGGCCTGTAGAAGACTCTTTACTATTTTTAGTTTTGGTTGTCTCATCACCCTTCCCCTGGGGAGTCTTTGTGACCCCTTTCTTTTGGTCACCCCCTGTTGAAGTCTTGGACACCCTTGTTTTGACCCAATGGTCCGCCTTCTTTCCCAATTCTTGGGGAGAAAATGGTCCTAGGTCTACCAGATGCTGATGCAGTTTATCATTGAAACAATTACTTAACAGGTGTTCTTTCACAAATAAATTGTACAGCCCATCATAATTACTTACACCACTGCCTTGAATCCAACCATCTAGTGTTTTCACTGAGTAGTCAACAAAGTCAACCCAGGTCTGGCTCGAGGATTTTTGAGCCCCCCTGAACCTAATCCTGTACTCCTCAGTGGAGAATCCAAAGCCCTCAATCAGGGTACCCTTCATGAGGTCATAAGATTCTGCATCTTGTCCAGAGAGTGTGAGGAGTCTATCCCTACACTTTCCTGTGAACATTTCCCAAAGGAGAGCACCCCAGTGAGATCTGTTCACTTTTCTGGTTACACAAGCCCTCTCAAAAGCTGTGAACCATTTGGTGATGTCATCACCATCTTCATATTTAGTTACAATCCCTTTAGGGATTTTCAACATGTCAGGAGAATCTCTGACCCTATTTATGTTGCTGCCACCATTGATGGGTCCTAGGCCCATCTCTTGTCTTTCCCTCTCTATGGCTAGGATCTGTCTTTCCAAAGCCAATCTTTTGGCCATCCTGGCTAACTGGATGTCCTCTTCACTGGGGTTATCCTCAGTGATTTCAGAGGTGTTGGTCTCTCCTGTGAGGGAACCAGCATCTCTGACTATTATTTTTGGAGTCAGGGTTTGAGGGACCCTGTTCTCCCTAGATAGGACTGGTAGGGGGGAATTGTCCTCCAAGTCACTATCCTCTTCCTCTGAGTTGCCACCCTCAGAGGGGTTGGCCTTTTCAAACTCTGCCAAAAGCTCCTGGAGCTGTATTTTGGTAGGTTTGGGGCCCATTGTTATTTTCTTTATTTTACAGAGTGACCTTAGCTCCCTCATCTTAAGATGGAGGTAAGGTGTGGTGTCGAGTTCCACCACAGTCACATCTGTGCTAGACATTTTGCTTCTAAAAGTTGGAATACTTTTTAAGAATCTACAACTGGTTCTAGAATCTAATTCAAACTTTTACAAACTTTTAAACTTTAAAAGAAATGCTAAACAGGATCTAACACACAAGGCCCTAGCAGGTCTTTTAAGAATTTAGAAAACTTTTCAAATTGCAAAAATCAATTTCTAATGACAATTTTGGAATTTGTCGTGTGATCAGGTATTGGCTGAGTAGTCCAGCAAATGCAAAGTCTTGTACCCCACCGCTGATCCACCAATGTAGGAAGTTGGCTCTGTATGTGCTATTTCAAAGTAAGGAATAGCATGCACAGAGTCCAAGGGTTCCCCTTAGAGGTAAAATAGTGGTAAAAAGAGATAATACTAATGCTCTATTTTGTGGTAGTGTGGTCGAGCAGTAGGCTTATCCAAGGAGTAGTGTTAAGCATTTGTTGTACATACACATAGACAATAAATGAGGTACACACACTCAGAGACAAATCCAGCCAATAGGTTTTTATATAGAAAAATATCTTTTCTTAGTTTATTTTAAGAACCACAGGTTCAAATTCTACATGTAATATCTCATTCGAAAGGTATTGCAGGTAAGTACTTTAGGAACTTCAAATCATCAAAATTGCATGTATACTTTTCAAGTTATTCACAAATAGCTGTTTTAAAAGTGGACACTTAGTGCAATTTTCACAGTTCCTAGGGGAGGTAAGTATTTGTTAGGTTAACCAGGTAAGTAAGACACTTACAGGGCTTAGTTCTTGGTCCAAGGTAGCCCACCGTTGGGGGTTCAGAGCAACCCCAAAGTCACCACACCAGCAGCTCAGGGCCGGTCAGGTGCAGAGTTCAAAGTGGTGCCCAAAACACATAGGCTAGAATGGAGAGAAGGGGGTGCCCCGGTTCCGGTCTGCTTGCAGGTAAGTACCCGCGTCTTCGGAGGGCAGACCAGGGGGGTTTTGTAGGGCACCGGGGGGGGACACAAGCCCACACAGAAATTTCACCCTCAGCAGCGCGGGGGCGGCCGGGTGCAGTGTAGAAACAAGCGTCGGGTTTGTAATGGAAGTCAATGGGAGATCTAGGGATCTCTTCAGCGCTGCAGGCAGGCAAGGGGGGGGGTTCCTCGGGGAAACCTCCACTTGGTCAAGGGAGAGGGACTCCTGGGGGTCACTCCTCCAGTGAAAGTCCGGTCCTTCAGGTCCTGGGGGCTGCGGGTGCAGGGTCTCTCCCAGGTGTCGGGACTTAGGATTCAAAGAGTCGCGGTCAGGGGAAGCCTCGGGATTCCCTCTGCAGGCGGCGCTGTGGGGGCTCAGGGGGGACAGGTTTTGGTACTCACAGTATCAGAGTAGTCCTGGGATCCCTCCTGAGGTGTCGGATCTCCACCAGCCGAGTCGGGGTCGCCGGGTGCAGTGTTGCAAGTCTCACGCTTCTTGCGGGGAGCTTGCAGGGGTCTTTAAAGCTGCTGGAAACAAAGTTGCAGCTTTTCTTGGAGCAGGTCCGCTGTCCTCGGGAGTTTCTTGTCTTTTCGAAGCAGGGGCAGTCCTCAGAGGATGTCGAGGTCGCTGGTCCCTTTGGAAGGCGTCGCTGGAGCAGGATCTTTGGAAGGCAGGAGACAGGCCGGTGAGTTTCTGGAGCCAAGGCAGTTGTCGTCTTCTGGTCTTCCGCTGCAGGGGTTTTCAGCTGGGCAGTCCTTCTTCTTGTAGTTGCAGGAATCTGATTTTCTAGGGTTCAGGGTAGCCCTTAAATACTAAATTTAAGGGCGTGTTTAGGTCTGGGGGGTTAGTAGCCAATGGCTACTAGCCCTGAGGGTGGGTACACCCTCTTTGTGCCTCCTCCCAAGGGGAGGGGGTCACAATCCTAACCCTATTGGGGGAATCCTCCATCTGCAAGATGGAGGATTTCTAAAAGTCAGAGTCACCTCAGCTCAGGACACCTTAGGGGCTGTCCTGACTGGCCAGTGACTCCTCCTTGTTTTTCTCATTATTTTCTCCGGCCTTGCCGCCAAAAGTGGGGCCTGGCCGGAGGGGGCGGGCAACTCCACTAGCTGGAGTGTCCTGCTGGGTTGGCACAAAGGAGGTGAGCCTTTGAGGCTCACCGCCAGGTGTGACAATTCCTGCCTGGGAGAGGTGTTAGCATCTCCACCCAGTGCAGGCTTTGTTACTGGCCTCAGAGTGACAAAGGCACTCTCCCCATGGGGCCAGCAACATGTCTCGGTTTGTGGCAGGCTGCTAAAACTAGTCAGCCTACACAGATAGTCGGTCAAGTTTCAGGGGGCACCTCTAAGGTGCCCTCTGTGGTGTATTTTACAATAAAATGTACACTGGCATCAGTGTGCATTTATTGTGCTGAGAAGTTTGATACCAAACTTCCCAGTTTTCAGTGTAGCCATTATGGTGCTGTGGAGTTCGTGTTTGACAGACTCCCAGACCATATACTCTTATGGCTACCCTGCACTTACAATGTCTAAGGTTTTGTTTAGACACTGTAGGGGTACCATGCTCATGCACTGGTACCCTCACCTATGGTATAGTGCACCCTGCCTTAGGGCTGTAAGGCCTGCTAGAGGGGTGTCTTACCTATACTGCATAGGCAGTGAGAGGCTGGCATGGCACCCTGAGGGGAGTGCCATGTCGACTTACTCGTTTTGTCCTCACTAGCACACACAAGCTGGCAAGCAGTGTGTCTGTGCTGAGTGAGAGGTCTCCAGGGTGGCATAAGACATGCTGCAGCCCTTAGAGACCTTCTCTGGCATCAGGGCCCTTAGTACTAGAAGTACCAGTTACAAGGGACTTATCTGGATGCCAGGGTCTGCCAATTGTGGATACAAAAGTACAGGTTAGGGAAAGAACACTGGTGCTGGGGCCTGGTTAGCAGGCCTCAGCACACTTTCAATTGTAAACATAGCATCAGCAAAGGCAAAAAGTCAGGGGGCAACCATGCCAAGGAGGCATTTCCTTACAGTAAGGTATTGCAGGATTAAGCTAACCTTTACCAGACCTATCAGTTTCTGACTGTCATGACAGTTAGGAAACTGGGTTATGATGGTTTCTTGCATTCATTTGAGCCCATTTAGGAGTAGCTGAAAAACCAGGGGTGACAGAAAATGAACACATGGGAGGATATAGTGGTTATAACATACAAGTTCAGCACTGTCCCACGCCATGTTGGACTCCGAGCAGCAGCAAGAACTCCAGGAGGCTTCAGCTGCGGAGGAGGAGGCTTTCTTCATTCAAGCCGACATCCCGCTCAAGATGCAGGAAATTCCTGTTGATCAACCAACAGTGAGTAAGAGTCTCCCTGCTCCTACATAAAAACACAAATATGTAAGCAAAGGCTATTGAGCCACCACTGCCTTCGGGCCATGGTAGGCATCAAAAAACTCAATCAGATGCCGTCTTCAGGCTCTGCACCGAAGCCAAAACATAAGCCTTCCACCTCTGTATCAACCCCAACATTAGCCTCGCCACCATTACCTTCTACGTCACATTCAGCACTGGCCTGGGATGTGATGGGTACCTATGGTATTTACACCTTATACCAGGTCCAGGTATCCCTTATTAATGTAATGTAGTGTAGTGTAGTGTAGTCAGTGTATAGAAGACAGGCTCTCTAGGGGTAGCTGTGGATGAGCAGCCAAGGCCTATGTAAGAGGCATGTAAAGCTCATGCAATACCACTGTAGTCACACTTAGTACTTACACACATGAAAGAAAACACTCAGTGTTACAAAAACAATGGTACGTTATTTTGGTGACCCAAATACCATAGAGAATATACTCCCTTGGGAGGTATGTAATGCACAAATTATATACACAAGTTTGCAGAAATAGGCATATAAACAGTTAGAAAACACTGCAATTAGTGAAAATCACAATAGGAAGAAATGAGCCTGGGGGCGCACAAACCATATACTAAGAAAGTGGAATACTAAACTTAGGGGCGTTTTAGTGGTCAGAGGGCAGTAGCCAATGGCTACTGTCCCTGAGGGTGGCTACAGATTCCTAATCCTATTGGCCCTGATCCTTTAAACCAAGATAGAGGATTCTGCAGGGAGGGGGGTCACCTCAGCTCTGGACACCTTATGTGTGGTCCAGGCTGAGGTGGTCACTCCTCCCTGTTTTCCAAAAGTGGGGCTTTGTCCGAAAGGGCGGGCATCTCCACTAGCTGGAGTGCCCTGGGGTACTGTAACTTGAGGCTTGAACCTTTGAGGCTCACCGCCAGGTGTTAAAGTTCCTGCAAGGGGGAGGAGTGAAGCACCTCCACTCAGGGCAGGCTTTGTTTCTGACCACAGAGTTCACAAAGGCACTCACCCAATGTGGTCAGAAACTTGTCTGGAAGTGGCAGACTGGCACAGACCGGTCAGTCCAACACTACCAGGTTGGCTGACATACAGAGGGCATCTCTAGATGCTGCAGCCCATAGGGGTTCCCCTGGAACCCCAATGATCTGGGTACCTAGGTACCATATACTAGGGACTTATAATGGGGCAGCAGTGTGCCAATTGTGGGTGAAATACAAACTTTGCGGAGAGAGAGAGCATAATCACTGGGGTCCTGGTTAGCATGACCCAAGGGAACACAGTGAAACACACTGACATCAGGCAGAAAAAGGGGGTAACCATGCGAAGAAAGAGGGTACTTTCCTACACAACCCCCCCTCCCAAAACGAGGTACAAGAATGCTAACCTTGCCCAGATGAGTCTTCCTTGTCTAAGTGGAAATATCTGGAAAGTCCATCTGCATTGGAGTGGTTACTCCCAGGTCAGTGTTCCACTGGAAAGTCCATACCCTGTAGGGAAATGAACCACCTCAACAGTGTTGGGGATTTCTCCTTTCATCTGTTTAAGCCATAAGAGAGGTTTGTGGTCTGTCTGAACAATCAAGTACCTCATCAGTTGCCATGAGCAGGGTTAAGTCATAGTAGGGCTTTAGGTGGTTCACATGAAGTACCCTGAGGGTACTTCTTGGAGTGCCAAGGTCTACTAAGTAACTGACCTCCCCCTTCTTGTCCACTGTGATGTGTGGTACACTCCACTTGGAGTGCTCTGGGAGCCACAGGCTCCAGGACCCATGCTTTCTGCCCTGGTTGGTAAACAGTCATGACAACCTTCTGGTCATGCCATTGCTTTTGCACTTCTTGGCTTGCCTGAAGGTTCTTACTGGCCTTCTTCATGTACTCAGCCGTCCTTGATCTAAGGCCAAGTTCTTAATCCACTATATCTTGTTTAGGGGCTTCAGGGGTTGCTACCAACCCTATTTCACAAGAGCCAGTCGACCCCTAACAGGGTGACCAAAGAGGAGTTCAAAGGGGCTGTAGGCCCCTCCAAGAGAGTCCCATAATGATGCCTTTGAGTATTTTATTAAAAGGCTCAACCAACCCATTTGTTTGGGGATGGTAAGGTGTGTTAAATTTGTAGGTTATACCACATTCTTTCCACATAGCTTTCAAGTATGCAGACATGAAGTTGCTACCTCTGTCTGATACAACCTCTTTTGGGAAACCCACCCTGGAAATGATTCCCAGGAGGGCCTTGGCCATCGCAGGAGCTGCAGTGGTCCTAAGAGTTATGGCTTCTGGATACTTGGTTGCCTGGTACACCACCACCAGAATAAATCTATTTACAGAAACTGTGGGAGGACGAAGGCGGCCAACAATATCAACCCCTACCTGTAAGGAAATGCTTGGTTACCCCCTGACTTTTTGCCTTTGCTGATGCCAGGTTAGGATTTGAAAGTGTGCTGAGGCCTGCTAACCAGGCTCCAGCACCAGTGTTCTTTCCCTAACCTGTACCTTTGTCTCCACAATTGGCACACCCTGGCATCCAGGTAAGACCCTTGTAACTGGTACCCCTGGTACCAAGGGCCTTGATGCCAGGGAAAGTCTCCAAGGGCTGCAGCATGTCTTATGCCACCCTGGTTGTGTGTGCTGGTGGGGAGAAAATGACTAAGTCAACATGGCACTCCCCTCAGGGTTCCATGCCAACCTCACACTGCCTATGGCATAGATAAGTCACCCCTCTGGCAGGCCTTACAGCCTTAAGGCAGGGTGCACTATACCATAGGTGAGGGCATAGGTGCATGAGCACTATGCCCCTACAGTGTCTAAGCAAAACCTTAGACATTGTAAGTGCAGGGTAGCCATAAGAGTATATGGTCTGGGAGTCTGTCATACACGAACTCCACAGCACCATAATGGCTACACCGAAAACTGGGAAGTTTGGTATCAAACTTCTCAGCACAATAAATGCACACTGATGCCAGTGTACATTTTATTGTGAAATACACCTCGGAGGGCATCTTAGAGATGCCCCCTGAAAACATACCTGACTTTCAGTGTGGGCTGACTAGTTTTGCCAGCCTGCCACACACCAGACATGTTGCTGGCCACATGGGGAGAGTGCCTTTGTCACTCTGTGGCTAGTAACAAAGCCTGTACTGGGTGGAGGTGCTTCTCACCTCCCCCTGCAGGAACTGTAACACCTGGCGGTGAGCCTCAAAAGCTCAGCCCCTTTGTTACAGTGACACAGGGCATCCCAGCTAGTGGAGATGCCCGCCCCCTCCGGCCACGGGCCCACTTTTGGCGGCAAGGCCGGAGGAGATAATGAGAAAAACATGGAGGAGTCACTGGCCAGTCAGGACAACCCCTAAGGTGTCCTGAGCTGAGGTGACTCTGACTTTTAAAAATCCTCCATCTTGCAGATGGAGGATTCCCCCAATAGGATAATGGCTGTGCCCCCCTCCCCTCAGGGAGGAGACACAAAGAGGGTGTAGCCACCCTCAGGGCTAGTAGCCATTGTCTACTAACCCCCACAGACCTAAACACCCCCCTAAATTGAGTATTTAGGGCCCCCTAGAACCTAGGAAAATAGATTCCTGCAACCTGAAGACGAAGAAGGACTGCTGACCTGAAAGCCCTGCAGAGAAGACAGAGACACCAACTGCTTTGGCCCCAGCCCTACTGGCCTGTCTCCCCACTTCAAGAAAAACTGCAACAGCGATGCGTCCCCCAGGGTCCAGTGACCTCTGAAGCCTCAGAGGACTACCCTGCATCTAAAAGGACCAAGAACTCCAGAGGACAGCGGCTCTGTTCCAAAGAAGCTACAACTTTGCAACAAAGAAACAACTTTTAATGGCCTGCATGTTTCCCGCCGGAAGCGTGAGACTTTCCACTCTACACCCGGCGCCCCCAGCTCGACCTGCAGAGAACCAACACTACAGGGAGGACTCCCTGGCGACTGCGACCTTGTGAGGAGCCAGAGTTGAGCCCCCCCAGCGACACCTGCAGAGGCAATCAAGAGGCTCCTCCTGACCACGACTGCCTGCTTCTAAGAACCCGCTGCATGGTAAAGACACTGCACCCGCAGCCCCCAGGACCTGAAGAATCTGACCTCCAGTGCAGAAGCGACCCCCCAGGTGGCCCTCTCCCTTGCCCAGGTGGTGGCTACCCTAAGGAGCCCCCCCCTTGCCAGCCTGCTTCGCTGAAGAGACCCCTGGATCTCCCATTGAAACCAATTGCAAACCCGACGCCTGTTTGCACTCTGCACCCGGCCGCCCCCATGCAGCTGAGGGTTTACTTTTTGTGCTGACTTGTGTCCCCCCGGGTGCCCTACAAAACCCACCTGGTCTGCCCTCCGAAGTCACGGGTACCTCCCAGCTGGCAGACTGGAACTGGTGCACCCCCTTCTCCATTGAAGCCTATGCGTTTTGGGCACCACTTTGACCTCTGCACCTGACTGACCCTGAGCTGCTGGTGTGGTAACTTTGGGGTTGCCCTGAACCCCCAACGGTGGGCTATCTTGGACCCAACTTTGAACCCTGTAGGTGGTTTACTTACCTGCAAAACTAACAAATACTTACCTCCCCCAGGAACTGTTGAAATTTGCAGTGTCTAGTTTTAAAATAGCTTATTGCCATTTTTGCCAAAACTGTACATGCTATTTTGTTGATTCAAAGTTCCTAAGATACCTGAGTGAAATACCTTTCATTTAAAGTATTGATTGTAAATCTTGAACCTGTGGTTCTTAAAATAAACTAAGAAGATATGTTTTTCTATATTAAAACCTATTGGCCTGGAATTGTCTTTGAGTGTGTGTTCCTCATTTATTGCCTGTGTGTGTACAACAAATGCTTAACACTACCCTCTGATAAGCCTACTGCTTGACCACACTACCACAAAATAGAGCATTAGAAATATCTCTTTTTGCCACTATCTTACCTCTAAGGGGAACCCTTGGACTCTGTGCATGCTTTTTCTTACTTTGAAATAGTGCATACAGAGCCAACTTGCTACACTACCCTTTCAAAGGGTACCCCAACCACTGGCAGTAGGATTAAGGGGGCCTTTGGAGTGCCACCTGTCTTGCCACAGGCTTGACTGGTGACACAGGAGCAACAAAACTCCTTTGTGCCCTCTGACATATGGGGCCAGTGAAAGTGAGGGACCAGTCTGTCCCAAGCTTTACTTTGCCCCAGTTGACCAGCAAGGGGAAGGTCATAGGCTAAGGTCAACAATAACTCTCTGTATTGCAGAGGGATGACCAATCTTCTTGTGGCACTAGGTTTGGGTTGGGTTCCCTTGGTTCTGAATACAAGAGGTTGCTTTCACAGTGCACTCTGTGGGTGCCACTAACATCCCCTGCTTCCTGTTTGATAGCTTGCTGTCTCAAACCATCAAGTGTGGGACAGGTCTGTTGAGCCACACTTAACTCCTCCCTGGAAGCCCCCCCTGTACCTAAGAGTTCAGCTGTATCAGCTTGAAGTTCTTCAGGTGTAGGTTCTGTCCAAGGAGTAGCTTCCTCCTCCTCAAAGGGGGAATCATCAGTGGAGGGAGGGATAGAGGATAATTTCTTACCCTTTCTACCCCTGCTTTTGGGAAGCTATTGGTCCATAGTTTCAGGAACCACGTTTCCCTTGCTCTTTGCTTTGACTACGGCTCAGGCCAAGAAGCAAAGATATGCCCACGAATGCCCACCATGACTGCATGGACCTCCAACTCTACTTCAGCACAAGCTGAAGTCTTCAAGTCGTTCCCTAGTAGACATCCTACAGGTAGGTCTGTGGAGGCTACAACTTTTTTAGGCCCAGTAACCCCCTCACCAGCTGAGATCAACAACTGCCATGGGGTGGTTCACAGTATTGTTCTGGGCGTCAGTCACTTGGTACTGGTGACCAAGTAGGTGTTGCTCAGGGGACACCAGTTTTCAGTCACCATGGTGACACTGACACCTGTGTCCCTGTAGGCCTCAACATGAACACCATTTATTAGGGATTGTTGCTTGTACTTATACATGTTAAGGGGATAAGTAACAAGGATGGCAAGGTCAGTGCCACCATCAGAGACTAAAACAGCCTCATTGATTTCCCTAACTAAGTCAGCTCCCACTACACTTCCCAGAGTTGTCCCTGCTACACCCTTGGATTGACTATTGGTACTATTAGTCTTCCCATCACTACTGCTAATGCTAGGGGGACTAGTTGTAGTAGTGGTTGGAGGTTTGGTGCTTTTCTTCGGACAGAAGCTGCCTCCTGCCCTATGGCCTTTGTTTTTACAAATATAACCCCAAGGCTTTTTGTTCTGATTGTTGTGTGAAGAGGATTTAGACCCACCCCCAGAAGAAGTTTGTGGGCCTGATGAAGACTCTTTCTTTTTTTTGTTTCCACCTTTTTCATGTGACTTACCATCCTTCTTGTCCTTGTCACCCCCATATGAGCTTTTCTGATCACCCTTGTTCTCACCCACTTTTCTGCCTTCTTTCCCAATTCTTGGGGAGAGGTCAAATCTGAGTCTACCAAGTACTGGTGCAACAAGTCAGACCCACAATTAATCAAAATATGCTTTCTTAGTAATAGATTATACAAGCCCTCAGTAACCAGCCTTCCAAAGCTTAACAGAACAGTCCACTAAGTCAACCCAATCTTGTGAAGCCTCTTTTCTGGTCTCTCTGAACTTGATTCTATACTGCTCAGTTTTTAGACCAAAACCATCTAAGAGTGCAGTTTTCACAATATTGTAATTGTCTGCATCTTCCTCTCTGACAGTGAGAAGTCTATCCCTCCCCTTGCCAGAGAAGGACAACCAGAGAATAGCCGCCCACTGCCCTTGAGGGACCCTCTGAACTTTACAGGCCCCCTGAAGTGCAGCAAACCATTTATAAATATCATCCCCCACCTTGTATGGGAGTACAGTTATGTGCAGGTTTCTGGAATCCAAGGAGTCCTCCCTGACTCTGTAATCCCTGAAACTTGAGCTGCTGCTGCCACCATGGGGTGGCATCCCCAACCCATGTCTTTCTCTCTGCACTGCCAAGGCCTCCCTATCTAGGGCTAGCTGTTGCTTCTGCAGCCTGTTGTCTTCCAGTCTCAGTTTCCTGAGCTCTCTATCTATAGAGTCATCCCCTGGAGTTGTGCAGTGGGATCCTTCAAATACTGACGCGATGTGAGAATGAACAGAGGTGGATCTATTCCTATCTTTGGTGTCCCTTTCTACTTGCCCTCTGAGTGTGAAAGGAGCCCTACAAGTGTGATTTTCTTTCCCACTACCAGCTATGCTAGTTGGTCTACTGGGAATGTTATGATCCTTTGAGGAACCCTCCCCCAAACCTAAAATGTCTTCCTTTACTTCAGTGGGTGTCAGGGTCTTCTCTTTCTTTCTTCCCTTCCTGGCCACCAGCTTGATCCTGGAGGAGGAGACCCAAGAGCAGACTCTTGTTAGGGTTCCTCCCCATATCTAACTTTATCTCTACTCACATCCTCTTCAACAAGGTCAGGTTCTCATAAGGAGCCTCCATGACCTCAGAGCTATGTCCAGCTGTAGACATGGTGTTTGTTAGGATAGGGTAGGGTGTACCTAACCTACCTATCTCCTAGTCTCTCAGAAAGAAATTTAGAGACTATTTTTCCGCACTAGGTACTATGGGGGTCATTCCGACCCTGGCGGTCCAAGACCGCCAGGGCCGGGGACCACGGAAGCACCGCCAACAGGCTGGCGGTGCTTCCAGGGCCATTCTGACTGCCGCGGTCAGAAAAGGGGATCCAGCGGTTTCCCGCCGGATTACCCCTGGCCCAGGGAATCCTCAAGCAGCACCGCCATGGGGATTCCGACCCCCTTCCCGCCAGCCTGTTTTTGGCGGTTTACACGGGTGTCGTGGGGCCCCTGGGGGCCCCTGCACTGCCCATGCCACAGGGCCCCATAAAGATTTTCACTGTCTGCTTTGCAGACAGTGAAAATCGCGACGGGTGCAACTGCACCCGTCGCACCCCTGCAATTCCCCCGGCTCCATTCGGAGCCGGCTTCATTGTTGCAGGGTCTTTGCTGCTGGGCCGGCGGTCGCCCGCCGGCTCAGCAGGAAAGCCAGAATGGCATCTGCGGTCTTCTGACCGCGGAGCGGCCATTTGGCGGTTCCCGCCGCTCGCCAGGGTCAGAATGACCCGCTATGTATACCTGGAGTGGTCTTTCCTGTGGAAAGCACCAGGTGACAGTGATAAGGCAATTGCAAGTACTTATCCCATCGCTGCACCACCAATGTAAGAGGCTGGCCTGGTGTGTGGTGGGTACCTATGGAACTTACACCTTATACCAGGTCCAGGTATCCCTTGTTAGTGTAGTGTAGTCAGTATCTAGAAGTCAGGCTCTCTAGGGGTAGTGTGGATGAGCAGCCAAGGCTTATCTAGGAGACATGCAAAGTTCATGCATTATCATTGTAGTCACACTTAGTGCTTACACACATGATAGAAAACACTCAGGGGGTCATTCTGACTCCCGCCGGCGGCGGTGACTGCACGCCCGGCGGGAGCCGCTGAATGACCGCTGCGGCCATTCTGGCTTTCCCGCTGGGCTGGCGGGCGACCGCCAGAAGGCCGCCCGCCAGCCCAGCGGGAAAGCACCTTCAACAAGGAAGCCGGCTCCGAATGGAGCCGGCAGAGTTGAAGGCGTGCGCCGGGTGCAGTGGCACCCGTCGCGATTTTCAGTGTCTGCTTGGCAGACACGAAAAATCAATGTGGGGCCCTGTTAGGGGGCCCCTGCAGTGCCCATGCCATTGGCATGGGCACTGCAGGGGCCCCCAGGGGCCCCACAACACCCATTACCGCCATCCTGTTCCTGGCGGTGAAAACCGCCAGGAACAGGATGGCGGTAAGGGGGTCGGAATCCCCATGGCGGCGTTGCAAGCAGCGCCGCCGTGGAGGATTCCCTGGGGCAGCGGGAAACCAGCGGGACACCGCCGGTTTCCCGTTTCTGACCGCGGCTGTACCGCCGCGGTCAGAATGCCCATGGAAGCACCGCCAGCCTGTTGGCGGTGCTTCCGCGGTCGTTGGCCCTGGCGGTCTTGGACCGCCAGGGTCAGAATGACCCCCTCAGTGTTTGTAGGAAGTTGGCTCTGCATTTACTATTTCAAAGTAAGAAATAGTGTGCACAGAGTCCAAGGGTTCCACTTAGAGGTAAGATAGTGGCAAAAGTAGATAATTCTAATGCTCTATTTTGTGGTAGTGTCGAGCAGTAGGCTTATCAGTGGGTAGTGTTAAGCATTTGTTGTACACACACAGGCAATAAATGAGGAACACACACTCAAAGATTTACTCCAGGCCAATATATTTTTATGTTGAAAAATATCTTTTCTTCGTTTATTTTAAAAAACACAGGTTCAGGATTTACATCAAACACTTTAAATGTAAGGTACTTCACTTAGATACTTTAGGAACTTTGAATTAAAACAATATCATGTACAGTCTTTATAAAAATGGCAATAAGTTATTTTCAGAGTGGACACTGTACAAAAATCGACAGTTCCTGGGGGAGGTAAGTAAAGGTTAGATTAGGAGGTAAGTAAAACACTTACAGTTCTCAGTTCTGGGGCATAGGCAGCCCACTGTTGGGGGTTCATGGCAACTGCAAAGTTACCACACCAGCAGTTCAGGGCCGGTCAGGTGCAGAGGTCAGAGGTGCCCAAAATACATAGGCGCCTATGGAGAACAGGGGATGCTCCGGTTCCAGTCTGCCAGCAGGTAAGTACCTGCGTCCTCGGGGGGCAGACCAGGGGGGTTTTGTAGAGCTGTTGGGGGGGGGGGGAGGATACAGGTAGGCACACATAACACACCCTCAGCGGCACAGGGGTGGCCGGGTGCAGTGTGCAATACAGGCATCTGGTTTCAGGTAGGAAACTATGGGGGTCACTCTAGCGGTGCAGGCAGGCACAGGGGGGCTTCTCGGGACATCCACAACCTGGGCTAGGAAGAGGGTCGCCTGGGGGTCCCTCCTGTGTTGCAATTCGGTTCCTTCAGGTCCTGGGGGCTGCAGTATTGGTTCCAGGCGTCGGATCCCTTGTTACAGGGAGTCACGGTCAGGGGGAGCCTCTGGATTCTCTCTGCAGGCATCGCTGTGGGGGTGCAGGGGGGTCGTCTCTGGTTACTCACGAGCTCGCAGTCACCGGGGAGTCCTCCCTGAGGTGTTGGTTCTCTGGATCTCGAGCCGGGGGTGTTGGGTGCAGAGTGGGAAGTCTCACACTTCCGGGGGGGAAACGTGAAGTTTTTGGAACTTGCTTCTTAGTGGAAAAGTGTGGCACAATGGTTAGAGTGCAAGGTTTACAGTTTAGTTTACAGTTTTGTTGCAAAGAAATTGCTTATTTTGAACAGGGCTACTGTTCACAGGAGTTTCTTGGTCCTTTAGTCCAGGATACCATATACTAGGGACGTATAATGGGGTACGAGTGTGCCAGTTGTGGGTGAAATACAGACTTTTGGGAGAGAGAGCATAATCACTGGGGTTCTTGTTAGCAGGATCCCAGTAAACACAGTCATACACACTGACATCAGGCAGAAAAAGGGGGTAACCATGCCAAGAAAGAGGGTACTTTTCTACACTGTTTCACTACCGAAAAGACTTTCTGCTTTGGCACCAACCACTTCGGCACCAAAAGTAAAGAGCAGTTTTGCAGCGATGAAAATCACTCTCCATGCAGCCTTGGAGCTGATAACATCCCCTGAGTCCACTTGTCACAAAATGAAGCAACAGGTTCATGCCAAGCAGTCACATCTGCATATACACCCACCCGCAGGGAGAGTCATGGTTAAAGCTGTGGTTACTACCCATCCAAGAGGCAGCATTCCGTCGAAGAGGCTATTAATCCACCAGCTTCTCCAGTCAAGCAGAGCAGATTGGAAAAGGACTTGGTAGACGTACACCTAACTCTGCTTACATCTCCACCACCAATTACAGGAAGTGCAAGCGTTACTCCTCAACGGGGCAATAGAGCCAGTCTCCTCAGAGCATCAGGTAACCCGGGTGTATTCACTATATTTTCTCAGCCCCAACAAGATTGGCTCTTTAAGACCTGTATTGGATCACAGGCCTTTAAATATTGTTATGGCATATCAGAACACCTTCACATGGTCACACTTCAGGACTTGATCCCATTGCTGCAACAAGGTGACTTTCTGTCAGCACTAGATGTGAAAGACTTTTACTTTCACATTCCTATACACCCAGCACATTGCAAATACCCCATATTTTTGATAGATAGAAGGATGTCAATACCAATTCAAAGTGCTTCTCTTTGGAGTCACAACAGCTCCAAGGGTGTTTACAAAATGCCTGGCAGTAGTAGCGGCTTACTTGCACTGGCAGATAATCCATGTCTATCATTACCTAGACCACTGGCTCATCAAAGCCAGAAATCTCAATCAATGCCTGCATTCTACCCAAGTCACAATAGACATACTTCATCAATAAGGTTTCACCATTAATTTTCAGAAGTCACAGCTCAACCCACTTCAGATACAGCCCTATTTAGGGGCAATTCTCAATACACAGTTGGGAAAAGCATACCCAAACGCAGCAAGGATACAAAATGTTCAAATACAGCTTTTTCATTTTCCTCCCAACCACTCAGTCACTAAAATTAACCATGAAGCTCTTGGGGATGATGGCTTCTTGCATTGTGATAGTACCACATGCTCGTCTTCACATATGCACGTTAAAGGAATGTCTTTCATGCCAATGGTCTCCGGATCATGGTCAATTAGACGATCTAGTGTTTGTGGACAGCCGAACCTTTCACTCCTTGCAGTGGTGGAACAAAACCAACCTCTTAAAAGGGTTGACACTTCTGGGCCCTGTTCCCCAGATCATTCTGACAACGGATGCCTGTCAGACAGGATAGGGTCCTCACCTACAGAATCTCACAGTCCAGGGTCTCTGGGATCACAGATATCGAGCCCTGTACATCAGCTTTCTAGAGCTGCTAGTCGTTCACCCAGCACTCGAAGCCTTTAGGATTCATCTCACCAACAAAGTAGTTCTTATATGCACAGAGGTGACAACCATTTACTATGTGCAAAAACAGGAGGTGACACATTCTCTACAACTGTCTAGTCATGCACAGACAATTTGGTATTGGACAATTTGCCACAATGTATACCTGTTAGTGGAATACCTGCCTGGTGCATACAACAATTTTTCCGACCTCCTCAGCAGGCTGCGGCAACAAGTCCATGATTGGGAACTCCACTCCTTCTCTTCTACTTTCAAAAGTGGGAATTTCCAGACATAGACCTCGTTGCAACACAAGAAAACGCAAAATGCCCAAACTTTGCATCCAGGTTCCCATACCCTAAAAAAGGGCAATGCTCTGTGGATGAACTGGTCAGGGATGTTTGCCTATGCCTTTTCACCTCTCCCTCTCCTTCCGTATCTGGTCCAGAAACGCAGGCAAACTTCTCTCACATTCCTTTTAGTGACACCCACATGGGCCAAACAACCATGGTTCGTCACTCCATTAGACCTTTTGGTAATACCACACAAGAAGCTTGCCCTCGACCCAGACCTTCTCACTCAGAATTAAGGTCAAATCAGACACCACAATCCAAAGGAGTTGAATCTTGCAATTTGGCTCCTGAAGTCTTAGAATTCCGTTATCTAGACCTACTTCAAGAATCTATGGATATTTTTAAGGAAGCATGTACACCATCTACTGGAGCATGTTATAACAAAATTAAAACATTTTGTGCACGTTTGCTTTGCTCAAAATTGGGATACCTTCAAGGTATCCGTCCAAAATATCATCCTTTACCTTCTTCATTTACAGAAGGCAAACTTAGCATACACTTCCATAGGGCTCCATTTAGCAGCTTTAGCGGCTCATTTTCAAAACAGACAACACTTGACACTCTTCCAAATTCCTGGCTTTAAGGGGTTTATGGAAGGGCTCAAAAGAGTAGTACACCCAAGACTACCCTCAGTACCTAATTGAAACCTGAATGTGGCCCTCACTAGACTTGTGGGCCCACCATTTCAGCCACTTCACTCATGTTCATTCCAGTTCCTATAAAGGAAATTGCCCTTTTTAGTTACCATAACCTCCCTCAGCTGTGTTAGTGAGCGTCCGGCATTAACTTTACAAGAACCTTTTTCCAAGTACATAAGGATAAGGTGGCTCTTTGTGCCAACACAAAGTTGACCAAGTTTCTCAAAGTAGTATCTCATTTTCATATTAATCCAACAAATTAATTGCCAGTCTTCTTTGCTCACCCAGACTTGGTTGCTGAAAAAGCTCTACATTCATTAGTTATTAAAAAAGCACTACTGTTCTATATTGATAGGACCCAGACGTTTAGGAAGTCCAAACAAATTGTTGTTGCTTTTTCCACACCACATAAAGGCGTATTGTAACATGCATCCAAACTTGCTATGCAAAAGCTAAAGGACCACTACCTGTCACACCTAGCCCACTCAGCTAGTAAGAACAAAGGTGCATCTATGGCTTTTTTAGGTCATTCACATAGTTGATATATGCAAAGCAGCAACATGGGCTACACTGCACACTTTAACTAAACATTACTGTGTGGATGTCTTTGAACGCCAACAAGCTAATGTAAGCCAGGCAATGCTATGTACTCTCTTTCAAAATATTACAACACCCACAGATTTGCCACCGCTTTTAGGGAGGTACTGTTTTACAGTCTATGCAGAGCATGTGTATCTACAGCCACACATGCCATCAAACGGAAAATGTTACCTAGTAAGCATCTGTTTCTGGCATGTAATGTTGTAGATTCACATGCGCCCGCCCACCTTCCCGGTCGCTTGTGGCTGTAAAAGTCTTTGCTACACATTAGCATGCATGGGCCTTTTACTTACTTTATACATCACTCAATTCCTACACCGACTGTGGGGAAAACAATCTGAAGAAGGAGTTGATGCCCATGCACATTACCTACAGGAGTCACTATACCTCGTGACTCTGAAGACTTTTCGAACAAAAACAACTTGCAACCTTCTAGACCTAACACTAGATTGCGGAAGTATGCAGAGCATGTTAATCCACAGCACATGATGCTTACTGGGTAAGTAACATTTTCCTTTTTTCACCTCCAGCTCCTTACCCCCAGCTTGTGCAGAACCTTATTTTATGATCAGAAAATGTGATTTGGCCGAAAACAAATTCTGTAATGCAAAGGAATGCACAACACATCCCTACAGTTTTCCCACTTACTAGCCTCCTTTATGTCAGTCCAAACACCTACTGCACAAATCACCCATCTCCCCCCTTTTTAAATCTTAATGAGGACTTTAAAGACTGCTGTAGTCAATATTGTTTCTTTTTTTGTCTGAATTAGTTATTTTTTTCGTATAGTGTGGTAATAAGTGTTACTGTGTAGTATTCTGGTGGGTACTGTAGTTAACCACAGGTGCCCCTGGGACATCATTTGTACTGTACTCCAATTAAATAACCATAATTCTCCCCTTGGGGTGTAGACTCTGTCCAATTAGTGAGATTGTGCAGTCAAGACTTACTCTATTAGGTGCTAGGAATAAAACTCTGATGCAGTATCTGGTTTATTATTCGTAATTCTTCCAAAATCAAGTATTGTTTATTTCAACACACTATCCAAGGAGAGTCAAGGTTCAGATCTGAGAACTTAGCTTCCAGTGAGATGTGGAATAGTACCAGAGACCCTGGGGTGTCAATAGTAAAGGAATACTCACCAGCAAACTGCCCATTAATAAGTAAGTACGCATGGGCCAGGAGAAAGGGCCTGGAGCCAGGATATTGGTTCATCACATATCCTCTACTGTGTGATGCATCAAAAATCTTTCCATATAAAAACTGTCACTAATCATACCCCAGGTTATCTCTGAGAGCCTTGAGTCCTCTTCAGGTAAGTTTCCAGGGTTGGGGTCGGATGCTGAAAATGTACAGATTAAGTGAATCACACTCGGGCTTGCCACAGTGTTCCCTTCCTCTCTTTTAGGATGTTAAGTGCAGTGGAAATTGGATGTGGGCTGCAAAGCTTCCAGGAGAGGGTGCAGCACTGTATGATGCCTGTGTAGCAATGTGTAATGTCATGGCTGAGCTGGGCATTGCAGTTGACGGTGGCAAGGACTCTCTCAGCATGGCAGCACGTGTGGGTACAGAAACAGTGAAAGCTCCAGGTGAGTCATGACTCATGTACTTACTCCATTTACTTGTTTCATTTAGAGTTTTTAACTAATGTACCTTTATGTGACCTTCAGTGTCTTCTTCGTCAAGTTAACGACCAGGTACCTGAGGATTTTTGTGTTATAACCGCCCCCCTCCCCCCCCCTTCCCCTTTCTATTGTCCTATAAAGGATGGAAATTTGATAAGTTGTTAGGTTCAGAGCCGCATCCTTGGGTCTTGCAGATGCTACTTTTGATGCCCTTACATGGTTTGGGAGGGCACTAAATAACTGAGAGAAATTTTCTTCACCAGTTGAACTCCCAAATGCCTCTCTTCTCTCCCATCATAGTCCTCTCAAATGCTCCTTCCTTCTCCCCAGCCTCAATGCTTTTAAATACTCCAGGCCCTACTTAACCATTCAGATTTGGCAAAGCTCCACTATACTTCTGAAGCAAGAGTATTGCCATATGTTTATTCCTGTTTATAAAACCTTGACTTGTACTGAGATCCTCATGTTTTTTTTTATTTTAGAGACTTTTGTTTTCTAGGGATTATTCTATCCAACCAAGTTTCTTACCTTCAGTGGTGCTTGGCTGTGTCCTTATGTGTTTCTTTTAAAGTTACAGTTTATATAAATAATTTGTTTTGAATATTAAAATGAGTCCCATATGACATTGCATGAGTTAATATGCTTTTCATATCACGTTTAATGTGGTGAAAGTTTGAATCCTTTGAGCTCACCAATTAGACTGTCAGCTTTCTCTTTTGGCCAGACACTAACCCCTCACTAGGGTCTGTCGAACAGCATCATACCATATCATCTTAGGAACTCCACACTTGTAGCTAGTTCCTCACACCTCAGTAAGAAAACCATTAGCTCGCGCTTTGCTACACACATTAGACGTTACCTTCCTCTGATGATATTTAACTGTAAATACAGCAAATAACCGGTCATACATGGGGCCCTGGAGTGACTTGAGGTCTGAATGAACAAGAAATGAATCACACTATGTTTTTTAAGAACAGCAAATTGTGGAAGACTCTGCCTTCTGTGTTGGATCACTTTATACTGCCCGCCCAATTCAGATTGTCTCAAGAGGTTAAACGAGCCACTTAGCATTAGTGTGGAGTCTGGTTTAGAAAGAGATCTACGGAGGCCAGGAAAAGAAAGAAGGGTGTGAATTGCTTTATTCAGCGAGTATCCTTCCTAGGCCATACGGTATGGTCATTCTAAAAGTTGTAAGTAGTAGCCTGACCTTGGCCTTTGCTTATTGGTTCCCTACCCCACCCCACTTGTCCCCTTTATTTTAAGCCTAGGACTATGTGGAGGATAAGGATGGCTGAGCAGAGAAGTCTGTAATAATACTTATGTTGAGGTTCTGTAGTGACTTAACCCAAGAGATTCCTGTAAGCAGGGGTTTTTACAATTATTTTATTCTGGTGCTAATAATGAGCCACTAAAGGATGGCAGGAGCTGATAATTTTAGGCCTATGTCTTTTTGGCTCGTCTTTAGTCTGCAACCTCAAAATGTAGGCCTTTTGCATGGTCCCACATTAGGTTGAAAGTAGAGTTCAGTAGAGAGATCTCTACTGCATGGGGATTTTGGACCTTGTAGGAAAAAGAGCTTTCCTAGATATCTTCCTTAATAAAAAATAATTTTGAAAACAGAATGTTCGATGGCATCTGTCGCTGTAGATACGCATGTTTTGCAATAGCTCGCCATCTGGTGTTGGGCCGGAGTGTTACAAGTTGTTTTTCTTCGAAGAAGTCTTTCGAGTCACGGGACCGAGTGACTCCTCCTTTTGTGTCCATTGCGCATGGGCGTCGACTCTATCCTCGATTGGTTTTTTTTCCGCCATCGGGTTCGGACGTGTTCCTGTCGCTCCGAGTTTCGGAACGGAAAGATAGCTAAATTCGAAAGGTTTCGTCGGTATTGTTGCGTTCGGGATCGGCGTAGTTAGATTCAACACCGCATCGAAGATCGAAGAGCTCCGGTGCCCTTCGGGGTAGTTTTTCGATCCCCAGTCGGGGCCTGGTCGGCCCGACCGCGTGCAGCAGAACGCCGATGGAACGGACCCCGTTCCGTTTCTGTCCCAAATGTCACAACAAATACCCCTATACAGACCAACACTTGGTCTGTAACCTGTGCCTGTCACCTGAGCACAGTGAAGACACCTGCGAGGCCTGTCGTGCGTTCCGGTCCCGAAAAACTCTCCGAGACCGTCGAGCCAGAAGACTTCAAATGGCGTCTGCGCCGACAGCCCACCAAGAGTTCGAGGAACAAGAAGAGGAAGGTACCTTCTCGATCCACGAATCGGACTCCGAGGAATTCGATGACCTACGAACCGTGAGTAAGACGTCGAAAACAACACATAAGAAGATTGACAAGGCCCAGGGGACGCCACTGCCACCAGGCCATGGCTCGACCCATAAATTCGGTGACCGACCGTCGGCACCGAAAAAGGCCCAAACAGTGCTGAGACAGTCCGACTCCGGTCGAGACACCGGTACGCAGCCTTCTCGGGACCGAGAAAGTGCTGGAGACAAGCATCGACACCGAGATAGCGGTGTAGACACGGCTCGACGCCGAGATAGCGGCACCGACGAAGATCGACGCCGAGAGGTTTCGGACCCGAAAAAGAGAAGTCAGCTCGGAGCCGAAAAAAGATGCAGACAGGGTTTCGGTGCCAAAACAACCTGCAACCGACCCAGTTTCAGGCTCTTATACAGAGGAGCATTCACTAACCTCCCAAATGCGAAAGCATAAGTTCGAGGAAGAGCTGCAATCTACCGATGTAGACCATACGCAAAAGCGTATCTTCATACAGGAGGGAACAGGGAAAATAAGCACCCTTCCCCCTATTAGAAGAAAAAGAAGACTGGAGTTCCAAACTGAACAAACACCACAAACAAAGGTGGTGAAAAAGGTTACTCCACCACCCTCTCCTCCGCCTGTAATTCACGTCTCACCAGCACAAACTCCATCACATTCCCCAGCTCACACCACCATGAGCCAGGGTGACAAGGATCAGGACGCATGGGACTTATACGACGCCCCAGTGTCAGATAACAGCCCGAAGGCATACCCTACGAAGCCATCTCCACCAGAGGACAGCACTGCGTATTCTCAAGTGGTGGCTAGAGCAGCACAATTTCACAATGTAAGCCTACACTCGGAACAGGTCGAGGATGACTTTTTATTCAACACCCTCTCCTTCACCCACAGCTCCTACCAAAGCCTGCCTATGCTCCCTGGTATGCTCCGGCACGCAAAAGAAATTTTTAAGGAGCCGGTCAAAAGTAGGGCAATCACACCAAGAGTGGAAAAAAAGTATAAGGCGCCCCTTACAGACCCTGTTTTCATCACTGCACAGCTGCCACCAGATTCCGTCGTTGTAGGAGCAGCTAGGAAAAGGGCCAACTCCCACACATCTGGGGATGCACCACCCCCACATAAGGAAAGCCGCAAGTTCGATGCAGCTGGAAAGAGAGTCGCAGCACAGGCTGCAAACCAGTGGCGCATCGCCAACTCTCAAGCACTACTTGCGCGCTACGACAGAGCCCATTGGGATGAGATGCAACACCTCATTGAACATCTACCCAAAGACCTACAAAAAAGGGCAAAGCAAGTGGTTGAGGAAGGTCAAAACATTTCAAACAACCAGATACGCTCCTCCATGGACGCAGCAGACACTTAATACATCTGTGACCATCAGAAGGCATGCATGGCTACGAACGTCTGGGTTTAAACCAGAGATACAGCAGGCAGTTCTCAATATGCCTTTCAATGAAAAAGAACTGTTCGGTCCAGAAGTGGACACAGCGATAGAAAATCTTAAAAAGGACACGGACACTGCTAAAGCAATGGGCGCACTCTACTCCCCGCAGAGCAGAGGAAACTACGGCACCTTCCGCAAAAAACCCTTTAGAGGGGGGTTTCGGGGTCAGGCCACACAAGCCAGCACCTCACAGGCAACACCGTCCAGTTACCAGGGACAGTACAGGGGAGGCTTTCGGGGCCAATACAGAGGAGGGCAATTCCCTAGGAATAGGGGAAAATTTCAAAGCCCCAAAACCCCTGCAACTAAGCAGTGACTCACATGTCACTCATCCCCTCCACACAACACCAGTGGGGGGAAGAATAGGTCATTATTACAAAGCATGGCAGGAAATCACTACAGACACTTGGGTTCTAGCAATTATCCAACATGGTTATTGCATAGAATTTCTACAATTCCCTCCAAACATACCACCAAGAGCACAAAATTTATCACAACATCATTCCGAGCTCCTGCAGACAGAAGTTCAAGCACTATTGCAAAAGAATGCAATCGAATTAGTACCAAACACACAAATAAACACAGGAGTTTATTCACTGTACTTCTTAATACCAAAGAAGGACAAGACGCTAAGACCAATCCTAGACCTCAGGATAGTAAACACATACATCAAATCAGACCACTTTCACATGGTCACACTACAAGAAGTGCTACCATTGCTCAAACTACACGACTACATGACAACCTTAGACCTCAAAGACGCGTATTTCCATACACCAATACATCCATCGCACAGGAAATACCTAAGGTTTGTATTCAAAGGAATACATTACCAATTCAAAGTATTGCCTTTCGGTTTAACAACAGCACCAAGAGTCTTTACAAAATGTCTAGCAGTAGTCGCTGCACACATCAGAAGGCAGCAAATACATGTATTCCCGTATCTAGACGACTGGCTAATCAAGACCCATTCGTTAGCAAAGTGCTCACACCACACAAATCAAATCATACAAACCCTCTACAAACTGGGGTTCACCGTCAACTTCGCAAAATCAAACATCCTGCTGTGCAAAGTACAACAGTACCTAGGTGCCATAATAAACACAACAAAAGGAGTAGCCACTCCAAGTCCACAAAGAATTCAAAACTTCAACAACATCATACAACGCATGTATCCAACACAAAAGATACAAGCAAAGATGATATTACAACTCCTAGGCATGATGTCTTCATGCATAGCCATTGTCCTGAACGCAAGACTGCACATGAGGCCCTTACAACAGTGCCTAGCATCACAATGGTCACAAGCACAGGGTCACCTTCTAGATCTGGTGTTAATAGACCGCCAAACTTACCTCTCGCTTCTATGGTGGGACAATATAAATTTAAACAAAGGGCGGCCTTTCCAAGACCCGGTGCCACAATACGTAATAACAACAGATGCTTCCATGACAGGGTGGGGAGCACACCTCGATCAACACAGCATACAAGGACAATGGAACGTACATCAAACAAAACTGCATATAAATCACCTAGAACTGCTAGCAGTTTTTCAAGCACTAAAGGCTTTCCAACCAATAATAGTTCACAAATACATTCTCGTCAAAACAGACAACATGACAACAATGTATTATCTAAACAAGCAAGGGGGGACACACTCAACGCAGTTGAGCCGGTTTGCACAAAGAATATGGCATTGGGCAATTCACAACCAAATTCGCCTAATAGCACAGTTTATCCCAGGGATTCAGAATCAACTCGCAGACAATCTCTCTCGAGATCACCAACAGGTCCACGAATGGGAAATTCACCCCCAAACTCTGAACGCTTACTTCAAGCTCTGGGGAACACCTCAGATAGACTTGTTTGCGACAAAAGAGAACGCAAAATGCCAAAACTTCGCATCCAGATACCCACACAGGCAGTCCCAGGGCAATGCCCTATGGATGAACTGGTCAGGGATATTTGCCTACGCTTTTCCGCCTCTCCCTCTCCTTCCTTATCTGGTAAACAAACTCAGTCAAAACAAACTCAAACTCATATTAATAGCACCAACTTGGGCAAGGCAACCCTGGTACACAACGCTGCTAGACCTATCAGTAGTACCACACATTAAACTGCCCAACTGACCGTATCTGTTAACACAACACAACCAACAGATCAGGCACCCCGATCCAGCATCGCTGAATCTAGCAATCTGGCTCCTGAAATCCTAGAATTCGGACACTTACAACTTACACAAGAGTGTATGGAAGTCATAAAGCAAGCCAGAAGGCCATCCACCAGGCACTGCTATGCAAGTAAATGGAAGAGGTTTGTTTGCTACTGCCATATTAATCAAATCCAACCATTACACGCAACTCCAAAAGATGTAGTGGGTTACTTGCTTCACTTACAAAAATCTAACCTAGCTTTCTCTTCCATTAAAATACACCTTGCAGCAATATCTGCATACCTGCAGACTACCTATTCAACTTCCCTATATAGGATACCAGTCATTAAAGCATTCATGGAGGGCCTTAAAAGAATTATTCCACCAAGAACACCACCTGTTCCTTCATGGAACCTAAATGTTGTCCTAACTAGACTTATGGGTCCATCTTTTGAACCCATGCACTCCTGCGAAATACAGTTCCTAACCTGGAAGGTTGCATTCCTCATCGCCATTACTTCCCTAAGAAGAGTAAGCGAGATTCAGGCGTTTACAATACAAGAACCTTTTATACAACTACACAAGAATAAGGTCGTCCTAAGGACTAATCCTAAATTTTTACCAAAGGTTATTTCACCGTTCCATCTAAATCAAACAGTGGAACTTCCAGTGTTCTTCCCACAGCCAGATTCCGTAGCTGAGAGGGCACTACATACATTAGATGTCAAAAGAGCATTAATGTATTACATTGACAGAACTAAAAACATCAGAAAGACTAAACAACTATTTATTGCATTCCAAAAACCTCATGCAGGAAACCCAATATCAAAACAAGGTATAGCCAGATGGATAGTTAAATGCATCCAAATCTGCTACCTTAAAGCTAAACGACAGCTGCCCATTACACCAAGGGCACACTCAACCAGAAAGAAAGGTGCTACCATGGCCTTTCTAGGAAACATCCCAATGCAAGAAATATGTAAGGCAGCCACATGGTCTACGCCTCACACATTCACCAAGCACTACTGTGTAGACGTGTTATCCGCACAACAAGCCACAGTAGGGCAAGCCGTATTAAGAACATTGTTTCAGACTGCTTCCACTCCTACAGGCTGAGCCACCGCTTTTGGGGAGATAACTGCTTACTAGTCTATGCAAAACATGCGTATCTACAGCGACAGATGCCATCGAACTGAAAATGTCACTTACCCAGTGTACATCTGTTCGTGGCATCAGTCGCTGTAGATTCGCATGTGCCCACCCGCCTCCCCGGGAGCCTGTAGCAGTTCGGAAGTTACCTTCAACTATTTGTATATACAGGGAGTGCAGAATTATTAGGCAAATGAGTATTTTGACCACATCATCCTCTTTATGCATGTTGTATTACTCCAAGCTGTATAGGCTCGAAAGCCTACTACCAATTAAGCATATGAGGTGATGTGCATCTCTGTAATGAGAAGGGGTGTGGTCTAATGACATCAACACCCTATATCAGGTGTGCATAATTATTAGGCAACTTTCTTTCCTTTGGCAAAATGGGTCAAAAGAAGGACTTGACAGGCTCAGAAAAGTCAAAAATAGTGAGATATCATGCAGAGGGATGCAGCACTCTTAAAATTGCAAAGCTTCTGAAGCGTGATCATCGAACAATCAAGCGTTTCATTCAAAATAGTCAACAGGGTCGCAAGAAGCGTGTGGAAAAACCAAGGCGCAAAATAACTGCCCATGAACTGAGAAAAGTCAAGCGTGCAGCTGCCACGATGCCACTTGCCACCAGTTTGGCCATATTTCAGAGCTGCAACATCACTGGAGTGCCCAAAAGCACAAGGTGTGCAATACTCAGAGACATGGCAAAGGTAAGAAAGGCTGAAAGACGACCACCACTGAACAAGACACACAAGCTGAAACGTCAAGACTGGGCCAAGAAATATCTCAAGACTGATTTTTCTAAGGTTTTATGGACTGATGAAATGAGAGTGAGTCTTGATGGGCCAGATGGATGGGCCCGTGGCTGGATTGGTAAAGGGCAGAGAGCTCCAGTCCGACTCAGACGCCAGCAAGGTGGAGGTGGAGTACTGGTTTGGGCTGGTATCATCAAAGATGAGCTTGTGGGGCCTTTTCGGGTTGAGGATGGAGTCAAGCTCAACTCCCAGTCCTACTGCCAGTTCCTGGAAGACACCTTCTTCAAGCAGTGGTACAGGAAGAAGTCTGCATCCTTCAAGAAAAACATGATTTTCATGCAGGACAATGCTCCATCACACGCGTCCAAGTACTCCACAGCGTGGCTGGCAAGAAAGGGTACAAAAGAAGGAAATCTAATGACATGGCCTCCTTGTTCACCTGATCTGAACCCCATTGAGAACCTGTGGTCCATCATCAAATGTGAGATTTACAAGGAGGGAAAACAGTACACCTCTCTGAACAGTGTCTGGGAGGCTGTGGTTGCTGCTGCACGCAATGTTGATGGTGAACAGATCAAAACACTGACAGAATCCATGGATGGCAGGCTTTTGAGTGTCCTTGCAAAGAAAGGTGGCTATATTGGTCACTGATTTGTTTTTGTTTTGTTTTTGAATGTCAGAAATGTATATTTGTGAATGTTGAGATGTTATATTGGTTTCACTGGTAATAATAAATAATTGAAATGGGTATATATTTTTTTTTGTTAAGTTGCCTAATAATTATGCACAGTAATAGTCACCTGCACACACAGATATCCCCCTAACATAGCTAAAACTAAAAACAAACTAAAAACTACTTCCATAAATATTCAGCTTTGATATTAATGAGTTTTTTGGGTTCATTGAGAACATGGTTGTTGTTCAATAATAAAATTAATCCTCAAAAATACAACTTGCCTAATAATTCTGCACTCCCTGTATATCATTTCAACCTTATATAGGTACATACTTAGTCACTCCATTGCATGGGCACTATTACTACAATACAACTCCTACCTCACCCTCTGCGGGGAAAAACAATCGAGGATAGAGTCGACGCCCATGCGCAATGGACACAAAAGGAGGAGTCACTCGGTCCCGTGACTCGAAAGACTTCTTCGAAGAAAAACAACTTGTAACACTCCAGCCCAACACCAGATGGCGAGCTATTGCAAAACATGCGAATCTACAGCGACTGATGCCACGAACAGATGTACACTGGGTAAGTGACATTTTCATTCTGTTGGTCATGCAGAGGTTGGGTACAGGACACCAAGACATTTGTTGAGTGTTGTGCAGTGGAGCTGCCTAGTAAAATGAAAGTTGGCTGCTTGGGATTTACAAGAGGGGAGTAAAACATAATTCTAAGTCACAATGGTGTAATATGTATGAGGTTTTTTTGAGGTGAGTGGTGTCCTCAGTATGGAAATGAAAGCTGAAATCATTACATGAATCATCAAGCCATATGTCTAAATACTTCACATATTGTTTTCATTGGTAAGACTACAAGCATCAATCCAAGATCTAATCTGCCCCAGGATTATTCTCCCAGGTCATAACTGCACATATTTATATATTTTGTTCGGAACTTTTTTCAATAGGAGCACTTGTTATCTCGGTCTACGCTGTCTGTCCTGACATCACTGCTACTGTTACCCCTGATCTCAAGAATCCTTCAGGGAAAGGTAAGGTTTGGCGTGGGTATGTAATTTGTAAACATTTCACAAATTCATATTTAGTTTACTCCCAACACTTTCATAATACATTTTGAAAATGAACATAACATTTGGAGATTATCTGCTTTTCCTTAATCTCACAAATTTTCTGATGTCACTTGTATGCCTCACCTGTTCACTGTAAGGATGTACACATCTGTGTGAATAAGTAATTCCTAAATAGCAGTTCTTGTATTAGTACAGTCTAGTGAAGACAAAGCTGCGCATGTTAGCCTTATTTCTCACCTGTAAAATCCTTCTGTGATTTTCATGCGACTTTAATAGTGTGGGCAATACATTGAAGTAGTACTACACCAGCTTCATTTCCAGCCCAGATATAATCACTGCTCACGAAAAGCACCAGTATTTCGACCTTTGAGTTCTGGGGCGCTTCATTTCAATATGAGCGTTAATCTTTTCCCTTCCTGTTGCCAAGTAATTTATTATAACTCTGGAGCTAAGACTCAGTCACCTACAACTGAATATTATATGGTGTGGTTGAGACCTCACCATGTGTTTTTTGTCGCAAACATTATCAGGTTCAATTGTGTTTCTTTAAGTAAATCCTTAGCTCTGTCATGGGTAACTGGGGTACAGAGAGTCAAGCTTAATCATAGGAACACGTCTAAAGCATTTAACAATTCCAAAAAAGTCAATAAGTAAGAAACACAACATAATAAAAATCCAACACCAACAAGCATTGGCAAAGCAATAGGTCTCACATACGCAAGAGCTAGTGGCTTTGGAAATGTGTTTCAGCCATTTTGTACACCAGTGTGGCTGCTGTTCAGCATGGCTAAAAGTTAGTGGTGTGGAGTGAGGTAGGGTAGGGTAGATTGGAGTGGGGTAGTTTTGTGTAGAGTGGACTATGGTAGTCACGGGTACAGTGGAGTGGGGTAAACTGAATTGTGGTAGACTGGAGTGGGGTGATTGACGTGGGCTGGAGTAGGGTAGTTAGAAGTAGGGTAGTTGGTAAATCGGCGTGATTGACTGAAGTGGATACATTGAATTGGGGTTGAGTGGGGTAGATTGCAGTGGATTGGAGTGGAGTGGGGGTAGATTGGAGTGGAGTGGGGGTAGATTGGAGTGGGGGTAGATTGGAGTGGAGTGGGGGTAGATTGGAGTGGAGTGGGGGTAGATTGGAGTGGAGTGGGGGTAGATTGGAGTGGAGTGGGGGTAGATTGGAGTGGAGTGGGGGTAGATTGGAGTGGAGTGGGGGTAGATTGGGGTGGGGGTAGATTGGAGTGGGGTCGAGTGGGGTGGGGTAGATTGGAGTGGGGTGGGGTAGATTAAGTGCATTAGTCGGGTTGAATTGGAGTGAGGCGGGTTGGATTGGAATTGGGCGGGTTGGAGTGGGGCGGGTTGGATTGGAGTGGGGCGGGTTGGATTGGAGTGGGGCGGGTTGGATTGGAGTGGGGCGGGTTGGATTGGAGTGGGGCGGGTTGGATTGGAGTGGGGCGGGTTGGATGGGAGTGTGGCGGGTTGGATTGGATGGGAGTGTGGCGGGTTGGATTGGATGGGAGTGTGGCGGGTTGGATTGGATGGGAGTGTGGCGGGTTGGATTGGATGGGAGTGTGGCGGGTTGGATTGGATGGGAGTGTGGCGGGTTGGATTGGATGGGAGTGTGGCGGGTTGGATTGGATGGGAGTGTGGCGGGTTGGATTGGATGGGAGTGTGGCGGGTTGGATTGGATGGGAGTGTGGCGGGTTGGATTGGATGGGAGTGTGGCGGGTTGGATTGGATGGGAGTGTGGCGGGTTGGATTGGATGGGAGTGTGGCGGGTTGGATTGGATGGGAGTGTGGCGGGTTGGATTGGATGGGAGTGTGGCGGGTTGGATTGGATGGGAGTGTGGCGGGTTGGATTGGATGGGAGTGTGGCGGGGTGGATTGGATGGGAGTGTGGCGGGGTGGATTGGATTGGGAGTGTGGCGGGTTGGGAGTGTGGCGGGGTGGATTGGATTGGGAGTGTGGCGGGTTGGGAGTGTGGCGGGGTGGATTGGATTGGGAGTGTGGCGGGTTGGGAGTGTGGCGGGGTGGATTGGATTGGGAGTGTGGCGGGTTGGGAGTGTGGCGGGTTGGATTGGATGGGAGTGTGGCGGGTTGGATTGGATGGGAGTGTGGCGGGTTGGATTGGATGGGAGTGTGGCGGGTTGGATTGGATGGGAGTGTGGCGGGTTGGATTGGATGGGAGTGTGGCGGGTTGGATTGGATGGGAGTGTGGCGGGTTGGATTGGATGGGAGTGTGGCGGGTTGGATTGGATGGGAGTGTGGCGGGTTGGATTGGATGGGAGTGTGGCGGGTTGGATTGGATGGGAGTGTGGCGGGTTGGATTGGATGGGAGTGTGGCGGGTTGGATTGGATGGGAGTGTGGCGGGTTGGATTGGATGGGAGTGTGGCGGGTTGGGAGTGTGGCGGGTTGGGAGTGTGGCGGGTTGGGAGTGTGGCGGGTTGGGAGTGTGGCGGGTTGGGAGTGTGGCGGGTTGGGAGTGTGGCGGGTTGGGAGTGTGGCGGGTTGGGAGTGTGGCGGGTTGGGAGTGTGGCGGGTTGGGAGTGTGGCGGGTTGGGTTGGATTGGATTGGATTGGATTGGATTGGATTGGAGTGGGGCGGGGTGGATTGGATTGGAGTGGGGCGGGGTGGATTGGATTGGATTGGAGTGGGGCGGGGTGGATTGGATTGGATTGGAGTGGGGCGGGGTGGATTGGATTGGATTGGATTGGAGTGGGGCGGGGTGGATTGGATTGGAGTGGGGCGGGGTGGATTGGATTGGATTGGAGTGGGGCGGGGTGGATTGGATTGGATTGGATTGGATTGGGAGTGGGGCGGGGTGGATTGGATTGGATTGGATTGGGAGTGGGGCGGGGTGGATTGGATTGGATTGGATTGGATTGGATTGGATTGGGAGTGGGGCGGGGTGGATTGGATTGGATTGGATTGGATTGGATTGGGAGTGGGGCGGGGTGGATTGGATTGGATTGGATTGGATTGGGAGTGGGGCGGGGTGGATTGGATTGGATTGGATTGGATTGGATTGGATTGGGAGTGGGGCGGGGTGGATTGGATTGGATTGGATTGGATTGGATTGGATTGGGAGTGGGGCGGGGTGGATTGGATTGGATTGGATTGGATTGGGAGTGGGGCGGGGTGGATTGGATTGGATTGGATTGGGAGTGGGGCGGGGTGGATTGGATTGGATTGGGAGTGGGGCGGGGTGGATTGGATTGGATTGGATCGGATTGGATTGGGAGTGGGGCGGGGTGGATTGGATTGGATTGGATCGGATTGGATTGGGAGTGGGGCGGGGTGGATTGGATTGGATTGGATCGGATTGGATTGGGAGTGGGGCGGGGTGGATTGGATTGGATTGGATCGGATTGGATTGGGAGTGGGGCGGGGTGGATTGGATTGGATTGGATCGGATTGGATTGGGAGTGGGGCGGGGTGGATTGGATTGGATTGGATCGGATTGGATTGGGAGTGGGGCGGGGTGGATTGGATCGGATCGGATCGGATCGGATTGGGAGTGGGGCGGGGTGGATTGGATCGGATCGGATTGGGAGTGGGGCGGGGTGGATTGGATCGGATCGGATTGGATTGGGAGTGGGGCGGGGTGGATTGGATCGGATCGGATTGGATTGGGAGTGGGGCGGGGTGGATTGGATCGGATCGGATCGGATTGGATTGGGAGTGGGGCGGGGTGGATTGGATCGGATCGGATCGGATTGGATTGGGAGTGGGGCGGGGTGGATTGGATTGGATTGGGAGTGGGGCGGGGTGGATTGGATTGGATTGGGAGTGGGGCGGGGTGGATTGGATTGGATTGGGAGTGGGGCGGGGTGGATTGGATTGGATTGGATTGGATTGGATTGGGAGTGGGGCGGGGTGGATTGGATTGGGAGTGGGGCGGGGTGGATTGGATTGGATTGGATTGGATTGGATTGGATTGGGAGTGGGGCGGGGTGGATTGGATTGGATTGGATTGGGAGTGGGGCGGGGTGGATTGGATTGGATTGGATTGGATTGGGATTGGGAGTGGGGCGGGGTGGATTGGATCGGATTGGATTGGGATTGGGAGTGGGGCGGGGTGGATTGGATTGGATTGGATCGGATCGGATTGGATTGGGAGTGGGGCGGGGTGGATTGGATCGGATCGGATTGGATTGGGAGTGGGGCGGGGTGGATTGGATCGGATCGGATTGGATTGGGAGTGGGGCGGGGTGGATTGGATCGGATCGGATCGGATTGGATTGGGAGTGGGGCGGGGTGGATTGGATCGGATCGGATTGGATTGGGAGTGGGGCGGGGTGGATTGGATCGGATCGGATTGGATTGGGAGTGGGGCGGGGTGGATCGGATCGGATCGGATTGGATTGGGAGTGGGGCGGGGTGGATCGGATCGGATTGGATTGGGAGTGGGGCGGGGTGGATCGGATCGGATTGGATTGGGAGTGGGGCGGGGTGGATCGGATCGGATCGGGAGTGGGCGGGGTAGATTAGATTGGATCTGATCGGATTGGGAGTGGGGCGGGGTAGATTGGATTGGATTGGATTGGGAGTGGGGCGGGGTAGATTGGATTGGATTGGGAGTGGGGCGGGGTAGATTGGATTGGATTGGGAGTGGGGCGGGGTACATTGGATTGGATTAGTAGTGGGGCGGGGTAGATTGGATTGGATTAGTAGTGGGGCGGGGTGGATTGGATTAGTAGTGGGGCGGGGTGGATTGGATTGGATTAGTAGTGGGGCGGGTACATTGGATTGGATTAGTAGTGGGGCGGGGTACATTGGATTGGATTAGTAGTGGGGCGGGGTACATTGGATTGGATTAGTAGTGGGGCGGGGTACATTGGATTGGATTAGTAGTGGGGCGGGGTACATTGGATTGGATTAGTAGTGGGGCGGGGTACATTGGATTGGATTAGTAGTGGGGCGGGGTGGATTGGATTAGTAGTGGGGCGGGGTACATTGGATTGGATTGGTAGTGGGGCAGGTTGGATTGGATTGGATTGGTAGTGGGGCAGGTTGGATTGGATTGGATTAGTAGTGGGGCGGGGTACATTGGATTGGATTAGTAGTGGGGCGCGGGGTACATTGGATTGGATTAGTAGTGGGGCGGGGTGGATTGGATTGGATTAGTAGTGGGGCGGGGTACATTGGATTGGATTAGTAGTGGGGCGGGGTACATTGGATTGGATTAGTAGTGGGGCGGGGTACATTGGATTGGATTAGTAGTGGGGCGGGGTACATTGGATTGGATTAGTAGTGGGGCGGGGTACATTGGATTGGATTCGAATGGGGCAGATTCGGGTGGGTTAGGGTGTAGTGGGTTTGACTGGAGCAAGGTCGAGTGTGGTAGACTGAGTGGATTAGAGTGGGGTAAATTGTGGTAGATTGGAGTCGGAATAGACTGCAGTGGAGCAGATTGTGGTAGATTGGAGTGGAGTAGGTTTGGGTATAGTAGTTGTGTGCGGTAGACTACAGTGGAGAGAAATGGGGTAGAATGGTGTGGGGTAGATTAGAGTGGGTTTGGGTAGATGGGGTAGATTAGAGTAAAGTAGATTGGATTGGGGTGGATTGAAGTGTAGTAGTGTTGATTGGGGTAGAATGGACCACGGAGTGGTATAGAGTGGACTGGGGTGGATTGATGTGGAGTAGATTGTGGAAGAGTGGAATGGGGCACATTGGAGTCGAGTTGATTGGTGGGGTAGATTGGCTTGGGCGAGGGTAGATTGAGGTGGAGTGGGGTAGACAGGGATAGAGTGGGGTAGGATAGGGTGGGGTACATTAGAGTACCAAGGAGTGGGGTAGAGTGGGGTGGGGTTGTGTGGACGGGAGTGAGTTAGATTTGAGTGATTTGGAGTGGGTTGGGTTAGATAGTGGTGGGTTAGATTGGAATGGGTTGGGTTAGATTGGAATGGATTGGATTAGACTGGACTGGACTGGAATGGAGTCGAGTGGAGTAGATTGGATTGGAATGGAATAGATTGTAGTGGGGTAGATTTGGGTGAAGTGGACTGGGGTTAGATTGGGGTGGACTGGGGGTGGAGTGGGGTAGATTGGGGTGGAGTGGGGTAGATTGGGGTGGAGTGGGGGTAGATTGGGTTGAAGAGGAGTGGGGTAGATGGTGTACACTGGGGAAGAGTGAAGTCGGGGTAGTTTGGGGTGGTGTAGATTGGAGTGGGGTGGGTTAGGTTGGTGTGGCTTGGAGTGGGTGAGGGTTGGTGTGGGCTAGAGTGAAGTAGATTGGAGTGGAGTGGGATAGATTGGGGTGAAGTGGAGTGAGGCACATTGGGGGAAACTGGGGAAGAGTGTGGGGTAGATTGAGAAGGGCTGGGGTAGATTGGGTGGATTTGAGTAGGGTAGATTGGAATGGAGTGGGGTGGGGTAGCCTGGAGTGGAGTTGATTGGGGTTGATTGGGGTGGGATTGGAGTGGGGTTTGATTGGAGTGGGGTATAGAGTGGAGGGGGCTAGATTGGATTTAGATATAGTGAAGTGGGGTAGATTGTAGTTAAGTGGGGCGGGGTTGAGTGGAGTGGGGTGTAGTGATGTGGAGGAGTGTGGGGTAGAATGACGTAAAGTTGAGTGGCATTTTGTCATGAAGTGAGTGGCATAGAGTGGAGTGAAGTGGATGGGAGTGGTGTGTTGTAGAATGGCGTGGCGTAGCATACAGTGGAAGAGCACAGAGAGGAATACAGTGGCATAGTGTGGAGTATGCATGGTTTGGTAGCGCGCTGTTATTACAGATACATTTTCAATTGAAATGACCATTACATTTACACTGACATACGGTTTTACTACACACAAACAATATTGTGTGGAAAGGTCATCACCTAGTGATATTTGTTTCCACTGCACTTAAGAATTACCAAAAAGATGAGCTTCATTTGTACTTTCGTAATTCTTATGTTGCATGTTATGAAAATCTGAAGTGCAATATCAGTATTAGCTTAGTCAACTATTGAGAACAAGCTGGTACCATATCAACTTGTAAAGACACTAGGATCCCTTGAACATTTAAATGTAGATTATTTTCTTCAAGAAGTCTAGGGTGATGCACCCTTGATTTTTCTGAGCATTGTGTTCCGATATGAAGACAGGAATATATCATCGGGAGACAGATTACTCAAATGTTAACATATTATAAGCACATTATCAATAGTGCCTAAACAAACCTTATCACAATCCTATAGTTAGGCAGTGAGGGCTGAACGTCTAAGCCACTAGCTTCTTTAAGCCTGGACTCAGTCTGTCCTGTTTCCCCTTAGCAGCTGGGCAGCAAATAACCTCTTTATTAGCTTAATATTATAGTCATCTTTGTTTCCTGAAACATCACTTCATTATATCTTCCTAATGGTCTTCAAATTTTTTTGCAGTAGAGATATATACATATTCCTCCAATGTTCCAGTAAAGAAATGACTAATTAGCAGATCACGCACACATTGGGGATGAGCTACAGAATATTCATGTAAATGTTTGACCAATTTCACCTAATTTCTGACCTATCAAAATCGCTTTTACAAATAGAATCGTCCATTCAGAAAATCACTATCTGCAAAAGAGTCATTGTTATCGCATTACAGCATCTGTTACCCCCTTGCAGCTCATCAAAAACTGTGAGAGATAAAAAATAAGATTTTTCTTTGAAAAGAGCAGCCCTATAAGATTGTTCCTCGTTTTAGAGTCAAACTCCTTTCTCACAGATAGATTCTTGTTTTTAAGTATGAGAATTCCCAGTAGGGGGAGTGTAGCTTACTAATAGGTCATAGCCATTAACCTAGATCGAGTCGGAAAATGACAGTATAATCTATAACAATTTATGAAGACATTGAACTTTAGATGACCTATCGAAGAGACGATAGAGTCATAACTTACGTAGATAAGCTTAATATATTGCTCGTAATTTAACTACACTGCATCATTTCTAGAATCTGGCACATATTAATGAAAGGTTCCTTCACTCTGTATGAAAAGAATTTGTGGGAAAGACTTGCCAGAAAAAAAATTGTTTATTTAAAAAAATATAGCAGCTACAATGTTATCTGCTTTGCAACAGTTGTGCCGAACAACGATGGCTGGGTATGAGACTGCACAAATTGTTAATTTGCAGCTTTACAAATTTCACATTCATAAATAATTCAGGTTGAGCATGATGTTGTTCTGATTTCCTGAGTTTAGTCATTGCATGCTTGTACTTATTAAGCCTTTCAACCCTTTTCTTTAATCTTATATTTGTGTTTTATCTTATTTATTTCGGAGTTATTTGCAGCTAATTAATCAGATTCAGAGATGAGTTACGTTGGAATTGGAAGCCTCAACTGCTATAATTTTTTGTTTACCCTGCTTTTTGCTCCATATAGTAACTATATATGCATAGAGATTGCCCGAGGAAAAGGACTTCCAGCCCCTTCTAGTTCATCATTTCCTGGCCTATTTTGCACAAAACCAACTACCATGGACATGGGCCTTTCCTATTTTTTTCCCTCCTCCAAAGCTGAGATTGGTGCACTGCTTTCTGTGTTAAGGGGTTGTGTAACTCTGCATCCTCAAGTGAGCTGGTCTCAGATGGAAATAATGTGAGAAATGGGCAGAAGAGCTCAGTAGCTAAAACATAGCATGTATGGTACAGAGCTGATCAATGTTCACATTGGTGGGCACATGTGAGAATAGCCATGATTCGGGGCTAGAGGCGGAGAGCTTAGCTCCAGGGGAGGGGATGTGGAGCCATTGTAATGGTTTACTAATTGGGATGCTATTTACTGGTTGATAGGATTGAGTCCAACCATGCCATCAAGTGAGAGTGGACAGCCTGAGAAATATCTGCAACTAAATCATGGCATGAATGTATTCTTGGGTCTGTAGCTGTATGGTGTGCACTTTGGTTGAGTACATGTGAGTACAACTCTAATGTAGAAGTTATAGGCTGGAAGCAGAGTTCCAGAGGAGGTTGGTGTATTTGTAAGTGATCTGTAAAAGAGGGTGGTAGCATGTCATGTCATGCATCCCATTGAGAGGGATATGTCTGCTGTGCTGTCCAACCTGTGGTTTAATACTCTTGGCATCAGGAGTGCCCGGTCACTGACAAATACAGTCTTTAGTATTATGATTGTAACACAATCTTCATCTCTTTATAGGAATACTTCTATATGTGCCAATTAATCGGAGTCAAAATCGTCTCGGAGGGAGCGCATTGGCCCAGTGTTACTCCCAGCTTGGAGACACCTGCCCGGACCTGGATTATCCAGGAGTACTTGCTGCTTGCTTTAATGTCACTCAAAACTTGCTACAAGGTAAGGCAGTCCACAGTCCACTGACTGTCTGAGTATGGTGGATAAATTATTTTAACTTTGAAAGTTTTTAGGTGTAATGGTTAATCCAGTATTGTAGACTTTTCTCTGATCTGTTCGGCATCAGTTTCCTGTTACTGCATGGCTCAAGTCTTCGTTGAGATGTGGAGAAGTATTTCACTCAGTTTAGTGAAAGCAGCAATTAATCTTTACGGCAAGTATGCTTTTTGTGATGAGTTGCACTTTACTAGCATGTTTGTGGGTTCACAGAGAATCATGATAGACTGTACCCTATTTGTGCTAGAATCCTACTCCTTTTCCTGGAGCCCTCCCTTGGTACACATGGGTCTAGACTTCCTTCAGCAATTAAAAAAACTAAAAAGGGCTTAACTGTATGCATCGCCACACACCTGATCATGCACACCTTATGCCTTATGTACATTAGTTCTCTTTTCTCTGGCTGTGAATATTGACCAACATTGTGTTTATGTTCTGTGTTGAACTTTCTTTTTAATGTCACTTAAAAAAGTTTGAGCCTGAGATTTTCCTTTGAGATTAACCACATAGTTTAACTACAAGGGTGCTCAGATTCTTAAGTTGTTTGAAATACTTGTTTGGTCCTGCAGACTTCCAGCAATGTGTCATGTTCCTGGAAGGACACACAAACAGCCTTTATTAGGCAAGGAAAATCTATCTGTTCTTGTACTCTGAACACTGAGAGTCAAGTTGTAATCTAAAAGCCACAGAACCATCTTGCCTTGTGACCTAGGCCCCCGGGGTTAGCCTTGTCATGCAGTATTTGCCGAATAATATGCTACCAAGAACACTTTTAATGTGCCCTCTCTCCCATCGCTTGAGTTAAGACTGAGATGATGCTACCTAACCGTGCATTCATGTGTGAGGTGCTGACTATAATTAGTTCTCTCATTTCTGGAACTGAGGTGCCAATTCAGCTGTATACATTCTCTGTACCAGTCAAGAAGAGGGCAAGTGGCCGCCATTGCAGAAGAGTTTCAATACTCTGCAGTTACCTGAAAGGACTACTAGTAAGTTGTTCCAGGAGCAGTAGAAAAGCATTAGGGTCATTATACATATGTTTTGGTAACTTGTATTTGCCATGTTGATGCAACTCCTGTTTCTGTCTCTCACTGGGGTAATGTTGCTGGCACACAATCTGTAAAGAAATGGCTCCCTGTTGCAGTTACCCCCCACTTTTTGCCTGATACTGATGCTGACTTGACTGAGAAGTGTGCTGGGACCCTGCTAACCAGGCCCCAGCACCAGTGTTCTTTCACCTAAAATGTACCATTGTATCCACAATTGGCAGACCCTGGCATCCAGATAAGTCCCTTGTAACTGGTACTTCTAGTACCAAGGGCCCTGATGCCAAGGAAGGTCTCTAAGGGCTGCAGCATGTCTTATGCCACCCTGGAGACCTCTCACTCAGCACAGACACACTGCTTACCAGCTTGTGTGTGCTAGTGAGAACAAAACGAGTAAGTCGACATGGCACTCCCCTCAGGGTGCCATGCCAGCCTCTCACTGCCTATGCAAGTATAGGTCAGTCACCCCTCTAGCAGGCCTTACAGCCCTAAGGCAGGGTGCACTATGCCATAGGTGAGGGTACCAGTGCATGAGCATGGTACCCCTACAGTGTCTAAACAAAACCTTAGACATTGTAAGTGCAGGGTAGCCATAAGAGTATATGGTCTGGGAGTTGTCAAACACGAACTCCACAGCACCATAATGGCTACACTGAAAACTGGGAAGTTTGGTATCAAACTTCTCAGCACAATAAATGCACACTGATGCCAGTGTACATTTTATTGCAAAATACACCCCAGAGGGCACCTTAGAGGTGCCCCCTGAAACTTAACCGACTGTCTGTGTAGGCTGACTAGTTCCAGCAGCCTGCCACACTAGGGACATGTTGCTGGCCCCATGGGGAGAGTGCCTTTGTCACTCTGAGGCCAGTAACAAAGCCTGCACTGGGTGGAGATGCTAACACCTCCCCCAGGCAGGAGCTGTAACACCTGGCGGTGAGCCTCAAAGGCTCACCCCTTTGTCACAGCCCAGCAGGGCACTCCAGCTTAGTGGAGTTGCCCGCCCCCTCCGGCCACGGCCCCCACTTTTGGCGGCAAGGCTGGAGGGAACAAAGAAAGCAACAAGGAGGAGTCACTGGCCAGTCAGGACAGCCCCTAAGGTGTCCTGAGCTGAAGTGACTCTAACTTTTAGAAATCCTCCATCTTGCAGATGGAGGATTCCCCCAATAGGATTAGGGATGTGACCCCCTCCCCTTGGGAGGAGGCACAAAGAGGGTGTACTCACCCTCAGGGCTCGTAGCCATTGGCTACTAACCCCCCAGACCTAAACACGCCCTTAAATTTAGTATTTAAGGGCTACCCTGAACCCTAGAAAATTAGATTCCTGCAACAACAACAAGAAGGACTGCCTAGCTGAAAACCCCTGCAGAGGAAGACCAGAAGACAACAACTGCCTTGGCTCCAGAAACTCACCGGCCTGTCTCCTGCCTTCCAAAGAACTCTGCTCCAGCGACGCCTTCCAAAGGGACCAGCGACCTCTGAATCCTCTGAGGACTGCCCTACTTCGACGATGACAAAAAAAAATCCCGAGGACAGCGGACCTGCTCCAAAAAGACTGCAACTTTATCCAAAGGAGCAGCTTTAAAGACCTTGCAATCTCCCCGCAAGAAGCGTGAGACTTGCAACACTGCACCCGGCGACCCCGACTCGGCTGGTGGAGAACCAACACCTCAGGGAGGACCCCCGGACTACTCTACGACTGTGAGTACCAAAACCTGTCCCCCCTGAGCCCCCACAGCGCCGCCTGCAGAGGGAATCCCGAGGCTTCCCCTGACCGCGACTCTCTGAAACCTAAGTCCCGACGCCTGGAAAAGACCCTGCACCCGCAGCCCCCAGGACCTGAAGGACCGGACTTTCACTGCAGAAGTGACCCCCAGGAGTCCCTCTCCCTTGCCCAAGTGGAGGTTTCCCCGAGGAAGCCCCCCCTTGCCTGCCTGCAGCGCTGAAGAGATCCCTTGATCTCTCATTGACTTCCATTGCGAACCCGACGCTTGTTCTAACACTGCACCCGGCCGCCCCCGCGCTGCTGAGGGTGAAATTTCTGTGTGGGCTTGTGTCCCCCCCCGGTGCCCTACAAAACCCCCCTGGTCTGCCCTCCGAAGACGCGGGTACTTACCTGCAAGCAGACCGGAACCGGGGCACCCCCTTCTCTCCATTATAGCCTATGCGTTTTGGGCACCACTTTGAACTCTGCACCTGACCGGCCCTGAGCTGCTGGTGTGGTAACTTTGGGGTTGCTCTGAACCCCCAACGGTGGGCTACCTTGGACCAAGAACTGAACCCTGTAAGTGTCTTACTTACCTGGTAAAACTAACAAAAACTTACCTCCCCCAGGAACTGTGAAAATTGCACTAAGTGTCCACTTTTTAAATAGCTATTTGGGAATAACTTGAAAAGTATACATGCAATTGAAATGATTCAAAGTTCCTAATGTACTTACCTGCAATACCTTTCAAACAAGATATTACATGTTAAATTTGAACCTGTGGTTCTTAAAATAAACTAAGAAAAGATATTTTTCTATAACAAAACCTATTGGCTGGATTTGTCTCTGAGTGTGTGTACCTCATTTATTGTCTATGTGTATGTACAACAAATGCTTAACACTACTCCTTGGATAAGCCTACTGCTCGACCACACTACCACAAAATAGAGCATTAGTATTATCTCTTTTTACCACTATTTTACCTCTAAGGGGAACCCTTGGACTCTGTGCATGCTATTCCTTACTTTGAAATAGCACATACAGAGCCAACTTCCTACACAATCCATTGCATAATTTTGCTCTAAAGCCTTTGTGAATCACACTAGTGACCCTGTGATGACCCCTTAACCTGCTACAGGTTACTGTATTCTTAGCCTAGCATAATTGGATTCCCCTTCAATCCTGTCAGAACCACAGCCCTAGAATACCTGTGACACACCTTAATGGCCTTCTTTAAAGTCCTTAACTAATTTGTACTTTAGATAAGTTGTTGCATAGTCCAAGTGAGAAGATCCTCCTACTGTGTTGGTCCCTCCTCACACAGACAGCCTCTTAAGCCATTGGTAACCACTTCCGACTTAAAGCAAACACAATCAGACTTAACTTGAACACAACTGCAGATTCTCTTTAGTGGAGTATTTTAAGCAGTCTGGTGGCTATTATCCTACAGACGTTTGGCATGCAATCACAGGAATAAATATGTGATCCCCATGCTGAAGTAAAGTATATTTGCCATCTTGCCCTACAAACCGGACCTAAAGTCATGCATCCCCATCCAGGGTGACTACTGAAAGTAGCGCAAAGGTGTGTGAAAGGATTCGTTCTTGAGCATTTTAGACCAAGGTCACGGGTTACATAGATTTACTATAATGTGGCTCTTGTACTCAGACAAACAAGTAGCCCATCTAGATTGACCAGATGCTGTTTCCAAATGTCTGATGATCTTTCTCCATCACCAACTGACAGATTTGACCACTGACTCATTGAGGTGTTTGATGTGGACTAAAGTCTTCTTAGTGCACCGTCATGCAGGCTGATTAAGCTATTCAAAGCATGATAATGGGAACTTCCACTTACCTTTTAAGGCAAAAATCCTTCCTTTCCTCTCCTCTCTGTTTTAACATTCTGGAAACTCCTTCAGCTTGTGTGTACTCTACTCCATTGATGTCCTGACTAAATACAAGACAGGATCACCCCAATCTGTTTATTACTGGCAATGATTCTCTGGGGTTTATATCTTACTCATAATGTCGGGCCCAGAGAGCTCTCCATGCAAAATTTACAAAGAGATGAAAATGTTTCCTTGCATTAGAGCTGATTTTCCTTCTAAGCAAGTCTTTTGAGACTCTAAGAACTAGAATTAACTCACATGAAATTTAGTACCCTTAAATCTAAAAGGGCAGCTCAGGACTTTGAGATAAGTGGACTCACACTCACATTTCCTCCATCTCAGCAATCAACAGTAACCTATTGTTTCCTTCACATCCCCATGGTGTACATCTTCTCCCAACTACAGGAAATAAATTTTGCAGCTGTTAGCGGAGGTGACAGGTCTTCAGCTGGTGGTAGGGAGTGCCCTTATTATGAAGCTGAGCAAAGCATAGTCTCAATTTTCGAGACTGCTGTCCCTATACTGTCAAAACCTGAACACATTTTAATAAAATGCTGTTATTAGTCCTCAGCTGTTTATAAACTTTTAAAGAAGAGGACAGCCTCTATGCCATAGACTTGCGAGCTAATGTAATTCACGTAGCAACCACAACCAAATTTCTTGTGTTGGAACAAGTGGCCCCCACTCCCAGTTTCCATCCCTCCTACACTGGATTGTATTCTTAGCTGGTAGATGTATCTACTTCCGGAAGTTCTCTTCGATTGTAAGGAGAATTTGGTCTCCCTAGCTATAACTGATCCGGAAAATGCTATGGACCACAAAAAAGGTCCATCAGACGTGCACAATCTGTAGCTCAGAACTAAAGTTGATAATGCTATTTTCTTGTGTTAGCAAGAAGTGCACTGATGTATATAGCCTGCAAGACGACTATGGTCTTTGTAAGCACACAGATAAGCGACTCTGTGCCACCTGGTTGTAGAAATGTGGTTTGGAGTCCTGGTGAAGATCACTATTTACCTGGACACCCACATACTCATAAAAGAGGCCTGCATATTTGGATATGCCCCACCCTGTTTCTCTGTCTGGATGTGGTTGACTCTGTCTATTGTTGATAGGGATTCCTTCAGATAACCTCTTAACAAATAGTCTGGTCATAACTGTCCTCATTCCATTACTGATTGGGGCAGGCCTCCGAGGGAATGCCTTTTTGATTCACCAGAAAGGTCTGTGTATACACACTTTTCTTCCAATGCCACTTCAGCCTGGGATGATCTGCAAGTTCAGCTGAAGCTCTCCTTGCAAGATGACCTTTTTTGTTCCATTCTGGTACACTGCACCTTGATTCTCAGACTTTATGATCCTGGAGTGTCTGCATCCTGAGCAACTGACTTACAGGTACACTCACTGGGATCTCTATGGAAAATGTTGTTCTTATTCAAGTAACCAGAAAATGTTTAATCAGAGAACAAACATGAAACAAATGATCCACTTTCTGCACTAGGAATTAAATAAGGTAAGCAACCTCAACATGTTCTAACATGTGTTCTTCCTCTGGCCTGTTTGGGCATTAGTATTTTAATGGAAAGCCTGTAGCTTGGTCACTGTTGCTGACAAATATCCCAGCTGAGAACATTTTCTTGCAGAATTAATTTACCAAGAATCTTGACTGAATCTTTTTAAGCTAGCCAACAAAGTCTCCCCTTCTTTGAAATGGGAATGTCTTTAATGTTTTGACACTAAAGCTGTTTAACGTAATTGGAAGCTCTGGATTTAAATTAGTGACATGGCAAGCAAGTTCAGTCCTTCTTACCTGAAAAGCGAAATGCCATTGTCCACAACGATCACATCCGTGAAATTGGAAATGTGTGTTGTTTTTCACTACGTTTTGTGAAACTTTCCTGAATATAGTAATTTATCTTCCTACAAATTTCTGCCCCTCACTTCTGAGGCAGAGCAAACAGTCGACCTCCTAAATATCATATTTGAGGTTCTGCTGACCTTTTACATTGCTTCCCCCAGAGAGATTGTCATTTTCACCAGGGATATCCAATACAACATTCATGAGTCAGAGCCAGTTCCTGACTATTAGACATAAGCATATACTGCTATATGCCTCACACATCCTTGGAATATTAAGCTAGAGATGTTGGTTTTAGGTCTGATGATTAGTTTGATCAAGCTAGACTACACACACTTTCAAATTGATCTGGTGATTGAGGCCTAACATTGACATGCATTTTGCTCACTAACTAAAACATGTAGTAGTAAGTCATACAGGTATAAATGGTGGATATATTCTGCTGCAGGACTTCTCACGAGCTCTGCCATCCTTAGGTGCTAAGTTGCATACTTTAGTTTCTTCTTCAAAAGGAAATGATGTTCCCCTGGGTGTAAAGTTGTGGCAGAAGTTTGTAAAACTACTTCGCCCCATCAGGAGAACTGACAGAGAACACCGAAATTAGTCTGATTTGAGGTGGGGTTGGGAGAGAAATGTAATGCCTATGAAATCCTCTGCAGTGGTCAAACCAGCCTTTTGCAGGTAGTAGTAGATGTAGCCAAGTCCTCTCAAAAGCAGTGGGGTCAAATAATTGCTAAAAGTGTGCTATAGAAAAAAGGCTATATCGGGTGGGGGACAGAAGAAATGTAATGCCTATTAAATCATCTGCAGTGGTCAAACCTGCCTTTTGCAGGTAGTAGATGCAGCCAAGATCTCTCAATAGCAGTGGGGTCCAATAATTGCTAAAAGTGTGCTATAGAAAAAAAGGCTATATCGGGGGCAGAAGAAATGTAATGCCCATTAAATCCTCTGCAGTGGTCAAACCCCCCTTTTGCATGTAGTAGATGCAGCCAAGATCTACCAACAGCTGTGGGGTCCAATAATTGCAAAAAGTGTGCTACAGAAAAAAAGACAGTATCAGCATTTTTTTTTTTTAGTAGAGCACAATAAACCTACAAGGTTGTATTGCTGAGAAGATGACATTGATAAACACAGCACTGTTAAATTTCTGAACTATTTATTGCAGGTAGTTTAAGGTTTGTCTGAATCAAAGCTCCATTTTCCAGGTGATCAGGCTGGTGGGCAACAAATTCCCATGCACAAGGGCTGTAGAAAATGGGAATGTGTATCTGTGCTGGTTGGGTAGGCAGATCAGCAACGTGGAAAGTTGTTTTGGATGAGGAAAGATATAGAAAGATGAAATGTGAAAGCACGCTTACAGCATGCAAGATGAACTCTGCAATAAAAATAACTAAATAGGGGAAACAACGTTCCAAGTCACTTTAAGAGTGTGAAATATTTTGTAGTGCACCAACATGCCTTAAGGCTGGTTTCATTAGGGCTTGTGACCAGAAATGTAAGCTCTGCATGTCAGCTTTGAAGACACAATGCAGCTCAAGGTTACAGATGGCAGAGTAAAAGAATAAGAAGTCATGCTTTGAAGCATCTCATTGGAGAGGGAGTAAGCATTCTCAAATGTTAATTGAGAAACCACTGTCCCTTGTATTCTCAATCCATAAATTTGCAGACCCTCAGAGGGTGTTTCTTGCTGTACATCTTTGAAAATTGCAGGTGTACTGCTGACCTTGCCTGCCCATGCAGAGAGGGAATCAGTTGGCAGATGATGGACCTTTATTAGTAGAAACGAAACATTACTACCAGGGAACTAGCACACCGACACTGGAAGTAGTCATGGGGTATGCTGCCCACCAGGGGTAACTAGGACAACAGCCCATAGTGCCCACTCCTGCACTCATTTCATGTAGCTCCCTTTTTGCACTATATGCACTCAAAACATTGTGCATACCACACACAATATTTGGAGTGCTGACACCAACCATTCATATTTCTTACTCTGCCTATATCATCCACACCTTTTACATAACTCATACTAGGCTTTTCACTCGTATCGCTTCTGCTACTCGTTCAGACCACTCAAATAACTCAAACCAGTCATAGCCCTTCCGTCATGCTCACAACTCCTGTTTCTCGCACCGTGCATACCATGGGCCACTTCCCACAAGTACACAACTTGCATCACTCATAACAGGCACATTACTTGCTTCATTGACATCACTCATAATACTTGCGTTGCTCACACCAATCACATCACTTGTGTCATTTATGCCTTTCTCAGTATTTACACAACTTTGACCATTCATCATTCACATTGCACACATCGTTGACCACACATGCAGTGTATATCACTCAACATTCCTACCACTCACATCACTCATACAATTCACATCACGTCTGTGACTTGTCATTCATAACTTTCACATCACCCACAGTGCTCATATTACTCGCGCCAATAGCACCAGTCACACCATTGTCACCAGGCATGACTCATATTATGCACATCACTTACAACAGTCTCAGTACTCACATCACTGTTAGAAATGGGGTCTCTAGTTGACAGTGGTTTGCACCCTGTCCAAGTATGGACCCTCACTCTAGTCTGGATAAGGGAGCCACGCAGCTGAGATAACCCCTGCTCACCCCCTTGTTAGCTTGGCTCAAGCAGTCGGGCTTACCTCCGAGGCAATGTGTAAAGTATTTGTACACACACGCAGAAACAAAATGAAAACACCATAAAAGTACTCTATACCAGTTTTAAAAATAACCGATATCTCACTAAAACAAGACCAACATGACAAAAATCCAACATGCACAGGTAAAGATACGAATTTTCAAAGATTAAATTCATTATAATACTAAAACACAATGGCTCCAACTGGGGCTATCACAACATTTTGACAGAGTTGTTCCCAACAGTCCGACGCCACTCGCAAGGGAGTGTGGACTGGTCACGGAGTACAGTACTTTTGAAAACGATGAAACAAAGACATTGCTGGAGTCTGGGAGGTCAGGAGTCGTTGGAGCCGGTGTGGCGTTGGGTTCTTACTGCTACTGGGGAGGTGAGGTGTCTGTTCCTCACTGCTAGGCAGGGGAGGTGGTGCGTCGGTTCCCTGCGATTGCAGGGAAGGTGATTCAGTGGCGAGGCGTTGCTTCCTTCGGGTTCGGCGTGGTCGATGAATCCAACAGGTCAAGACGCGAGGCGTCATCTTTGCGGTGTCACAATCACACCACGCGGCCACAAGTGCTGGGGCGGAGTCGCAGTTAAGTGTCCCAGATGTCGGAGACATGGAACTCAGGACTCACGCTGTGGTGGGACTTTGGAGGCGGCGGCGGCTGCAAAGTTTTCACTCAGTGGGGACCACGTCTCTGGTGCAGGCAGCTCCTCGGAGTCTATGTACTTGGTCTCTTCTTGGTTTTACCAGAACTCTCTCCCTAGGGCCCACGGACTGGATTTGGCACCCCTTGGCAAGTCATGACTCTCAGGAAGCAAGCCCAGGTGCAAGCAGATGAAGTCTTTGATGTGCCTGAGACTTCTAACAGGAGGCTAGCTCAGCCCAACCGCTTTTGGAGCAGGATGTAGAAAGCAAAGTCCAGTCCTTTCACTCCCAGGACAGAAGCAGCAGACCAGCACAGCAAAGCAACAGGCAGAGAGGCAGTCCCTCCTACAGCATCCATTGCTTCTTCGTGACAGAATGTCCTCAGTCCAGAAGGATTCCAAAGTTGTAGTCTCAGAGGTCCAATGCTTATACTCATTTCTGTCATTAAAGCAGTCAAACCTCAAAGGAAAGACTTTGTAGAGCACAAGACCCTGCCTTTCCTGCCGTGGCCTCAGACCCACTCAAGGGGGTTGGGGACAGCTTTGTGTGAGGACAGGCACAACCCTATCCAGGTGTGTCAGCTCCTCCCACCATTCTAGCCCAGGAACACCCATAAGGATATGCAAGGCACACCTCGGCTCCCTTTGTGTGACTGTCTAGAGTGAATTCACAAACCGTCATCCTGACCCAGACATGTATTCCACAGACCGTCAGAGAGACCGAATGGTTAAACAAGAAAATGCCTTTTGAAAGGGCATTTTCAAACTTATAATTTAAACACCAACTTCACTTGAAAATGTATTTTTAAATTGTGAGTTCAGAGACCCCCAACGTCCATATCTCTTTCTGCTCCCAATGGGAAATTACAATTAAAAGAAATGTCAAGGCAATCCCTATGTTACCTATGGGAGAGACGTGCCTTACAATAGTGAAAACCAAATGTAACAGGAATTCACTATCAGGACATGTAAAACACACCAGTATATGTCTTTCCTTTTTAAATACACTGCACCCTGCCAATGGGTCTGCCGTGGGCCTACCTTGGGGGTGACTTACAGGTCATAAAAGGGAAGATTTGGGCCTGGCAAGGGGGTGCATTTGCCAGGTTGATCTGGCTATGGAAAACTGCACACACAGACACTGCAGTGGAAGGCCTGAGACATGTTTACAGGGATACGTATGTGGATTGCACAATCAGTGTTGCATGCCCACTAGTAGTATTTGATTTACAAGTCCTGGGCACACCTAGTGCACTTTACTAGGGACATAAAAGTAAATCATATATGCTAATTATGGAAATACCAATACAATTTGGACAGAGAGCACTTGCACATTAGCACTGCTCAGCAGTGGTAAAGTGTCCAGAGTCCTAAAGTCAACAAAAGCAAGTCAGAAAAATAGGAGGAAGAAGACAAAAGGTCTGGGGATGACCCTGCATAAAAGGGTCAGGTCCAACAATCACACACAGTACTTAGATCGAGTATGATTTTCTTTATGAGGCTAGTTCTCTCATCTATCCATTGTTTGCTGCAAACTCCAGAGCAGTACCTGTCTATCTATAGCATTAATGACAGTAACACTGACTTAAAAATACAACACACTTGTCACAATTTACTTGTTTCCTTAAGCACACTAAAACACCTCTTTTGAAGTATTAGGCTGTTGGTTGCACTGTTTGCATCCCCTTCACGTGCTTATTTGATTTAGGGGGTTTGTGTAGCACTCACATTACATTGCCTCCAGGCACTTTTCTAGAGCTTCCACTGGGTAACCTAGGAGACTTAGTCCACATAATTGAATCATCCATGAATTCTGCTTAAGTGCCAGAACTGAAACAAGTTTAAAAGGCCTGGCCAGTGCATCTCCTGTCAGTAAGGAAATGCCTCCTTGGCATGGTTACCCCCTGACTTTTTGCCTTTGCTGATGCTTAGTTTGGATTTGAAAGTGTGCTGAGGCCTGCTAACCAGGCCCCAGCACCAGTGTTCTTTCCCTAACCTGTACTTTTGTTTCCACAATTGGCACACCCTGGCATCCAGGTAAGTCCCTTGTAACTGGTACCCCTGGTACCAAGGGCCCTGATGCCAGGGAAGGTCTCTAAAGGATGCAGCATGTCTTATGCCACCCTGGGGACCCCTCACTCAGCACAGACACACTGCTTGCCAGCTTCTTTGTGCTGGTAAGGACAAAACGAGTAAGTCGACATGGCACTCCCCTCAGGGTGCCATGCCAACCTCACACTGCATATGCAGTATAGATAAGTCACCCCTCTAGCAGGCCTTACAGCCCTAAGGCAGGGTGCACTATACCATAGGTGAGGGCACCAGTGCATGAGCACTGTGCCCCTACAGTGTCTAAGCAAAACCTTAGACATTGTAAGTTCAGGGTAGCCATAAGAGTATATGGTCTGGGAGTCTGTCATGCACGAACTCCACAGCACCATAATGGCTACACTGAAAACTGGGAAGTTTGGTATCAAACTTCTCAGCACAATAAATGCACACTGATGTCAGTGTACATTTTATTGTAAAATACACCCCAGAGGGCACCTTAGAGGTGCCCCCTGAACCCTTAACCAACTACCCGTGTAGGCTGACTGGTTTTAGCAGCCTGCCACACTCGAGACATGTTGCTGGCCACATAAGGAGAGTGCCTTTGTCACTCTGTGGCTAGTAACAAAGCCTGTACTGGGTGGAGATGCTGATCACCTCCCCCTTGCAGGAACTGTAACACCTGGTGGTGAGCCTCAAAGGCTCACCCCCTTTGTTACAGAACCCCAGGGCATTCCAGCTAGTGGAGTTGCCCACCCCCTCCGGCCACAGCCCCACTTTTGGTGGGAAGGCCGGAGAAGATAATGAGAAAAACAAGGAGGAGTCACTGGCCAGTCAGGACAGCCCCTAAGGCAACCTGATCTGAGGTGACTCTGACTTTTAGAAATCCTCCATCTTTCAGATGGAGGATTCCCCCAATAGGGATAGGAATGTGACCCCCTCCCCTTGGGAGGAGGCACAAAGAGGGTGTAGCCACCCTCAGGGCTAGTAGCCATTGGCTACTGCCCTCCCAGACCTAAACACACCCCTAAATTCTTTATTTAAGGGCTCCCCACAACCTAGGAACTCAGATTCCTGCAGCCTAAGAAGAAGAGGACTGCTAAGCTGAAAAACCCTGCAGAGAAGATGGAGACACCACTGCTTTGGCCCCAGCTCTACCGGCCTGTCTCCCCACTTCTAAAGACACTGCTCCAGCGACGCTTTCCCCAGGGACCAGCGACCTCTGAATCCTCAGAGGACTGCCCTGCTCTAGAGGGACCAAGAACTCCCGAGGACAGCGGCCCTGTTCACCAAAGACTGCAACTTTGTTACAAAGGAGCAACTTTAAAACAACCTGCGTTTCCCGCCGGAAGCGTGAGACTTGCTACTCTGCACCCGACGCCCCCTGCTCGACTTGTGGAGAAACAACACTTCAGGGAGGATTCCCCGGCGACTGCGAGACCGTGAGTAGCCAGAGTTGCCCCCCCTGAGCCCCCACAGCGACGCCTGCAGAGGGAATCCCGAGGCTCCCCCTGACCGCGACTGCCTGTTCCTCAGATCCCGACGCCTGGAAAAGACTCTGCACCCGCAGCCCCCAGGACCTGAAGGATCCGAACTCCAGTGCAGGAGTGACCCCCAGGAGGCCCTATCCCTTGCCCAGGTGGTGGCTACCCCGAGGAGCCCCCCCCCCCCCTTGCCTGCCTGCATCGCTGAAGAGACCCCTTGGTCTCCCATTGATTTCTATTGGAAACCCGACGCGTGTTTGCACACTGCACCCGGCCGCCCCGTGCTGCTGAGGGTGTACTTTCTATGCTGACTTGTGTCCCCCCCGGTGCCCTACAAAACCCCCCTGGTCTGCCCTCCGAAGACGCGGGTACTTAACTGCTGGCAGACTGGAACCGGGGGCACCCCCTTCTCCATTGAAGCCTATGCGTTTTGGGCACCACTTTGACCTCTGCACCTGACCGGCCCTGAGCTACTGGTGTGGTAACTTTGGGGTTGCTCTGAACCCCCGATGGTGGGCTACCTTGGACCCAAACTTGAACCCCTGTAGGTGGTTTACTTACCTGCAAAAACTAACAAACTCTTACTCCCCCCCCAGGAACTGTTGAAAATTGCAGTGTCTAGTTTTAAAATAGCTATATGTGATTTATGTGAAAACTGTATATGCTGTTTTGCTAATTCAAAGTTCCTAAAGTACCTACCTGCAATACCTTTCATTTAAAGTATTACATGTAAATCTTGAACCTGTGGTTCTTAAAATAAACTAAGAAAATATATTTTTCTATACAAAAACCTATTGGCCTGGAATTGTCTTTGAGTGTGTGTTCCTCATTTATTGCCTGTGTGTGTACAACAAATGCTTAACACTACTCCTTTGATAAGCCTACTGCTCGACCACACTACCACAAAATAGAGCATTAGTATTATCTCTTTTTGCCACTATCTTACCTCTAAGGGGAACCCTTGGACTCTGTGCATACTATTCCTTACTTTGAAATAGTGCATACAGAGCCAACTTCCTACACTGTCTTTACCAGTTATTTCCATGTCAGGATGTGTGTGTATTGTATTTAAAGAGAATATTTAGTCATAGCTTCATAATGAAAAACAGAGTGATATTATCCCTTGGCAGGGATTGACTCCTCTCTGGCTATTAACAAGGAGTATGCATAATCTCGCCTTCCATCACTGATTCATTATAGATATTGTATGGGGAAGTGCACCTCTGCTGGCTTTAACTCCACGATGTACTCCAATAAAGAAGTGCTTGCATGTGCTTTGTGTCACCTGTCTGATGTGATGATTGCACATGACATTTCCTGACATACTTTAGGCATTTGACACAATGGTGTCCACCGGTGTTGAGTTTCTTGTGCTGGTATAATGGCCTCAAGTCCTTATATTATATTTGTTATTGGTAGGGCGGCACACAGTACTGTTGTCCTGCTTGCACTGGTGTATTATCGGGTATTCTTGGAATTTCTATAACGTTATCACTACTGCCATCTCAGAGCTCTGCTTGGAAGATTGCTGTATTATGTCATCATCCATCCACTCAACCATTCATCCAGCCATTCATCTATTCACATATTCTGTGATTGATTCATGCACTCAATCACCACTTTTCCCTGCCCTAAACCACTCACTCATTCTTCCATCCATGCACTCCGCTATCATCTGTACTCCTTCTCACATTCAACTGAAAGACATCCATTCTGTCAACACATAAGAGTTTTCCAATCCATGAAGAGGTGCTAGCTGCCCCTGAGAAGGGCTTGAAGTGGGTGAGGTAGCAGGGGGCTTGAGATAATGACCAGAGCAGCCTGGCTTTATGGATTGTCCCTGCTCCGTGGATTGCCTTGCTTGCTGCTGCCGCCTGTCACCTGCTGAATTGAGGAACACTAGCAGCTTCAAACCGATGGAGTTGAATCGGCTCGTCCTTAACCCTTCCGAACTGCCTTCTTTGAACCCACGTGGCTCGCAGCCCACAACGCGCGTTCTGTTGGCTTCCTTAGCAGCTGTTAGGACAGACTAGGCCTTCAGGCGGAGGGCGCCCACATTTTAGGGTGCAGCACCAGGATCACCATCTGGGGCTGGGTCGTAGCAGCAGCAGGTAAGTGCAAAACTGCTGCAGCACCCTGAGCTGATGCCAGAATTTGTAACAAACTCACGAGGGACAGCCCAACAACTCCCCGATCACACTACAAAATACCTATACCATCTGATAGAGTGCCTGTAGCGCATATCATTGGCCACCTGCATTCTGGTCTACTCTTGATTGTGCTTCTAATACTGTTAGAACTCAGCTAACTCACATGGTCAAGCTCGACTTAAACATCCCCCCCTCCTGCCCCCAGCCCTGTGACAGAGTTGTGTTTGGTGGATTTTAATGTCCCTGGAGTGCAGGCCACACACGGTGCAACCAGAGGCACATATGTGTGCTCAAGGACAAAAAAAAGACACATTTGAGCCCATCTTTCAAATGGCTTGGCAGGGTAAGTAGGGTGACGGCCTTCTTCTATCTCCAAGTCTTGTTGTCGAGCAGCCAGAACAACAGTTGGGCTCCTTGAAGAAATGTGACTTTCCAGAAAACCCTATGGATGCTTTGTTCCCACACAGTAAGGACGTGAGAGTCCTACATACTCCCTTACAGCTGTACCCCTTTCCTTCAACTGATCAACATTTGACAGGTGCCCAAGCGGACCTTCAGTTACAGAAAACAACAGAACAAAGGGAAAAGGCACCTTTCAAATGAGAGAAATGGGCAATAAAAAGTGTATAAGGAGAGATAAGCGGCTAACCCTGACAACAGATATTTCACCACAGCTGTTTCAGCAGTGGAAACTCCGGGGTCTGGCTCCATGCAGGCAACTGTGGTTAATTGTCTGAAAATATTCTCACCTGGCAGCACTGCAACAATAAGATATGCCATGCCTGCCCACGCCAGTCACCTGGAAGGACGGAAGGGTCTCCTAATCATTGACTGGTGTCTCCTGCAAAACTACATTTTTCCTCTACACTAGAGTATCAGCTATAGAGTCTCTGAACTTTTACCTTGACATTGAGCATGATGAAGAGTGTCTCATTGCAAAACTGCCCTGGCTTATCGACCAATCCTGAACAAATGAGTTTCAATCCTCAGCCATCAAAGGAACAGGTTCCTTCATCTCTATAGATCATTAATCCTGCCTCCAGCAGCCACTCCTCAACTCCATGAATTGAGCACCTTAGCTTCTGACTTAAACAGGCTCCCAGTGGACTCTTACAGCTCCCTTCCTCCCAGCATGGATAAGCTTAGACCTAACCCAGAGGATCTCCAGAGCCCAGCAGCAGAACAAAAAAGAAGGGTCAAGGGACACTTGGGATGCATGTTTATATTTGTTCCAACTAGTAGTCAATGCACTAACACTGGCTCCCAACCTGTGGTCCGGGGACCCCTGGGGGTCCGTGAAGCCTTCTCAGGGGGTCCGCGAGAGCCTAGAAAATTAAAAAAATATTAACAAATATTGACAAATTAGGTCCCCAGCTTCCAGTAATGACTCAGGCGGGGTCCCCGGATTCCCATGATGATTCAGTGGGGGTCCCTGGGTTCCATTAATGTTAAAGTGGGGGTCCACAGAAATCAAAAGGTTGGGAACCACTGCACTAACATATCAGTCAAATAAATTTGATCTGCAGGTGGACCTTCTTAACACCATGGCAATTTATGCTACGGGAATGGATTCCAAAATAGGCACATTAAACTTGCTGATACAATGAGCACAGTCTGAAACAGACCAGCTGCCCTTAGCCTGCTCATGCGGCCCGGTGTAAAAAAACTTGCATGTCTCCCTGCTATTGTAGCCAGAAACAAAGTTCTAACTAAACTCAAGATCTACGGCAACACATGAATCAGCTGCTCAAAACACTATGGACAGCACTTCAAACAGGAAGCAACAAGTGTTAGATACATATGACATTTGCCACTGCAGCAACACTAGCACCCAGTCCCTTCCTAGGGCAGAAGCACATAGCCCTTGGCCACTCATCTCCCAACATGCTGAAAAAATTCTGCCATCATGAAAGCAGCATAAGAGACTTAGAAAGGGTCATAACAACCAGCTCATTAAAGAAGCCTCAACTACACAGCATGAGCAAATATATTTCATCTTCAGACCAGCTGCTAGGATTTCATTACAGCTAACAAACCGCAACAGGAGGGAGCTGTATCTTGCCTTGAAGGGATTCGGTATCTCTCCTTGAAGGGATTCTCTCTCGTGGGCCAACCTCCACTACTGTAGAAAATGACACTGTGGAGACTTCTAACGCACCACTTGCGAAAACATATCCGACTAGTGGAACAGTCCCTGTCAAAGCTGTCAATGGCAATGTTAAGAGTCCTAAAGCTGTCTGCGCAACCTGTGCAAATGAAATAACCAACCATACAAAACGACCAACCAGCAGAGTAGGCATCTCAGGAGGCCTCGACCAATCCTGATAGAGCACTGGCCACAAGTAGGTCATCAATTTCCGCAAATAGCCCTACAGTTTTATCAAATCGAGGAAAGCTGGACTACTTATCTGTGCCAAACGAGCAAAATAGCAGATCAGACGTTCTGCTCACAGCCATTAAGTTCTCGCTCCTCTCCTAAGGGTTGGACAGAGCACTCCAGCACTACGAGAACTGACCCAATGGTAACTATAAAGTTCTTACCTCCTCAGAGCCCAGCAGGACTTAAGGCAAGAAAACAGAGTTGAGGGATTGGAACAATCCCGAGAAGGTACACTGTGTAAAGAGTCTAAGCGAACCCCAGATGCACAAATCACACCCACATGTTCTTTTGTGGTAGTGTGAGTGAGAAGTTAGGCGTAGCAGAGGGTAGTGCTAAGCATGCAATGCACACACTTAGGCAGTACATGAGACACACACTCAAAGAAATCCAACGGAAATGTATAAAAATAGCACATCATTTTATATAAATTTAGATACCAAGATTATCAGGATCGTTAGAGTACTTTTTCACCATATGAATTTGTATAGTTTTGAAAAGTCGACAGTGTGCATTTTCTGTAGCTTCAATGTTACCCTATGGGAGAGGAAACATGTATGGCAAACAGGTACTCCACAGCAACTTACAGGACTTTTCTTCAGGACTTAAGGTGAGTATGGGGCAAGGTCCAAGGCCAAACCTACAGGTCACTTTGGGAGGCTCTGGCCAGTGGTCTACTTATCCCCTGGGGTCACTACGTATTGTAGATCACAACTGCCTTTGGGAAGTGGGCATCACCCTATCACAATTCCTAATTCCACCACACGCAAGTGGGAGGAATTCCGCTGTGTTAATTTCAGGCTGGTCACCCTAGAGGTGTGGCCAGTCTGCAAATGCAACACGCCTTCTGCAAAGCTAGTTTTCTTTTCTGCCCAGGTGGCAAATGGGCCATGGGGCAGGGGGGGTTGGTGTTTCCCTTCTGAGGGAATCCAGCTCTGCATACCAGGAGTGTGTTATCATCCCTGCCAGATCAGGCTTTTTTCCTGACCACCCGAGAGCGAAGGCTCTCACCTTTGGTGGGTCAGAAACGTGGCAGACTGGTGGAAACTAGTCAGTCAGGCTACCACCAGTTGGTAGTTTTTCAAGGGGCACCTCTAAGGTGCACCCTGGGTGCATGTGTTAATAAATCCATAACTGGAATCAGTGAGGGTTTATTAATACAAGATGTTTGATACCAAACATCCCTAGGTTCAGTGAAGCCATCATGTAGCTGGGGAATTCGTATTGACCAGTGTCTTCAGAACATGTATTTAAAATGGCTTCCCTGTTCACTTGCTATGTCTAAGAATCGACAAACACATAGTTGGGGCATATTTGCTCATGCATATATGTCCTTACCTGTAATTTAATGTACCCTGCCTTAGGGCTGTAAGGCCTGCTGTAGGGGTGACTTAGAAATATTACAGGCTGTGTTAGGGGACATGGCACACAAGTGTGTGCCATGTTGTGTTTTCACTTTTTGGAGCACCTCGTCACAGCCTGCAGTGGCAGTCTGTGTGAGTTTGGTGCTGGCTCCTTTAGAGTGGCACAATTTATGCTGCAGCTCTTAGGGATCCTCTTTAGTACCCATGTCCTAAGTACCATTTACTAGGGACTTTATAAATGATGGCCAGGTTAGCAGGAACCCAGTGCACTTCAGTTAAGTTGCATCAAAACCAGGGAACAAAGTTCCCTACAACCTGTGCCACCTTTACAACTATGTCCCTCACCAGGCTATACCTGACAGCTGGCGTGGGTTCATTATTGCTCCAGTCTGAAAAATAGGAAAGAAGTCATCACAGTCAAACTGCTGGCTAATAGCTTTGCTAGATGGAGAGGCACTGTCTGGGTTTAATGCTTCACACATGCTGTATGCTGACAATGTAATTCTGGTCACCTGCACGAAGGTTGGCCTGCAAAGGCTACTTAACTCCACAGCAACATACGTGGCAAAGCTTGGGTTCCAAATTAATCTTGAGAATACAATAACTTTGTTAGTCTGCACAAGACGATGCCCACCACCAATGTTCATTCTAGAAGGCTCATTCTTGGAATCAAGTGAAAGAGTACAAGTACTTGCGGGGAATCTTTGACTCAAGTGCCACATTCGCTAGGCACTGCTGCTCAATTCAAAGAAAAAGTAATTCCCTAATGTCAGCTTTCTGCTCATTTAGGAACACTTTAAAGGACTTGGCTGTCCAGCCATTACTGCAAGTCATAGTTGCAAAATATGTCCCCTCAGTAGCGTATGGAGTAGAAGCTCTGGTGGGGGAGAAGCAGACAAAGTAATTAAAAATGTGATTGCTGGCACCTATTAGTGGGTGTTAGGTTTCCCATGGCATGCTTCCCCAGCCCAAATAAGACTTTAATTTGGATTACGGAGGCAGAACCTAATTAGCCTTGATTCTTACCTAAAACCTACTAAAGAAGGAGTTAGGAAGCACACAAAGCAGTACTCTGTGGAGTGATGTATCTGATCCCGATAACACCAGGCACATGATTCTAGCTTTAACAACATTGCAGGCTGAGTCACTCTGTGCTGTATCTCTCACTCCATCTTCCTTCAACAGGCCTCAATTCAGCAGTCAAGAAGCTATCTTCCCTTACTGACAAAGCCTTGCTGACAAAAATATCACATTCATTGAAGATAATAGGCTCGAATTGCCTCCTCAGGTCACAGCCATATTTAGAACTGTTTGGGTGAAGGGCAAAGCTCAAACTGCTGCTGAGCTATCGGCTAGGCAGTTTTACTACCTTATGCAACTACCCCGCTTGGCTGAGGCAAACCACAGTAACTGCATGCTGGATGTGTCACTATATGTCAGAAAGTGCCCCATTTTGACATGGTCACCCCAACTTTTTGCTCTCCATGCAATTTTGATAGAAAGCACACTGAGTTCCTGCTATCCAGGTCTTCAATACCAGATGTTTCCCTAAACTGTACAATTGTTCCCCCAATTGGCAATACCTTTGGCTCCCTGTAAGTCCCTAGTAAATGGTGCCCCAGATATGTAGGACATAGGTACCAAGGAGAGCCCCTAAGGGCAGCAGCATGTATTGTGCCACTTTAAGGGATCCTCCACCTAGCTCAGGCAGACTGCCACTGCAGGATGTGTATCTTGGTAAAGACAAAAATGGAAACACGACGTGGTGCGCAACCTGTTTGTCATGCCCTCTGACACTGCATGCAATATATGTTGGTCACCCCTACAGCAGGCCTTCCAGCCCTAAGGCAGGGTGCGTTATATTAAATGTGTGGATATATCTTCAAGAGCAGATATACCCCTGATAGATCTTTGTTGATTCTTAGACAGTAAGCGATCAGGGAATCCATTTTAAGTACATGTGCTGGAAACTGGTCAATACTAGATCCCCAGCTCCATGATGGCATCTCTGAAACCAGGGAAGCTTGGTATCAAACATCTTGTATTAATAAACCCTCATTGATCCAGCGATTGATTTAGTAATACATGAACCCAGAGTGCACCTTAGAGGTGCCCCCTGAAACACCTACCAACTACCAGTGTGTTGGCTGACTGCTGTTAACCAACCTGCAACCAAGGACACGTTTCTGACCCCCAAGGGTGAGAGCCTACGCTCTCGGACAGTGAGGAACAAAGCCTGTTGTGGCAGGGATGTTCCACATTCATTCCATCAGAATGAAAATTAGCACTCGAGGGAAAGGAGCTTCAAAGAGTCCGCCGCCTTTGGTATGCAAGTCTGGCTTCCCTCAGAGGTGAGGTGATGCTGACTCCCCTCAGCCAGGGCCCATTTGGACAGGCAGGAAAATTATTAATCAAAGAGGCGTGTCCACCTTATGGCCAATTCCACACCTAAGGTGAACTACCTGATGTGGACACAAAATTTTAAATTGTGGCAGAGATGGCAGAATTAAGAACTCTGGGACAGGGTTATGCCCACTTCCCACAGGAAGTGGTCATTTAGGGAGCGTAGTGACCCTGGGGGTAAAGTAGCCCATTGGCTACTACCGTGCACTCCGCTAAAACCCTTAAATCCAGTATTTAAGGGGCCCCCTGGCATCATAAAATCAGATCCTGCCAACCTGAAAGAAGAAGGACCCTAAAGAGTTGCATGAGCAGAAGACCAGCAGCTGACTTGGCTCCAGCTCCCTCCAGCCTCCCTGCTGTCCTCGACAATTGCGCCAAAGACGACTTCTTCTGCAACTGCCTGTGCATCCAAAAGCCTAGGAGGACTGCCAGTCTTAAGCCAAGACCCAGGAACTCCTGTGGAGTAGCCGAGCTGCTCCCCTGCATCTTGCAGGCACCCCAAGAAGAACTGTGAGGACTCTGGACTTCCAAAAACCTGACACTGGAGAGCACCATGGCACCTGTGCCCCCTAGCCTGAGTTGAAGTGGGCCAGTGGTGCCAGTGTGATCCCCAGGCCCTCCAGAGATGAAGCCCACCTTGGTATCACCAACTGTAGACTTCCCGCTGCCTGCATCCTTTTTGTGCAGGCCCCTCTCTAACGCGAGTGATCCTGTGACAAAAACCCAACACCTCAGGACACCTCTGCGCCCGGCATCCCTGGACCAAGCAGGGGAGGATCAAAGGAATCCCATGTCCCCCAGCTTCATGAGGCCCGAGCCCACATGTTGGTTCAGCTGGACTGTACCCCGAATTCCAGCGACTTCCTTTGGTGATAGAAAGCCGACACCTCAGAACACCTCAGCACTCAGCTGCCCTGGCCCCAGGAGAAGAGGACCAAAGATTTCCCCTCGTCCCCAAGCATTGCAAGACCTAAACCCCATTGTTGGTTCCGCCAGACTGGCCCCCCAGTCCCAACTTGCAGCAACTTTCTGACTTGACCGATAGCCATTGAAATCAACGGGACACCCGACGTTGATCTGCACCCCTGCACCCAGCCGCCCCAGTGCCACCTTAGGTGACTTGTTGGTGTGGCCTAGGATCCTACCCTATACTCATCTTAAGTCTGAAAGATTGGTCCTGTAAGTCGCTGTTGAGTACCTATTTGCAGTGCATGTTTTTCCTAAGTAGGTTAATGTTGCAGCTTTATAAAATTGCACTGTGTTGATTTTAGTGCCTGTATTATACAAAGATAAGTGTTATTTGTATAAATTGGTGTGGATCTCCTTATTGAGTTGTGTGCATCATTTGACTGTGTGCCTATAGCAGATGTATAACACTCCTCTCTGATAAGCCTAAGGCTGCTCGGCCACACTAATCCCTAAGAGAGCACCTTGGGATTGATAGAGCAAGCCCCTGTCCACTTATAAAGGAATACCTGGACTCTTTGCACAGTATACCTCATTTTGGGAAAGAGACTTTGAAACACCACTTTTCAAGGAACTGATTTCTGTGCCAACATGCAGTAATAGCCTGCTCACACGGAGAGCGATAGGCACTCTGTGGAAATCCTTGAAATGTATGTCACTGGCAGAAAGAAAACTAAGCAAGATCGACAGTAATAGGATATAACTTTTATTGCTAATGCACTGATTGCACTTTGTCTATCTCTGCCCATTTAACTTGTAACTTGTAAAAGCAATTAGCACTTTAGCAGGCCTTACCGCTAAATGCACTGATTGCACTTTGTTCATTTTTAACCACTTATTTTAGTACCTGCAAATGCAATAAGCACTTTAGTCTCTACAATCATAAGTGCAACTTTTACATTTAGTTGTTTGCACTCTGCTCATATTTATCCTCCCACTGTAGCTTGATAATGCACTAGACACTTTTCTGCAACAAAAGTCTTATGATAAATGCTGCTAATGGGGAAATGATCTCTGGGACTGAGTAGTCAAAAACATAGGGAAAGGTGAACTTTTATTGTGGTTTTTAACAATGAGATGATTATTTTTTCTTAATTTGTTTTAATTGTAAGTTTTAATTAACTGAACAATAAAACTATCATTCGTAATGTAACTGCATTTTTATGTCTTGCAGATTCTCTTGTAAGTGCTGGCCATGATGTCAGTGATGGGGGGCTCATTACCTGCCTGCTGGAGATGGCGTTTGCAGGAAACTGTGGAATGGAAGTAGACTTTTCTGTGCCTGGAGCCAGCAGTGAGTATGAAGTGTGACTTGCGAAAGGGAGGGGCTCATGAAGTAGGCTTCTTCAACAGATGCTCATGGGGAGAGGATTGCCACAGCGTAAAATCTTTCAGCAACTAAGATTACATGGACAGTTCAAATGCAAGTGACACTTTGTGTTTCACTGCAGAAGTGGACTAGCCATTAGGGAAATGGGGGAATCCAAATAGTTCCTGACAGATAGACCTCTGAGAAACTAGAGAGGCAAGCATGCCAGAAATGACAAAATCTTCCCATCCCGGTCGGCCTTTCAAAGGCTTCATCTTTTTTGGAAGTTTTCAGGTTTTCCAGTGGGCTAGTTTAGTACTGTTTCACTGCAGACAGAAGCTAAAGTAAGAGTGCAGAAATGTACTAGCATTCAAGTTTTGTATTGTCTTCAAAATGTTTTTTTTAAATTCAATGTGTGTTATTAGTTTTGTGCTACAATATGTATCAGTGTAAGAAATTGGGTTATTAATTGGGGTGGGTAATTTTCTACCTCAAGGAATAATAACCCTTGTCAGGGTGAGCCTGCAAAGTCACTATATTGACCTGAGCTCAGCCCCGTGGTAGCTATGGCACACAGCAGACACGCTTAACCCAGGGCAATATGTAAATTATATCTACAGTACCAGAGCAGTGAAAAAGTCAAAATGCAACACAATAACCAAAATGATAAAAATCCAATAAGGTGAACTAGAGATATGAATATTTCAAATGTCAAGTAAAAATGGTGACAAGAAGCACAAAGCGCCAAAGATAGTTAATGGTCCTAGTAGACTGGGACCTAGGTATGATTTGAGGCAGACCGCAATGGAGCATGGGAGGATACACCAACCAGGTTCATCCTGGTCAAAGATTTCACCTTCTGACGTAGGGCCTGATTTATATCTTTGTCGCAATGGTGATGGCATATGCTTACCACCAAGATAATGGTCTGCCAGCCCTATTTAGATGCGGACAGATCAGATTTGGCTACGGTGGCAACAACTCCCTCACCCTTCAATGGACCGTCGGAGAAATGGCTATATGGCAACCCACCCAATTAAGATGGGTGGACATGAAGCCATTTTTGCAGTGCAAATTTTTTCTGAATTCACATGCTTTGCATTATTACGCTGTCTAGCAGTTGGGTCTGAAACTCTCCTTTTGTGTAGTAGTCTTTCTTCTCTTTCCTTTTTTGTTTGTTAGTGATGTACCTCGACTGTCCTCACCATGTAGTGCTTAGTCCAACTTCTCCTGACCTCAGATGCCCCTACCTGGAAGCCTCCACTCTGTGTCGCCGCCTTCAGATTCTTTTTTCAATCATTCAGTCTGGAAGCATTTCTAAAGGCTCTCCAGTCACCAAAAGAAGGTTATACTGAAGGTTCATCAAAGACTAAGTCAAACTTCTGGAGAGATACCAATGATGCAGTGATAGAATTTGTGGAAAATTCAGTCGGTGTTTTCCACCCCACAGAGAAGAAAGGGGAGTATGAGCCTACCTGTCAACTGAAAACCGAAGAATTCATGGATAAGTAGTGTTAAAGAAGCAGAGTGCAGGAGAGTCAAGAACAACAGACTCTAGAGCCCCAAAAATTGTCTGTGCCACCGGCAGACATGCTGCTAAAAAGACGCCAGTGTCGACCGCCTGAAGTTGAGAAAAGGCTAAGAAAGGGACAACTGAAACACCGACACCCGAGGCCTCGACATTGAAATAGAGGTTGACTCCCACACTTGACACCGAAGAGCGCGTAATCGAGATCGAACAAAAGAAAAGGTGTCTTAATGCCAGAATGGCCACGACCCTCCAGAAAAAGGATTTCGACCCATCTGAGATTTCCAAGTTCTGTCGAAAGCTTCACCAGAGCACACACAAAAAGGACAAAGACTCTGGGGAACTGGAGCCTCTAGTGACTCAAGCTGCAGGAATAAGAGGATCAGGAGATCTTCTACGTGGAAGAGGTCCTGGAGTCCCAGGGCATGTTTCAGGATACCGAAGTGTTGTAATGCCATTGAGGCACAATGGCAGGGCCTCAACACCAATTCCCCAGAGGTGGGAATAGACACATACCCTTCAAGGCCTTCACCTCCAGATGAAATCCCTGTGTACAACCAACTAATAAAGAGGGCTGCATACAAGTATGCTGTCAAATTCGAGGAGGCTAAGTCTCAAACATGTTTTTTACTAGACATTGCTAGCCTCACAGACTAAAAGTCACTTTTTGCTCATGCTCCCAAGCATATTGTAACAGGGGAGAGTGGCCTTCAAGGAACCGGCAGGTTGGTGACACCCAGGGCCAAAAAGAAAAACAAACACTCCTCATAGGATCCTGCAAGCATCAGAAGTAACATGCCAGTAGATTTGATCATCTCAGCCACTGCCAGGAAAAGGGCAAACGTGCCAACTGCCTTCAAACCACCTATGGATAAGGAGAGCAGGAGGATATGGTGGGGCAGCAGTTTGAAAGGAGAGCAGCAACTCAATGGCCCATCGCGAACTCTAATGCCCAGCTCAACAGATATGCTTACCAACACTTGGAAGAGATAGCAGAGCTCATGAAACACTTATCATTAGAGAGCTGCATCCCTCACAGAAGAAGGGAAGAATATCACCAACACTTGTTTAAAATCGGCACTAGACGCCGCGGACAAGGTGAGCAGACAAAGGATGGCAGGAACAATGTTAAGAATGCATGCCTGGCTGCGGGTGTCTGGCTTCAAAAATGAAGTTCAGACCAATATATTAAAGCCCATTTCAACAGGGAGCACCTTTTTGGGAGTGCAGAGGACGATACCCCGCAACAGTTGAAGACAGATAATGATACAGCAAAATTGATTGGAGCCCTACAGTTTAGGAGGAATAGAGACAAGGAAGTACACCTGCAAGAAGATTAGTGGGAAGAGGGGGCTTTCAAAGTGCTGCTCCGCACCACAGCTTGCAAAGTAAATGCATGGTGCAGACACAATAGTGGCAATAACAAGCACCACAGAAACAGCCCTTTCGCGGGTGGGGTGAGAGGCAGAGTACCCCCGCCGAGAGGGGCTGCTTCACCAGCTAGAAAGTGACTTGGAAAACCAAAAACCCCAACCACACACATCATCTGTAGGGGTGGGGAGGATAAAAGCCTTCTTCTAGGAGTGGAAAGAAGTCACTTCAGAAAAGTGGATACTCTGCATCATCCGACACAGCTATAGCATAGAATTAGTCAAACTCCCACCAGGGAGAGAACTGAAGAAAAAACACCCATACAAGAGAAGAAAAGACCTGTCTACGATGAGAAAACTGTTGCAGAAGAAGGCTATAGAGAGAGTGCCCCGAAAGGAGATCAGCTAGGGAAGCTTCTCAGCATACTTTCTGATACCAAAACCAGACTGGTCACTACAGCCTATACTAGACCTCCACTTCTTAAACAAGTTCTTAAAGACACAGAAGTGCAAAATTATAGTGCTGCAAAACTTCATTCCGCAGCTTCAGCAGTGAGGCTATATGGCGACCATGGAAATAAAAGCTGCATATCTACACATCTCAATGAACCACAAGCACAAATAATTCTTGTGCTTTGTTATAGACAAAACACACTACCAGTTCAGGTTGCTGCAATTCTAAATAAAATCTGCACCCATAAAATTACGAAGTGCTTAGCAGCAGTTGTGGCACACCTGAGAAGGAAGCGAATACAAGTTTACGCTTATCAATACAATTGGCTGGTAAAGGCAAACTCACTGCACGGAGTGCAGAAACAGCTTAAAAACAGTAATTGCAATACTCCATAGGCTGTCTTTTTCCATAACCCTGGAAAAATTATAACCTACACTAGACTAAGAAAAGCTCCATCTAGAAGTAAGAATCAACTTCAGCAGAGGGAATAGCATACCTTTGTGAGAGAGGATACTGGAGATGACTCAAGAAACTCACCAATACCATAAGGGACAGGTTCTTACAATGAGGACTTTAGGGAAGATGTTTGGAATGATGGCTTCCTGCATACCTCTAATACCATATGCAAGGTTACACAGGAAACCAATACAGGAATGGGTCCACAGCCACTGGTCGCAAGCTACGGGGAGTTGGGAACTTTGATTGCAGGAGGAAATTATATGGTGAACCAAGATTAATGTAACAGGAAGACCCTTCATATCACCAGCTCCAACAGTGACCATCACTACAGACACCTCACATATAGGATGGTGAGCTCATATGGGGAAGTAACAATCCGAGGGATCTTGAGCCAGGAAGAGGCAGTGCAGTACATAAACTTACTGGAGCTTAAAAAAAAAGTGTCCCTAGCCTTAAAAGTCTTTCAGAAACAGTTTTTGGGAAAATGAATAGAAATCCAAACGGACAGCAAAACTTTGTTCACCCTCAGCAGACAAGGAGGGACAGAATTCTTTGCTCTGTCAAGGCTAGCACAATAGATTTGGAGACTGGCCATCTAGAGACAAATAAGCATTACGGCAATACATCTACCTGTCATCTACTAGTCATAGACAATGTAGAGGCGGACAAGATGAGCAGACAAGCATCCGCCTTGCATGCATGGGAGATGAAACTGACAGTAATCAAAAAGGTGTTCAGAAGGTGGTGGACACCAGAAATAGACCTTTTCAAGGAAAACGCAAAATGCCAATCCTTTGTGTCCAGACATCCACACCGACACTCCCTACAGAATTGCAATGTCGATAGACTGGTAAGGGAGATTTGCTTACACTTTCCTCCCAATCCCACTGTTAGTAATCAATAAATGCCGTCAGACTGAGATGACCACACCGCTCCACAGTGGAAGAGAAGCTCTGGTCTCTCTGCAAGGGGGGGAAATGGATTCTCCACTCAGAGTACCCTGAGCCTAGCTGCGTGGCACCTGAAGAAATAGAGTCTAGACACCTAGGACTTCCAGAATGTGCAATTGCAGTCCCCCAGAGAAGTGAGAAGACTGACAATGAAATGCAACACAGCCTAATGAGAGAGATACACCGTGATGCCATAGATCTGGCCTCTTTCAGGACTGGACACAAGACACTGCAGTTATCACTTAACTCACACACCCTCTAGACAGAAAGCTAACCTATGCATCACTAAAAGTGCATCTGTCAGTGATAGTGGCTTCACAAGGGGATACATAGGAAGAAGCTTCTTCACTACACCAGTGATGAAAAGATTTCTGGAAGGGACTAAAAGAATAGCCCTGCCAAAGAGTGCACAAACACCTACATGGAACTTAAATGTAGTGATGACCCAACTGATGTAAGAAAGAACTTTTGGAACCACTCTACAAGACTTCCTCTAAAGTAGTGACTCTTTAAAAACCTTTCTAATTGCAATGACATCTCTCCGTATAGTAAGCAGTTGCAAGCACTTACTATTCAGAAACCATACATGCACATACACAAGGACAGAGTAGTCATGAGCACTCTTTCCACCAATGGTCATATCCCATTTTCACATAAACCAGACAATCCAAATATTGAGTTTTCTTTTTGTTAAAGCCAAAGACTCACTCAGAAAGAGTAAGACACACACACTGGATGCCCGACTCGTGATAATGTATTGTATGAAGAAAGCAAAGCCATTCAGGAAAGGAAAACAACTCTTTGTATCATTCTCAGATACTAACTAAGGAAAACCAGTCACTAAGAACACCATGACAAGGTGGATTGCTCAAACAATCAAGATTTTGCAAAACAGCTGCCATACAGCTAGAGACTAAACCAAGAGCTCATTCGACAGGAAAGCTACAATAGCCTTCCGGGTAAATGTTCTGTTGAACATATGTATGGCAGTAACATGGTTATCCGCACACACATTCAGAAAACACTACTGCATTGACGTACAGGTCAACAAGGGAGCACAAGTGGGACAGTCTACTGAAACATTTGTTCACAAGCTCAACCTCCTCTCCAGCCCAGCCTCCATCTTGAAGAAAACCATTACAAAATCAATGCACAGCAGATGAATTAATTCATGCTGCAAAACAAAATGGTTACTTAACTTGTAGGAATAGTTTTGCAGCTTGAAGAATTTTCTGGATTGACCAGCAACCCACCCGCTTCTTCAGGAAAGGAGGCAAGCAGAAGTTAACAAAACACTTAAAGAATATACAGACAAGAAGAAAATGACGAAACACCATATAAATAGATGGTCATGGGGGAAAGAAGAATCTGAAGATGGCGACCACATGTGGAGGCTACCTGGGAGGGGCCTCTAACATCAGGAGATGTTTGACTAAGCACCAAATGGTGAGGAAAGTTGGCGTCCAACAACAAAAAGTAAAGAGGAAAAGGACTAATATACAAGAGGAGAGTTCCACATCCAACCATTACAGGGCGGAATAATGCACACCATGTGAATCCAGAAAATTCTTCAAGCTGCAAAATTACTTGTGCAGGTAAGCAACCCTTTCATTTTTCACTCATCATGAGGCAAACCCTGAAGGTGAGGAACAGTAAAAATGGAATAATGACCCCCTCGCTATGGGAGATGACTTCAATGGCAAGGAGCACATTTTCTTTTTTATTTTCAAATGGAAAATCCCAAAAGAAAACTGTTTGATGCAGGGCTCTGGCTACATGACAGCCCTGCACTAAAGAGTGAAAAGCATTGACAGGAACTGCTGTGAAGGTGGTTCCTATCCAATGCTTTATAAATGACTGTTAGCTCGGCAGTTGTTAATGAATTTAGTGGGTGATCCCTCCACCAGAGGGGACAAGAGTGATCTACTCCCTTCACCTGACGGTACATGAGCTGTCCGCCAAAATATAAATTGACCCCTTAGTCTTTTAAGTCACAATCAACCACAGAACTACACTTCCAATGCCCTTAGACCTCATGGAAGACACAAGGATACTCACGCAAGGTGTCAGTAAGAGACCACCAGCAGGGCCCAGTCCAGGTAGTTGCCCCTGGTTAGCTGGGCACTTCCAGGAAAAGGCCTAATGCAACTTGTTGTCTCCCTGTAGCTAAAGAGGAAGTCAGCAGACTGATCATTGGGGTCCACATCTTTGTCCTGTGTACCAGAGGGAGCAGGCCCAGTCTTCCAGTGCTCTTCTGAGGTCACAGACAGTATGTCCAGTCCTCTTCTGATCATCTACATTTCAGTCGTGTTCTGAAGTGAGCCAGTGGAGATGCCACATTTGTGCCTGGCACCGGCTAGGAGACTTCTGTCTCCTCCCTAACCAGTGAGGTAAAAGTGTGAATACCTTACCTGTCAGCTTTTGAAGCATTTCCTGTTTTCCTAATGGCAAACAGAACCAAAAGCGCATTGTGTAAGGGAAAATATAAGAACGTCTTCATCCACACTAAACTTGAGCTTTGAGGCTGAAGAAGTGAGTGGGGAGTTGTGTTATAGTAATCCTAGTGTCTTACCTCATCTAACACTAAACTCCAGTTGGAGACAGGTACTGCCTGAAGACCAACCCTGAGACAGAAGTCTGGTAGGACGAAAGCAGGGTCCTTAAGCAACCAGATAGGTGATAAACAAGAATTGTTTTGGCATCCTATTCTCTCCATTTGGAGTGTACCCCAAGGGTTACATGTGTCTCAACAGACGTCAAGTAGGATTTGACACTGTTCTGTCAAAAGGAGGACCACTACCCCCACCCTGCATATTTTGGTGAACTGACAAACGTCATCTTTTCCCATTCATTTCAGCCTATTGTTTGCTCCTGGGAGGCATTTCACATCTTATTCACACCCATTCCAGGGTCCTCACTGGCTTGGAGTGCCCGTGCAAATTAGTCTTCTGACAGTACAGTCTATTGAAATGTAACTTTCTAAAAGTTCTTCTCCTTAATATTTATTGAAAATCCAACTTTGTTGAATTGTATTTGTACAAACTATTTGTAAGGAAATGCCTCCTTGGCATGGTTACCCCCTGACTTGTTGCCTTTGCTGATGCCAAGTTTAGATTGAAAGTGTGCTGGGACCCTTTTAACCAGGCCCCAGCACCAGTGTTCTTTCCCTAAACTGTACCTTTGTTTCAACAATTGGCACAAACCTGGCAATCAGGTTCTCAGGAAATCAGGAATAAAGAAATCAGGTTCTCCTCTAGACCCTGCTCCCCCTCACATATTAACTCTTGGTGCACCTGCCACAACATCTGTTATAACGGAGCTTTTGAACAGCTCCTTACAAAGTGGCAGTGTCCCCGAACAATGGAAGCATGCAGTGGTTAAACCCCTGCTAAAAACAACTAACCTAGATGGGGCCGAATTCAAGAACTATAGGCCAATATCACTTCTTCCAGTTATGGCAAAAATAATTGACAAACATGTCAATACTCACATGTAGGAAGTTGGCTCTGTATGTGCTATTTCAAAGTAAGGAATAGCATGCACAGAGTCCAAGGGTTCCCCTTAGAGGTAAAATAGTGGTAAAAAGAGATAATACTAATGCTCTATTTTGTGGTAGTGTGGTCGAGCAATAGGCTTATCCAAGGAGTAGTGTTAAGCATTTGTTGTACATACACATAGACAATAAATGAGGTACACACACTCAGAGACAAATCCAGCCAATAGGTTTTGTTATAGAAAAATATATTTTCTTCGTTTATTTTAAGAACCACAGGTTCAAATGTAACATGTAATATCTTGTTTGAAAGGTATTGCAGGTAAGTACATTAGGAACTTTGAATCATTTCAATTGCATGTATACTTTTCAAGTTATTCACAAATAGCTATTTCAAAAGTGGACACAGTGCAATTTTCACAGTTCCTGGGGGAGGTAAGTTTTTGTTAGTTTTACCAGGTAAGTAAGACACTTACAGGGTTCAGTTCTTGGTCCAAGGTAGCCCACCGTTGGGGGTTCAGAGCAACCCCAAAGTTACCACACCAGCAGCTCAGGGCCAGTCAGGTGCAGAGTTCAAAGTGGTGCCCAAAACGCATAGGCTTCAATGGAGAGAAGGGGGTGCCCCGGTTCCAGTCTGCAGGCAGGTAAGTACCTGCGTCTTCGGAGGGCAGACCAGGGGGGTTTTGTAGGGCACCGGGGGGGACACAAGCCCACACAGAAATTTCACCCTCAGCGGCGCGGGGGCGGCCGGGTGCAGTGTTAGAACAAGCGTCGGGTTCGCAATGGAAGTCAATGAGAGATCAAGGGATCTCTTCAGCGCTGCAGGCAGGCAAGGGGGGGGCTTCCTCGGGGAAACCTCCACTTGGGCAAGGGAGAGGGACTCCTGGGGGTCACTTCTGCAGTGAAAGTCCGGTCCTTCAGGTCCTGGGGGCTGCGGGTGCAGGGTCTTTTCCAGGCGTCGGGACTTAGGTTTCAGAGAGTCGCGGTCAGGGGAAGCCTCGGGATTCCCTCTGCAGGCGGCGCTGTGGGGGCTCAGGGGGGACAGGTTTTGGTACTCACAGTCGTAGAGTAGTCCGGGGGTCCTCCCTGAGGTGTTGGTTCTCCACCAGCCGAGTCGGGGTCGCCGGGTGCAGTGTTGCAAGTCTCACGCTTCTTGCGGGGAGATTGCAGGGTTCTTTAAAGCTGCTCCTTTGGATAAAGTTGCAGTCTTTTTGGATCAGGTCCGCTGTCCTCTGGAGTTTCTTGTCGTCGTCGAAGCAGGGCAGTCCTCAGAGGATTCAGAGGTCGCTGGTCCCTTTGGAAGGCGTCGCTGGAGCAGAGTTCTTTGGAGGGCAGGAGACAGGCCGGTGAGTTTCTGGAGCCAAGGCAGTTGTTGTCTTCTGGTCTTCCTCTGCAGGGGTTTTCAGCTAGGCAGTCCTTCTTCTTGTTGTTGCAGGAATCTAATCTTCTAGGGTTCAGGGTAGCCCTTAAATACTAAATTTAAGGGCGTGTTTAGGTCTGGGGGGTTAGTAGCCAATGGCTACTAGCCCTGAGGGTGAGTACACCCTCTTTGTGCCTCCTCCCAAGGGGAGGGGGTCACATCCCTAATCCTATTGGGGGAATCCTCCATCTGCAAGATGGAGGATTTCTAAAAGTTAGTCACCTCAGCTCAGGACACCTTAGGGACTGTCCTGACTGGCCAGTGACTCCTCCTTGTTATTCTCATTATTTTGCCGCCAAAAGTGGGGGCTGGGGCCGGAGGGGGCGGGCAACTCCACTAGCTGGAGTGTCCTGCGGTGCTGTGACAAAGGGGTGAGCCTTTGAGGCTCACTGCCAGGTGTTACAGCTCCTGCCTGGGGGAGGTGTTAGCATCTCCACCCAGTGCAGGCTTTGTTACTGGCCTCAGAGTGACAAAGGCACTCTCCCCATGGGGCCAGCAACATGTCTCTAGTGTGGCAGGCTGCTGGAACCAGTCAGCCTACACAGATAGTCGGTTAAGTTTCAGGGGGCACCTCTAAGGTGCCCTCTGTGGTGTATTGTACAATAAAATGTACACTGGCATCAGTGTGCATTTATTGTGCTGAGAAGTTTGATACCAAACTTCCCAGTTTTCAGTGTAGCCATTATGGTGCTGTGGAGTTCGTGTAAAACAGACTCCCAGACCATATACTCTTGTGGCTACCCTGCACTTACAATGTCTAAGGTTTGGCTTAGACACTGTAGGGGTACATGTAGGAGGCTGGACTGGCTTGTAGTGAGTACCAAGGGGTACTTGCACCTTGCACCAGGCCCAGTTATCCCTTATTAGTGTATAGGGTGTCTAGCAGCTTAGGCTGATAGATAATGGTAGCTTAGCAAAGCAGCTCAGGCTGAACTAGGAGACGTGTGAAGCTACTACAGTACCACTTAGTGTCATATGCACAATATCATAAGAAAACACAATACACAGTTATACTAAAAATAAAGGTACTTTATTTTTATGACAATATGCCAAAGTATCTTAGAGTGTACCCTCAGTGAGAGGATAGGAAATATACACAAGATATATATACACAATAGCAAAAATATGCAGTATAGTCTTAGAAAACAGTGCAAACAATGTATAGTTACAATGGGATGCAATGGGGAAACATAGGGATAGGGGCAACACAAACTATATACTCCAGAAGTGGAATGCGAACCACGAATGGACCCCAAACCTATGTGACCTTGTAGAGGGTCGCTGGGACTATTAGAAAATAGTGAGAGTTAGAAAAATAACCCTCCCCAAGACCCTGAAAAGTGAGTGCAAAGTGCACTAAAGTTCCCCTAAGGACAAAATAGTCGTGTTAGAGGGAGAATGCAAGGAAAACACAAATCAGCAATGCAACAACGATGGATTCCTGACTGAGGGTACCTGTGGAACAAGGGGACCAAGTCCAAAAGTCACAAGCAGCTCGGAGATGGGCAGATGCCCAAGAAATGCCAGCGGTTGGTGCAAAGAAGCTCTTACTAGGCAGAAGAACTGTGAATACTGCAAGAACGACAAGGGCTAGAGACTTCCCCTTTGGAGGATGGATCCCCCACGCCTTGGAGAGTCGTGCAGAAGTGTTTTCCCGCCGGATGGACGCCAACAAGCCTTGCTACATGCAAATCGTGCGTTTGGCGTTTTTGGACGCTGCTGGGGCCCAGGAGGGACCAGGAGGTCGCAAATTGGACCTGCAGAGAGGGGGGACGTCGAGCAAGACAAAGAGCCCTCACTGAAGCAGGTAGCACCCGGAGACGTGCCAGAAACAGGCACTACGAGGATGCGTGAAACGGTGCTCGCCGAAGTTGCACAAAGGAGTCCCACGTCGCCGGAGACCAACTTAGAAAGTCGTGCAATGCAGGTTAGAGTGCCGTGGACCCAGGCTTGGCTGTGCACGAAGGATTTCCGCCGGAAGTGCACAGGAGCCGGAGTAGCTTGCAAAGTCGCGGTTCCCAGCAATGCAGCCCAGCGAGGTGAGGCAAGGACTTACCTCCACCAAACTTGGGCTGAAGAGTCACTGGACTGTGGGGGTCACTTGGACGGTGTCGCTGGATTCGAGGGACCTCGCTCGTCGTGCTGAGAGGAGACCCAAGGGACCGGTAATGCAGCTTTTTGGTGCCTGCGGTTGCAGGGGGAAGATTCCGTCGACCCACGGGAGATTTCTTCGGAGCTTCTGGTGCAGAGAGGAGGCAGACTACCCCCACAGCATGCACAAGCAGGAAAACAGTCGAGAAGGCGGCAGGATCAGCGTTACAGAGTTGCAGTAGTCGTCTTTGCTACTATGTTGCAGGTTTGCAGGCTTCCAGCGCGGTCAGCGGTCGATTCCTTATCAGAAGGTGAAGAGGGAGATGCAGAGGAACTCGGCTGAGCTCATGCATTCGTTATCTGAAGTTTCCCCAGAGACAGAGACCCTAAATAGCCAGAAAAGAGGGTTTGGCTACCTAGGAGAGAGGAAAGGCTACTAACACCTGAAGGAGCCTATCAGCAGGAGTCTCTGACGTCACCTGGTGGCACTGGCCACTCAGAGCAGTCCAGTGTGCCAGCAGCACCTCTGTTTCCAAGATGGCAGAGGTCTGGAGCACACTGGAGGAGCTCTGGACACCTCCCAGGGGAGGTGCAGGGGAGTGGTCACTCCCCTTTCCTTTGTCCAGTTTCGCGCCAGAGCAGGGGCTAAGGGGTCCCTGAACCGGTGTAGACTGGCTTATGCAGAATTGGGCACATCTGTGCCCAACAAAGCATTTCCAGAGGCTGGGGGAGGCTACTCCTCCCCTGCCTTCACACCATTTTCCAAAGGGAGAGGGTGTCACACCCTCTCTCAGAGGAAGTTCTTTGTTCTGCCATCCTGGGCCTGGCCTGGCTGGACCCCAGGAGGGCAGCTGCCTGTCTGAGGGGTTGGCAGCAGCAGCAGCTGCAGAGAAACCCCAGGAAGGGCAGTCTGGCAGTACCAGGGTCTGTGCTACAGACCACTGGGATCATGGAATTGTACCAACAATGCCAGGATGGCATAGAGGGGGCAATTCCATGATCATAGACATGTTACATGGCCATATTCGGAGTTACCATGGTGAAGCTACATATAGGTAGTGACCTATATGTAGTGCACGCGTGTAATGGTGTCCCCGCACTCACAAAGTTCAGGGAAGTGGCTCTGAACAATGTGGGGGCACCTTGGCTAGTGCCAGGGTGCCCTCACACTAAGTAACTTTGCACCTAACCTTTACCAGGTAAAGGTTAGACATATAGGTGACTTATAAGTTACTTAAGTGCAGTGTAAAATGGCTGTGAAATAACGTGGACGTTATTTCACTCAGGCTGCAGTGGCAGGCCTGTGTAAGAATTGTCCGAGCTCCCTATGGGTGGCAAAAGAAATGCTGCAGCCCATAGGGATCTCCTGGAACCCCAATACCCTGGGTACCTCAGTACCATATACTAGGGAATTATAAGGGTGTTCCAGTAAGCCAATGTAAATTGGTAAAAATAGTCACTAGCCTGTCAGTGACAATTTAGAAAGAAATGAGAGAGCATAACCACTGAGGTTCTGATTAGCAGAGCCTCAGTGAGACAGTTAGTCACTACACAGGTAACACATTCAGGCACACTTATGAGCACTGGGGCCCTGGGTTACCAGGGTCCCAGTGACACATACAACTAAAACAACATATATACAGTGAAAAAATGGGGGTAACATGCCAGGCAAGATGGTACTTTCCTACACAACCCCCAACCCCCAAACGAAGGACAATAAGACTAGCCATTACCTGATGAGTCTTCATTGTCTAAGTGGAAATATCTGGAGAGTCCATCTGCATTGGAGTGGCTACTCTCAGGTCTATGTTCCACTGTATAGTCCATTCCCTTTAGGGATATGGACCACCGCAACAATTTAGGATTTTCACCTTTCATTTGTTTTAGCCAAAGTAGAGGTTTGTGGTCTGTCTGAACAATGAAGTGAGTGCCAAACAGGTATGGCCTCAACTTCTTCAGAGCCCAGACCACAGCAAAGGCCTCCCTCTCAATGGCAGACCAACGCTTTTCTCTAGGGGTCAACCTTCTACTAATAAAAGCAACAGGTTGATCCTGGCCCTCAGAATTAAGTTGTGATAGGACTGCCCCTACTCCTAATTCAGATGCATCAGTTTGGACATAGAATTTTTTAGAGTAACAAGGGCTTTTCAGGACAGGTGCAGAGCACATGGCCTGCTTCAGCTCCTCAAAAGCTTTCTGACAGTTTGCTGTCCATAATACCTTTTTAGGCATTTTCTTGGATGTGAGGTCATTAAGAGGGGCTGCAATGGAGCCATAGTTCTTAATGAACCTCCTGTAATACCCAGTGAGGCCTAGGAAGGCTCTCACCTGAGTCTGAGTGGTAGGGGGAACCCAATCAATAATAGTTTGGATTTTCCCCTGAAGTGGTGCAATCTGTTCCCCACCAACAAGGTGTCCCAGATAAACCACCTTACCCTGCCCTATCTGGCACTTTGAAGCCTTGATAGTGAGGCCTGCCTTTTGCAGGGCCTCCAAAACTTTCCAAAGGTGGACCAGGTGATCATCCCAGCTGGAGCTAAAGACAGCTATATCATCCAAATATGCTGCACTGAAAGCTTCCAGCCCTTGAAGGACTGTGTTCACCAACCTCTGAAAAGTGGCAGGTGCATTTTTTAGACCAAAAGGCATTACAGTAAACTGGTAATGTCCTCCAATGGTAGAAAATGCAGTCTTAGATTTAGCATCTTCTGACAATTTGATCTGCCAATACCCTGCAGTCAAATCAAAAGTGCTTAGATACTTGGCAGATGCCAGTGTATCTATGAGCTCATCTGCCCTGGGTATAGGGTGAGCATCAGTTTTGGTTACCAAGTTGAGACCTCTATAGTCGACACAAAACCTCATTTCCTTCTTTCCATCTTTAGAATTGGGTTTTGGTACCAGTACCACAGGAGAAGCCCATGGACTGTCAGAGTGCTCAACCACTCCTAGTTCCAACATCTTCTGAACTTCTTGCTTTATGCAGTCCCTGACATGGTCAGGCTGCCTATAGATCTTACTTTTGACAGGTAAACTGTCTCCAGTATCTATAGTGTGCTCACACCAAGAAGTGGTGCCTGGCACAATGGAGAAGAGTTCTGAAAATTGTCCTAGGAGATTTATGCAATTATCTTTCTGCTCAGCAGTAAGACAATCAGCCAAAACTACACCTTCCACAAGAGCATCTTGTTCTGTGGAAGAGAAGAGATCAGGTAGAGGATCACTGTCTTCTTCCTGTCCCTCATCTGTTGCCATGAGCAGGGTGAGATCAGCCCTGTCATAGTAGGGTTTCAGGCGGTTGACATGGAGCACCCTAAGGGGACTCCTGGCAGTGCCCAAGTCAACCAAGTAGGTGACTTCACCCTTCTTTTCAACAATTGTGTGTGGACCACTCCATTTATCTTGGAGTGCTCTTGGGGCCACAGGCTCCAAGACCCACACTTTCTGCCCTGGTTGGTACTGAACCAAAACAGCCTTCTGATCATGCCATTGCTTCTGGAGCTCTTGGCTGGCCTGAAGGTTTTTACTGGCCTTTTTCATGTACTCAGCCATCCTTGATCTGAGGCCAAGTACATAATCCACAATATCCTGTTTAGGAGCTTTTAAAGGTTGTTCCCAACCCTCCTTTACAAGTGTGAGTGGACCCCTAACAGGGTGTCCAAAAAGAAGTTCAAAGGGGCTGAAGCCCACTCCTTTCTGGGGTACCTCCCTGTAGGCAAAAAGGAGGCATGGTAGAAGGATATCCCATCTCCTGCGGAGTTTTTCAGGGAGTCCCATAATCATGCCTTTGAGAGTTTTATTAAATCTCTCCACCAGTCCATTTGTTTGTGGATGATAGGGTGTTGTGAACTTGTAAGTTACACCACACTCCTTCCACATGGCCTTTAAGTATGCAGACATGAAATTGCTTCCCCTGTCTGATACTACTTCCTTTGGGAAGCCCACCCTGGAAAATATTCCCAGGAGGGCCTTTGCCACTGCAGGAGCTGTAGTGGTCCTTAAAGGAATAGCTTCAGGATATCTTGTGGCATGGTCCACTACCACCAAGATAAACCTATTGCCTGAAGCAGTAGGAGGGTCAAGGGGGCCAACTATGTCAACCCCTACCCTTTCAAAGGGAACCCCAACCACAGGCAGTGGGATAAGGGGTGCCTTTGGAGTGCCACCTGTTTTGCCACTGGCTTGACAGGCTTCACAGGACTTACAAAATTCTTTTGTGTCCTCAGACATCCTAGGCCAATGAAACAGTGGTACCAATCTGTCCCAAGTTTTCATTTGACCCAGGTGCCCAGCTAAGGGAATGTCATGTGCCAATGTTAGGAGGAACTTTCTGTACTCCTGAGGAATCACTAATCTCCTGGCAGCTCCAGGTTTAGGATCCCTATGCTCAGTGTACAAGAGGTTGTCCTCCCAGTAAACTCTGTGTGAGTCACTGACATCCCCATTAGCCTGTTTGACAGCTTGCTGTCTGAGACCCTCTAATGTGGGACAGGTTTGCTGTGCCACACTCAGCTCCTCTCTGGCAGGCCCCCCTTCACCCAAAAGCTCAGCAGTGTCTGCTTCCAGCTCCTCTGGTGTAGGTTCTGCACAGGGAGGGAATTCTTCTTCCTCAGAAGTAGAATCCACTGTAGAGGGAGGGATAGTAGGAAGTGGTTTGCTTCTACTAGCCCTAGCTTTAGGGAGCACTTGGTCCATTGTTCCAGGATCCAAGCTTCCCTGTCCTTTTTGCTTTTTGGCCTGAGCCCTTGTCAAAGCAAAAATATGCCCTGGGATGCCCAGCATTGCTGCATGGGCCTCCAACTCCACATCTGACCAAGCTGATGTCTCCAAATCGTTCCCTAATAGACAGTCTACAGGTAAATCTGAAGCTACCACAACTTTCTTTGGACCAGATACCCCCCCCCAGTTGAGATTTACAACAGCCATGGGGTGGCTTTGTGTTATGTTGTGAGCATCGGTTACTTGGTACTGGTGTCCAAGTATGTGTTGTTCAGGGTGCACCAGTTTCTCAATCACCATTGTGACACTGGCACCTGTGTCCCTGTAGGCCTGGACCTCAACACCATTTATTAGGGTTAGTTGCTTGTACTTCTCCAAGTTATGGGGGCAAGCAACCAAAGTGGCTAAGTCAATAGCCCCTTCAGAGACTAAAGTAGCCTCTGTGGTCTCCCTAATTAGACCAACCCCAACTAAATTACCAAAAGTGAGCCCAGCTACTCCCTTGGATTGGCTATTAGTAGGTTTGCTCCCACCACCACTGCTATTAGTAGGGACACTAGGTGTAGCAGTAGGGGTTGTAGTGGTAGGAGCTGTGGTGCCTTTCTTTGGACAACTGGGACCTGTTGTCCAATGGCCTTTTATCTTACATAAATAGCACCATGGTTTCTTTTCCTTGTTCTGATTAAAGGAGGATTTGGGCCCACCACCCCCACCAGAGTGTTTTTGTGGGCCTGATGAAGACTCATTTTTAGATTTGTCCCCACCCTTGTCAGAAGACTTACCATCCTTCTTTTTGTTGCCATCTTTGTCACCCCCTGTATGAACTTTTCTGTTCACTCTTGTTCTGACCCATTTGTCTGCCTTCTTTCCCAATTCTTGGGGAGAGGTCAGATCAGAGTCCACCAAGTACTGGTGCAACAAATCAGACACACAATTATTAAGAATATGCTCTCTCAGGATCAAGTTATACAGGCTGTCATAATCAGTAACTTTACTGCCATGTAACCACCCCTCCAAGGCCTTCACTGCCTGGTCAATGAAATCAACCCAGTCTTGTGAAGACTCCTTTTTGGTATCTCTGAACTTTATCCTGTACTGTTCAGTGGTTAAGCCATAACCATCCAGGAGTGCATTCTTAAGAACTTGGAAATTGTTAGCATCATTTTCTTTTAGAGTAAGGAGCCTATCCCTACCTTTTCCAGTAAATGATAGCCATAGGATAGCAGCCCACTGCTTTTGAGGGACATCCTGTACAACACAGGCCCTCTCAAGTGCAGCAAACCACTTGTTAATGTCATCCCCCTCCTTGTAAGGGGGAACTATCTTATGCAGATTCCTGGAATCATGCTCTTTTGCAGGATGACTATGGGGAATACTGCTGCTGCCACCATGGGTATCTAAACCCATCTTCTGTCTTTCCCTCTCTATTTCTAAAGACTGTCTATCCAAATCCAGCTGTTGCTTCTTGAGCTTCAGTCTGGTTTGCTCCCCTCTCAATCTATTGAGCTCCCTTTCTAACAATCTGTCATCAGGGTGGGTGGGAGGGACATTTCTAGATACAGAGGTGTGATGGGAATGAACAGAAGGAGACCTGTCCCTTACCAAGGGCACCCTAACAGCTTGGCTACCAGCATAATGTGAGAGCACATCATCAGTATGATGTGATTCAACCTCTGTACCAATTATGCTAGACTGTCTAGTAATGGGCAGGCTGAGAAGTTTCTTTCCTGAACCTTTTCCTGGGGGAGTCCCTGGATCAGATTGAGAACCATTAGCTACTTTTTCTACAGATTGGGCACTTATGGCCTTATCCTGTACTCTAAGCATATTAATTAACAGTTCTAAGGAAGTATTCTTCCCTACACTCAAACCTCTCTCTATGCAGAGACTCCTTGCTCCTTTCCAGCTAAGGTGATCATATGCAAGTTTGGACAGTTCAACTTTTTGGCCTGTGCCAGACATTTTTAGAGAGAGTTAAAGTGATAGACAAAGAGAAAAAAAAGTTTTCAGAACTTTTTTGGAAAGACAGAAAAAACTTTTTAAACTTTTAAGAACTTTTTGAAAGTTTAGAAGTACTTTTCAGCACTTAGAAAAGAGTGAAAAGAGGAAATGCAAAACTTTTTGGCTATGTGTATATACACTGACCTTGTTTTGTATATTTTTCTCTTATGAAAAGTACAATGACAAGAGTGGTAAGTAGTCTCAAAGCACTTATCCCACCGCTGCACAACCAAATGTAGGAGGCTGGACTGGCTTGTAGTGAGTACCAAGGGGTACTTGCACCTTGCACCAGGCCCAGTTATCCCTTATTAGTGTATAGGGTGTCTAGCAGCTTAGGCTGATAGATAATGGTAGCTTAGCAAAGCAGCTCAGGCTGAACTAGGAGACGTGTGAAGCTACTACAGTACCACTTAGTGTCATATGCACAATATCATAAGAAAACACAATACACAGTTATACTAAAAATAAAGGTACTTTATTTTTATGACAATATGCCAAAGTATCTTAGAGTGTACCCTCAGTGAGAGGATAGGAAATATACACAAGATATATATACACAATAGCAAAAATATGCAGTATAGTCTTAGAAAACAGTGCAAACAATGTATAGTTACAATGGGATGCAATGGGGAAACATAGGGATAGGGGCAACACAAACCATATACTCCAGAAGTGGAATGCGAACCACGAATGGACCCCAAACCTATGTGACCTTGTAGAGGGTCGCTGGGACTATTAGAAAATAGTGAGAGTTAGAAAAATAACCCTCCCCAAGACCCTGAAAAGTGAGTGCAAAGTGCACTAAAGTTCCCCTAAGGACAAAATAGTCGTGTTAGAGGGAGAATGCAAGGAAAACACAAATCAGCAATGCAACAACGATGGATTCCTGACTGAGGGTACCTGTGGAACAAGGGGACCAAGTCCAAAAGTCACAAGCAGCTCGGAGATGGGCAGATGCCCAAGAAATGCCAGCGGTTGGTGCAAAGAAGCTCTTACTAGGCTGAAGAACTGTGAATACTGCAGGAACGACAAGGGCTAGAGACTTCCCCTTTGGAGGATGGATCCCCCACGCCTTGGAGAGTCGTGCAGAAGTGTTTTCCCGCCGGATGGACGCCAACAAGCCTTGCTACACGCAAATCGTGCGTTTGGCGTTTTTGGACGCTGCTGGGGCCCAGGAGGGACCAGGAGGTCGAAATTGGACCTGCAGAGAGAGGGGACGTCGAGCAAGACAAAGAGCCCTCACTGAAGCAGGTAGCACCCGGAGAAGTGCCAGAAACAGGCACTACGAGGATGCGTGAAACGGTGCTCGCCGAAGTTGCACAAAGGAGTCCCACGTCGCCGGAGACCAACTTAGAAAGTCGTGCAATGCAGGTTAGAGTGCCGTGGACCCAGGCTTGGCTGTGCACGAAGGATTTCCGCCGGAAGTGCACAGGAGCCGGAGTAGCTTGCAAAGTCGCGGTTCCCAGCAATGCAGCCCAGCGAGGTGAGGCAAGGACTTACCTCCACCAAACTTGGGCTGAAGAGTCACTGGACTGTGGGGGTCACTTGGACGGTGTCGCTGGATTCGAGGGACCTCGCTCGTCGTGCTGAGAGGAGACCCAAGGGACCGGTAATGCAGCTTTTTGGTGCCTGCGGTTGCAGGGGGAAGATTCCGTCGACCCACGGGAGATTTCTTCGGAGCTTCTGGTGCAGAGAGGAGGCAGACTACCCCCACAGCATGCACAAGCAGGAAAACAGTCGAGAAGGCGGCAGGATCAGCGTTACAGAGTTGCAGTAGTCGTCTTTGCTACTATGTTGCAGGTTTGCAGGCTTCCAGCGCGGTCAGCGGTCGATTCCTTATCAGAAGGTGAAGAGGGAGATGCAGAGGAACTCGGCTGAGCTCATGCATTCGTTATCTGAAGTTTCCCCAGAGACAGAGACCCTAAATAGCCAGAAAAGAGGGTTTGGCTACCTAGGAGAGAGGAAAGGCTACTAACACCTGAAGGAGCCTATCAGCAGGAGTCTCTGACGTCACCTGGTGGCACTGGCCACTCAGAGCAGTCCAGTGTGCCAGCAGCACCTCTGTTTCCAAGATGGCAGAGGTCTGGAGCACACTGGAGGAGCTCTGGACACCTCCCAGGGGAGGTGCAGGTCAGGGGAGTGGTCACTCCCCTTTCCTTTGTCCAGTTTCGCGCCAGAGCAGGGGCTAAGGGGTCCCTGAACCGGTGTAGACTGGCTTATGCAGAATTGGGCACATCTGTGCCCAACAAAGCATTTCCAGAGGCTGGGGGAGGCTACTCCTCCCCTGCCTTCACACCATTTTCCAAAGGGAGAGGGTGTCACACCCTCTCTCAGAGGAAGTTCTTTGTTCTGCCATCCTGGGCCAGGCCTGGCTGGACCCCAGGAGGGCAGCTGCCTGTCTGAGGGGTTGGCAGCAGCAGCAGCTGCAGAGAAACCCCAGGAAGGGCAGTCTGGCAGTACCAGTGTCTGTGCTACAGACCACTGGGATCATGGAATTGTACCAACAATGCCAGGATGGCATAGAGGGGGCAATTCCATGATCATAGACATGTTACATGGCCATATTCGGAGTTACCATGGTGAAGCTACATATAGGTAGTGACCTATATGTAGTGCACGCGTGTAATGGTGTCCCCGCACTCACAAAGTTCAGGGAAGTGGCTCTGAACAATGTGGGGGCACCTTGGCTAGTGCCAGGGTGCCCTCACACTAAGTAACTTTGCACCTAACCTTTACCAGGTAAAGGTTAGACATATAGGTGACTTATAAGTTACTTAAGTGCAGTGTAAAATGGCTGTGAAATAACGTGGACGTTTTTTCACTCAGGCTGCAGTGGCAGGCCTGTGTAAGAATTGTCAGAGCTCCCTATGGGTGGCAAAAGAAATGCTGCAGCCCATAGGGATCTCCTGGAACCCCAATACCCTGGGTACCTCAGTACCATATACTAGGGAATTATAAGGGTGTTCCAGTAAGCCAATGTAAATTGGTAAAAATAGTCACTAGCCTGTCAGTGACAATTTAGAAATAAATGAGAGAGCATAACCACTGTGGTTCTGATTAGCAGAGCCTCAGTGAGACAGTTAGTCACTACACAGGTAACACATTCAGGCACACTTATGAGCACTGGGGCCCTGGGTTACCAGGGTCCCAGTGACACATACAACTAAAACAACATATATACAGTGAAAAAATGGGGGTAACATGCCAGGCAAGATGGTACTTTCCTACAGTACAGTGCTCATGCACTGGTACCCTCACCTATGGTATAGTGCACCCTGCCTTAGGGCTGTAAGGCCTGCTAGAGGGGTGTCTTACCTATACTGCATAGGCAGTGAGAGGCTGGCATGGCACCCTGAGGGGAGTGCCATGTCCACTTACTCATTTTGTTCTCACTAGCACACACAAGCTGGTAAGCAGTGTGTCTGTGCTGAGTGAGAGGTCTCCAGGGTGGCATAAGACATGCTGCAGCCCTTAGAGACCTTCCTTGGCATCAGGGCCCTTGGTACTAGAAGTACCAGTTACAAGGGACTTATCTGGATGCCAGGGTCTGCCAATTGTGGATACAAAAGTACAGGTTAGGGAAAGAACACTGGTGCTGGGGCCTGGTTAGCAGGCCTCAGCACACTTTCAATTCAAAACATAGCATCAGCAAAGGCAAAAAGTCAGGGGGTAACCATGCCAAGGAGGCATTTCCTTACACAACCCCCCCCCCCCCCCCCAAACGAAAGAGGATGAGACTAACCTTTCCCAAGAGAGTCTTCATTTTCTAAGTGGAAGAACCTGGAAAGGCCATCTGCATTGGCATGGGCAGTCCCAGGTCTGTGTTCCACTATAAAGTCCATTCCCTGTAGGGAGATGGACCACCTCAACAGTTTTGGATTTTCACCTTTCATTTGCATCAGCCATTTGAGAGGTCTGTGGTCAGTTTGAACTAGGAAGTGAGTCCCAAAGAGGTATGGTCTCAGCTTCTTCAGGGACCAAACCACAGCAAAGGCCTCCCTCTCAATGGCACTCCAACGCTGCTCCCTGGGGAGTAACCTCCTGCTAATGAAAGCAACAGGCTGGTCAAGGCCATCATCATTTGTTTGGGACAAAACTGCCCCTATCCCATGTTCAGAGGCATCTGTCTGCACAATGAACTGCTTAGAATAATCTGGAGCTTTTAGAACTGGTGCTGAGCACATTGCTTGTTTCAGGGTGTCAAAGGCCTGTTGGCATTCTACAGTCCAGTTCACTTTCTTGGGCATTTTCTTGGAGGTGAGTTCAGTGAGGGCTGTCACAATGGATCCATATCCCTTCACAAACCTCCTGTAATACCCAGTCAAGCCAAGGAATGCCCTGACTTGAGTCTGGGTTTTTGGAGCTACCCAGTCCAGAATAGTCTGGATCTTGGGTTGGAGTGGCTGAACTTGGCCTCCACCTACAAGGTGTCCCAAGTAAACCACAGTTCCCTGCCCTATCTGGCATTTGGATGCCTTGATAGAGAGGCCTGCAGATTGCAGAGCCTTCAAAACCTTCTTCAGGTGGACCAGGTGATCCTGCCAGGTGGAGCTAAAGACCGCAATATCATCAAGATAAGCTGTGCTAAAGGACTCCAAACCAGCAAGGACTTGATTCACCAACCTTTGGAAGGTGGCAGGGGCATTCTTTAAACCAAAGGGCATAACAGTAAACTGATAATGCCCATCAGGTGTGGAGAATGCTGTTTTCTCTTTTGCTCCAGGTGCCATTTTTATTTGCCAGTACCCTGCTGTCAAGTCAAAGGTACTTAAGAATTTGGCAGCACCTAATTTGTCTATGAGCTCATCAGCTCTAGGAATTGGATGGGCGTCTGTCTTGGTGACAGAATTGAGCCCCCTGTAGTTCACACAAAACCTCATCTCTTTCTTTCCATCCTTGGTGTGAGGTTTGGGGACTAAGACCACTGGGCTAGCCCAGGGGCTGTCAGAGCGCTCAATTACTCCCAATTCCAGCATCTTGTGGACTTCCACCTTGATGCTTTCCTTAACATGGTCAGACTGTCTAAAAATTTTGTTTTTGACAGGCATGCTGTCTCCTGTGTCCACATCATGGGTACACAGGTGTGTCTGACCAGGGGTTAGGGAGAAGAGTTCAGGAAACTGTTGTAGGACTCTCCTACAATCAGCTTGCTGTTGGCCAGAGAGGGTGTCTGAGTAGATCACTCCATCTACTGAGCCATCTTTTGGGTCTGATGACAGAAGATCAGGGAGAGGTTCACTCTCTGCCTCCTGATCCTCATCTGTTACCATCAACAGATTTACATCAGCCCTGTCATGGAAGAGCTTAAGGCGGTTCACATGGATCACCCTCTTGGGGCTTCTGCTTGTGCCCAGGTCCACCAGGTAGGTGACCTGACTCTTCCTTTCTAGCACTGGGTAAGGGCCACTCCATTTGTCCTGGAGTGCCCTGGGAGCCACAGGCTCCAGAACCCAGACTTTCTGCCCTGGTTGGAACTCAACCATTGCAGCCTTTTGGTCATACCAAAACTTCTGGAGCTGTTGGCTGGCCTCAAGGTTTTTGCTTGCCTTTTCCATGTACTCTGCCATTCTAGAGCGAAGGCCAAGTACATAGTCCACTATGTCTTGTTTAGGCTCATGAAGAGGTCTCTCCCAGCCTTGTTTAACAAGAGCAAGTGGTCCCCTTACAGGGTGACCAAACAGAAGTTCAAAGGGTGAGAATCCTACTCCCTTCTGTGGCACCTCTCTGTAAGCGAAAAGCAGACATGGCAAGAGGACATTCCATCTCCTTTTGAGCTTTTCTGGGAGCCCCATGATCATGCCTTTTAATGTCTTGTTGAATCTCTCAACTAAGCCATTAGTTTGTGGATGGTATGGTGTAGTGAATTTGTAAGTCACCCCACACTCATTCCACATGGGTTTTAGGTATGCTGACATGAAGTTGGTACCTCTGTCAGACACCACCTCCTTAGGGAAACCCACTCTGGTAAAGATACCAATGAGGGCCTTGGCTACTGCAGGGGCAGTAGTCGACCTAAGGGGAATAGCTTCAGGATACCTAGTAGCATGATCCACTACTACTAGGATATACATATTTCCTGAGGCTGTGGGAGGTTCTAGTGGACCAACTATGTCCACACCCACTCTTTCAAAGGGGACCCCCACCACTGGAAGTGGAATGAGGGGGGCCTTTGGATGCCCACCTGTCTTACCACTGGCTTGACAGGTGGGGCAGGAGAGGCAAAACTCCTTAACCTTGTGGGACATATTGGGCCAGTAGAAGTGGTTGACTAACCTCTCCCACGTCTTGGTTTGTCCCAAATGCCCAGCAAGGGGAATATCATGGGCTAAGGTCAGGATAAACTCTCTGAACGACTGAGGCACTACCACTCTCCTAGTGGCACCAGGTTTGGGGTCTCTGGCCTCAGTGTACAGGAATCCATCTTCCCAATAGACCCTATGTGTTCCATTTTTCTTGCCCTTGGACTCTTCAGCAGCTTGCTGCCTAAGGCCTTCAAGAGAGGGACAGGTTTCTTGTCCCTTACACAGCTCCTCCCTTGAGGGTCCCCCTGGGCCTAAGAGCTCAACCTGATAAGGTTCAAGCTCCAAAGGCTCAGTTCCCTCAGAGGGCAGAACTTCTTCCTGAGAAGAGAGGTTCTCTTTTTCTGACTGTGTTGCAGTTGGTTTCCCAACTGACTTTCCTTTTCTCTTGGTAGGCTGGGCCTTTCTTCCAGACTCCAGCTCTACTTTTTCACCCTGTGCCTTGCACTGTGCTCTTGTTTTTACACACACCAGTTCAGGGATACCCAGCATGGCTGCATGGGTTTTTAGTTCTACCTCAGCCCATGCTGAGGACTCCAGGTCATTTCCAAGCAGACAGTCTACTGGGATGTTTGAGGAGACCACCACCTGTTTCAGGCCATTGACCCCTCCCCATTCTAAAGTTACCATTGCCATGGGATGTGCTTTAGTCTGATTGTCAGCGTTGGTGACTGTATAGGTTTTTCCAGTCAGGTATTGGCCAGGGGAAACCAGTTTCTCTGTCACCATGGTGACACTGGCACCTGTATCCCTCAGGCCCTCTACACTTGTCCCATTAATAAAGAGCTGCTGCCTGTATTTTTGCATGTTAGGCGGCCAGGCAGCTAGTGTGGCTAAATCCACCCCACCCTCAGAGACTAGAGTAGCTTCAGTGTGGACCCTGATTTGCTCTGGGCACACTGTTGATCCCACTTGGAGACTAGCCATTCCAGTGTTACCTGGATTGGAGTTTGGAGTGGAACTTTTCTTGGGACAGGCCTTGTCTCCAGTTTGATGTCCAGACTGACTACAGTTTCGACACCAGGCCTTTTTGGGATCAAAGTTTTTACCCTTGTACCCAGGATTGTTTTGTGAAGAGGCTCTGGGCCCACCCTCCTGTGCAGGTTTTTGGGGGCCTGTAGAAGACTCTTTACTATTTTTATTTTTGGCTGTCTCACCACCCTTCCCCTGGGGAGGTTTTGTGAACCCTTTCTTTTGGTCACCCCCTGTGGAAGTTTTGGACACCCTTGTCTTGACCCAATGGTCCGCCTTCTTTCCCAATTCTTGGGGAGAAATTGGTCCTAGGTCTACCAGATGCTGATGCAGTTTATCATTGAAACAATTACTTAACAGGTGTTCTTTCACAAATAAATTGTACAGCCCATCATAATTACTTACACCACTGCCTTGAATCCAACTGTAAAGAAATGGCTCCCTGTTGCAGTTACCCCCCACTTTTTGCCTGATACTGATGCTGACTTGACTGAGAAGAGTGCTGGGACCCTGCTAACCAGGCCCCAGCACCAGTGTTCCTTCACCTAAAATGTACCATTGTATCCACAATTGGCACACCCTGGCATTCAGATAAGTCCCTTGTAACTGGTACTTCTAGTACCAAGGGCCCTGATGCCAAGGAAGGTCTCTAAGGGCTGCAGCATGTCTTATGCCACCCTAGAGACCCCTCACTCAGCACAGACACACTGCTTACAAGCCTGTGTGTGCTAGTGAGAACAAAATGAGTAAGTGGACATGGCACTCCCCTCAGGGTGCCATGCCAGCCTCTCACTGCCTATGCAGTATAGGTAAGACACCCCTCTAGCAGGCCTTACAGCCCTAAGGCAGGGTGCACTATACCATAGGTGAGGGTACCAGTGCATGAGCATGGTACCCCTACAGTGTCTAAACAAAACCTTAGACATTGTAAGTGCAGGGTAGCCATAAGAGTATATGGTCTGGGAGTCTGTCAAACACGAACTCCACAGCACCATAATGGCTACACTGAAAACTGGGAAGTTTGGTATCAAACTTCTCAGCACAATAAATGCACACTGATGCCAGTGTACATTTTATTGTAAAATACACCACAGAGGGCACCTTAGAGGTGCCCCCTGAAACTTAACCAACTATCTGTGTAGGCTGACTGGTTCAAGCAGCCTGCCACACTAGAGACATGTTGCTGGCCCCATGGGGAGAGTGCCTTTGTCACTCTGAGGCCAGTAACAAAGCCTGCACTGGGTGGAGATGCTAACACCTCCCCCAGGCAGGAACTGTGACACCTGGCGGTGAGCCTCAAAGGCTCCCCCCTTTGTCACAGCCCAGCAGGGCACTCCAGCTTAGTGGAGTTGCCCGCCCCCTCCGGCCACGGCCCCCACTTTTGGCGGCAAGGCTGGAGGGAACAAAGAAAGCAACAAGGAGGAGTCACTGGCCAGTCAGGACAGCCCCTAAGGTGTCCTGAACTGAGGTGACTCTAACTTTTAGAAATCCTCCATCTTGCAGATGGAGGATTCCCCCAATAGGGTTAGGATTGTGACCCCCTCCCCTTGGGAGGAGGCACAAAGAGGGTGTACCCACCCTCAGGGCTAGTAGCCATTGGCTACTAACCCCCCAGACCTAAACACGCCCTTAAATTTAGTATTTAAGGGCTACCCTGAACCCTAGAAAAGTAGATTCCTGCAACTACAAGAAGAAGGACTGCCTAGCTGAAAACCCCTGCAGAGGAAGACCAGAAGACGACAACTGCCTTGGCTCCAGAAACTCACCGGCCTGTCTCCTGCCTTCCAAAGATCCTGCTCCAGCGACGCCTTCCAAAGGGACCAGCGACCTCGACATCCTCTGAGGACTGCCCCTGCTTCGAAAAGACAAGAAACTCCCGAGGACAGCGGACCTGCTCCAAGAAAGGCTGCAACTTTGTTTCCAGCAGCCTTGAAAGAACCCTGCAAGCTCCCCGCAAGAAGCGTGAGACTTGCAACACTGCACCCGGCGACCCCGACTCGGCTGGTGGAGATCCAACACCTCAGGAGGGACCCCAGGACTACTCTGATACTGTGAGTACAAAAACCTGTCCCCCCTGAGCCCCCACAGCGCCGCCTGCAGAGGGAATCCCGAGGCTTCCCCTGACCGCGACTCCTTGAATCCAAAACCCGACGCCTGGGAGAGACCCCGCAGCCCCCAGGACCTGAAGGACCGGACTTTCACTGGAGAAGTGACCCCCAGGAGTCCCTCTCCCTTGCCCAAGTGGAGGTTTCCCCGAGGAACCCCCCCCTTGCCTGCCTGCAGCGCTGAAGAGATCCCGAGATCTCTCATAGACTAACATTGCGAACCCGACGCTTGTTTCTACACTGCACCCGGCCGCCCCCGCGCTGCTGAGGGTGAAATTTCTGTGTGGGCTTGTGTCCCCCCCGGTGCCCTACAAAACCCCCCTGGTCTGCCCTCCGAAGACGCGGGTACTTACCTGCAAGCAGACCGGAACCGGGGCACCCTCTTCTCTCCATTCTAGCCTATGTGTTTTGGGCACCACTTTGAACTCTGCACCTGACCGGCCCTGAGCTGCTGGTGTGGTAACTTTGGGGTTGCTCTGAACCCCCAACGGTGGGCTACCTTGGACCAAGAACTGAACCCTGTAAGTGTCTTACTTACTTGGTTAACCTAACAAATACTTACCTCCCCTAGGAACTGTGAAAATTGCACTAAGTGTCCACTTTTGAAACAGCTATTTGTCAATAACTTGAAAAGTATACATGCAATTTTTATGATTTAAAGTTCCTAAAGTACTTACCTGCAATACCTTTCGAATGAGATATTACATGTAGAATTTGAACCTGTGGTTCTTAAAATAAACTAACAAAAGATATTTTTCTATACAAAAACCTATTGGCTGGATTTGTCTCTGAGTGTGTGTACCTCATTTATTGTCTATGTGTAGGTACAACAAATGCTTAACACTACTCCTTGGATAAGCCTACTGCTCGACCACACTACCACAAAATAGAGCATTAGTATTATCTATTTTTACCACTATTTTACCTCTAAGGGGAACCCTTGGACTCTGTGCATGCTATTCCTTACTTTGAAATAGCACATACAGAGCCAACTTCCTACATTGGTGGATCAGCGGTGGGGTACAAGACTTTGCATTTGCTGGACTACTCAGCCAATACCTGATCACACGACAAATTCCAAAATTGTCATTAGAAATTGATTTTTGCAATTTGAAAAGTTTTCTAAATTCTTAAAAGACCTGCTAGGGCCTTGTGTTAGATCCTGTTTAGCATTTCTTTTAGAGTTTAAAAGTTTGTAAAAGTTTGAATTAGATTCTAGAACCAGTTGTAGATTCTTAAAAAGTATTCCAACTTTTAGAAGCAAAATGTCTAGCACAGATGTGACTGTGGTGGAACTCGACACCACACCTTACCTCCATCTTAAGATGAGGGAGCTAAGGTCACTCTGTAAAATAAAGAAAATAACAATGGGCCCCAAACCTACCAAAATACAGCTCCAGGAGCTTTTGGCAGAGTTTGAAAAGGCCAACCCCTCTGAGGGTGGCAACTCAGAGGAAGAGGATAGTGACTTGGAGGAAAATTCCCCCCTACCAGTCCTATCTAGGGAGAACAGGGTCCCTCAAACCCTGACTCCAAAAATAATAGTCAGAGATGCTGGTTCCCTCACAGGAGAGACCAACACCTCTGAAATCACTGAGGATAACTCCAGTGAAGATGACCCCCTGTTAGCCAGGATGGTCAAAAGATTGGCTTTGGAAAAGCAGCTCCTAGCCATAGAAAGGGAAAGAAAAGAGATGGGCCTAGGTCCCATCGATGGTGGCAGCAACTTAAATAGGGTCAGAGATTCTCCTGACATCCTAAAAATCCCCAAAGGGATTGTAACAAAATATGAAGATGGTGATGACCTCACCAAATGGTTCACAGCTTTTGAGAGGGCTTGTGTAACCAGAAAAGTAAACAGATCTCACTGGGGTGCTCTCCTTTGGGAAATGTTCACTGGAAAGTGTAGGGTTAGACTCCTCACACTCTCTGGAAAAGATGCAGAATCTTATGACCTCATGAAGGGTACCCTGATTGAGGGCTTTGGATTCTCCACTGAGGAGTATAGAATTAGATTCAGGGGGGCTCAAAAATCCTCGAGCCAGACCTGGGTTGATTTTGTAGACTACTCAGTAAAAACACTAGATGGTTGGTTAACTGGAAATGAAGTGTGTGACTATGTTGGGCTTTATAATTTGTTTATGAAAGAACACATTTTAAGTAACTGCTTCAATGAAAAGTTGCATCAGTATCTGGTAGACCTAGGTCCAATTTCTCCCCAAGAATTGGGAAAGAAGGCAGACCACTGGGTCAAGACTAGGGTAACCAAAACTTCCACTGGGGGTGACCAAAAGAAAGGGGTTACAAAAACTCCCCAGGAATAAGTGGGTGACACTAGAAACAAAGAAAAAGAGTCCTCTGTAGGCCCCCAAAAACCAGAACAGGTGGGTGGGCCCCAAGACACAACCCAAAACAAAGGTGGGTACCAGGGTAAGAACTGGGATGCCACTAAGGCATGGTGCCACAACTGTAAACAGTCTGGGCACCACACCAAGGACACTTCTTGTCCCAAAAACAAACCCCAGAACAAAATTCCAGGGGTAACCAGTGTAGCCATGGGAGATGACTCCTCAGATGAGGAGGTCTTCATAGCCTTCAACTGGAAACAGGGCCCAACAGGTGAGTTGGAGATTCCAGAGGGAAGTAGACACTTCCACCACCTACTGGTGAATGGAATCCCAACCACTGCCCTGAGAGACACTTGTGCCAGTCACACTATTGTGCATGACAGGATGGTGCTCTCAAACCAGTACATCCCAGGTGAGACTGCCAGGGTAAGAGTTAGCCTAGACAGGGTCACTAAGAGGCCTGTGGCTTTAGTACCCATAGAAGTGGGTGGCACTCTTAGCTGGAGAAGGGTAGTAGTCAGTACAGACCTCCCCCTTGATTGTCTCCTTGGAAATGACTACCCAGAGGTTAGTCAGAGCCCAAGAGAGGAACTGGTCCAGTGCCAGTCCTCTCCCAAGGATTCTGGAAGTCCTGCCTCTGCAGTAAATGCAAGCAGGCCCCAGAAGAAGAAGAAAAGAAAACAGAGTAGGAAGGGTGGACAACCTTTAGCCAAGGTTACAGCAAGCCAAGGAGATTCTGCTCCAGTAGGGGAGAACTCCAAAAATGGCCCTGATAAAGTCCAACCTGACCCACAAGAAGTCCTGGCTAGTCAGGCAACTGTTAAACCTGAGTGGGTGGCTCCTCAGCTAACAGAAGAAAGAGTGGAAGAAGGGTGTTTACTACAAGATGTGGTAACCCCCCACTCTAATACAGCAGACAGGCAACCTGAACCCAAAGAGGCCTGTAACTTAGCCCCTTCCCTTTTAGGTGAAGAGCTAAAGGTGTGGTTCTGGGCACTGACAGCTGTCAGTGGCCTCTGCTGGGTGTTAGCCTTTATGGCTGCACTATCCTTAGCATGGTGGTCTGACCCCATGCCAAATAGCAAGTTAGGCCCCCTGACCCTATTGGTCATGGTGGGGTTACTCCAGCTCTGGGTAACCTCTCTGGGTAAGCTAGGGGTAACCCTGGCCAAGATAAGGTTAGCAGAGGTGGATACCTCTAAGACCAAAATAGAAAGAATGGGTGGAGACATTGAAGAGGCAGACAAGAGGCAATTCAGACTAGGTCCTATCACTGTGGAAGTAGGTCAGTTCCCCAAAGGGAATGACCTGAACAGAAGGATGTAAGGCAGAGTAGGCCCTGCAACTAACCAGCCTATTTCTCCTACTCTTCCTCGCCTGACAGACTAGGAAGACTCTCCCAGCTTGGGCTGAGTCTCCTGGCCTGTGGGCTGGGGGGGGCTTGTGTAAAGAAATGGCTCCCTGTTGCAGTTACCCCCCACTTTTTGCCTGATACTGATGCTGACTTGACTGAGAAGAGTGCTGGGACCCTGCTAACCAGGCCCCAGCACCAGTGTTCCTTCACCTAAAATGTACCATTGTATCCACAATTGGCACACCCTGGCATTCAGATAAGTCCCTTGTAACTGGTACTTCTAGTACCAAGGGCCCTGATGCCAAGGAAGGTCTCTAAGGGCTGCAGCATGTCTTATGCCACCCTAGAGACCCCTCACTCAGCACAGACACACTGCTTACAAGCCTGTGTGTGCTAGTGAGAACAAAATGAGTAAGTCGACATGGCACTCCCCTCAGGGTGCCATGCCAGCCTCTCACTGCCTATGCAGTATAGGTAAGACACCCCTCTAGCAGGCCTTACAGCCCTAAGGCAGGGTGCACTATACCATAGGTGAGGGTACCAGTGCATGAGCATGGTACCCCTACAGTGTCTAAACAAAACCTTAGACATTGTAAGTGCAGGGTAGCCATAAGAGTATATGGTCTGGGAGTCTGTCAAACACGAACTCCACAGCACCATAATGGCTACACTGAAAACTGGGAAGTTTGGTATCAAACTTCTCAGCACAATAAATGCACACTGATGCCAGTGTACATTTTATTGTAAAATACACCACAGAGGGCACCTTAGAGGTGCCCCCTGAAACTTAACCAACTATCTGTGTAGGCTGACTGGTTCAAGCAGCCTGCCACACTAGAGACATGTTGCTGGCCCCATGGGGAGAGTGCCTTTGTCACTCTGAGGCCAGTAACAAAGCCTGCACTGGGTGGAGATGCTAACACCTCCCCCAGGCAGGAACTGTGACACCTGGCGGTGAGCCTCAAAGGCTCCCCCCTTTGTCACAGCCCAGCAGGGCACTCCAGCTTAGTGGAGTTGCCCGCCCCCTCCGGCCACGGCCCCCACTTTTGGCGGCAAGGCTGGAGGGAACAAAGAAAGCAACAAGGAGGAGTCACTGGCCAGTCAGGACAGCCCCTAAGGTGTCCTGAACTGAGGTGACTCTAACTTTTAGAAATCCTCCATCTTGCAGATGGAGGATTCCCCCAATAGGGTTAGGATTGTGACCCCCTCCCCTTGGGAGGAGGCACAAAGAGGGTGTACCCACCCTCAGGGCTAGTAGCCATTGGCTACTAACCCCCCAGACCTAAACACGCCCTTAAATTTAGTATTTAAGGGCTACCCTGAACCCTAGAAAAGTAGATTCCTGCAACTACAAGAAGGAGGACTGCCTAGCTGAAAACCCCTGCAGAGGAAGACCAGAAGACGACAACTGCCTTGGCTCCAGAAACTCACCGGCCTGTCTCCTGCCTTCCAAAGATCCTGCTCCAGCGACGCCTTCCAAAGGGACCAGCGACCTCGACATCCTCTGAGGACTGCCCCTGCTTCGAAAAGACAAGAAACTCCCGAGGACAGCGGACCTGCTCCAAGAAAGGCTGCAACTTTGTTTCCAGCAGCCTTGAAAGAACCCTGCAAGCTCCCCGCAAGAAGCGTGAGACTTGCAACACTGCACCCGGCGACCCCGACTCGGCTGGTGGAGATCCAACACCTCAGGAGGGACCCCAGGACTACTCTGATACTGTGAGTACAAACACCTGTCCCCCCTGAGCCCCCACAGCGCCGCCTGCAGAGGGAATCCCGAGGCTTCCCCTGACCGCGACTCCTTGAATCCAAACCCGACGCCTGGGAGAGACCCTGCACCCGCAGCCCCCAGGACCTGAAGGACCGGACTTTCACTGGAGAAGTGACCCCCAGGAGTCCCTCTCCCTTGCCCAAGTGGAGGTTTCCCTGAGGAACCCCCCCCTTGCCTGCCTGCAGCGCTGAAGAGATCCCGAGATCTCTCATAGACTAACATTGCGAACCCGACGCTTGTTTCTACACTGCACCCGGCTGCCCCCGCGCTGCTGAGGGTGAAATTTCTGTGTGGGCTTGTGTCCCCCCCCGGTGCCCTACAAAACCCCCCTGGTCTGCCCTCCGAAGACGCGGGTACTTACCTGCAAGCAGACCGGAACCGGGGCACCCCCTTCTCTCCATTCTAGCCTATGTGTTTTGGGCACCACTTTGAACTCTGCACCTGACCGGCCCTGAGCTGCTGGTGTGGTAACTTTGGGGTTGCTCTGAACCCCCAACGGTGGGCTACCTTGGACCAAGAACTGAACCCTGTAAGTGTCTTACTTACCTGGTAAAACTAACAAAAACTTACCTCCCCCAGGAACTGTGAAAATTGCACTAAGTGTCCACTTTTGAAATAGCTATTTGTGAATAACTTGAAAAGTATACATGCAATTGAAATGATTCAAAGTTCCTAATGTACTTACCTGCAATACCTTTCAAACAAGATATTACATGTTAAATTTGAACCTGTGGTTCTTAAAATAAACGAAGAAAATATATTTTTCTATACAAAAACCCATTGGCTGGATTTGTCTCTGAGTGTGTGTACCTCATTTATTGTCTATGTGTAGGTACAACAAATGCTTAACACTACTCCTTGGATAAGCCTACTGCTCGACCACACTACCACAAAATAGAGCATTAGTATTATCTATTTTTACCACTATTTTACCTCTAAGGGGAACCCTTGGACTCTGTGCATGCTATTCCTTACTTTGAAATAGCACATACAGAGCCAACTTCCTACACCAACCATCTAGTGTTTTTACTGAGTAGTCTACAAAGTCAACCCAGGTCTGGCTCGAGGATTTTTGAGCCCCCCTGAATCTAATCCTATACTCCTCAGTGGAGAATCCAAAGCCCTCAATCAGGGTACCCTTCATGAGGTCATAAGATTCTGCATCTTTTCCAGAGAGTGTGAGGAGTCTATCCCTACACTTTCCTGTGAACATTTCCCAAAGGAGAGCACCCCAGTGAGATCTGTTCACTTTTCTGGTTACACAAGCCCTCTCAAAAGCTGTGAACCATTTGGTGATGTCATCACCATCTTCATATTTAGTTACAATCCCTTTGGGGATTTTCAACATGTCAGGAGAATCTCTGACCCTAGTTATGTTGCTGCCACCATTGATGGGTCCTAGGCCCATCTCTTGTCTTTCCCTTTCTATGGCTAGGATCTGTCTTTCCAAAGCCAATCTTTTGGCCATCCTGGCTAACTGGATGTCCTCTTCACTGAAGTTATCCTCAGTGATTTCAGAGTTGTTGGTCCCTCCTGTGAGGGAACCAGCATCTCTGACTATTATTTGTGGAGTCGGGGCTTGAGAAGCCCTGTTCTCCCTAAGTAGGACTGGAGGGGGGGAATTTCCCTCCAAGTCACTATCTTCATCCTCTGTGTTGCCATCCTCAGAGGGGTTGGCTTTTTCAAACTCTGCCAAAAGCTCCTGGAGCTGTACTTTGGTAGGTTTGGAGCCCATTGCTATTTTCTTTAGTTTACAGAGTGACCTTAGCTCTCTCATCTGTAGATGGAGGTAAGGTGTGGTGTCGAGTTCCACCACATTCACATCTGTGCTAGACATTATGCTTCTAAAAGTTGGAATACTTTTTAAGAAACTAAAACTGGTTCTAGAATCTAATTCAAACTTTTAACAAACTTTTAAACTCTAAAAGAAATGCTAACAGGGACTAACACAAGGCCCTAGCAGGACTTTAAAGAATTTAGAAAACTTTTCAAATTGCAAAAATCAATTTCTAATGACCATTTTGGAATTTGTCGTGTGATCAGGTATTGGCTGAGTAGTCCAGCAAATGCAAAGTCTTGTACCCCACCGCTGATCCACCAATTTAGGAAGTTGGCTCTGTATGTGCTATTTCAAAGTAAGGAATAGCATGCACAGAGTCCAAGGGTTCCCCTTAGAGGTAAAATAGTGGTAAAAAGAGATAATACTAATGCTCTATTTTGTGGTAGTGTGGTCAAGCAATAGGCTTATCCAAGGAGTAGTGTTAAGCATTTGTTGTACATACACATAGACAATAAATGAGGTACACACACTCAGAGACAAATCCAGCCAATAGGTTTTGTTATAGAAAAATATCTTTTCTTCGTTTATTTTAAGAACCACAGGTTCAAATTTAACATGTAATATCTTGTTTGAAAGGTATTGCAGGTAAGTACATTAGGAACTTTGAATCATTTCAATTGCATGTATACTTTTCAAGTTATTCACAAATAGCTATTTCAAAAGTGGACACTTAGTGCAATTTTCACAGTTCCTGGGGGAGGTAAGTTTTTGTTAGTTTTACCAGGTAAGTAAGACACTTACAGGGTTCAGTTCTTGGTCCAAGGTAGCCCACCGTTGGGGGTTCAGAGCAACCCCAAAGTTACCACACCAGCAGCTCAGGGCCGGTCAGGTGCAGAGTTCAAAGTGGTGCCCAAAACGCATAGGCTTCAATGGAGAGAAGGGGTGCCCCGGTTCCAGTCTGCAGGCAGGTAAGTACCCGCGTCTTCGGAGGGCAGACCAGGGGGGTTTTGTAGGGCACCGGGGGGGACACAAGCCCACACAGAAATTTCACCCTCAGCGGCGCGGGGGCGGCCGGGTGCAGTGTTAGAACAAGCGTCGGGTTCGCGATGGAAGTCAATGAGAGATCAAGGGATCTCTTCAGCGCTGCAGGCAGGCAAGGGGGGGGCTTCCTCGGGGAAACCTCCACTTGGGCAAGGGAGAGGGACTCCTGGGGGTCACTTCTGCAGTGAAAGTCCGGTCCTTCAGGTCCTGGGGGCTGCGGGTACAGGGTCTTTTCCAGGCGTCGGGACCTAGGTTTCAGAGAGTCACGGTCAGGGGAAGCCTCGGGATTCCGTCTGCAGGCGGCGCTGTGGGGGCTCAGGGGGGACAGGTTTTGGTACTCACAGTCGTAGAGTAGTCCGGGGGTCCTCCCTGAGGTGTTGGTTCTCCACCAGCCGAGTCGGGGTCGCCGGGTGCAGTGTTGCAAGTCTCACGCTTCTTGCGGGGAGATTGCAGGGTTCTTTAAAGCTGCTCCTTTGGATAAAGTTGCAGTCTTTTTGGATCAGGTCCGCTGTCCTCGGGAGTTTCTTGTCGTCGTCGAAGCAGGGCAGTCCTCAGAGGATTCAGAGGTCGCTGGTCCCTTTGGAAGGCGTCGCTGGAGCAGAGTTCTTTGGAGGGCAGGAGACAGGCCGGTGAGTTTCTGGAGCCAAGGCAGTTGTTGTCTTCTGGTCTTCCTCTGCAGGGGTTTTCAGCTAGGCAGTCCTTCTTCTTGTTGTTGCAGGAATCTAATCTTCTAGGGTTCAGGGTAGCCCTTAAATACTAAATTTAAGGGCGTGTTTAGGTCTGGGGGGTTAGTAGCCAATGGCTACTAGCCCTGAGGGTGAGTACACCCTCTTTGTGCCTCCTCCCAAGGGGAGGGGGTCACATCCCTAATCCTATTGGGGGAATCCTCCATCTGCAAGATGGAGGATTTCTAAAAGTTAGAGTCACCTCAGCTCAGGACACCTTAGGGGCTGTCCTGACTGGCCAGTGACTCCTCCTTGTTATTCTCATTATTTTCTCCGGCCTTGCCGCCAAAAGTGGGGGCCGGGGCCGGAGGGGGCGGGCAACTCCACTAGCTGGAGTGTCCTGCAGTGCTGTGACAAAGGGGTGAGCCTTTGAGGCTCACCACCAGGTGTTACAGCTCCTGCCTGGGGGAGGTGTTAGCATCTCCACCCAGTGCAGGCTTTGTTACTGGCCTCAGAGTGACAAAGGCACTCTCCCCATGGGGCCAGCAACATGTCTCTAGTGTGGCAGGCTGCTGGAACCAGTCAGCCTACACAGATAGTCGGTTAAGTTTCAGGGGGCACCTCTAAGGTGCCCTCTGTGGTGTATTGTACAATAAAATGTACACTGGCATCAGTGTGCATTTATTGTGCTGAGAAGTTTGATACCAAACTTCCCAGTTTTCAGTGTAGCCATTATGGTGCTGTGGAGTTCGTGTAAAACAGACTCCCAGACCATATACTCTTGTGGCTACCCTGCACTTACAATGTCTAAGGTTTTGCTTAGACACTGTAGGGGTACAGTGCTCATGCACTGGTACCCTCACCTATGGTATAGTGCACCCTGCCTTAGGGCTGTAAGGCCTGCTAGAGGGGTGTCTTACCTATACTGCATAGGCAGTGAGAGGCTGGCATGGCACCCTGAGGGGAGTGCCATGTCGACTTACTCATTTTGTTCTCACTAGCACACACAAGCTGGTAAGCAGTGTGTCTGTGCTGAGTGAGAGGTCTCCAGGGTGGCATAAGACATGCTGCAGCCCTTAGAGACCTTCCTTGGCATCAGGGCCCTTGGTACTAGAAGTACCAGTTACAAGGGACTTATCTGGATGCCAGGGTCTGCCAATTGTGGATACAAAAGTACAGGTTAGGGAAAGAACACTGGTGCTGGGGCCTGGTTAGCAGGCCTCAGCACACTTTCAATTCAAAACATAGCATCAGCAAAGGCAAAAAGTCAGGGGGTAACCATGCCAAGGAGGCATTTCCTTACATCACATTTCCAGCTTTCTTGAAGATCATAACATCCTGCATCCCACGCAAATGGGCTTTAGACCGGCCCATAGCACAGAATCCGCTATGATAGCTGTTACAGAAGAGGCCAGAAAACGGATGGATCAGGGACTGGTAACAGATATCCTAATGCTGGATTTAAGTGCTGCATTCGATACGGTTAATCGTGGTCTCCTGATCCAAAGAATGGAAAAAGCTGGAATTAAAGGCCAGGGACTTAAATGGATGAGGTATTTTCTTCAAAATAGATCCTTCCAGGTCTTAGATCGCTCTTTTTTTGTCAGAACAGTTCAGATCACACTGTGGGGTACCCCAGGGCTCATCTTTGAGTCCTACTCTTTTTAATATTTACATGGCTCCTCTAGCAGATTTAGTGGAGCCTTTTGGTTTATCCCTGATATCCTATGCCGATGACACGCAGTTCGTGGTGTCTTTTTCCCCGGCGAAGGTTGCAGATAATTCAGCTTTGCCAGGCTGCATGCAAGCTGTCTCTAGTTGGATGACTGATAGCAGGCTCCAACTCAACAAAGAAAAGACAGATAAAATGTTCCTGGGAAAGCCTTCCAACCCGGTGAATAATATTCTGCCGGCTATCCAGTTGGAACATTTACCCCTTCCGAAAGATCATATTAAAGCCCTAGGATTTTGGTTAGATTCCAAACTAACACTAGAGTACCAAGCTAGGATGCTCTCCGCCTCCTGTTTTGGATTACTAAGGTTACTCCGAAAGGTTATGGGCTTGCTTCCTCCCCTGACCAGAAGATGTACAGTACAGGCCCTTATTCTATCTAGGCTTGACTATGGTAATAGTCTTTTTCTGGGCTCACCGGAATATGTGATTAAAAAATTGCAAACAGTACAAAATGCAGCTGCTCGGTTACTGTTTAACATGCCAAAGCATACATCGGCCAACCAAGCTTTGACCACTCTGCATTGGTTGCCAGTAGGGAAAAGAGTTGAGTTTAAATCTTTGTGCATTTTTCACAGAGCCCTATATAATATGGGCCCACATCAATTGACAACTCTAGTTTCATTCTATGCCCCTACTAGAGCTCTAAGATCTTCCTCCAAAGCCTTAGTTGAGCTCCCCAGAGTAAAAAAAAAAAAGCAAGGTGGGGTGGTAGATCGCTGAAAAACCAGGGAGCCAAACTGTGGAACTCGCTTCCCCTCAACATCCGGGTGATTAGGCAGGAGTTGGAATTTCGGAAAGCCATTAAAACCTGGCTTTTTTAAATTTGAATTCCTTGTGATCCAGTATTTTCCTGCTTACTATGAGGCTAGTGTTCTTCTCAGCACCACGAAGCCTCCGGGTACTTTGGCGCTATATAAAACACAATAACATAACATAACAACATAACATAACAATCAGATAAGTCCCTTATAACTAGTACCCCTGGTACCAAGGGCCCTGATGCCAGGGAAGGTCTTTTAGGGCTGCAGCATGTCTTATATCCCTGGGGACCCCTCACTCGGCACATGCACACTGCCTCACAGCTTGTGTGTGCTAGTGGGGAGAAAATGACTAAGACGACCTGGCACTCCCCTCAGAGTGCCATGCCAACCTCACACCGCCTATGGCATAGGTAAGTCACCCCTCTAGCAGGCCTTACAGCCCTAAGGCAGGGTGCACTATACCACAGGTGAGGGCATATGTGCATGAGCACTGTGCCCCTACAGTGTCTAAGCAAAACCTTAGCCATTGTAAGTGCAGGGTAGCCATAAAATTATATGGTCTGGGAGTTTGTCAAACACGAACGCCACAGTTCCATAATGGCTACACAGAAATCTGGGAAGTTTGGTATCACACTTCGCAGCACAATAAATGTACACTGTTGCCAGTGTGGAATTTATTGTAACCTGCACTCAGAGGGCATCTTAGAGATGCCCCCTGAATACCAATCCGACTGCTAGTGTTACGCTGACCAGTTTCTGCCAGCCAGCCACACCCAGACGAGTTGCTGGCCACATGGGGAGAGTGCCTTTGTCACTCTGTAGCCAGGAACAAAGCCTGTACTGGGTGGAGGTGCTTCACACCTCCCCCTACAGGAACTGTAACACCTGGCGGTGAGCCTCAAAGGCTCACCCCCTTTGTTACAGCACCACAGGGCATCCCAGCTAGTGGAGATGCTTGCACCTCCGGCCACTGCTCCCACTTTTGGCAGCAAGGCTGGGGGAGATAATTAGGAAAACAAGGAGGAGTCACCCACCAGTCAAGACAGCCCCTAAGGTGCCCTGAGCTGAGGTGACCCCTGCCTTTAGAAATCCTACATCTTAGTTTTGGTGGATTCCCCCAATAGGATTAGGGATGTGCCCCCTGCCCTCAGGGAGGAGGCACAAAGAGGGTGTAGCCACCCTCCAGGACAGTAGCCTTTGGCTACTGCCCTCCCAGACCTAAACACACCCCTAAATTTACTATTTAGGGGCACCCAAGAACCCAGGAAATCAGATTCCTGCATCCTGAACCAAAGAAAAAGGACTGCTGACCTACAAGCCTGCAGAGACGACGGAAGATGACAACTGCTTTGGCCCTGCCCCACCGGCCTGTCTCCTGAGTCGAAAGCCTGCAACCAGCGACACATCCAACAGGGACCAGCGACCTCTGAAGCCTCAGAGCATTGCCCTGACACCCAGGACAAAGAAACTCCTGTGAACAGCGGCTCTGCTCAACGAACTTGCAACTTTTCTTCAACTTCAAAGACTGCACTCTTCCTGCCGGAAGCGTGAGACTTCACACTCTGCACCCGACGTCCCCGGCTCGAGATACAGAGAACCAACACCACAGGGAGGACTCCCCGGCGACTGCGACCCCATGAGTAGCCTGAGACGACCCCCCTTGAAGCCCCACAGCGACGCCTGCAGAGAGAATCCAGAGGCTCCCCCTGACCGCGACTGCCTGTAACAAGGGACCCGACGCATGGACCAAGCACTGCACCCGCAGCCCCTAGGAACCTCAGTGCATAAGTGACCCCCAGGTAACCCTTTGCCTAGCTCAGGTGTTGGCTGGCCTGAGAAGCCCCCCCCCCCCCGTACCTGCCTGCACCGCTAGAGTGACCCCCGGGTCCCTCCATTGAAACCAATACGAAACCCGACGCCTGCTTTGCACACTGCACCCGGCCTCCCCTGTGCCGCTGAGGGTGTATTTTGTGTGCCTAATTGTGTCCCCCCACACCCCCAGTGCTCTACAAAAAAAACCTGGTCTGCCCCCCCGAGGATGCCGGTACTTACCTGCTAGCAGACTGGAACCGGAGCACCCCTGTTCTCCATAGGCACCTATGTGTTTTAGGCACCACTTTGACCTTTTGCACCTGACTGGCCCTGAGCTGCTGGTGTGGTAACTTTGGGGTTGCCTTGAACCCCCAACGGTGGGCTGCCTATGCCCAGGAACTGAGACTTGTAAGTGTCTTACTTACCTCACGGTCTAACCAATATTTACCTCCCCCAGGAACTGTTGATTTTTGCACTGTGTGCCATTTTAACAAAAACTGAATATGTTTTTGCTCTAATTCAAAGTTCCTAACTTACTTGTGTGGAGTACCTTGCATTTTATGTATTTACTACAAATTTGTGGTTCTAAAAATAAGTTAAGGAAAGATATTTTTCTATATAAAAACCTATTGGCCTGGAGTAAGTCTTTGAGTGTGTGTTCCTCATTTATTGCCTGTGTGTGTACAACAAATGCTTAACACTACCCTCTGATAAGCCTACTGCTCGACCACACTACCATAAAATAGAGCATTAGAATTATCTAATTTTGCCACTATCTTACCTCTAAGGGGAACCCTTGGACTCTGTGCACACTATTTCTTACTTTGAAATCGTATATACAGAGCCAACTTTCTACAGCTAGATGTGCCACAGTAAAATTGCTTTTTGGGCCTTGTCATTGTAGGAACATGGTAATATTATTTTTTTTACCTGTCACAATTTTAAATACCATGCACTCTACTTTGTTGGTTACAAGGTGTGCACAGGGGATGACTTATTCATATTTAAAAAAAAAAAAAATCCTTTTAAAAGTGTGTTAACAGGTCACATTGCAGATGACACTGCAGCAGTAGGGGCTGTGCACGGTAGGCCTGAAGCCATGTTTGCATTTCCACTGTAGTGAATGCAACAATAGGAGCTTCAGTCTACAAGTGGCATTTGAACTTCCAGGCCCTTGGTGCACTTTGTACCATATACTAGGGACTTATAAGCACGTTAAAGATTCCAAATCCGGATTAGCCAATTGAACCATGTTTAAAGGGGAGGACAGGCACTTTACTTAACGGGGTGAAGTGCACAGACTTCAAAAGCTAGCAAAAGTATGCAGTCCAGCTGAAAGCCAAAAAATCTGGGGCAACCAAACAGATAAGACAGATTTCCCACAACCTGTATTAAGTAATTGCACTAATCAATGTGTATGCATAGGGGGTTAAACCAGTAAAATATTTATGGCCTCATTACAACCCTGGCGGTCTTTGGTTGTTTTGGCAATTGTACCGCCAACAGGCTGGCAGTACAATTTGCAGTATTATGACCGTGGCGGTAGCGCCGCGGTCCCACCGCCGGAACCTGCGGTTTCCCGCCATCGTTGTCCCGGCAGTTATAATCCGCCAGGTGCACCACCATGGTAGAGACTGCCATGTAAAGGCTGGCGGGAAGGGGAGTCGCGGGGCCCTGCATGGCACCCCCAGGCACAGCCCCACCCTGCTTTTCACTGTCTGCACAGCAGACCGTGAAAAGCACAGCAGACAGTGAAAAGCACGACGGGTGCAGCTGCACTCGTCGCACGGCCGCAACACCGCCAGCTTCATTCGGAGCCTGCTCCAATGTTACGGCTGACATCCCCGCTGGGCCGGTGGGCGGAAACTGTTTTCGCCCACTCGCCCAGCGTGGATGTTGTAATGCTGCTGGCGAGATTGCAGCCGCATATGCGGCCGCTCGGCGGTCCAACCTTGGCGGTGGCCTTCGCCACCTGCCAAGGTTGTAATGAGGGCCTTAGTTTTAAATGTACTTCCATTTTAAAAAGATCATATATCATATTACGCAGTGACTGCATGTTACGAAAAATGTCCCATCATGTAGGGCTGGCTCATTTATTATCACCTATTTTAAGAGAAGGATGTTACATATGGATTTATATATTTGTAACTCAGACAGCACCCAGTATGTGGCAGAGCGTTTTATACAAGTAACGCATGATAACAGTTAAACAGAAATTCAGTGTATCCCCTGGTGATAGATGTTGTCTCAAAAAATATAGCATTAAGTATTAGCAACTATATGCAGGATTGATTAACTTTGGTGATGACATACTACAGTCCTCTTTCTGGAATGAGTCATACGACAGATTGTCTGAATTGCTGACATGATAGGGTTCCAAACAATAGGAGCATTTGCAAAGGAAAGTGCTTAAGGGGCTTGTTTTCTAAATCTCAGTGTTACAAGGAGCATATTATTGCAGCCTCTGAGAGCCACATGAGATGTTCAGCTTTTGAGCAAGGTATTTAGGTGCTGTCAGAAATAGGGCGTTATGCAAGATCCATTTAAGTGATATTGATGCTTCCTATCTCAACGGGAATCCTCTCCAAAGAAATCAGAAATGGTGAGATGTGGTACCAGTTACTAACCTGGCAACTGAATGAAGGGTTGTTGTGAGGGTAGTTACAAGTAGTTACAGAATTCTTACTAGTGAATCATTTCCACAGTCCAGCTAGTACAAGTAAGCATTTTATTACATTTTAAGTCTGCTTCATGGATAAAATGTTTGCCTCCACAGAAAAATCTATATTGAAATTATTCTTACTTTGCATTTTCATTGATTTACGTTTGAAGGTTGAAGTTTTTATCTAAGTATAAGTTAATCGATTTAGCAAACTTTACAATTGAAAGAGTTGCAGACGAGAGAGAATAAACAGTGAGATGAACCATTTTTTAATTGGAATACAAGAGTAAATAGGGGAAGCCAGGGGAAAACCAAGATTTCATGGGTTATACAAAATCTAAAAGATGTTGGCGATGTCTTCTGAAAAAAGAGATTTTCAGGGTCTAATCTGCATAAAAAAGTTTTCAGTTTTTGGTGTACTTTTAGACTGAAGCTAAAGCTAATGGTTCCAGGAAAAAAAGATTGAAAAGGGTGAGTCTCGTTTCATGATCCTCCACCTGAACATGGGTTGGTCATATGGATGACTGTATCTGCCTAGAGCGGTTCTCAATGTCATTCAGTATACAATTGAGTATATCTGTTAGAAATGGAGCCTCTAGTTGGCAGTGAGTTTACACCTTGTCCAAGTAGGGACGCTCACTCACTCTAGTCAGTGTAAGGGAGATAACACAGCTCAGATAACCCCTGCTCACCCCCTTCGTAGCTTGGCACAAGCAGCCAGGCTTATCTCAGAGACAATGTGTAAAGTATTTATACCAACACACACAGTAACACAGTGAAAACACCACAAAAGGACTCCACACCAGTTTAGAAAAATAACCAATATTTATCTAAATCAAACAAGACCAAAACGACAAAAATCCCACATACACAAGCAAAGATATGAATTGTTAAAGTAAAAAGTCTTACTCCTTAGAAATCAATGGAGGCATTGTTTTAGCACAAAATACCTTGCAACTTTATTTTTGACGCATACCAGCGACCATGCGTCAAAAATAAAGTTGCAAGGGGGATGGTGTGCCAGAAAAGCAAGTGATGCATCGATTCCTTACTCCCAAAGGACGGCATGTGTTTATTCTGGGTGCACATCCTCGGGTCCATGTGTTGACGTTTGCAGATTTAGACGCCCAGGATCCGTGTGTTGACATTTCTGACGCACTGTGCAAAGAGTTCAAGTGGCGCACAGGCACTGCGTCGCTTCTCCAGCTGGCAAGCAGGTGCTGCATTGAATTTTCAGCTACAGGACAGGCAGTGCGTCAATTGTTCGAATGCGCACACAGCGGTGCGATGATTTATCCCGCAGGTTACCAGTTTCCACTTCTAAGGGCTGAGGGACTGGGTTTGACACCACTTGGCAAGTCAGGACTCCCAGCAGAAAAGCCCAGGCACTGGCAGATGATGTCTTTGATTCTCTGAGACTTTAGAACAGGGGCAAGCTCAATCCAAGCCCTTGCAGAAACTTCACAAGCAGGATTTCAGAAAGCAAAGTCCAGTTCTTTCCCTCTTCATGCAGAAGCAGCAGCAGCAGGCCAGCAAAGCAACAGGCAGAGAGGCAGGTCCTCCTCCAGCATCAAGCTCTTCTTCTTGGCAGATGTTCCTCTTGATCCAGAAGTAATCTAAAAATCTTGGGGTTTGGGTCCATTACTTACTTCTGCCTTTGAAGTAGGCAAACTTCATACGAAAGTCCCTGTTGTTCACACGATCCTGCCTTGCCCAGGCCTGGCCCCAGACACTCACAAGTGGGTTGGAGACTGCATTGTGTGACGACAGACACAGCCCTTTCTGGTGTAACCGTCAGCTCCTCCATCCCGTGCATAAAGAGCTAGGTCCAACCATATCCATGTTAGACATTTTGTGCGACACAATCTGCGTTTTCAGATGAATCTTCTTCAAGGCTAAAGAATCTTTCGAGTACTCCTTTCTATGAGCCTGTAGCAAGTCATATGTAGATGAAAGGTAAGGTGAAGTGTGGGCCAAATACCATTCAGAGGAACCCTTCTCCTTTCTGACCCACTGGGGCTCAAATACCATGAGAAAAGGAGGAAGCAGAGGAGTCAGCGGCAGCCTGAAGCTCCATTATGCCCATGCCTCTCGGAGCACCGCTGACCACATCACTCTACCTTGACTACCTTAACTAAAATATTCGTAGGCATTAATTGTGTGCCTTCTGAATCCTAAGTAAAAGACTCATCATCAACGGAGCTATCTCTGAGTTGTGAAGCAAACTGGTTTTTTTTTTTTTTCTGCCCTGCCCACCGCCGTCCTCTGTTCCAGGTATATCTTTAGTAATCTTCTTCCATGATGCCATATCCACTAGTCACGTTTTATTAGATGCCTCTAATTCTAAATCTGAATCAGTGCCCTTGGCGGACATAGGGCTCTCCTCTTCTGACTGATCTGAGAGTGAAAAAAAAGCCTCAAGCATTTCTTGAGTCTAACAGGCCATCACTGGGAGGCATACAACAGTCCTTCTCTGATAGTGACTGGAAATCACAATGAATGGGCGATAAGCCCTGTGTCCGAGACATACTAACACAGCCCTGCTTTTGAAGTTTCAGAGCTCTCCAAACTAGTAATGGTTTGGTATTTTGATACCACCTTAGTGCTCTGATCTATCACAACGGCCTCCACTGGTACAGTGGGAGAGGCGAAACCAACTCCAGTGACAACACAGTGACTGAGACGGAAATTATGAGTTGGAATATGACTTTCCCTTAGTTAAACAGAAGATTAAATATTTGGGAATTTGGGTTACAACTGACCTTAACGATGTAGCTAAATTAAATTTTGATACAGCTTATAGGGAAACTAAAAAAGTGTTAAAGGCGTGGGCTGCTCTTCCACTTTATATAATTGGAAGATCCAATATTTTGAAGATGTGTATTCTTCCGAAATTCACTTTCTTATTTAACACTATCCCATTAGAGTTTAAGGTGAGGTGGTTTAAAAAAAACTACAGGGTGATCTATCCTCGTTTGTTTGGGCCTCCAAGGGAGTAAGGATTTCTTGGAAAAAGATGAGTAGAAAGAAAGAGTGGGGGGGTATTGCATCTCCAAATTTTTTTAGGTATTATCTGGCTTTTCAACTAAAAAAATATTAGAATGTTATTGAATAAGAAGTCAGAGTACTCATTGGTCTGGGGAGCTTTGACGACACATCTTGAGGAAGGAGCAGATAATTTCTTACATAAATTTGGACATCCAAAGTACTTTAAGAAGGTGCGTTTGAAGCTCCTCAGACACGCCTGTAAGGTTTGGATACATTTTCGAAAGGTGCTAGGGATACCTTATTATCGCAGTTCTGCTCCCATCTGGGATTCACCCGGTACTCCTGATTGTCTTATGGACAAATTATCATTTCCTTTGAGAATAAGCGGGATGGCAAGATGGGGTCAGATTATAGAAGGTTCTGAATTGTTAACCTGGTTTGCATTGCAGGAGTGTACCAGAGGGACCATCTCTAAGTTTAAGTATCTTCAGTTATCTAGTTGGGTTAAGTCTCGTCGAGTAGGAGAAATAGGGAGGAGCTCATGGGAAGGGAAACTAAATCAGACCGGTATTAAAAAAGAAATTGCTTTTTGGTATCATGCACAGTTGGAAACAGCAGAAGACGCTTCTTCCCTCCCTTTGTTGAAATGGGGGAGGATTTTTCCAACCCTAGAAGTTACATCTTTGTGGCAGAAGTCATGTTCAGAACTGTGGTTCACTATTAAACCTGCGGGGTTGAATAAAAACCATTTGTTTACACTACACAGGGTTTATTGGTCACCAGCTAGATTAACAGCTATCGGGAAATTCAATAAAAACTGTCCATGGTGTGGGGAAACCAATGCAGATGATGTTCATATGTTTTGGCAATGCTCAATTTTGACAAAGTATTGGAAAGATATAGGAAGTATTCTTAGGGTCATTTTTGATGTAAACTTAAGAATAAATCTTCTTATGGTGGTTTTTGGGGTTTGTGAACCGGGCATAAATTATCAGAAAATGTCAGTACAACAGGAGCACTTGTTGTTTGTACTAATGCTTTTGGCTAGACGGGAAATATGTCATAAATGGGTGGATCCATCTCCCCCCCCCCCCCTGTGCGGGACTGGCAATTATCAGTAAATCGATTGTGTAAAATGGAACAATGTGGTCCTCATACTAGAAGAGATAATTTGTGGGTGGAGTGGGAAAATGCTTACCAGTAGCTTATAAGTTTGGAGTAGTTTCAGTTGTATGATTTTTGCTCTGTGGTTCGTTTGTTGGTTTCCTCCTACTGGAAGTTAAGTCCAACGATTAGAACTCCCCTCACCTTATTGGGTGCCGCTTTGGTTATGATCATGTCTTGAAGAAAACAGTAAGACGTGGTCGATGGGGAAAAGTGCAGTGTGTAGAACAGGTGGGTGGCCCAGCAGTCCTGTGGGCCGCAAACTTGGAATCATACTGTAAGGGCCTCGGCCTTTGCCTTTTTTCTCTTAGCCAAAGCAAGGGTGGCGAAATGAGGACAAAAAAAAAAAAAACAGTGACTGAGCGCCTCCTGCTACCGGCGCCATTCTGCATCTAATTTTCGGCTGGCACAGACTCCCACCATACCAGTGCCCATGGAGGCCACTTAAGGGTTGCTGCGTGTTTCTTGCTACAATTGGCACTGCCCTTTTGACCCTTGTGTTTGCAAGGGCAGAGCATGAAAAAGATCCTTTTTTATTTAGTTCTTTGTAAACAAGCCCACCTCTGGCTGCGTTCATTGGACACTATAAACAGTTGAGTTGGAAACTATTATAGCTTTGCCTGTCACCTAGCAACCCTCTGTCACAGCCCCTTAGCCCCCTTGCATGAACCAGACTTCACTGTGGCTGTTGTTGGTAACATTTGATATTATGTATAATGTTCAGGTAGCATGGCAGACATAGCCATGTTTAAAGACGTGTGCCTTTAACACAGCAAGGGAATATCTGTGGTGAAAACCCTGTATAAATGATGCATGAATCTGTAAGTGTAATTATCTGTGGGAATTAAAGTTAATTACATTCAGAGTTTCAGCTTGTGTAAAACCAACTCGCAGTCAGGTTTCACTGAACAGGAGGGAGCTATGTAACAGACGTAGGCTTCCCAGTTCAAAAGTTTCAATGCTGAGGCTAATGAATATGCCAGGAACAAGTCTAACTTGACTTTTTGTAAATAGAGCTTATTAGAAATCCCTAAGATCCTCAGTGAGGGCGGGGACATACTGGTTGCTTCCCCCTTTAGCTCACTTAATCAACGGAAAAAATGTGAGGTGAGGCAAGTCAAAGCAGCTGGGGTCAACCACTGCCATAGCTGTTCACCTCTGTTTGAGCTAGGCCTGGGGAGGGCAGTGTGGAGGTCACAGATTTGGCACTGCCCATGAGGACTGCAGATTGCAAACAGTCTTTTCCGTGCACAGAAAAGAATGCAAGCTGCAGATTTTCAAAGCCAAATACAGAAGCTGATGATTTGCATAGCCCACTACTAACTAGGCTGCAGTTAGGGTAGAGCATGGTATGGCAACTAGAGTTTATAGTGCTCCGAGATTTCAAAATGGGCAGAGTAAGCATGTGGTAGTCAGCAATGGGAAAGGTTTGCTTTTGAGTGAACACACAGGTGACAGATAACCTGCTTTACTTTTGGCCACCACTGTACTCTTATAAAGCTGAAGCTAATGTGCAAAAATATATGCCCATAACTTTCAACTATTCCACTGTCCAATGTAATACCAAGAATTTGAACACATACAAGGCTAACTCAGCCTCCCTATATCTGAGGTGAGTAATCTGAAGAAAAAAATATGAGTACTAGTGACAGATTTCATTTATAGCCTTTTGAAGTGGAAGGAGTGTGATGTGAAGTATGGTATACCAAGCATTGGCAAAGCCAATAGGTCTCTCCTATGCAAGAGCTATTGGCTTTTACCAATGTGTTTTGTCATGTTACACACCAGAGTGGCTGCTGTTCCACATGGTTAAAAGTTAGTGATGTGGAGTGGGAGAGTAGAGTGTTGTAGAGTGTTTGTTGTAGGATCGTAGAGTGGAGGAGGGGGAGTAGTGTCAGAGTTGAGCAGTGGGGAGTAGAGTTCATTGGTTCAGTGTCAGTGAATTGGAGTAGGGTGGATTGAAATGGGGTGAGGTGGATTGGATTGGGTGGTTAGATTGGAGTGGAGTAGATTGGATTGGATGTGTGGTGGATTGGATTGGAGTAGGGTGGATTGGTTTGGATTGGATTGGAGTGGCGTGGGCTGGATGGATTGGATTGGAATGGGTGCACTGAACTGGGATGGGGTGGATTGGATTGGGATAGAGTGGGGTGGATTGGAGAGGATTGGATTGGAGTAGGGTGGGTTAGATTGGGGTGAATTGAATTGGGTTGTGGTGGGCTGTAGTGGGTTGGATTGGAGTAGGGTGGATTGGGTGGGATTGGGATGTGGTGGAGTGGATTGGACTGGGGTGTATTCCATTTGAGGTGGATTGGGTTGACGTGGGGTGAATTTGATTGGAGTGGGGTAGGCTGGATCGGTTGGCTTGGAATGTGATGGACTGGACTGGACTGAGATGGGGTGGAGTGGATTGAATTGGGTTAGAGTGGGGTGGGGTGTATTTAAATGGGGTGGATTGGGGTGGGATGGACCGGATTGCAGAGGGCTGGATTGGAGTAGGGTGGATTGCATTGAGGTGGGGTGGACTGGATTGGGGTCGACTTGACCATATTGGGATGGGGTGAATTGGATTGGAGTAGGGTAGAGTGGGGTGGATTGTGGTGGATTGGATTGGATTGGATTGGAGTGGGGTGGATTGGGAAGGGGTGGGTTGGATTGCTGTGGATTGAATTGGGATGTGATGTGCTGTAGTGGGATGGATTGGATTGGATTGGGGTGTGGTGGGCTGAGTGGGATGGATTGGGGTGTGGTGTGGTGGGCAGCAGTGGGATTGATTGGATTGGAGTAGGGTGGTTTGGATTGGGGTGGAGTGGGTGGGATTGGGATGTGGTGTAATGAGGTGTATTGGATTGGATTGGGGTGGGGTGGATTGGGAAGGGGTGGGTTGGATTGGGGTGTGGTAGGATGGAGTGGATTGGAATAGGGTGGATTGGTTTAGGGTGGAGCGGTGGGATTGAGACGTAATGGGGTGGATTGGATTGGATTGGCGTGGGGCGGATTGGATTGGGGTGGTGTGGATTGGAGTTGGGTAGGCTGGATGGTTTGGAATGGAGTGTGATGGACTGAATTGGGGTGGTTGGATTGCAGTAAACTAGATTGCATTGAGGTGGGTTGGACTGTATTGGACTTGTTGGACTGCATTGAGGTGGATTGGAGTGTGGTGAATTGTGGTGGGTTGCACTGGAGTGTGATGGATTGGGTTGGTGTGGATTGGATTGGTGTGGGGTGAATTAAGGTGGTTTGGGAGGATTGGATTGGGGTAGGGTGGGTTAAGGGGGACTGGAGTGGGGTAGATTAAGGTGGATTGTATTCGAGTGGGATAGATTGGGGCGGTGTGGGTAGACTGGATTGGAGTGAGGTAGATTGGGTTGCAGTGGACTTGATTGGAGTAGGGGTAGATTGGTTTGGAGTGGGCTGGAATTGATTAGATTGGGGTGGATTGGATTGGATTTGCCATGAGTGGAGTGTGGTGGATTAGACTGGACTGGAGTGGAGTGGAATGGGATAGATTGGATTGAAGTAGGGTGGATTTGATATGGGTGAGCTGTATTGGATAGGATTGGGGTAGATTGGACTGAGCTGGATTGGGGTGGATTGGACTGGATTGATGTGGGGTGGTTTAGATTGGGCTGAGATGGATTGGATTGGAGTGGGGCAGATTGTTTTGGAGTGGAGTGCAGTAAATTGGAGTGCGTGAGGTGGATTGGGGTGGGTTGTGGTGTATTTGAGTGGAGTGAATTGGACTGGAGTGGGTGGACCGAATTAGTGTAGAGTGGATAAAGGTGGTTTGGAGTGGGGTGGACTGATTTGAAATAGGGTGGAATGTATTGGAGTGAGATGGATTGTGGTGGTTCAGTTGGATGGGAGTGAGGTGGATTGGGGTTGGGTAGAATTGATTGGGGTGGGATGAATTGGAGCAGGGTGGGGTGGGTTGGACTGGAGTAGGGTGGATTGAACTGGAGTGGAGTTAGGTGGATTGGAGTGGAGTAGATTGGACTGCCTTGGGGTGGAGTGGAGTGGAGTGGAGTGGAGTGGGGTGGATTGGATTGGATTGGATTGGGGTGAGAGGTGTATTGTAGTGGGGTAGATTGGATTGAAGTGGAGAAGATTGGAGAGAGCCACACTGGAGTGGATCAGATGAAATTGGATTGGATTGGGGCAGATGGAAGTGGATTGGAGAGGGGCGGATGGACTTGGCTTGGAGTGGGGGGGGGGGTCGATTTGGATAGGAGTGGGGCAGATGCAGTTGAATTGGAGTGGGTGTATGAAAGTACCATCTTTTTGGCATGTTAACCCCTAATTTCTGCCTGAGGTCAGTGTGTTTGACTGTGTCACTGGGATCCTTCTAACTAAGACCCCAGTGCTTATGCTCTCTCTACTCTAAATGTTGGCATTGCATACTGGTAACCCAGTATTTCACCCACAGTTGGCACACAGGTCACCCCTTATAAGTCCCTAGTATATGGTACCTAGGTACCCAGGGCATTGGGGTTGCAGGGGATCCCTATGGGTTGCAGCATTTCTTTTGCCACCCATAGGGAGCCCATGCAAAGGCTTCTACAGGACTGCCATTGCAGCCTGTGTAAAATGGTGCATGTGCCCTTTCACTGCCATTTACACTGCACCAGGTCACTTATAAGTCAGCTGTATGTCAGGCCTTCCAGCCCTAAAGGCTAGGAGCAGCGTACCTGTGTGTGAGGGCACCCCTGCACTAGCACTTCGTCCAGGACCAATTTCCGGGCTTTGTGAGTGCGGGGATGCCATATTATGTGTGTACTAGACATAGGTCACTACCTCTGTATGGCTGCATAATGGTAACTCCGAATATGTCCATGTTTAGTAACAAACATGTTGGAGTCATACCTCAAGGCTTTTGCAAGCATTGGTCCTTAGAGGACCCTCAGTATTGCCTTTCCAGCCTTCTGAGGTTTTCCAGGCAGCCCCAGCTACTGCCATCCCTCAGACATGTTGCTGTCCTCCTGCTGTGCTTGTACAGCTTGAGCTCAGGAAGGAAGAAACCAAGGATTTCCTTTGGGAGAGAAGTGTTAAACCCTCTACCTTTGGAAATAGGTTTTACAGGCTTGGGAGGGGTAGCCTCTCCAAGCCACGGGAAATGCTTTGAAGGGCACATTTGGTGCCCCCCTTGCATAATCCAGTGTCCACCAGTTCAGGGACCCCCCCCCCCAGTCCCTGCTCTGGTGCGAAACTGTACAAAGGAAAGGGGAGTGACCACTCCCCTGTCCATCACCACCCCAGGGGTGGTGCTCAGAGCTCCTCCAGAGGGTCACTGGGTTCTGCCATCTTGTTTTCAAAATGGGCAGGGAACTCTGGGAGCATCTGAGTGGCCAGTGCAAGCAGGTGACGTCAGAGCCCTCCCCTGTTAGGTGCTTACCTGTTTAGCTGACCAATCCCCCTTTCAGGGCTATTTAGGGTCTCTCCTTTTGGTGGTTCTTCAGATTCGGATTGCAAGACTCCATCAGGAATCCTCTGCATCCTTTACTTCACCTTCTCATTGAAAAAAATGCATCTGAACCTTCAGAACTCTACAAAACTGCAACTGTTTCCCGGTCGTGCATCCTCAGAGGGCATCCAGTCTTCAGTCTGCACCAGAAGAGTGAAGAAATCTCCCTAGGAGTTAAGGTATCACTCCCCTTCTCCTGCAGGCATCCTCTGCATCGACGACTTGTGGCTTTGAATCCCCTCTCTTGATGAAGTGCGTGGATCCAGCTTCATGGGTGGTGGACTGAAGTGGTCCTGACGTCCAGCTGCCCAACTTAGTGGAGGTAAGAGATTGCCTCCCCACACAATGACAGTACCCCCATGCACCATGTGATTTGTAGTTGCCAAGGCTTCTGTGTGACCTTCCACAGAGTTCTTTGTGCACAGCACAGCTCAGGCCCCCAGTACTCCCTCCTGCGATGCACAGCTTCCTGCGACGTCCTCCAGCGGTGAGACCCTTTGTCGCGCTGTATAGACCTCCATTTACACCTTCTTTGTCCCCGTCCTGTGGGACTCCTGGTCATGCTGCTTTGTCTTCTGAGGGCTCTCTGGACTGCTGAGGGCCCCCTCTGACTTCATACCTCCCCTCCTGAGTAGAGTCGACCTGGTCCCGGGCAGCGCCATTTCCCATTTTCCTCCAACCGCGAGCTTTACGTTTGCCAAGGCTTGTTGGCAGAATCCAGCAACACAAACCAGACTGCAATCATCCATCTGGCGTGGGACATCACCTGCACCAACCAGGAACCTGCAACAGTCTATTGGGAGCAGGACTGACTGTTGTTCTTCACTGGTGATTCCACTGTTGCGCCTTCATCCAGGTTAGCAGGGGCTCCTGTTCTTCTTGGACTCTTCTGTGCTTCTTGGACTTGTTCCCCTTCTTCTACAGGTGGTCAGGTCCAGGAATATGTTGCTGGTGTCTTGCAGTCTCTTCTGGTTCTTACAATATCTTCTTTCTCATTTTCTTCTGTGTAGTAGGAAAGTTCCTGTGATTTACTCCTACTTTCCTGGGCTCTGGGGTGGGTTCTACTACTTACCTTTTGGTGTTTTCTAATACTCCCAGCGCCGCTCTACAAACTACACTTGCCTAGGTGGGAAACCAACATTTGCATTCCACTTTCTTAATATATGGTTTGTGTCCCCTCTAGGTCTATTTCTAATTATTTAGATTTTCACTATTTGCACTGTTTTCTAACTGTTTACTTAACTGTTTTTGGATACTAGTGTATATATTTTGAATATTACTTACCTCCTAAGGGAGTATATTCTATAAGGTATATTTGCCAAGTGTGTCACCAAAATAAAGTATTTTTATTTTTGTTACATTAAGTATTTTCTTTCATGTGTGTAAGTACTGTGTGACTGCAGTGATATTGCATGAGCTTTGCATGTCTCCTAGTTAGTCCTCGGCTGCTCATCCACACTACCACTAGAGAGCCTGGCTTCTAGACACTGACTACATACGCTAATAAGGGATAACTGGAGCTGGTATAAGGTGTAAGTACCCACCACAAACCAGGACAGCCTCCTACAGAGGGACAGATGCAGTTGGAGTGGAGTGGGGGCCGATGCAGTTGGAGTGGAGTGGGGGCCGATGCAGTTGGAGTGGAGTGGGGGCCGATGCAGTTGGAGTGGAGTGGGGGCCGATGCAGTTGGAGTGGAGTGGGGGCCGATGCAGTTGGAGTGGAGTGGGGGCCGATGCAGTTGGAGTGGAGTGGGGGCCGATGCAGTTGGAGTGGAGTGGGGGCCGATGCAGTTGGAGTGGAGTGGGGGCCGATGCAGTTGGAGTGGAGTGGGGGCCGATGCAGTTGGAGTGGAGTGGGGGCCGATGCAGTTGGAGTGGAGTGGGGGCCGCTGCAGTTGGAGTGGAGTGGGGGCCGCTGCAGTTGGAGTGGAGTGGGGGCCGCTGCAGTTGGAGTGGAGTGGGGGCCGATGCAGTTGGAGTGGAGTGGGGGCCGATGCAGTTGGAGTGGAGTGGGGGCCGATGCAGTTGGAGTGGAGTGGGGGCCGATGCAGGTGGAGTGGAGTGGGGGCCGATGCAGTTGGAGTGGAGTGGGGGCCGATGCAGTTGGAGTGGAGTGGGGGCCGATGCAGGTGGAGTGGAGTGGGGGCCGATGCAGGTGGAGTGGAGTGGGGGCCGATGCAGGTGGAGTGGAGTGGGGGCCGATGCAGGTGGAGTGGAGTGGGGGCCGATGCAGGTGGAGTGGAGTGGGGGCCGATGCAGGTGGAGTTGGATTGGATCGGAGTGGGGGCCGATGCAGTTGGAGTTGGATTGGATCGGAGTGGGGCAGATGCAGTTGGAGTTGGATTGGATCGGAGTGGGGCAGATGCAGATGCAGATGGAGTTGGATTGGATCGGAGTGGGGCAGATGCAGATGCAGATGCAGATGGAGTTGGATTGGATCGGAGTGGGGGCCGATGCAGTTGGAGTTGGATTGGATCGGAGTGGGGCAGATGCAGTTGGAGTTGGATTGGATCGGAGTGGGGCAGATGCAGATGGAGTTGGATTGGATCGGAGTGGGGCAGATGCAGATGCAGATGGAGTTGGATTGGATCGGATCGGAGTGGGGCAGATGCAGATGCAGATGGAGTTGGATTGGATCGGATCGGAGTGGGGCAGATGCAGATGCAGATGGAGTTGGATTGGATCGGATCGGAGTGGGGCAGATGCAGATGCAGATGGAGTTGGATTGGATCGGAGTGGGGCAGATGCAGATGGAGTTGGATTGGATCGGATCGGAGTGGGGCAGATGCAGATGCAGATGGAGTTGGATTGGACCGGATCGGAGTGGGGCAGATGCAGATGCAGATGGAGTTGGATTGGATCGGATCGGAGTGGGGCAGATGCAGATGCAGATGGAGTTGGATTGGATCGGATCGGAGTGGGGCAGATGCAGATGCAGATGGAGTTGGATTGGATCGGATCGGAGTGGGGCAGATGCAGATGGAGTTGGATTGGATCGGATCGGATCGGAGTGGGGCAGATGCAGATGCAGATGCAGATGCAGATGGAGTTGGATTGGATCGGATCGGAGTGGGGCAGATGCAGATGCAGATGCAGATGCAGATGGAGTTGGATTGGATCGGATCGGAGTGGGGCAGATGCAGATGCAGATGGAGTTGGATTGGATCGGATCGGAGTGGGGCAGATGCAGATGCAGATGCAGATGGAGTTGGATTGGATCGGATCGGAGTGGGGCAGATGCAGATGCAGATGCAGATGGAGTTGGATTGGATCGGATCGGAGTGGGGCAGATGCAGATGCAGATGCAGATGGAGTTGGATTGGATCGGATCGGAGTGGGGCAGATGCAGATGCAGATGCAGATGCAGATGCAGATGGAGTTGGATTGGATCGGATCGGAGTGGGGCAGATGCAGATGCAGATGCAGATGGAGTTGGATTTGGATTGGATCGGATCGGAGTGGGGCAGATGCAGATGCAGATGCAGATGCAGATGGAGTTGGATTTGGATTGGATCGGATCGGAGTGGGGCAGATGCAGATGGAGTTGGATTTGGATTGGATCGGATCGGAGTGGGGCAGATGCAGATGGAGTTGGATTTGGATTGGATCGGATCGGAGTGGGGCAGATGCAGATGCAGATGGAGTTGGATTGGATCGGATCGGAGTGGGGCAGATGCAGATGCAGATGGAGTTGGATTGGATCGGATCGGAGTGGGGCAGATGCAGATGCAGATGGAGTTGGATTGGATCGGATCGGAGTGGGGCAGATGCAGATGCATTGGATCGGAGTGGGGCAGATGCAGATGCAGATGGAGTTGGATTGGATCGGAGTGGGGCAGATGCAGATGCAGATGGATTGGATCGGAGTGGGGCAGATGCAGATGCAGATGGATTGGATCGGAGTGGGGCAGATGCAGATGCAGATGGATTGGATCGGAGTGGGGCAGATGCAGATGCAGATGGATTGGATCGGAGTGGGGCAGATGCAGATGCAGATGGATTGGATCGGAGTGGGGCAGATGCAGATGGATTGGATCGGAGTGGGGCAGATGCAGATGGATTGGATCGGAGTGGGGCAGATGCAGATGGAGTTGGATTGGATCGGAGTGGGGCAGATGCAGATGCAGATGGAGTTGGATTGGATCGGAGTGGGGCAGATGCAGATGGAGTTGGATTGGATCGGAGTGGGGCAGATGCAGATGGAGTTGGATTGGATCGGAGTGGGGCAGATGCAGATGGAGTTGGATCGGATCGGAGTGGGGCAGATGCAGATGGAGTTGGATTGGATCGGATCGGAGTGGGGCAGATGCAGATGCAGATGCAGATGGAGTTGGATTGGATCGGATCGGAGTGGGGCAGATGCAGATGGAGTTGGATTGGATCGGATCGGAGTGGGGCAGATGCAGATGCAGATGGAGTTGGATCGGATCGGAGTGGGGCAGATGCAGATGCAGATGCATTGGATCGGAGTGGGGCAGATGCAGATGCATTGGATCGGAGTGGGGCAGAGGCAGATGCAGATGCATTGGATCGGAGTGGGGCAGATGCAGATGGAGTTGGATTGGATCGGAGTGGGGCAGATGCAGATGGAGTTGGATTGGATCGGAGTGGGGCAGATGCAGATGGATTGGATCGGAGTGGGGCAGATGCAGATGGAGTTGGATTGGATCGGAGTGGGGCAGATGCAGATGGATTGGATCGGAGTGGGGCAGATGCAGATGGATTGGATCGGAGTGGGGCAGATGCAGATGCAGATGGATTGGATCGGAGTGGGGCAGATGCAGATGGATTGGATCGGAGTGGGGCAGATGCAGATGCAGATGGATTGGATCGGAGTGGGGCAGATGCAGATGGATTGGATCGGAGTGGGGCAGATGCAGATGGATTGGATCGGAGTGGGGCAGATGCAGATGCAGATGGAGTTGGATTGGATCGGAGTGGGGCAGATGCAGATGCAGATGGAGTTGGATTGGATCGGAGTGGGGCAGATGCAGATGCAGATGGAGTTGGATTGGATCGGAGTGGGGCAGATGCAGATGCAGATGGAGTTGGATTGGATCGGAGTGGGGTAGATGCAGATGCATTGGATCGGATCGGGGCAGATGCAGATGGAGTTGGATTGGATCGGATCGGGCAGATGCAGATGGAGTTGGATCGGATCGGGGCAGATGCAGATGCAGATGGAGTTGGATCGGAGCGGGCAGATGCAGATGGAGTTGGATTGGATTGGAGCGGTGCAGATGCAGATGGAGTTGGATTGGATCGGAGTGGGGCAGATGCAGATGGATTGGATCGGAGTGGGGCAGATGCAGATGGATTGGATCGGAGTGGGGCAGATGCAGATGGATTGGATCGGAGTGGGGCAGATGCAGATGGATTGGATCGGAGTGGGGCAGATGCAGATGGATTGGATCGGAGTGGGGCAGATGCAGATGGATTGGATCGGAGTGGGGCAGATGCAGATGGATTGGATCGGAGTGGGGCAGATGCAGATGGATTGGATCGGAGTGGGGCAGATGCAGATGGATTGGATCGGAGTGGGGCAGATGCAGATGGATTGGATCGGAGTGGGGCAGATGCAGATGGATTGGATCGGAGTGGGGCAGATGGAGTTGGATTGGATCGGAGTGGGGCAGATGCAGATGGAGTTGGATTGGATCGGAGTGGGGCAGATGCAGATGGAGTTGGATTGGATCGGAGTGGGGCAGATGCAGATGCAGATGGAGTTGGATTGGATCGGAGTGGGGCAGATGCAGATGCAGATGGAGTTGGATTGGATCGGAGTGGGGCAGATGCAGATGGAGTTGGATTGGATCGGAGTGGGGCAGATGCAGATGGAGTTGGATTGGATCGGAGTGGGGCAGATGCAGATGCAGATGGAGTTGGATTGGATCGGATTGGGGCAGATGCAGATGGAGTTGGATTGGATCGGAGTGGGGCAGATGCAGATGCAAATGGAGTTGGATTGGATCGGAGTGGGGAAGATGCAGATGGAGTTGGATCGGATCGGGGCAGATGAAGATGGAGTTGGATCGGAGCGGGCAGATGCAGATGGAGTTGGATTGGAGTGGTGCAGATGCAGATGGAGTTGGATTGGATCGGAGTGGGGCAGATGCAGATGCAAATGGAGTTGGATTGGATCGGAGTGGGGCAGATGCAGATGCAAATGGAGTTGGATTGGATCGGAGTGGGGCAGATGCAGATGGAGTTGGATCGGATCGGGGCAGATGCAGATGGAGTTGGATCGGGGCAGATGCAGATGGAGTTGGATCGGAGCGGGCAGATGCAGATGGAGTTGGATTGGATTGGAGTGGTGCAGATGCAGATGGAGTTGGATTGGATCGGAGTGGGGCAGATGCAGATGGATTGGATCGGAGTGGGGCAGATGCAGATGGATTGGATCGGAGTGGGGCAGATGCAGATGGATTGGATCGGAGTGGGGCAGATGCAGATGGATTGGATCGGAGTGGGGCAGATGCAGATGGATTGGATCGGAGTGGGGCAGATGCAGATGGATTGGATCGGAGTGGGGCAGATGCAGATGGATTGGATCGGAGTGGGGCAGATGCAGATGGATTGGATCGGAGTGGGGCAGATGCAGATGGATTGGATCGGAGTGGGGCAGATGCAGATGGATTGGATCGGAGTGGGGCAGATGCAGATGGATTGGATCGGAGTGGGGCAGATGCAGATGGAGTTGGATTGGATCGGAGTGGGGGCAGATGCAGATGGAGTTGGATTGGATCGGAGTGGGGCAGATGCAGATGGAGTTGGATTGGATCGGAGTGGGGCAGATGCAGATGGAGTTGGATTGGATCGGAGTGGGGCAGATGCAGATGCAGATGGAGTTGGATTGGATCGGAGTGGGGCAGATGCAGATGCAGATGCAGATGGAGTTGGATTGGATCGGAGTGGGGCAGATGCAGATGCAGATGCAGATGGAGTTGGATTGGATCGGAGTGGGGCAGATGCAGATGCAGATGCAGATGGAGTTGGATTGGATCAGAGTGGGGCAGATGCAGATGGAGTTGGATTGGAGTGGGGCAGATGCAGATGGAGTTGGATTGGATCGGAGTGGGGAAGATGCAGATGCAAATGGAGTTGGATTGGATCGGAGTGGGGAAGATGCAGATGGAGTTGGATCGGATCGGGGCAGATGCAGATGGAGTTGGATCGGAGCGGGCAGATGCAGATGGAGTTGGATTGGAGTGGTGCAGATGCAGATGGAGTTGGATTGGATCGGAGTGGGGCAGATGCAAATGGAGTTGGATTGGATCGGAGTGGGGCAGATGCAGATGCAAATGGAGTTGGATTGGATCGGGGCAGATGCAGATGGAGTTGGATCGGATCGGGGCAGATGCAGATGGAGTTGGATCGGAGCGGGCAGATGCAGATGGAGTTGGATTGGATCGGAGTGGGGCAGATGCAGATGCAAATGGAGTTGGATTGGATCGGAGTGGGGCAGATGCAGATGGAGTTGGATCGGATCGGGGCAGATGCAGATGCAGATGGAGTTGGATCGGAGCGGGCAGATGCAGATGGAGTTGGATTGGATTGGAGTGGTGCAGATGCAGATGGAGTTGGATTGGATCGGAGTGGGGCAGATGCAGATGGATTGGATCGGAGTGGGGCAGATGCAGATGGATTGGATCGGAGTGGGGCAGATGGATTGGATCGGAGTGGGGCAGATGCAGATGGATTGGATCGGAGTGGGGCAGATGCAGATGGATTGGATTTGAGTGGGGCAGATGCAGATGGATTGGATTTGAGTGGGGCAGATGCAGATGGATTGGATTTGAGTGGGGCAGATGCAGATGGATTGGATTTGAGTGGGGCAGATGCAGATGGATTGGATTTGAGTGGGGCAGATGCAGATGGAGTTGGATTGGATCGGAGTGGGGCAGATGCAGATGGAGTTGGATTGGATCGGAGTGGGGCAGATGCAGATGGAGTTGGATTGGATCGGAGTGGGGCAGATGCAGATGCAGATGCAGATGGAGTTGGATTGGATCGGAGTGGGGCAGATGCAGATGGAGTTGGATTGGATCGGAGTGCGGCAGATGCAGATGCAGATGCAGATGGAGTTGGATTGGATCGGAGTGGGGCAGATGCAGATGCAGATGCAGATGGAGTTGGATTGGATCGGAGTGGGGCAGATGCAGATGGAGTTGGATTGGATCGAAGTGGGGCAGATGCAGATGCAGATGGAGTTGGATTGGATCGGAATGGGGCAGATGGAGTTGGATTGGATCGGAGTGGGGGCAGATGCAGATGGAGTTGGATTGGATCGGAGTGGGGAAGATGCAGATGGAGTTGGATTGGATCGGAGTGGGGCAGATGCAGATGGAGTTGGATTGGATCGGAGTGGGGCAGATGCAGATGCAGATGGAGTTGGATTGGATCGGAGTGGGGCAGATGCAGATGCAGATGGAGTTGGATTGGATCGGAGTGGGGCAGATGCAGATGGAGTTGGATTGGATCGGAGTGGGGCAGATGCAGATGCAGATGGAGTTGGATTGGATCGGAGTGGGGAAGATGCAGATGCAAATGGAGTTGGATTGGATCGGAGTGGGGAAGATGCAGATGCAGATGGAGTTGGATCGGATCGGGGCAGATGCAGATGGAGTTGGATCGGAGCGGGCAGATGCAGATGGAGTTGGATTGGAGTGGTGCAGATGCAGATGGAGTTGGATTGGATCGGAGTGGGGCAGATGCAGATGCAAATGGAGTTGGATTGGATCGGAGTGGGGCAGATGCAGATGCAGATGGAGTTGGATTGGATCGGGGCAGATGCAGATGGAGTTGGATTGGATCGGGGCAGATGCAGATGGAGTTGGATCGGATCGGGGCAGATGCAGATGGAGTTGGATCGGAGCGGGCAGATGCAGATGGAGTTGGATTGGATCGGAGTGGGGCAGATGCAGATGCAAATGGAGTTGGATTGGATCGGAGTGGGGCAGATGCAGATGGAGTTGGATCGGATCGGGGCAGATGCAGATGCAGATGGAGTTGGATCGGAGCGGGCAGATGCAGATGCAGATGGAGTTGGATTGGATTGGAGTGGTGCAGATGCAGATCGAGTTGGATTGGATCGGAGTGGGGCAGATGGAGTTGGATTGGATCGGAGTGGGGCAGATGGAGTTGGATTGGATCGGAGTGGGGCAGATGCAGATGGATTGGATCGGAGTGGGGCAGATGCAGATGGATTGGATCGGAGTGGGGCAGATGCAGATGCAGATGGATTGGATTTGAGTGGGGCAGATGCAGATGGATTGGATTTGAGTGGGGCAGATGCAGATGGATTGGATTTGAGTGGGGCAGATGCAGATGGATTGGATCGGAGTGGGGCAGATGCAGATGGATTGGATCGGAGTGGGGCAGATGCAGATGCAGATGGAGTTGGATTGGATCGGAGTGGGGCAGATGCAGTTGGAGTTGGATTGGATCGGAGTGGGGCAGATGCAGATGGAGTTGGATTGGATCGGAGTGGGGCAGATGCAGATGCAGATGGAGTTGGATTGGATCGGAGTGGGGCAGATGCAGATGCAGATGGAGTTGGATTGGATCGGAGTGGGGCAGATGCAGATGCAGATGGAGTTGGATTGGATCGGAGTGGGGCAGATGCAGATGGAGTTGGATTGGATCGGAATGGGGCAGATGCAGATGGAGTTGGATTGGATCGGAGTGGGGCAGATGCAGATGGAGTTGGATTGGATCGGAGTGGGGCAGATGCAGATGGAGTTGGATTGGATCGGAGTGGGGAAGATGCAGATGCAAATGGAGTTGGATTGGAGTGGGGAAGATGCAGATGCAAATGGAGTTGGATTGGAGTGGGGAAGATGCAGATGGAGTTGGATTGGATCGGAGTGGGGAAGATGCAGATGGAGTTGGATTGGATCGGAGTGGGGAAGATGCAGATGCAGATGCAGATGGAGTTGGATTGGATCGGAGTGGGGCAGATGCAGATGGAGTTGGATTGGATCGGAGTGGGGCAGATGCAGATGCAAATGGAGTTGGATTGGATCGGAGTGGGGAAGATGCAGATGGAGTTGGATCGGAATGGGGCAGATGCAGATGCAGATGGAGTTGGATTGGATCGGAGTGGGGAAGATGCAGATGGAGTTGGATTGGATCGGAATGGGGCAGATGCAGATGCAGATGGAGTTGGATTGGATCGGAGTGGGGCAGATGCAGATGGAGTTGGATTGGATCGGAGTGGGGAAGATGCAGATGCAGATGGAGTTGGATTGGATCGGAGTGGGGCAGATGCAGATGGAGTTGGATTGGATCGGAGTGGGGCAGATGCAGATGGAGTTGGATTGGATCGGAGTGGGGCAGATGCAGATGCAGATGGAGTTGGATTGGATCGGAGTGGGGAAGATGCAGATGCAGATGCAGATGGAGTTGGATTGGATCGGAGTGGGGCAGATGCAGATGCAGATGGAGTTGGATTGGATCGGAGTGGGGCAGATGCAGATGCAAATGGAGTTGGATTGGATCGGAGTGGGGAAGATGCAGATGGAGTTGGATCGGATCGGAATGGGGCAGATGCAGATGCAGATGGAGTTGGATTGGATCGGGGTGGGGAAGATGCAGATGGAGTTGGATTGGATCGGAATGGGGCAGATGCAGATGGAGTTGGATTGGATCGGAGTGGGGCAGATGCAGATGGAGTTGGATTGGATCGGAGTGGGGAAGATGCAGATGCAGATGGAGTTGGATTGGATCGGAGTGGGGCAGATGCAGATGGAGTTGGATTGGATCGGAGTGGGGCAGATGCAGATGGAGTTGGATTGGATCGGAGTGGGGCAGATGCAGATGCAGATGGAGTTGGATTGGATCGGAGTGGGGCAGATGCAGATGGAGTTGGATTGGATCGGAGTGGGGCAGATGCAGATGGAGTTGGATTGGATCGGAATGGGGCAGATGCAGATGCAGATGGAGTTGGATTGGATCGGAGTGGGGCAGATGCAGATGGAGTTGGATTGGATCGGAGTGGGGCAGATGCAGATGCAGATGCAGATGGAGTTGGATTGGATCGGAGTGGGGAAGATGCAGATGCAAATGGAGTTGGATTGGAGTGGGGAAGATGCAGATGGAGTTGGATTGGATCTGAGTGGGGAAGATGCAGATGGAGTTGGATTGGATCGGAGTGGGGAAGATGCAGATGCAGATGGAGTTGGATTGGATCGGAGTGGGGAAGATGCAGATGGAGTTGGATTGGATCGGAGTGGGGAAGATGCAGATGCAGATGGAGTTGGATTGGATCGGATCGGGGCAGATGCAGATGGAGTTGGATCGGATCGGGGCAGATGCAGATGGAGTTGGATCGGAGCGGGCAGATGCAGATGGAGTTGGATCGGATCGGAGTGGGGCAGATGCAGATGGAGTTGGATCGGATCGGAGTGGGGCAGATGCAGATGGATTGGATCGGAGTGGGGCAGATGCAGATGGATTGGATCGGAGTGGGGCAGATGCAGATGGATTGGATCGGAGTGGGGCAGATGCAGATGGATTGGATCGGAGTGGGGCAGATGCAGATGGATTGGATCAGAGTGGGGCAGATGCAGATGGATTGGATCGGAGTGGGGCAGATGCAGATGCAGATGGATTGGATCGGAGTGGGGCAGATGCAGATGGATTGGATCGGAGAGGGGCAGATGCAGTTGGATTAGAAAGGGGCAGATTGAAGTTGACAGATTGTGGATTTGAACAGAGCAGATTGTTTTGGACTGGAACTAAGCAGATTGTTTTGGAGTGAGGCAGATTGTTCTAGATGGGAGAGTGGGTTGGAGTGGGATAGATATGATTGGTCTGGATTGTATTGGCATAGGGTGGACTGGAGTGGATTGCAGTGGATAAGATTGAAGTGGGTTGGGTTGGAGTTGGGTCGATTGGAGATGGGTGAATTGGGATGGAGTGCGGCAGACTGTTTTGGATTGGAGTGCGGCAGACTGTTTTGGATTGGAGTGCGGCAGACTGTTTTGGATTGGAGTGCGGCAGACTGTTTTGGATTGGAGTGCGGCAGACTGTTTTGGATTGGAGTGCAGCAGACTGTTTTGGATTGGAGTGCGGCAGACTGTTTTGGATTGGAGTGCGGCAGACTGTTTTGGATTGGAGTGCGGCAGACTGTTTTGGATTGGAGTGCGGCAGACTGTTTTGGATTGGAGTGCGGCAGACTGTTTTGGATTGGAGTGCGGCAGTCTGTTTTGGATTGCATTGGTGCATTTTTTGGGGGGATCGGAGAGGGGACGATTGGAGTGGGTTATGCTGTTTGAGAGTGGAGCGGGGCATGCTGTTTGGAATTGGAGTGGTGCACATTGTTGTGAGACAGATTATTTTAGATTGGAGTGGAGCAGATTGGAGCGGGCAGATTGTTTTGGACTGGAGCGGGGCAGATTGTTTTGGACTGGAGCTGGGCAGATTGTTTTGGACTGGAGCGGCCGGAGGGTTTTGGAGTTGGGGCGGGGCAGATTGTTTTGGAGTGGAATGGAGCAGACTGTTTTGGATGGGAGAGGGGCAGATTGTTGTGAATCAGATTATTTTAGATTGGAGTGGAGCAGATTGGTGTGGGGTAGATTGGTTTTGATTGGAACAGGGCAAATTGATGCAGGGTAGATTGTTTTGGATTGAAGTGGGGCAGATTGACACAGAGCAGATTGTTTTGGATTGGAGGAGGGCAGATTGACACGGAGCAGATTGTTTTGGATTGGAGGAGGGCAGATTGTTTTGGATTGAGGTGGTTTGGGAGTTTTGGAGTGGCATTGATTGGGATGATTGGATTGGATTGGATTGGAGTGGGGTGGATTGGATTGAGTGGGGCGGATTGCTGTGGAAGTGAGGTCGGGTTGATTGGCGTGGGCTGTAGTGGGGCGAATTAAAGTGGGGTCGATTGGGGTGTACTGCACGATTGTGTTAAATCATAATTTCAGAATTTACACATAAGAAAGAAACAACGTAGGGGGCGTGGCTTGGCCACCGGGCAAGATGGCCGTCACCCTGTGAGGCTCTGCCGGGGCCGGGCAATTTATCCGACATAATCCATCCTAAATGCGGTGGAGAAGGAGCGGACCCCTGGGGCTTCCCCCCGGGGGCTCTGTCGGCGCTATTTGAGCCGGGTTTGGCTGCTGCTGGGGCTCGGGGAGCGGAGGAGCGCCAAGAGGCCTGGCGCCAGCTGTTCTCCGCGCGCGCCGGCTTCCGCGATGTGCGCAGAGGGAGTGGAGGCTGCGGCCGCTCCCCCTGATTGAGGGGTGAGAGGACGGGAGTGCAAGGGACTTTGGGGGAGCCAGATCGGCGGTCGTGTCGGACCGGGGCTCCCCCCCCCCTCCCCTTTTTTTTTCTTTGGTGATTGGCTCCTGGTGTGCGCCGCAGCTGGGAGCCCCAACCTCGCGGATCGCTCCCGCCCCTCGGACGGAGTCTCCCTCAGAGTATCCTGATTCCCGGGCCCCTGGCAGGGGAACGCGGGGCCCGGTTGACAATAAGCGCATATCGAGCGCAGACTGAGAGCGCCGGGACTAGATGAGGCGCGGGCCTGAACTCTGGGCCTGCTCGGGGACCTGGTCGGAAGACTCAGACACTGCCCCGGCTGCCTGCACACAAACTTTCCTGGCGCCCTGCGGACCGCACCTGAAATCCTGCACTGTGCTGGGAGCATAGAACCAGGTAGGGGGCGGATTGGGACCGGGGCGGGGGTCGAAGGTCCTAGCTGGCACGGCGCTGCGCTCCTGAGGTCCCCTCGGGCTCGTGGAGCTTAAACATCCTAGATTTGTAATTTGGTGGCCGGCTGACCCCGTCCCCCCTGTGCTGTGTCGTGCCCCCCTGATGCTGGTCGAGCTAACTGGGCCCGCATATAGAAATGGATGGACTTGGGAGAGGAGGAGGTCGCTGGGTGCGCCGGGGGGCCGTCTGGTAGCTTGGTGGGGTGAACAAAACAGCTGACCAGGAGTTTTATCCGGCAACAGAGACTTGCAGTCTTAGATAGGTACATTTGGACTGCGCCAGCTGCACTATATGGTAATACTGCAAGATGGGCAAGGCAGATAAGCGACAGGCTAAACTCTCCTTCTCTGGAGGAGAAAAACGTGGCGCCACTTCCGGCCCGGAGATGCAGACGCCGAGGAGGGGTCTCCAGAGATGTCTGTGAGAGCCATGTTCATGGAACTTAAGACCAGTTTGGCCGGGATAGACGCTAAGCTGGATCATGTAACGGAGCGGCTTGACCGCATTAGAGCCTGGGTGGATGATCACGATGCTAGGTTTGAAACTCTGGAGACTCGCACATCTGAGATAGAGGATGCTCGCAGTGGCGACAGAGAACAGATTGCGCAGATGGAGCGTCTCCTGGAGGTGATACGAAAAAAAAATGAGGACCTGGAGGCCCGGTCCCGACGTAACAATATTCGCATCGTGGGGCTGCCGGAGGCAACTGATATGGGTCGCATGGAAGACTTCGTCGAGAACATGCTACAAGAGCTGTTCGCTGGCGAGCTCTCTCGGCTGTTGGTGATTGAGAGGGCACATCGATCCTTGGGTCCTCTGCCTCCGCCTGGCACTCCTCCGCGCCCAATCATTGCACGACTATTGAATTACAGGGACCGTGACACTGTGCTCCGGCTAGCTAGGAAGAAAAGTCCTCTAATGTTTAAGAACTCCGAAATTAACTTCTTTTCCGATTATACTCCAGGTGTACAAGCACAGAGGCGGGCTTTTCTGCCGATAAAGCGTTTGCTCAGCCAGGCTGGAATCGGATTTGCTCTGTTATACCCAGCTAAATTGAGGGTGCGACATGAAGGCAAAGTGCTATATTTCTCGGATCCAAAGCAGGCGAACAAGTTTGTAAGACGATTGCCTAGGCGGCGGGGGGCGGAGGCGCCAGGGGGGGGTGAGCCCCGAAGACGCCTCACTTTGTGACAATGATTAAGTGTTAGACTTGGGACTTCGTTGCCTCTGGAACTGTGTGGAAGTGCGGGTCCGCTCCGCGATCTGCCCCCGATGTATAGCTGATGTTTGCCCGTGGCCCCTCTCCCCTAGACCTTCTGGGCGGATGATTCCGTTTTTTTTTTGTTACATGCCTGCAGTTTGGGCTTTAGGGATGGTTGGGCGGGACACTACTAGGGTCCGATTGGGGGGCCGAGGTGGGAGGAGGTTGCAAATTGGGAAATGATCTTGGTTCTTTTTCTGTTTAGTTTCTGGCAGGTGGAGGGCTGTGTCCATGTGCAGAGCTGCATGACTGAGGTTCTGGATGGGGGATGATGTTTCTTCTACTGTGAGATGCTTGACATGGAATGTGCGGGGACTTAATGACAATCGAAAAACCCGGCTGGTGATGGCTTATGTTAAACGTCATGGCATTGATATTTGTATGCTCCAAGAAACCCATCTGATGGCATCGACAGTTGGCAGGCTGAAGGCTGGCTGGGTTGGTGAGGCTCATCATTCGGCATACTCTAGTTACGCTCGGGGGGTTGCAATCATCATCCGTAAGGGGCTGCAGTGGCGCACGCGCGAAATCATTGCTGACCCAAATGGTAGATATGTAATACTGAGCGGAATGTTGTTAGACAGGGCTTGCCGGCTAGTGGCAGTATATGGGCCAAATGTGGATGACCCGGAATTTTTCCTGGAGATATGGCGCCAAATAGAGTCGCTGGGAGCTGGGGCTGTGATCTGGGGCGGTGATTTTAATGTTGTGCTGGATGCGTGGCTGGACCGCGAGAGTGTGGCCAGAATGCAACATGTTTCTGCAGCAAGGTCATTGACAGCAGAAATGGATAGTGGCGCGCTGGTAGATCTGTGGAGGCAGACACACACAGGAGTTCGGGAGGGCACCTGCCTGAATTACTTCCATAGCAGTTGGTCCCGTATTGATCGATGGCTGGGTACTAGAGATGTGGAGGCCTGGACTAGAACAGTTAACCATCTCCCCCGTACGCTGTCAGACCACTCACCGGTGTTATTAGACCTGGCGATGCCTAGTGAGCTTCATCCGATGGTGATGTGGCGGCTGCCCAGTGGTGCTCTCCGAGACGACACCTTCCGAGCGGAGGTACGGGAGGCTATTCGGTTATTTTTTGAGGAGAACAGAGGGTCGGTGGACTCCCCTGGCACGGTATGGGAAGCATTTAAAGTGGTGATCCGTGGGGTGTGCCTAGCAAAGCAGCATGGGATAGTGAAGGCATTAAGACGGGAGATGGCTGATATTGAAAGGAGGCTTGAGGATCTGGAGCGGCGACTTGAGGCGACATGGTCAAACGAGGTGCTTGCCGAAATCAGACGAGAGTTGTCACTGTATGAAGAGGCCTCTCTTAGAGAGGTTTGCTTTCTTGGGAGACATGCGCGGGCTCGTAGGTATGGAGAGGGTGAGAGAGCCGGGAGGACACTTGCGGGGTTGCTGCGCAGCCCCTGGGCCAGCAATTACGTCACTGAGGTGATAGACACCGAGGGTGGCAGGGTGACTGACCCGACGCAATGCGATTCGTATCGCCCACTCTCCATGATAAACATTGATAATAAGATTCTTGCAAAAATGATAGCGACCCGACTACAGCCACTACTTTCTAGAATGGTGCTCCCAGATCAATCGGGCTTTGTTCCCGGGAGATCCACGAGCCACAATTTGCGTACTTTCTTTGCGGTGCTGGGATCACTAGAGATAGGCGACGATGTGGCTGCAGTGTTTCTCGACGCGGCTAAGGCCTTTGATTCACTGGCCTGGGAATATATGTTCGCACTTCTGAACCGAGTGGGCCTCAGCGCGCGTTTTGTAAATTGGATCAGGTTGCTGTACACTCTGCCTACTGCCAGGCTGCGCCTCAACGGGGGTATATCAGCCCCATTCCTGGTCTCGCGGGGTACACGACAGGGTTGCCCGCTGTCTCCGCTTCTTTTCGCGGCCGCTATGGAGCCACTGGCGGCGGGACTGCGACAGAAATATAGCACTAGTGGCCTACAATTCCGGCAACGCCCTGTCTTGATATCTTTATATGCAGATGATATCGCGATATATGTGCGCAATCCCGGGTAAAACCTAGATATCTTATTAGATGAAATTGTTCGCTTTTGGAATTTTTCTGGGGTCACTATTACCTGGTCGAAATCAATGATCCTGCCACTAACCCCTAGTGTAGAGAGATTCGACTTGCGATACCCTTTTGTCTGGGCGGATGGGGCAGTGCGCTATTTAGGCATACACCTAAGAGCGGAGACGCTTCGACTTGCTAACTACGGAACAGCGATGACATGGCTAGAGGGTAAGGTGGAGGCCTGGAGGGCCCTTCCCCTTTCGCTGACCGGTCGCATTGCTATTGCTAAGATGGTGGTACTCCTTAAATTTTTGTATTTATTCGTGAATCTCCCCCTGCCACTTACTAAGGCTTATTTCCGGCGCCTGAGATCCGCGCTTGTGCGGCTGGCTTGGGCGGTGCGTCAGCCCCGCATCGCTTGGGAGAAATTGACGCTGCCATTTGAGCGAGGCGGATTGGCAGCCCCAGACCTGGAGTTATATTATCATAGTGCTCAAGCACATTTCGCGTATTTTTGGTTGAATCCGACCCGTTATATGCCACATCTTGCACCGGAGAGTGATTCTGTCTGGCCTGACGGCTTGGTATGTGCGCTCGGCGGGCGGGTTCTCACCCATTCTAGAGGAATAGACACGGTCTCCTGCACTGCGGGAGCATGGAAAGAATTGATGCGGCGGGCTGGGTTGTTGGCTCCCTTTGCGCCATCATTACCTGTTATGGCGGTGGCGGATGGCCAGATGTTTCGTGATGGAGGGGTGCGCGGGTTTCTACGTGACGCTGACTTGCTGGTGCTGGGAGACTGGGTGGTGGATGGCCGGCTGTTGGATGTCTCTGACGCACTCTCGAACTGTGACGGCTCCCCGTTGCAGCGCTTTTGTGCTCTCCGCGTCCGCTCCTTGCTGCGGGATCGGTTCTTTGAAGAGCCGGACGCTCCCTCTGAGTTCCGGGCTTTGGAGGCACTCTGTAGCGCGAAATCCCCCTCCAAGCTGATAACCAAACTGTATAATGCTGCGCAGGAGCAGGGCGGTGGCTTTGTGATGCCCGCCCGGGCTGCATGGGAGAGAGATGTGGGGGAGCCTATCCCGGAAGCGATGTGGCGCAGCTGCTGTGCTCATATGAGGACACTGTCCCCGAATTATAGACTGCGCTTGCTGCACTTCAAGTTTCTGCACCGAATATATTATACACCTAGGAAGCTACACTCCATGGGATTGATAGCGGACACACGCTGCGCCCGCTGCGGAGCTCCGGACGCGGGCTTTTCTCACCTGGCATGGGAGTGTGTGGAAGTATATAAGTACTGGGAGGAGGTACGACGGGCGATTGTTGAAATGATAGGGGAAGAGATACCCCTCTCTCCTAAGGTAGCGCTGTTGGGATATATGGATGAGGTGCAGAGCCCGCATAGACGTTTAGTGGGCCTGCTCATGTTGCTGGCCAAGCGAAGAGTAGCAATGTGTTGGGGCAGAGGGAGAGCCCCGCGCAGATCAGATTGGCTACGAGATGCGGCTTTCTGCCATGACCAGCTGTTAGTATTCTGGGAACTCATGCCAGAGAGATCCCGTCCCAAAGATATTTGGAGTCCTTTAAATGAATACTTTGCTATGCAGACTGTGAGTGCTGTGTGACTGATGCCCCCCACTTGAGCGTTTCAATCCCCCCCCGAATCATGCGAGTTACCTTGATGTGCGATAGCCCTGCGTGATGTGGTTGTGCCCTCCACCTGCCTGCTCTTAGAGGTTTTTGCAATTGGTATCTTGTTGCAGTTCTCCCTGTTCGACGGTGGTTGATTAATATAATTGGGTGTTTCTGTCATTTTCCCTATACGGTGTGGCGGAATGTTGCATTTTTCCAATATGGTGGGCTTTTTTCTCTCTGATTTCCTCTCCTGGAACGGACCCCTGGATATTGGCGGATGGTGAGAGACACTGGTAGAGTCATACTTGAGATATGTGACACCACTGTAGTTATACGATGTGTAATGACTCTCATATATCCTCACCCACTCGTTGGGAGCTCTGCTGAATTAATGTATGTTTTTTTGGTTTGTGCTTAACTGAATAAAAACTATAAAAAAAATAAAAAATAAATAAAAAAAACAAGAAAGAAACAACGTAGCTTTGCACTATTTAGAACAAGATAATTGTCATCTTTTGAGAACAGCACCCACAAGTAGAAACTAAGAAAAACGTGCGTAAAGTGACAAAAGACCAGTTGGCAAAATAAAAAGATAGTTAGCTGTAGAAAATAAAATTTAGCAATTTTGTTTGTCTTGCTGGCCACGTTTTTGCCAGTCACACACCTCCTGTTTGCAGGGCACTAGAAGTTAAAAAGAACAAAATAGTTCATCAATCACGTCCGGAGCAACAGACGGGTACTTATTAAGTTGGATCAATCAGTGCTTGGTCCCTGCTCCACAGAGATGAACAGAAAATGATGCTTGGCTTGCAGTGATGAACTACTAGGTGGTAAAGAAAAGTGCCATGCAAACCAACAAATGGTAAGTAACAGACAGGCTCCAAGCCCTTTACTGTAAACAACAGAGTTTCGCAAGCAAAATGCATGCACTAGCACTTGCTTTTGCAGGCTCAACCCTAAAAACAAATCACTATGAAATGTATGACATTAAGTTGGTATAGGTGGAAATATTTGCTACAAAGTGCACAGTTTTGATCTTATGTTTTCAAACATTTCTTGAGAGGGGAATACCTAAACCTCTCCTAAATTAATCTTGCTTACTCACTTGGTGTAATATGGGTTTGGTCTAACAAAACTTTTCAAGGCTTTTGGTTCCCAATCTACCCTTGTCTGGGTTTTGCTGCTGTATAGGAGGATGAGCATGACCCATGTGAGCTGCAATGGGTAAGGTTTTGTGGTTAAGTCATTATCTGTGCTGCTTGCCTAGCGTGCAAATGTATCACAAATATGCAAACGTGCAGTAACCAATATGACAAAATGCTTAAAAAAGCATTGAGTGTTTTTCTATGAAGCATATTTTAGGAAGGTAAGGTGCAGCTTGCAAAGTTATAAATAAGCAAAACATTTTGCAAGGAAGTCTTTCTGTTGAGATGTTGTTTTTAATGCAAGATGAGTTATGCAGGGTGTTCTTGTTTTTTAGCTTATAGTGTGCTGCATGTGTGATAAATTCTGCAATGAGATCTAGTTGCATTATTTTCTAGTGCTTCGCAGGAAGGTAGTATGGCCATCAGGTCATGCAACTGCTTCCAGTGAGAGATTTCATCTGAAGGACAATCTAGCTCTGGAGCCAGAAGCAATGTAGATGGACGTTTGTTACTGCAAGTCTCTAGTCCATTGCACAAAAGAGCTGAGCTAAAAACTATTGTGGGTTCCCCATAAAAACAACCACAAGCTCCTATGTGGGATGTAACCAAAGATTTTCATCTCAAGACATTAAGGTTGTGTCTGCAACTTGTGTTTGTCATTATCAGTACAGCCAATGTTTCCCTTAAAGAAGGCAGTCAACTTTTACCAGTAGCCAGGAAGTTGCCGAACTGCTTTTGGATGTGAAGCAGATAGCAACAATTGCATGCAGAAAGGCAGAATGTTTGCAGGCCTGGTATTGCTCTCTTATAGCTGGTTGTAGCATGAGCACACATTTAGCTTGAGAAATCAGGAAGCTAACACGTGACAGGTATATGTGAAATGAATGCAAATCAATGTCTTAGACAACGCTTGGCCATAAGATCCTTAAGTTATGATTAATGTGGCTGACTGTGGCAACCCTTCATGTCATTCCCAGGCACCACTCTTAACAAGTTATCCCATTGCTTCTACAGTCCATTTGCTTTTGACTGTTACTGCTAGTTTAAATACATGTGATACTTCATATACACTGTACACTTATTTTAAACATAGTTTCATTTTAGTCCGTGTCCTTTTTCAATGGGATACTAAGATGCCATGCCTCCGCAGTCTCTGTAGTTTTATGTACTATTTGTGAAGCTGCAGTAACAATAAATGGGTCCTCATTGGTTTGTCTTGACCGTAATCTAGCAGTTTCCATTCATTTGCCCTCTTTTACCTTGATCAGTTGGTACTTTTCCTTATTTTGGACTTTATTATTTAGCACTCCGCTATATTAAACACTAAGGCTTGCAAAACCATGTTATTTTGTATGACATCACCTTTCCAGTCCTATGTTATCATTTAACAAAATGCTAATTTTAGATGTTGTATCTATGGTTTGCTTTCATTGAGCCATTTGGACAAGCATACTCAGTGGTTGGGGTGGAGGGAGGTGGGGGGGTGGGGGTTGAAGAGTGATAATGGCTTGATAATTACCACTTAATTCCCCATATTTTGAATGAGGTGAGACAGTGCTGGCTATTAATATTCAAATGTGTGCATGGAAATGAATACTGCACTAAGCATTAGGGCTGTAAATACACAGAGAGGCTGCACTGAGCCTTTAAAACTAAACATATACATGAACAGGCTTCACTCTGTCTTTCTGGTCATGTCTACACGTGGGGTGGCTGAACTCAGAAGTCAAGGTCATGCTTACTCATGGAATACATGTACTGGATATTTGAGGCTATGCTAACCAGAATGAGACTTTGATGTGATTATGTGACTATATTGGAGCATTAAAGGTGCTGATGAGGCTGCACATAGTGTATACAACTACATTTGACAATATAAGGCTACAACTCAGTGGGTGTGTGTGGGCATATGACAGTTACGCATGTCTGTTCAAGGTTCACAAGGGAATATTGGGCATTCTTGAGCATTTCAGCCTTTAATTGAATATGATATTATGGCTGTACCTATATATCTGATATGTATATTATAAAAAAAGTACTCTAATTTAGTGGTGGTTTTGTAATTATATTAATCATGGACTTGTTTTTTTCAACTGAAATAATGTAATTCCCTGTGATACATTCTTATTGTGAGGTACTCAAAGTCAAAGGACCTTTGGTGTAATTTCCTGACATGTGATGTCACTTGTGCTACTCCTAGCATTTTGGTGAATTTACGCCCATGGCAGGGTCCATGTCTGGCAACAGAGTACTTATTGATTGACAATGATGCTGTAAGACTTCCAACAGACTAGTAGATTTTAATACATCTGAATCCTTGGGTGTCTGCCAAAGAAAATCAGTTTAAGTTCTTTGCATGGGGCCAGTTCCAAGTCAGGCCCTGAATCTGAAGCAACAAGTGCTCCTCCAGAGGGCCCTCTTTCAGTGTACCTTGCAGTGACTACTGTAACAGTTCCAACAGAATAGGATGAAATCCGAGAGGTCAGTACCTGCACAGGCCAAGAAGGATCTTCTGCTATCTGGTTCATATCCATTCCACTGAAGTCCGTGCTACCTTCTGACAGTATTCTCCCATCAATTGAATCCCACGCTGTGGCTGCTTCCTGGGAGCTTTCAACCAATACAGTGGGATCCTCGGGCGGTTGGGTTGCTTGGGCTCCCTTTTAGTCTCCTCTGAAGTTTTAAGCTTGTTTTTGCGCCCTCTGGGCTCCCTTGTCTTCTCAGATCAGTAAATCTGCATCTTCCTTCTCTTTCGTTGATGCCTGTTGCTGCTGCCCAGTGATCTTGTTTCTTGCACAGGAGCGTGGGTGGTGCTGGTCTGCAGAGATCTTTGCTGGACCCTGCCAACACGCTGCTCCTCAGCAGTGCCCAGTCGAGATCTGGCGTGACCAGTCAGCTGCTACTCCTGCAGTGTGGTGCGCACTCTCCGACCAACAACACAGTCCACGAGACCTCTAGTGTCAATTCAACCGCAGATAGCGAGGTAGGTAAAATTAGCCTCATCCACACGTACTCTTTTCTCTTTTTTTTTTCTTCCCTTTTAAAGGTTGCCATTGTGTGCCTGCTTCCTTATCTTTCCGCACCACAGTGATGCGGCCAGGACACCATCCTTCTCTCTGTTTAGACCAGGAGGGTAAGCCGTCAGCCGATCTCCGGAGCCCCACTCAGTTGCACTACACCATTACGGTTACTACCGTTTAAATCCTGATTTCATGTTGAAAACTTGAAGAACCAGGCCGGAAGCCTGATTTTGTTTCCTTGATTATAAATTCTGTTTATTGAATTTGCTTGGTGGATGCATGACACAGCTCACCAAAACCTTTTACGGTGACGGGGGTTGGAAACAAATTGAAAACGAATGGGTGATTCAAAGAGACCAAAACAATTTTCAGGGTTCGCCTGCACAGCACTTGGGTGTGCTTGTGAAATCTATTCCTATACGTAAGCATCGCGCCCGAGTCTCCAGCTTGGTATTTTTATTTCACCAGCGGAAGTTGTCTTGCAATTTTTCACCTAACGGGTGCGAGAAAAACGATGGCTGCCTCTAAAGGGGTGAGGGCACATTACATGCTCCGCTGGTGATGCTGCAAGGAGGGCAGACCTCACCTTGCACTGTGTATGTGTGGCTGCACTAATCTGCCTCAGTCAGGCATGACTGCGAGCCCGTCACTAAAGCTCTTATCCCCGACCCTCTCTGCCTCCCAACTCTCAAATGGAGCTGGGGATATTGTGTTACATTGCTCCTTCTTCAGGAGGACGGAAGGCTGCTTAAGCTCTACTTGCAGATAGATGCACCTACAGGTCTTCAGTTTGGACAGTTGTGCTTCATTTTCAGTGCTTATTTCTCACCTCTTAAATCATTCATAAAACATTCTGCAACATGCCATCATACAATTTGGGTGCAGTTTCTGATGACAATCAGTCCTCATCAGAAGCGACGTTCAGAAAAAAACTAAGGTAATTTGCAACCCGGTGCTGCATTTCGGAGCTCTGGAGTGGGAAGAGGCCAAAATCTAATTTGTTCTCGATGTTAAGCAGAGGCAGTCTTAGTTAAGTTATACAAACAGAGCTTCACTTGTGAAACTACTGTGTGGCAGCAGCGGTCTTCCTGTTTGGACCACTGTTAAGCATCTTATTGTAACAGAATATACAAACTTGCCTTTATACAATTAAGTCTGCTTTAAGTGCGCCTTTGAAACATTGCAAATTACAAGTGTAAGTTGAAGAGACGTGACTTGTTTTTGTTCGCCTGTGATGTATGCTCTAATTTATAAAGGGGTGGGTTTGTTGCCAGTGGTCTTCAGAGGGCCGGCCCCTTTTAGGTATGGGGCGAGGGTGCCAATATATGGGGGGGAGAAATGGTAAGGGGCTATGGTTGTGTCACTAGCAAGACTGAAATGAAAGTGAAAACACCAGTACAGGATTACAGACTGAATAGATAGTCTCGGGGAGCTGGACCGAGGTTGCACCCATGTCAAGCGTACTTGTCGGATGCATGTTTTTTTTTTGTCCTCCGCCCAGTACCTACTCTTCCTGCTTTCAAGTACCCCCAGTAACAGCACAATATTTTGCCTTTCGATAAACAAGTCATAACACTTTAAAGGAATTTAAGTAACTTATATTGCACAACTGCCTACCAAGGTACAACTGACAACAAAAAAGCTTATTATTTACATAGATGAAGCTATCGCATTTGCCAATGCTTGTTATCATAGGTGCGACTTAGCCAGTTTTAAGTAGTCAGGAGCCTGATCTTATGGCAGTGAGCTGTCAATCAGCTTCAACCAATAGGGAGAAGACAGGGGTACCAAAGTCCTTCAGGAGACTTGTGGGGTTAGGTTCAGAGAAGTAAGAGGAGTGCATGGCTTTCCTGATTATTTCAAGCATATTTAATGAAGACGTTCTGCAGCTCGGTAGATTGTCATTTTTACTGTTCTGAACGGAGCATTACAAACAAGGCCACTTTTAGCGCCAGTTTCCGGTCTTTCTGTGCTTCCTAGTGGTCTCTAGAAAAACTTGCAGTTTAGTGTGGAAGATACAACATCCCAATCGATCTTGGCAGACTACTTACAATAAACAATTGATTATAATGCCAAGTCTCGCTTGTATGCAAAGGTAAGCGAGCGATTGGTATCGCCAATGCTTGCTACATGGGTAGGTTTTGCTTTAAAGGTAAGTTTCTTGATTCTTTCAGCTCATCGTTGAGTACGGTTCTTCAAAGAGGGCTTTTGGTGCCATGTGCGTTCAATAGTTCCTACTGTTGTCGCATACTAGTTTACTTCTTTTGAGAACCAATTGGCTAATCTTTTGGCTTTCTGTCTTTTATGTGTCTGAGGGGGCAGTGTGTCCCCATTCTCTGTTACTATTATGGGATTGGGCAATTCAGTCTTTCGACTATTCACTTTGAAGTAGTGTGTTGTAACACCCAAATTACTTTTGAAGCATGCAATGGGAAATAGTAGTCCCTTTTGATGAGAGATAAAAGAAAGAGGAAGTGCTCTGACTAGTCCACCTAGGTTGCAGTCTAACTTGATTCAACCCTTTTTTTTCACTGTGACAAGGTGTAGAGTGGCACCTTTTCTCTGGTTGCAATTTGAGCATAGTTGATTGGCTTGATTGTTAAACATGAGGATAGCGGTAATATTGATGATCCCTTTTCATCACCCCTAATATAGACTAAAGTATCCAGTGAATGTTCTTTAGCTTGAAGGATTCAGTGATGAGTTCAGTCAACTGTTACACAATCATCTTATTGATGAATCAATGCAAAGATCTTACTGATGACTCCATGCAAACTCTTTATGACGCAGATGCAAAGATGTGGGTGTACCCTTAGCACATCAGATAGACCAACTACATATAAAGCTGAAATCGGTCTCAGAACCTTTTAATCGCATGGGCACAATGGTTAGAGAGGCAGACCCTGATGCAGAGATCTGGCCCAGGACCAGGGTCAAAGTCCTGCCTTGGCGGGTCTTGGGCTCAATTCCCTTGAACCAGATAATTCTCACCTCAGTGCCTAATCTAATTAATGGGTCCCACTCTGTAACTCTGGACAACAGCTTGCTTAATCTCCACAACGGCCCCAACAGCCTGGGCACTTTACAGGGAAAAGCCAGGAGGGGTTCCATAGTGGTATACGTACAGCGCCTTGAGACCCTAACGGGTGAGTAGTGCGCTATACAAGTGCGAAGTTTACAGTATGGGGTGTCTAATATAGTTCTACATGAGATTGTTTTATGTACAGGGGAATTTACCGGGTATGGTTTACGTTGTCATGATCTGGTAAATCTGCCTTGGCTCTTGCCCTCCTGGACCTATGTGGAAATCTTGTAAAGGCCAAGATTTAAGGAAGAAAGTCTGCCAGTAGTAATGTCCCATGCTTTCTATTTACCTTTTGAAGAGCAGATCTTTGTCCATATCACTGGCTCAAAGTCAGTAGATCCTTGATCTTTATTGCTTTGTCATGCTTTAAGTTAGTGCATATTTTAAGCCATTTAAAATATGTTCAGGATTGAAGTCCTGGATGTGTTTATTATACATCGGGACAGTGCTATTTTTAAACAAGTGGTTGCTGGTGGAGCCCATTGGTACACATTTTAGGTGACCAGCATTAAACTTACCACCCCAGACTTTAAATTGGAGCAAGAGAGAGAAGAACAATTAAAATGAGGAAGAAGAAAAAGACTGAAATAGTGACAAAGGAAGAAACTAGGAATGAAAGAAAAAGAGCCTGATTAAGGAGCAGAGAGTGTCAGGTGGTGGAAAGAAAGAGGCATGAGGTGGAATCAAGACGACACATCCTTTGTATTCTGCAATTCCAAAATTAGTCTGTACTGTCTGTGGGCCTAACAAATTAAGTGCTGCCATAAAAGAGCATAATGATCGCTCACTCTGGGTTTGAGGTTAGTATTTTGGCCTTAAGCCATGAATCAAGGTTTTTTTTTACTTCTTAGATAACCTCATAAACACTTTATCGCAGGCTAACTCATTACAGTTAGGTTTACCGCTGAAGTGGATAAGTAATACAATCCTAAACAAATTCCAGTATCTCTAACTGGAATTCCAAAATGGAGAGCATGTTACAAAGCTTTAATAAATTTTCTTCTGAAATTTCGGACTGTAAGAAATTGGATCACTGGTTGGGGTGGGTGAAAACCTACACAAGCACCAACCACAATTCTTGTCAGAGTGAAATCCCCAGCAAATGCCTAATTGACCTTTGCCTAACCCTCTTGTAGCTTGGCACAAAAGCAGTCAGGCTTAATTTACAAGCAGTGTGTAAAGTAATTCTGCAGCACTTTGAACAGTAATGAAGTAAAACACAATGCAAGAAAAATCCCATACCATTCTAGAAAAAAAGAATAAAAGGTAATAATATAATACCAAGCCTACAGAAATTCAATCAGTGGAACTGGAGATATGCCATTTTAAAGATTTAAGTGAAAATGGAGCAAAAAGTACAAAGTGCCACGTGGTTATCTGGTCACTTTAGAACTTGACAAAGTCATATGCTCAGGCTGACTGTGATGGCACTCTGGCCAGCTACTTGGGCTCAGTTAGGCCCACTGAACAAAGTACATTAAATCCTGGTTGCAAAGAAGTGTGGAGTCTGTTCCGAGGATTCGTTGTACAGCAGTAATTCGAGGGGCTGCAATGCGTAGTCCTGTGTCAGGGATATGGCGCACAGCAGTTCTGAGGCAATGTGTCACGCTCCATCAGTTCTGCTCTGACCACAGATGGGATGGCAGAGCACATTCAGGCCCACCTTCAAGGGTCCTGGGCTGGGATGGTACCACTTGAGAGGGCAGGATTCACATCTGGCAGAGTCCTGGTGCTCGGTACAAAGTTGTTGAAGCCTATTCCGTCCCTGAGGCTCTGATCAGGAGGCCAGCCAATTAGCTCTTGGAATCACTCTGGTGGTATTGGGTTCAAAATGCAGTTCCAGTCCTTCAGTCGAGCAGCAAAGAAGCAGTCCTTCTTGCAGAGCAGCACAGCAGTACTTCTTCCGAGTCTTCCACAGTTCCAGATTTGTACTGAAGAGTGGGTATAAAGGTCCAATATTTATACCTAGTGCCCACTTTGAAGTAGTAGATGTTTCTAGATGCTTCGATCGCTCTGAGGTGTCAGAAATCCCTTTCCTCATTGTCCTAGTCCCAGCTTGTTTGGGGACACAAAAGACTAGTGACAAGCCCCTTGTGAGTGTGTTCAGGCAGAGCCTTTGTGATATTCAAGTGTGGTAGGTGACAGCTCCCTCCTTCTTGTTAAGTCAGAGTGGCCCATCCTGCCAACACATACCCTCCCTTTGTCTCGCAATCTAGGAGCAATACACAAAGACCAACTGCCAGCTACACTTAGTGATGTGATCTAGGATACAAGCTGCAGGCACCAAATGATTAGGACAAGAAACTGCAACTTTCTAAAAGTGTATTTTTCAGAATTGTGACTTAAAATCCGACTACTATTAAAGAGGGCTTTAAATTCCAATTTCTAGACACAAAACTCGACCTGTCTACCTGCTCCCGATTGAAAATTAGCACTTATTAAATGTAATAAGGAAATCCAATGTTATCCTATGTTAAGCAGCTAAAATTCCTGTTCATGCCAACTTAGACATTTGGAATTTGTGAGAGCATTCTCTTTTGGTTCATTTATTTAGACATGTAACAACAAAACAAAACCTAGTCATACAGAGACTTTGTTACTCAGTTTCTTACAGCAGCAGTTCTGTTGTGGACCTTAACTGTGAGCCACAAGACTCAAGAAAATTCAGTTCTGGCTTACAGCTTTTTTTGAATGACTATTGTATTTTTAGAGCACACTGATTGGAAGTCGTTTGGTGCATCTGAAGAAGAAAATGAGATTCAAACATTTAAATTACTGAAGAGAAAGTTAAGATAACTTGTTGGCAAGCGAAGGAGCCCTCTGATCCTATTCTGCTTCACTAAGGCTCTCCTGTAGGTGGAAACTAAGCTCCCATAAGCACTGGTATCATGAAGCAGTAGTCCGTAAAATATCCTCCCCCGATGCCTGTAAGGAGAAGGGACAGACGGGGGGCTGGCCCAGGATGTGCTTGTAGCCCAAACCGCATGAAATTTGACCAGATGGATATCCCAGCCAGTACAATTGAGTGCAGTGTTCTTGAAGACAGAAAGTCCAGGTAGGGTTGCACTTGTCAACTTGATTGAGAGGAATCTCACACACAAATCCCATTCCTCATTGTAGTTTTGTTTACCACACACACAGCCCTGGACTTCTTTGGAAAGAAAAATTCTCTTTGGCACTGTGCCGGCAAATGTTCACATGTTCGATGAAAAGAATGCTACCTTTTTGACATGGAGTTTACACAGCACCATATTGTTCTTTATTTTGGGATGGTATATTCTTGATAAAAAACACTCTAGTGAGTGAAAGAAACATGCCAATTAAACTTCGAGATACTTTAAAAAAATGTGTTTCAGATTTGTATGAACTTCTGAAATGGACAATGTCAAGTACACATTTAAAATAATAAACTTTGTCTTTCTAAATGAAGGCCCTCCTCTTGTGCTACGAAGCTGGTACACCTGAATTGGCATGGGTACATTTAGTTCTCTCATAAGAAGGCCTTTTATTCAGAATTAGTTAGCGATGCATAGTAGACCCTGATTAACTACCATTCCTTCTAGAAAACTAGTTTGAGATTGGTGTTGATTTCGGGGCATTTTGGTGGGGTGGACTACAGAGGAGTCAGATAGTCAAGTCTGAGAGCCTTTGCAATGCTCCATAAAGGGACCATGTACCCCACTGTGCATTTACTTGTTCGGGAAGGCATTTTCAAAATCCTTTTCACCTATTGCGATACAGTATAGGCCCAAAGACGTAGGAATTAAAGCACATGTTAAGATGCACAACACATCATAGGGTCAGTCTTCACTTTTCATATTGATATAATGTCAATTCAGTCACCAACAACGTCCATCTGGGCCATTGCAGTTCTTTTGCCACTTGGAAACCAATTGTTAGGATTCCACAAAACTATCACCATCATGAGTGTTTTAATTGTGTTGTTGCTGTTCATCTTGTCCATTCTGGGGTAGTGCTTCATAGTGGAAAATGGTAAGTGCTAAAGCAATTGTTCTCTGTATGGGCGTAGGCAAGGCCTGAAGTAAGTATTTTTCTTGGCTCACCAAACCATAGTTTGTCAACTACTTCGAGCAGTAGACCTTTTGAATTTTATCCACTGTTCTTGTAAATATATGCTGAATTTAATAGCTATATGTACATTTTTTACTTTTAGCACACAAACTAGCCCATAGGTATTGTTGCACAAGAAGTTGATTGTTTGCTTTCTACTTACCTTGTGTGGTAATTTATCTTATATAGGGCAGAACTCCTCCTTCTTTCCATTGATTGGGAAAATTAAAGTAGTCCAAACTCTGGATGTAAACAGCTTTGATCTGCCCTTAGTTTCCAAATATAGGAGGTGGAACTGTTATCAATCTTAGCATTTTCTACTGAAGTTAACTACTACTGCGATGGTTCTGCATTGAAAATGCCACTGAGTCTTTATTTCTGAAGGTTTCAAGGTTAGCACTTTTTGCACCAAAAGGAATCTTACCCGATTATCTAATTTATGAACATTTGCATATTTCTGATGTTCAATCATACGTGAGGATGAAGATTATCCATTTAAGGAATAGATTGAGCTAAATGTCCACTGCATTAGTGTATTATTGCTGACCTTTGGTCAAAATAACCTACGTCCTAGCGTGTTGGCATGATCCCTCAAAATGTGGTTAGCCACACTTTGTCCATTTTGTCTGGTGGCAGTAAAGAATCAAGAGGAACAATTAACCCTAATGTGAAAGCTAAAGGTTTTTGTACTGTTTAGTGTAAAAAAATGTTTCTCGTCTGTGCCACTTGATCTTTGGATGCTATGGATATGACTGGCCATGCGTCCTATTCGGTTTCACCCTTTTGCACTAATGTCCCTTTTTCAAGATTATTGTGTTCTCTCTTAGAGAAACAGTTTAGACCCCTTGGTGCTATTACCTAAGGTGTGCATAAATTCCCTTTTACGGCAAATGTAATGGGTGCATCTGTCTTTGACATGGATTCACATGGTTTTAGCATTCGTCTCAGAAGCTGCTTTCCATCAAAGGATGGGAATTTCCCATGAAACTGACTGCACTGGAACACAGAGGGCACCTCATGTTTTTTCCACCATAGGCTGAGTTGTGTTTCAATTCCTTTGTTACTGCTGCATACCAAATGAAAACTTTAAATGCTGGGGACTAGAAATGGAGGACTTTCAAGACCGGAGCAATCAGATTTTGAGAAAATCAACCCCTTCGAATTGTGTGAATCAAAGAGGCCAGGTTGCATATGAATGACTCACTTATAGGGAGGGTATAGAAAATAATTGGTTCAGATTTTGTCCCCGCTGCACTAATAAGTTCCTGTGGTCAGTGTAACACCAGGTCGGTAACCTTTGTCTGTTACTGGCCCATAATGAAAGCACCTCTTCAGCCGGTAATGTTTTGCCTTGCAAGAGGACAGTTTGTCCCCGACGGGACAGAAATTGTTTGCACTACACAGTAATGCAGCACAAGGCCTCGTTCTAGACACCATTCGGTGCAGCAACTTAGGCCCTCAGAGATTGGAGTATGGCAACTATGTGGGAAGGCCTTCAGGTAGCAAGCAAGCACATCAAGAGAGTCTAATTTCTATGTGCCCTGAAAAGTCAGACTTCAGATACTGAAGAATCTCCAGCAGCCCCAAAGAAGCCTGCATGTAGTACTAGGAGTAGGTCCACTCCTCTGATTTCACGCATCATCACTAAGGACCAGAGGCAACACCCTCAGCCTCGAAAAGACACAGGCCCTTAACGGGGTGAGGAACTTAAACATCTCCCCCACTGACCCCCAAAGGAAAAATCTCGAAGTCAATCTCCTTTACATTACAAGGAATGGCCAAGAGTCTGCCATGCCTTACCTGAAGATCCCCCTTTGAGGCAGCTTAGGCAGTCAGTTCTGCCCACTGTAATCAAGACAATTTGATATTGAAAGGCACCCTCGATGTCCGAGGAGTTTCAAGGACGAGGAGCGGCTCCTCAGAGCTGACAGGATTCCGGTCAGCCTTTGGCAACAAAGTCAACTTTAAAGCAGAGTTGGCCTTCAGATCCCAGGTTACAGAGGCCACAACCGGACGACAATGAGGCACCACAGCATGGCGGTAGGAGGTGGACAGTTTACAATAAGCCCAACACGGGTCATCTTGTCACACACCTCTTCAAATTCCACATACCCCTTCAATATAAGTACAGGCTCACATTTGAAGAGGCTATTCCTAAAGAGATAATAGGGAAAATTATCTTAAGAAGAGGAAAGCTGACATCATTCCCACCCACACAAATGTCTCCATTGCACTGTATCGACCTGGGTCATTATGATGACCCCACAACATATCAAATACCTTCCTATGTGGATCCAGGGCCAATAGTGCAGCGAGAAGACGCTTGGCACAATTACAAGGTGGATGTTCATGCCGATGTCTCGCTGGATTAATAACCAGTGGATACTTCTCTGATTACACCGCTGCATGCCTTGCCCTTAAGATAAGATTGGCAGCACACCATGACTTTCCACTGCACATAGAATGCTTTCCTCCTAGAGACACTTTCCAAAGCTTGGAGGAGAACACAGTTTTTGTGTGCACTGAAAACAGTGTTAAAATGCTCAGTGGCGACTTTAAGGATCAATTCAAAGTCAGGGTGGTGACACAAAGGCAGATAAGAAATTTAAGCCTTGGCCCACAATCCTTTGTTCACCCAATGAGAAGTTTCTCTGGATCCTCTGCTGCTCCCCTAGAAAGAGCACTCATGCAGGGTACAGGGGCCATTAATCTCTCATTTAAGCCTTTATTGAATATCTTAAAGGGTAACTACTTCCAGGTTGCAACCAGATTCCTTCCTGGGGCCTCAAATATTGTCCTTCCTAGGCGTTTGAACTCACCCTTGGAGTTACTCCATTCGTGTCCACTGCAGTTCCACTTGCGGAAGGTAGTTTTCCTTGTGAAAGCTCTCTCTCAGAGGTGTTTGTAAATGTCAAGGTTCGAGGAACACCTTATGTAGGTACCTGAAGACAGAGTTGTGCTGCCAAAACGCACTTGTTCTTTGGCCAAAAATCATATAGCCTTTTCATGTTAACCAGTCTATCAAATTAAATTAATTTTTTTCCACAGTTATAATCTTTAGCAGAATAGGCACTGATGTGCTGAGGGCCATCATGTATTATGCCTCCTACAGTCTGTTCACTAAAAAAAAATCAAATGTATTCTTTTTTTTCTTTTGCGCAACCACTCCTTGGTCACCCTATCAGTAAGGCAGAACTAGGATGGTGGATCAATGATGGATTCAGCTTTGTTAATACAAAGTCACACACGCTTTCCCTGATGTACCTAGGGCACCCTTCACTTGCAAGAAGGAGCCAGAATGGCATGCTTGGATACTTTTCCACTGTCATACATTTATAAGGCAGCTGACAGTGCAGTAGATGTAACCATCTCCGTGGAAGTAATCACAAGGCAAAATATATAAACACTATCACAATTTATGCTCACCTTAATAGCATATTTTACTTCTCCAGTCGACAGACCTAATGTTTTGCAGATAAACACATGCATACTTAAACTAGATGAAAACACAATCTGAGGTGGAGTTTGTGTCCTTGTGTGTTGTGGGTTTCAGGGGTGGTACCATGAATCACCTTGAAATGGAAACTCTTCAAGGACAAGCAACTTGGAATGTTCGAAGTCAAACACTAAGTAAAAGGAGTGTGCAGAGCATGTGAAGCTACACCGCTACAACCTACTGACTGATTGTTGCAGGCAACTGATACTTTCCTCGTAATATTCACTGCTACTGATTTAATGTAACTCAGATCACAAAAAAAAATCAAGGCAAATGAATAGACTCAACAACAATATTTTTCTAGATCGTGAAATAATGCACAGTAACTCCTGCTTTAAATAGTACACATCTTCTCTGGCATGATGGATACTTTCTCTCTGCAGCTCTTGAGATCCTGTTTGCAGAGGAGCTGGGTTTGGTGTTGGAGGTCCAGGAGTCTGCTGTGGATACAGTGTCTCAGAAGTACAGAACAGCAGGAGTGCAGTGTTTAAAGATCGGCTGTACTTCAGGACAGGGACCACAGTCTTTGGTAAGTTACTGGAGTTTGGATTAATGAAGAAAGGTTACCACTGTTATAAGGTGTGCATGCTTTGTTTTTCTGGTGCTCATTAGCTGAATAGCTGTTCATAACTCCTCTCGTCCTTGTTCTCCTGGTGTGCCTATGGGGGCTTAAGCCAGCTCTAGGGCCTAAATTAGATATTGGGGTGCAAGTTACTCCGCTGAAATCTAAATCCCATTATATCATATGGGATTTAGATTTCAGCGGACAGTATACCCTTCTCCATTGTGACTGAGAAACTTGTCCGCCAATATCTAAATCAGGCCCCTTGTCTGTGGCACAAAACAAAATTGAAATTCATGGGGAAAAAAGGAAGATATGTTCTAAATGGTGGTAGATGGGTGATTATGCACATATATTACTAATGGTGTGTCCCAGTAGACTGTTAATTGGGTGGTTCCTTAGTATTAGTATTAGTACTAGTTCCATGCAAATACTTTGGTCATAGTAGCTGCACACTCTGTCATGCAGTTATTGGCCCTTGTTTAGCAAGATTCCCCGACTAAATGAAGGTGAGCTTGTATCAGTGGAATTAGTCTCTGCCCACTCTGAAATAATCCACAATAGTGATATAATCTGGTGATTTTAATATTGGCATTGGGACTTGCCATTGGCCAAATAAAATAAAATGAGTCTGGGTAAATAAATTTCTCTCTTTGCCTCAGAATATAAATTTGTAATGTAAAAATGTAAAAAAAACAAAAACTGTACTTTCCCAAATACATGTACACAACGCACTGGCGCCATCATTTCCTGGCTCCTGTAATCTTGACTCAATCGCGCCTTAAACTGTTTTGTGTGTTTGGGTCACTTCAAGGTTTATTTACTCATTTCCCATGAACTTGGACCTACTCCAGAAGGTGGACTAAGGGGAGATTGCCTTCAACTGGCAGTGAGAGAACCTCTACAAGGCAGACGAAGGGAGGGACATGCCGCAAGAGTACTACAACAGATGGGTAGCTACTGTAAAGGAGTGCACAATAATTGTCAGGTGAAGCTGCACCAGCTTCGCAAAGCGGGGCAGAGACTTTCATAATAGGGACTGTCGAGTGAGGATGCATCCCGTCTCTATGGTATGGTATAGTAATGAGGAATAGATCCTCCTACAGCAGAGAACGGGGGCATACCTTCTCTGTCAGGGGGACCTTTATCAAGGAGCACAGCTTCACAGAACGTGACTGCTGGGTAAAGAGTTGTATAGTAATAGTGCAAGAGGCAAAGAGAAGCTATAATGACAATTTGGTGGAGCAGGAAGGGATATTACTGAACAGTCAAATGATGTTTGATATTGCACAAACCTTAGTTTAGTCGCCGCTGACCTTTGTAAAACAGCATGCAGGGGGCAGGTGTAGAGTTCACAGTCTAGAAATAAAAATGGTTAGGGTATCAGTGTAGGAAAGTGCCCTTTTTGATATGATCACCTCCACTTTTTGCCATTGTCTGATGTTTTGATTTATGTGCACTGGGATTCTGCTAACCAGGCCCAAGTGCCAGTGCTCGTTCCCTATAAATAAGGTAACATAGTCTAATTGTGTTACAATTAATGCACACTTTAGCGCCCTTGTAAGTCTGTAGTAAAAGATACCCAGATACCTAGGGCATGGGTACTAAAGAGGGTCCCTACGGGCTACAGCAGGCGTTATGCCACCCTAAGGGGCCCAATGCAGATTGCATGCAGACTGCCACTGCAGGCTGCGTGACGTGGTTCAAACCATGTGTGAAAATGGCGTGGCATGCTCGACCATACTACCACTAATAGAGCACCATGGGAAACAGGCTCTTGTACACTAGTAAGAGATATCTTGACACTGCACAAAGTACTTTGTTTTGATACACTGTATAGAGAGCCAGCTTCCTTCATTGGTGGTACAGCGGTGGGATACAAGACTTTGCAATTGCTGTACCACTCTGTTAATGAGTGATTCCACTAATGAATCCACAATTGACTGTATCCAATAGAATTTTTCAATTCTCTATTTTCCCACATTTGTAATCTGAACTGTTAGGGGCTTCTGGTTAAGCTCCCTAGTCCGTCTGCATTAAATTTTTTTAAAGTATTTCAGCTAGTTGAGCCTTAAAAGTCCGTTCTAGAACTTTTGTCAAGTTTCTAAAAAGGTCTCAACTTCACTAAACATGTCAGCCCCAGAGAAGAGAGTCTAGGAACTGAACCAGACCCCTCACCTGCAACTTAGTTTGTAGCTGTTTAAGGACCTCTAAGGCTTGCAAAATTGAAGCGGGCCTTAACCAACCAAGGCACTACTCCAGGAGTTTGCTTGCCGAGATTGATAAGGCCCAGGCAAGTGAGTAAAACACTGACATTACTGAAGATGACCAAGTCAGTGAAGATTAGACTGATAACAGTACTCATGGGGAAATGTAACCTTCCGATACCCCAGAAGAAAATGAAAGCAGTAGGAACCCTTTCCCTAAAACCGTACCTTGAGGTAGACCAGGCACATAGAAGAACTAAGAGTTCTAGAGCTGGAGAGACCATGAGGCCAACATCCTAGCCATAGAAAGAGAAAGGGCTGAGATGGGTCTAGAATCCACAAGTGGTGGCAGCAACAAGCCAAATAGGGAGAAAGAGGAATCTTTTGACCATAAAATCCCCAAAGGGATAGTCCCCAAATATGTTGAGGGTGATGATATCACAAAGTGGTTTACAGCCTTTTAGAGGGCTTGTAAGATGAATAAAAATCACTAGAGGCACTGGTGCTCTCTACTGTGGATGTTATTCTCAGGCAAGTGCAGGGACAGACACCTGACACTGAGTGAGGGAGAAGCGGAGTCTTATGACCTTATGAAGGGTACATTGATTGAGGGATTTGGCCTTCCAACTGAGGAGTACAGGATTAACTTTAGGGAGACTCACAAAACTTTGAGTCGTTCCTGGGTGGATTTTATAGACTTCAGTGAAGACCAGGCCTTGAAAATTCTACTCACTATGGTGAGTGAGATTTTATCAGGGCGAGCTATTTTTTAGGACCTACTGGTCCGTTCTGACGAGTGAACTTGAGCTGGAAAGGCACAGGTGTTCTGTTCACTCAGATAATGAATGGGCAATAAAGATGCCTTTACATCCGGTTTTATCTTGACACATTTGCTGTCTGTTCAAGGACAGAGGTCAAATATCAGTTTGTCTTTTTAGTAAGTGCTTCTTGTCCTGGAAAATGGTGTTTACTTTTTTCTCTTACTACAGTTAGAGGACTTTGTAAAGTAAGCTATCTGACAGTCATTGTGAAACAAAAGGCCGTAGGACATCAGTTTACTTTAAAATAGCTTGTAAGTAAATAGTACAAATATTTCAAAATATATCAGGAATTCCAGATGCACTTTTTTGTAATCTAGAAGTGTGACGCAAAGATTTAAATAGGAGCATAACAAATCAGAATGCTTTACTTGGTGATTCCCAAATGATGAACATTTTTAGAAACTCAATTTCCAAACATTACTCTTTGTACACTCTATAGTTTTATCAGTAAAACTGCACGTCACTTGGAAATGTTGTGGCTAGTTTAATGTAAAATGATCTGATTGGAAATAACAATATGCTACCACTTCATATACATATTGATTAAAAGTGATACTTTTGACCCATGAGTAGAGAAAAAGTCTTGCCCCGCCCCTACCACAATGCTGTTAATGAACTAAGAGGCAAGTCAGGGTTCATGTGTATCCTATGTGTCTAGATTTGTATTATATATGGAGCAAACATTTAGTCTATTAAACAAGAGTTTTGTACAGCAGATAAGCTGCACTAACATGTTTAAAGGTGCTATCGTATATGATAATGAATAAAATTGTGACTATGTGAATTAACATATTTGCCCAGGATTCCATAATTTGAAACCAGTTTATGGGTCAAGAGCATTACAGTTAGGTCTAGTAGATAATTTAAGGCACTAGACCTGCAGGTCTGGTAAAATTTTTATGATTTCTCGAGGCCTGAAGACACTAGGAGGCTGGTTGAAAGGCAGTAACGGTCAAGATTATAAAGGGCTCTATAATTTGATAATGAAGGATCATCTGTTGAGTAATTGCACTTCTGAGAAATTGCATCACTTACCTAGTAGACCCAGGGTTGGTCTCTCCTCAAGTGTTGGGAAAGAAGGCCAACCACTGGGTCAAAACAAGGGTGTCCCGAAAGGCCCATGGTGGGGGTGACCAAAAGAAGGGGGTTGCTCCCCAGCCAGGAAAAGATGTGGGACACAGAGGAAAACCTCAAAACGCTTCCAAAGTTCCACAAAAACCTGTGCAGGAGGGTAGATGCCAAGACTGTTCCCAATCAAATGGTGGGTATCATGATAAGAACTGGGATTTCAAGAAGGCTTGGCGCTACCTCTGTAAACATAATGGACATAGAACTGGAGACTCTAACTGCCCAAATAGGCTCCCATTAGTCAAGCCACTTCAGGGGTTGTTATTCTCCACATGGGATTCTTGGTGTGCCTTGACCAGGTCAAAAAGCACACAGAAGCTACCTTAGTCTCAGTGGGTGGGGTGAATATTGCTACCCTGGATGTCTGGCCTAGCAACCTAGAGAAAAACAGATAAAAGCCACATAGCAATGTGGTTGAGGTAAAAGCTCTGAGGGATACGGGTGCAAGTGTTACCATGGTGACTTAAAAACCGATATCTCCAGAGCAGTACAAAACTGGACAGACATCTTATCAGTCCTGATAACATTGTCAATATTCATCTCATGGCTATGGTGACCTTGGAATGGGAACTGATTACTGGGCAAAAGAAGGTAGTCATGTCCTCTGTTATTCCAGTTGGATGTCTACTAGGTAATCATCTGCAGACCTCAGCATGGGCTATGGTAGAGATGAAAAGCCACACTGGGAAATACCTGAATGGGTATGTGAAAAGAAGAGGACAAAACAAAGGCCAGGGTGAAAAAGAGGTGTTGGAGCCTGGAATAATTACCCAACCCTCCAAGACAAAAGGCTAGGAAACCAACTTCTAAGAAGACATAAGCTCAGGTCCCTTCTCCCCAGGGAGAAGACCTGTCTGCCCTAGAGGGAACTGAGCCCCAGGAACTTGGGGCCAGATGTAAGAAACGATTTGCGACTCGCAAATGGCAAAAATTGCCGTTTGCGAGTCGCAAATGTGAGTTTCCCATGCAGAAATGCATTTTGCGAGTCGGGACCGACTCGCAAAATGCATTTCCGACTCGCAAATAGGAAGGGGTGTTCCCTTCCTATTTGCGCCTCGGAGTGGTATGCGGTCGCAAATGGAGTCGCAGTTACCATCCACTTGAACTCGATGGTAACCCACTCGCAAATTGGAAGGGGTCCCCATGGGATCCCTTCCCCTTTGTGAATGGACCACAAAATATTTTTTCAGGGCAGGTAGTGGTCCAAGGGACCACTACCTGCCCTGAAAAAATTCCGAAACTAAAGGTTTCGGATTTTTTTTTAAGTGCAGCTCGTTTTCCTTTAAGGAAAACGGGCTACACTTAAAAAAAAAAAAAAAAAAAAAAAAAAATGCTTTAATTAAAAGCAGTCACGAACATGGAGGTCTGCTGACTACAGCAGGCCTCCATGTTAGCGAGTGCCGTAGTCGCTATGGGGCCGCAATTTGCGACCCACCTCATTAATATTAATGAGGTGGGTCTTTGTGACCCCATAGTGACTCGCAGACGGTGTCTGAGACACCGTTCTGCATAACATTTTGCGAGTTGCAAATTGCGAGTCGCTATGACTCGCTATTTGCAAGTCACAAAATGTTTCTTTGCTACATCTGGCCCCTCGGTCCTTACCCGGCAGAGCTCCTAGGCCCAGGGGGGCCCTCTAGGAAAGATCTTTGCCAGGGTCAGATGACCTGTCCTACTGTTGAGAGTCTGAGACAGCAAGCTGCTGGCCGGGAAAAGGCAGATGTCAGTGGCTCCCACAGGGCCTATTGGGAGGGGGGACTCCTGTATACTGAGACCAGAGACCCCAAACCTGGGGCCACTAGGAGAGTGGTAGTGCCCTAGCAATATAGAGAGTTCTTACTCACATTAGCACATCATCTCCCTAGCTGGGCATTTTGGTCAGACAGAAACTTGGAGTAGGTTAGTCAACCACTTCTACTGGCCAGGTATGTCCCAGAAGGTAAAGGAGTTTAGGAACACCTGTCAAGCCAGTGGCAAGACAGCTGGCAAACCAAAGGCCCTCGTAATTACACTTTGAGTGGTTGGGGGTTCCCTTTGAAAGGGTAGAGATTGACATTGTCGGTCCACTTGACTCTCAAACAGCATCAGGAAACAGAGGTGTACTGGTGGTAGTGGATCATGCCACCAGGTATCCTGAGGCAAGTTCCCTTAGAACTGGTACTGCCCTTCAGTTGCCAGAGCTCTCCTAAGTATTTTAGTAGGGTGGGTTTTCCTAAGGAGGTGGTCTCTCACAGAGGTAGTAACTTCTTGTTGGCATACCTGAAGCAATGTGGAAGGAATGTGGTGTGACTGATAAGTTCACTACCACATACCACCCACAAACTAATGGTCTAGTTGACCGATTCAACAAGACCATGAAAGGTATGATCAGGGGACTCCCTGAAAAAGTCAGAAGGAGATGGGATGTCCTTTTGCCATGTCTGCTTTTTGTCTATAGAGAGGTGCCTCAGAAGGGAGTGGGCTTTAGTTCTTTTGAACCTCTGTTTGGCCACTGAGTTTAGTTAGGGACGGCTAGGAGAGACCTCTCACAGAGCCCAAACCTGACATTGTGGACTATGTGCTTGGCCTTCATTCCAGAATGGCTAATTACCCGGACAAACCTTGAGGTGAGCCAAGAGCTCTAGGAACAATGGTTTGACCAAAAGGCTTCATTTGTGGAGTACCAACCAGGTCAGAAGGTATGGGTTTTGGAGCCTGTCACCTAGGGCCCTGTAACCGGGCGCCCGTCACCGCGGTTACGAACTGTAGCCCCGGACCGGCAGAACCATACCCCGGGGCACTCTATGGAGACTCGCAGACCCGGAAGTGATATCCAACGCGGATATCCGGGACACAGAGGCGAGTGGTAAGGAGGAGGTTAAATTCAGAGGAGAGAGATGCCGGTGAGATGGAGGAAAACGACGGGAGAGACAGCGAACAGAGAATGGAACCGGGGACCGAAGGAGGAACCCGATCGGAGGAGGAAGAAGACGACCGTGTGGACGCAGAGATCCAGGGGAGACACGAGCAACGCTGCCACGTCCCTGGAGGGGCGGGTCTCACACAGGTACAAGCATACCTTGGGGTAAATCTCTTACCCGAGTGGATGTGGGTGGAGAAAGAGAAAGAGAGAGAGCAGAGAACCAGGAAGGGACCGGGAGCAGGGAATTAAAGAAGAAACTGCCAGAAGACGATTACCTAATGCCACAAGGGGTGGTGGTGAAGATAACCACCCTCCTTTATCATAAAGTAGAGAGCGAGAGAGAGAGAAAGAGTCTTAGATTCACGGAGAAGGGTGGTACACTCTAAACAAAATTACTCCTATCACAACCCTGCACCCCCTGTCCTCACAACCCTACTAACCTTTATATAGTCTAGAGCCCCAACATCTACACTTACCTGGTTTCTTTCTGTTTTTCTTTGGGGATCCGCCATCATCCTCTGAGGACCAGATCCTGAAGACCATCCAGACGGGATCACAGCAGTACAAGGGAGCGCCCTAGAAAAGAAGAACCATACAAATATCTTTACTGGTGATAAGGAAGACGGAGACACTTCCTAAGGAGAAACAGTATATAAAGTGAATGTTACCCTTAAACCATATCCCGAATAAAGGGAAGATACAACCAAACTAAGTGTCTCCAGAGTCATTTCAAACCCAAACCCTTTACAGAGCAAGAACCCACTACAAGCCCTTCAGGACAAATGGAGTGAACCCTACCCTATCCTTTAGAGAAAAAGGGAAGTCACCTACCTGGTGGACTTTAGCACTTCCTGGATCACTTACTGTCCATGACCATGCTGGTGATCAATGATAAGTTTCAGTAAGAAGAGAGTGAACCTCTGCCTGATCTCCTCTCCCACAACCCTGCGGATGAGTCTGTTGAAGTTGATGTTTTCAGACACCCTCACTGCTCAACGGCAAACTGACTGCAGGCAAGTCCTGGAGCAGCATGCTGAGCTCTTTTCCCTAACCCCTGATGGGACAACCTGGTGCACATATGATGAAGACGTTGTGTACAACCTGCCTGTCAAAAATAAAACCTACGGACAGTCTGACTAAGTTAAGGAAAGCGTCAGAGCTGAAGTCAGCAAGGTGTTTGTGAAAGCTAAATGACCCCTAACTCAGAGTCCCGAGGCTAGCCTAGTGCTTTTAGTCCCTAAACCTCACTCCAATGGAGGCAAACCACAGCTTATGTTTTGTGTGTACTACAGGGTACTCAATGCAGTCACAAAGACTGATGCTCACCCTATTCCAAGAACAGATGAGTTAATTGACAGGCTAAAAGCAGCAAAGTTTCTCAGTACATTCGATTTAACATCGGAGTGCTGGTAGATTGGTCTCACCCCAGGAGCCAAAGAAAAGACAGCATTCTCAACCCCAAATGGACATTACCAGTTTACAGTAATGCAATTTGGACTAAAGAATGCCCCTGCAACTTTCCAGAGGCTGGTGAACATAGTCCTAGCTGGGCTGGAAGCTTTTTGTGCAGGGTATCTTGATGATAATGCTGTCTATAACTCCAGTAGGCAGGGTCACCTGATCCACCTTGGGAAAGTCCTTGAGGCACTCCAGGTAGCAGAACTCACTATCAAGGCGAGCAAGTGCCAGTTAGGGCAGGGCTCTGTTGTATACTTGGACTACCTTGTATGTGGAGGCCAAGTTCAATGCTTACAATCCAAGATCCAGACAATTTAGGGCTGGGAGGCTCCAATAACCCAGACCCAATCCAGGAGACTCCTTGGCTTGACTGGGTACTAGAGGAGGTTTGTAAAGGAGTATGGCACTCTTATGGCCCCCCTCACAGAGCTGACCTCCAGAAAATAGCCAAAGAAAGTAAACTGGGCAGTGAGCTGTCAAAAAGGCTTTTGACACTCTGAAGAAAGCAAAGTGCTTAGCACCCATTCTAAAAGCTCTAGAATATACTAAGCAGTCTATTGTGCAGACAGATTCTGCTGAGCTGTGATAGGGGCAGTTCTATCAGAGACCAATGATGATGGCCAGGACTAGCCTCTTGCTTTTATTAGCAGGAGGTTACTCCCCGGAGAATAGCCTTGGAGTGCCATTAACAGGGAAGCCTTTGCTGTGGTCTGGTCCCTGAAGAAGCTGAGACCATTTCTGTTTGGTATGCACTTCATTATTCAAACTGACCACAGGCCCCTCATGTGGTTGATGCAAATGAAAGGGAAAAACCCTAAACTGTTGAGATGGTTCATCCCCCTACAGGGAATGGACTTCATAGTGGAACACAGACATGCAATTGATCATGCCAATGCAGATGGCCTTTCTGGGTTTTTCTACTTAGACGATGAAGATTATCTTGGGAAAAGTTAGTCTTAGTCCCTTTCGTGTTTTTAGGTAGAGCGCAAGCGGCTGGCTAGGTAGCGGGCAGCGGGAGGAGCTCTGCCGGACTCGGGAGCAGAAGGAGGGCGGCATGCGAGCCGCTCAGCTTTCCTAATTCCTTTAACACAGGGAAGACCGCAGCAGGGGAAATACAGCCACGTCCTGGCAAAGTAGGCAGTGCAGGCTGGCTGTCGAGCTGCGGTGGAGGGGGTACAGCACAGACTGGGCTCGGAGTGAGCCGCGCTGTGAGCTAGAGCGGCTTCCGAGCTCTGAAGCGGGAGGGAGACAGCCACGAGGATTCCCTTCAGGGGGAAAGGCAGTAGAATAAGCACATGTGGCAGAAGAACAGAGGGGGTTGGAGAGGTGGCTTGGCCCCTGCCAGCAGTGAATTTAGGCCCGGAAGGACGAGATACTGTATACTCCCCTGCTTCGATTGCAGCTCCACGTGGGAATTGTACTAAACTACCAGGGGCAATTAATAATGCTATATGTACCTATAGGTGGGTGGTTTGTAGCAAAAGAGAGTGGGGGGCTGTGGTAATTAGTAAGCTTGGTAGGAGCCCAGTTTACTCTTTGAGAAGTGGTAGGAAGATTTTTAGAGCCAAAGAGAAACTGAAAATGTGGGTGGTGAGGCTCCCCTTAAAATAACCACACCCGGAACCCAAAAGGACCAAAGCAGTGGTAAAGGTAGGGATAAAGTTATTCCAAAATTAAAAGGCAGGAGGCCACTGAGTAAGAAACCTAGGATTACCCCTTATGAGAACATATTTTAGAGTTCTATTCAGATTGCATTCCAGCGAGGAGAGAGAGGTGTCACAACAGGACAGGTACATGGACATGGCTGCTTTGAGGAACAGTATAAGTCTGGGAGAAATCCAAACAGCCCAAATAGAGTGTAGTCCAAACCGCTTTCAAGCCCTGGTGGGCTTGGATTCAGCAGGGATGGAAGATGGCAGACTCTACATCCCTATAAGCACTAAAGCAGACCCCACGGTTTGGCCCGTGGATATTAACCCCAGAAGCTTGCAATGGAGGAACTAATAAAGTTGGGTGGGGGTAGTCAGCAACAAGATCAAAGGCCCAGGGCTGCAAACCTGCCAGGCGAGACCCTTCTCCAAGCACCAGTAGGGGATGAAAAAAGTCAGGAACAGAGTTACTCAGAGGGGCCTCTCAGCCAGTCTATTACGGGAATGCTGAGAGTCCTATCTATGGAAGTCGGGCGGTTTTGAGAACGCAAACTCTAATAAGACCGAGATCAGAGGTTTATGTGAGGTCCTCTGTGAAAAGATTGAGCTGGCAGGAAGGAAGGCTGCAGGGGAGTAAAGTGTTCTGACTAAACTTGAATCTCTGTAAAACAATCAGAGGTGGAATAACTTGAGACCTGAGGAAATGGAAGACTATAATTTCAAAGGGCTTGTGGTCTGCCTGATTAAACAAGGAGTGCAAATTGAAGACGCAGAGGTAGACATTGCAAGGGACATTCAAAGGGTACAAAGGGATCCTTTTAGGAAGCCCCCTAATAAGGATAATCCTAGGAAAATCCTGGTTTGCTTTCACACACATGCAATTAAGGAGCGTTTTTTAGCAGCTGCACTAAAGAAGAAATCACTACTGGTGGAGGGAGTCCAATTTGAAATTAGATCGGCTTTCTCAAGCACAACATTAAATAAACAATGGTAGTTGGGGGGAAAAATCGATGTACTGAAGAGGTTGGGCGCCACGGCGCAATTGATGTTTCCGGCTTCCCTGAGAGTAATGGCAAACAATAAAATGTATAACTTTAAACATAGCAGAGAAGTGGATGATCTGATCGAGACCCTGGAGAACGGAAGTTAATATGATAATTGTTGCTCCTTCCCCTCTGGGATAGTGTTTACATGTCAGTTGATACATAAAGACTGGGTTCGGTGGCGGTCCCTCCTGAGGCGATGACACCTAGTGAAAGGAGGAAGGGATGCGTTCTCCCAGGGCAACATGGGAGGGTCTGAGCTGGCGGGGTGGGGGTGGATGCTGGGGTGGGAGTCACTGGGTGGGGAGCATGTGGGTAAAAGGGGGAAGTTTCATGCGGGTATCACAACTGGAAACCAAGATAGTACTTAGATGATGAGGGCAAAGTTATATTAATGGTTTATGGGGGAGGAATAGGCAAAGAAGGCTGTTGCAGTACCTGAGAGATGTACGAACAAATGTACTGGTTCTGCAAGAAACACACCTGTCTAAGCCAGAAGGTATTGAGGTGTTTAAACCATGTAGATGGCTGCAACAGATAGTAAGTTCTAGCCATAGTGGGGGTAGTAAGGGGTAACTATCTTAATTAAAAACCATCCTAGATAAGGCGGGGAGGTGGGTAATCGGGAAACTGGTGGCGTATGATTCCGCATTTGTTTGGTGGGATATTATGGGCCTAACAAGGATGACACTGCACCTTTAATTGATCTATTTCAACATCTGCTGCCATTCTCAGACCCCATAATACGATGGGGGGTTTTAATGTTGTATTAAACTACGAGTTAATTGAATCCTGAGGTAGTAGATATAGAATTAATGGGGAACGTAGGTCAGGGCAGGTGGACTCTAGACAGAATATTTTTGCCATAACTCAGCCTATGAGGTCCTAGGACAATGGGACCACCACCAAATAGTTCAGCATGACATGCTGTTTCTGTCTAGGTCATTTTTGGGTCCCCACACTAGGTTAGTGGGGACCGCAAAATAATAACCCCTCTCACCATTCAATGTCTTTTTAAGCATTCTCATAGGTGGAACTTTTGTTTTCAAGCTGGGAATAGTTTGTGTTTTAAGGGCATTGTTTGTAGTATAATTTCCATAGGCCTGCTGTCTCTCAGAATAAGTATTGCACTATGCCCTCTAGGGGCGACATGTATGGTTACTGTGCATTATTTATGATATATTATTGGTTGTTCTAAGCATTACAGTCCTGTAACATATTGAAATCTTCGTAGCTAGGAAACTTGCCACGTAGTGCTTTGCCGGGCATTACTTTTACAAAACATTTTTGATCATAACTTTGGTGGTCCTAGGACAATGAGACCACCTTCAAAACATTGACCACAATGTGTTCTTTCTGCCTACGTCATTTCTGGGTCCCCACACTATGTTAGGGGAGACTCTAAATAGAAACCCCTCCCCTCATTCAATGTTTGTTAAGCTTTCTCAGGGCCAGTATTTCTGTTTTATAGCTAGGAGAAGTTTTGTTTTAAAGGGTGTGTTTGTAAGATCATTGTTGAAGCCTGCTACACTTAAACTTTACACTGCATCACTTTCTCCTGTTTTTTTCATGGGGTATGCCCTCAAGGGGCTAACAATATGGTTACATGACCACATTTGTTGCAAATGATATTTTTGTTAAGGTGCCCTCTAGGGGCTGTTTTGAGCATTACAGTCTAATGCCAAAAGTTTAATTCTGTTAAAGACTTAAATGATAATTGTATATATTTTAGTAATCTCTCCTTATTACAATAATGACCCTAATTCAGGCCACCTTAACATCCTTATTACACTATGACTGATTGAGCACTCTTGATATGGTTGGGTGACCTTTCTAGTTTATTTCTCCTTTGTGGCTGTCTTGTGTCTTTTTTGGGGGAATTGTGTTAGCCAGCCAGCAACTTTGATGGTGAGGTGAGGTGGTGAAAGTGGTATTCTATTGGAAATAGTATGGTAAATTTAAATTAGGATGCTAAATGGCAACATTTTATTTTGTTGCTGCAGACACAGGAAGAAGGTAAATGGAAGTGCTTTAGTTTATTCGGGGCAATTATATGGCAGGAAAAGACAAAATTATGAGACAGGGTAGAACCAATTTATGTGCCAAGAAAAATCCAGTTATGAATTTACAGTGCCAATACCTCTAACTGAAGCAAATGCAAGACCTACTGCATTGCAAATGTTTTTTTTTTTTTTTTGCGTGGTTGCCCTTTTTGACATGGTCACCCCTACTTTTTCCACTGTCATGGTACTGATGTGGACTGGGACCCCCTAACCAGGCCCCAGTGCTGGTGCTGTTTCCCTTAAAACAAGGTAAAATGGCATAACTGTGTTACAATAGGCACACACTTTAGCACCCCTGTAAGTCTCTATTAAATGGTACCCTTGGTACCTAGGACAAGGGTACTAAATAGGGTCCCTAAAGGCTGCAGCAGGCATTTTGCCACCCTAAGGGACCCCATAAAATTTGTATGCAGACTGCCACCGCAGGTTGTGTGACACGGTGCAAAGCATGTGTGAAAACGACATTACACACTCATTGTGTGCCAGGCTAAAGTCATTGCATATAATAAATGTAAGTCACCTCTACAGCAGGCCTTAGAGCCCTAAGGCAGGGTGATTTATCATTTATGTGAGAACATAACTACGTGAGCAGATATGCCTCTGTGATGTCTAGTTTGATTACTAGATATTGCAGGTGAGCAGGGAAGTCATCTTAAGGTATGTACTTTCAACTAGTCATTACGAGTTACCCAGCTACATAATGGCTTTACTATAACCTATGGCGTTTGGTATCAAACACCTTGTCTTAACAAATGCATACTGATGCCAGTATTGGATTTACTATGACATGCACCCAGAGGATACCTGAGAGTTGCCCCCTGAAACCTACTAGTCGTCTAATGTGCTGGCTGACTGGTAATGACCAGTCTGCCACCACAGACTAGTTTCTGACCCCCTGCAGGTGAGAGCCAGTGATTTCTGAGGTTAGGAAACAATGCCTGCTCTGGAGAAGGTGTTATTACCTCCTCCAGCAGGATGGCTGGTGAATCTGCATACCAAGACGAGAAGCTTCAAAGCTCCTGCCACCTTTGATATGCGGCCCCAGCTTCCTCCAGACCTGTAGAATGCCACCTTCTGCCCTGAGGCCCATTTGGCATCAGGACAGTCGAGAAATTAGCTATGCAATAGGTGTTTGCACCTCCAGGCTAGTCACACCCCTAAGGTGGACTTCTGATGTGCTCCACGAAAGAAGGTTGCCACCATCTTGTTAGTGGTGGAATTAGGAACTCTGGGACAGAGTTGTGCCCACTCCCTACTGGAAGTGGTCTTATAGTGGGTGTAGTGACCCCAGGTGATAGTAACCCATTGGCTTCTACCCTTCACTTCCCTTTAAAATGTAGGTGCCTTCCTGGCACCAGGAACTCTGATTCACCCGACTACAAGAAGAAGAACAAAAAAGAGACAAAAACATGTGAACTGTGCATCAGCTGTGTACTTAGCCCCAAACCCTGCCTGTCTGCTCCTGTCCTGACATTTGCAGAGACCCGACTCGTCCTGCAGCTGTGCATTCTCCCAGAGCCTTGGAATGCTGCCAGCACTTCGTCAACCAGCCAGCATCACCCTTGAAGTGGAGGAGCCACTTGCCTGCAGGCATCAACTGCACAGTTTGGTCCAATGATCTGCTGACCACAGGATCCACCGACGCAGGAGCAGCCCAGGTTAAGGTTGTTGAGTGTCCAGGAGGCCAGTCCCGTTGGTCCATCCAGTCTTCGAGACACTGATCCACCCCTGGAGGCTCCCTGCACCAGTACCCGGGGTACCAGAGCTTGTTAAAAGCACCAAGGCTTGTTTTTGTTTAGTCCAAACACCACAGCCAACAAAACTTACCTACACATCGAGGGACTTCAAGAGAGGCAAGCTCTATTGCAAAAGTCATCTTGCTAGGTTTCTTTTTCCTCTTCTGCATGTGCACCGAGAACTGGGAGAGGCTCAAACTCGCCAACCCACTGGTCAAAACAACTATGCATCCAAGCCCCCTAGCCTGAGTCCATTGAAACCACCAGTCGCTCTGTGGTCTGGAGACCCTCAAGAGCCAGGCCCCCGTTTGGTTTCTGCCAGCCTGGTCCCCCAGTCCCTATTTGCGGCCTTTCCTTACAGATACTTTCCCCCTTTACTTTAGCGTGTGTCGTTCTTGGCTACCACCGCTGAAAGCACCTCTGCACCCGTACACACCACAGCAGGTAAACTTGAACTATTGGTACTTTCCTGGATCTTGGGCCCCTACTTACCTTAAGTCCAGGAGAACTGTCCGGTAAGTCGTTTTCAAGTCCCCCAGTGCAGTGTATGTTTCTCCCATAGGATAACATTACTGCGTTCAAGGCTCCCGTCTCAAATCTGACAGCTGTATTTTCTCTGTTTCTGAAAATCGCTAACTTACAAAGTACTTACCTGATCCCAAATATTTTGGTGTCTAAATTGATATAAAAATCTGTATTATTTTTACAAATTGGTGTTGTATTTCCTTATTTAGTGTGTCTCATTTATTGTAATTTTATTTATATAGCGCTTACTACCCCTGACGAGGCGTTGAAGTGCTTTTCATAGAGTAGCACACTACTCTGGAACCCAAGAGGAATTAGTGATGGATTAGTATAGGGAAATATAAGTACAGTATTAGTATTATTATGAGCTAATTTGAGCAGTGGATATGTGAGTTTGTTAGTTGGATTGACTAGAGTAATGGACTCTGTGTACAACAAATGCCCAACACTCCCCTCTTATGAGCCTAAGGCTGCTTGACTCCAGTACCACAAATAAGAGTGTGCAGAGTCCAGGTACCCCCTTACTAGTGTACTGGGGCTTGCTTTAACAATCCCAAGGCAATGTCCCTGTTTCGCTACACTATGTAGAGAGCCAGCTTCCTACAATCAGCATCGGAGTATGCTTCCGGTGTATGAGGAACTAGACCACACACAAGGGCATTTAAATAGCACTGTTTATTTTTCAGCTTTATACTTTGTCCATAAGCAGTAATATATTCCTTATGATTAACCTATGTTCTCTTGCATTTTGTCCAGGTTAAAGTTTGTGTAAATGGTGAGAATGTGCTCTGTGAAGAGATGGCTTACCTCAGAGGGCTGTGGGAGTCTACGAGCTTTCAGCTGGAAAGGCTGCAGGCAAATCCAACCTGTGTATCACAGGAAGAGGCTGGACTGAGCACACGCAGTGGATCCAACTTCAAGCTGTCCTTCGAACCACCAAAAACGTCTCCTCTGCTTCAGGAAATAGGTAATTATGTCCTTTGCACCACACTTCTCGCAGAGCTCGTAAATGTTGGATGTTATAGCAATTTACAGAGGTTTTAAGTCACTTGGTGTTGACCAATATAGCCTTAGAACCCCTGTAGAGGGCTCTACCGGCCATTAAATGCCTGCTCCCGTGTTAACAAGGAAGAGGGCCTTTAATGGCCGGTAGAGCAGCTCTGCGGGTTCTAAGGCTATTAGAACATTCTGCCACTGGGGGGCAGAATGTTCTATTAAATAAAACAAATTCCTCACTCAGCCCGAGGGGATTAAAATCCCCTCGGGCTGAGTGAGGCTTTGTTCGCAGCTGTTGCTGTGAACAAAGAGAACATTGGAATGTTGGCTCGGGCTTTTACCAGCCAGTAAAAGCCCAGAGCACTCAATTGTCTGCAATGGAGATCCGAACATTCCAATGTTCTAATGAGTATTACAGCTGTGACAACAATACACTAGGTTCTGAGTCTTGCTGTTTAAGGGATTCTATTCCATCTTCATTTTACATTAGGTTTGTGGCCTGAGATCATTTTCTGCTGCAGTATTCTGATAGTTTTAGAGTCTTCTTGTGGTATTTGGGAAACGTTCATGTGGCATCTTCACTTACACTCTTTCTCTGAGCTGATGATGTGTATTTACATGATGTAATGTTCCATCCTAGAATGCATGTGTGTTTTAATTGATAGGAGTTCAGTTGATGGCCAGTGTTAGAGGGAAATCTGTTAATAAAATAAAACAAATCATTTTGACAAAATAAAGTAAGTTTAATCGATTTTCAGCTGGGAACAACAGGCAGTCTCACATAGAGGCCATGACTGAAGTTCAAAGTTCTGGTTCAAACACCAGTAGCATTTATACTGTAAAAACTACAAAAAACTGTGGTCAAGAGTTCAGCATTGATGTAAGCAACTACAAGCAGTACAGATAAGATAATGAGGTGCCTCTGGAAAGAAGCACTTGCACTTGTTGGCCTCATGGGTGGGTAAGTTACACTGACGTCATTCACCATATCTATCTTTCTGCACAACAAGAGATTATATGTTGCGTGCTGCTCATGGTAGCCCTGCCTTGCAAATACTTATCTGACCCTTGCACAGTTCCCCTTACCATGATATGAATGACTTGTGGTTTTTAGGACCCCTGTGCTAAGGAAGGATACACCCTTTTAACCACCCTGTTTGTGCTAAGTGAACATTTTGAAAGCAACAGTTGGTGCAGCTTTAAAGAAAAACTCTCATTCTAATGTGGCTTGGGCCTCTTGTGTGTTTCAGCACAGCTAACTTAACAATGCAGCATGTGTATAAGTTTCCTAAGTAATAAGTGTTTGTTTGTCCTAAATATGACCTGCCTTTTCTATTGAACCCACAGTCTGTCTTTTTTAACATGTCATGTATTAATCCTTTGACTACTTACATTGGTTTACAACTATCTCTAGCTTAAAATGTTTGTATTGGCATTTGGGAACTTATGTTTGTTTGTATGTGAGGTATTCCTATTCTTCCTACATCATTCCCCCCTCTAGTTGATTATTCAACTACTTTTCCTACCTTCCCATCTACTAATGAAACTAGGGGAATCACCATATACCCACTACTCTGTCCCTCCCAATTTAGCTGTCATCCTTTTGCAACATGCTATTATTACCTGAAAAATAAGACACATCAAAAGCAACAACACAATCAAAGGCAACAAGGCCTTGAACAACCCCGACATCCAGGACGGCACCCATTCGATCCAGCACTCGAACCACCCATCAGGGGCACCCCCCCTCATTGATTATTTTCTTTTGTAGATCATGCAATGTCTGAATGGCCTAAGTTAATGTCCCATTGTCCGCATCATTGGCCGGCACATAAAGATCCAATCTTCTTACACACCCCTCGTTCCATGGCCGTCATTAAATCAAACACATATCTGTGTTCCATTAACATCAGCCTCAGGGCTCTGAGTTGTTCCTTGATTGCGTTGAACCCATCTTCGGTTGCATTTATGGTCTTCATCCATTCAAAGCGTGTGATCTGCAGCCAGCGTGCAGTTGCTTTCACCTGAATAAATGGTAGGATGCTACCAGAAAAGATTTGGGCATCATTAAATAGTCTATGTTCCTGTGGAATGTCTTTCCACACTTCAGTACCAAAATGTTCAGCAGGTCTTTTTGTCCGGTAATGGTGAAGCAAGGTTGTTGAACGGCTCATGGGATGGTCTTGTAACTGAGAGATGTCCACACCTGGTATCACCAGGGAGGGGATGTGCAAAGTCCCTAGGGAGCAGAGGCCATTCCAGTTCGGGGGTAGTTGCATGTGGAGCCAGGCCCCACATCCAGTAGTGATCCATCAGGCTGGAGGTGCCGCCCTGCATATCAGCGTTGTAGGTGGTGATGTTGCAGTTGAGGTTACTCCCCACCTTCATTGTCCCATTCTCTCTGAAACAAAGAGAAAACGGTGTTAATTTCATTGCTATTCCAGGGTGTATGGTAGTCCCTGTCCATGTATATCTCTGTATGTTCGCATCCCATATTTCCTGACATTGGCCTTTTATCTTATTAAAGCTTAGTGGACCTTGTGTCTCGGTACCATTTATCATGGGCAAATACTGATCCTGTGATACTAAGAACTGGCCTGCCTGCGCAATCAGGGGGCAGGGGTTTAGCTCGTGCAGTAACAGGACTAACGTGAGTTGGCTGTAGCTGTGCTCTCATTCTGCATAAAAATAGGTGCAGGAGACAATGTGTAATGTTTGGGGATACCTCTTTAGGGAGATGCAATTTATCTACTCCAGCAGCATGGGGATGAGAGAGCATACATAACAACTGGTGTTGGACGTGGATGTGCCTATACTGTGCATATGCTGGTACCACACATTGTCAAACAAAGCAATGTGGAGAGGGTGATGGTCAGTATCATTATCAACCATTCTACGCATGCGTGTAATAGTTGATATAGGATCAAAAGAATTAAAATATCCAAGGGCTAAAAGCAGCAATATCAGTGCAACGAGGAGGAAATACAAACATAAAATACATAACTTAAAAGAAGAATTGTCTAAGATTGGAGCTTTAGAGGGAGGCTTTACTCCGGTTGCTTCTCCTGTTCTCCCCCCTATTTTTCCTGCTCGGTGTCCCAAGGGATGGATGGCACTGGGAAGGGTCCGTTACATTTGTAGTTATTCCATTGTCTTGCAAAATTGCTAAAGTTCCCAAAGGTAATGATGTTTGTTGATGCTTTACAGGAGATGCGTTGGCGCGCTTCTTGGCTGCACATCTAACCTGTTTAGAGAAGAACTTTGCAACTTTGGTTAGCTCAGACATGTATTCATTCATTTCAGTTTGTACAACTTCAGGTGCACTTTCAGTCTCCAACTTATGTCTGGTTGGTGGCACAAATGTGCTCATTGTTCTACCTGTCACTATTTGATGAGGAGTCAAATGGTGCTCTGATCCTGGGGTATTTCTCAAAGCAAAGAGGGCTAAAGGACTTGGCATTACAGTGAACACAGGGTCCTGCTTCAATCCACCTTGAGAATGGGCAGACTACAACTATAAGATAGCGATAATGATTGCATCTGTCAATCATGTCAATGTGCAGTTCCTTAAAGGGGCCTTGTGGGCGAGGTATTGTGGAAGCTATTACCTTAGAGGTGGGATTTGGTGAATACTGCTGCCACACTGTGCAGGTGTGTATGTACATTGTAATCATCTCATGTAAGTTAGGGACAAACCAATCCTACAGTATTTGGAGGGACATATTGTCTCTAGCAGTATATGAAGGAAGATGTAGCTGGTTTAGAGCTATCAGTAGCAATGCTTGTGGCATGACAGGCTTCCCTGCTGATATTTGTCTGTATATTAAATCTGTTCCTGTATGTGTGCATCCTCTGGTTTCCCACAACTGTTTCTCATGCTCTGGTGCATTTTCTTGTATCTTTCTTATATGCAGGTTGAGCTGTCTCTGTGTAATGTCTGGCTGCATTCAAAGGGCCTGAATGTGTTAATGTTTCACTAGCTAACAAAACTGTGGTATGTGTGTCACTAAGAGGGCGTGTTGCTGCATCTTTGGCTGCCCAATCAGCCAGGACATTTCCACAGGACACAAAATCCTGAGCATAATTGTGGGCTGCGCATTTACCTACTGCAACTGCATGTGGCAGTGTTAAAGCTTGTATCAAGTCCTCTAAAAGGGGGCGGTGCATGACAGGGCTTCCATCAGACTTGAGAAATCCCTGTCTATTCCACCACATAATGCTAGAATGCACTGTTGTAGTGAAATAGGCTGAATCAGACTATACTGTTATTGTTTCTCCTTCCCCTTGTTTGAGGGCTGCCACTAAAGCTACTAATTCAGCAGCCTGGGCTGAATATTGAGATGGCATAGTTATCTGTTGAGTTATCTGCAGTGTGTTTGAAGAGTTGTGCTACATCGCTCTGACCACTGCAGCACTTGTATGTCTTACCCCCTTATGTCCATTGATAAATTTGACAATGGCAATCTCCTCTCATGGATACAGGACCTAGTGGCCCCAGTGTCGATGAGAAAGGTGTACTCCTTGCCATTTATGGCTACCATCACAGTGGGTTCCTCGTCTGGCCTGTGGGTTACCGATAAGACTGGACACATGAGACTTCTCCTTGGGCACCTTAATTGGGCATATCCTCCCATGTAGTTTTGCTGGAATGGGTTTACTCCCCTGACAGTTACCCCTCCTTGTACGTTCTGGTGCTGCAAGGTGGGCTGCACTGTCTGCTGTGGCCCATACTGTATTTGGGGCACTGATTGCTGTAACTGCTGAGGCTGTATCTGTGGTTGAGCCTGCAGTTGTATTTGGGGCTGTGGGAGATATATCACTTGGGGACTCGTGGCAGATTGTGCTACAGTGCCACCAGACGGTACCATTTGTTGGCCATAATTTGCCCTTGTCTGGTTGCTAAGTTCATCTTCCTTTTAAAACCTACAGTCTCTATTGAAATCTCCTGTCATTTTGCAATAGTGGCATGTCTGTCCACTCTGGAATGTGTTTACTCTATTTCCCCCAAACCTTCCTCGCCCTCCTCTTCCATTATTCCTGTTATTGCTTCTCTGGGCATACTGGTAGGTTTGCATTGGGGTGCCTGAAGGAGGCATTCCCAGGGATACTGCAGCTAACTGGGTGGTGGCAGTGGCAATTCCTTCCTCTGTTTTCTTGGCTATTTCCTGCTGGACCAATGTAGCTGCTGCTTTCTCTATTTTATATTTCTCGCTCTTTTCCTTTTCTTGTGTCTTCTTACAAAAATGTATTGTGTGCTTGTATCTCTGTCCATGGTTTGGCCTCTAAGGCAACTATATTATCTAATTTATCCTGCACTTCAGCTGGCAGACGCTTTTTCACTATATTGAAAAATAGTATTGCATTCTGTCCAGTTACATCCCAACTCTCCACCACTTCCTGTGTCCATTTCTCCTTCATTCTGCTCAGGAATTGGACTGGGTCCTCATTTGGCTGCATTGTTTGTGCCATAAAGGACCCAATGTCTGGCCTGTCTGGATACATTTTCCTCAGTTGTTTCCAAACAATTCCCCTTACTCTATTAAAGGGTGCCCCATCACATTTTGGGTTAGTCAATGTCACATCCTTTACTCCTGCCTTTGTGAACAGTGTGTCTGTCTCATCTCCTATAAGGGAACTTAGTAAACTCTTAATGTCCCCTATTGCAAGAGTAATCCCTGCAGTATGTTTCTCCATAGCTGCTATCCATTTCCCAGCACGCTCGGCAAGTTGTGGCAACTGTTTTGGAAGATTTTCTTTGTCTATCTGGGGCCATGGTATATATTGAGGCGCCCCTGGGCCCTTGAATATCAAGGGCAGTTGTGACAGGACTATAGTCCTATTGCCAGAAGGGTGACGAGAGTCATACTTACAAGCATATTTCTGCCACACTCTTAGATGTTTCTGCATATAGGGATAATCCCAGTAAGGATCCCCTGTGCCCTAAAAAAAAAAAAAAACATTTCTGCATTAGCCATGTCTCAAGGTTCAAAGGAACCCTCTCGCGGCCATGGTGTCATCTGTGATGCCAATCCTTCTGTCCAACCTGCTAGGTTGTCAGTAAAAAGGACAACATTATACCAACTATTTTCATACTGAGCTACTATTTAATTGGCCGTCAAATTATTGCCAGGGCATACAGGGAATGCATGTGCCATGTCTTTCCTCAGTGTCATTTTTCCTGCCATATCAAATGTTCCCTTTATCTCATATGGGCATGCATGCGCCCCCATCAAATTCTAATCTCTGTAATTCTCTTGGCTTCTTTTGTAAAGTCTGTCCTGTCTTATTGTTTTCTTCTCCCTCAAAGGCATATTATGACTGTTCCTTGTTATGGTCCTCAAGAAGGGACATTCTTTTAACATGTTCAGTGATGTCATCTAATACCCCCTCTGATCCTTTGTAGGATTTTTCTAAATCCAGATCTTCCTCACCTAAGCTGCTATGTGTGGAGACTGTGTCCTCTAGTCCTTCTTGTTCAATTATTTGTAGCCTAGTGAGGGCTCTTGACTGCCTTGGGGGCCCTTCCTCCTTTTCCCAAGTCGCTCTTTGGTCAACCCGTCCATCTTCCTGCTCTATGACCCACTTGCCTACACTATTCTCTTCTGCTCCTGAGTGCATGAACCTCCAGCACTCTGTGGGAGGACTTTCTGGTGTAAAAGCGAACCTTCTTGTCTCATTTTTAATATTGGTTCTCGGTTTTTTCAAAACACCTTCCTTTTTTCTAGCCCCATCCATTCTATGTGCCTCTCATGATCCCTCATTTAGGTATACCTTCATTCTTACTAGTGGGGGACATCTCGTCCTCCAAATGAAGTGTAAATGTGGCATCTACTGTCCCTATGTATTTAGTACTGTCCCAACCTGACATTTCCCGTGGTGTACTGGCCATTTGAGGACATAGAGATGGGTGAACTTATTCTCTATGTTTAGAAAAAGATTCTAATGGTGGGCTATACTCTGGGTCTGTATATCCCACAGCTGGGGGATGTGAAGAGGTGGGTAGTGAGTGTGGGGCACCAGGTTGCAATGTATACATGCCCTGTACCTTAGCACTGCCTAACCTTAATTGCACATCTTGATGGGGGGTGGAGGAGCCGAAGGGAGGGTCTGAGGCTTTGTATTTGACTCATTCATATTTGTTTCACAAGAGACCCTCCATAGGTCTAGTGTGATCTTTCTTTTCTCTAGTTTTTTTCCCTTGGATTTACTCTGTAGGGAGGTGGCCATGTGTTATATTGTTGTATTATCAAATGTGCCCTCTGTGAGGCCACGCATGTGCAAGTTTTAATGTTGCTTTGTTCCATTCCTTACAGTATTTTCCTATCCTGTCCCGGTCTCCTGAGAACACTTTAACCATGTGTTCTAAAGGAGACCCCATGTCTGTTTAGTGAACTTAATCTTTTGTACTATATGTTTTACACTCTAAATGGACTTCTATTTACTTCCTAGGGTATTTCCAGACTTCATATAAACTATTATTAGGCTGTGAAGGTGAACATTATATATATATATATATATATATATCCCTAATCTCTAAAATACTTTGTTCATTTATATATATATATTGGGTTGGTGCTTTAATGTGTGGCCCAAGTGGTTTGTTTGCCTGACACAACAAACAATAATGTTTTTGTGATCTGTATACATGTTTATAAATTACTCATATCCTAAATTCCACACTGGGAGGTCCCTAAGAAATGCATACAGTAGGAGGTCTAATACTAAATATGAGTCTGTTATTATTGCAGGGAATTCACGTGACTGTTGCCCATGGTTCCACTGAAAAATTGCAGCATCTTCAATATATTCACTTTCTGGCCACAAGGTGGCTCCTGTGTCACACATGAAAAAATTACACCAAAATTTATTTATTTTTAGAGGCCTTCAAATGAGTGCCTTACTCTTGGAAAGACAACTGCAACAGGTTTTGTAGATGTCAAAATAAACTCTTTTATTCTAATTATGTGAAGATCCTGTTCACATCTATCTGAAAGGTAGTTAAATATATTTGTATGTATAGTAGCTGATAATTCTCCTTCTATTTGTATACCTTCAGTATATGTGTGTATGTCCCAGTCTATACTATTTGATAATCCATCTAGCCTCCAATCTTGAGGCTCTATAGTTTCATAATGGGGATATTAGTAGTGTCAATATTTGTTATGGGGTTCATGAGTCTACTACACTACTTTTAACTTGGAGGATAATGTCCTTGTATTAGTTCTTTGAATAATAATTTATAGTTGTCTAACAGCCATTTCTCTTATGTCAATGTAGGTTGTTTTAATGCCTAGAGGTGATATACTATAAATACCTAGGCATTCATAAACTTCTTTCTTAAAAAATGATTCTATGGTATTGATATTGCTAATCTACTAAGGTCAGTTCTGCTGCAGAGGGCGACAGCCTGACCGTTATAAAAATGAATAATTAATTCAGGGATGTGGAATTAATTAGTTGATTTTTTTGGGACCTGCCCACTCAGTCAATTACTTTACTTTTGAGTATTCTGTTATAACTTAACCTTCATAAGAATAGGAGGTCTGATACTTATTCCTAAATTATACAGTAAATAACAAACTTATATATTGACATTATTATGTGGCCACATTTCTGTCTATACATGCATATACATACTCAGTACATTTTAATATACATACACAGTAATTCTTAATTTCATACTAGGGCAAACCAAATACTACTGGTCACTTCCCTCCGGATTCATAGAGGGGACAACTTTTCACTACTTTCAACTAAAAAATGGTGACTTCCAGAGTTAAGATCTGGGTTAGGTTGACATGAGTGTTCTTTAAAACATACACTGATTGCTCAGCTCCTAAGCCCAACACTGCTCCTGACCACTTTTGACTTACTTAGTCAAGCTCCCTGTATCTTCCGGACTTACCACCGGGATCTCTTAATATCATCTCAATTCATACACAATCTTGCATGCAAACACAAAAATTACATACATTACAGTGTCAAAATTGTAAATGTCTTTATAAAATAAAAGGAACAGACCTCGTACATTGTCCACCTCACTACCATCAACTGAGGTCCCATCTGTCCCCATTAAATCAGAGATTTTTACTTAAATGTAGGCATCTCCCTTACCTCTTTAAAATGTGCACAAATCACCTCGTGGAGACAGGCAGGGCCCCCAGTCCAGCAGTTGGTGAGATCAAAGTAGAGCTCCTGGCTGGCTCGCCAATATGTTAGAGGGAAATCTGTTAATAAAATAAAACAAATCATTTTGACAAAATATTGTACATTTAATCGATTTTCAGCTGGGAACAACAGGCAGTCTCACATAGGGGCCATGACTGAAGTTCAAAGTTCTGGTTCAAACACCAGTAGCATTTATACTGTAAAAAACACAAAAAAATGTGGTCAAGAGTTCAGCATTGACGTAAGCAACTACAGCAGGACAGACAAGATAATGAGGTGCCTCTGGAAAGAAGCACTTGCACTTGTTGGCCTCATGGGTGGGTAAGTTACACTGACGTCATTCACCATTTCTATCTTTCTGCACAACAAGAGATCATATGTTGCGTGCTGCTCATAGTATCCCTGCCTTGCAAATACTTATCTGACCCTTGCACAGTTCCCCTTACCACGATATGAATGACTTGTGGTTTTTAGGACCTCTGTGCTAAGGAAGGATACACCCTTTTATTCCACCCTGTTTGTGCTAAGTGAACATTTTGAAAGCAACAGTTGGTGCAGCTTTAAAGAAAAACTCTCATTCTAAAGTGGCTTGGGCCTCTTGTGTGTTTCAGCACAGCTAACTTAACAATGCAGCATGTGTACAAGTTTCCTAAGTAATAAGTGTTTGTTTGTCCTAAATATGACCTGCCTTTTCTATTGAACCCACAGTCTGTCTTTTTTAACATGTCATGTATTAAGCCTTTGACTACTTACATTGGTTTACAACTATCTCTAGCTTAAAATGTTTGTATTGGGATTTGGGAACTTATGTTTGTTTGTATGTGATGTATTCCTATTCTTCCTACATCACCAGCTCCTGGGCCCCTTTGTATCTTGTATTCTGAGATCGTGATATCATCAAGGAGCCTTGGACACTGTAGTGTCGCGCCAGTGACTTCACTGGTCGCGTCCACTACCGTAAGTGGTTATGGAGTGAGGGGTGTTTTGGTTACACCCCTGTAATGTTTTTTGGGTTAGTGTGACCCCGTGGTCACATGGTAACTTCATACATAGGGTGTGGCCGACAGGTGTGGTCAGTGGCGGTTAAACCAGAGAAGTACACCTGTCGTGCAGAGCTCCTTAAAACTGTACTTCAGTGTGTGCCATTTATTTGGTACTAGGCGTCTACGCTAAAATCAAGACACTACGAATTTGGCGACGAGTTTGTGAGATACTGTGCATCATATGTATGGATTTTCTACCCTACTTATACTTTTCATGGTTATTTAACCTGTGTTGTTTTTCATGGCCCCTAATTGCTATCGTTATTAATTCTGTGTATCTGGCTATACTCTCTCAGGAGCGATTCAAAAGTGTCTGGATAAGTGCAGCTGATGGAACCATTTTGGCTTGTTTACTTTAAGATTAGTGCTTCAACTGTCTCTTCGCACAGACGTGCGTTTTGCGCATTATATATGACAGGAGAGAGAAGTCAAGCTCTTTTCAGATGCACACCGGGCGTGCTTAAAACTTGTCTACCAAAGGTAAATCATAAAGGAGAAATAAATAACGCGCCGAAGCAGCAGTCTCATGTCCATGACTCGTACTGAGGATGTGTGCCCATAGTCACGCTTGACGGGATACCTAGTGATCTTACCAGCATGGGCGAAGCTGGTGGGGGAGGGTGTGTTTGGGGTGTTACACCCTGCTAATAAATGTATTTTGTGATAGTTCGGTATAGGTGCTTTCAGTCGGGTATGGTGAGGTGTCTTGGATTTTCCCAGGAATCTTTACACACAAAGACACACACACACAGGGCCTTTCTGTTTGGAAAGACTTAAAAAAAAAATATTAGTTATATCCAAAAATAATGTTTTTTTTCTCTCACTTAATACCCCTACCCATTCCACATTACTTTCCCTTTTCACTGCTCCTTGGGCACCTTTCATGTACCCTGCTTCTTGTACAATGTATTTTAAATTTATATGCCACCATGATTGTTGGGAAATCTGAAGTTCACCCATCTCACCCCACCCAATCTTACCAACCAAACTACGCCCCTGCCAGCATTCTGTCAAATCGCCCTGCCTCATCATGTCTGTTTCTGTCTCTTGACGTTAATCAAACACAAGTGAAACATAAAGGTAACTTCTTCTTGTGGATTCAAACTGTAAGGAAATGCCTCCTTGGCATGGTTACCCCCTGACTTTTTGCCTTTGCTGATGCTAAGTTTTGATTTGAAAGTGTGCTGAGGCCTGCTAACCAGGCCCCAGCACCAGTGTTCTTTCCCTAACCTGTACTTTTGTTTACACAATTGGCACACCCTGGCATCCAGATAAGACCCTTGTAACTGGTACCCCTGGTACCAAGGGCCCTGATGCCAGGGAAGGTCTCTAAGGGATGCCACCCTGGGGACCCCTCACTCAGCACAGACACACTGCTTGCCAGCTTGTGTGTGCTGGTGAGGACAAAACGAGTAAGTCGACATGGCACTCCCCTCAGGGTGCCATGCCAACCTCACACTGCCTATGCAGTATAGATAAGTCACCCCTCTAGCAGGCCTTTCAGCCCTAAGGCAGGGTGCACTGTACCATAGGTGAGGGCACCAGTGCATGAGCACTGTGCCCCTACAGTGTCTAAGCCAAACCTTAGACATTGTAAGTGCAGGGTAGCCATAAGAGTATATGGTCTGGGAGTCTGTCAAACACGAACTCCACAGCACCATAATGGCTACACTGAAAACTGGAAAGTTTGGTATCAAACTTCTCAGCTCAATAAATGCACACTGATGCCAGTGTACATTTTCTTGTAAAATACACCCCAGAGGGCATCTTAGAGGTGCCCCCTGAAACCTTAACCAACTACCCGTGTAGGCTGACTGGTTTTAGCAGCCTGCCACACTCGAGACATGTTGCTGACCACATGGGGAGAGTGCCTTTGTCACTCTGTGCCTGCACTGGGTGGAGATGCTTATTACCTCCCCCTTGCAGGAGCTGTAACACCTGGCGGTGAGCCTCAAAGGCTCACCCCCTTTGTTCCAGCACCACAGGGCATTCCAGCTAGTGGAGTTGCCTGCCCCCTGCGGCCACGGCCCCACTTTTGGCGGCAAGGCCGAAGGAGATAATGAGAAAAACAAGGAGGAGTCACTGGCCAGTCAGGACAGCCCCTAAGGCAACCTGAGCTGAAGTGACTGACTTTTAGGAATCCTCCATCTTGCAGATGGAGGATCCCCCCAATAGGGATAGGAATGTGACCCCCCTCCCCTTGGGAGGAGGCACAAAGAGGGTGTAGCCACCCTCAGGGCTAGTAGCCATTGGCTACTGCCCTCCCTGACCTAAACACACTCCTAAATTCTGTATTTAGGGGCTCCCCTGAACCTAGGGACTCAGATTCCTGCAACCTAAGAAGAAGAGGACTGCTAAGCTGAAAAACCCTGCAGAGAAGACGGAGACACCAACTGCTTTGGCCCCAGCTCTACCGGCCTGTCTCCCTCCCTTCTAAAGACACTGCTCCAGCGACGCTTTCCCCAGGACCAGCGACCTCTGAATCCTCAGAGGACTGCCATGCTCTAGAAGGACCAAGAAACTCCAGAGAACAGCGGCCCTGTTCAACAAAGGCTACAACTTTGTTTCCAAAGAAGCAACTTCAAGACAACTGCGTTTCCCGCCGGAAGCGTGAGACTTGCTACTCTGCACCCGACGCCCCCGGCTCGACTTGTGGAGAAACAACACTTCAGGGAGGACTCCCCGGAGACTCCGAGACTGTGAGTAACCAGAGTTGCCCCCCCCCCCGAACCCCCACAGCGACGCCTGCAGAGGGAATCCCGAGGCTCCCCCTGACCGCGACTATCTGATTCTCAGATCCCGATGCCTGGAAAAGACCCTGCACCCGCAGCCCCCAGGACCTGAAGGATGGGAACTCCAGTGCAGGAGTGACCCCCAGGAGGCCCTCTCCCTTGCCCAGGTGGTGGCTACCCCGAGGAGCCTCCCCCTTGCCTGCCTGCATCGCTGAAGAGACCCCTTGGTCTCCCATTGATTCCAATTGAAAACCCGACGTGTGTTTGCACACTGCACCCGGCCGCCCCCGTGCTGCTGAGGGTGTACTTTCTGTGCTAACTTTTATCCCCCCCGGTGCCCTACAAAACCCCCCTGGTCTGCCCTCCAAAGACGCGGGTACTTACCTGCTGGCAGACTGGAACCGGGGCACCCCCTTCTCCATTGAAGCCTATGCGTTTTGGGCACCACTTTGAACTCTGCACCTGACCGGCCCTGAGCTGCTGGTGTGGGAACTTTGGGGTTGCTCTGAACCCCCAACGGTAGGCTACCTTGGACCCAAACTTGAGCCCCGTAGGTGGTTTACTTACCTACAAAAACTAACAAATACTTACCTCCCCCAGGAACTGTTGAAAATTGCACTGTCTAGTTTTAAAATAGCTATATGTGTTTTATTTGAAAAGTATATATGCTATTGTGATTATTCAAAGTTCCTAAGGTACTTACCTGCAATACCTTTCATTTGAGATATTACATGTAAAATTTGAACCTGTGGTTCTTAAAATAAACTAAGAAAATATATTTTTCTAAACAAAAACCTATTGGCCTGGAATTGTCTCTGAGTGTGTGTGCCTCATTTATTGCCTGTGTGCGTACAACAAATGCTTAACACTACTCCTTTGATAAGCCTACTGCTCGACGACACTACCACAAAATAGAGCATTAGTATTCTCTTCTTGCCACTATCTTACCTCTAAGGGGAACCCTTGGACTCTTTCAAAGTAAGGAATAGTATGCACAGAGTGCATACAGAGCCAACTTCCTACACAAACATAAAAGGAAGTACAACTGAGCCACCTTGTGGATTATCCTGGAACTGCTCGTTCACAAGGATTGGCACGTTATTTTACACCAATCTGCACAACGCTATAACTGTATTTAGCTCTCATTTCCACGCAACGATGGATACACTCACAGTAGTGAAGTACAGTTGTGTTATACTTTGTGCATGTTTTTAGTGATGTGCACACTTTTAGTAGACACAGTAACTTGTGTGGTAACATCAAAGGGCAAAACTTTCAAGTAGCCTTTTATTTTTATGTATATACATTCTCTCCATTCAGTTTCGTGTGTGCTAATATCATTACTTGCCATTATCCTATTTTTGCAGTTTGTTATTCATTTACACACTTCTTACTGTGTGCTTTTTATTTATACGATTCAGTCGTCATGTAGTTAGTGTCAGCGCATCTGACGTCAATAAGTAAACTTACAAGGGGACGCGAATAGGTCGATGAACCCTTTGACTCTCAATTAAGATGTTATTACCATGGCTCCAGCTCATAATCAGTAGTCAATACACAATCGTCAATCATTAGCAGTCAATAACATCAATAATCAATGGAGTCAGTAATTGTCACACATCACGACCTTTCAGCCATGAATAACCACACCTTTTAGTAAAAGTTAGAGTATTTATTTCCCTGTTTTAACAATACTAAGGTCATATACATTAATCTCAAGATCAGATGAAACACATACAGAAACAGTACTGGCTGTCCAAAGCAGTGGAAGAAACGTAATCTAATCAAAGCTTGAACTAGAACACATTCTAAGGTTATGATGCAAATCAATAGAATGTATGTCAGAACAATGCATGCTGGAACAACGCATGCCTGAACAACAAGGTCGGAACTACGACCACGTTGTTACCACTAATGCCTTTACCACGCATGCCTTAACAAAGATTTTTTGTTGTAAAGGCATTCCTGGTAAAGGCATTAGTGATAGGCATGCATGGTTCCAGCATGCGTCCTTTACCCCCCCACCCCTAAAAATTACAGCGACCCCCCCCAACCCTCCCCTCAAACCACACCAACCCCCCCACCCTTGCCCCTAAAACTACCCCAACCCCCACCTCGTCCCTAAAATTACTACGACCCCACCCTTCCCCTAAAACCTAAAACAACCCCAACCCCATCCCTGAAACCTAAAGTACCCCAACCCCACCCCTAAAACTACCCCGAGCCCCACATCCTGCCCCTAAAACCTAACCCCCTAACTTCCCACCCCACCCCTAAAATTATCCGACCCACCCCTAAAACCACCCCAACCCCCACCCCATCCCTAAAACCTAAACTACCCCAACCCTAAAGCCACCCCACCCCCAAAACTACCCGAGCCCCCCACCCCACCCCTAAAACCTAAACCCCCAACCCTTCCACCCCACCCCTAAAATTACCCAACCCACCCCTAAAACCACTTCAACCCCCACCCCTAAAACAACCCCAACCCCCATCCCATCCCTAAAACCTAAACTACCCCAAACCAACCCCTAAAAACACCCCGCCCCTAAGACTACCCCGAGCCCCCACCCCTAAAACCTTAAAACCCCGCCCCTAAAATTACCCGACCCACCAACCCACCCCTAAAACCTAAAACCACCCCAAACCCCACCCCTAAAATTACCGCAACTCCTCACCCACCCCTAAAACCTAAACCACCCCAATCCCCCACCCCACTCCTAAAAACCTAAACCACCCTGACCCCCAAACACCAAATACAAAAAATACCTGACCCCCACCCCACCCCTAAAACTGAAATTACCCCTCCCTAAATCGCTGACCCCACCACCCTTAAAACTAAAAATACCTCGACCCCCCCCCCCCCCACCCTGCCCCTAAAACTAAAAATACCTCTCCCCTTCCTCGCCCCTAAACCTCCCCTCCCCTAAAACTGAAAATACCTCGACCCCCCCCACCCGCCCCTAAAACCCCAACCCTCCCACCTCCACCCCTAAAACTAAAAATACCCCAGCCCCTAAAACAGCCCCACTTACCTGACTCATTGCGTTGTCCTCCTCAGCCGACTCCCTTCTGTGCCTTAACCACGCATGTGCGTGGTTCAGCACATGCATGGTTAAGGCACAAAACAACAAAGTCGTGGCTAACAAAAGCGTTGTTCCGCTTTCGTTTTCCACGACTTCGTTGTTACGGAGTCGTGACTCAGGGCGTTTCCCAAATAAATAACAAAGTCAACTGTGTTAAAGTTATCACGTATGTATAGTTTAGCAGAGTACATCGAGCATTAATCCCTTTTAGTCTTATTTCTTTTGTGAGGATCCTGATCTAACACCAGATTAGGATCAGCATGTTGGGCTTCATACAAAACAATTTAGTAACACCAATTTGGAAACCCCTAACTATGGCTCTATCAAAACCGTGCAATTGGTACCTAGAAAGAAAAAGCAAATATGCATAATAATCACAGTTTAGGCTATACCTATCCTCAGTATGAATTAGCAAAGCAGAATCAGTCTTCGTCCTCAGGATATCAGTCGATCAGCAGGGCATCAGAATTCAGCGTTAGAGTTCAGTGAAGGCAAAGTCATTAAGCATTAAAGTTAAGCACGTCTCTTTGTCAAGACATAATAGGGGCAATAGTAAGGGCAGAAAGTCTTTTTGACTAGCTAGAAAATGGGCAAAGGGATGTCTTCTCTCTGTGTAGTGTTGTTAAGTTGAAGTCACCAAAACGATCTCCCAAATCGCTTTTGGTCAGTTAATCGTGTGTTCGCACTTCGTCAAATAAAACTAAAATCCCAAATCTATGAATTCTAACATTTCTCCATTCACATGTCTCTGACTGGTTTCTCCTTTGACGTCTTCATCATCCGACTTGTCAGGTAACAATATTGTTGAAGCTTAAACTCCAGTCAGTGTCTTCATTGTTCTTCTCCTGGGAAAGGCAGTCTCACACATTAAATACAAAATGTTACATTATCACGAACATCATCTTCTAGCACTCAGTTCTCATGAGAAGCTTCAGTTATGAGCACATTTAAACAATACCACAGTTTAACTCACTGGGTCAGCCTTTTATTAAACGCTAAGAAATACAGCTTTTGCATGAGGCCTGGTAAGTAGGCCTAGACACTTGCTAAGTTAAGGCCTACAATTAATAGAGCTAATGCTTATTGCATAACCCTCAATAAGGCATACTACTACATTAGTCAAACATATGTTCAACATTTCATATTATTAAATCATTGATTAGTACACTTTGTTAACATTGGAGGCCATTTTTTGTGATCACATTTTCAAATGCATGCATTATTTTTTACGTTATTTTATTTTCTACATGAACGTATTATTCAAAATACATGAACACTCATTAATCATTTTTATTAGAACACCTGCGCTAGCATAAGCTACCAGCACCTTTCTTTCAAGAACCAGGGGAGCATCCACTTAATTGGTGTAATTGGTTTTGATCTCTTAATTTGTATCTAGGAACAATTGATGGTCAAAAATTCAAATCTGATAGAAAAAGAAACATATTTTATTATTACTTAGGTATGGAGGGCCAAAATGTTTTTGACCATTTACCAGAATGCACTATGGCACAAGATGAGGAACTGGATGATTATCAAGTAAGTGTAAAACAATTGGAGACTCACTTTGAAGGCAAATTAAACTTAATGGTGCATCAACATAAATTATTTACTAGGGTACAAAGTCCACACAATCTATTGACTCATACATTACAGCTTTGAAAGTGTTAGCAACTTATTGTGAGTTTGAAAATGTCACTTCCTAATTGATACATGATCAACTGGTTTCTAGATGTTATTAAAAAAAAAAAAAAAATACAGATGAGATTACTTACCTGCAAAAACCCTACACTTGATTAAGCGATTGACATTGCTAAGAACATAGAGAGCTCTGAAAACAATGCCAAACAACTTGAGACACCGCATAAATTCTCATAAGTAGCTAAGGTTATGGCTGTGAAAACAAATCACAAAGCTACTAATCAAAACAAACCAATCGCATGAGCACTTTTGAAGAACAATTGTTTTAGATGCCTTTCCAATTTCCACATGTCCAACTTTAAAGGGTGCCCTGCTCTCGAACAAGAGTGTTGGAGATGTGGTTAAGTTGTTCATTTTGGGAAAGTATGAAAAGGCAGCAAACAGGTTAGTGTAAACAGAGTGAGTGACCAAGAAGCTTGGTGAATTGGAGCACCTAAGTGATAAGTTGAGTGAGTTTACATTATCAGTTGAAGTAGTAGAGGAGGGCAGTGTGCAAAACAGTAAACCTCACGCAGGTCCTGACATTTTAGTTACTATTGACAGAATTGACTTAGTTATTGGTTGATTCAGGACTAAGGATAACTATTATTTCCATTGATAAGTATAAAACGTTTTGGATGGATAAGATGCTTTTGGCATCTGATGTTGTCACCAAAGCCTTTGAGTGCAGTGAAACAGACCTCCTAGGTTACTCTTGGTCTGATAGTAAGTTAAAAGAAAAGCACATTAAGTGCAAGGCCTATGTTCCCTACAAAGGCATGTGTTACGATGGTGACACCAAGCGAATTTTAGAATTATAATTAGACCAGGCACTACGCATCCTGTATTCATTAGCACATGTTTGTTCTGACATTCCAGGATTACAGAAATCTTTTGCAACAAAATAGGAAAGATTAAAATGTTCACTCACACTATTGAGGTGGCGGAAGGGTGCATTTCAGTAAGTGGCAGGCTTTGTTATGTATCATATAGCGTTAGAGATGAGCTATTGAAAATCATACCAGACATAAATTATGATGGCATAATTGAACCAGTGGATGCTACTACTTGGGCATCCCCTGTTGTGTTGACAACAATCAGGAAAGTTACGTCTCTGCATTGGTCAGGCGGGGGTGGGGGGTTAATAACGCTATGTGGGTTGAAAACTTCCTATTACCTCTCATAGAAGATTTGATTACCACTGTACAACAAGCCAAATGGTTTTCTAAGTTCAATTTGTGTACAGTGTTATCAGGTGGAATTAAATGAGATTCATGGCATCTCACTACGTTTGTCACACCTGATGGTACTTTCCAGTTTTTCTGCATGCCATTTAGTTTAGCCTCAGCAGCTTCTGTCTTTCAGAGGGGTATGTCATAAGTTATAAAGGGTATAACTAACGTAGTTTTTCAAAACAATATTTTTGTGTTTTAAAAAACAAAGTCTGAGCATGAAGAAATTTCGAGCAAGGTGCTAACAGTGTTGCAAGATAATGGAATTACTCTAAGAGGAAAGAAGTTCAACTTTTGTGTTAATGAAGTTGAGTACATGTGTTTTCTAAAGAAGAGGTTAAACCTAAACCTCGCTTGGTGGATGCTATTGTGAGAGCTCCATGACCTGAAGACCGAGGCCATCTGCAGTCATTCTTGGGGCTATGTAAATTTTATTCAAAATTAATCAATAACTTTTCTGACTTAACTGAGTATTATAAGAATCTACTGAAGAACAACAGTGAGTTTATTTGGCACTTCTGTATGCCAAGACAATTTTGACATGATTAAACAGAGTATATTGAATTCAGCTCCTGCAATACAACCCTATGTAGGAGGCTGTGACCCCATTGAAACTGAATGCAATGGTGTATGGCATTGGCACTGTACTTTCTCAGTTGGATGGTGTTAAAGAAGTTACAATTGGATTTTCTTCCAGAAGGCTAAAGGAAGTAGAAACACACAAGCAACTCGGATAAAGAAGGATCATGCATTTGTGTGGGGAGTGGAAAAGTCTTATTTAGGGTGACAAAAGCTTTGCTTGAAAACAGACCATAAATCTTAAGTGGATAATCTCTCTGGTGATTAAATTAAGAAATCTTCTGCTAGATTAGCAAAACAATCTTCTAGAATTTATTTTTTTATATTGCAGGGGCTAAGAACTTCAAAGCTGACTTTTTTATTTCTACCTGTAGTTGATGATGATGGTCAAAAGGATCTTGTTGAAAATGAAATTGAAGAATGCATTGTTGCTGTGGTTGAAGATAAAACAATTTGGGGTGACATGGGTGATTGGTTCATCCAGTTGAAATCTGATCCAGTTTTGAAGGATGTGTTGAGCTTTGTTTTTTCAGGTTGGCCAAAAGAAAATTTACTGAGCCGTGAGCTTCAGCAGTTCAAAATTTCAGATGAAATTTCCCTTGAAAGTGGTTTGTTAGTGAGAGGAAATAAGTTGATCCCTCCTTCTGAGTTAAGATGGAAGATTTTAGAAGTAGCCTATGCAGGGCATTTCGGCCTGACTGCCACTAATCGTAGAGTAAGAAATAACTTTTAGTGGCCTGGTCTAGATTGACATGTTAAGGTTCTCATTCACAGTTTTGTGCAATGCAAAATGAACGATAAACACTTACGGCCCCATTACAACATTGGTGGTCCCACTGTGGGACTGACAAAGCGAGGAGGAAGCTCCTCTCATACAGGCTGGTCTGACTGGCAGAAGCAGTGCTACAGTATTGGTCTCGGCTCTCTTCAGTGAGACAAGGCCAATACCATAGCAAAACAGCACCCTCTGAATGCACACTGTCTGCAAAGCAGTGCGCATTCTGAGGGTGCTGGGCAGTGGGGCCCCTGCACTGCCCCCCTGTGACTCCCAGCACTGGCTTTCCTCTAGCCTTTCCATGTCATTGAAACCGCCATGGAGAGGCTGGCAGAAAGTGGAGTTGTGGTATGCACGGTAGCGCTGAGTTCACCACTGCCATGGCTGACCTCGAATCCAACTGCCGTCAGCCTGTCGGAAACCATGTTCCTGGCGGTGACGGTGGTCTTTCAGCGGTCCGACTGCTGTGGTAGTGATGTGGCGGTCAGACTGCCTGGAGTGCGGCAGTCCAACCACCACAGCAAGGCTGGAAGTCTCAAGACTGCCAGCCTCTTAATTAGACCCTTTATTACATCCACACCAATAGCGAGACATGTGGAATATCCTGACAAAGTTTGGCAGAGTAGGTGTTTATTTCTTAGGTCCATTTCATGCATTACCCAAAAGCATCAGATAACTTATTGTATTAAATGACCACCGGTCAAAGTGGGTGTTTCAACCTACCACAATTGTTATCATTTTTTTTTTTTTATAGAAATATTTTTTTAACCAGAAAAAGGACTCCATGCAAAATATTGACTGATAATTGACTTCAGTTTACCGCTATGCTAGCTATGAAGAATATCTTAGAGGAATGTGGGTTCTATCATTTACGTACACCTCTGTATCACCCACAAGCCAATGGGAAAGTTAAGCGATTTAATAAAGTGTTTGTGGAGTGTATTCAGAGTTCCATTATTATCAGGAGTGAACTGTGTAAATGCTGTCAGATTTCATTTGGTCCTATCGGACTACTCCACATTCAATGACTGGCAAGATTCCTTTTGAAATTGAGAGGAAGTAAAGTGGTGTCTGGTTTGAGTCCATTTTGGATGGTGACGTTATTAGACCAATAGTGTGATGTTATCTCATGAGCAGGTCGGCGAAGAGTTATAGTGTCAAAAATAGTGCTTGTTTTGCAAAAGTGAAGGAAACTCTTAAGAAGATCCAGTTAGGTGTTTGTGTAGGGGACTGGGTTCACATTAAGGAGTCTTCATTTTTAAGAAAAGGGGCTTCCAAGTTAAAAGGTAATTTACAAGTAATAGAGGTTAAAGGCAATTCAGTGTGTGTGACCAGAGGATGGTGGTGGAATATATCACGTATAGCTAAATATAGTTACTTTCATCAGCATGTGAAAAACATTGATGTAACTTTAGGTGCATCTGAAGGCAAGTTGTTGTTGGGCACTCAGCATTACGGTAATGAGTTCAAACAGGTTAAAACTGGTTGAAGTGCGTTCAACAATGCTCCAGCTATGGAATTTCACAGAGGGATTCCCTTGAGACTGTTAAATTGAACTGACAATGTTGTATTTTCCCAAATGTGTTAGAACCATCTTTATTTATTAGCATTTTGTGTTTTATGGGCAATTTTTTAAATATTATTTTATCTCAAGAAAGGGAGATATGTGGCATCCTTACATACATTCTCTGAGCTGATGATGCATATCAACATTCTCAGCTCATTGGATGATGTAATGTTCCATTTTAGAATGCATGTGTGTTTTTATTGAAATGAGTTCAGTTGATGTCCATCCCCTGGGCCCATTATATCTTGTATGCTGAGATTTTCATGCTACATTAAATGTGAGTCTATATCATCGAGAAGTTGGAGTGTTTGGACACAAGTTCTTTATGCTGAAGGTCATCTTTAGTTTTAAAAAGCATGGTTATGCAGTTAGTGTAGTAATTGCATTGTTATATGTTGTGCAGTTACATCTAGTATCAGTATAGATCACAGTGGCTGATGGAATACTTAAGAACTTGAGTTTGTGAGATATAGATTTACCATGGTGGCAGCCAACGTGTGAATATAAAAGGTGATTTGTGGTTAAGAATCATCTACATTTGGGAAGGAGTGTGAGACGTCAAAAAGGATAGCATCAAAGGGTCATGTCTTACAGTAAAAGATAGTGGAGATGACTTGGTCGCCATCAAGTATAGGGGAAGTTAGTTTTATAATATTTTGTACTTCCGGCAGTGCCACGTTCTCCAGGAGCACCTTGACGCTGTTAAATCAGTTTAGTATGGAAGATGCTGTGCGTTCCGGTTATAATAAACTAGTTGTTTAGTTAAACTCTACTATTAGAAAATATATTAATTTGCTCATATTTTAACTGTTTATGCATGATGAATCTCTTATAATTGTGTCAGGAGTGTATGTTCTGTTTGCAAAGACTTCAACAGTGCACATGCTGTGTACATAGTAACCAGGTTTTCTTCACTAACAGGCCTGTTTCCGCCTCGAGTTGCCGTCCTGAGGGAGGAGGGAAGTAATGGAGATCGTGAGATGGTTGCTGCCCTACTGATGGCTGGCTTTCAGGTGAGGTGAACACTGTTTGATTCTCTGTTCCAGTATACAGAAATTGTGCAGTATTGTAACTCTCCAAAGCAGAGAGCCTCTTGTGCCGTTCTCGTTCCTGTAGCTTTAACATGGCCATGGAAAGCAACATTCTTGTAGCTGCTACAAAGAGCCTATGCATTTGTCTGTTCCTGTTGTCTTCCCCTGCAGCATTTCTTGTTCTATCTCTCGGTATGTGAATCGGAGCTCTGGCAGGGCTCAATCCACCAGTACTGCATTTTTTCCTCTCCTGCTTCCCTATCTTGCAGGAGTTGTGGCAAAGCAGAATCTGATTGTTTGTGTCCTAGCCTAAGCCAGGCCTGTCCTTCATGTTGCTTACCATGTTCCCTTTTTCTCAGGTGTGGGATGTGACCATGCAGGACCTCTGCTCAGGCGCAATGACCCTGGACTCCTTCAGAGGATTGGTTTTTGTTGGAGGATTCAGCTATGCAGACGTGTTGGGATCTGCTAAAGGTAAGTCTTAAATAAACAATAAACTTGCGTAGTGTACTAGAAATGATTTTCATGTAGCACTCATCCTATTACCATCCAAAGAATGGAACGCTTAGTAAAGCCCTTCAAATAAATTATTTTACTGAGTTGCAAGTACTTTGCATTTTACTGGGAGCTCAAACATATATGTATGCATTTAAAATTAAAATTGGTATTGGCGAATGCTATCTTAAATGCTGAACGAAATCCTATGTTATCTGAATTTTACTGACCTACTGTTCTTATTCATAAACATACCATATTGATTCATAGACATACCATACTGTTTCATAGACTTACCATACGGATTCAAAGACATACTGTATTATTTTATAGACATACCATACTGATTCATACACATACCATATTGTTTCAGACATACTTTACTGATTGATAGACATACGTTATTGTTTCATACACATACTGTAGGAAAGTACCCTCTTTTTGTCATGGTTAGCCCCGTCAGAGGGCTTAGACTGTTTTCACTGGGATCCTGCTAACCAGGACACCAGTGATTGTGCCCTCTCCCTCCTAATTTGGTTACTTTGGACCATTGTGCACTCCACAGTTAGCATGCTGGTGTACCCTTATAAGTCCCTAGTATATAGTACTTAGCTACCCAGGGCATTTGGAAACCAGAAGTCCCCCATGGGCTGCAGCATCTATTATGCCACCCATGAGAGCCCATGCAAAATGTCTGCAGGCCTGCCTTTGAACCCTGCATGAAAAGGTGCATGCACCCTTTCACCACAAGTCACTACACCAGGTCACTGTAAGCCAACCTGTGGTAGGCCCTTCCAGTCCAAAGGGAAGGGTGCAGGTTCCTGTGTGTGAGGGCACCCCTGCATGAACAGAGGTGACCCTACGAACTCAGGCTCAAATACAGTGGACTTGGTAAGTGTAGGGAAGCCATTGTACCCGTGTACTGGCCACAGGTCACACTACCTGTGGTGCAGCTACATAATGGTAACTCCAAACCTTTGGTGTCATACATGTCCTATCCATACCTCAATACTAATGCTAGGATTGGTGGTATGAATCCATGCACTCTAGTGACTCCTTAGAGAACCCCCAGTATTGCTACTACCAGCCTTCCAGGGTTTTGCGAGCTGCCCATGCTGCTGCCACCACTCAGACGAGTTTCTGCCCTCTTGCTAGTTGACCACCACAGGCAGGGGAAGGCAGAACAAAGGATTTCCTATGGGGAGAGGGCAGCCAAACCCTCTCCCTTGAAAATGTGTTCCAAGGCTGGGAAGGTGTAGCCTCCCTAAGCCACTGGTTTGCTTTGAAGGGCACATTTGGTGCCCTCCTTGCATAAACTGGTTTACACCAGTCCAGGGATCCCCAGTCCCTGTGCTGGGACAAAACTTGACAAAGGAACGGGGAGTGACCACTCCCCTGTCCATCACTACCCCAAGGGTGGTGCCCAGAGCTCCTTCAGGTGGCCACTGGGTTCTGTCATATTGAAAACAAGATGTGCAGGGGCCCCTGGGAGCATCTAAGTGGCCAGGTCAGGCAGTTGACATCAGTGACCCCCTCTGATAGGTGGTCACTGTGCTAAGTGACCAATCCCTCTGGTAGGGCTATTTAGGGACTCTCTTGCAGGTTGGTCCCCAGATTCAATGGGCATGAGTCCACCAGGACTCCTCTGCATCAGCCTCTTCTGCTCCTGGCCACCGGAACCAGAACTGGACACTTCAAGAACGAACAAGACTGCAACTCCTAAGACAACCTCGCCGTACAGCATTGTTTCCCCGGCTCCTTCCAGCAACTGCAATATTTCCACAGCTGTGCATTCTCTGGGGTTGGCAAGACTTCAGCTGCACCAGGAAGGAAGAAGGAATCTCCCTTGGAGTGAAGGAGTCAGTCCCCTGCATCTGCAGGCACCTACCGCAATGACATCCGGCTGTGTGGATCTGCCCTCCTCTGGAACTATGTGGATCCTGCAACACAGGTGGTGGCCCAGAGTGGTCCCCTTGGTCCTCATTGCCCTCTTTCCAGTTTGGGAAATGGTCAGCCCTTGCCTCTCCTTGCAGGACAGTACCTCTGTGCACAGCTACTCTTGCAGCAGCCAAGGCTTGTTGACTCCTGCTCCAAGGGATCTTCAAGGTCCAAGTAGCTCCGGCCACCAGCACTTTATCCTTCCAGATGTCTCTGCTGCTCCTGTGACGGGGTACTCCTCTTCAGGTGTCCTGACTGTCCCTCACTGCAACTTACTGTGCCTGCTGCCAGTGGGTAGCTTATGGGGCTGCAACTACTTTTGCTGGCTCTCCCAACTGCTGAGGGCATTTGCCCAGCTTTGTTGGTGGTCTTCTTGGCCGCTGACCAACTGCAACCCGGCAACCGATGTGGAACTTCATCTGCATAGCTCTAAGGTCTTCTCTGCAGCTTCTTGGCTCCACAGCTGACCTTCCTCCCCCCTCCCATCGACCTGGATCTTCATCCAGTGAAGGGTGGATAGTGGCTCCTGTCCAGTGCAGGCACTTAACCATGGACAGGACTCTGTCCCCTTTTTTTGCAGGTCCTCTTCGCCCAGAATCCACCCTTGGGTTTCTCTGGTCTGGTCCTGTTCTTGCACAGCTCTTTTTTCAAGTCCTTGTTAGTCCTTGGGAACATCAGGTACTTACCTCTGCTCTCCTGGTCGCTGGAGGTCACCTAGGTACTAACCTCTTGGATCCCGTGTTCTCTCAGCTCCCCTCTAACGCCTCCATATCCTTAGGTGGGGGACTTCACTTCACATTCCACTATTTTAGTATATGGTTTAGCCCTCCCTAGGGCCCCAGCTATTTTCTTTAGTTCTTACCAATGCTTGTTATTTCCTGTGCTAATTCCTATAAGTAATCTCGTTCAGTGGTACTGTAACAAAGTACCTTTATTTTTGTAACACTGTGTGGTTGCTTTCAGGTGTGATAAGTTACTGTGTGACTGCTGTGGTATTGCAGGTGCTTTACACTCCTCCTAGAAAAGTCTTGGCTGCTTATCCACAGCTACCTCTATAAACCAGTGGCTTCCTAGACACTGTCTTCATTCACTAATAGGGGTTCATAGACATACTGTATTGTTTCATAGACCTATCATACTGATCTATAGACATACCATATTATTTCATAGACATACCATACTGATTCCTAGATATACCATATCGATTCATTCTCGTCATTCTTATGTTACGTTTTTATTTATGGTTTTGTAGTATTTATGTTGGCATGTCTGTCTGGGTTTGTTTTCTTCTCATCTTATTAATATTTATCCATATTTATGTTTTAGATAGTAAGCAAATTAAGTTGCATCCATTATACTTCTGCATATATTATAATGATGAATGCGCATTCTCACTTCAATGCCTGTAATGTTTGTGCACTAAGGGGCAATAGATGATGAAGAATTATTAGTCCGATGAAAATATCTGACTGTTGTGTTATCACAAGCACCCCTGCAACATTTTAAGTTCCTTCATAAATTCTCGCCTTTAAAAAAAAAAAAATCCTAAATGTATATAAAAAAAACAAAAACACATCTAGCGCTGTTTGAATGAGCGATTGACGACAGGAAGAGACCCTCAAAACATGGTTTAACATCTGTATTCTGTTTTATATTTGTGTGTAAAAGTTCATTAATATTGAAAACAAGGAGTTTATTCAGAATCCTGAGTAAGGGGGTATTACCACGTGCAGCAAGAGTAAATAGGCATATTTGAGGAGTGTCTGTCCATACAAATGCATGTCATGAAGTTTAATGACATTATATATTCACATTGGGGACTTTATCCATGAGAAATTAGTATGTATTTTTTTATTTCGACAGCATGTTTTGCCATTAATGTGTCCTCGTCTGCCGTTCGTGTTGCCTTCCAGCTCCATAGTAGTCTGGCACTTTCACTCACTGATTTCAAGGATTCTGGCAGACCATACTTGGTTGACTTTTTGAGCTATAAATTCAGGAATATATTACTTATTCTAATGTTCATAATAGGACTGTTTTAATAATTAATGGGAAGTTGAGAAGAACACAATGTTAAGTCCCACTATTGGGAGGGCTGTGTGACCACTTGATCACTTTCAAATGAACGGTAACTCCTTCCATGAATTATGACCATTGGGGATAAAGCTCTTGCCTAATTTTTTCACATATCCAGTGTTCATTCAAATAAAGTTGCGCTTTTGATGCATGGCTCTCTGACAGATGAAAATGCTTTCCTAGAAAATCTGGGGTTTCTGTTGATCAAGTCATCATGGTCTTCTCTAAATCACTCCTAAACGCAACCTACTCCTTATTTTCATTTGCTGAATACTGATCTCTATACATCAGCAGTTGACAGAAACATGCATGTGTGAAAATCTACATAAGCCACCAATCTGAAAAACGAAGTAACTTCTTACCCCAACCCTAACGTTTTGACTCCTTTGAAGTGTACCCCCTTTTCAACCCTTTCTGGAATCGCTCATGTGTACTCTCTTGTGCATATGCTGTCGACCTACAGTGGGCACATTTCACTTCTGTTCATTTTAGAAACGATTATGTCAGTTTGTGTACCTCTCTGGCGAAGAGGTAAATTCTTGTTCCTCATTCTTTTCTAGGGTGGGCAGCTTCAGTAATCTACAACGCCACTGCCCGTGCTCAGTTTGAAGCTTTCCGAAGACGCAGAGACACCTTCAGTCTTGGAGTATGTAATGGCTGTCAGCTGATGGCTCTTCTGGGTTGGGTGGCACCCGATGCACAGGAGAATGAACAGAAAGGTGACTTCAGAAGCACTAATGCCATTGATTTGATTGTATGTATGTGTATCTAGTGGGGCTACTGTTTACTTCAGACTGTAAATATAAAGGACGTGTTTAGGGGCCCATCTGCACTGTAGTAGTCATTCTGTCAATTTAAGTGTATTAGCCCCAGGTTTGTTTTTAAACAGTCACTTGGTTGCTTATTAGTAGATCTTTCTGATGAATGTGCTTTTGGATCTCCGTGAGAACATGAACAGTCCGGCACAATGTGAGCGACGTCTGATAGCTTAAGTTCTGTTTCTATTTGTGAACTTTGTAGGTCAGGAGAACACATTAAGGCTGGTTGATGGTGAAAACTAGGTTATTGTTGATTTAGTTCAGTACTGGGTAATTGTCTGAATGTATACTTGGGCAAATGGACTTCTATCAGATGAGTGTTACTACTCATAGTGCAGGGCTAAACAGGTGGTTGACAATCCAAAATGCAGCACACTTTTTTTAAGCACCATTATCTTTGGTCACAGATGGAGACATCAGTCAAGGCGTCCTTCTGAGCCACAACCTGTCTGGGAGATTTGAATCACGTTTTGTCAGCGTGGCTATCCAGGAGAGCCCTTCCATTATGCTGCAAGGAATGGCTGGCTCGGTCCTTGGAGTATGGGTTGCACATGGAGAAGGTATGTGGACATTTTCATTTTAGATCTGGTAGTGCAGTACATTTATGCATTTCACTCTAACCCTAATATGAAGTTGAGTTACTAGTGGTAGGCAAGTTCTTAGTATTGTGTTTTTTTTCATAGTTCATCTGTACACTTAAAACAATATCAGGGCAGACGGAATATGAAAAGGTGAAGGTTACTTGAGAAATAATTTCAGGCTTGATCACCTATTTCGGTTTCTCTTTTTGGTGTTCATTCATTTATAATAATCACTTGTCCCCACTCGAAAAGGCATCAAGACACTGCTATATAAAAAAAATATAAGAAATAATAAAACTGCTAAAAATTGGAGAAATACTATATTCATGTGATTCTTGTTACACTTCTTGGAAAAACTTAGGATGGTCCTACTGCTCTAATCTTGTTGATCCCCACCTTCTGCAAACGTGACCATTGGTCTGCTAAGAAGATTGCCAAGTATGGTTACGGCTTAACAAGGTGCAGTAGCAATGTTTAACTGATCATGGTAGATAGCAGTGTAGATTACAGTAGCTCACAGGTAACCACTGTATCAGGTTGGCGGCATTTGCTTGGGCGTACAACTTTTTACAACAGCGGAAGTAGTTTGGGGTTCTGCAAATCAAAACAAAGTGAAACCACTGGTCAGACAGCTACATTCTGCAATTGTTTTGGGAGTCAATGAGACACTACTTTAGTGGGTGTACTTTCTCACTTGTTAACTGGCATGACAACATTTGTTTGTTTTACATACAAAACAAGAGAAAATAGAAAGAAAACTCATCATTCTGATGGATCTGTCTTCCAGCAGATTCTTCACTGTATGAGTTATCTTAATGGAGAAGCTGAGCAGGTGGTGTTTGGCAGATCATGGGTGGGGGCCTTCACCCCGAGGTGGCGCACAGCTTCTTCTAACAGTGGGGAGAACCCTGTCTCGATCTTTTCGCCACCATCGAAAATGCACAATTTCAAAAGATTGGCATATTGAAGTTTCTGTAGGGAAACCCATTATGGGAGGCATTCTGGCTGGAATGAACACATTACTCCTGTACTCCTTCTCGCCCCTGGCTCTCCTGTGTTTTGAAAAACATCAAGAACCACCAGGACCACGTCTGGATTGGGCTAGGAGAGTGTGGTACCAGAAATGTCTAGGCATAAGAATCTATCCTCCAATCAAGCTACCACTTCACAAGGATCTTCTGATGCAGCAACAGAGCAGAGTGCTCCACCGAAATCTGTGCACCCTACCTGCATCGAGTCTGAACGGCGGAGACTGATTGCATTTAATCTGCCACTTGAAGTGGAGGAGGTCTTCCTTGCGACCTAGCGTGCTTCATTTAAATACTCTTACAGTAGGCACAGGGACAAATTTTTGACCTAGTGTGGGGCACGTAATACTGACCCCTTAAAAGCAAATCTGTCGGACGTCCTTATGTTTATTGTATCTTTGGTCCAGCCCGGCCGTGCATTGAACACTATTGAAGGTTATTTGCTTAGCCTTTCTATGTTTACTGGACCAGCTGTCCTTGTTTAAATAAACTGTTGTGGTGAGATTTATTAAAAGTTTATGACTCAAGTTCCCTCCCAAATAGTTTCTGATGCCACAGTGGGATCTTAACTTGGTCTTGATGTTTCTCATGTGCACATCCTTCAAGCTGATGCATTGATGATCGTTGTGTCTTCTGATCTTAAAGACTGTCTTGCTCATTGAGATTACATCAGCTTGTCCCATGAGTGAACTTCAGACACTTTCAGTACAATCGCCCTCAGCTCAAACAGCATTCTTGCCAAAAGTCATAACTCTTTCACACATTGGGCAATCCATCACTCTGCCAGCATTCTTTGCTACTCTCACCCTTTGAAAGAGTAGAGGAGGCTCCATCGACTGGAACACACACGGCTTTAAGCTTTGTAGTGATTACACCAAGGGCCAATAAGTGGATTGTCAACTTTTTGTCGGGTTCTTTGAAGCAAAGAAAGGAAAAGCTGTACAGAAGAGGAGCCTGTCGAGGTTGGTAACCCTTTTAAATTCACATTTGCTTCACAATGGCTAAGAAACATCCTCCAGAAGGTCTGTCAGCCCTTTCCACCAGGGATAAGGCTACTACTACTGCATTGGCATGTGGAGTGTCAGTGCTTTAAATCTACCATCCTGGGAGGCATGGCTAGGCACCATCCAAGATGGCTCAAACCTAACCGAGATCTGACACCACTGAATTAAAATCCCCAATCACCCATTCTTTGATCTGCACCTACCCACTACAAATGGTGCCCTCCACTGCTTGAAGCAGCCAGGGATCTGGCTGTGTTGTTGCAGGCCAGTATAGGCCCCTGGAGACTGCTGGGTAGGCTGGGAGGCCTGCGAGATTGCCGGCCTGAGACTGACCTCTGAGACAGGATCTGCGGCTGGGTCTCACGGACCCCCCACCCTTATTTGCTGACTGACCAAATACGAGTGCAGAGGCATCAATTACGGATCTCCCCGGAAGCCTGCAGGGTCCGATGCTCGGGGAATGGCAGTGCCGGGGCAGCTGGGCGTCGCAGAGACACAACACAACATGACGCAGCCGTGCAGGCCCGAGCGGTGATGGGTACTGAGGCCTGTCCTCATCAGAGTGGCTCCGATGGGGAGCAACAGCCGGGAGTACCTTTGCCTCTCCCCACCAACAATTAACCTGAAAGGCAGCACGGCTGCACTGCAGCAGCTGCAACGGAGAATAATGGGCGAGGAGGAAGGCTGCGAGTTGAGGCCTAGTTAGAAGAGCCTTGATCGCTCCTTGCATCCAGCTCGGCTGGGCACAAGTGCACCCCCTCCACATTGATAGATGGCTCCACCACAGGTGGACGCTGAGACCCGTTTAAGGAGAGGCCGCGCGAGAACTGCTGATGCCTGCTTGGCCTGAATTTGGAACTGTGATTAGGCACCCAGGGACCTGTTGCCTGCCTCACCAGATAGCAGTTGCAGTTGATTCCCTAAGTGACCCTTCACATCCCAATTGTTGCCAGGGTCTTCATGTGAGATTACCACAATCATTTTTTTTTCCCTGACTTCATGTTACATGTACAGCGGCAAAGGCGCAGTTTAGATGAAGTCAAAAAAGTGCTTCGGGCCCAGGAATTTAAGTACATGATTCTTTACCAGGTACACCTAAGGTTGATACCAGAAGGTAAATCCTAGCACTTCTACCAAGGAAGCTTGGGAGTGGGTGGATAGATGGCGCACCCCTGGCCAACAAAACAAGCAGAGGGACAATCAACCGAGCGCCACAGAGCCAGACCTGACATGTGGATCATCCAGACCCCCAGCAGGGATCGGAGCCCCAGGCAGGGAAGTGACCTATCTGGCCCAGATAACTCCTGGGTTGATAGAAGTTCTGCGCGCACAGGTGGACTGCACTAATGCAACCAGTGATGGGCTGGGAAGGATAAGAAGCCTTGACTTTGAGGGCAGTGACAGGTGCTAGTTTAGCCCTGTCTGTTACCGTTTGCCACTGAGAAGGGGGTTCATGATCATGAGAGTCTTGAATTTCAGAGGTATAGAACAATGGAATGCGAAGGGAGTCAAATTTCAAAGTTCTTTGTTGTTATTTTTCAAGGTTGGTTGGGGCAGCACTAGCCAACCCACCAAACTGAGTGTGAATGTTCAGCGACAGGCATTCTGCAAGTTGGGGAGGTGGGCAGGCTAGCGGGGAGGGTGGTGCTTGTGTGGGGGAGATGCATGTTACAGGTTTGTATGTTTGGTAGTGATTTTTAGCCATGCTCATGTGTATCGGGGTCACAGCTGTAGGCAGAGACACAGGGAACACAACACAACTCACTCACTCACTCACTCTTCCCAGATGAGGATACCAGCACTGTGAACCTTAAAGGTCTTGACGTGGAACGTCAGTGGCCTGGGCAGTAGGATCAAACGCACCATCGTCCTCCAATATCTGCCTAGGCACATCCCGGACATGGTGCTATTGGAGAAAAAATAACATCTGCCTGGCTGCAATATATGGTAACCAAAAGATTAGTTTAAGTTTTAAATATTCCCTCACTTTGGAGAAATTGCATCTCTTTTCAGTGTCTTCTCCTGACTGGTACAGATCAGGCTGTTCAAGGTGTTCGGTAAATGTGAGTCAACTTGTCTTGGGTGTCCATTGTTGCTCGGCTATGCACAGCACAAGACAGCGAAGTGGGAGTGGTGTATTTCATAATGATGGCTGAAAAATCCATTCAGCAGGGAAGGAATGACGATTTTTCCCCAGCCTACCAGATGGTAACAGTATCTGGGTAGAACAGCAAGGAAAAAGGGCATACAGGTGTCACTTCCACAGAGGATGTGGACAACGTACTTAGAAATCAGCAGTCAGTGCAAAGCTATATACAATGTCCTCAAAAGACATTAGTTATTCTGCACACCATTTCATGGTTTGTTCCACAACCACACAAAGCACCTATATCTCTGTATAGATAGTAAGATTCATAGTTATGGAGACCTGTCGATATTTCAGGAATAGGGACTGGCTGTTACTCCTGCTATATCCTCATACTGAAGGAGGATTGAGACCTTTTCCTTATTTTCGATCTCTGCTCGCTGAACATTTTATTGCGGAAGGACAAGTTCAAGATGCTGCTATTGGCATAGGTTCTGTCTGCCCTGGACCTAGGTGACAGGATGGTGGCTTTTAACCTACATGATGCCTACGTTCTTGTATCTGCCCTGCAGACCCACAGATCCAACTTTCAGTTCAAAATAGTCCAGGAGTATTTATAATTTGTGCTGCCTCACCAGTACCCCTCGAATGTTTCAATTTACTCCTACCTTGACAACTGGCTGTTGAAAGCAGGCTCATAACAGTTAGTTGGAGACTACCACCAGATGACAGCAAACCTTCTGAAATATTTTGGGATCACTATCAGTGTGTTGAAGTCATACCTGACATCTGCACTTTTGGGCCTTCCATCCGTCACAATGAGACAGGACATTTGGGCTATGTTGCTTATGTTTCAGCCTCTGTACTGGGTCTCGGTGAAAGCGAGACTGAGGTTTCTGGGTCACTTGGCTTCCTGCTTGTCGACTATTCCAGGTGGCATATGCGGGTTCCGTAGTGGAACCTGACGTCCAGTGGGCTCAGCACCAAGGAAACCTGTGGATTCCATTGAAGATTTAAAGGAGACTGCACTGGACCTGCAGTGGTGGCTGCTAAACCACAAATGGACTAGTGGTAGACCCCTCTCCCTGCCCCACCAAGGTTATGGTGGTGACAAATGCGTCAGGGCTGGAAAGATCATCTGGGGGAGACCTAGATATGAGGACTCTGGCCACCAGAGGAGACACATCTGTACATCATAATGTGGGAGTTGCAGGCCATTCACATGGTGTTTAAAGAATTCCTACCATACTTCGAAGGGAGGTTCAGGTTTTCACGAACGGCAACACCACCAAGTGGTACTGCAACAAGCAGCACAGGGTGGGGTTCTGGGTTCTCTGCCAAGAGGCACTTCTACTGGAGTGTGAGGTCATTTCAATGGTCATGAACCAACTGTCAACATTTTTTAACACCAGGGCAGATAAACTTTTTGTGGCGCCTGGCAGATCAAGAATGGCAGTTACATTCCAGGGAGCTAGAGGGCACCTTCTGGGAATGGGAAGAATCACAGCTAGATCTTTTCACCACCATTGATCATGTGCAGTGTCAAAACTTTTTTGCGCTGGAGTTTCCAAGACTGTCGTCTATCGGAGATTCATATCAGATAGAGTGGAACACAGTACACCTGTATGCCTTCTGCCACTGCCTTTCCTGCAGTGAGTTTTTACGAATATCAGGTACAACCAAGCCCATTCATCCTAGTGTCTCTGGGCTAGGCAAGGATTGTGTGGGACTCAGAATTTCAGGCATGAGCATTAATCCTCTGATCAGTCGCAATACGGACCAGTTATCAGTCAGACTAGCAGATCTCTTGTTGTTGGCTCTGTCTTCCCAGCAAGGACTTGCAATGGGCGCCATTAAAGGTTATTTGCCATACCTTTCAGCCTTTTTTCTTTGTTCAAATTACCTTTTGTTATAAGGTTTCTAAAAGGTTCGGCTCATATGTTTCCTCCCAAACCCTTTGTGATGCCACAGTGAGATCTCAGCTTGTTCCTCACTTCCCTAATGTGCACTCCCTTCGAACCAGTACAACACAGCTGTTGCCTGACTCTGAATACCATATTTCTGATTGCAGTAACTTTAGCTGCTCGCATGATTGAGCTCCATGATCTCTTGGTGCAACCTCTTTACACCACCTTTTTCCCAGGAGTTGAGGACCAGGGCAGCCTTTTTCATGACCTCTTTTCACCTTTGGCCATCCATAACTCTCCCAGTGTTCTTTTCTCTTTTTAACCATCCACAAGAGGAGAAAAAAATACATTTTGAACTTTTACATCAGTCACACCAAAGACCGTCAGGTGGATGATCAGCTTTTTGTGGGATTCTCTGGAGCATTCTTGATATCGGTTAGGCTGCAATGTGAGCATCAGTTGACATGTTCACAAAGCACTACTGTTTTGACAGCCAGGTCTGATGAGAAGGGCTTGGCTCCTGATCAGGTCTGCAGGATGTTTTGATCTGAGCTCATCCCACTGACCCATGGCCTTGGGAGGATGTACTTTGGTATCTGTTCTATAGGTGAGAAGTCTGCCGTTAGAAGTGTCTATCACAAACGCAAGTTACTTACCTTGGGTATTGCCCTTTTCTAGTGGATACTGCTGCCAAGTTGTGCTGGGCAACATCTTTAGGGAGCAACATGGACGCCAGATGTGTCATCACAATGTAACACAAGGGGCTACTGGTGACATTAGTTATTTCTATCCATGCCTTTGTAGATGTGGGTTCCTGAGCCTGAACAGTTTTTTCATGTGTTGTTCTGAATGTTTTTTGTCATTGAAGAACGTTTTTGACACCAGACCTCCCCCCCAAAATCCTCCAGCTTCAAGCAGTCACTCAAGGCAAATATTGATTACAGACTCCCATACCCAGATGACTTTGATGCTTGCGTAAATCACATGATGCCTTAGCATGCAACCTTTGTGGCCTCATGTACCTAAAGTCTATAAGGAAGAAGAAAGTCAAATGTATGGCTTCATAAAGGAATAATTCAAAATCTCTTTCCTGATCGTAGTAAAGGGAATTCTCTACTATCCCACCTAGGACCTGCTCTCCCCAGTGGCATAACAAAATGAAAACAGAAGTAATAACGTAATTTGTATTCTTCCACGTCTCCTCACAAGAAACCTAGGAAGCCTCACCTAGTCATGATCTTTTTTAGCTTTACAGGACCTACCACAGGTCTCCTCTAAAAGGACTCTCTGCAGAACAAATCTTTGCCTTCCAGAAGATTGTGATAGTGTGTTTCCTTCAACATTCGTGTGGTGTGCCACCTAAAACCTCCAAGGTTAGAGCTGGTTTAACAACGTCTGCTGATGGTGCAGCCACCTTTGTGAAAACCTTTGGAGCAAAAGCCAACCTGAAAGGAAAGACTTAGAACCACACATGCAGGTCTTCTAAAGTAAACTTTGACATTTTCTGTAATACTTTCAAATTATGAAATGGAAAATACATGTCTTGAAAGTCCTGAAATTCTTGTCAATCCTGCACTGGATGGGCTTGATGTGTGTTTTGATCTTCTTCTTGAGAACTTGTTTGGTTGTGGAAGATCTAGTATAGGACAGAAATGTCTGCCGATCTTTAGAATAAGGAATTATCCACAAAAACATCCCTACACAGCCTTCTGACAGTGGAACTGGTTTGTACGCACACATCTGTGAGAAATTTTGTATGGGTTGAGGAGGGCTAGTGCGGTTCTTCCAACAGCATAGAGAGTACCCTTGACTTAAAATCGGAAGGGCCCACTGGTCTGAGGTTATCTTGGCTCCCTTCCAAGGGAAGGACCTTGGTTAACTTGCCTCCCAAAACAACATGCTGAGATTCCAAGCCAGAATGGAAGAGGACTATGAGGTTTTGTTGCTCTGGTTGTAGGAAAGGCAGCAGGAGAAACAGCTGCCATTTGTCCATGACCTGCACCTCCACCCCTGAAAGGAGAAAAAGCTTGTTAGGGAGGCTGTATCAAGCCTTAAGGCTATGCTGATTGACAGCTATAGCCATTAAATCGTCTGTGCTGCTGGTGAAACATTTGAGACAGTGAAGTCAAACCGAGGGCCCGAATATTTGCTTGACTCTGAATAATTCAAGATGAGCCTGCTTTCTCTCTGGGCAGTCTTTGCTCATCAAAGGACATATAATGCAGCTATGTTTCCATGTCTCAGGAGAACCCAGATGTGTGCTTCCTGGGCTCTACACTGGAGCCCATAGATAGATTTAATGCTCCTTTTAGTAAGGCTGTGCTACAGTCTTTCATGGTATGACCATTTCTTGTGTGTTCTTGACTTACTTCCTTTAAAGATGCTTTGCTTTGAAAGTACTAAGAAAGCTGTGCTTGTGCCAATCCATTAGAAGAACTAGTTACCTACCTTATTAATATTCTTCCTCATGGATGGTCCTTCTCCAGATTCCTTAAAGTCTTCCCAGTTACCTCTTGAGGATAATTATTACTTTCCTTGGTGGTTTCTTTATTTTGCTGTCTTTTCCTATAGAGGTTTAGAAAGAGGGTGGTACAAATGTGCTTTGTGTCTCCTTATATGTTGCGTTGCCATTACATCCAGTGCCAATGCGCTACCCTAAATTATATTAAATAGTATCACCTCATACCAGTGACTTGTTAAGACAAAAAATCCAGTCTCTTGTGTGCCTGGAGGAGGTTAAAGTAAAGAGTCCTATGGAGCTAAACCATACATCAGGAACAACATTAGTAATATCTGATAGAGCCTTCTAGTAGCAGATTCCTTACCTTAGAATTTCACCCCAGGCGTCAGACTGGATCCAGAGACTTTTCCTCAACCAGTACCTTTGCGCCCCTTTAGGTGACGTAGGTCGACTCCGTGTCATGTCGTTGGCATCGTGGTCACTGTGATGACATTTGGATCGAATATAGGCACCTCCTCGATGTGGCGATGTCAGTTATTTTCTTTCCGCGCCACGCGCTGATCTGGAGAAGAGCTACTGTGTTCACTTTTTGAGCGGCTTCAACACTTTTGTTGAATTTTGTGATGACTGTTGGTGCGTCTAGGGATGCCCCCAAAGGCCGGGTTTAAGCCTTGCTAGGGTGGTCACCGAATAATGTCAGTGACAGATCTGCATCGGGTCTCTTTGTGGTGTCTGGAGCGCTACTACGACCCAAAGTCATGTTCCGAGTGCCAGGCCATGCACCCGCAGGCTTTGAGGGAGCAGTCACTAAAGCTAATGGTAGCCCGGTGCTCAACTCTGCATCATTCCCGGTCTCATTCGAGAGGAAGTTCTCGAGACCAGCTGCAGAGTCAACACCACAGGTGGTTTTCGGATAAGAAAAAAGTCGAAGGCGGACAGGCATTCTTCGACCTCACCCCGTCGCTAGAACGATGCAACACAGAAAGAGGATCGATGCTTTAGGTTCTGTCTGTGGAGCCTACTTCTGGGTCTGCTCCATGAGCCGAAGCGACCCTTGCCTAACTACAAGAATTTTATGTGCCTCATTTTTGGGCAGCCCGACCCCCCCCCCTGTGGCACCTTCGAGGCCTCAGGAGTCAGAGGGGGGGCCCTTTGGGTTCCGCTACGGCAGTTCCAGCTCCAGCCACCAAGAGTCCCTACAGATCCATGCCCAGATCTGCGCCGGTCACACCACTGAGACCTTCCCTGGTGAAGTCGGACAAGCTCCTGATGTCAGTTGGGCCCACAATCGATGTCTACCCGATCCTGATCCTCGACGACCCGGAGCTGGAACGGCATCGGCCGACGCCACTTCTGACTTCGATGGGGCCTAGCTGGCCCAGGTTGGATTCAGACCCTTTTTTCTATGGGTATGAATGAGAGAAAGGGTTGCTGGACCCTTATAAATACCCGCAAGAAGACCCAAAAATTGACTGGGCTCAGAAATTGGGCATGGCCATTTGTCTTGAGACCACCCCAGACACTGGCATGCTGTCTCATATTAGGGCTATGGCGGAGGGAGCTTCTTACTCCATGGTGGTCAGGAGGGCAGCTGAGGTTCTTGGCCTTGACCTGCCTACTATTGCGGTCAGGACTAATCTCCTGACAGAGGTGCTTCAGGCCAGGCGTCTGCTTCAGAGCCTCTCATTCCATTAAATAAAGCCCTCACTGATGTCCTTCTGGGTACCTGGTCCAAACCCTGGCTCCCTCCAAATGACCCTAAATTCCTGACCGAACACCCCACGGCTGAGAGCCTGGTCATTCAGGCATCTTTGTCGTCTGGCGCATTCCCTTCCGCTTCCCCGGATAGGGAATCAAAAAGACTGGACCATCTTGGGAAGATGTTTTCTTCCTCCAGTCTGGCATTGCGGTCGGTGAACACCGCATGCCTCTTTGGTCATTTTAGCCACCTTTTGTGGGATACAGTTGCGCTAGTTCTGCTGCAGATCCCGGAGGAGGACCGTGTGATCATCTCCCAGGCTGTGGTTGATGGGAGAGATGCGGCTGAGTTCACCATTCGATGTGGGCTGAACACGACAGACTCTTTAGGTAGATCATTTGCCTCGACAGTGGCATTACAACACCACGCCTGGTTGAGAACGTCTGGTTATTCAAAGGATGTCTAGCAGACGCTCATGGACAGGCCCTTTGATGGCTCTCATCTCTTCGTAGATAAGGCAGACTCCGCGCTAGAGAGATTTAAGGACTCCTGGGCTACAGCTTGGTCCCTTGGAGTTTCCACAGCCCCTTGTCCACAACAGTCTGCCTTTCGCCCCTTTTGTGGCCACAGGAGGGCTCCCTGCCGCAGCCCTTCCCCAGCCACCATGCTGCGCATGCCATTCAGCCTCTGCGTGGCTGGAGACGTGGAATCCTACAGGCTTGTGGGACAGGAACCTGATGTCTGCCCAGTCCACCCCTTCCCCGCTGCAGCCTTCAAACCTTCCTAGTCTGTCTCCCCCACCTCTGACTAGTTGGTGGCAGGATATGCCATTACCTGCCCCTCTGGGAATCCATCATGGAGGGACAGGTGGTTTTTGCAGATCGTTCAAAGGGGCTGTTCTCTCCCCTTCGAGACTTCCCTTCTTGCCATGCCTCCATCTTTTGGCCAACTGACGGAGGATCACTTGGCACTTCTCTGCGAGGAATTTGCGTCTCTCTTGGCCAAGGGGGGGCCATAGAGAGGGTTCCTTCACCAGAAGTAGGCTGTGGTTGTTATACCCGCTAATTTCTGGTGCCCAAAAAGGACTACGGCTTACGTCCTATCCTCGACCTCAGGACCCTCAATCTCTTCCTCAGGAAGGAGAAGGTCAAAATGCTCACCTTGGCTCAGGTCCTTTCTGCCTTGGACTCAGGAGACTGGATAGTGGCCTTGGATTTGCAAGACATTTATTTTCATATCCTTTCCTTGCCTTGCCTGGCCACAGACGTTACCTACGATTTGTGGTAGGTCACGACCACTTTGTTTACTGTGCTTCCCTTCGGCCTTACCAGCGCCCTTCGGGTGTTCACGAAAGTGATGGTGGTGGTTGCAGCTCATCTGCACAGGTCCGGGATTTCAGTCTTCCCCTACCTCAACAATTGGTTGTTGAAGGCGGACACGCCCCAGACAGTCATCTCCTGCCTTCAGACTACGGCGAACCTCCTACACATGCTGGGGTTCACTATAAACATGCCGAAGTCACACCTGACCCACTCTCAAACGCTCCCTTTCATTGGAGCTGTTCTGGACTCAGAGCAGTTTCAGGCTTATTCTCCCGATCAACGTGTCTAGGATATTCAGGCTATGATTCCAATGTTTCAGCCTCTATACTGGGTTTCAGTGAAAATGACTCTGAGGCTGCTGGGCCTTAGGGCCTTCTACATCCTGCTAGCGACACTTGCCAGATGACATATGCGGGCTCTGCAGTGGGACCTGAAGTTTCAGTGAGCGCAGCATCAGGGGAATCTCTGACATGGTCCAGATCTCGGAGAGGCCTGTGAAAGATCTGCAGTGGTGGCTTTAGAATCAGGATTGAGTCACAGGAAGACCCTTTCCCTTCCTCAAACAGATTTTACAATAGTGACAGACGTGTCACTTCTTGGCTGGGGCAGCTACATGGGAGAGGCTGAGATCAGAGGCATCTGGTCTCCGGCGGAGTCTGGATTTCACATCAGTCTGTTGGAGCTCTAGGCGATCAGACTTGCATTGAAAGCATTCCTTCCCTCTATCAAAGGGAAAGTGGTGCAGGAGTTAACGGACAACACCACCGCCATGTGGTACTGCAACAGGGTGGTGTGGGGTCCTGGACCCTTTGTCAGGAGGTGCTGCGCCTCTGGACATGGATGGCACATCAGGGCTTTTCTCTGGTGGTTCAACATCTGGCGGGCACCCTGAGATCCAGAGCAGACAAACTCAGCCTTTGATGCATAGTCGATCACAAATGGTGTCTCCATCCGGAGATGGCGCAAGGCCTCTTTCAGCAGTGGGGCGAGCATTAGTTAGATCTGTTTGCCTCTGCAGAGAACGCATGACGTCTGCAGTTTTGCGCATTGAAGTTTCCACGGCGGTTCTCGCTCTGCAACGCTTTTCGTCTTGAGTGGAGCTCAGGCCTCCTGTACTCTTTCCACCAATACCCCTTCTTCCCAGAGTTCTAAAGAAGATCAAGAACGACCGGGTCCAAGTCATCCTTTTGGCTCCAGACTGGGCACAAAGAGTATGGTATCCAGATCTATTGAGCATGGCACAGATACTCCAATCAGATTGCCCCTTCCGGAGGATCTTCTGTCGCAGCAGAAGGGGGCTGTTCTTCACCCGAACCTGTCCAGTCTCTGCTTTCTTGTGTGGAGATTGAGCCGCGGAAGTTGACAGCTCTTTGATATTCCACCCAAAGTCTGCGATGTTATCTTGGCAGCCAGGCATCCCTCCAACGGTATACGCCTGTCGTTGGAATATTTATGTGGCATGGTGCACAGACAAGTCAGTTGATCCTCTCTCTGTCTCTCTTTCTAAGGTCCTTTTGTTCATTATCTACTTAGCCCGTCAGGGTTCTGCCTTGGGCCCTTTTAAAGGCTACTTATTGGCTAGCTCAGCTTTTCTTAGGTTGCCGTTCTCTTTTCAAATCCCCTATTGTGGGGAGATTCCTCAAAGGTCTTACTCATTTGTATCCTCCTACTCCATTATGCATCAGTGGGACCTCAATCCTGTCCTCACCTAACGTGTGCTCTATTTGAGCTGTTACACAATTGTCCTCTGCGGCTCCTTACCATCAATACGGTCTTTCTAGTGACCACTGCTCGCAGAGTGAGTGAGTTTCAGGCTCTTTCTTTGAAGCCTCCATTTTTATCTGTACATCCTGACAAAGTAGTGCTACGCACGAGGACTTCCTTCCTTCCCAAGGTTGTCACACATTTTCACGTGGGCCAATCCATCGCTTTGCCTACTATTTACACACCCCTCCTCCTTCCCATAAGGAGGAGAATCTCCACCGCCTGGATCCAAAAAGTGTTCGTGTTCTATCTTAACCACACTAAAGATTTCCAGATGGAGGATCAACTCTTTGTTTGGCATGTGGGTGCGAAAAAAGGGAAGGCGGTGCAGAAGCTTACCATCTCACTATGGGTGCTTCTCTGCATCAAAATGTGCTAAGCTTTGGCAAAGAAGCAACCTACAGAAGGTTTGCGTGCCCACTGAATTAGAGCAGCTGCTGCCACCAAAGCGTTACTATGCAGAATTCCTGTCCTGGACATCTGCCAGGCAGCAACGTGGGCATACTTGCACACGTTTAGTAAACATCACTGCCTGGACAGTCAGGTCCGGAGAGACTGCTACTTTGGTCGTTCAGTCCTGCAGGACTTTCTAGTATGATTTTGGTTCTCAGCCCTCCGAGGATGGTATTGCTTGGGTATCTATTCTAAGGTAAGGAATCTGAAACTAGAAGTCTCTATCAGATGAACAAGTTACTTACCTTCAATAACGATTTATCTCGTAGAGGCATATTCTAGTTGCAGATTACATGGCGATCCCCCCCCCCCCCCCGCTTGCAAACTGATTTCTAGGGACAGGGATTCCCCTTTTAGGGCCATAGCTCTGGCGCACCACTTCAGTGTTCTTCATGGCTCCGCGTTTTGGCATGGAAAGTCGTGAAAAGAAACTGACGTCACCCAGGCAGCACCTATATTTCACCCGAAGTCATCCCAGGGAACACAACGTCAATGACGAACGTGGGGTAGAATGACGCCACCTAATGGAGCGCAAGGGTACTGCTCGAAGAAAAGTCTCCGGATCCAGTCTGACGCCTGGGGGAAATTCTAAGGTAAGGAATTTGCAACTAGAATGTCTCTAACAGATAAATCATTACCGAAGGTAAGTAACTTGTTCGCTAAGTAGCTTTTTTGTAGTGACAATTCATCATTTCATGTAAAAAATAAAAAAAGATATCTGTTTTGTGCATATCACCAAGATGACTGTTAATTTGTGAATGGTTGAAAAATTCACTCACCATAAAAAGCAGACGAGACCCTGGGAGTCTGGTCCACACTAAATAGAACCATGAACAAATAAACATAAACCTAAGATAGCTGGAGTGCATCTTTATCAGCTCTTTTGCTGCATACTTTTGGGATCCTGGCAGGCAACTGAGCACCTTTTACTCTATCATCTTATCCCGCAAAGGTTGATTTTTTTTCATTTTTTTTTATTAATGGAGATTAAACAAAAAGCACATTTCACGTAAATTGCCTGCGGTCTAAGCAACTATGTAATAGAACTGAAACAAGTAAAATTCTTCGATGGGAGAATATTTCTTGGAGTGAATTGAGGAAGTCGCTTGAAAGGTGGAGTATGAGAGGACTTGAGACTGAGTTTGGTGCGTCAGTCTGAAGGAAATGAGGGAACTTTGCAAAGAAGAGGGCATTCAGAAAAGATGGAGTAGGAGATCTTTGCACAAACTATAAGGGCATGTCACCACTTTCCAAAGAGTTACCCTTGGTATAGTAATATAGCGGGTAACTCTTTGTATGCTCAGGACCACTTTAGTTCATTGTAAGGGGCTTCATATTTGTTACATTCCTGCACAATTAAAAAAGATAGTTTGATTTTTAATTCTTATATTATCCTTTTGCCACTCCTGCAGGTTTAATGCGGTTCCGTAATGAGAAGATCTTGCAAGATGTAACATCATATCAACTAGCCCCTATACGGTATACGGATGACTGCGGAGAGCCCACCCAAGAGTACCCTATGAACCCTAATGGCTCACCTTTGGGCATTGCAGGGCTTTGCTCATCTGATGGCCGTCACCTAGCTATGATGCCACATCCGGAGCGCTCTGTCCTCACCTGGCAATGGCCTTGGATGCCTGAAGACTGGCGCCACTCCCACACCGTCTCACCGTGGATGCGCATGTTCCAGAATGCCTGTGAATGGTGCCTTAAGAACCCGAGTGGCAGCCTTTAATGAGGATTAAGCAGAGCAAATAATGCCTTTTCATTACAGACTTTTAATCTGTGTCAACCAACTCTCCCAGACTCTGCATGAAGAATAGTTCTTCTGCATGTGCACTCTTGAGAATGACCTAACATGTCATAGAGGAGGCATGTCACACATCAGTTTCCGCATCCTCATGGAAGGGCAGTTGAAGTCCCTCTTAAGTGAGGGTTGCCCACTTTTCAGGGAGAGTGCAAGGATGCATTAGCAGGGCATCAGCATTCCATAAAAGACTACTTCTTGTGTGCTAATGTTTATTTTTTGTGAAATGTTTTGTGCAATCTTTTCTAAAGTGTCAACCATCAAACCCACACTGTGTGTGTGCTGCAAAGATGCTGAAAATCATGTGGCCTGAGGGAGCCTGAAAGGTCCTTCTCCCACCTTCACATTTCTATTTTTCTACGGTTTAGTTCTTGTGCATAACTAAATTGTATTGTGCCAAATTAATAGAGAGATTCTTTGGGGACCTGTTGAGTCTTTGAACGTTAAAGTAAAGTAAATGCTTACTGGTGAGTGGTTCTTATGTGTATCTATATATAACTCTTCAGATACATAACTGCATCGTATAGGGGATTTCTGGGAATCAAAAATTATCTAGGTAAGAGGATCTCACAGCAAATTGTAACAGCCACTTCTAACTTTTCTGAAATTGAGTAGTCGTATCTAGGATGAAGCAGTATCTTACCTCCTGCTGTTCCAGATTTCTCCAATTTAATGTGACACCCCTGAGCCTCTGAGCTCCAGGTTGGAGGAGATCCAGCATAATAACTGATCTTTATGACTTCAGTCTCCAGCGCTCTGAACTTAAGTTGACCACCGACCTTGTGGTCCTAAAGCCTAGCCGTCACCAGGAAGAGCGGCCTCAGGGTTCCCTAGTATTAACCAAATATGCCTGCAGCACTGAAAAACTGACGAACATGCATTTGCTACAGATCTAATACTACACCCCAGATTAGTTTCAGTCCTGCGATAAATGTATCCGGCTGCATAACTAACACCTAAGAAAGGTTTTGCAATACGGACTTTCTAAGAGATTACACAGAAAATATTGCTTCAAATAAATATATAGAAAAACTGTTCCCTTACATTTTCTTCTTCACTTTGACCTACAATGTAAACTGTGACTGCAATCAGTGAGAGGAAGAAAAAAAAATGATTCTCTGTATCCATCAATAAGAGATGAAGCTTTGATACAAAGTATTTATTTGTAAACAAATTGTATTTCTACTCAGGTAAAGGAAATTAAACACACTGAACATCAACAAAGGGCTACAATGTTCAATGGCATGTGTGGCTATATATAGACATGTTGTGCATACTCCTGGCATCTAGTGTTGGGTCCGGAGTGGTGCAAGTTGTTGTTTTTGTTTTTTGTTTTTTGCTTGTCTTTCGAGTCATGAGATCGAGTGACTCCTCCTCTCTGTGATGCATGGGCATAGACTCCTTTATTACATTGTTTTCTCTCCACCGCTGGGTTTGGACGTGTGTGCCTCCGCTCCGTGTCTATGACTCTGTTCGGTTTGGTTTTCTGTCTCTCTTTTCTGTTCTGATGGTATTGTGTTTGACTGTGCCTTTCTGTCTCAGCGCTCACTACACTTTGCGTTGGTTCGGGGTTCGACCGACCGCCCTTTGGGGCGTTAGCGCCCATCAGAGGGCTACCTTCCATGTGGCTCCGGCATCAGCGGAAATGGTTCCCTGATAGAGCGTGCTCCATTCCACTTCTGTCCTTAGTGCCACGCTAAGTTCCCACGTTCTGACCAACACCTTGTGTGCAACCTTTACCTCTCCAGACCACCGTGAGGCCTGATGCAACATCTGCAAGTCATTTAGAGCCTAAAAAAAAAAAACCTTCAGGACCAAAGGACTTGTCGACTTGAGATGGCCTAAAAGGCATCGGATGATACCCTGAATCTCTGTGGGGAAGAACTCACCCGAAGGAACCAACAGCGCAGGATGAGGAAATGTTTTCCATCCTAGACAGCTCCGAGTTCGATGTGGAGTTTGAAATCGAGAGCCAAGAACTTTCTTCTGCCCAGCGCATGAGTACTGTGGCTCCTGCTGTCCCACAGAAACCCTCCAAGAAGGCTCTATAGCCTATCCTAGAGGTCGCCAGTCCAGCATTGCCTCAGGGCCATGGTCTGTACCAAAAGACTGTTTCGACCACTCTGTCTTCTGGGTTAGTGCCGAAAATGGCCTTTAAAGCCTCAGCCTCAGCCTCAACTTCAAACTGAGAAATTGTTTTGAGGTCGATCTGAATCTGTGGACAGATCCGGCAGCCGACTGCTTCGGCCTCGCACTGACTAACATCACGAAGCACAAATTTTTGGCACCGGAACCGAAAGACTCCTGTCAGTCTTCCACCAGCCCTTCTCCAATCTAGCCAATTTTTTAAACGATTGACGCTCAACATCGCAAACTTAATATTTAAGAGGGCTCAGGCTGCATCATAGCATCACCTTCCTCTCTTGTGCTTCCAAAGAGGAAATTTACATTTGAGGAGGCCTTGGACATTCCTGTCCCTGCAAAGAAGAGGACAGAGGATAAGGCTACCAGCCCGTCCAGCATCCTTATCCATCTACACCTCCTCCTCCTCCACCACCTTCACCTCCTTCTCCTCCACCACCTTCACCTCCTTCCCCTCCCCACTCTCCACCCCAATCAACTATACAAAGGGATAACACACCTCAGGGGATACCATAGTGTAGGAAGTTGGCTCTGTATATACTATTTCAAAGTAAGAAATAGTGTGCACAGAGTCCAAGGGTTCCCCTTAGAGGTAATATAGTGTCAAAAAGAGATAATTCTAATGCTCTGTTTTGTGGTAGTGTGGACGAGCAGTAGGCTTATCAGAGGGCAGTGTTAAGCATTTGTTGTACACACACAGGCAATAAATGAGGAACACACACTCAGACTTACTCCAGGCCAATAGGTTTTTATATTGAAAAATATATTTTCTTAGTTTATTTTAAGAACCACAGGTTCAAGATTTACAGTTAATACTTTAAATGTAAGGTACCTCACTTAGATACTTTAGGAACTTTGAATGAAAACAATATCATGTACGGTCTTTGTAAAAATGGCAATAAGTTATTTTCAAAGTGGACACTTGGTACAAAAATCAACAGTTCCTGGGGGAGGTAAGTAAAGGTTAGTTTTGAAGGTAAGTAAAACACTTACAAGTCTCAAGTTTGGGGCATACGCAGCCCACTGTTGGGGATTCAAGGCAACCCCAAAGTTACCACACCAGCAGCTCAGGGCCGGTCAGGTGCAGAGGTCAAAGAGGTGCCCAAAACACATAGGCGCCTATGGGGAACAGGGGTGCTCCGGTTCCAGTCTGCCAGCAGGTAAGTACTTGCGTCCTCGGGGGGCAGACCGGGGGGTTTTGTAGAGCACCTGGGGGGGGGAGGAGGAGACACGAGAAGGCACACACAGTACACCCTCAGCGGCACAGGGGCGGCCGGGTGCAGTGAGCAAAACAGGTGTCTGGTTTTAGGTAGAAAACAATGGAGAGACCCGGGGGTCACTTTAGTGTTGCAGGCAGGCACAGGGGGGGCTTCTTGAGACAGCCACCACTTGGGCTAGGCAGAGGGTCGCCTGGGGGTCGCTCTTACACTGAAGTTCGGTTCCTCCGGGTCCTGGGGGCTGCGGGTGCAGTGTTGGTTCCAGGCATTGAGTCCCTTGTTATAGGCAGTCGTGGTCAGGGGAACCCTCTGGATTCTCTCTGCATGCGTAACTGTGGTGGCTCAGGAGGGTCGTCTCTGGTTACTGACGGACACTCAGTCACCGGGGAGTCCTCCCTGAGGTGTTGGTTTTCTGCAGGTCGAGCCGGGGGTGTCTGATGCAGAGTGTGAAGTCTCACGCTTCTGGCGGGAAACGTGAAGTCTTTGGAAGTTGCTTCTTTGTTGCAAAGAAGTTGCAGGTTTTGAACAGGGCCGCTGTTCACAGGAGTTTCTTGGTCCTGTAGTCCAGGGCAGTCCTCTGAGGCTTCAGAGGTCGCTGGTCCCTGTCAGGTGCGTCGCTGGAGCAGTTTTCAAAGTTGGAGACAGGCCGGTAGGGAGGGGGCCAAAGCAGTTGTCGTCTTCCTCCTTCTCTGCAGGCTTGTAGGTCAGCAGTCCTTCTTTCTTCAGGTTGCAGGAATCTGATTTCATGGGTTCTGGGGTGCCCTTAAATACTAAATTGAAGGGTGTGTTTAGGTCTGGGGGAAGTAGCCAATGGCTACTGTCCTGGAGGGTAGCTACACCCTCTTTGTGCCTCCTCCCTGAGGGGAGGGGGGGGCACATCCCTAATTCTTTTGGGGGAATCCTCCAAAACCAAGATGGGGCTGTCCTGACTGGTGGGTGACTCCTCCTTGTTTTTCTCATTATCTCCCCTTGACTTGCTGCCAAAAGTGGGGGCTGTGTCCAGGGGGTGGGCATCTCCACTAGCTGGAGTGCCCTGGGGCACTAAGCCTGAGCCTTTGAGGCTCACTGCTAGGTGTTACAGTTCCTGCAGGGGGAGGTGTGAAGCGCCTCCACCCAGAGCCAGCTTTGTTTCTGTCCTCCGAGAGCACAAAGGCTCTCACCCCAGGGGGGCAGAAACTCGTCTCTCAGCAGCAGGCTGGCACAGACCAGTCAGTCCTGCACTGAAGTATTGGGTAAAATACAGGGGGCATCTCTAAGATGCCCCAGTGTCCATTTTTTTATAAATCCAACACTGGCATCCATGTGGGTTTATTAATCTGAGCAGTTTGATACCAAACTTCCCAGTATTCAGTGAAGCCATTATGGAGCTGTGGAGTTCGTTTTTGACAAACTCCCAGACCATATACTTAATATGGCCACAACTGTACTTACAATGTCTAAGAATAGACATAGACACCGTAGGGGCATATTGCTCATGCAGCTATGCCCTCACCTGTGGTATAGTGCACCCTGCCTCAGGGCTGTAAGGCCCCCTAGAGAGGTGACTTACCTATGCCACAGGCAGCATTTTGTGTGCATGGCATCCTGAGGGGGAATGCCATGTCGACTTTGCCTTTTTCTCCCCACCAACACACACAATCTGCAATGGCAGTGTGCATGTGTTAGGCGAGGTGTCCCTTAGGGTGGCACAACATATGGTGCAGGCCTTGGGGGCCTTCCCTGGTCACAGGGCCCTGGGTACCACTGGTACCTTTTACAAGGGACTTATCCGTGTGCCAGGGGTGTGCCTATTGTGGGAACAATGGTACATTTTAGGTGAAAGAACACTGGTGCTGGGGCCTGGTTAGCAGGGTCCCAGCACACTTCTCAGTCAAGTCAGCATCAGTATCAGGCAAAAAGTGGGGGGGTAACTGCAACAGGGTTCCATTTCCTTACACATAGTCTTACACTGAGAGCTTAGGGGCTCCACCTGATGATACTGATCTATAGGATGCCTAGGACAGCGATCCCATTACACCTAATGGCCGGGATCATTTTCCTGCTTGCCCCTCCCCTCCAGAGGACACTACCTCATATCAACAGGTAGTTTCAATGGTAACAGCATAGCACCTCATAGAGCTTCACAAAGAGCGCATAGAGCAGAACTTCGTGCTCAATACCCTCTTCTCCACACACAGGGACACGCAATATCTTCCCATGCTCCCTGGTATGCGCAGACATGCGGAGGACATATTTAAAGAACCTATAAGCTTTAGAGTTATCACACCACGGGTATATAAGAAGTATAAGGGGGCCCCTCCAAATCCCCTTTACATCAGAGCACAAATACCACCTGACTCTATTATCCCACTTACGGGCGGTGGTGGCCATTATAGTCAAGCCACCGGGGACTCTCCTCCTCCAGAAAAGGACAGTAAAGAATTTGATAGAGCAGAAAGAGGGTGGGCAGTGCAAGCTGCAATTCATTGGCGCATTGCCAGTTCTCAAGCCCTTTTGGGCCAATACGATCAGGCACATTGGGATGAAATGGAGGAATTGCTGCAATACTCCCTGAAGAGCACCGTAAACGGGGACAACAAATTGTCTCTGAATGCCAAATTATTACAAAACTCTATACAATCTCGATACAGCGGACACTAGCCAGGGGGATCAACTCCAATATACTTTGAGAAGGCATGCTTGGCTTCATTGCTCTGGCTTCAACCCAGAGATCCAACAGACAGTCTTAAACATGCCCTTTGACAAGGAGTACCTGTTTGGACCGCAATTGGATACAACACTTGACAAAATGAAGGACACCGCTAAGGCCATGTACGCCTTACAAACTCTCACACATAGAGGTTTGTTTCGATGCTCAGGGTACAGAGGAACATACAAATCATTCACTACAGAGGCTTCCATGTCCCAAACCAAGCAGCCTCAGTCCTCTTATGCTAGAGGCTCCTACAGGGGGACACATAATAAAGGGAGAATGAGGAGTGCTGCCACACTGCCAAACAGTGACTACTTACACCCCATCCCCCCCCCCCCCCCCCCATCCCCCCCCCACCATCCAATATCTATCGGGGAAGACTCCAACACTTCATTCTGTCTGGGACACCATCACCACAGACCAATGATTCCTTGCCATTATCCAGCATGGCTATTGTCTGGAGCTCGTTACCACACCCCCTAACATTCCGCCTTGCACCCACAGGTTATCGCAAGATCTCATCCTTCTCAAGCAAGAGGTTCAAGTACTTTTTCTTAAAGGGGCCATAGAACCTGTTCTCTTGCAACAACATGGTTTATGAATACACTCCATATACTTTCTACTCCCCAAAAAGAACAGGTCTGTCAGACCAGTTCTGGATCTCCAGCCCTTAAGCAAGTACATCCTATCAGAATACTTCCACATGATCTCTCTTCAGGATGTCATTCCACTTCTGAAACAAGGTGACTTTATGACAGCTCTAGATATCAGATGCCTTCTTTCACATACCAGTCACTGCACATCGCAAATACTTAAGATTCGTCATTGCAGGGAAACATTATCAATTCAAAGTCCTTCCATTGGGGGTGACTACCGCTCCCCGGGAGTTCACAAAATGCTTGGCAGTGGTTACAGTGCACCTGTGAAGACAAAATGCCCATGCATTTCCTTACCTGGACGACTGGCTTATCAAAGCCAGTACACTGCACCAGTATCCACAGCACACACAGTTGGCAGTGGATCGCCTTCACAAACTAGGGTTCACTCGCTCCATTCACATATCTCATCTTCACCCTATCCAAGCTCAACCTTACTTAGGAGCAATATTGAATGCACACTTAAGGTTAGGATACCCCAGTCCCACTCACATTCAGAATTTTCAGAAACTCCTACCCCAGTTTCAGGAAGACCAATATATATAGTGAGGAACATCATACATCTCTTGGGGATAATGGCTTCGTACATTGCCATAGTTCCCCATGCGAGACTACACAGGAGTCCCCTGCAGCAGTGCCTATCTCTCCAATGGTCTCACTCACAGGGTTACCTGTAAGATCTAGTGTTGTTAGACCACCAAACTCAGTTTTCTACAATGGTGGTACACCAACAACCTCTTGAAGGGGCAGCCTTTTCTAGACCGAATTCCTTACATCACACTAACCACAGACACATCACAGATGGGTTTGAGTGCCCACCTCCAAAACTTGACAGTACAAGGTCCATGGGATGCCAAACGCTAGTCCCTACTCATCAGCTACCTGGAGCTTCAGGCAGTATTCTTAGCACTGAAAGCTTTCCTTCCTCACCTGTCTCACAAGGTTGTCCTCGTCCAGACAGACAAAAAGATAGTCATGTATTACTTACAAAAACAGGGAGGGACATGATCTTCACAACTATAACACCTGTCTCAGACCACATGGAAGTGGGCTCTTCACCACCACATTCCCCTGTTGGCGGAATATCTCCTGGTATCTGACAAAGACTTTGCAGACCTGCTCAGCAGGATGCAGCAACAAGTCCATGAGTGGGAACTCCACCCCTAGTCCTCCAATCATACTTCAAAATTTGGTGGGCTCCTCACATAGACCTTTTCCCCACAGCAGAAACGCAAAATGCCCAAACTTCGCTTCCAGGTACCCACACCCACTATCCAAGGATAATGCTGTGTGGATGAGTTGGTCAGGGACATTTGCCTACGCATTTCCACTTCTCCCGCTCATTCCTTTTCTTGTTCGGAAGCTCAGGAAAACATCTTTCATGATGATCCTTGTGGCTCCCACAAGGGCACACCAGCCTTGGTTCACTACTCTCCTGGATCTCTGTCCTCCCACATAAAAAAAGGACCTTCTGTGGCTATTCTTGGAAACATACCCAGAGCTGACATCTGTAAGGCAGCTTCAAGGTCCACACCTTCATTAAACACTATGTGGATGTTTTAGCACGCCAACAAGCCAGTCTGGGTCAGGCAGTGCTATTTACCCTTTTTCAGACTACTGCAACACCCACAGGCTAGCCACTGCTTTTAAGGAGCGACTGCTTTACAGTCTGTGCACAGCAAGTGTATCTACAGCCCCACATACCATCAAACAGATTGTTACTTACCCTGTAAGCATCTGTTTGTGGCATGTAGTGCTGTAGATTCACATGCGCTCTCCCTCCTCCCCAGATGCCTATGGCTGTTGCAGTTGCTCTTTATGTACATATGTATACACATGTTACTCCAACATCACTTTTCTTTTACAGATACCTTTCCACTCCTTTCTCACCTGCCTGTAGGAAAAAAATCTAACAAAGGAGTTGATGCCCATGTGCAATATCACCGTGAGAAGGAGTCCCTCCGTCTCGTGACTAGAAAGACCTCTTTAAAGAAAAACAACTTGTACCACTCTGGACCCAACACTAGATGGCAGGAGTATGCAGACCAGGTGAATCTACAGCACTATATGCCATGAACAGATGCTTACATGGTAACATAATCCTTTTGCTACATTACATTTCAAACCTCTGAACCCATATAGTAATAAAGGATTAGATATTGCCACCTACATGGCTGCCCATCAGTTAGTCTGTGTCTTTGATTTCCTACAAACACATCAAGTATGTCTTAACATACCTGCCACTGTATATTATTCCCACCTTCCACCTCTTCCAGCCTTTAATAGTTCTACCATAGTCCCCAAATATTTTATATTTTCTTTGTCACATTCTGCTCTCATTAGTAACCCTCTCCTTCTCCATGATATGCTTTATTCTTGTGCACAGATTTGTTTTTATTGGATAAACTCAGCTCCTCCATTCTGTTGTACTGCGCCTCTTTGCTACCATGAACCCAAGGGAGCAAAGGCTTAGCAATAGCTCTAGTCAAGTATACACCATTTAGAATACCTAATATTTTGTATTGTTGCATCACCTAATCATTGCTCCCACTGTTGTTGAGAACTCATTAATTATCTGGTCTATATTACTCAAACCCACCTCCAAAACAGTGTGTACTGAAAAGTCCTCTCCTTCCTTGCATCTCAATAAGGCAGGACTTTCTGCCATCCCCATCTTAAAGAGTCTCTTTTTATTATAGTAAACCCGATTTTGTATCTTGAGTTGGATGGGCCAAAATTCTTGCTTCCATGAGATTCTAAGCCTTTGGAAAATAGTCAGACATATTATTCAGGATTATGTAAATAGCAGAAGCTGCCCCTTTAGTTTATAAACATAAGTTGGTTTCTTTGGTGACTTTCTTTTTTCCAGTCCTTAAGTGCTGTGGCCCTGGTAGAGACACAGATTACTCCCTGCATCGTAACAAAGTCTGTTGTTCCCTCCCTGCCAACATGATTTGCGTGCCTGATTTTTATTCTGGTAGACCATAGTTTTATGACGGTGGAGACTACTCAGTCTCTGTTGTGGTCAGACTTTCCCTAATGGAGCAAGGGCCTTCAGCGATTTGGCTATATATCGGCCCACAGAGCTTTGGGTTTTCTTTTTGAAAGTAAAAAAGAATTGTAACTTTTCCATACGCTTCCGTCATGTTTGACTGAGCCGTCCGGCAAAGTTACAATGCATTAGCAGAAACCGCCTTGAGGACAGGTCCTGTCAATGCTTAAAATATCTGCCAGCCTGACTCACATTTAAAAATTTGGCCGGCGGCACCTCCGTCGGTGGGGACGGAGTAATTTACTCTGTGGCGGAGGAGAGCCATCCACAAATATCAAAATCTGGCCTCTTGTCTTTAATGATATCAGCCTTGCTCTACAGTACCTGAATTCGAACATTCTTAAGTTATGTGTCTATGTATCCAATTCTTGAAGGATTTGTGAAACTGTGTATGCCTAGTTAAAATCTATGTACTACATGGAAAGAGTGTTCTGGGCTATTGTGCATTTCTTGCTACAGACATCTTACCTTTTTGTTATATGAATACACTCTAATTCAAATTACTTTCAAAGTGATAGGTTCATAATCTTGAACATAATAAATGTACATTATTATTGTAGAGTTCACCTGACAACAAGCAATCACCTTCCCATTTAATTATATACCTTAATACCCTTCGTATCAAAAGAAAGTTATCAAAGTCTCTGCAAAGAGGAGGTTCCTTTTTGGTTGTCTAGTGAAAACAGTGAGATGCAGATGTAAGAGTTCATAGTCCTTAACACCAATTTCAAACACCTAGTCTAAATCCTTATACACAAGAATTTTCTTAAAATAATTATCTATTCAGTTCAGTCTTTTGTCGTCTTCCAAGGACAACAGCAGTCTGCAAAGCCTCAAACTTTGGCAACAAGTTCCTACCTGCAACAAATATGTTTGCAGATCGCCTAGCTAAAACATCAAAAGGAATATATACTCTTTAGTTTAATGTGGTTGCCAATTTTTGTAAGTATCATGATAATCCTGTAGCTTCATGCGGCATGTAGTATTCCTTGATTGAGCTAATGTGTCTCGTAGTGTGGCCATTAGAGACACAGCCTCTTTTCAATTGGGGCCCTCGTTACGTGCATACCCCCTGCCTTTCCTGCTTCTGAAGGCATGCACAGATAAGCATTTGAAAGTGTTGCAGCTGTGTGGAAGACAAGCATTTGGGTGTAATTATAACATCACTGCAACGTTAGATGCTTCAGTCCTCCACTAGCTTTTGCCCTTCCCTCATGACCAAAGCTAGTACACAGACAACATAGCCCATGATTTGCCTGCACACCAGACATTCGAAATATCCAAAATCAAAATTTTATTTAAAAAAATTACAGAAGTCGATCCTAATGACATCTCCTTTTACAAGCCTCTAGCAAATTTTAATTTTGTTGATAAAATTATTGAGCGTGTTTAAAAAAAAAAAAAAAACACCATCATGTTACCTTTATGCAATCTGATTTTTGTCTAATCACCCAAACAAAAACTTTTCACTTAGGTGCCATAGAGACCTATTTATGCGTCAATGAAAAAACTCCAGCAGCGGTAACACTACGTCTGATACAGTTAATCACAAAATCCTGCTCGGTCACTTTTAACATCTAACAGGTGCAGAAGAAAAGGCACTCGCCCGGCTCGGACAATTCCTTGCTAACCACACTCAATTTGAACAAATTGATTACTCCAAAGTAATTACGTCTAACATTCCTAGATGTGTACCCCAAGGCTCTTCCATTTCACCCATCCTCTTCAAAGTATTTATTACCATGATTACAAGAATGTGTGGAACTTGGTGTCTCATTTCAAATGTATTCAGTTGATCCCAAAAAAGGATGAAATTAGATGGTTAAAAAAATCCACTACCTTAAACATTCATAGGTAGATGAATTATACCTGCCTGTACTTCAATGTTTCAAAATGCAAAACTCTTCACAACTGCCTCCCACAAAGCATAATCATATTGGTCATCCGTCGATAATTCATTAGATAATACAAGCCAATAAATATCTGTAAGACTCAAGCTACTGGTGATGCCAAATTACTACAAAAGTCTGAAAAAGTGTTTCATCTGTGTACATAGTGTTCCAGGATGTAAAATGCTATTTTGACTGGAGCACTTACAACCTTGTGTTTTTCCTCTTTTATTGGCCAACGTTTCACTTCATACCTCCTATCACACCTATACCAGTAAAAAAAAAAAAAAAATCGCTCGGAAAAAATGTACTACCCTTTACTGTTAGGGGCATATTTATCAAGACTTCCCACTGCTGCAAGGTTTTGAAAGGGTATTTATGTTCCACCACAAAGATATTTTTTGTGCTGGAAAGTGACATTATCTGATAGAACTATCTAGCCTCAGATTCCTTACTTTAGAATGTTCCCCAGACGCGAGCCTGGATCTGGAAACTTTTTCCCCATAGCAGGTCTACGCATCATGCGACTGTATCAACGTTGTCCACCCAATGTTACGCCAGCAGAGACCATATAACCCCCTCACCGATGCACTGATCATCAGTCAGTTCCTTCTTTTCCGCGCTTGCAATGTGGATTCCGGTAACGGTTGGTTAGGTCATTTTCAGCCTACTTCAACGCTTTCGTCAACAGAACAGTGTGCTTTTTACAGACCCTGTGGGTCATGTGGATGACAAATGCCAGCTATGGAGCCATACTCTGTATGTGGTGCCTGGGCGAGCACCACAACACCAAAGGGAGTGACTCCTGTCAGCGTCTCCAGGCAAAGTCTCTGTGGGAGCGCCGTATGAAGCATTTAGTGGTGCGGATGTCAGAGCCATCCCACTCTTTCATTGGTGGCAGTCTCCTCGTACCGAGATCCGTTCGTGGGCCTTTTCAAAGAGTCGTTCTCGTGGACATCCTTCTCCATTGACGTCACAAGGTAAGTCAGTGCATATGTCCTCCCACCATTTCTCTTTTGAGGAGTCAAGGCCTGAGTCTGCCCTGCGCTACCCTCCCTTTCCCAGGGCCAGGGCGACTGTGATACAGATGAGTGAATTCTACAATTCCCTTCAACTTCTCCTGGAGCGTCTGTGGGCCCCAAGGAGGTGCAAGAGATCTTGACTGTGTTAACGCCAGCGGGTTCGCCCTCGGCTTCAGTTAGGCCTTTGGCTTCAGTTGACAAAGTTATGGCGCTGGTGCATGGGAAACATCACTTACAATGCAGTCAATGCAACGCACTTACCACGCTGCCATTACCTTGCATATGCGTTTAGCATGCGTACCTTTAGCATGCATGCCTTTAGTACGCATATGTGTGGTGAAAGCAGAGAGAGCGGTCTAGCTGGCCGGACGGAACAGAAAGGAGCACAGAGCAGAGAGAGAGGTAAGTGGGGCTGGGGCCAGGTTTGTGGGGGGGAGGTTGGGGTAGTCTTTAGGGCAGAGCAGGGTGGGTTTTAGGGTTCACTGTTGCCCATATGATTCAAGATGGCCAGCAGGCAGCTAAACTAATAATTTGCTACCAAATCGATACTTATGACTCTGTGGGTCTGGCCATGGCCTCTTCAGTGGCTCTACATTGTGGTGTGTGATATCACACCTCTGGATTTACAGAGGCAGTTCAAGCCATTTATTGACATGCCTTTTGATGGTGCCCATTTATTTGGTGCACAGGCTTACCTCGCTTTAAGGCGTTTTTGTGACAGTAGGGGTGAAACAGCAAATTAGGTTGGTTTCTTTTTACCCTTTTGCCTACTTAATACCTCCTGTACTGGGTTGCAGGGGGTTATCTGATAGAGACTTCTAGTTGCAGATTCCTTACCTTAGAATTTTCCCCCAGGCGTCAGACTGGATCCGGAGATTTTTCTTCGAGCAATACCCTTGAGCGTCGGTCGACTCCGTAGGCATCGTGATGACATCGGGAGTAGTAAATAGACGCCGCCCTCGCGCAGTGACATCAGTTCTTTTCTGCGCTGATCCAAGAGAGAGCTACCCTAGGCTATTTTTTGGCCGAATTTGACCGTTATGTCAAACTTTTTTGGTGCGTCGAGGATGTCCCCGAAGACCGGGTTCAAGCCGTGCGAGGACTGCCACCGCATGATGTCGGTGACGGACCCTCATCGTGTGTGTCTGTGGTGCCTCGAGCGCGACCATGACCTGAAGTCATACTCAGTGTCGGGCAATGCATTCCGAAGGCTTTGAGGGAGCGGTCCCTAAAGCTGATGGCGGCCCGGCACTCGACTCCGCGTAGATCCCGATTTCGCTCGAGAGGAAGGTCTCGAGATCGGTCGCGGAGCCATCACCACTCGTCTTCTTTGAAGTCTTCGGGTCAAGGTAAGAAGAAGAAGTCAAAGAAGTTCCATCGCTCTCCGACTTCACCCCGTCGCTCGGCCGACGCGACGTGGGACGAGCGTCCACACACTAGGCCTCCGTCCTCCAAGCCTACGTCTGGGTCGACTCCGCGCTTCCCTGAGTTTCCCGGAGCCGTAGCGACCCCCACCCAACTCAAGGAGTTCTGCGAGGCCATGCGCCTCATCTTTGGGTGTGCAGACCCCGATACGGCGCCTTCGGGCCCAAGGGGCTTGGCTGAGGGGCCTTCGGGTTCGGTGCTGGCGGCTTCGGCCCCGGCCACCTAGGTCGCCTCCGGATCCGTGCACAGATCTGCACGGACGCCAGTCGCACAATCGAGACCTTCCCCGGCGCCGGGTCATTTAGCGACGCTCCTGACGTCGGTAGTCCCCACTAACAACGTCAACCTACTTCTCATCTCTGACGACTGAGTCGGAGCGGCGTCGGCCAGCACCACCATCGGCTTCAGTGGGCCCTGTGCGCCCGAGGTGGGATTCTGACCCATTTTCCTATGGGTACGAATACGGGGAGGAATTGGAGGTGTCCCTGGACCCTTATGAATACCAGGAAGACCCTACTAAGGACTAGGCACAGGGCTTGGGTGAAGCCAGTGGTCTAGATACTTCTCCTGACGCTGGCATGCTGTTTCCTCCTGCTATGGCGGAGGGAGCTACCTATAGAATGGTGGTTAGTAGGGCGGCTGAGGTCCTTGAGCTACCTACTGTTGAAGTCAGGTCTAACCTACTGACGGACGTGATTCAGCCTGGGGCTTCTACATCTGAACCCCTTCTCCCATTCAATGAGGCCCTCACTGACGTCCTTTTGGGTACATGGTCCTAACCAACACAGGGGCTTCTGTGAACAGGACTATCACTCACCGCCATCGGCCTGCGCCGAACGATCTGAAGTTCCTGTCCCAACATCCTACGCCTGAGAGTCTTGTCATCCAGGCGTTCTCTTCTGGCACTTTCCCTTCCGCACCCCCGGATAGGGATTCCAAAATGCTGGAACAATTTGGTAAAAAGTTGTTTTCTTCCTCCAACCTCGCGCTGCAGTCCGTGAACACCGCATGCCTTTTTGGCCGTTATTCCAACTCCCTGTGGGATACGGTTGCTCAAGTCCTTCCGCAGATACCAGAGGAGGCCCGTGCTATTGTCTCCCAAGCAGTCAAAGATGGGAGAGACGCAGCAAAGTTCACGATCCGTTGTGGGCTGGATACGACCGACTCTCTGGGCAGATCGGTTGCAACAACAGTGGCCTTACGGCGCCATGCCTGGTAACGTACTTCTGGCTTCTCGGGGGATGTCCAACAGTCACTCATGGACATGCCCTTTGATGGCACTCGTCTCTTCGGAGACAAAGCGGACTCGGCCTTGGAGAGGTTCAAGGATTCCTGGGCTACGGCTCGGTCCCTTGGCCTTTCTGCCACCACACGCCCCACACAGTCCGCGTCCCTTCCGTGGCCACGAAAGGGACGCCCTGTCACATCCTCAACCCAGCCACCGGGCCATGCACGCTGGACAGCCCATGCGTGGCCGGGGGACAGGGAACCAGAGGTCTGTCCAGTCCACCTCTACCCCCTCACTCCCACCCAGTTGGTGGCAGAATCCGCCATCACCTGCCCCACTGGGAACATATAACCACGGGCCGTGGGTTTTGTTAATAATTCTGAAGGGCTACTCCCTCCCTTTCAAATCTGCACCACCACACATGCCACCATCCTTCCATCACCTTTCGGAGGATCATTTGGTGCTTCTCCGCCAGGAAGTAGCAGCTCTCTTGGCCAAGGGAGCTATAGAAAGGGTCCTTGTGCCAGAAGTAGCTCGGGGTTGTTATTCCCACTACTTTCTGATACCGAAAAAGGGCAAAGGCTTGCGCCCTATCCTAGATCTTTGGGACCTCACCTTCCTCAAGAAGAAGTTCAAAATGCTCACCCTGACTCGGGTTCTGTCTGCCTCGGACCCAGGAGACTGGATGGTAGCGTGGGACTTGCAGGATGCTTATTTCCACATCCCCATCCTGCCTGCCCACAGACGTTACCTACGATTCGTGGTAGGTCACAAGCACTTTCAATTTACCGTGCTCCCTTTTGGCCTTACCAGTGCCCTTCGTGTGTTCACGAAAGTGATGGCGGAGGTTGCAGCTCATCTGCGCAGGTTAGGGGTCTCAGTCTTCCCCAACCTAGAAGACTGGCTGTTGAGGGCGCCTTCACCCGAGACGGTGGTCTCCCACCTCCAGACTACGGCGGACCTCCTGCACCAGCTGGGGTTCACTGTCAACGTTCCGAAGTCACACCTGACTCCATCTCAGACACTCCCTTTCATCAGAGCAGTTCTGGACACAGTGTTTCGGGCTTATCCTCTCCAAAAGCGAGTCCAAGACATTCAGGCTATGATTCCGATCTTTCAGCCTTGGTCTTGGGTTTCGTTGAGACACTCTCAGGCTGTTGGGCCTCCTGCATCCTGCTAGTAACACATGCCAGGTGGAATATGCGGACTCTGCAGTGGGACTTGAAGTTCCAGTGGGCTCAGCATCGGGGGAATCTTTCCGACATGGTCCAGATCTCGGAGAGGACTGCGAAAGACCTGCAGTGGTGGCTTTCGAATCCAAATTGGGTCACTGGCAGATCCCTCTCCCTTCCCCTCCCAGATCTCTCTATAGTGACAAATGCGTCGCTTCTGGGTTGGGGCGGCCACATGGGAGAGGCGGAGATCAGAGGCCTCTGGAGCTCTGAGCGATCAGACTTGCGTTAAAAGCATTCCTTCCCTCTCTCAAAGTGAAAGTAGTGCATGTGTTCACGGACAACATTACCGCCATGTGGTACTCCAACAAACAAGGTGGGGTAGGGTCCTGGACCCTTTGTCAGGAGGCCCTACGCCACTGGACATGGCTGGAACATCAGGTGTAGGAAGTTGGCTCTGTATATACTATTTCAAAGTAAGAAATAGTGTGCACTGAGCCCAAGGGTTCCCTTTAGAGGTAAGAAAGTGGCAAAAAGAGATAATTCCTATGCTCTATTTTGGGGTAGTGTGGTCGAGCAGTAGGCTGATCAGAGGGTAGTATTATGCATTTGTTGTACACAGACAGGCAATAAATGAGGAACACACACATTCAAAGACTTATTCCAGGCCAATAGATTTTTATATAGAAAAATATATTTTCTTAGTTTATTTTAAGAACCACAGGTTCAAGATTTACAAGTAATACCTCAAATGAAAGGTATTTCACCCAGGTACTCTAGGAACTTTGAATAATCACAAAATCATGTACAGTTTTGACCAAAATTCCAATAAGCTATTTTAGAAGTGGATACTGTGCAAAAAATCAACAGTTCCTGGGGGAGGTAAGTAATTGTTAAGTTCACAGGTAAGTAAAACACTTACAGGGTTCAAAGTTGGGTCCAAGGTAGCCCACTGTCGGGGTTTCAAGGCAACCCAAAAGTTACCACACCAGCAGCTCAGGGCCGGTTAGGTGTCAAAGAGGTGCCCAAAACACACAGGCTTCAATGGAGAACAGGGGTGCCCCGCTTCCAGTCTGCCAGCAGGTAAGTACCCGCATCTTCGGGGGGCAGACCAGGGGGGTTTTGCAGGGCACCGGAGGAGACACAAGCAGGCACAGAAAGTACACCCTCAGCGGCACAGGGGTGGCCGGGTGCAGAGTGCAAACAGGCGTCTGGTTTTGTATAGAAAGCAATGGGGAGATCCGGGGGTCTCTTCAACAATGCAGGCAGGCACGGGGGGCTCCTCGGGGTAGCCACCACCTGGGCTAGGCAGAGGGTCGCCTGGGGGTTTCTCCTGCACTGGAGTTCGGTTCCTTCAATTCCTGGGGGCTGCGGGTGCAGTGTTGGTTCCAGGCGTCGGTTCTCTTGTTACAGGCAGTCGCGGTCGGGGGAGCCTCTGGATTTCCTCTGCAGGCGTCGCTGTGGGGGCTCAGAGGGGTCGTCTCTGGCTACTCACGGGCTTGCAGTCGCCGGGGAGTCCTCCCTGTAGTGTTGGTTTTCCGCAGTTCGAGCCGGGGGCGTCGGGTGCAGAGTGGAAAGTCTCACGCTTCCGGCGGGAAACGTGAAGTCTTCAAAGTCGTTTCTTTGTTGCAAGAAAGTTGCAGATTGTTGAACAGGGCCGCTGTTCACTGGAGTTTCTTGATCCTTGGTTGCAGGGCAGTCCTCTGAGGCTTCAGAGGTCACTGGTCCCTGTTGGATGCGTCGCTGTTGAAGTTTTCTTCGAAGTTGGGAGACAGGCCAGTAGGGATGGGGCCAAAGCAGTTGTTGTCTCCGTCTTCACTGCAGGGCTTCAGGTCAGACGTCCTTCTTGTTAAGGTTGCAGGAATCTAGTCTCTTATGTTCTGGGGGCCCCTAAATACTGAATTTAGGGGTGTGTTTAGGTCTGGGAGGGCAGTAGCCAATGGCTACTGTCCTTGAGGGTGGCTACACCCTCTTTGTGCCTCCTCCCTGTGGGGAGGGGGGCACATCCCTAATCCTATTGGGGGAGGGTCGCCTCAGCTCAGGACACCTTAGGGGTTGTCCTGACTGGTGGGTGACTCCTTGTTTTCCTAATGATCTCCTCCAGCCTTGCCATCAAAAGTGGGGGCAGTGGCCGGAAGGGCGGGCATCTCCACTAGCTGAGATGCCCTGTGGCACTGTAACAAAGGGGGTGAGCCTTTGAGGCTCACCGCCAGGTGTTACAGTTCCTGCAGGGGGAGGTGAGAAGCACCTCCACCCAGTACAGGCTTTGTTCTTGGCCACAGAGTGACAAAGGCACTCCCCCCATGTGGCCAGCAACATGTCTGGTGTGTGGCAGGCTGGCAAAAACTAGTCAGCCTACACTGGAAGTCGGGTATGTTTTCAGGGGGCATCTCTAAGATGCCCTCTGGGTGTATTTTACAATAAATTGCACACTGGCATCCGTGTGCATTTATTGTGCTGAGAAGTTTGATGCCAAACTTCCCAGTTTTCAGTGTAGCCATTATGGAGCTGTGGAGTTTGTGTTTAACAAACTCCCAGACCATATACTCTTATGGCTACCCTGCACTTACAATGTCTAAGGTTTTGCTTAGACACTGTGGGGGCATAGTGCTCATGCACATATGCCCTCACCTGTGGTATAGTGCACCCTGCCTTAGGGCTGTAAGGCCTGCTAGAGGGGTGACTAACCTATGCCACAGGTAGTGTGAGGTTGGCATGGAACTCTGAGGGGAGTGCCATGTCGACTTAGTCATTTTCTCCCCACCAGCACACACAAGCTGTGAAGCAGTGAGCATGTGCTGAGTGAGCGGTCCCTAGGGTGGCATAAAACATGCTGCAGCCCTTAGAAACCTTCCCTTTCATCAGAGCCCTTGGTACCAGGGGTACCAGTTACAAGGGACTTACCTGAGTGCCAGGGTTGTGCCAATTGTAGAGACAAAGGTACAGTTTAGGGAAAGAACACTGGTGCTGGGGCCTGGTTAGCAGGGTCCCAGCACACTTTCAAATCATAACTTAGCATCAGCAAAGGCAAAAAGTCAGGGGGTAACCATGCCAAGGAGGCATTTCCTTACATCAGGGCATTACCCTGATGGTTCAACATCTGGCAGGCTCTCTCAACGCCAGAGCAGATGAACTCAGCCGCCGACGCACTGTCAATCACGAATGGTGTCTCCATCTGGAGGTGGCACAAGTTCTCTTTCTCAAGTGGGAAGAGCCTTGGTTAGATATGTTCGCCTCCGCAGAGAACGTGCAATGTCAGATTTTTTGCGCGTTGGAGTTTTCAAGGCGGCACTTGCTCGGAGATGCTTTTCATCTCGAGTGGCACTCCGACATCCTTTACGCCTTCCACCCTATCCCTCTTCTGCCCAGAGTTCTCAAGAAAATCAAGTACAACCGGGCCCAAGTTATCTTGGTGGCTCCAGACTGGGCTCGAACAGAGTGGTATCCACAGCTAATGAGCATGTGAGCATGCCCATCGATCCTCCACTCAGACTGCCTCTTCGGGCGGATCTTCTGTCGCAGCAGCAGGGGACGGTCCTCCACCCGAACCTGTCCAAACTCCGCCTTCATGTGTGGAGATTGAGTGGCAACAGTTGACGGCATTTGCCCTTCCATCCGAAGTCTGCAATGTTATCTTGGCAGCCAGGCGTCCATCAACTAAAACTGTATATGCCTGTCGTTGGAATAAATTTGTTGCATGGTGCACCACCAAATCTGTTGACCGACTATCTGCACCTCTTTTGGAGGTTCTTCTATTCATTCTTTCCTTAGCCCAGCAGGGCTCTACTTTGGGCATCCTTAAGGGGTATCTGTCTGCCATTTCCACCTTTCTTAGGCTTCCTGATCAGCCCTCACTCTTTAAATCTCCTCTTGTGAGTAGGTTCTTAAAGGGGCTCACCCACTTATTTCCTCTCAATCCCTTTATCATGCCTCAGTGGGATCTTAATGTTGTGCTTACTTAATTGATGTGTACCCCCTTTGAGCCAATGCATAATTGTCCCTTACGGCTCCTCACATTCAAAACTGTCTTTCTCATTGTCGGGTGAGTGAGCTTCAGGCCCTTTCTTCAAAGCCTCCATACTTGTCCGTGCACCCCAACAAAGTAGTGTTACGCACTAGGGCTTCCTTCCTTCCTAAGGTGGTTACACCGTTTCATGTAGGCTAGTCCATCACTTTGCCTACCTTCTACGCACCCTCACATCCTTCCCATGAGGAGGAGAGACTCCACCGTCTGGACCCAAAAAGAGCGTTGGCGTTCTATCTCAATCGTACAAAAGAGTTCCGGGTGGACAATCAACTCTTTGTTGGCTATGTGGGTGCGAAGAAAGGGAAGGCAGTGCAGAAGCGTACCATCTCTCGATGGGTGCTTCTTTGCATCAAAATGTGCTACGCTTTGGCAAAAAAGCAACCTCCTGACGGCTTGTGGACTCATTCTACCAGGGCCACTGCTGCATCCACTGCATTAGCACGCGGAGTTCCTGTCCTGGATATCTGTCAGGCAGCTACATGGTTGTCTGCACACGTTTGCTAAGCATTACTGCCTGGATAGTCAGGTCCATCGGGGCGGCTACTTTGGTCATTCGGTCCTGCAGGACTTACTAGTATGATCTTTGTAAGGAAATGCCACCTTGGCATGGTTACCCACTAACTTTTTGCCTTTGCTGATGCTAAGTTATGATTTGAAAGTGTGCTGGGACCCTGCTAACCAGGCCCTAGCAGCAGTGTTCTTTCCCTAAACTGTACCTTTGTCTCCACAATTGGCACAACCCTGGCACTCAGGTAAGTCCCTTGTAACTAGTACCCCTGGTACCAAGGGCCCTGATGCCAGGGAAGGTCTCTAAGGGCTGCAGCATGTCTTATGCCACCCTGGGGACCCCTCACTCAGCACATGCACACTGCCTCTCAGCTTGTGTGTGCTGGTGGGGAGAAAATGACTGAGACGACCTGGCACTCCCCTCAGAGTGCCATGCCAACCTCACACTGCCTGTGGCATATGTCACCCCTCTAGCAGGCCTTACAGCCCTAAGTCAGGGTGCACTATACCACAGGCCAGGGCATATGTGCATGAGCACTATGCCCCTACAGTGTCTAAACAAAACCTTCGACATTGTAAGTGCAGGGTAGCCCTAAGAGTATATGGTCTGGGAGTTTGTCAAACACAAATTCCACAGTTCCATAATGGCTACACTGAAAACTGAGAAGTTTGGTATCAAACGCCTCAACACAATAAATGTACACTGATGCCAGTGTGCAATTTATTGTAACATACACCCAGAGGGCATCTCAGAGATGCCCCCTGAATACCTACCTGACTTCTAGTGTAGGCTGACCAGTTTCTGCCAGCCTGCCACACAACAGACATGCTGCTGGCCAATTGGGGAGAGTGCCTTTGTCACTCTGTGGCCAGGAACAAAGCCTGTACTGGGTGGAGGTGCTTCTCACCTCCCCATGCAGGAACTGTAACACCTGGCGGTGAGCCTCAAAGGCTCACGCCTTTTGTTACAGCGCCCCAGGGCATCCCAGCTAGTGGAGATGCCGCCCCTCCGGCCACTGCCCCCACTTTTGGCGGAAAGGCTGGAGGAGATAATGAGAAAAACAAGGAGGAGTCACTAACCAGTCAGGACAGCCCCTGAGGTGACCCCTGCCTTGCGAAATCCTCCATCTTGAGTTTGGAGGATTCCCCCAATAGGGTTAGGGATGTTCCCCCCCTCCCCACAGGGAGGAGGCACAAAGAGGGTGTAGCCACCCTCAAGGACAGTAGCCATTGGCTGCTGCCCTCCCAGACCTAAACACCCGCCAAATTCAGTATTTAGGGGCTCCCCAGATCCCAGGAAATCAGATTCCTGCAACCTGAAGAAACAAGAAGGTCTGATGACCTACCAGCCTGCAGAGAAGATGGACGACGACAACTACTTTGGCCCCAGCCCTACCGGCCTGTCTTCAACTTCGAAAACCTGCAACCAGCGACGCATCCGACAGGGACCAGCGACCTCTGAAGCCTCAGAGGACTGCCCTGGACTAAAGGACCAAGAAATTCCTGTGAACAGCGGCCTTGTTCAAAACCAGTTACTTCGTTGCAGCAAAGAAGCAACTTTCAAAGACTGCACGTTTCCTGCTGGAAGCGTGAGACTTCTCACTCTGCACCCGACGCCCCTGGCTCAAGACTCCGAGAACCAACACCTCAGGGAGGACTCCCCAGCGACTGCGAGCCCGTGAGTAACCTGAGATGACCCCCCACAAGCCCCCACAGCAACGCCTGGAGAGAGAATCCAGAGGCTCACCCTGACCGCGACTGCCTGTAACAAGGGATCTGACGCCTGGAACCAACACTGCACTCGCAGCCCCCAGGATCTGAAGGAACCGAACTTCGACGCAGGAGTGACCCCCAGGCGGCCCTCTGCCTAGCCCAGGTGGTAGCTGTCCCCAGAAGCCCCCCCTGCGCCTGCCTGCAATGCTAGAGTGACCCCCGGGTCTCTCCATTGCTTTCTACCTAAAACCCGACGCCTGCTTTGCACACTGCACCCGGCCGCCCCTGTGCCGCTGAGTGTGTGTTTTGTGTGCCTACTTGTGTCCCCCCCAGTGCTCTACAAACCCCCCCTAGTCTGCCCCCGAGGACGCAGGTACTTAACTGCTGGCAGGCTGGAAGCGGAGAACCCCTGTTCCCCATAGGCGCCTATGTGTTTTGGGCACCTCTTTGACCTCTGCACCTGACTGGCCCTAAGCTACTGGTGTGGTAACTTTGGGGTTGCCTTGAACTCCCAACGGTGGGCTGCCTACCCCAGGACTGAGACTTGTAAGTGCTTTACTTACCTCCTAAACCAACCTTTACTTACCTCCCCCAGGAACTGTTGATTTTTGCACAGTGTCCACTTTGAAAATAGCGTATTGCCTTTTTTACTAAGACTGTATATGATATTGCTTTTATTCAAAGTTCCTAAAGTAGCTAAGTGAAGTACCTTACATTTAAAGTTTTTAATATAAATCTTGAACCTGTGGTTCTTAAAATAAACTAAGAAAAGATATTACTCAATATAAAAACCTATTGGCCTGGAGTAAGTCTTTGAGTGTGTGTTCCTCATGTATTGCCTGTGTGTGTACAACAAATGCTTAACACTACCCTCTGATAAGCCTACTGCTTGACAACACTACCACAAAATAGAGCATTAGAATTATCTACTTTTGCCACTATCTTAGCTCTAAGGGGAACCCTTGGACTTTGTGCACACTCTTTCTTACTTTGAAATAGTACATACAGAGCCAACTTCCTACAACCTTAGTTCGCAGCCCACCACCGAGGATGGCATTGCTTGGGTATCTATTCTCAGGTAAGGAATCTGCATCTAGAAGTCTCTCTCAGATGTACAAGTTACTTACCTTCGGTAACGAAATATCTGGTAGAGACATATTCTAGTTGCAGATTCCTTACCGCCCACCCATCCTCCCCGCTTGCAAACTGATTTCTATGGACAGGGATTCCCCCCCTTCAGGTTCTTAGCTCTGGCGCACCAAACTCAGTGTTCTTCGCGGCTCTGCACTCTGGCGTGGAAAGTCGTTAAAAGAAACTGACGTCACTGCGCAAGGGCGGTGTTTATGTACTACTCCCAACATCATCACGGCGACCACGACACCTACGATGCCTGCGGAGTCTACCAATGACACCTACCGACGCAGAAGGGTATTGCTCGAAGAAAAATCTCCGGATCCAGTCTGGTGACTGGGGGAAAATTCTAAGGTAAGGAATCTGCAACTAGAATATGTCTCTACCAGATATTTTGTTACCGAAGGTAAGTAACTTGTACATTTGTCTTTATTTATTTCACAAATGAGCCATGCTTTGCCAGTACTGTGAGGCTTTTTTTCTTCTTTGTCTGTTGCACCTAATGGCGGCACCCCATGGGTGTTCCTGCTTTTTCCAGGTGTTATTTTTCCTTAAATTGTCAAGGATAAAGTATTGGGGTGTATATTACCCAGAGACCCTATGAAAGGTTTCATGCCTGATGCTTCAAGGCTATTATTATTATGCTTTATTACATGGAGTGAAAGTGGTAGTTCTCCACTTCAAGTTTTTCAATGACAGCTTCTTACAATACCTGATATACAGGTAATGTTTACTTTATCCTGAAGAATAGCGGGTGCTCAAGAGTTGATACCTCCATGGCATGTACCTTACTGTAAGTAGAGTCCTGTTTTGGATGCCCGGTGAGCATGTGTGTATGTACATATATATATATATATATATATATATATATATATATATGTTTGATGGCATGTGTAGCTGCAGATACACATGCTGTGCACATCCCGCCATCTGGTGTTGGGCTCGGAGTGTTACAAGTTGTTTTTCTTCGAAGAAGTCTTTTCGAGTCACGAGATCGAGGGACTCCTCCCATTTCAGCTCCATTGCGCATGGGCGTCGACTCCATCTTAGATTGTTTTTTTTCCGCCATCGGGCTCGGACGTGTTCCTTTTCGCTCAGTGTTTCGGGTCGGAAAGTTAGTTAGAATCTCGGAAAAATTGACGGTATTGTTTGCGCTCGGTATCAGGTTAGTTACAACAGATCGACACCAACTTTTGAAGAGCTCCGGTGGCCCTTCGGGGTTTTTTCGATTCCCCATCGGGGCCTGGTCGGCCCGGCCACGTGTCTCTTCAAGGCTGATGGAACGGACCCCATTCCGCTTCTGCCCAAAATGTCATAACAAGTATCCGTATACAGATCAGCATCTGGTCTGTAACTTGTGTCTGTCTCCAGAGCACAAGGAGGATACCTGTGAAGCCTGTCGAGCGTTTCGGTCAAGGAAAACATTAAGAGACCGAAGAGCGAGAAGACTGCAGATGGCGTCGGCGCCGACAGGACAAGGGCGTTTCAAACAGGAAGAAGAAACCTTCTCCATCCAGGAATCTGACTCGGACAAGCTCGATCCCGAAGAAACGCCGAAAACCGTGAGTAAAACGTCGAAACATAAAACTCAGGGGACGTCACCGCCAACAGGCCATGGCTTAACCCGAAAAATAAGTGACCGAAACAGGGCACGCTTGTGGCAAAGTCATCTGACTCCGGTCGAGATACCGCCACACAGCAATCTCGGGCCCGAGACAGCAGCTCCGAGCAGATTCGGCACCGAGACAGTGGCACCAAAATAGTTCGGCACTGAGACACCACGACGCCGAAAATAAAAAAGGTTTCCTCGGAGCCCAAAAAGGCGACGAAAAGGTTTCGATTCCGAAACATCCAGCCTCGGAACCGAAAACAGGTTCCTACACAGAGGAACAGGGATTGTCCTCCCAGATGCAAGGACATAAGTTCGGAGAAGAACTTGAATCAGTAGAGCCAGACTACACTCAAAGAAGGCTCCACATTCAAAAAGACACAGGGAAGATAAGCACTCTTCCCCCAATTAAGATGAAAAGAAAACTTGCCTTTCAAGAAAAGGACAAGCAGCCACAGGCAAAGGTGGCAAGACAAACAACTCCACCACCATCAATGCACACATCACCGGTAGCCACTCCACCACTGATGCAATCCCTGACTCATACTGCAATGAGTCAGGATGATCCCGACGCATGGGACCTTTATGATGCTCCGGTATCAGATAACAGCCCAGACTGTTACCCTGCGAGGCTGTCGCCACCTGAAGACAGTACATCCTACACGCAGGTGGTCTCAAGGGCAGCTGCTTTTCATAACGTTACCTTGCATGCAGAACCAATTGAGGATGACTTTTTGTTTAATACACTATCCTCCACTCATAGCCAATACCAAAGCTTACCTATGCTCCCGGGAATGCTAAAACATTCCAAACAAATATTTCAGGATCCTGTAAAAGGCAGAGTCATAACTCCAAGGGTGGAGAAGAAGTACAAGCCACCGCCAACAGACCCTGTTTATATTACGCAGCAATTAACACCAGACTCTGTGGTTGTTGGAGCAGCTCGCAAGAGAGCAAACTCTCATACCTCAGGAGACGCACCACCTCCAGACAAGGAGAGTCGCAAATTCGATGCTGCGGGTAAAAGGGTTACAGCACAAGCAGCAAACCAATGGCGCATTGCCAACTCACAAGCACTTTTGGCAAGATACGATAGAGCTTATTGGGACGAAATGCAGCATTTTATAGAACACTTACCCAAAGAGTTCAAGAAAAGGGCACAACAAGTGGTGGAAGAAGGACAAAGTATCTCCAATAATCAGATACGGTCAGCAATGGATGCAGCAGATACGGCTGCAAGGACAATAAATACTGCAATAACGATAAGGAGACACGCATGGTTGCGTACATCAGAATTCAAGCCGGAAATACAACAAGCCGTGCTGAATATGCCCTTTAATGAACAGCAGTTGTTTGGGCCAGAAGTCGACACTGCTATTGAGAAACTCAAAAAAGATACTGATACGGCAAAAGCCATGGGCGCACTCTACTCCCCACAGAGCAGAGGCACATTTCGCAAAACACAATTTAGGGGAGGGTTTCGAGGTCAACCTACAGAGGCCACAACCTCACAAGCAAGGCCCACTTATCAAAGCCAATATCAGCGGGGAAGTTTTCGGGGGCAATATAGAGGGGGACAATTCCAAAAGAATAAAGGGAAGTTCCAAAGCCCCAAAACTCCTCAAAACAAGCAGTGACTTCCAAATCACACATCCCCAACACATAACACCTGTGGGGGGGAGACTAAGCAAATTTTACAAATATTGGGAGGTGATATCAACAGACACTTGGGTACTGGCAATTATCCAGCATGGTTATTGCATAGAATTTCTCAAATTCCCTCCAAACGTCCCACCGAAAACACACAATATGTCAAAACAACATATAGATCTTCTAGGACTAGAAGTTCAGGCATTGCTACAGAAAGAAGCAATAGAATTAGTACCAAACCAACAGAAAGGAACAAGAGTTTACTCTCTGTACTTTCTCATACCCAAAAAAGACAAAAGTCTGAGACCTATATTAGATCTCAGAACATTAAATACCTACATCAAATCAGATCACTTTCACATGGTAACATTACAGGACGTAATCCCACTGCTCAAACAACAAGACTACATGACAACACTAGACCTAAAGGATGCATATTTCCATATACCGATACATCCTTCACACAGAAAGTACTTAAGGTTTGTATTCCAAGGGGTCCATTACCAATTCAAGGTGTTGCCATTCGGAATAACAACTGCACCAAGAGTTTTTACAAAATGCCTGGCAGTCGTAGCTGCACATATCAGAAGGCAGCAAATACATGTGTTCCCGTACCTAGACGATTGGTTAATCAAAACCAACACGCTAGAACGGCACAACACACCACAAACGGCACCCACCACAAACTAGGTTTCTCAATCAACTACACAAAGTCACACCTTCTGCCGTGTCAAACACACCAATACTTAGGGGCGACAATCAACACAGCAAAAGGGATTGCCACTCCAAGCCCACAAAGGGTTCAGGCATTTCACAATGTAATACAGGCCATGTATCCAAAACAAAAAATACAAGTCAAAATGATGATGAAACTCCTAGGCATGATGTCCTCATGCATAGCCATTGTCCCAAATGCAAGGTTGCACATGCGGCCCTTACAACAGTGCCTAGCATCACAATGGTCACAGGCACAGGGTCAACTTCTAGATCTGGTGTTGGTAGACCGCCAAACATATACCTCGCTTCAGTGGTGGAACAGTATAAATGGGCGGCCTTTCCAAGACCCAGTGCCACAATATGTAATAACAACAGATGCCTCCATGATAGGGTGGGGAGCACACCTCAATCAACACAGCATCCAAGGACAATGGGACACTCAGCAAAAACTGTTTCACATAAATCACTTAGAGCTATTGGCAGTATTTCTAGCGCTGAAAGCATTTCAACCCATAATAAGCCACAAGCACATTCTTGTCAAAACAGACAACATGACAACGATGTATTACCTAAACAAACAAGGAGGGACACACTCAACACAGTTGTGTCTCCTGGCACAGAGAATATGGCATTGGGCGATTCACAACCACATTCGCCTAATAGCACAATTTATTCCAGGAATTCAGAATCAGTTAGCAGACAATCTCTCTCGGGATCACCAATAGATCCACAAATGGGAGATTCACCCCCAAATACTGAACACTTACTTCCAGAGTTGGAGAACACCACAAATAGATCTATTTGCAACAAAGGAAAACGCAGCATGCCGAAACTTCGTATCCAGGTACCCACAAGATCAGTCTCGGGGCAATGCGTTATGGATGAGTTGGTCAGGGATATTTGCTTACGCTTTTCCCCCTCTCCCACTCCTTCCATATCTGGTAAACAAGTTGAGTCAAAACAAACTCAGACTCATACTAATAGCGCCAACATGGGCAAGACAACCTTGGTACACAACACTACTAGACCTCTCAGTAGTGCCTCATGTCAAACTACCAAACAGACCAGATCTGTTAACGCAACACAAACAACAGATCAGACACCCAAATCCAGCATCGCTGAATCTACCAATTTGGCTCCTGAAGTCCTATAGTTCGGACACTTAGATCTTACACAGGAGTGTATGGAGGTCATAAAACAAGCTAGAAAACCTACCACTAGACATTGCTATGCAAATAAGTGGAAAAGATTTGTTTATTACTGCCATAATAATCCAATTCAACCCTTACACGCATCTGCCAAAGACATCGTAAGATACTTACTACATTTGCAAAAGTCAAAGTTAGCTTTTTCTTCCATTAAGATACATCTTATCGCAATTTCAGCTTACCTGCAAGTTACGCACTGAACTTCACTATTTAGGATACCAGTCATAAAAGCGTTTATGGAAGGCCTAAAGAGAATTATACCAACAAGAACACCACCAGTTCCTTCATGGAACCTCAACATTGTCTTAACACGACTCATGGGTCCACCTTTTGAGCCCATGCACTCTTGTGAAATGCAATACTTAACATGGAAAGTTGCATTTTTAATTGCCATCACATCTCTAAGAAGAGTAAGTGAGATTCAAGCATTTACCATACAAGAACCATTTATTCAAATACACAAGCATAAAGTAGTTCTACGGACAAATCCTAAATTTTTACCAAAAGTCATATCACCGTTCCAGTTGAATCAAACAGTAGAATTACCAGTGTTCTTCCCACAGCCAGATTCTGTAGCTGAAAGAGCACTACATACATTAGACATCAAAAGAGCGTTAATGTACTACATTGACAGAACAAAACCAATTCGAAAAACAAAACAATTATTTATTGCTTTCCAAAACCCTCATACAGGAAATCCAATGTCTAAACAAGGCATTGCTAGATGGATAGTTAAGTGTATTCAAACCTGCTATCTTAAAGCAAAAAGAGAACTGCCTATTACACCAAAGGCACACTCAACTAGAAAGAAAGGTGCTACCATGGCCTTTCTAGGAAATATTCCAATGACCGAAATATGTAAGGCAGCTACATGGTCTACACCTCATACATTTACCAAACACTACTGTGTAGATGTGTTAACGGCACAACAAGCCACAGTAGGTCAAGCAGTACTACGAACATTGTTTCAAACAACTTCAACTCCTACAGGCTGAACCACCGCTTTTGGGGAAATAACTGCTTACTAGTCTATGCACAGCATGTGTATCTGCAGCTACACATGCCATCGAACAGAAAATGTCACTTACCCAGTGTACATCTGTTCGTGGCATTAGTCGCTGCAGATTCACATGCGCCCACCCGCCTTCCCGGGAGCCTGTAGCTGTTTAGAAGTTGATCTTGAACATTTGTAAATTTGTAAATATATGACTTTAAACTACATGATGTACATACGTATTCACTCCATTCCATGGGAACTATTACTAGCATACACAACTCCTACCTCACCCTCTGCAGGGAAAACAATCTAAGATGGAGTCGATGCCCATGTGCAATGGAGCCGAAATGGGAGGAGTCCCTCGATCTCGTGACTCGAAAAGACTTCTTCGAAGAAAAACAACTTGTAACACTCCGAGCCCAACACCAGATGGCGGGATGTGTACAGCATGTGAATCTGCAGCGACTAATGCCACGAACAGATGTACACTTGGTAAGTGACATTTTCCATATATATATGTATATATGTATATATATATATATATATATATATATGTAAGGAAATGGCTCCCTGTTGCAGTTACCCCCCACTTTTTGCCTGATACTGATGATGACTTGACTGAGAATTGTGCTGGGACCCTGCTAACCAGGCCCCAGCACCAGTGTTCTTTTACCTAAAATGTACCATTGTTCCCACAACTGGCACACCCCTGGCACACAGATAAGTCCCTTGTAAAAGGTACCAGTGGTACCATGGGCCCTGTGACCAGGGAAGGTCCCGGAGGGCTGCAGCATATGTTGTGCCACCCTAAGGGACCCCTCGCCTAACACATGCACACTGCCATTGCAGATTGTGTGTGTTGGTGGGGAGAAAAAGGCAAAGTCGACATGGCATCCCCCTCAGGATGCCCTGCACACAAAATGCTGCCTGTGGCATAGGTAAGTCACCCCTCTAGCAGGCCTTACAGCCCTAAGGCAGGGTGCACTATACCACAGGTGAGGGCATAGCTGCATGAGCAATATGCCCCTACAGTGTCTAAGTCTGTTCTTAGACATTGTAAGTACAGTGTGGCCATATTCAGTATATGGTCCTGGAGTTTGTCAAAAACGAACTCCACAGCTCCATAATGGCTACACTGAATACTGGGAAGTTTGGTATCAAACTTCTCAGACTAATAAACCTACACTGATGCCAGTGTTGGATTTATTAAAAAATTTACACAGAGGTCATCTTAGAGAGGCCCCTTGTATTGTACCCAATCCTTCAGTGCAGGACTGACTGGTCTGTGCCAGCCTGCTGCTGAGAGACGGGTTTCTGACCCCCCTGGGGTGAGAGCCTTTGTCCTCTCTGAGGCCAGAAACAAAGCCTGCACTGGGTGGAGATGCTTAACATCTCCTCCCTGCAGGACCTGTAACACCTAGCAGTGAGCCTCAAAGGCTGAAGCTTCGTGTTACAATGCCCCAGGCCACTCCAGCTAGTGGAGATGCCTGCCCCCTGGACACAGCCCCCACTTTTGGCAGCAAGTTCAAGTACTTACCTGCTGGCAGACTGGAACCGAAGCACCCCTGTTTCCCCATAGGCACCTATGTGTTTTGGGCACCTCTTTGACCTCTGCACCTGACCGGTCCTGAGCTGCTGGTGTGGTAACTTTGGGGTTGCCTTGAACCCCCAATGGTCGGTTGCTATGCCCCAAACTTGAGACTAGTGTTTTACTTACCTTCAAAACTAACCTTTACTTACCTCCCCCAGGAACTGTTGATTTTTGCACTGTGTCCACTTTGAAAATAGCTTATTGCCATTTTTACAAATACTGTATGTGATATTGCTTTTATTCAAAGTTCGTAAAGTATCTAAGTGAAGTACCTTACATTTAAACTATTAACTGTAAATCTTGAACCTGTGGGTCTTAAAATAAACTTAGACAATATATTTTTCAATATAAAAATCTATTGGCCTGGAGTAAGTCTTTGAGTGTGTGTTCCTCATTTATTGCATGTGTGTGTACAACAAATGCTTAACACTACCCTCTGATAAGCCTACTGCTTGACCACACTACCACAAAATAGAGCATTAGAATTATCTACTTTTGCCTCTATCTTACCTCTAAGGGGAACCCTTGGACTCTGTGCACACTATTTCTTAGTTTGAAATAGTATATACAGAGCCAACTTCCTACAATATATATATATATGTTCGATGGCATGTGTAGCTGCAGATACACAGGCTATGCATAGCTCTTCTGACATCTAGTTTGGGCTCAGAGTGTTACAAGTTGTTTTTCTTCGAAGAAGTCTTTTCGGAGTCACAGGATCGAGTGACTCCTCTTGGTTACAGTGCACATGGGCATCGACTCCATTGTTAGTAGTTTTCTTTCTGCTGTCAGGTTCAGACGTGTTTCCTCGAATCGAAAAACCTACTTATTCGTCGGTATTGTTTCGATCACGTTTCCCATCTAGCATCGAACCAGTAGTACTGTCGGAACCTTCATTTTGCCCTTTGGGGCGTACTCACGCCCAACTCAGGCCTGTTTGGGCCTACTGCCTGGGGAGCCTGATGGATCGGACTCTATTTCAATTCTGCCCTCAGCGCCATGTGAAGTACCCCTATACAGACCAACACCTGGTTCGTAATTTGTGCCTTTCTCCAGACCATAAAGAGGAAGATTGCGAGGCCTGTCGATCGTTTCGATCAAAGAAGACCTTGAGAGATCGCAGGGCCCAAAGACTGGAAATGGCATCGAAAAGCACCAAACATCTCAACGCCATGGAGGAAGAGCAGGCGCAGACGGCAGTCTCCATCCGAGACACTGACTTGAATTGGAAGATGATAGACCCAACACAGCTGGCCAGCATGTGAGTACGTCCACCCCTACATAAGAAACATCCGAAGGCCTTGGGTACACCACTGCCGGAAGGCCATGGCTCGGCCTAAAAAAGACTGTCGGTGCCGAAAAAAGCCACTCCTCCTTCCACCTTGGAGTTGAGTAAATCGGTTAAAGCTTCCACTTCAGACTCTAGTAAACAACCTCATTCCTTGGAGTAAAAAATTCAACACTCTGTTTCGGAGCCGAAACAACCAACTACGTTTTCGGGACCGAAAAAGATCCAAACTTTGGAGCTAAAAAAATCCTCATACACAGAGGAACAGGGACTTTCGAGAAAATTAAAGCAAATCTCAAAGCATATGCTGGAATCTCACAAAACTTCTGAAGATGAGACTGAGATTGAGCCAATATTAGAGGTTATGGATGAAAGACAATCGAGAATCCATATACATAAGGAGTCTGGACGAATCATCACTGCACCTACTTTAAAGACTGAAAGAAAGCTGGCTTTTCAAGAGGAGTTAGACTGTTCCCAGCAAAAGTGCAGAAACAAAAGGAGAAACCAGCACCTCTCCCTACTTCTCCTACTCACTCTCCACAGCTTTCTTTTTCACCTCACAATAGTCCACCACAATTGCCTTCTCCAACACTTTCATTATATTCACATGGAGATACAGTAGATACATGGGATCTCTATGACCCTGATCCCATTCCGGACAATGATCCAGACCTCTACCCAGCTAAACCTTCTCCTCCAGAAGACACTACTGCCTACACTCAAGTAATCTCTAGGGCAGCGGCTTATCATGGAGTGCTTATGCATTCTGAACCCCTGGAAGAAGACTTTCTATTTAACACACTATCTTTCACTCACTCCAGGTACCAGTGTCTCCCGATGTTGCCTGGAATGGTTAAGCATGCTGAGCAAATTATTAATGAGCCTGTGAAAGCTAAAGTCATCACCCCTAGAATTGACAAAAAATATAAGCCTGCCCCTACGGACCCAGACTATATTACACATCAGGTCCCTCCAGACTCAGTGGTAGTCAGTGCAGTAAGAAAAAGAGCAAACAGCCAGTCATCAGGAGACGCACCTCCTCCTGATAAGGAAAGTAGGAAATTTGACACAGCTAGCAAAAGAGTCTCGCCACACAGGAGGCTAACCAATGGAGAATTACCAATTCTAAGGCACTTCTAGCCAGATATGGCAGGGCCCATTGGGACAAGATGCAAGATCTCATACAGTACCTCCCAAAGGAGCATCAAAAGAGAGCACAACCGGTTGTGGAAGAGGGACAGGCTATAAGCAATAACCAGATAAGGTCTGCCCTCGATGCTGCTGATACAGCTGCAAGGAGTGTCAATACTGCCATTACAAGTAGAAGGCATGCATGGCTACGCTCCTCTGGCTTCAAACCAGAAATTCAACAGGCAATTTGACAAGAAACATCTATTCGGCCCAGAAGCAGACACCACTATTGAAAAACTGAGAAAAGACTCAGATACTTCTAAAGCAATGGGGGCTACCACACCATATAGAGACTCCTTTCGCAGCCCCAGTTTAGAGGAGGCCTTAAGCCACAGTCCTCTGATGCTTCTACCTCCCAGACAAAGCAGGGACAACAAACCCAATATCAAAGATGGGGGTTTAAAGGGTCCTATAAGAGGACAATATTTCAGGAACAGGGGCAAGTTCCAAACCTCAAAGCAAGCCACTACACCATCTAAGCAGTGACTGCCTTCCCACCCTTACACTCCACACTTCTCCTATGGGGAGGAAGACTACATCAATTCCACTCTCATTGGCAAAATATCACCACAGACAATTGGGTATTATCAATGATCCGCAATGGCTATTGCCTAGAATTAAACTCCACCCCTCCAAACATTCCACCATGATACCACAAATTGTCCCTAGAACACAGCGTTCTGTTGCAACAAGAGGTACAATCTCTACTATTAAAACACGCAATAGAATTGGTTCCACATTCTCAACAAGGAACAGGAGTATACTCACGATACTTCCTCATTCCCAAAAAAAGACGGCACCCTCAGGCCCATCTTTGACCTCAGGCCTCTCAATCTATACATCCTGTCAGAACATTTTCACATGGTAACTGCAGGATGTCATTCCACTACTACAAAGACAAGATTACATGACTGCTTTAGACCTCAAGGATGCGTATTTCCACATATCCATCCATCCAGCTCAGAGAAAATACCTCAGGTTCGTCATAGCAGGAAATCAATACCAGTTCAAAGTGTTGCCATTCGGCATACCATCAGCTCCAAGAGTGTTCACAAAATGTCTAGCAGTAGTAGCAGCCTACTTAAGAATACAACACATCCATGTCTTTCCATATCTAGACGATTGGCTAATAAAATCAAGTAATTTTACACAATTCCAACAACGCACTCATGTGATTGAAATCTTGCATACGCTAGAGTTTACTCTCAATTACCAAAAATCACATCTTCAACCAGCACAAGTACAACCTTACCTAGGTGCTATCCTAAATACTCAAAAAGCCCTAGCTTATCCTAATCCACAAAGGATATAAGCTTTCCAAAATCTCATACCACAAATACAGCCAAATCAACAATATACTGTAAGATTTATCATGGAGATTCTAGAGATGATCTCATCTTGCATAGCTATAGTTTCACCATCAAGACTAAACGTGAGACCCTTACAACAGTGCCTCTCACAACAGTGGTCTCAAGCACACGGTCAACTTCAAGATCTAGTGTTGATGGACCGGCAAACACGGATGTCTCTCTAATGGTGGAATCTCAGCAATCTAATGAAGGGGTGGTCATTTCTAGACCCAGTGCCTCAGACCATAATCACAAAAGACTCATCCATGATAGGTTGGGGAGATTATCTCAACAATCATACCATTCAAGGGGAATGAGATGCCAAGCAGAAACAGTTTCACATAAACCACCTATAATTATTAGCTGTATTTCTTGCCCTAAAGGCGTTTCAACCGCTTCTCAAACAGAAGACTGTTCTAATAAAAACAGACAACATGACAACCATGTATTACCTCAACAAACGGGACGGGACGCATTCATCGCAAATGCCCCGAACTAGCCCGAAACCATATGGAAATGGGCAATTCACAATCACATCCTTCTGTTAGCACAATACATTCCAGGGATAGATAATCAGCTGGCAGATCTCCAAGCAGAAATCACCAACAAACACGCAAATGGGAGATTCACTCCCAAGTACTTCAAAAGTACTTTCAAAAGTGGGGAACACCAGAGATAGATTTATTCGCAACAAGTGAAAACGCACAATGCCTAAACTTCGCATCCAGACACCCACATCCTCTATCCAAAGGCAATGCTCTATGGATCAGTTGGTCAGCGATATTTGCTTACGCTTTTCCCCCTCTTCCACTCCTTCCCTTTCTGGTCAGCAAACTACGTCAAACATCACTCACCATGATTCTACATGGGCACGCCAGCACTGGTTCACAACACTCCTAGATCTGTCTGTAGTACCTCATTCCAAACTCCCAAACAGACAAGACTTGCTAACACAGAACAAAGGTCAAAGAAGGCATCCAAACCCCAATGCTCTCTATCTAGCGATTTGTCTCCTGAAGTCGTAGAGTTTGGTTACCTAAAGCTTCCATCAGAATGTATGGAAGTAATTAAACAAGCATGTATACCTACTACTAGACAATGTTACGCAAATAAGTGGAAAAGATTTGTCTACTACTGTCAATCGAAAAACACTGATCCACTTGCAGCATCTATACAAGATATTGTATGCTATTTACTTCATTTGCAAAAATCTAATTTAGATTTCTCATCCATCAAGATACACCTTACTGCAATATCTGCGTACTTATAGACTATTCAACATACTTCTCTATTCAGAGTTCCAGTTAATAAAGCCTTCATGAAAGGATTAAAACGCATTATTCCACCTAGAACACCACCTGTTCCATCATGGCATTTAAATATCGTACTTACCAGGCTGATGGGACCACCTTTTGAACCCATGCACTCTAGTCAAATTCAATTTTTAACATGGAAGGTTGCCTTCCTTGTAGCTATTACTTCTTTAAGAAGAGTTAGTGAAATACAAACATTCACTCTTAAAGAACCTTTTTACCAAGTGCACAAACACAAAGTTGTCTTCGAACAAATCCTACCAAAAGTAGTATCTCCTTTTCACATCAACCAAACAGTGGAATTGCCAGTCTTCCTTCCACAGCCAGTCTCTGTGGCAGAAAGAGCTCTTCATACCCTAGATCTCAAAAGAGCTCTTATGTATTATATAGACAGACCCAAAGATTTTAGAAAATCAAAGCAACTTTTTGTTGCTTTCTAACAACCACATAAAGGAAATCCTATATCAAAACAAGGTTTAGCAAGATGGATTGTTAGATGCATACAAACATGCTATATCAAAGCAAAAAGTCAACTTTTGATTACTCCTAGAGCACATTCTACAAGAAAGAAAGGTGTGTCAATGGCATTTTTAGGATACATACCAATGGTTGATATATGTAAAGCAGCCACATGGTCAACTCCTCATACATTTACAAAACACTGCTGTGTTGATGTTTTTTGACAGCAACAAGCCACTGTAGGCCAAGCTGTCTTTAGAACACTATTGCAGACAACTGCAACTCCTACAGGCTAGCCACTGCTTTTTTTGGAAGGACTAACTGCTTTGTAGTCTATGCATAACATGTGTATCTGCAGCTACACATGCCATCAAATGGAAAATGTCACTTACCCAGTGTAAATCGGTTTGTGGCATGTAGTGCTGCATATTCACATGCACCCTCCCTCTTCCCCGGAAGCCTGTAGTCGTTTAAGTTTAACATTTGTACATATGTATATACATTTGCATGGACATCTCTTTGTATTCTTATACTCTATCACTCCTTTCTTCACCCTTTGCAGGAAAACAATCTAACAATGGAGTCGATGCCCATGCGCACTGTAACCAAGAGGAAGAGTCACTTAATCCTGTGACTCCAAAAAGACTTCTTCGAAGAAAAACAACTTGTATCACTCCGAGCCCAACACTAGATGTCGGAAATCTATGCATAGCATGTGAATCTGTAGCACTACATGCCACGAACAGATGTACACTGGGTAAGTGACATATATATATATATATATATATATACACACACACACACACAGTCTGGATTCCTTAGCTTGAGGGGCAATTAGCCTTCATTTGGAGGTACAGAGTTGCTCCCTCTCCAGAAGGTGAGATCTTGTATTTATAAGGTCTAGTATCCCTTATAGGGAAACTGTAATATTAACAGCTCCATAGGGGTGTCAGTATATTATTTATTATACAGCTCTTATTACTCGGGGTCGTTGTGAAGAAGTTCTTCTTCCTCTAATTGGTAATGGGTAACCCTACGTTTTTTTTTAATAAGAATTATACAGCTCTAAGGGTGTCTGTTCCCTAAGTCCTTCTTGATCGGTTAAACAAGGTAGCTATTGTTCTACACTATTTGTTATGTACGTTCTCCTTTACTGATGATATGGTAGTATGAGTTTTCTACTTTTGGTAGATTTGATTAATTAGAAACCAGATAATATCATCTTAAGGACTGGAAGACTTTCTTTGTTTTGGTCTTAAAGGTTTTGTTTTATTACATAGCCATCATAGTTTGTTGGATTTTGTACACTTTGGAGTAGACATTTGTATAGTCATGTTCTTTGAAAAAAAAAAAAATTCTTTTTCCTGGCTTATGTCAGGCTATCATGGGTCTTCATTGAGTTGTGTCTTTCTGGAGATTCTATTCACTCTTGTATATCATAATTAATATTTGTGATTCTTTAGGAGTCACTATGCTTTTGCGTTTGCATTCAAGACTTCTTTTCAGAAGGGTTTTACTCTCTTCTGGGGTATTTTTTCTTCTCTATGAGGATATTTATATCTGTCGCGCATTTAGACTCCACTTGTGATAGGTTGGGTTCGCAATTTAATAAGTGTTGTCATAAGACGGAATGTACACGATTGGAAGGATTCTTTTTATTTAAGAATCTTGTCAATTTTCTGTTTTTGCATCATTGACAACTGTTCTAGTTCATCTGCAGTTGAGTCTTATTTATTATAAGAACCCCATATTCATCTTGGTTTTTATTCCTTTGTCAGTAGGGCTATAAGTTGAGAATATCTTGAAGATGTTTTATCATCTCTATCTCCATATATTTGTGTGCCAAGTGGTTGCTATTGTTGTCTTCAACTTCTTATTAAAGATGGCAATTGTATGTTTTCTCTGCAAGAGACATTCTATGTGTGTATTATAGTGTAGGTCTGGTTACGATATACATTTAGATGGTAAGAGGTATTGCTCAATAGCATGATATGCTGCTTTGTTTTCCAACCGGGTGGAACATGCAGTTTCGGTCTAAATATAAGAACAAGTAGGTTTATATTCACTGCCTCATTTGGCAATACTCTCCTACAGTCATGGGTAGTGTTTCTTAGTCCTGTTTTCTTGATCTTTATGATATCATTGCTGTGGTCCTCTCCACAGTATTGATGGGGTGTTCATGCATGGGTTCGCTTCTAACACTGGTCATATTAACATGGATTTTCTTTATTAAATGTTTTTCACTGTTTATGACTCCTTATATGTTGGTCTGCCCACAAATCTTATGTCCTGAAATATTGCTCGCCTACATTTGTATGAATGCATGGTCTTTTTGAATTGCTTTAGACTGGTTTTGTTCTAGGAGCAGATTTTTGATGGTATCAGTCATGGGTGATGCTATCTCCATGCTCGTAAACGTTTTATAACTTTTTCTTACTATGGTCCTTTACACACTTCTTGTGCTAGACCAGTTTTCTGCTAGATAGATCCCCCTCAATATTGTTGGGTTGCTTATGACATATTTGACATACTTACATGGATTAGCTTATCCCATTTGTAGGAAAGTACCCTCTTTCTTTGCATGGTTACCCCCATTTTCTGCCTGTTGTCAGTCTGCTTGACTGTTTTCACTGGGATCCTGCTAACAGGACCTCAGTAATTGTGCTCTCTCCCTTCTAACTTGGTAACTTACTTACTTACACCCCACTTTTGGCATACTGGTGCCCCCATGTAAGTCCCTAGTATATAGTATTCAGGTATCCAGGGCATTAGGGTACCAGGGGAGCCCATGCAAAGTGTATCTGCAGGCCTGCCATTGCAGCCTACGTGAAAGTGTGCATGCACCCTTTTCACCAGAGGTCTCAGCACCAGGTCACTGTAAGTCACTCCTGTGGTAGTTCCTCCTATCCCAGAGGGCAGGGTGCAAGTACCTATGTGTGAGGGTACCCCTGCACTAGCAGAGGTGGCCCCACGAACTCCAGTTCCATTTTCCTGGACTTTGTGAGTGCGGCTATGCCATTTTATGCATGTACTGGACATAGGTCACTACCTATGTGCAGCTACATAATGTAACTCTGAACCTAGGCATGTTTGGTATCAAACATGTCGGAATCATACCCCAATACTGTTGCCAGTATTGAAAGCATGATTCCATGCACTCTGGCGGCTCCTTAGAGCACCCCCAGCGTTGCTCCTACCAGCCTTTTGGGGTTATCTGGCCAAGCTGCTACCACCTCTCAGACAGGTTTCTGCCCTCCTGCTGCTTGAACAGGTCAAGCCCAGGAAGACAGAACAAAGGATTTCTTTTTGGAGGGGGGTAACACCCACTCCCTTTGGAAATAGGTGTTACATGGCTTGGGAAGGGTAGCCTCCCCAAGCCACTGGTATGCTTTGAAGGGCACATTTGGTGCCCTTCGTGCATAAACCAGTCTACACTGGTTCAGGGACCTCCAGTCCCTGCTCTGCACGAAACTGGACAATGGAAATGGGAGTGACCACTCCCCTGTCCATCACCACCCCAGGGGTGGTGCCCAGAGCTCCTCCAGAGGGTCCCTGGGTTCTGCCATCTTGAATCCAAGGTTGGCAGGGACCGCTGGGAGCATCTGAGTGGCCAGGTCAGGTAGGTGACGTCATGGTCCCCTCCTGGCACACCCACAGTCCTGTTAGGAGCACTGTTAGGGTAAAGGGGGAGTCACACCAGTAGGTCCACCTTTGTCCCTAGAGGGCTGGTTGAGAAGGTGTCCAAGGGTAGAAACAGATCCTCCTCTGCCCACTCTCACATCTCCTCAGTATCTGAGGGAACGCACTGCACAACTCCAGGGGAAGATTTCCTAGACAGGGAGACTGGAGAAGGCCAAGCTGAGGCTGCAACAGCTAGCCTTAGATAGGCAGGCATTGGCAGTGGAGAGAGAGAGAGAGAGACAGGGGTTGGGGTTAGCACCCCATGGTGGCAGCAACTTTAGTTTCAGGGAACCTAGAGTCAGGGAGGACTCTTTTGATTCCAGAAATCTAAACAAAATTGTTCCCCCTACGAAGTGAGGAATGACATTTACAAGTTTACGGCTCTGGAGAGGGCGTGTAAGGTACAAAGGGTCCCTCAGAGACAGTGGGACACTATTCTGTGGCTCTCCTTCTCTGACAAGGAGAGAGAGTTCTCACTGTCAGGGAAGAAGATGCTGACAACTATGCTGTTCAGAAATCTGCACTCTTAGATGGATTTGGTCTCACCACTGAGCAATATAGAATCAAGTTCAGGGAGACCAGGAAAGAGTCCTCCCAAGATTGGGTAGACTTTGTGGACTGTTCTGTTAAAGCTTTGCAAGGCTGGTTACATGACAGCAAAGCCAGTGACTATGAGGGCTTGTATAATCTGCTCCTGAGAGAACATTTTGAACAACTGTGTGTCTGACTTGTTCCATCAATACTAGGTTGACTCAGATCTGACCTCTCCCCAAGAACTGGAAAAGAAGGCATACAAATTGGTCAGAACTAGGGTGAGCAGAAAAGCTCATACAGGGGGTGGCAACAAGAAAAAGGAAGCAGATAAGTCTCAGGGCAAGGATGGAGACAAAGATAAAAACAAGGAGCCTTCATCATGCCCACAAAACTCGGGTGGGTCTAAAACCTCTTCCTCCCATGTTAAAAATCCTTGGTGCTATATGTGTAAAAACAAACGCTATAGGCCAGGAGACCGCTCCTGCCCTAAGAAAGGCACCAAGCCACCCACCACTACAAATCCCACTTCTTCTAGTAACAGCAGTAGTGGTGGATATGTTAGCAATAACCAATCCAGAAGTGTAACTGAGACAAAAGAGGCTGTTTTAGTCTCTGATGGGGGCATTGATCTTGCCACCCTTGCTGCCTGTCCCCTTAATATGGGTAAGTACAGGCAGCATCCCTTGATAAATGGTGTTCAGGCAGAGGCCTACAGACACACAGGTGCCAGTGTCACTATGGTGACTGAAAAACTTCTGTCCCCTGAGCAACACATACTTGGTCACCAGTACCAAGTGACTGATGCTCATAACAACACTGTATGGCACCCCATGGCAGTTGTTGATTTCTGATTTCAGCTGGGGGTGAGGTTACTGGTCCAAAGAAAGTTGTTGAGTCCACTGACCTACCTGTAGAGTGTCTACTACGGTACAACTTGGAGACTTCAGCTTGGACTGAAGAGGAGTTACAGGCCCATGCAGCAATGATGGGCATCCCAGAGCATATCTTTGCCCTGACCAGATCACCGGCCACAAGGCAAAATGATTTAGGAATCTTGGGGCCTGGAACAATGGCCCAAGAACTTCCAAAACACAAGGGTAGAAAGGGCAAAACGTTGCCCCCTACCATACCCTCTAGTGAAGATTCCCCCTTTGAGGAGGAAGAATCTACTCCCTTGGCAGAACCTACACCTGAGGAGCTGAATGCTGATACAGCTGAGCTCTTAGGTGCAGGGGGTCCTGCCAGGGAGGAATTCTGTAAGGCATAGAAAACTTGCCCCAAACTGGAGGGCTTGAGGCAGCAAGCTGTCCTTCAAGAAGCAGGAAATGTCAGTGACAGCCACAAGGTGTATTGGAAAGACAACCTCTTGTATTCAAAGCCAAGGGAACCCAAGCCTGGTGCCACCAGGAGATTGGTAGTACTTCTGCAATACAGATAATTTCTCTTGACCTTTGCACATTATGTTACCCTGGCAGGTCACTTGGGGCAAAGCAAAACGTGGGGCAGACTGGTCCCTCTCTTTCACTGGCCCCACATGTCAGAAAATTCTAAGGAGTTTTGTCACCCCTGTGTCAGCTGTCAAGCCAGTGGCAAGACAGGTGGCACCATAAAGCCCCCTTTAATCCCAGTGGTTGGGGTTTCCTTTGAGAGGGTTGGGGTGGGTTTTGTTGCCCCCCTAGACCCGCCTACAGCCTCTGGGAACTGATTGATTCTGGTGGTGGTGGACCAGGCCACCAGGTACCCATAAGGTATTCCTCTAAGGACCAATACAGCTCCTGCAGTGGCAAAAGCCCTCCTGAGAATTTTCTCTAGAGTGGGCTTTCCTAGAGAGGTGGTATCAGACAGAGGTACCAACATTATTTCTGCATACCTAAAGGCAATGTGGAAGGAATGTGGTGTTACTTACAAGTTCACCACCCCTTACCACCCCCAAACCAATGGTTTTGTAGAGAGATTTAATAAAACTCTCAAAGACTTGATCATGGGACTCTCTTAAAAAGTCAAGAGGAGATGGGATGTCCTACTGCCATTCCTTCTTTTTTTTCTACAGTGAGCCCCCCCCCCCCCCAGAAGGGAGGGGGCTAGAACCCCTTTGCACTTTTGTTTGGGCACCCTGTTAGGGGTCCTCTTGCTCTTGTAAGGGGAGGCTGGGAACAACCTCTCAAGCCCCCTAAACAGGACATAGTAGACTATGTACTTGCCCTGGCTGGGTGTGGGTCCTGGATCCTGTGGCTGTGGAGTGATCCCCACACAGTAGTGGAAAAGAAGGGTGAGGTCACCTACTTGGTGGACCTAGGCACTCCCTGAAGCCCCCGCAGGGTGCTTCATGTGAACTGCCTAAAGCCCTACTTTGACAGGGCTAACATGACCCTGCTCATGGCCACTGATGAGGGTCAGGAAGTAGAGTGACCCTCTCCCTTACCGCTTTTCCAACACTGCAGCTGATGGCTCAGTTAATGGGGTAGTCCTTGCAGACTGTCTTTCTAACTCCCAGAACAAAGACTGCACGGAATCTCCTCGGGCAGTTCTCAGAACTGTTCTCTCTAACACCTGGTCAGACAACATGGTGTGAACACACCATTGATACAGGGGACAGTTTGCCCATAAAAAACAAAATCTACAGGCAGCCTGACCATGTAAAGGACTGCATCAAATCAGAAGTGCAAAAGATGCTGGACCTAGGAGTCATTGAGCACTCTGACAGCCCCTGGAATAGCCTAGTGCTGTTGGTCCCAAAACCTCACTCAGAATGGGAAAAGAAATGAGGTTTTTTGTTGACTATAGAGGGCATAACACGGTCACAAGACAGATGCTCATCCTATCCCTAGGGCAGATGAGCAGATACACTGGCATCTTCCAAGTATCTGAGCACATTTGATTTGACTGCAGGTTATTGGCAGATCAATTATCAGATGATGCTAAACCAAAGACCGCATTTGCAACTATTGGAGGCAATGTTCCCTCTAATTTTTTTCCTTTCTGTGCGGAAATAAAGGTGCTTCGTGCACTACAGTCAAGGCAGTGTGCACAGAAGACAGGCAACAACTTAATATGTAAGCATGTGCAGTGTGCAAGCTACCAAATTTGGTTTAAATTAAGGCAGATAGTACTCTTGCACTGGCAACAGACAAAAATTGACCTCCCCTCGCCTTTGGCTTGGTATTAAGAGACCCATTACAGGGTCACAGTGAAGACAGGCAACAACTTAATATGTAAGCATGTGCAGTGTGCAAGCTACCAAATTTGGTGCCAGCGCAAGAGTACCATCTGCCTTAATTTAAACCAGACAGAAATTGACCTCCCCTCGCCTTTGGCTTGGTATTAAGAGACCCATTACAGGGTCACAGTGAAGACAGGCAACAACTTAATATGTAAGCATGTGCAGTGTGCAAGCTACCAAATTTGGTGCCAGCGCAAGAGTACCATCTGCCTTAATTTAAACCAGACAGAAATTGACCTCCCCTCGCCTTTGGCTTGGTATTAAGAGACCCATTACAGGGTCACAGTGAGCTCCTTGCACCTCTGAGCACCAGTGACACTGAATCTTGTGACCCTAATCATTCTATGTACCATTCCTGTCTCTTCGCTATAGTCCTGAATCTCATCTCCTCCTCGCACCTTTTCTTATCTCTCTCCACTTCTCTCACTTGTCCTTACCTTGTTTCTCTCTTTTTCTAAAGTTTGTCTTGTCTCCTTGCGCCTCCTTATCTTCCCCACTTTTCTTTCTCCCTTTCCACTCTCCTCTGCTTCTCCCTCAACTTGCCTCCTCTCTCTGCCAGTCTACATCCTACCTTTCTCACTTCCCCAAACTCTCTGACATCCTTGGTTGTCATCTTTCTCCACCTATCTCAATTTTTTGAAAATCTGTTTTATTCAAGTTTTTAATTTGTTACATCAGAAGAACAGAACTACAAAATGCCCTCCTCCCCCACCCAGATAAAAGCTCCTAGGCAGCAACCATGTGTAAAACCACTTAACTACTGTACTAACGAATTACGTTACCTATGAGATTAACCTATCAAACTAGTGCACGGGTTTTGCCCTGATAGTCTTCTAAATGTCCTTTCAGTCTTTTGCCTCCCCTCTGGTTACCTATCACCTTTTGTTTGTTCTTATCGTCCTTCCTTTGTTTTTCCCTTTTCTCTCATTTCTATGTTTCACAGCCCTTTCTTTTTCTCAGCAATTCTTGCTTATTCACATCTTCCTTTTTATTATCTCAATTCCATAGTTCATCCTCGCCACACATGCCCCCTTTTGTCTCTACATTCAAATCCCTGTTTCCTTTATCCTCTCCTCCAAATCTTCTTACCTCCCCATCTTTCTGTTATTTATGTCCTTCTGATTATTCTGCTTTCCTATCCTGCACCTTTTCTTTCTTTCCAGTCCCATTCCTATCTTTTCTCCTTTTCTTTACACTCCCACCTTTATCATTATTCTGTCCTTTCTACATTTTTGGTCCATTTTCCAACGCTGGGACTTTTCTGTCTTTATTCTCTCTACTCCATATCCCATTCTCACTGTACCTTTCTGTGTCTCTCCTTTATTTCCTTCCTCAATATCACTCCTCCATAGCTGTCCACTCCTCCTCCCAACCTCTTTCTATCCAGCTCTATTGCATTCCAACCTTCTGTTTTTTTTCATTTCCATTGCCTTGTTCACCTTATCTATCAACTTCCACTCTGTCCCCTTGTCCTATTTTTTTCCTTCCTCATGGCAGGCTTCTTCACAAACCCAGTGAATGAACATCTGGCCTGTGCATTCGAGGTGAGAACCCTCGTCACTAATGCCATCCCCCATTCTGAGTTGCCTCTGGCTCTTACGTGGCATGGTCCAGACTCTTACACCTCCTGATCCCAGGTTGCTGGCCTCCAACAACTGTAGGTATATGAGGCCTAGGTTGCAAGCTGGCTCCGGTTGCCACAATGCATCTGCGGGTACCCTCAGCCTGTGCCAGGCCTCGGAAGGTACCTCTTTCCAAGTAACCCTAACAGTGCGCATATGCATGCCCTGCATTCCACCAGATGGAACATGTGTGCAGGAGTGCACATCATCCTTCAAGACCCATGTGCTGAGCCCCCCCTCTTCACAGAGCTCTAACTCCATCCAATCTGCTAACATTCCTTCACTGGGACGTCCAGAGCCCAGTGCTGATGTCCCCATTCACTCTGAGTTATCCACAGTGCTGACATGCTTCTTCCCTGCAATCCCTGCAAGACAATCTATAAGTCCTTCATACCTCTGCCCCTGTGCTGAAATGCCCCTGTCTGCCCCTAAGCCTTCCAAACTCTACCTCCAGGGCTGGCTCCTTCCCTCTAGGGAGAGCAGACTGATTCTCAGAACTCTATTTCACATGGGTAAGCATTATTGTACGCCTGGCTCATTCTCATTTGCACTAACAGAAGCGTACAGCCAAAAGCTATACCTTGAGGAACTGTTACCCATATCATTGGTGCTCAGTCTATTGACCTCGGATGAAAGGCTTACCTTACAACCCAAGCCCAAAATTCTCCTTAATCCGACTCTCTATTCCAAGAATATAGCTCTCCTCAACTTGCCCTCTGCAAGTCTGGTTCTGCCACAAGACACTGAAACTCTTCCCAAGACCACACATATGTATCCTCTCCTTGCCCCCTCTATGATGCCCGTACGTATGACGATTCTGAGGAGTGAAGGGAAGATAGTGCATGAGTGAGATGCTGCTGGCTGTGGGAGAAAAAGGTAAGCTAGAAGTTTACAAGCAGCTTTGGTAATAATTCATAGGGCACTGTGCTATATTAGGATTGTAACTTATGAATTGCAAGTAATAAAAGGATCTCTGTGACAAAAGCAGTAACTCACTTAGCTATCCACATAAATACAGTTCTGTTTGCATGGTGCACTTTCTTTGCAGCAGGCATATTAACCCTCAGCGCTACGTTTGTCAAAACTGCCTCTAGACAAAACTCTGATCTCTCTCTAGCAGGCCTATTAATCACCAGTTATCTTAACACTTTTACTGTTGCCTGAAAACTGCTGAACACACAACACAACCCTAAAACCTGCCCTGAATCCTGAACTCACCTATTTGAAGGAGCTCTGGTATGCAATAATAAATGAAAGGGAGGCTTGGTAAAAAAAAACTATTTGTTAAGTATTTAAACAAAATAAAATTCAAGGCGTTTATTTCACACTGCCCCGGATCAGCCACCTGAAATGCTCCATTATTGAATTAATGGAAGGAGCAGCCCCTTTGTCTTTGGTGCGTGTCCTGGGCCTCCTACAGTGCAGCCTGCTACACACAAAAGAGGATTTTTCATACCTGCTGCACGTCGAAGATATGTCTTTTTATTATCCCTTTCAGTCCTGGAAGTGGCCAGGGCACTCCCACAGACAGCTTGGGCGCATGGAGAGGCAAGGCTAAAGGGAACATAGATTGGAGGGCATTATCACTTTATAGTGATGCCCTTTGGTATGGAAAATGCACTTGCCACATTTCAGAGGCTGGTGAATACAGTCCTCCAAGATTTGGAAGCTTATAGTGCAGCTTATCTAGATGATATAGCTGTCGTTAGCTCCACCTGGAGAATCACCTGGTCCACCTATGGACCTATTACAGAAGGTTTATTAAGAATTATGGCTCTATTGTAGCCCCCCCTTAATGACCTTACCTCAAAACGAATGCCCAAGAACATTTTATGGACAGCTAGCTGTCAAAAAGCTTTTGAGGATCTTAAACAGGTCATGTGCTCTGCACCTGTTTTAAGAAGCGCTGACTACTCCAAGCAGTTCATAGTCCAGACAGATGCTTCTGAGGTAGGGGTCGAGCAGTGCTATCCCAACTTAACCCCCTTCGCTGCAAGGCCTTTTCCCCCCTCAGGTGCCATACCTTTTTTTAGCTATTTGGGGAAGTTTACGCTTAGGCCGTCATAACTTTTTATCCACATAAGCTACCCACACCAAATTTGCATCCTTTTTTTCCCAACATCCTAGGGATTCTAGAGGTCCCCAGAGTTGTGGGTTATCCCTGGATGAGACCAGGAAATTAGCCAAAATACAGCACTTTTTTTTTTTAAATGGGAAAAAAGGCTGCAGAAGAAGGCTTGTGGTTTTTTTCCCTGAAAATTGCATCAATAAAGGGTTTGTGGTGCTAAAATCACCATCTTCCCAGCTTTCAGGAACAGGAAGACTTGAACCAGAAAACCACATTTTTCAACACAATTTTGGCATTTTACTGGGACATAGCCCATTTTTTCAATTTTTTGTGCTTTTAGCCTCCTTCCAGTTAGTGACAGAAATGGGTGTGAAATCAATGCTGGATCCTGGACAGCTAAACATTTCTGAAAAATAGACTAAATTCTGAATTCAGCAAGGGGTTATTTGTGTAGATCCTACAAGGTTTTCCTACAGAAAATAACAGCTGAAATAAAACAATATTGATATTGAGGTGAAAAAAAGCCATTTCTCTCCACGTTTGACTAACTTTTTCCTGCGATGTCAGAGTTTCAAAAACAATATACCGTAACGTCTGCTGAACTCTTCTCGTTGTGGGGATATATAGGGCTTGTAGGTTCATCAAGACCCCTGCGTACCCAGAGCTTATAAAGGAGCTGCACCTTGCAATGGGTTTTCATTGTATACTGGGTATACAGCAATTAATTTGCTGAAATATAAAGAGTGAAAAATAGGTATCAAGGAAACCTTTGTATTTCCAAAATGGGTACAAGTTAAGGTGTTGAGAAGAAGTGGTTATTTGCACATCTCTGAATTATGGGGTCCCAATACTAGTGTGTGAATTACAGGGCATTTCTCCAATAGACATCTTCTTACATTTGGAAGGAAAAAATGTAGAGAAAGACAAGGGGCAATAACACTTGTTCTTCTATTCTGTGTTCCCCCAAGTCTCCTGGTAAAAATGGTACCTCACTTGCATGTGTAGGCCTAATGCCTGCAACAGGAAACTCAACCTGGACACATCACATTTTTACATTGAAATCTGATGTGTGTTTTTGGAACGTGCCAAGCTGTGGATTTTGGCCTCTAGTTTAGCCGACACCTAGGGAAACCTACCAAACCAGTGCAATTTTTAAAAACTAGACACTTAGGACAATCCAGGATGGGGTGACTTGTTGGGCTCTCACCAGGTTCTATTACCTAGAATCCTTTGCAATCCTCAAAATGTGGCAAAAAAAAAAACACTTTTTCCTCACATTTCGGAGATAAAATGTTTTGGAATCTGAGGAGCCCCAAATTTCCTTCCACCCAGCATTCCCCCAAGTCTTCCGATAAAAATGGTACCTCACTTGTGTGGGTGGGCCTAGTTCCCGCAACAGTAAATGCCCCAAAACAAAACACATCACATTTTCCCAAATAAAACTGACCTGTTTTTTGCAAAGTGCCTAGCTGTGGGTTTTTGGCCTCTAACTCATCGGCACCTAGGGAAACCTAGCGAATCTATACATTTTTGAAAACTAGACACCTAGGGAAATTCAGAAAGGGGTGACTTGTGGGGCTCTCACCAGGTTCTGGTATCCAGAATTCTTTGCAAACCTTAAAATTTTGCAAAAGAAAAACACTATTCTTCACATTTAGGTGATAGACAGTTCTGGAATCTGACAGGAGCCATAAATTTCCTTCCACCCAGCATTCCCCCAGGTCTCCCGATAAAAATGGTACCTTACTTGGGTGGTCCTCTGACTGGCCCAGTGGAAACTCTTTTTTTTCCTCCACCAAAGATCAAAGTGCCCTTCCTCATCCCATCTCCCCTATAAAAAGCAAAGGTAGCTTTGAAAATAGAAAGGAGGAGAAGGCTGGCTCAGATGTGGCTCAAGGGGAGTCAACAGGTATCCATGGAAAATCTTCCATTCTTCAGTTTTTCAAAACCCAAGGGCACCTCTATATTCCGATCTCTCCAAATATAAATGACTCCACTGGGTGCCATTTGGAATATCAACAAGGGGATCACATTGAATCTGAAGTAGACGAGGTGGGGGCAAAACACCCCCTGGGTATCTCACCCGAAACACCAATTGGTAAAGGAAACATTTGGGGATTAGTGATTTGGATCTACTTATTTTGAGATCGCTGTCTCCTCCTCCACTTCCATCTCTAAACAGTTCTAACACCTCCTTGAAGAGAAGAGACCGGATCCCCCTGGAGGTAAACGTTATCGTCAAGAAGGCAATGGCAACGGAAAATTCTAAAATGAGGGATGGTGAAAGAGCCTGTGAAAAGCAACAGCCTATTGCCCCACATTCTCTGGAAACCAGGGCCCTAAGCCCCAGTGTGGGCAGCAGGAGTCAAGTCAACAACTGTCAGAAAGGCACCCAGCATGGCTTAGGTAAATGTCTACTCACTGATCTTAAAACTGTTTCTCCATCTGTGCCCGAAAACTCACCACTTATAGTGCAGATCAACACAGGTAATAACCAGATAAACTCATTACTACAAGGTCAAGAATTTGGAATAGAGAGCGACCCAACGGAAGCCCCACAAAAATGAATGTCTCAACGAGGAAGGGCATACTGATAAAGTGGGGGAGGCTTCTTTTTCAAAACCTCACAACTAACCCTGGATGCTTTGTCTTATCAATCCACAAAAATGGACGTGCAGGTAGACCTGCTAAATATAATGGCGCAATCTGTTTACGGGATTTATCAAAAATTGGCAGACTTAAATACTCTGATTAAACAAGCTCAAAACTATGTGGAAACAACAGAGCATGACTATGCCTGTTCCTCATTAGTTAGCAAATTAGCTGCTCTACCAGAGGTCGTAAGTATTGTGATGTCCGATTTCAAAGCCAATCTTATTACTCTGGGAAGAAAGGATGATGAAATAGGGTTGACTGTGGGGGAACAGAGGGGTAGGGCAGCTGGTGGAAGGGAGAGAGTGGATATAATAGACCAAGATGTAGTGGAGGTGAACCTAAGCCCAGGGAACGAAGGTATCACAAAGGTACTAGCAAAAGAAATATCAGAATCCCGGGAAGGATCACTTAGTCAGACCCTACCGTCTCTTTCCTCACCTTCCCCCGTGGTTTTAAAGTCCCAAACGAAAAATGCATTAAAATTACCGGCAACCAAAAGGCAACGGAAAAAACTAAGGAAAGCTAGGAAAAAGTTGAAGGGTGTCCAGGGTGCTACCGGTGAAGCCATGATAAATATACCAGTTTCCATAAGTATCGAATTCGAAAAAGGGAAAAAAAAATCAGAAAATATATAAATAACAAGAGCAGTACTTCAGAGGCTAAGATGTACCCATTATTTAACACTAATAAAGGGGGACATCATCCCCTAGTCTCTATTGGGCATACTCCACGATTAGAGGAGGCAGGGGCCGTATCTATTTTGGAAACCACAGGCTATGGGGAAATGAAAGTGCAAATGCCCCAAGACCCGGGTGGTGGTGGTGGGGGGGGCAGAGGGGGCGGACTCCAAACTTAGGTTAGAAGAGGGGCTAAGAGGGAATCGTACTACAGAGCAGATTACGATAACTAGCTCAGACAAAGACCTGGGTCAAGAATACCAGCCATCGAATGGTAGAGAAAGGTTTCCACTCACTACTACGAATGACCAGCACGGTCAAGTGTGTGAAGCTAGTCCAGATTCAATATTGGAGGGTTGTCACCAGGATCTGCCCAGAAGTGGAAATAAGTCTTCTCTCCAAGATACCAGACTAGGGGCCCACAAGACATATTAAATTGTGGGAATATATTAACACTTTTGTGAGCAATACCACCATTGCAGAATATCCAGTCGGTAGATATTGATTACATAGAATTTGTAGTCATGGCAGAGTTGGCAAACAGCTCCACCCAAGAATCCACTCTGTTGACTTGGTCTTCATCACTTGACGCCAACTGGTTCTTTAAGGAGAAAAATATTTTCCACAATTGGTGAATTGACCTACAAATCCCCCAACAGATCAGTTATCCTGAACCCTTGGATTCAGGTAATCAGCTGGCAGAACTCACCATAAAGAACAAAGTTCAAAAACCCTATTCAATTTTGAAAACTGCAATTGGAAATTCCCAACCGGCCATCTACCACCCATTAAGCTATACAGTGGACAAGTGGCGGGGATCTGGCCAATTAAATTTAGGATGGCTCTCAGCTGCTCTTCATAACGGTGGGAGCCCCTGACAATATCCCACCTTGTTGAATTCTTCAAAAGTGCCACATCTTGGTAATTTTCTAAAAATCGGTTCCTGGAATATAAACGGGATTAGTGCTAAGAATCAACGCAAAGATGTACATCCTGATACCCATTCTAAGAAATTTCTGTCTTCCAAACTTGTCGAAGTAATTTTAGCTGGACTCCAAGAACCAGATACCATGGAGCTATTAATTGTAGGGGATTTTAATATGAAAATTATGAAATTATTGCAACCTTATGAAAGAGAGGAACAGATTGTGCAGCAGGACTTTAAATGGTCAGTCCCACAGCAATCTTTAGGGAACATAGGCCGCGGCACTACAGACGTCAAGGTGGCTACTTTTGTTAAGAATCTAGAGGCACTTGATCTTAGAATTCTAAATGGTAGGTATCAAGAGAATACACCTCGTACGGCTACCTGCTACGCCTTTGGAAAGCAATCGTAAATTGATTAAGCACTGGTTACTTTGCCGCTTGTAACTTTAGTCTCCTCTTATTGTATCATAACAACTGAGTTAAGTGACCATGGACTGCAAAGAATTTAGATCAGTCATAGTTATCCTAAGCACAAATTAGCTGCAACCTCTTCCAGGAACCTTGCCTCAACCAATTCTAAGAAACTGTTGGTGCGGAGATTCAATTGAAACTATTGGAAAAAACTCAGAGGCGCTATTTAATAAACTCATATGTGATCTAATTGATGATCCAATAAACTAATGGTCAATATTCCTTCAGGAGTTTGCAACCACGTTTTTCTCTGACACCTCCCATAAACCTCACCAGTTTTATATGCGAGAAAAGATAAAAAACAGAGAATTAATAAAAACAACAGCTGTTACTACGCAACTAAGGAAGAAGAGGAACAGATTATTAAGATTGGCAAAAAAGCACCCACTCGACCCCTGTATACATACGGATTTAAAGACTATAAATAGCTTATATCGGAGACAGGTGTGGGAGGAAAAAGTAAGGCAGGACTACTGGGCAAAGGCCCTATTTGTAAGTAAACAAAGGAGCTCTCAGGCATTCTGGACAATGGTAAATAACCTAAACACAGCCCCCACAATCTTGACCAATTATGATATTTCCGAATCATCTTGGTTTGACTTTTTAACCCAATATTTTAACCAAGATAAAAACTGTCAAGAAGTGGTGCCCTGTATCGGGAGGCCATTAGGGACTCATGGCCAGCAAACTGGTGACAAGCTAACCCGCCACAGGCTTAACGAAGAAAACAAACAAATGTTCTCCGTTGGCCAGATTACCAAACTCATTGATAACAGCAGGCAAGGCAGGGCACCTGGCCCAAATGGGGTCCTAAATGCCTTATATAAAACAAACTAAGGTTTCTAGGCACAAAGGCTAGTAGCGGTTTGTAATAACGCGTCGGAGCTCGAAATTATTCCAAACTCCTGGAAGGGGGCCATTATTCACCCGATCTTTAAGGGTGGCAACGGTACCAACCCCGAGAATTATCACCTAATTACTCTAACCTACTCGGAATCAAAATACTATGCTGGCTCTGTTTTGGAAGATCTTCGAGTCTGGGCTGAAGGAAATAGCATTAGCCCAGTTAATCAGACAGGCTTTATTAAAGGTCCAGGAACAGCTGTAAACATTCTATCACTTACCAACATTATAGGTAAATTTAAACAGAAAAAACAACCCCTGTACTTATGTTTTGTGGACTTAAAATCTGCTTTCGATGTGGTACAGCGCAGCCAGTTATGCGCAAAATTAACCATCTGGGGGTATTCAGCGAAGTTATTGGAAGTAATACAGATGATATACATAGATACATGGGTTAGATTGAAAATTGGGGAAGGTTCCTTCCTATCAAGGAAAATTGGGACTGAACGCGGCCTAAAACAAGGCAGAGTGCTTGCGCCATACCTCTTTAACCTCTTTGTATCGGATCTGCTCTCCCTGTTAGATGAGGTAAATGATCACCCTCCAAAGATCGGTGACTTATTCATCTCAAACTTGCTCTATGCAGATGACATAGGTGGTCATTACAACCCTGGTGGTCGTGTTAAAGCGGTGGTAAAACCGCCAACAGGCCGGCGCAAAAAAAAATGGAATCACGACGTGGCGGAAACTGCCAACATAGACAGCCACTTTAACACTCCGACCGCCACGGTGGTACAAACAAACACCACAGCGGTAACCGCCAACAGACAGGCCGAGGACAAAGTACCGCCCACAGTATTACAACAGTCCAATCCGCCACCTTTTCTGGGGCAGATTCACCGCGAACAAAAACAGGGCAGAAACAGGACTTGGAAGGGATAACGCTCACCTCTACACACCCCGGGAGGAACCAGGACGCCATGGAACCAGAACTCCACATACTCCCTGCCTTTGTCTTCCTGCTCCTCCACCAGGAGCACGAACGCCGGCGGTAAAGACCACGATGAGTACTGCACCTACACTACAGGGGAGGGGGGAGGGAAAAGAGAGTGACACACACATGCAACACCCCCACACCCACCCTCACCCACGAGAACACACACACTAATACATCATGATACATTACAGTTACACCCCCACGGGAAGAATGCAAAGACAAAAGGAAATTAGTTGAACGTTTGTAATCTATTAAAATTCAGTATTTAAAAAATATATATACACTATTAACAAATATATACACCAATAATACAAGTCCAAGGTATTCCACCATTAAAGTCCATAGACCACTGGGCCCAAAATGCATGGGCGAGGCCCACACAAGATACCCGATCAAAACGGAGAGAACACTGCTAGGGCATCAGTTCGAAATACAACAGGCAACTCAGGGGGAAGGGGGGCACCTCAGCCGGATGAGTGCACAACGCCAGATCCATGAGGGGGCTCCATGCCCATTGATGTATCCTGGGGAGTGCAAAGCCACAGTCTCTCAAGTCTCTACAGTGGGTGGTGTGCCCACTGCTTTATCCTGTGGAGTGCAAAGCTACAGTCTCACAAGTCTCTACAGTGGGTGGGTTGCCCACTGCTTTATCCTGGGGAGTGCAAAGCCACAGTCTCACAAGTGGATAACAGTCTCCACTGGTTCTGGAGGGGGCTTTGTGCCCAGAGTGCTTCATCCTGCCAAGGACTGAGGTAGTGGATGTCTTTCTCCACTGGTCCCAGAGGGGGCTTTGGGCCCAGAGTGCTTCATCCTGCCAAGGACTGAGGTAGTGGATGGGATACTCCACTGGTTCTGGAGAGGGCTTTGCGCCCAGAGTGCTTCATGCTGCCAAGCACTGAGGTAGTGGATGGGATACTCCACTGGTTCTGGAGGGGGCTTTGTGTCCAGAGTGCTTCATCCTGCCAAGGACTGAGGTAGTGGATGCCTATCTCCACTGGTTCTGGAGGGGGCTTTGTGCCCAGAGTGCTTCATCCTGCCAAGGACTGAGGTAGTGGATGCCTTTCTCCACTGGTTCTGGAGGGGGCTTTGTGCCCAGCATGCTTCATCCTGCCAAGGACTGAGGTAGTGGATGTATCTCTCCACTGGTTCTGGAGGGGGCTTTGTGCCCAGAGTGCTTCATCCTGCTCGTGGCGGCCCCAGTAGCGTTGGAGCTTTTGACACTCATTGGCCTGCGGTGCTTGTGGCGGCGGTGTCCTTGGCAGCGGTGCTTGTGGCGGCGGTGTCCTCTGAAGTGGTGCTTGTGGTTGCGGTGGCGGTGCTTTTGGCGGGGGTATCCTTGGCAGCGGTGCTTGTGGCGGCGGTGTCCTTGGCAGCGGTGCTTGTGGCGGCGGTGTCCTTGGCAGCGGTGCTTGTGGCGGCGGTGTCCTTTGAAGCGGTGCTTGTGGCAGCGGTGTCCTTGGCAGCGGTGCTGGTGGCAGTGGTGTCCTTGGCAGCGGTGCTGGTGGCGGTCATGCCCGCCGTGCAGGTTTTATGTCACTTTGCCTGTCTTTCTGTGCCCCTTCCCCACCTTGGATGGTGGTGCAGCTGGCTTCCCACTCCCAACTGTACTTCTGGGAGAGGCTTTGGTGGTAGATGTTTTGCCTTTCTCCCGCCGGGCACTGGCCAACATTTTATGCTTTTGAGGTGGGGGACTGTCCGTGGTCTGGCTCCTTGGCACACTGGCTGCCCTGCTGCTTTGCGCACTCTAGAAGCCAGTTACTGCTGGCACCACTGTGCCCGGTGATGTGGTGGCTGAGGTGCTGGGTTGGGACCTGGAAATGCGGGCCCTAGGGGACTGAAGGGGTGGGGGTGGTGAGGGGAAGAGGTCAAGGTTGGACAGGAAAAGTTTTTTGGACACACTGGGACGGGTAGATGGAGGGGGTTTGGGAGTGGAGGAAGAGGTAGTGGTTGTAGGAGATGTACGTTTGCTGACTTTGGGTGAAGGTGCATGGGCTGGAGGCTGTCGTGGGGTGGATGGCTGTTGGGTGGGTGGATGGCTGCGTTTGTGTACCTTGGGAGGTGGGCTCACAGACACACTGGGAGAGGACACACAGGATGTGTGAATGGTAGTGGGGGTAGTGAGTGGGGTATGGTGATGGGTGTGCTGGTGATGGAGGTAGTGGCTGAAGATGTAGTGCATGCAGGTGTGAGTGGAGACGAGACTGGGAGGGAGGAGGGGGACACAGTGGAGTCAGTGGATGTTGGTATGTGTGCATGGGTATGATGCTTGTATGAGTGCCTGTGGGATGTGTGGTGCTTATGTTTGCCAGAGCTTCCCTTGTGTGTTGAGGTGAGTGCATGCTGGTCTGACGGTGTGCTTGGAATAGGCTGAGGTATAGGGGTTTGGGTCTGGGTAGAGGAAGTTGGATGTGGGAGGCTAGGCACAGGGACAATGGCTGCCATCAGTGCGGAGGCCAGAGTCTGAAAAGCTAACTGTTGGGCTGCCTGACCAGAATAAATGCCCTCCAGGTATGCATTGGTCTGTTGCAACTGCCTCTCTACACCCTGGATGGCATTCAAAATGGTAGACTGCCCAACAGTGAGGGACCTGAGGAGGTCAGTGGCCTCCTCACTGAGGGCAGCAGGGCTGACTGGTGTAGGGGCTGAGGTGCCCGGGGCAAAGGAGATGCACACCCTCCTGGGTGAGCGGGCACAGGGCACACGCTGAGGGGCTGCTGGGAGGGCGGTGCTGGTAGGGGGGGTGGCTGCTGTACCTGTAGATGCGGTGGGCATAGAGGGGCCCGCCACCGCAAGGGAGCTCCCATCAGAGGAGGAGTCCGTGTCGCTGGTCTCAGCTCCTGTCCCCGCCGTGGAGCTCCCCTTGCCCTCCGTCCCACTGGTGGCTTCAGACTCCGTTGTCTCGCTCTCCAGGGCCATGTGGGATGCAGCTCCCTCCTGCTCCGGTGCCACTGCTCCTCCCCCTGATGATGCTAATGCGCACAAGAACAGGGAGACCACAAAAAGGGGGGGAGACAGAAGAAAAACATGTTGAGTGCATGCAGTACCGCTACCGTTGGTGGACACTACAGACACAGAAGCCCCCTGCACTATGCCGTTCACTTTGAGTTCCCTAATTAATCACAGGGACATGGGGTACAAGGCCTATGCCCGATTGCTGCACACATGGAAGTCACAGGAGCCTGACTAGGTGTAGTTGTCTCTGAACACAGGTGGGATGCCACATTGCCTGCCTTACGATGGGACCTTGCCTACTAAACTCGCCCTGGCCTAGGAGAACTCACAGCCCACCTCCCCCACCCAGACACCTCCACTGTGCGCATAATCAGCTGAATGTGACTGTACTCACCCCCTTGTGGCTGCTGTGATGCCCTCAAGCGCCCATCCAACTCCGGATATGCCACCGCCAGGATCCGGAACTTCAGGGGGGTCATGGTGCGATGGGCACCCCTCCCACGTTGGGAGGCCATCCCCTGCTGGGCCTCCGCCGTCTTCTTGCTCCAGCGGCAAATGTCCTCCCATCTTTTACGGTGGTGGGTGCTCCGTCTGTGGTGGGCCCCCAGGGCCCAGACTTCCTTGGCGATGGCACGCCAAATATCCTTCTTCTGGTGGGCGCTGACCTAAAGGAATAGTACAGGAGAAAAGGAGAAGATATAACCGTCCGCACCGTCACAGTCATTGGCCCGCATCCCTACCCTTGCCATGACACACATGCACTCACCGTCGTTTCAGGCACGCCTCATTCTCTCTCCCCCCCCCCCCAATCTTCCATCCACACCACTCCACACAGGCATTGCCCATTTGGCATGCTCACAGTGTACTTACCTGTTTTTCTGGAGGGCCGTAGAGTAGAGTGTACTGGGGGAGGACCCCATCCACTAGTTTCTCCAACTGCTCCGTGCTGAAGGCAGGGGCCCTTTCCCCAGACACATGAGCCATTGTCTCTTCCAGACTGAGGTCACAGCAGCACCTGCAGTGTAGGTCCTCTCCTGTCGAAGATCAGGTATCAGTTGATTGAACAGAGAGAAAATGGCGGTCACGTCTGCGGCGGTGTGTACTGTCACGGCCGGCGTACATCGTCATTGGCTCCTCGGACCCATAGGGTCCAATGTTAACCAATGCAGGATTGCGCCGCGGTCTACGACCGCCTATCGCGACAGTGTACAACGCCAGCGCAGTTACCTCTTATCCCCTTATCCCACATTACAGGTCAGGCAGCCGCCTTTTCAGGGGGCCACATGGCATTATTTTTTAATGCATCACACATACCTAGGCCTTGCATACACACTAATACAGGCACATAGCGGTTTTAAAAAATTGAGGAATAAAGTTGTGTTAACGTACCTCAGTGTTGGTTGACTCTCTGCTCGCTGTTCTCCTCCATAGAACACGTCGGCTGGGGCAGATGAGGAGGTGGTGGCATCCTCCAGTGTACAGACCGCTGGTGGACCTGTCAACACTGGAGGAACGACATGTAATTGTCACCTACAGACTTGATCGTGCCACAATCCTGGAACTGTGTGCCCAGTTGGAGCCAGACCTGATGTCAGCTATCCACCATCCCACAGGAATCCCCCCTCTAGTGCAGGTCCTGTAAGTACTCCATTTCCTGGCAAGTGGGTCTTTTTAAACGACAGTGGCCATAGCATCAGGGATGAACCAGCCTATGTTTTCCAACGTGTTTTCCAGAGTGTTGTCTACCCTGCTGGAACACATGCACAGCTACATCGTTTTCCCTCAGGTGGGGGATTTGCCTACAGTGAAAGGTGACTTCTATGCCCTGGGACATATCCCCAACATCATAGGTGCCATTGATGGGACACGTGGCCTTGGTCCCCATGCAGGAGTGAACAGGTGTACAGAAACCGGAAGAGTTACCATTCAATGAATGTGCAGATGGTGTGTTTGGCCGACCAGTACATGTCCCCTATGAATGCCAAGTTTCCTGGCTCAGTGCATGACGCTTAAATTTTGAGGAATAGCAGCATCCCTTATGTGATGGGGCAACTCCAGAGGCACCGTGTGTTGCTATTAGGTGAGGACATGGAGCCTATACAGTGTGACTAGCTATCTGGGTCTGGGGATGTCCCTAAGAGTTAGTGTGTGTCTAACAGATTTTCCTCGACATTTGCAGGTGACTCTGGCTACCTCAACCTGTCATGGCTACTGACCCCAGTGAGGAATCCCAGGGCAAGGGCAGAGGAATGCTACAATGAGACCCATGGGTGAACTAGGAGGGTTATAGAGAGGACCTTCGGCCTCCTGAAGTCCAGGTTCAGGTTCTTCCATCTGACAGGTGGTTCCCTATTCTACTCACCAAAGAAGGTGTGCCAGATCATCATGCCCTGCTGTATGCTTCACAACTTGGCTTTGCGATGGCAGGTGCCTTTTCTGTAGGAGGGTGGTCCAGATGGAGGTGTTGTGGCAGCTGTGGACCCTGTAGACAGTGAAGAAAAGGACGCAGAAGAAGAGGACATCGACAACAGAAACACGGTGATCCAACAATACTTCCAGTGAGACACAGGTAAGAAGACATCACTGCCTGCTACATCTGATATAATTGTTTGACCTCTCATCTGTCTGCCACCTTCACCCAGTGTATGGACCCTGAGTTGTCACTTTCCCTTTCAGTTTCACAGATCTGGGTCCCACTGTGTGACATCTGCTTTGTTTCCTCATGGACTAGAGCTGTGTGACAGGTATGTTGACAATACAATGGATATATCATTTTTACACAGTTATTGCAAATACACATTTGTGAAAGCACAGACTAACTCCAGATTGTTTTGTGCTTTAAGGGTGTTTATTTAATTGCTAAATATTGGAGGGGGTTGTAAAATGGTCAGGGGTGATGGCGGTGGAATGCCCATGGCAGAGTCCAGTCTATTAGTCTCACAGGTGCATTGTCCAAAGGGGCATAGGAAGTGGAGCTAGGGTAGTTTAAGGATGGACAGGGTGACAAAGTGGGACAGAAGGATGACAATCAGGGTGGTCTCATTTCTTGGCGGGGGTCTTGGCATTGTTCTCTGTCTTTGTCCTGGATCTCAGGGACTGCTTGCGGGGTGGTTCTCCATCTGCAGGGTGTGGGGTGCTGTTGTCGTGGTCCTGTGGCGATGCCTCCTGTCCACTAGCGCCGGCGGAGGTGGTGGGCAGTTCATCGTCCAGGCTAGTGTCAGGGGCCCCTTGTTGTGCCACAGTGTCCCTCCTGGTGCTGACGAGTTCCTTCAGCACCCCTACAATTGTGCCCAGGGTGGTGTTGATGGTTTTGAGTTCTGTTGTATTTTGGACTCTTGCTCTAGGCAAGACTGCTGGTTAAAGGATGACAGTACATTCGTTTGTACGCAACTACGTCTCTCCTACAACAAGTCGCAACTGTTGTCCCAACCTTACTGGCTCACTAGCAGCACCTCACCAGAAACATAATAATAAAAGGTGATTTGTGGCAGCCTTTACGCATGGACTCGAGAGTAAGACATCTCAGGGAGTGTCGTGGTTAAACTTAGATTACCCCTTTTTCACAAATGTATCATGTCTCATACAAACGCAGGCAATGACAAAGATTCAGTCGAGTTTCAATAGTTTTTATTCAACATAACTGCAATTTGCGATAAGTTGCATGGGCTGCAATGATTAGGATAATGAATAATGCAAGCAACAGAATTGTGAAGATGAGTCATTATTACAAAGACCCACCATCTTGCAATGCATGAAAAAGACATACGGAATGTAATATGCCCTAAAACCCTAGTGCGTAAGACCTAACCTCCTACCTAAAGGAGAGCTGAGTTTGTTAAACCTAATCTGCCAATGCCATGTCCATGAAAGGAGCCCCCAACCCTTGTTACCTTGGAATGAGGTCTCTATCTCAGACTCCGTAGGGACACGAAGACTGGGTCAGCGTCAAGATGACTTGCAGCATTGATATCAGCGATGGTGGCGATGCCCTCTGGTCGGAATCCCTCTGATTATCTGTCTAAAGTGAGATATATTTATACAGATCTTCAAGGACCCCTGACGTAGGTGTGTTCCCAAACAATAAATAACAGACATGCTTGGGACGGCAATTATCCCTTGAAAGTACAGAGAGGGAAAATCCCTAACTGTGAAGGCCTACTGTTTGCTTGTCTTTGGTGGTAGATCTTGAACGCCTTAGCGCGGTGACACTGATAATGTAACCCATAACAAGTGGTCTAACTCTAAACAAGGCAGCCATCTTAGAAGAAATAAATAATTAAATGTGCTAAGACAGAGCAAGCTAAGTAGGTTAAAAGTCACTAGGTGACGGGGCACGAGTCTGCAAGCCAAAGGCTAAGCTAACTCCTATTATCCCATTAAAACGAAGTAGGATTCCGTACACCCTCCCCATTGCTGTAACAGGTATGACGAATGTATAGGAACCCAAACGCTAAAATTGCTCTGAACTAAAAAGCTAAAAGCATAAAAAAATCTGCAAAAAAATCTTTAAAATGTGTTAAAAAGATAATAAAAACAATGTCATTAACACACATACAGAGATGTTAATGTCAACCATGACAAGCACAGCATGCCAAAGCAAGTGTATAATTTGAAAACGGGAATGGCAAATCAAATCATCAAATTATGTGCTCTACGTATGATCTTGAAGAGTGTCATCGAAGTCACCAACCAAGGACCTCAAAAACGAGTCAACATCATCTGATGTAAAATTGAGTTCAGGGCGGACAAACGGATCCACAGAGCAGTAGTGAGCAATAGTTCCTGGTGCAACGTTATCCGTAGCGGTGCCCTAATCCGCGGTATATCTCAAAACGGAAGGCTCATAGGTGGCCTCGCGGAGCAACCTCAGTCTCAAGGCGCATGACCGTGTATGAACCCACATCGGGGACATCAGCAGTGCGTGGTCCACAGAAGATGTCGGTGCAACAGCAAGACAGACAATAGGCAGATGTTCAAAGAGACACCATATGCAGCGGAAGACTGGTTGTACGCACCAGAGAAGGGGCCGGAATGATAACGACCAGTTGTACACCAATTCCACCAGCAGAGGTGCACCGAAGATCCGAACCATGCGCTCACGGCACAGTGGAGTTGGTGGGAATGGCTCCATTGCTCTGCGTTGCTGGAAAGAAACAACCACTGCGAATCAGAAGAAATAGCAGTAGCAGTCTGCCAATCAAAGCCAAAATGATTGGAAAGCCACCAAACACACTTGAAAAGAGCGAGTGGATGGCTGACGGGATGACTCCGAAGACAGTCTGGAAGATGGATACGAAACCAGACCCGACAGCCTTAAAGAAGTGAACAATCCCAGTAGTGCTTGAAGCATTGAATATTCTGGATACCAGCTCTCCAAGTTGCTTGGGGAAGTTGGTATTTAATAGGGATTGTAGCTCGGCTGATGATCTCGCAATCTGGAGAGCATACGTCTCCTTTGCGGATGTCAAGGCGACCTGTTTTTGAAACAATAGCACCTTTAGCCTGCCCAGCTTGTCATAGTTCACATTAATAGTATCTATGTGGGGCCACATGTCAAATACTTTTATCTCTCGTGTGGGGGGAAACAAAACATGTCCACAACACGTAAAGACCTTCGAGACCGAGATTGCGTAGGCAAATCCAGGTCACATGCCGCAACAACTTTGATCGTTCTGTACCACATAACTTCCATTGGAAATTACATGAAATACCGGGCGAATCAAAGGGATGGGAGTACCCCTCAACAAGCAGGCCAAATTCACGACCCCCGCATTGCAAAGACCGTGAAGAGACACCTGCTTGCATATCATCGAATTACGAACAGCAGTCTCACCTTCGCTTCAGCTAAGAAAGACCTCTGTTTCACCGTTCAGACATCTGTAGTCAAAGGTCAACTCCCACTCTTCCTTAATATAGCTATCTCCTAGCTGCTCGTACCGTCCTACTGCAAGATGTTTCAGGCAGTTCGAGAAACGAAAGGTCGAAATCGGCAAGTTAATAATGCCATGGAAGAGCCAGATAGTTGAAGGACTCTGCTACCGTGAAGGGCAACTTATCTAACTTTCTACACGAAGCATGGTGAAACTAGCCTCCCTTTTAGCCATTGTCTGTTGTTTCTTGGAGAAATTAAAAGCAGTGAAGAAGTCACTCCCGTTAATATACTTCCATAGAATGCTGCCACTTTTCAGTGTCTGTAATGTCCATCCCATATGCATGATAGAACGTAGCTGTGTTTGCCCATGATATAAACGGAACAGGTCTGTCTGAGTGATATCAATAGCAGACGATACTATATTTGACAGTCAATAAATCCTGTTGGACAGTATATTCATGCCGTTATCAACAACAGCTAATGCTTTTTCTAAATTTTCCTTATCCAATTGCCTTAAACGCGCAGCAGCCTCAATCTGTGAAAGTTCCCAAATTTCATTGTACATAGCATATAGAAGCCTTTTCGAGCGCTGTTTTCTAGGACCCAGCAGAAAATCCTGCAAGTCTACATCTTCAGAAAGAGTGTTCAGGTGTTTCTTAACTGCGGCTAACATGTTGGTCTGTACCCATTGCTGGCACAGCTTAACCACACTGTATGTTGTAACTATACCTTTATGTTGACCCGATACAAAGCGAGGGTCTGGCATGTTCATTGAAAAAACCCCTGGAGATTTCAAAAAACGCGCTTGACACTCATTCGTGTTAGTGGGCCATATTAACCACCCGCCGGGACTAGAAAGTGAAGAATTATAAGTACCAGCCTTAACCATTGCATCTAGCTTGTCCTCTGTGATATAGAGGAAGTATTGCCAATCTTTAAACGTTGCCGGGGTAGGGATACTGGGCGTATTCAAGTCTTTAATTTATGCTAACCCCAGACAGGATGTCTGCTGAATTGTGTCATTTAAGAAAAAAATTTGTACAGGAATCAGGCATGCTCGGAATAAAGTCTCCCTACCCTGTATCTGCCAATCTCATGTTCCCCATACACTTTTCAAATCAACAGTGCTCTTCCAGTATTCATAAACTTCAACTGCGAGCCGGGAAACAAAAGGATCTGAGTACATCAGTTTTGTGTCAGTTAGCAAAATTTTCCTAATTGTGCCAAAGGTATTTTAAAATAATACGACTCTGCTTTTTTTGTATCATGCCCAGAAAAGTATGTCAATTTATCACTATAGTACTTTGGGCTCCCCACCGGTGGTGTAGAACAGTGTTCCCACTGTGTGTAGTTTAATACTGGTCTATATCTAGTGGCACGGTGTAGGTAGTAATGGCCCCAATTGTTATAGCAGAACATTTCCCCATAATTCATTGTATATTAATATACATCATCACTTTCAAAAGCGGAATAGTCCTTCATCTCAGTTAGCATAGAATCAACTGTTTGGACATCCCAACCATCAGAGACAACATCAGGTGTAATTACATCAGTCATTGATATTTTGAACACATATGGTATTTGAATAATTTCAGTAGGCCCGTATATATCGAATGGAACTTTGTCCCACACAATCCCATCAGAAATCGGTATTGCTGTAATATTAACAGGGGACAAATCTCTCCGGACCTTATGGGAAGAATGATGTGGTGTTAAAACTTCATCAACAGGCTCCACAGAGGAGCGATCAGGAATATAATGACCATTTATAAGTAACAAGAAAACAGTCAAAAAACCAATCCATAAAAATAATGCAAAACATGTCAAACAGAACCATAAGTAGTTCCATGGGTATCTCAAATAGTTCTTTTTAAGCGATTGATATAGCTTACTACTTTTTGAAACATTGTCAATCACAGTAGTGGATGAATCTGAAGAAAAATTATCGATGTCAACAAAATATCCAGAGGCAGTCTCTGCAAACACAGGAGCTGGTGCATCATCTGTACTTTGGTCCACTTCACGTGGAGGCTCTTGATAGACAGGGTCGTTAGTCTGTGATGTGTTTGTGTAAAAAACAGCTAGATCTTGAACCAGGGTGGTCACTGAAGAAGTTACTGGGTCCAACAAAAGTTCATTTTCCGCCCTCCCCATGGTCAAGGAGGTGTCTGGAACAGCAGTTGACATTGTTGCATAGTCTGTAGTAGTGATGTTCACCCTACTAGGTAGATTTATGTCCTGTTGGGTAGTGAGAGGGGATCGGGAACCACCCAAGGGACCTCTTGGTCTACTGTGAAGGATCGGCCACATGGTGTAGTTTGATGTCATCAATGGAGATTAATCTGTTTGTTTTAGAACCAGACAGTGGTGGTACGATGACAGTCCTGGTGCCTTTTATTCCCAAGACCGGTACAGGAGCTCTGTATGATGGATGCAGTAAAGTTTCAATAGTTTATATTCAACATAACTGCAATTTGTGATAAGTTGCATGGGCTGCAATGATTGGGATAATGAATAATGCAAGCAACAGAATTGTGAAGACGAGAGTCATTATTACAAAGACCCCCACCATCTTGCAATGCATGAAAAAGACATACGGAATGTAATATGCCCTAATACCTAGTGCGTAAGACCTAACCTCCTACCTAAAGGAGAGCTGGGTTTGTTAAACCTAATCTGCTAATGCCATGTCCATGAAAGGAGCCCCCAACCCTCGTTACCTTAGAATGAGGTCTCTATCTCAGACTCCGTAGGGACACGAAGGCTGGGTCAGCGTCAAGATGACTTGCAGCATCGATATCAGCGATGGTGGCGATGCCCTCTGGTCGGAATCCCTCTTATCTGTCTAAAGTGTGATATATTTATACAGATCTTCAAGGACCCCTGATGTAGGTGTGTTCCCAAACAATAGATAACAGACATGCTTGGGATGGCAACTATCCCTTGAAAGTATAGAGAGGGAAAATCCCTAAGTGTGAAGGCCTACTGTTTGCTTGTCTTTGGTGCTAGATCTTGATGCCTTAGCGCGGTGACACTGATAATGTAACCCATAACAAGTGGCCTAACTCTAAACAAGGCAGCCATCTTAGAAGAAATAAATAATTAAATGTGCTAAGACAGAGCAAGCTAAGTAGGTTAAAAGTCACTAGGTGACAGGGGCGCGAGTCTGCAAGCCAAAGGCTAAGTTAACTCCTGTTATCCCATTAGAACGAAGTAGGATTCACTACAGTTCCTGCCTGAACCCCCAAATACTGTTCCTCCTGCAGCCGCTGGGTCTTCTGAAACTTGGCCAGTATCATTGCCATCGTCTCCTGGGAATGGTGGTAGGCTCCCATAATGTTGGAGAGGGCCTTGTGGAGAGTGGGTTCCCCGGGCCTGTCCTCCCCCTGTCGCACAGCAGCCCTTCCAGTTCCCCTGTGTTCCTGGGCCTCTGTCCCCTGAACTGTGTGCCCACTACCACTGCCCCCAGGTCCCTGGTGTTGTTGGGGTGGTGGTTTAACCTGGGTTCCCTGTAGTGGTGGACACACTGCTGCTTGACGTGTCCTGGGGACAGAGGTATGGGCCCACTGGGTGGGTGCTGTGCTGGTGTTTCCAGAGGGGGGAGGCTCTGTTGTGGCTTGTGCCAAGGAGAGGGGAACCAACTGTCCCGAGGTCCCAAATGGGCCGGGCTGGTCATCTAGATCCAGTTGGACAGAGCTGGTGTCATCACTGTGGGCCTCTTCGGTGGGTGGAGTGGACATGTCTGGACCTTCTTGTCCGGTGACGACGTGTAGAGGTCATGCAGGGGTGTAAAGGCATGATTATTGCATCTGTGTGTGGCATGGTGTGCAATGGGTGGGTGACCCTGTACCCTAGTGCTTGCATTCCTGTGTAGGACCTTGTGTGCTAATTGTTTAGTGGGTATGTGCAGTGGCCATGCATTGGTGATGGGTGTCCATGCTTTAGTGTTGCATGCAGGGCTTGGTGTTGTGATGTGTGGTTTGTGATAGTGGGACATATGTGAGAAGTTGGAGTGATGGGGGTGAGGGCGAGGGTGGGGATATGTGATAGCATGCAGGTAGGGTGGGAGATGTACTAGTTAAGATTTGACTTACCAGAGTCCATTCCTCCAGCTACTCCTGCGAGGCCCTCAGGATGCAGTATAGCCAAGACCTGCTCCTCCCATGTTGTTAGTTGTTGGGGAGGAGGTGGAGGTCTGCCACCAGTCCCCTGAACCTTCCCCCGTAGGTCGTTCCACCTCTTCCTGATGTCATCCCGTGTTCTTGGATGCTGTCCCACTGCGTTGACCCTGTCCACAATTCTGCGCCATAGCTCCATCTTCCTAGCTATGCTGGTGTGCTGCACCTGTGATCCGAATAGCTGTGGCTCTACCCAGATGATTTCCTCCACCATGACCCTGAGCTCCTCCTCAGAGAACCTGAGGTGTCTATGCGGTGCCATGGGGTGGTGTGGGTGATGTTTGGGGTGGGGTGTGTTGTGATGTTTAGGGGTGTGTGGTGTTTTGTGCATGGATGCTGAGTGAGTGATGGTGTTGAGTGGCTGTGGATGCTAGTTTGTAGATGGTGGTGTCTCTCTCTGGCCTTCAGTCGCAATTGTGGTCGTAAGGGTATGTGGGTGTGTGTTTTATATTGAATTGGATGTGTGTGTATTTCGATTTGTCCAATGTGGTTGTGTTTTGTAAATGTGTGTGTATTTTGAGCGCAGCGGTGTGTACCGCCAATGGAATACCGCAGTTGAAAGACCGCCGCGTGGATCTGTGGGTCGTGATAGTGTGTGCCTATTCCTGTTGGCGTGACAGTGGAGGTTTTGTTATCACCAGTTTATCACTGACCTTTGGTGTGGCAGACTTGTGTGGGTGTCTAAATTTTGGCGGATTCCGAGCTAGGGGTCATAATAGCTGTGGCGGAATTCCGCGGCGGTGTTTTGGCGGTCTTCTGCACAGCGGTAAGCGGCATTTACCGCCAATTTTGTAATGACCCCCGTAGTCCTTTTGAGTTATACTAAAGTTGGTCTACAACATCTGATAGTGAAACTGTCATAATTCGCAGTAATAAACAGATTGGAAATAAATAAGAAGCCAAAGACCATGGAAATAAGCAGCAGAATACACAAATCACAAGTGGTTTCTCTAAGGCCAAATACTTGAACAAATTAAAACATATAGGAACTTGGGGGTTCTGTTTGATGAGAAGGTCCTTTACTCCCCAGAAACTTGACATAACCTGAAAAGGAAACACCTTGCTACTCGCTTTCCGTACCCTACTAATATCGCTACAGACCACTGCTACAAGTATTAACCACCAAATTAATCCCAAGTGTTACTTATGGTAGCAACGCTATATGATAATCGGGAAAGTCTTCAGTGCTCTTCTCCATCTCCCAATGAAAGCCTCACAGGCCCAAATTAGGTTGGAATTCATTTACCCAAACCAAATAATAGCAAGACAGCGTGCTTACATTAAAATCTGGAAATTCCTACAAGCCAAGGGAAACGGGTTAAGTCAACCACTCTGGAAAGAGATTAGTACCAACCCGAGGGCCCCATCATGGCTATATTTAGATCAGGCCCTTGATGATCTGGGGGCCCACTCACTGTGGGAAAAGCCTTTACCACTTGATGCTTTTAAATTAACCATTAATCGTACTGTGAAAAGAAAATCTCTAGCTGTGGACAAGAGTTACTTGCTGGTAGATCTCATGCTTGGGCTATAATAAATGAGTACAAAACTCTAAAACATCAGTCGTATCTGGACTGGGGCTAGTCAAAAAAAGAAAGACTCATTTATAAAATATCGATTTGGTCTTTTCCCAGGGGGCCTAAACTCTGCTCCACGGGTAGGCTCTGACATTAATTCTCCTTGTCTTTTATGTGGAAGTGGAGTGGTAAACCTACTTCACTTGATCTGTATATGTCACGACTTAAGGCAAGAACGTAGAAAATATCTCACGGTTGCCTTTAGCCAGAGAGCCATACGCACATGCAGGCAAGCAGTTATCGCCAGTTTAAATTCCTTGGAAACTATGCTGAATACAAGACTAATATATTTTTTAAGTCAGGACTCAAAAAAATTGGACGGCCAAATTAATATAATTCCATTTGATGCAATATGAGTTTGTGTATTGGCAGTTCATATATTTAGTCTAATTTTAGGGACACGGATAATGCAATTTTATTGGATGTATAGTTGTCTTTCTACATATGGGCTTCAGTTAATACACTTTTGGTTAAGTCTGGACACCCCTCATACAAATCAATCCTGCGGTTTGTATGATTAAAAGATAAGCAATGATTGTTTTTATAATTCTATTTATCAATGCATATGGCAACAGAATTTTTTTACATGTGTAATGAATTTTATTAATGAGCACTAGGGTTTGTATAGATAACATTTTTAAATGGTTTATGTTTTTTTTATATGAATTATGTATTAAGATTGTGTATGGATAATGCAACGGTTTTAATTAACCAAGCATTTAAATAAAGAGTAGGCCTAGTGCACGCAACAGGAAATGCCCCAAAATGCAATATGGGCACATCAGATTTTTACATTGACAACTGATGTGTTTTTTGGAAAGTGCCTACTTGCAGATTGTGGTCTGCAGCTCGCTCAGCGGGCACCTGCCAAACCTGTGCATTGTTCAAAACTAGACACCTAGGGAAACCCAGGATGGGGTGACTTGTTACGCTCTCACCAGGTTCTGTTACCCAGAATCCTTTGCAAACCTCAAAATTTGGCAAAAAAACACTTTTTCCTCACCTTTTGGTAATAGAAAGTTCCGGATCCTAAGAGGAGCCACAAATTCCCTTCCACCCAGCATTCCCCCAAGTCCCTGATAAAAATGGTACCTCACTTGTGTGGGTAGGCCTAGTGCCCACGACAGGGAATGCCCCAAAACACAAATTGGACACATCACATTTTCCCAAAGAAAACTGACTTGTATTTTTTGGAAAGTGCCTAGCTCTGGATTTTGGCCTCTTGCTCATCCGGCACCTAGGAAAATCTAGCCAACCTGGACATTTCTAAAAACTATACACCTAGGGGAACCCAGGATAGGGTAATATGTGGCGCTCTCACCAGGTTCTGTTACCCAAAATCCTTTGCAAACCTCAGAATTTGGCCCAAAAAAAATCTTTTTCCTCACATTTCGGTGCTGCAAAGTTCTGGAATCTCAAGAGAGCCACAAACTTCCTTCTACCCAGTATTCTCCAAGGTCTACTGATGAAAATGGTACCTTACCTGTGTAGGTCGGCTTAGTGCCCGCGACAGGAAATGTCCCAAAACACTATGTGGACACATCAAAATTATCAAATAGAAAACTACCCGATTTTTCGGGGGGCACCTGCGTTTTTGGTCCTGGGCTCAGCAGCCATCTAGGGAAACCTACTAAACCCAAACATTTGTGAAAACTAGACACCCGAGGGAGTCCAGGTAGATGTAACTTGCATGGATCCCCCAGTGTTTTCTTACCCAGAAGCCTCAGCAAACCTCATAATTTAGCTAATTTATCACATTTTTCCCACATTTCTGTGTGCGATCACCACACAAACACATATTTCCTGCCACCCAATAGTCCCCTCGGTCTCCCAGTAAAAATGATACCTCACTTGTGTAGGTGGGCACAAGTGCCTGTGACAGGGAAGAGCCAAAAACATGTCGGAAATGAGGGGGAACCAAAACGGATCCAAAAGGGCAGTTTGAAAAAAAACATTTTTAGGCTGACAAGTGGGGCCGAATTTTTATCGGTATAGATGCGACAGTGCTGGGTGGTAGGACTTTTGTGGATTCCTGCAGAATCCAGAAGGTTCTATCACAAAAATGTGGGAAAAATTTGTGTTTTCAAGCAAAGTTGGAGGTTTGCAGGGCATTGTGGGTAAGAAAATGGTGTGGGGTGCATGTGAAGCACTCACCCAGATGTTTAGTTTTCAGATGCGTCTAGATCTCGTAGATTTTTCTAGATAGCAGCGTCCCAAAGTCCAAAAAGTGCAGCCCTCGCCATTCCTAGTAGGACGATTTTGAGAGGTAGACAAGCTCTCATGGCCCAAATGTAAAACCAAAACCCAAAATAATCAAATGTCCTCTTGCTTGCCATGGGATAAGATGTTTTAGTGTGTGGGGGGAGAGCTGAAAGACTGTTACCCCTTCAGTTGGGGTGGAGGCATAACCATGCCCATACTGGTTGGTAGCCACCATGTAGGAAGTTGGCTCTGTATATACTATTTCAAAGTAAGAAATAGTGTGCACAGAGTCCAAGAGTTCCCCTTAGAGGTAAGATAGTGGCAAAAGTAGATAATCCTAATGCTCCATTTTGTGGTAGTGTGGTCGAGCAGTAGGCTTATCAGAGGGTAGTGTTAAACATTTGTTGTACACACAGAGGCAATAAATGAGGAACACAGACTAAAAGACTTACTCCAGGCCAATAGGTTTTTATATTGAAAAAAAAAAATTTCTTAGTTTATTTTAAGAACCACAGGTTCAAGAGTTACAGTAAACACTTTAAATGTAAGGTACTTCACTTAGATACTTTAGGAACTTTGAATGAAAACAATATCATGTACAGTCTTTGTAAAAATGGCATAAGCTATTTTCAAAGTGGACACAGTGTAAAAATCAACAGTTCCTGGTGGAGGTAAGTAAAGGTTAGATTAGGAGGTAAGTAAAACACTTACAAGTCTCAGTTCTGGGGCATAGGCAGCCCACCTTTGGGGGTTCAAGGCAACCCCAAAGTTACCACACCAGCAGCTCAGGGCCGGCCAGGTGCAGAGGTCAAAGAGGGGCCCAAAACACATAGGCGCCTATGGAGAACAGGGGTGCTCCGGTTCCAGTCTGCCAGCAGGTGAGTACCTGCGTCCTCGGGGGGCAGACCAGGGGGGTTTTGTAGAGCACTGTGGGGGACACAAGTAGGCACACAAAACACAGCCTCAGCAGCACAAGGGCGTCCGGGTACAGTGTGCAAAGCAGGCGTCGGGTTTCAGATGGGAAACAATGGAGGGACTCTGGGGTCACTCTAGCGGTGCAGGCAAGCACAGGGGGGCTTCTCGGGACAGCCACAACCTGGGCTAGGCGGAGGGTCGCCTGGGGGTCACTCCTGCGTCGAAGTTCGGTTCTTTCAGGTCCTAGGGGCTATGGGTGCAGTGTTGGTTCCAGGCATCGGGTCCCTTGTTACAGGCAGTCGCGGTCAGGGGGAGCCTCTGGTGTTCTCTCTGCAGGCATCACTGTGGGGACTCAGGGAGGTCGTCTCTGGTTACTCACGGGCTCGCAGTTGCCAGGGTGTCATCCCTGAGGTGTTTGTTCTCTGGATCTCGAGCCGGGGGCGTCGGGTGCAGTGTGTGAAGTGTCACGCTTCCGGCGGAAAACGTGCAGTCTTTGAAAGTTGCTTCTTTGTAGCAAAGAAGTAGCTGGTTTTGAACAGGGCCTCTGTTCACGGGAGTTTCTTGGTCCTTTAGTCCAGGGCAGTCCTCTGGGGCTTCAGAGGTCGCTGGTCCCTGTTGGATGCGTCGCTGGAGCAGGTTTTCAAAGTTGGAGACAGGCCGGTAGGGCTGGGGCCAAAGCAGTTGTCGTCCTCCTCCTTCCCTGCAGGCTTGTAGGTCAGCAGTCCTTCTTGTTTCTTCAGGTTGCAGGAATCTGATTTCCTGGGATCTGGTGAGCCCCTAAATACTGAATTTAGGGGTGTGTTTAGGCTTGGGAGGGCAGTAACCAATGACTACTGTCCTTGAGGGTGGCTACACCCTCTTTGTGCCTCCTCCCTGTGGGGAGGGGGGCACATCCCTAATCCTATTGGGGGAATCCTCCAAACTCAAGATGGAGGATTTCTCAAAGCAGGGGTCACCTCAGCTCAGGACACCTATGGGGCTGTCCTGACTGGTGGGTGACTCCTCCTTGTTTTTCTCATTATCTCCTCCAGCCTTGTCGCCAAAAGTGGGGGCAGTGGCCGGAGGGGCGGGCATCTCCACTAGCTGGGATGCCCTGGGGCGCTGTAACAAAAGGGGAGAGCTTTTGAGGCTTACCACCAGGTGTTACAGTTCCTGCAGGGGGAGGTGAGAAGCACCTCCACCCAGTACAGGCTTTGTTACTGGCCACAGAGTGACAAGGGCACGCTCCCCATGTGGCCAGCAACATGTCTGGTGTGTGGCAGGCTGGAAGAAACTGGTCAGCCTACACTAGAAGTCGGGTAGGTATTCAGGGGGCATCTCTAAGATGCCCTCTGGGTGTATGTTACAATAAATTGCACACTGGCATCAGTGTGCATTTAATGTGCTGAGAAGTTTGATACCAAATTTCACAGTTTTCAGTGTAGCCATTATGGAACTGTGGAGTTCGTGTTTGACAAACTTCCAGACCATATACTCTTACGGCTACCCTGCAGTTACAATGCCTAAGGTTTTGCTTAGACACTGTAGGGGCATAGTACTCATGCACATATGCCCTCACCTGTGGTATAGTGCCCCCTGCCTTAGGGCTGTAAGGCCTGCTAGAGGGGTGACTTACCTATGCCATAGGCAGTGTGAGGTTGGCATGGCACTCTGAGGGGAGTACCATGTCTACTTAGTCATTTTCTCCCCATCAGCACACACAAGCTTAGAGGCAGTGTGCCTGTGCTGAGTGAGGGGTCCCCAGGGTGGCATAAGGCATGCTGCAGCCCTTAGAGACCTTCCCTGGCATCAGGGCCCTTGGTACCAGGGGTGCCAGTTACAAGGGACTTACCTGAGTGCCAGGGTTGTGCCAATCGTGGAGACAAAGGTCCCAGCACACTTTCAAATCATAACTTAGCATCAGCAAAGGCAAAAAGTTAGGGGGTAACCATGCCAAGGAGGCATTTGCTTACACACCACCCCACAATTATTTTTTTAATTCCCTATTTTTAATTTAGTAGGATTTCTGCTCTCCCCATGGGGAGTGGATGGGGGGTAATTGTCCCATCTGCCCGGTGGGCAGAACAACTTTGTCCCCATTTATTTGGGGTGGGGGTATTGCCATACCACCACCCTATTTTTTTGACAGGGGAAAACAAAAATCTTCCCTGGTCTATGGTGGGCTTTCTGTCCCCCTTGGGGGCAGATTGGCCTTACAAAAATAGGCCGATCTGCCCCCGAGGGGGGCAGAAGTGGCCTAAAATAAATTTGCCCTCCAGGGGAGTGACCTAAGGGGGTCGCTCCCCGTACGTGAAATTGGTGCAAAAAAATCCCTGGTGTCAAGTGGTTTCTGCCCCCCTTGGGGGCAGATTGGCCAAAGAAAAATAGGCCTATCTGTCCCCAAGGGGGGCAGAAATGGCCTAAAATAAAATTACCCCCCAGGGGAGCGACCCTTGCCGGGGGGGTCGCTGCACCTCTGTAAAAAAACAAAAAAAATCCCTGGTGGTTTCTGCCCCCCTTGGGAGCAGATCATCCTAATTAATATAGACCGATCTGCCCCAGAGGCGGGGCAGAAAAGGTCTAATAAAAAAATTGCCCCCTGGGGAGCAACCCTTGCCTAAAAGGTCACTCCCTTAATCAATGTAAACAACAACACAAAAATCCCTGGTGTCTAGTGGATTCTGCCACCCTGGGGGCAGATCGGCCTAAATAATATAGGCTGATCTGCCCCCGGAGGGGTGGAAAAGGCCTAAAAAACAAATTTCCCCCTGGGGAGTGGCCCTTGCCTAAGGGGTCGCTCCCCTCATGTCAATAACAAAAAAACTTAAAAAAACTCCCAGGTGTCTAGTAGGCATTCCTGCAGCACAATCGTGCTGCAGAAATGCTCAGTGACATGAAAAGGATTCGTCTTCCAGCCCTGCCCAGGGGAGAGGGGAGAGTGCTAGCGCTTTCCCCGAGGGCCTCTACCAGGACGTAATGGTTATGTCTGTTGAGCCTGAGCGCTGCACCACCGGACGTAACCATTACGTCCTTGGCAGTTAAGGGGTTAACACTGAGGGCCAGGACCAACCTGTAGCTTTTATAAGCAGAAGGTTGACCCTCAGGGAAAATCTTTGGTCAGCCATAGAAACGGAGGCCTTTGCTGTGGTCTGGGCCTTGAAGAAGCTGAGGCCATACTTATTTGGCACTCACTTCCTAGTTCGGACAGACCACAAGCCCCTTCTTTGGCTCAAACAGATAATCAGTGAAAATCCCAAACTGTTAAGGTGGTCCATATCCCTACAGGGAATAGACTGTACAGTGGAACATAGACCTGGGAGTAACCTCTCCAATACAGATGGACTCTTCAAATATTTTCACTTAGACAATGAAGACTCAACTGGACAAGGTTAGCCTTATTATCCTTAATTTGGGGGTGGGGGGTGTTGTGTAGTAAAGTACCCTCTTTCCTCGCATGGTTACCCCCATTCTCTGCCTGTTGTCAGTGTGATTGACTGTGTTCACTGGGGTCCTGCTAACCAGGACCTCAGTGATTATGCTCTCTCCCTTCTAACTTGGTAACTGTGTTACTTACCCTCCATATTTGGCATACTTGTGCCCCCATGTAGGTCCCTAGTATACAGTACCCAGGGCATTGGGTTACCAGGGGATCCCTGTGAGCTGCAGCATGCATTATGCCACCCATGGGGAGCCCATGCAAAGTGTATCTGCAGGCCTGCCATTGCAGCCTGCATGAAAGTGTGCATGCAACCTTTTCACCACAGGTCACTGCACCAGGTCACTGTAAGTTACCCCTATGGCAGGCCCTCCTAGCCCAGAGGGCAGGGAACAAGTACCTGTGTGTGAGGGCACCCCTGCACTGGCAGAGGTGCCCCCACCAACTCCAGTTTCCTTTTCCTGGACTTTGTGAGTGCAGTGCTGCCATTTTCTTTTTGTTATAAACAGATTTTTATTGATTTTGAAAAGAATAAGGGAAGGGAAAACGTGGAAAAAGAAAATTCAAGACAACTTGCACAGGTAAGTACAGTGAGCTCCAGATCCAGTGAACACTGACATTAAACCAATCTAAGTGACAGACGCCATATCCGCTTCTAACCATAGCGCCGAGAGGCACATACCCCCATCGGTCTACAGGAGTAGTCCTAGCCATTTTACCCACACCTTCCCATGTTTCTGGGGACAACCCCTTCACTCATAAACCAGTTTTTCCTGGTTCGCGCACCAGTCCACTCTGCGCCATTTCTGAAGGGACGGGCCTGTAGATGAGTTCCAGGCAGCTGCAATGTCTTTTTTGGCCACCAACATGTCTGTACCCACAAAAATACGATTTGCTCGCGTACTCTTCAGTTCTTCCATTGCACCCAATAGCACTAGTTTGGCAGACAGCTGTTGCTCCTGTCCCAGCACAGCGTTCAGTTTGTGTGTTATTTTACCCCAGTAGCCCTACAACACCGGACAGGACCACACCATATGAAAAAAATCGTCCGGTTCCCCCACAAATCGCGGACATTGATCGGTGGAGCGAAGACCCGCCAGATGCAGCCTGTCAGGAGTCAGATAGGCCCTGTGTAGGTAGGAAAAGTGCACCTCTCAAAGTCTCGCCGACACCACCACTGATCTAGGCGCCATCAGTGCCTCCACTTATTCAGTCTCCTCAAATGATCCCACCAAAGCCTCCCACCTTCACCTATTTTGCTCCAGAGTGCCCAGTGCATTATTGACTAACATTTTATAAATTTGGGACACGCCTTTCCTCCCTAAATTACCCATGAGCAATTTGGCCTCGAGTGGACTTAATTCTGGTATCGGTTCAGCGGGGTCAATTGAGTGCCCAGGGCATGGCTGAGCTGGAGGTACCTGAAAAACTGTGTGCAGGACAATTGAAAATCAGCCTGTAGCTCCTGAAAGGATTTCATTGCGTCCCCTTTCCATACAGCTCCTACATGTGATATGCCCCGTAGGTCCCATTCCGTGAACCCAACCAGTGCCGCCGACTTGCTCAGCTACTTCCCAGGCCACAGCGGGGTCTGTCAGTGCTGCACATCACACAAGGAAGACCACTCTAGTTACCAATTCCATTTCCCTGCCGAGCCATAGAGAAAATCTAAGATACGGGGGAAGCCCAACACCTCTAGTTCCACCCAGTAGGCCGGGTCTGCCCACCCCCCAGTAAACCAATCGTGCACAACCAGAAGTTGGGTCGCCAGGTAATATAAATAGGGATCAGCCATGCCCAGTCCCCTGTCGTATACCCCTCTCCGACAGTGCAGTGCGGACACCTGATGTCTCGCCCCATTCCAAAGAAATGAGGTGGTGACTTTCTCCAAAGCCCTGAACCAAGGACATGGGATTGGAAGTGAAAAGTTTTGGAATACATATAAAAGTCGTGGTAGTACCATCATTTTATATAGGGCTACACAGCCCAGAACATTCAACGGCAGTGCTTGCCATCGTTGCAAATCTGCCTTAGTACAGGCTAAGAGCGGAGCCAGGTTCCTGGCCCATGTGAGTTCAGGAAGAAGGGCTACCCAAATACCAAGATATTTAAAACTTAGCCTGCGCAAGGGTACCACTCTTTGCCAGTCAAAGCAGTCTTGCGAAATCGCTAAAGGCACCAACACCAATTTAGCTGGGTTCATTTTGAGCCCTGATGCCTCTTCATAACATTGCAAAAGATGGAAGCTTACCGGGTTCATCACACTGGGCTCTTCCATATATAATAGGACGTCATCTGCGTACAGGGCCACCATGTCCTCAGAGGAAGGCCCCCATCTCCAGCCATAGTATTGAGGATCTATCCTAATCAAGTGCGCCAGGGGCTCGATAGCCGAGGCAAAAAGGAGAGGGGACAGAGGGCAGCTCTGGCGCGTGCTCTGACAGAGAGGACTGAAGACACGGTACCATAGACCTGCACGCGTGCTGTGGGGTTGGCATACAGTGCCCGGACCAGGCAGCAAAACCTCGGCCCAAAGCCCGCCCACTGAAGCACCAAAAAGAGAAACCCCTAGTCCACCGTATCGAAGGCCTTTTCGAAGTCAATAAATTGGAAGGCAGCCAGTGCCGCTCAGCTAGGGCCATGTGCAACCGATGAACACAGTGTTGTGTGCCGCGAGTGACTATAAAACCACACTGGTCAGGATGTATCAACAGTGGCAGCACCCTTTTAAGACGGGTGGCGAGGATCGTGGCATAAATTTTCACTTCACTATTAATCAAAGATATCAGTCTGTAATCGGCACAGGACTGTGATGGGGGCTGGGTTTTGGGAAGCATCACAATAGTGGCTATATCTAGCTCCTCCGGGAATGAGCTCTGGCGGTCCACCTCTGCATATAAGGCCGAGAGGTGTGGCACTAGGTCCTCCCATGACACCTTATAGTATTTCGATGGGCATCCATCAGGTCCCAGGGTCTTACCCGTCCCCATCGTGGAGATGGCTTCCCCGATTTCCTCCTCATGGAAAGGTTCGTCAAGCTGCCGCACCTCTGTGGTGGGCAACTTCGGGAGTGGGATATCCTCCAAGAACTGACGGGCATGATCTGGAACGATCGTCGCCGAAGCCTGGTATAGCACCCTGTAATACAGAGCAAACGCGTTGGTGATGTCTTGAAGTCTGGAGACGCGTGCCCCCTGTTCGTTATAAATTTCGGGAATAATTCTAGAGGTCTAATGTTGGGATGTCAACCAGTATAGCAGCTTTCCAGTTTTGTCTCCCCAGCCATAGACCCTGGTATTAGTTGCTCACCAGAGGTGTTTAGCTGCTTCTTAAGATTGGTTTTGGATTTCCTCACGGATCAGTAGGAGTTGTCTAGCTACCCCTTCGCTGGGCTGCGCACCCTGTTCATCTTCTAATTGTGCTGTCTGCGCCTCCAGCTGCTCAATTTGAAATGTCTGGGAGCATTCCTGAGCGCGGACAAGGCTCCTGGCTGTCCCCCATAGTACCACCTTGCTTGCGGCCCATAGGACCCCAGAGGATGTCACCGACCCCCGTTAAGGGTGAAGTATTCTCGAAGTGCCAGCTGCAACTGCTTAATATAGGACCCATCCTGCAGGTACCATGCATTCATTCGCCACATAGGATGGACCAATGACTGGGCAGGTCCCACAGCAAACCGAAGGGGCGCATGGTCAGAGATCCCACGCGCTAAGATTTCAATATGGGTGAGGTGGCAGCAATCTGTGCCCGGCAGAAGCATAAGGTCAATCCATGGGCCGCTGAGGTATGTTTAAATTGTTGATGCCACGGGTGCCATATTCTCCAAGCATCGCATAGTCCTGCAGATGCCAGCAACCTGGTTAGCCCCACTGCCATTGCCTGTCTGTGGGCCGAGGGCGAGCCAGTCACGTCTATTCCTGGATCCGGGACTGCATAAAAATCACCCCTCAGTATGGTAATTCCCGGGGGCAGGTCTAGAAGTAATTTAGTTAGGTCATTGAAAGTCCCACGCACCATTGGCGGTGGGGCGTATATGCTAACCATGTTGATCGTGAGCCCTCGACCTTCCCAGTAATAGCCACGTATCGCCCCTGTCGGTCCCTCCACACTTCGATCACCATTACGGGAAATGAGTGGTGCAGCAGTATCGCCACCCCCGAGATCCACGCGTGAACCCTGCATGATATACTCTGTCGAAACCCTTGCGGGTTAGGAAAGGGCACCGGTCCCCCAGGAGGTGGGTCTCTTGCAACAGGAGCACGTCAGGCCGGTGTCAGTGTATGTAGGTAAACACAGCGGTCCGCTTAATTTTGTCTAGGAGACCGTTAACGTTCCACAAGATAATCTGTGTTGGGCCCATCTGTGTGCGTGAGTCTATCTACCATGACACTGTTTCTGAACTCTGCCCAGGTGCCCCCCGGGTCCCTCCCTTGTCCTGTCTGTCTAGTGCCCCAGTGTGTGGCAAACGCTCTGTCAATTAGCATCTTGGATCCACCCCCCTGTGCAGTTGCGAATATTAACACACAGTTACGTCAATTAACAATAACGAACACCGTAATTCAAGGCCTTAACTCCCATAACCCCTAAGTATCCCCCACCCCATATTTCCTCCCAGAAGCATCTGTCACCCTTATATAACATCTCACTCCCAAACACAGTGAGTTAGAAACACAAGTTGGTTGAGCAGTGGTGGACCCTCCCTGTCATCGGATCGAAGAGCGTTGGGTAATAAGCAGTCATATTGTGGCAGCATTTCCATTGGCGCGGGCGTTACCTGCCCAGTTATCTCCTCCCCACTTGCAGAGTTAAAGCATTGGGCTTCGGGACAGATCAGAGTCTCCAAGTGTACATGTGCCGGTCCCTTCACCCCTGGGTCTCCCCGTTACCCCTTTGACCTGATTTCACCTGTTGCTCTGACATTTCTTCTGACAGGGGTTCCACGGGTGAGCTGAAGCGGGAGCCCTGGTGCGCCTTGCGCCTCTTCGAGCGTGTCCGCTGGCGGGGACCAGATGGTCAATTTTGCTGGTTGTCCGTCGGCATTCTGTCGCCGGCCTGTCACTGTCTCTCACCGCGAGGGCCGAGAGGCACCTCTTCTGTCAGCCAAGTCCATGCTGCAGCTGGGTGCTCGAAGAAGTGAGTCTTATTTCCGTGAACCACTCAGAGTTTTGCTGGGAATAGAAGGTGGTAGGATATGTCCATCGCTCTCAGTTTCTGTTTCACTTCGATAAAGGAGCAGCATTGCAGTTGTACATCCCTCGTATAATCTTGAAAAAGAAGGACCTTCGCTCCGTCATACAATAGACCTCCCTTGGAGCGCACCCCCTGTAGCACAGCGTCCCTATCCTTAAAATTGAAGAGCAGGAGTATCACCGTCCTTGCCGGAGAACCCGGTGGTGGCCTGGACTGCAGAGCCCTGTGGCCCTGTTCAATCGCGAACCATGGGGTGAGGTGATCTCCCGCCATCCAGGAGCGGAACCAATTTTCCAGGAAGGAGGCCAAGGAAGAGGCCGCAGTGCTCTCCGGAAGGCCCACGATATGAAGGTTGTTACGCCTGGACCTATTTTCAGCATCTTCTGCTCTCCGGTATAGTTCCGACGTATGGGCCGCTAATGCAGATACTTGCATTTTCAAGGCGGTCAGGTCGTCTTCCACTGTGGATATCCTTGATTCAACCACCCAGGGACCGGTCCTCAGAACAGGACCCACCAGAACCTGTAGTAAATTGGTCTTTGCGCGTTTGCACCGTGGGTGGTTGTGTGGATTTGTCCTTCCCATTGCCGCCTTCCAAAGCCCAGCTGTGGTTCAGGACACTTTGATTTGAGTGCACAGAAAATGACTAGCTAGAGCCCTTGTGTGGGATCACAGGGTCAAAAGAACCGCCCCCCCCAAGGCCACGTCTCTCTTGTAGAACTTCGTCTTCATCTCTGGACAGCAGTGACCATTGCAAGGGTCATGGGCCTGTAATCCAGCTGCCCGGCCACAACCATTACCACTTTGTAGCGACTTGGCATCGAGGTTCAGGAGTCCATTTGCTCTCAACCATGCCGCTCAGATCACCCCTCTTCAGCCGGGCCCCCTCCTGCACCTTCGGACTGTGTGCTGCTACTCCTTTTTCGCTCCTGGCATCTCTGCCATCATCAGTGCCCAGAAAACCGCCAAGAGGGAGAGGAGCTGTATTCACAACTTGCCGCAGGTCTCCCACCACCCGCGGCCGGTCAGTCTCCTCACCTCTGTTCCTCCCAGCCTGGCTCCATCCTTGGTCGCTTGGGCCGGCAGGGGAGGGGCCCAAAACAAGGCGCCCCCCGCACTGTGGCAGGTAGCACCTCTTCTCCTTGCATTTCAGGCTGCCTGGGGGACACCCAATCTGCCACACAGCACCATCATCCGACGTTCTCCAGCTAGCCGGGCAACGGCTGTGCGACCCACAGCCTCTCTGGCTTCCAGACGCGTCTCCGGCATCCGGTTGCTCAGATCCGCCTCTGCATTGTCTCCCACAGCGTCTCACAGGCCGGTGGTTCCTCCTTCTGAGTCCACCCTGCTTTGTTGCTCCGAAGGCCTTCGGCCTTTCCCTCGTGCAGCAGCCAACCGGGACAGACACTGAGCTGCACCCCGCCGCCGGCCCTCCTCCGATTGCAGCTGCCTCTAGATGGGCGCGTCCACCATTTTGAATGCGGACCGCCTCAAACGAGCAGCGTCACACCGCTGAGTCGCAGGAGCTCCGAATATTCCCCTGACTACTCCAGGGGGGTCAGGCTAGCCCCGGGAGTGTGTACTGCCGCTGATGATGGCAGAATATGGGTGCTGCTTAAGGCGGATGATGAAGGGGTCCGGAGCACTACGAGAGTGCGTCCTCCATTTTGACATCTTGGCCACGCCCCCGCAGTGCTGCCATTTTACGCATGTACTGGGCATAGGTCGCTACTTATGTCCAGCTACATAATGGTAACTCCGATCTTAGGCATGTTTGGTATCGAACATGTCGAAATCATAGCCCAATACTTTTGCCAGTATTGGAAGTATGATTCCATGCACCGTGGGGGCTCCTTAGAGGACCCCCAACATTGCTCCTACCAGCCTTCTGGGGGTTTTCTGGCAGCCCAAACTGCTGCTGCCCGTCAGACAGGTTTCTGCCCTCCTGCTGCTTGAACAGCTCAAGCCCAGGAAGGCAGAACAAAGGATTTCCTATGGTAGAGGGTGGGTAGCACCCTCTCCCTTTGGAAATAGGTGCTATATGGCTTGGGAGGGGTAGCCTACCCAAGACACTAGTATGCTTTGAAGGGCACATTTGGTGCTCTCTGTGCATAAACCAGTTCACACTGGTTCAGGGACCACCAGTCCCTGCTCTGGCACGAAACTGGACAATGGAAAGGGGAGTGACCACTCCCCTGCCCATCACCACCCCAGGGATGGTGCCCAGAGCTTCTCCAGAGAGGCCCTAGGTTCTGCCATCTTGAATTCAAGGTTGGCAGGGACCTCTGGAAGCATCTGAGGTCAGGCAGGTGATGTCAGAGCCCCCTCCTGATTGGTGGTCACGTGGCTAGGTGACTAATCCCCCCTTTCAGGACTGTTCAGGGTCTCACTTCTCACTTGGGTGGTGTTCTCAGATTTGGTTTGTAGGACTCATCTGCAACCTCAACTTCGACTTCTAGCCACTGGAACTGCGACTGGACCCTTCAGGAACCGACAATCTGCATCCACGACGAAGACTCTGATAGCAACATTGTCTCCACGGCTTCTTCCAGCTTCTGCAATATTTACCCGGCTGTGCATCCTCTGAAGGCATAAAGGGGGTCATTCCGACCCCGGCGGGCGCCGCCCGCCGGGCGGAAACCGCCCAAACACCGCCCCGCAGTCAAATGACCGCGTGGACCATTCTAACTTTCCCGCTGGGCCGGCGGGCGATCTTCAAAAGATCGCCCGCCGGCCCAGCGGGAAAGCCCCAGCAAAGATGAAGCCAGCTCCGAATGGAGCCGGCGGATTTGCTGGGGTGCGACGGGTGCAGTTGCACCCATCACGATTTTCAGTGTCTGCCAAGCAGACACTGAAAATCTTAATGGGGCCCTGTTCGGGGGCCCCTGCACTGCCCATGCCAGTGGCATGGGTAGTGCAGGGTCCCCCAGGGGCCCCACGACACCCGTTCCCGCCAGCCTCTTCCTGGCGGTGTAAACCGCCAGGAACAGGCTGGTGGGAAGGGGGTCGGAATCCCCATGGCGGCGCTGCTTGCAGCGCTGCCATGGAGGATTCCTTTGGCCAGGGGAAAACTGGCGGGAAACCGCCGGTTTACCTTTTCTGACCGCGGCTTTACCGCCGCGGTCAGAATTGGCCAGGAAGCACCGCCAGCCTGTTGGCGGTGCTTCCGTGGTCGTTGGCCCTGGCGGTCAATGACCGCCAGGGTCAGAATGACCCCCAAAGTCTTCAGTCTGCATGAGAAGGAATCTCCCTTGGAGTGAAGGAATCACTCCCCTGCATCCGCAGGCACCAACTGCAACGACGACCGGCAACGTGCATCTCCTTTCATCCTAAGCTACATGGATCCTGCATCACGGGTGGTGGTCCGGAGTAGTCCTCTTGGTCCTCTCTGACAGCTGTCCAACTTTGTTGGAGGTAAGCCTGTGCCTTCCCACGCAGGACAGTACCCACATGCACAGTGTCTCTTGCAGATACCATGGCTTGTTTGTGTCTCCTCCAAGGGATCTTCAGGCTCTGTGTAGCCCCAGCCCCCAGCACTCCTTTCTGCAACGCACGGCCATCTGCGTGCTTCTCCTGAGGCGTGGGACCCTTCTCCAGTTTTTCTGCTTGGACTCCTCTGCAACTCCTGGTTCCTCGTCCAGTGGGTCTGCTGTGGAGGCTGCCTCTTCTTCTTTGGACTCTGCCTTCCTGAGTGTCACCCTAGGATTCCTCCTCCCCCTTCATGGGTTAAGTCCTCCTGGACCTTGCTGGTCCCCGGCAGCTCCACTTTTGCTTCACCGCGACTTCTGCTTTTGCCAAGGCTTGTTGGTGGCTTTTCCACACCACTGACCAACTGCAATCATCCATCCTCCAGGAACTCTTCACCTGCTCCAGGGCTACATTCCTGACAGTCTTCGTCCTACCGTCGACCAACTCCTGCATCCACAGCTGGGTGGGTAGTAGCTCCTGCTCCCCCTAGAATCTTCTGTGACTACTTGTCTTGGTTCCTTTCTTCCACAGTTCTTCCTCTTCAGAAATCCACCGCTAGATTCTTGAGGTCTTGTCTGGGTGTTGCATTTGCTTCTTTTTATTCCTTTTGGGTGGTTTGGGGAAAATCGAGTAATTTACTCCTTTCCTCCTGGTTGCTAGGGGGCACTGTGGTACTTAACTTTGGGGTTTCCTAGTACCCCTAGCTCCCCTCTACACCTTCCACTTACCTAGGTAGGAGACCTGTGTTTGCATTCCATTTTTTTAGTGTATGGTTTGGGCTCCCCCTAGGGTCACTATTGTCTAATTGCATTTGCACTAATTTCTATCACTTTCTATGTCTATCGCTGATCACTAGTGTACATATTTTGCGTGTCTTACTTACCTCCTATTGGAGGGTTGCCTATCTAGTGTTTTGGTACTGTGGTAGTGTAATAAAGACCCTTTAGTTTCATAACACTGAGTGTTTTCTTTTATATGTGTAAGTGCTGTGTGACTACAGTAGTATTGCATGAGCTTTGCATGACTCCAAGATAAGCCTTGGCTGCTCATCATCAGCTACCTCTAAAGAGCTTAGTTTCTAGACACGGTATACACTACACTAATAGGGGGATACCTGGACATGGTATAAGATTTAGGCACCTCGGGTACCCACCACATACCAGGCCAGCTTCCTATACTATTTTTTTCATGTCTTATGGTTTTATGTATCAGTGGTTCTTTTCACAGGTTTTTATGTCGTAGAGTATATTACTACTCACCTTAATTGTGATTGTCCGGTCTTTTTCTCTTGTTCTTTACCGGTTTTGTGATACTTAGAGACTTTTTCGAAGTTCTGCGTTCGCAGTCTCTCCTCCAGGTTACTATGCTGTGGTATCTGTTTCTAAAGTAAGGAATCTGTGGCTAGATGTCTCTATCAGATGAACAAGTTACTTACCTTCGATAACGATTTATCTGGTAGAGACAGGATCTAGCCGCAGATTCCTTAATGATCCTTTTATCCTCCCTGCTCTGCGAACTGATTCCTCCTTGGTGTCAGATTTCCTTATGGAAATCAACTCCTTGAATTAAGAATTCTGTGATTATTTGACAAAGGATGTCTTTCGTTCTAGCACACTGTTTCGATATGCAGTTACTATGTGTGGCTCCATGTTTTGAGTACGTAAAATAGTCACGGAAGAAACTGACATCTGTTGGACGATGCTGATACGGAGTCGCGAGATGCCCTTTACTGATGTGCAGACATGCTATGGAAAAAAGTTTCTAGATCCTGGCTAGCACCTGGGGAATATTCTAAAGTAAGGAATCTGTAGCTATATCCTGTCTCTACCAGATAATGCGTTACTAAGTAATTTTTTCTTTTCAGCACAAATGGAGCTTTGCACCACCTTGTGTCAAGAGGGCGTTACTTATGCTTGGGTGTTCCAGTACAGTCACCCATGTTTTTTTTAACGCACCCCTTTGGGGTTCACATCCTCGGCACCAATATCAGATCAGCCAACTCCGGCGACTCCCCTGGTGGTACTGACTGAAGTTGAATCCCTCTTAACATCTGATATCGAGATCGATGTTGAGGCACCGCCTTCTTGACGCCTGTCTGGAACACCACCGCTCATGCCAGTTATGCCTGATCTTCCACCACAAGAGTCCCCTCTGGCTTATCCTACTGAGGGACATGGTGGACAGATGGTTGAGGAGGTGGTTCCTTATACAGAGAACAGCTGGTTAACTGACCTAGCTACGGCTAGTGGTTTGGATTCTTCTTCAGGCTCAGGCTGACTTCTACCCTTGGCCTTGCTACAGAGGCAAGCTCCTCTTTTGCAGGCATGCTGAAGAGGGTTGCAGTGGTGTTGGATCGTACTCTTCCTTCAGTGGAATTAGCTTCTGGCCCACTAATCGATGTCCTACATCAAGGTCAAACTGGGGTGGAACCAGTGCTTCCTTACAGTGAAGCCCTATATGATATTTTGTTGGGGGCTTGGGCTACGTCTGATGCAGGGGCCCCTGTTGACCGGCCTATATCAGACAGACTTCGACATGCCCCCAGTGATCCAGCTTGTCTAATCAGACATCCTACTCATCGAAGTGTAGTGGTACAGGCCTCTTTGGCTGCCCATAGTATGGTCTCTCTTCCACATGTCCCTTCCAATAGAAAGGCTAGGAGTCTAGGTGCCCTTGGCAGGCATATATTTTCCTCAACTAATTCTGCTCGGCCCTCTGTGAATACAACTTGTACTCTAGGATGGTTTGCTATTTGGCTAACATCTTGCCTATGCTTCCAGAGGAGATCAGGAGCGTTCTTAGTCCTATGAATCAGGATGGCCAGCAAGCAGCTAAAATAATTGTCTGCTGTGGCATGAATACAACTGCCTCTGTGGGTCGGTCCATGGCTTCCTCGGTGGCGCTCATTTGCCATGCCTGGTTACATACCTAAGGATTTTCAGAGCCATTTCAGGCAACTTTACTTGATATGCCGTTTGATGGTGCCCATTTATCTGATGCAATGGCTCACTCAGCTTTACAGCGTTTTTGCAATAGTAGAGGTGGAGCAGCTATTTCGCTTGGTTCCTCTCCTCCTGTTGGGCTAGTTCAAAACCCCTGTATTGACATTCATGCTTTGACAGTGTTTTGGCACTTTTTCTGTTCTATAAATCTGTTTCACTGATGGTGTATTATGCCTGATAATTCAAGGTACTATATTTAAAAAAATATATATATCTATCTTATGACATAGTAGAAGTAGTAGTTCTACACTCCGAATTTGCGAACTTCAGCTTCTTAGCTGTTTATCGCTTTTGATCTTATACGACGTAATGGTAATTACTTACTCTTGAGAACAGCTGGTGCTCAAGAGTAGATACATTAATGGTATATACTTTGTTTTGTATGCCGGTGAATAGGCACAGTTGGGATTCCTTATTCCTTACTTTAGTGCCTGCACAGTTGGGATTCCTTATTCCTTACTTTAGTGCCTCCTCCTACGGAAAGTGGGATCTAATTTTTATAAGATCTAGTATCTCTTATGTAAACTTGTATTACTAACAGCTCTGTTTGAGTGTCAGTATTATTGTTTGGGGTTGTTTTGAAGTCGTTCTTCTTCTCTTTCTAATTGGAAGTGGGCATCCTTGGTTTTCTTTACAAGGATTACACAACACTAACGGTGTCTGTTTCTTATGTCCTTCTTGATTGGTGTTTCACGTTGTTTGTGTGTACGTTTTCCATGGTTAATGACTTAGTAGTGTTAGTTTTCTACTTTTTTTTTTAGATTAGATACATTATGAACCACAGAGTATCATCTTAAGACACTCTTAGTTTTGTCTTGCAGGTATTATATCAAATAGTAGGCATAGGTGTAAAGTTTACGTTCTGGTGTATCATGTTCTTTGAACATACTTCTTCCTTCTTCATTACTTATGTCGGGTTTCATGGGTCTTCATTGCGATGTGCCTCCTTTTGGATTACGGTCACTATTCTCTATGGTATAATTAATATTAATATTCTTTTAGATTTACTCTGCGCTTTTACGTTTGCATTCATAACTCCCTTTCTTGGAAGGATTTTATGCTTTTTAATGGGTAATTGTTCTTCTCTATGAAGATACTTATGTGTTTATGCCTCATTTAGGCAAATGTTTTATTGTGACCTGCCTCTACTTGTGTCGGTTGGGTTACAATTTGAAACTGTTGTCAAAATTCGATGTTGATGTTTTTGTTATGTTTGACTATAACTGTTTTCATCGTCACCTACTTCTTCTTGTTGTAAGTTAGGTTCACAGCTTATTATTTGAGCACTTTCCACACCACAACAATCTGAGATATTATTTTTATTAAGAATCTTGTAACTTTTCTGCTTTTTCGTTGTGTCATTGACAACAGCCCTGGTTTATCTGCTGCTGAGCCTTGCTCAGTATAAAACTTACATAGTTGCCTTGGTTCACTACTCTACACAAGTTTTCCATTTAAAAAAAAAAAAAAGAAACAATACTATTAAATAAAAGGATGCTATTTATACGTTAGATTGTTAATACGTACTTCATTTCTTGAAGATGTTTTATGATCTCCAGATTTTTTCCTGGGGAAAATGTGTAAATATATGTGTATATACCAAACTGTGGCTATTGTTATCTTCAACCTCTTATTGAAGAGAGTATGTTTCTTTTCTTCGCAAGAGAAAACAGTTGATGTGTATATTACTATGTAGTTATGGTTAGGATATTTCTTTATATGCTACGAGGTATTGTTCAATAGCATTCTATGCTGCTCTAGGTTTCATCAGGGTAGAATGTGTACTTTAGTTTTACATTGAAGACCCAATGGTGGTATATTTCCTACCTCAGTAGGTGATACAGTCCTTGGCCATGTGTGGAGTTTTTGCTCATGGTTTATCTTTATAATATTATTGCTGTGGTCCTACCACAGTATTCATATTGCCTTCATGCATAGGTTTGCTTCCCACTGAAGAGCGAGTTGTTTAATATTCACTTGGTTACTTCGTCTCTAATACCAATTGATCATATTTACATGGAATTTCTTATTCTGATTCTGGATGTCTGTGACTCTTTATGCTGGATTTCTCCCTCCATTCTTGATTTAGGGTTCACCTAACTTATTATAAATGCTGTTACTGGTATCATCCGTGGTCATACTTTCTCCCGGCCCTTAACTTTTTTATAATTTGGTGCTACACAGTTCTTTAGTACGGAGTATATGATTACTCTTGTACATTCTTATAAATCACGGTCTCCTTATCTTTTGTTAGACTGTTTTTCTCCTAGTTAGAAACTTTCAATATTGTTGGGTCGTTTCTGGCATATGTTTACCATACTTGGCTTTACGAGCATATGGTTTTATTTCTGTGGTCTCTCTTGCAGGTTTTTTGTGTGGTAGAGTATGTTTTTACTCACCTAAATTGTTTAATGTCTGATCTTTTTCTCTTGTTCTAGACCAGTTTTGTTACATTTAGATATTTTTGGGGCGGTGTCAGCTTGCATCCCCTCCTCCAAAGAAGGTATTGCTGTGGTATTTGATTCTAAAGTAAGGAATCTGCAGCTAGGTGTCTCTATCAGATGAACAAGTTACTTACCTTTGGTAACAATTTATCTGGTAGAGACAGGATGTGCGATTTGCGCAGACTCCTGGCTGCCTGAGCTGAACTTTACTGGGCTGAAGAGGTCACAGCTCCTATTGAATGTTGATGAGTGCTTTTTAATGGATGTGCATGCGTGCGTGTGTGTGTGAAAGTGTGAGTGTGCTTCCTGCCCGCCCCCCTCCCTCCTAAAACTGCCAGCCGCCACTGATGTGAGAGATCAGGCATTTTCTAATTGCGCCCCTGTCAAGAGACTGCCTACCGGCAAGGGGCGTAGAAAACAATACATTTCTGGGTGGGAACTGCAGGCTCCGATAAATATACACAATCATATATATTGGAAGTGAAATAGGGATAAAGGAAGGCATGTTTTCACAGTCTGAAAGTATCTTTAATTGTTATTTACATTCACAAAGTAATTAGCTCAAATGTGAAAATAACATGTTGATTAACCTTGCATCTTCATGCACCAAGCAAATAAAGGTAGGAGGGTAAAAAGGAAGAACATACCCTTTGTGCCCCACACCCACCATGCCCTTTGCCTCATGCCAATTGGAACCGCCCTGGAGATATCAAAAGCGATTAGGTACAAGAGTTGTAAACTGTGCTCGGAAACCATAATTCTAGTAACACTTCTACTCCTGTGTGTAATCTTGGGCAGGTCAGCTCCACATCAGTCATAACTAGGAGCATTTCAACTGAAGAAGCTCTTGGACTTACAGGCTATATAAACATGGATTCTCTAATCTCTGTATAAAGTGCAGTCACGCATTGCTTTAGAAACGGCTGTTTGTGATGCACCAAGTCACTGCGTATAAAAAAAAGATATTTACTGATTATAAAGAAAAGACATCGGAAAATGAATATGATAGGTTTATTACAGTCGAGTTCTGACATTACAGTGCCTTCTGCCAGAGCTAGCAGCCAAGGTAAAAGGCAGATCAGGTCACAGAGCATAATTAATGCAGCTGTTTAAAGCAAAAAATTGAATGTTGCTTTTCTTTCTTCTGCTCTACTTTAATAGCTTGGAATGACAGAAGCTATGCACTAAGGTTTTAAGTGGTTTGTGGGAAAGTTGGTGGTGTGACCATGTATTATATGGGGTAAAATACCCCTGGCGTACATAAGGATATTGCAAGTCACCTTGAAGTTCATACCTTATAAACAAGCATTGGCAAAGCCAATAGATCTCGCCTATGCAAGTTCTATTGCATTTGCCAATGTGTTTTAGCCATGCTGTACACTAGTGAGACTACTATTCAGCATGGCTCAAAGTTAATGGCATAAAGGAGAATGATGTGTCATCGACTGGTGTGGCGTGGTGTCATGGAGTAAGTAGAGTGTCCTAAAATGGAGCAGTAAACTAACTTTAAAGGAACAGGGGTCCCTTGAATAAAATGCATCACCACTCCCATAAACAATGATATTAAAGTAGTATGCAAATGGGAGGTTTCATACATTTATTCAATCAAAATATAAAAGATCAAATGTAGTGGGAAAACATCAACAGGGGAAATCGAGAAAGACTGGTATTCGGGCATTACACACGTTATCTGGATGACCCAATTTCACCAATTACAAGAAAAATGTAAAACGTAACCTATATGGTATAGTGGTTTAGAGGAGGCTGGCCTGGTTTGTATTGGGTACCTATGGTACTTACACCTTATACCAGGTCCAGTTATCCCTTATTAGTGAAATGTAGGCAGTGTCAAGAAGCCAGACTCTCTAGGGGTAGCTGTAGCCAAGGCTTTTCTAGGAGACATGCAAAGCTCATGCAATACCACTGTAGTCACACAGCACTCACAAACATGAAAGAAAATACTTAGTGTTACAAAAATAAAGGTACTTTATTTTAGTGACACAAATGCCAAAAATACCATAGAGACTATACTCCCTTAGGAGGTAAGTAGTACACCAATTATATACACTAGTATGCAGCAATAGCAATAAAAACAGTTAGAAAAGTGCAATTAGTGAATATCACAATGGTTAGAAATGGGCCTAGGGGAAACACAAACCATATACTAAGAAAGTAGAATGTGAATGTTGGTTTCCCACCTAGGCAAGTGTGGTGTGTAGAGGGGCGCTGGGAGTATTAGAAAACACCAAAGGTAAGTAATAGAACCCACCTCCGAGCCCAGGAAAGCAGGAGTAAATCACAGTAACTTGCCTAGAACACACAAGAACGTGAGAAAGAAGATAATGCAAGAACCAGAAGATACTTCAAGACACAAAGGGTGGATTCCTGGACCTAAAGACCTGTGGAAGAATGGGACTAGGTCCAAGAAGCACAGAAGAGTCCAGGGAGGACAGGAGCCCCTGCTAACCTGAATCAAGGTGCAAAAGAAGAACCACTGGTGAAGAACAACAGTCAGTACTGCACCCAAGAAGATGGATGCGGGTTCCTGGTTGGTGCAGATGATATCCCACACCGGATGGATGAAGGCAGTCTGGTTTGCGTTGCTGGATTCCGCCAACAAACCTTGGCACACGCAAAACTCACAGTTAGCGGAAAATGGCACTGCCTGGGACCAGGAGGGACCTGGTGGACTCTACCCAGGAGGAGGAGTGAGAGGGGGCTCTTAGCAACTCAGAGAGCCCACAGAAGACCAGCCAGTGCACACAGGAGTCCTTCAGCAGGGGGACAAAGGAGTTGCAAAAGGAGGCCCACGCAGCACAAAAACAAAGGATCCCACACCGCCAGAGAACCACTCAGGAAGCTGTGCATTGCAGGAAGGAGTGCTGGGGGCCAGAGTTACATTGTGCACAAAGAATTTCATAGAAGAATGCCAACAAGCCTTGGCAACTGAAAATCACGTGGTGAACAGGGTTACTGTCTTGCGTGGGAAGGCAAGCTCTTACCTCCACCAAAGTTGGACAGTAGGACGTCAGGACCATCGGGACCACTTCAGTCCACCACCCGTGATGTAGGATCCATGCAACTCAACAGGAGAGGGAACCCAAGCAGATAGTCGTTGTTTACAGAGAGTTGCCTGCTGAAGCAGGGGAATGACTCCTTCATCCCAAGGGAGATTCGTTCATTCTTCTGGTGCAGGCTGAAGACATGCTGCCCTCTGAGGATGCATGACCGGGAAACAGTTGCATTTGCTGGCAAGAGCTTAAGATACAATGTTGCAGAAGTTGTCTTTGCTTCGTTGTTGCAGTTTGTGGAGTTCCTGGAGGTTTCAGATGCAGTTTCTTCAGTGAGAAGGTGAAGTAAAGGATGCAGAGGATTCCTGCTGGAGTCTTGCAATCCGAATCTGAAGAACCTCCTAAAGGAGAGACCCTAAATAGCCATGAAAGGGGGATTGGTCAGCTAAACAGGTAAGCACCTATCAGGGGGCGGCTTTGACACCACCTGCTGGCACTGGCCACTCAGATGCTCCCAGAGTTCGCTGCCAACTTGGAATCCACAATGGCAAAACACAGGGACCCTCTGGAGGAGCTCTGAGCACCACACCTGGGGTGGTGATGGACAGGGGAGTGGTCACTCCCCTTTCCTTTGTCCAGTTTCGTGCCAGAGCAGGGACTGGGGGTACCTGAACCGGTGTAGACTGGATTATGCAAGGAGGGCACCAAATGTGCCCTTCAAAGCATTTCCAGTGGCCTGGGGAAGGAAGCTACCCCTCCCAAGCCTGTAACTCCTATTTCCAAAGGGAGAGGGTGTAACACCCCTCTCCCAAAGGAAATCATTTGTTCTGCCTTCATGGGCTTGAGCATCTCAAGCAACAGGAGGGCAGAAACCTGTCTGAGAGGTGGCAGCAGCTGGGCTTGCCTGGAAAACCTCAGAAGGCTGGAATGGCAATACTGGGGGTCCTCCAAGGAGCCCCCAGATTGCATGAAATCATACAACCAATGCTTGCAAAAGCCTTGGGTTATGATTCCAACATGTTTGATACTAAACATACCTATGTTCGGAGTTACCATTATGTAGCTGGGACTAGGTAGTGACCTATTTCAAGTACACATGTAAAATGGCATCCCCCCATTCAGGAAGTCTGGGAAAATGGTCCTGGAGGTCGTGGGTCACCTCTGCTAGTGCAGGGGTGCCCTCACACACAGTTACTCTACACCCTGCACTCAGGGCTGGAGGGCCTGCTATAGGGGCGACTTACAAGTGACCTGGTGCAGTGTAACTGGCAGTGAAAGGGTGCATGTACCTTTTCACGAAGGCTGCAATGGAAGTCCTGCACAAGCCTTTGCATGGGCTCCCTATGGGTGGCAAAAGTAATGCTGCAGCCCATAGGAATCTCCTGGAACCCCAATGCCCTGGGTACCTAAGTACCATATACTAGGGACTTATAAGGGGGCACCAGTATGCCAATTTTGGGTGAAATACTGGGTTACCAGTATGCAACAACCATAATTTAAGGGAGAGAGCATAACTACTGGGGTCCTGATTAGCAGGATCCCAGTAGACACACTCAAACACACTGGCAAACAGGCCAAATGTGGGGGTAACCAAGCTAGAACGAGGCTACTTTCCTACAAGGTTAGCATCCACAATAACGATTTACAAGCTTTTATACACCGACTTTTACATGAATGACTCAAATAGTGAATCAAGAAGTCATTAGCTCATAGTACCTATGCTTATGCCAACTTATGTACAATATCACAAATTCAAGTCAAAGTACTTTGGACGACGATATTTCGATACCCTAGACAAGTATCAGGATCATCCTAAGCCTTCGTTAAGCTTGAGTTAAAAGGGTTACAGAGTGCTTGTAACCAAAACAGCGAAGATAAATCGGACTCACGTCTCATATGAGTGAGAAGGTGATCTGAATTTCTAATCAAGCGCCAATGCCATAAAGTAGTAGTAGTAGTAGTAGTAGAGTGGAGTAGTGTCACAGTGTAATAGAGTGTCATAGAGTGGAGTTGCAGAGTGTCGTAGAGTGGAAAGGCATAAAGAAGAGTGAACTGGAGTAGAGTGAAGGTAAGTAATGTGAAGTGGCATAGAGAAAGTTGGGTAGAGTGTTACAGTGAACATAGTACATTGTTGTATAGTGGAGTGGCATAGAGGGTTGCGCAGTGGCATTGAGTAGATTATCGTAGATTGAAGTGGCATAGAGTGGTGTGGAGTGGCATACAGTGGAGTAAAGTGGAATGGAGTGGCGTATAGAGAGTTGTGTAGAGAGTTAGAGTGGAGAAAGTGTTAGAGTTTAATGGATAGGAGTGTCAGAGTCTAGTATCATGGAGTGTAATGTCAGAGTGAAGTGTCATAGAGTGGAGTTGGGTGGTCTAGAGTGAAGTGGCATAGAGTTCAGTGGTGCAAAGTAGTTTGGTGTAGAGTGTAGTGATATAGAGTGCATTGGTTTTGAGTAAAGTGGTGTAGAGTGCATTGGTGAATACTGCACTGGTTTACCGTACAGTGCAGTAGCGTAGAGTGGTAAAGAGTAGAGGGGAGCAGAGTGGAGTGGCACAGCATAGATTGCAGTGGGGTTCAGAGTGCTGTGTCATAGAGTGATGCGTTGCATGGTAGAGTGGAGTGGTGCAAGGTAGAGTAAACTGGTGTAGAGTGCGGTGGTGGAGTGCAGTGATGCAGAGTAGAGTGGCATAGAGTGTAGTGGCATATAGTAAACTGGTGTAGAGTGGCATATAGCTGAGCGGTGCAGAGTAGAGAGGAGTATAGTTCAGTGGCAGAGTGCAGTGTTGCAGAGTAGAGTGTCATAAAGGGCAGTGCTGTTGAGTAGAGTGGCATAGAATGCATTGGTGTAGAGTGCAGTGATGTAGAGTGATGCAGAATAGAGAAGAGTGGCATAGAATACAGTGGTGAGAGTAGAATAGAGTGGCATCGAGTGCAGTGGCATGGAGTAGATTGCTGCAGAGTACAGTATAGTGGTGAAGGGTAGATTGTTGCAGAGTGGAGCGTAATGATGTAGAGTGCAGTAGCATAGAGTGGTGCAGAGCAGATTGGAGTGGTGCAGGGTACATTGGCGTGGTGCAGGATAGATTAGACTGACATAGCATAGAGTAGAGTTGCGTAGATTGCAGTGGCACAGAGGAGATGATTTCAAAGTAGAGTGAAGTGCCCTACAGTGGAGTGGTGTAGAGTAGATTAGAGTGCAGTGGTGCAGAAAAGAGTGCAGTGGGACAGAGCACAGTGACATTGAGTACATGGTGCAGAATAGAATTGCGTGGAGTTCAGTGGCAGAAAGTGCAATGTTGCAGATTAGAGGGTAGCAGAGTACAGTGGTGTATTGTAGAGTGACAGAGTGCAGTGGCATGGAGTGCTGTGGCGCAGAGTACAGTGGCATTGAAAGCAGTGGAATAGAGTGCTGTGGTGCAGAGTAGATGGGCATAGAGTGCAGTGGGATAGAGTGCATTGGTTTTGAGTAAAGTGGTAAACAGTGCACTGGCAGAGTGTAGGGGTGTAGTGTACAATGATTAGAGTAGAATAGCATAGATTGCAGTGGCGTGGTGTAGAGTGGAGTGGTACAGCCTAGATTGCAGTGGGGTGGAGTAGCACAGAGTGGAGAAAAGTGGTGTAGGGTGCAGTGGCATAGGGTGGATTGTTTCAGAGTAGAGTGAAGAAAAGATAATATACTTCAATATGCTGAAGTATGTAACGATAACAACAACATAAATAATAACGCTAGGCATAACGGCCCAAAATGAAATATGGCTTCTCCCTGTTAGCCACACTGTAATCAAGTGCTTCTTTACCCTGAAAACAAAACATTAAACATAAATGTTAGAAAAATATACCTTTCTAATAGCTAAATTGTTGTGTGAAAAGGTAAAATCTGGGCTCAATCTCGACTTCACTGTTTCACCAACCGGTGTGATCTTAGGCAAATGCAAATATTGTGTTTCACAGAGTCTCCTTTCTAGCCTGCAGGTGTCAGGCTGAGTGCAACTCTGTTCTCTCTTTAGATCTTCCTCATTGTCTTGCAGCTCCTCTTGAAGGCATCCTGCAGTGCCCCTCATTAAGGCGGCAGGTGATGCAGACAGTAATCATCCAAAACTCTTTTCTCCTCCTCGTGCCCTTTGTTCTTATGAGCACCCTTAATGCCCACAGCTATGAACAGGACAAACAAAAGGGCCGAGGGTGCAGGGGGCCTCCGGACTCACCTTCATTCTGTTACCATCAGATTGGAGGATGGTCGGTACAGGGCTATCATAAGTAGCACTTTTGTGCGCTAATGGCCCTCTGAATAATAGATGTGAGGGGGGAAATTATTGTGTCCCCTTGTCCCCCCCACCTTCGTCCCCTGTGTCCCCCACCCTCCAAAATCTGGGGGGGATACATCCCCCGCATCCCCCACACTTCCTACGCCCATGTTCTTATGTACCTTGCCTACTGTGCTGTGGGGGTACGTGACCCTAAACCCCATCACCACCATACAGGAGTCCATGCGCTGGGAGGTCGTAGTCCCTTTTCCGTCATCACACTATTGCATCCATCCCATGGCCCCCAGATCCCCAATAATGGTAATCTTTATGATGGTAATACTTATAAGGACATCAGCAGTGACCAACAACCTCCATCAAGGCACCCATGCGTCTCTGTTCACACGTCTGGAGCCTCCTCCTCTGCCCCCCAACCCCCGGCTCTGGCGTCATTTGCTTCTCTTGCCTTCGTGTTGTCCTTCGTCACATTACCGACTTCGGTGCAAACGACTGAGGTATTGGACCCCCGATGTAAGCTGGAGTATTCACTGGGCAACAGCAGTCCCACATTCTATGCTTCTGCACAGCACTTGCTTCTGTTCCTATAATCCATCCTTTTGACTATCCCCCCCGCCCAACCCCACTCTTTCATCCCTACTGACCCCCTTCCTCCCCTATTGTCCTTCACACTCATGTCCGCACGAGTGCCTGCGGGCTAGTCCCGCTTGATCGTCTTGGAATCTCCCTTCTACATGCACACAAGCCATCTTATCCTCTTACCCAACACCTTAATTTTGGTCACCCTCATCTGATCACTCACTGCCAATGTTTAAGAGGCAATGTGCGGCAATTCTCCCCCTGAGATGCTCATAACTACATGATGGCCCTTTTCAAAATGGCGAACACTGCCCTCCGATCACATCCATGAACATTACCGGCCTAACGCACTAGTGAAGAGGAATATGATCCTCTCCTACCTGGCCTCCATACATACTGATGTAGCCCTATTGTGGGAGAGACACCTCTCTGCCCATGAGGTGGACAAACTGAAGCGTGCCTGGGTGGGTACAGTTATCTACTGTTGCAGGTCTCCTTTCCCAGACTTTTCTGGACCTCCACCCACCAGGTGTCCTAGAAAATGTGGAGTAGCGCTCCTCCTGCGTAAAGATGCTATCTTTCATGGGTGCTGCAGACTTTGACTGATGGTGAGGGCAGGTATGTGCTCACTAAATAACGCATGGGAGACAGTTATGGGCTTGGGTTCTATCTCTGCCCCCTAACGAATCGAAACACAGTTTGTTTCTTGCACTCAACAGACTCCTTTCGGAACTGGGCCCCACACAAGTCATTCTAGGAGGCAGTGGAACCTAGCCCCGAACTCCATACTGAACCGCACTGTCCCCGTTGAAGTGCCTAACAGGGAAGGAGCTATTCTTCAAGAAGTTATGGGCGACCAGAGGCTGCTAGACACCTGGCGTCTGTTCCATGCATCTGACAAGGAATTCTTGTACATGTTGCTGGTCTATGGAACGCAATCAAGGCCAGTTAACTCTGTTAGTGATGGGATATTGGAGAGATTCCTCGCCTACCATGCGCCGGTTGGTCATGATATAGACTGGAGCCTGACAAAACCGATCCGTAAATCCTGGCCCCTTGACACCTCGTACTAGAAAATGCCCAATGAAAAACGCCTTCTGAAATGACACAAAACAACGTACTAAGAGGAGAACCAGGGATCTGTATCCTCCACAGAAACCATGTGGGCGGTGGCGATGGCCACTGTTCGTGGCAAATGTATGTGTGATGCAACTCTTGCTAACAAATGGAAGATAAAACAGCAGGCACTTTTGGAGGCAGATGTTAATTCCAAATCACAAGAGTACGTGAGCCATCCCACACCACATCTCCGAGGGCAGTTGGAAACCTCAAAGGCGCAACTCAACCACCTGTACACATCCAAGGCGGAATGCATGCGCAATAAACTGTGTGGCAGTATGAGCAAGGGTTAAAAGGTGGCAGGATTCTAGCTGTTAAACTTAAACAACTGGAGACAGCCGCTGCCATCCTTTCCATCTGTATTGAAGCGGGTGATCTGCATCACAAACCCCAAGAAATCGCCTCAGAATCTGTGGCATATTACCAGGCCCTTTACAGCTTGGAAACTGACGGAGACCCTCAGACAGAAAACCACATCCTCATCACTCACAAATGGCCATGCCTCAACGCCCATTTTAGGGCTTTGCTAGAAGGGGAAATCTCTAAAGATGAGATTGCCCAGACGATCTCTAACCTCCCCTACAATAAAGCACCCAGAAGGGATGGTTTTCCCAAATAATTTAAATGGTTGAAGCTAAATATACTGGACTCTCTGTACGATTCGTACAAAGAGGCGGAACAAACAGGTAGCCCTTTGGCACTATCCAGTAAAGCTCTAATTGTTTTCCTTCCCAAACCTACGAAAGATCCTTTACTCTGCAGTAGTTATTGTCCGATATCCTTTTTAAATGTGGATTGTCCAGCATCCTAGCCTTCTGGCTTAAATGTGTGATTCCCCATCCATCAGGACCAAGTAGGTTTTGTGTCTGGCCACACCTCGTTCAATTACTTGCGCATCCTAGGTCACCTCCTTTGGTGCACCAAAAACCTGCCAGAAGAGTCCTTTGCCTTCTCACTCGACACCGGAAAGTAGTTTGACTGGTTTGAGTGGGCCTTCCTATTCAGTACACTGCGGAGGTTTGGACTAGGTGATGATTTCATCACCAAAGTCAGAAAGCTCTACAGCATTCTGACAGCTTATGACAACTATGGAGGCTTTTTTGTATCTGAGCCCTTCCCTATTGCAGGGTTACCCACCAAGGATGGCCTCTGTCGCCCTTATTGTTTCTACTGGCAAAGCAACCTCTGGCAACTACCATAAGCCAGCACACCTCTATATCAGGCATGCTTATTCATGCTGGCTACTCAAAGGTACTACTGTACGCGAATGACAAGTTGTTCACACTTATACCTCAGCCTCTCTTTTCCCACCCTCCTGTCTCTCATATCAGACTTCACCTCTATATCAGGCTATTCAATCAACTGGATGAAAAGTGAGGTGTTAACTCATGAGCTGAGTCACAACCGCAGCAGCCATTGCTGACTTTCTGATCCAGTGGAGATCGAACCTCTTCTGCTACTTAGGCATCAACCTCAACCGAGGTTTGAAGAACATGCAGACCTGACCTGGACCCGCTGATAGCCAGGACCCTGCTGGATTGCGTGAAATGGACGCACCTTCACCTGTCACTCTGTGGTAGGATACAAGCTGTGAAAATGGTCGTTGGACCCATGATTTGATAGAGACTTCTAGCTGCAGATTCCTTTCCTTTGAGTTATCCTCAGGCATCAGACTGGATCTGGAAGATTTTCGTGAACATTACCTCTCGGTGCTGGTAGGAGGCGTTGATTGGTTCCATGTCCGTCATCCACGCCGGAAATAATGTTGCAGTTCCTATTTAGGCACCACCCAGGTGCGCTGTCAGTTTTTTCTTTCTGCGCCAGCCAGAGGTGATCCAAAGAATGCTACCCACAGTCGTTTTTTCAACTGGTCTTTTTTCGACTTATGTAGAACTCTTTTTCAAGAATTTCTCCTGGTGTGTCCAGGGATGTTGTTTAGGAAGACAGGTTTCAAGCCCGGCGAATCCATGACAGGTCCACACCTCGTGAGCGACGTCAGGCTAGACCTCATTCTGCAGAATCTGTGCCTAGGCCAAGTCCACGCCTTTCCGAACTTCTGGGAGCTGGAGTGACCTCTGCCCAAATTAAAGAGTGCTGTAAGGCCATGTGCCTCATTTTGGAGCAGTCTGACCCTGCTGGACCCTGCTCGGGCCCCACGTAGTGAGAGGGGGCCACCCTCATGTTCCGTACCAGCGGCTCCAGCCTTGGTGCAGAGGGGCTCACAGGGATCTAATCCTGGATCCGTACCAACACTGGTCATACCACTCAACTTCACCCAGCCCCAGTCCTGATGTCGGCGTCCATCAGGGGCGTCATTTCCATTGTAATGCCTGACTCTGACACGGAGTCGGATGGGTGTGACCTGGCACTTGCAGGGCCTTTGCCTCTTTGCTTCAATTCTGAGCCCTATTTCTCTGCGCTAGGTCTCAGGAAAGAATGGGATGGGTTGCTGGGCCTTTTAGAATACCAGCCCTAGGAAAGTGAAATGGACTGGCTTGAGGACTTTGGTGAAGCCAGCAGCAGACTGGACATGTCTCCAGATACTGGCATGCCTTCTCTCCCAACCATGACTACGGATGGGGAAGCTTCCGAAATAGTGGTGAGGAGGGTTGCTGAAATTCTGGACTTTTAACGACCATCAGTGGCCTTCAAGACTAATCTCCTGACTGATGTGCTGCAACCAGGAGCTTCCACCTCAGAACTCCTGCTCCAGTTCAATGATGCCCTACTGGGTACCTGGTCTAAACCCAGCATAGGGGCTCCTGTGAACAGGATGATTGCTCTCTACCATTGCCCTGCACCTGGGGACCCTAGATTCCTGACACAACACCCCACCCATGAGAGCTTGGTGGTCCAACCCTCTACCTCTCAAGGCTCGTTCGCTACCACTCCCACGGGTAGGGAATACAAAAGATTGTGTTGATTTGGGAAGAAGAGGTTTTCTTCCACCAGCCTTGCATTGCGTTCATTGAACACTGCATGCCCTTTGGGCCATTATTCCCAGACTCTGAGGGATATGGTTGCACAAGTGCTGCCATAGGTTCCGGAGGAGGCCCGGGCTGTACTTTCCGGCTGTTGAAGATCAGAGGGATGCAGCAAAGTTCACAACTCGTTGTGGACTTCATACGACCAACTCGCTAGGCAGAGCGGTTTCCACAACAGTGGCCATGAGATGCCACACCTTACTGAGGATGTCTGGGTTTTCGGGGTATGTCCAGGCTTCTCCGATGTACATGACCTTCGGTGGCACCCGCCTCTTCGGAGACAAGGTAGAGTTCGTGCCCAAGCACTTCAAGGATTCTCATCCTACAGCCAGGTTCTTGGACCTTGCAGTGTCCTTCATCCTGCCCAGTCTGCCTTTGACCCCTTTTCATGGCTACAGAAGGGATTACCACCCACTCCCATTCAGCCACTGTGTCGCAGATGCTGCTCAGCCTGTGCGTAGCCGGGGACGAGGGACCCACTGACCTCATGGGACAGGTGGCCAGCGGTCTTGTCAGTCCGCAGCCCCCCACCTCTACAGCAGTCTCCAAACCCTCCTAGTCGCCCTCACCCCCACCACTGTGGGTCAATTGGCAGCGGAATTCACCATCACCTGCTACACTGGCAATCTATTACTTCAAGCTGGTGGGTTTTGCAGGTACTCCAAAGGGGCTACTCCCTCCCCTTCAAGACTAATCTTTCATCCATGCCAATATCTTACGATCAGATGACAGAGGATCATATGTGCCTTCTCCGCGAGGAAGTTGCAGCTGTTTTGGCCAAGGGAGCTATAGAGAGGGTTCCAGTGGCAGAAGTAGGCTGTGGTACCTATTCCTGCTATTTCCTAGTAACCAAAAAGGACAAGGGCCTTTGCCTTTTCCTAGACCTATGAACCCTCAATCTCTTCCTCAAGAAAGATAAGTTCAAGGTGCTCACGTTGGCTCGGGTCTTGTCTGGCCAGGAGACTGGGTGGTAGCATTGGACTTGTAGGACGCTTATTTTTACATCCCCGTCCTGTCTGGTGATGTGGCTTGCAGTTCACAGTAAGCCACAAGCACTTAAAATTCACTGTGCTCCCCTTTGGACTTACCAGCAGTCCATCTGCAGAGATCGGGAGTATCAGTCTTCCCCTATCTAGACCACTGGCTTTTGAAGGCAGGCTAACCCCAGGCTGTCACCTTCCACCTCCAGTCACAGCGGACCTCTTGCCTTTGCTGGGGTTCACTATAAGTGTTCCAGAGTCACACCTGGCTCCCTCTCCGATGCTCCCTTTTATCAGAGCTGTTCTGGACACTGTGCAGTTTCGAGCTTATCCTCTCAATCACCGAGTCCAGGATATTCAGCCTACGATACTGATGTTTTGACCTCTATTCCTGTATTTTGTTGAGAATGACCCTGAGGCTGCTAGGCCTCAAGGCCTCCTGCATCCTGTTGGTGACACCTGCCAGATGCAATATGCGGGCTCTGCAGTAGGACCTGTTGTTCCAGTGGGCACAGCATCATGGGAATCTCTCCGACATGGTCCAGATCTTGGAGGTGTAGGAGGCTGGCCTGGCTTGTAGTGGGTACCAAGGGGTACTTACAATCTGTGCCAGGTCCAGTTATCCCTTATTAGTGTAGAAGAGGTGTTTCTAGCAGCTTAGGCTGATAGAAGGTAGCTATAGCAGAGCAGCTTAGGCTGAACTAGGAGACATGCAAAGCTCCTACTATACCACTGGTGTCATATGCACAATATCATAAGAAAACACAATTCACAGATATACTAAAAATAAAGTTACTTTATTTTTATGACAATATGCCAAAAGTATCTCAGTGAGTACCCTCAGTATGAGGATGCCAAATATACACAAGATATATGTACACAATACCAAAAATATGCAGTAATAGCAAAAGGAAGTAATGCAAGCAGTGTATAGTTACAATAGATTGCAATAGGAGCACATAGGTATAGGGGCAACACAAACCATATACTCCAAAAGTGGAATGCGAATAACGTATGGACCCCAAACCTATGTGAGCTCGTAGAGGGTTGCTGGGACTGTAAGAAAACAGTGAGGGTTAGAAAAATAGCCCACCCCAAGACCCTGAAAAGTAGGTGTAAAGTGCACCTATATTCCCCAGAGAGCACAGAAGTCGTGATAGGGGAATTCTGCAAGGAAGACCAACACCAGCAATGGAACCAAAGTGGATTTCCGGACAAGAGTACCTGTGGAACAAGGAGACCAAGTCCAACAGTCGCGACAAAGTCGAGATTGGGCAGATGCCCAGGAAATGCCAGCTGAGGGTGCAAAGAAGCTACCACCGGATGGTAGAAGCTGTGGATTCTGCAAGAACAAAGAGGATTAGGAACTTCTCCTTTAGAGGATGGATGGCCCACGTCGTGAAGAAGCTTGCAGAGGTGATCCCACGCAGAAAGACCGCAAACAAGCCTTGCTAGCTGCAAGGGTCACGGTTAGGGTTTTTGGATGCTGCTGTGGCCCAGGAGGGACCAGGATGTCGCCACTTGGATGAGGAGACAGAGGGGGCGCCCATCAAGTCAGGGAGCCCTCACAGAAGCAGGCAGCACCCGCAGGAGTGCCGGAACAGGCACTACGAAGAGGAGTGAACCGGAGCTCACCCAAAGACACAAAAGGTAGTCCCACGACGCGGGAGGACAACTCAGGAAGTTGTGCACTGCAGGTTAGAGTGTCGGGGACCCAGGCTTGGCTGTGCACGAAGGAAATCCTGGAAGAGTGCACAGGAGCCGGAGCAGCTGCAAATCACGCGGTACCCAGCAATGCAGTCTAGCGTGGGGGGGCAAGGACTTACCTCCACCAAACTTGGACTGAAGAGTCACTGGACTGTGGGAGTCACTTGGACAGAGTTGCTGAGTTCCAGGGACCACGCTCGTCGTGCTGAGAGGGGACCCAGAGGACCGGTGATGCAGTCTTTTGTTGCCTGCGGTTGCAGGGGGAAGATTGAATCGACCTACGGGTGATTTCTTCAGAGCTCCTGGTGCAGAGAGGAGGCAGGCTACCCCCAGAGCATGCACCACCAGGAAACAGTTGAGAAGGCGGCAGGATCAGCGATACAAGGTTGCAGTAGTCGTCTTTGCTACTTTGTTGCGGTTTTGCAGGCGTCCTGAGCAGTCAGCGGTCGAACCTTTGGCAGAAGGTGAAGAGAGAGATGCAGAGGAACTCTGATGAGCACTTGCATTCGTTATCTAAAGAATTCCCCAAAGCAGAGAACCTAAATAGCCAGAAAAGGAGGTTTGGCTACTTAGGAAGGAGGATAGGCTAGCAACACAGGTAAGAGCCTATCAGGAGGAGTCTCTGACGTCACCTGCTGGCACTGGCCACTCAGAGCAGTCCAGTGTGCCAGCAGCACCTCTGTTTCCAAGAAGGCAGAGGTCTGGAGCACACTGGAGGAGCTCTGGGCACCTCCCCTGGGAGGTGCAGGTCAGGGGAGTGGTCACTCCCCTTTCCTTTGTCCAGTTTCGCGCCAGAGCAGGGCTGGGGATCCCTGAACTGGTGTAGACTGGCTTATGCAGAGATGGGCACCATCTGTGCCCATCAAAGCATTTCCAGAGGCTGGGGGAGGCTACTCCTCCCCAGCCCTGACACCTATTTCCAAAGGGAGAGGGTGTAACACCCTCTCTCTGAGGAAGTCCTTTGTTCTGCCTTCCTGGGCCAAGCCTGGCTGGACCCCAGGAGGGCAGAAACCTGTCTGAGGGGTTGGCAGCAGCTGCAGTGAAATCCCGGGAAAGGTAGTTTGGCAGTACCCGGGTCTGTGCTAGAGACTCGGGGGATCATGGAATTGTCTCCCCAATGCCAGAATGGCATTGGGGTGACAATTCCATGATCCTAGACATGTTACATGGCCATGTTCGGAGTTACCATTGTGACGCTGTACATAGGTGGAGACCTATGTACAGTGCACGTGTGTAATGGTGTCCCGCACTCACAAAGTCTGGGGAATTTGCCCTGAACGATGTGGGGGCACCTTGGCTAGTGCCAGGGTGCGCACACGCTAAGTAACTTAGCACCCAACCTTCACCAGGTGAAGGTTAGACATATAGGTGACTTATAAGTTACTTAAGTGCAGTGGTAAATGTCTGTGAAAGAACGTGGATGTTATTTCACTCAGGCTGCACTGGCAGGCCTGTGTAAGAATTGCCAGATCTCCCTATGGGTGGCAAAAGAAATGCTGCAGCCCATAGGGATCTCCTGGAACCCCAATACCCTGGGTACCTTAGTACCATATACTAGGGAATTATAAGGGTGTTCCAGTATGCCAATGTGAATTGGTGAAATTGGTCACTAGCCTGTTAGTGACAATTTAGAAAGCAGAGAGAGCATAGCCACTGAGGTTCTGGTAGCAGAGCCTCAGTGAGACAGTTAGTCATCACACAGGGAACACATACAGGGCACACTTATGAGCACTTGGGCACTGGCTGGCAGGGTCCCAATGACACATACACTAAAACAACATATATACAGTGAAATATGGGGGTAACATGCCAGGCAAGATGGTACTTTCCTACAGGAGGGAACTGCAAAAGATCTGCAATGGTGGTTTACGAACGCTATTGGTCCAGAGGCAGATCCCTCTCCCTTCCCCAGCCAGTTCTGACAATAGTGACCAATGTCACTCCTGGGATGGGACAACCATCTGGGAGAGGTAGAGATTAGAGGAATCTGGTCTCTGGTGGAAGCGGTGCTCCACCTCCACATACTGGAGCTCTGTGAGATCTGACTGGCATCGAAAGCCTTTCTTCCCTCTATTAAGGGAAAGATGGTGCTGGTGTTCATGGGCAACACCATCGCCGTGCGGTACTGCAACAAGCAGGACGAGGTGAGGTCATGGGCCCTTTATCAAGAGGCTCTGCACCTCTAGATGTGGCTGGAACAGCATGGCATATCCCTGGTGGTTCAACATCTGGCGGGCTCTCAGAACCCCAGAGCAGACGAACTCAGCAAAAATGCCTAGTGGATCACAAATGGCGTTTCCATCTGAAAGTGGCGCAAGGTCTCTTTCAGCAGTGGGAGAACCTTAGTTAGAGGAGTTTCCAAGGTGACAATCACTAGGAGACGCTTTTAGTCTCAAGTGTAATTCAGCCCTCCTGTACACCTTTCCACCCACATCACTCCTGCCCAGAGTTCTCAAGAAGATCAGCAACAATCAGTCTCAGGTAATCCTTGTGGCTCCTGACTGGGCACAGAGAGTCTGTATTCCTGACCTGCTGAGCTTGTCCATCGATCCTCTTATCAGACAGCTCTTTGAGTAGGATCTGCTCTTGCAGCCCCAGGGGAGAGTTCTTCACCTGAACCTGTCCAAATTATGACACACACACACACACCAATCTGACAGAATACAGCCACATACACAAATCCGCCAGCTCAGAGGTCAGAGCTAAAGTGGCGGTACCAACACCCATACCGCCAACAAAACTATGCCCACCACATTATGACCCACAAATCACCACAATGGCCATTAAATGGCGGTAAACCATTGGCGGCATACACCGGTGCGTTCAAAATGGACACCCATATACTAAACTACACAACATTGGCCAATACCAAATACACACACCTGACACTCATACACACACACCCTCCCACAGCACTATAAAACACACACCCACATTACCCACAATCTTTTACGAATACAAATTATTGCCACCAGACTGACACCAAGACCACTGCGGCAACTAGACTCTCATACCACATACACCCATACATCCCTCACACGCACCCCACTTCACACACCCAACCACATACTTACACACACACCACATAACACCCATGTCCCCACAAAGGCACCCCGATGAGGAGTTGCGGGTCATGGTGGAGGAAATAGTCAGGGTAGATCCACAGCTGTTTGGAGCACAGGTACAGCAAATATCCATTGCCAGGAAGATGGAACTATGGCAGAGAATCGTGGATAGGGTGAACGCTGTGGGACAGCATCCAAGAACAAGGGGACGACATCAGGAAGAGGTGGAACGACCTACAGGGGAAGGTAAGATCCGAGGCAGCAAGGCACCAGCTTGCCATACAGAGGACTGGCGGTGGCCCCCCCACTTCCCCACCCTCCACAGATCACAGCATGGGAGGAGCAAGTCTTGGCATTACTGCATCCTGAGGGACTCACAGGAGTTGCCGAAGGACTGGACACTGGTGAGTCAAAATGTACTACTTATCCCCCTCCCATACCTGCATGCCATCTCACACCATCATCCTCACTCCCGTCACTCCACTCCATCCCACACACTGCACCTACACAGATGACCAACCCCAATGCCATGTCCTGCATGTTATACCAATGCATGGACAACCCTCCCAGCCCTGCATGGACACCCATCACAAAAGCATGCACAGCATTGAGAACTAACAATCCCAAAATACATCACCATACACAAACAAAGGTGGCAGGGCAACAGCAATGATAGAGGGGAAGACAGGGATGTACAATATGTCACAGACATTAAGCATACTACATCACTTACATCCCCACAGGTGCCCCTGCCAATCTCAGCGGAGAGGAGGTGCCACAACAAACCAGTCCCCGAACAGAAGTTGCCTCCAGTGATGACAGTAACTCTGGACTTCTGGAGCTGGATGAACTACCTGGCCCATCAGGGCCACTGGTCAGTTGGTCACCCCAGACCACTCAAACTCAACCACAGAGACTCCCCCTTCAGTAGCCAACACCACAGCACCCACCCAGCATCCCCACACGTCTGTCCCCAGGACACGTCAATCAGCAGTGTGCCTACCTGTACAGGGACCCCAGTCCACACTTCGCCCCCAAGACAATCAGGGACCTGGGGTCGGTGGCGGTGGGCACATGGTTCAGGCGACAAAGACACAGGGTAACAGGGACATTGGGAGGACCGCTGTGCTCCGGGGGTATGACAGGCACAGGGAACGTACTCTACAGGAGGCACTCGCCAAGATCCTGGGGGCCTACCAACAATCCCAGGACACGATGGGCCAGATCCTTAACAACATGCAGGAGAACAAGCGGCTGCAGGAGGAACACCTTCAGGAGATCAGGGAGAACTTCCAGGCTCCTAACACCACCATGATCTCCATAGCAGGGGTGCTGGCAGACATGGCCAACATCAAGAGGGAATCGACAGCACACCAGTGTGCCCCTACCTCTAGCCAGTCTATTGACGAGCCCTCCACTTCTGCTGCAGCTAGTGATCAGGAGGCCACACCACAGGACCCACAGGCCACCAGCATCCCTCCCCCTGCAGAAGGTGAACCACCCGCAAACGTTCCTTGCGACACATACAGAAGCCAGAGACACTTACCAAGACCACCGCCAGGAAATGACTCTCCTGATTGTCCCCCTTGAGACCCTATCACCTTGTCCAATTTGAACTGCCTTTGCTCCCTCTCCTATTGCCCCTTGGACACTGGACTTTTGCTACAAACAGACTGGAACAATACCCTGGTCTTTCCTCTACCATCACCCAATTCCATTGCACTTTTCAGTCAATTATTTGCACTACAATAAATACCCTTGAACACGACTTGAGTGACACCGTTTTATGTGTTGAACATGTGCATTTATGGAAACAGTCACATCTAGTGCAAATGATCTGAACACTGTGATAGCATACAAACAATGATCTGTAGCTGTCTGCAGTAAACACACCTGGACGCTGTTGTCATATCACCAACATCTGTAAAAGGACACATCATAGGTGACAGTAAATTGAGATGCAAAGGAAGTGATTGCCTTCATGCTACAGCCACACAGAAAACGTCAATAGTCAGAGTAATGGTCAGTTCCACTGTCTCAGCTGTGTCATTGGAAGTATTGATGTATAACTGATGCTCTGTTGTCCTCATCCTCACCTTCTGCCTCCTCATCCTCACTTTCCTCAGGGTCCACTGCTGCCACAGGGGCATCTCCAGTCCCCTCCTCCTGCAGAAAAAGCACATGTCGTCTCAGGGCCAGGTGGTGCAACATGCAGCATGCCACTACTATCTGGCAGACCTTCTCGGGTGAGTAGCACAGGGATCCACCTGTTAGATGCAGGCATCTGAACCTGGCCTTCAGGAGGCCAAAGGTCCTCTCGATTATTCTCCTGGTTCGCCCATGTGCATCATTATAATGGTTCTCAGCCCCTGTCCTTGCATTCCTCACAGGGGTCAGGAAACAAGATAGGTTTGGGTAGCCAGAGTCAACTGCAAGTATTGAGGGACAAAATGTAGCCTTACACAATGCAATGGGGATAACACTTTAAGGCAAACACTGACATACAGTGGATGGGGACTCAGGGTCACCTATTAGCCACACCCTGTGCCTCTGTAGTTGGGCCATCACATTTGGGATGCTGCTATTCCTCAGAACGAAGGCATCATGCACCAACCCAGGATACTTGACAGTAATGTGAGAGATGTACTGGTCTGCCAGGCACACCATTTGCCCATTGAGTGAGTGGACACTCTTCCGATTCCTGAACACCTGTTCATTCTGGCGGGGGGGGGGACACAAATGCAATATGTGTACTGTCAGTCACCCCATAATATTGGGAGTATGTCCCATGCCATAGAATACCGCTTTTACAGTGGCCAAAACTTCCACCTGGGGAAAGAAATGTAGCTGTACATGTGTTTCACCAGGGCAGACAATACCCTTGCCAGTAAAATAGAGAACATTGACTGTGAAATTCCGGCTGCCTAGCCCAATGTCAGTTGGAAAGAACCAGTTGCCAGGAAATTTAGCACTGATAGAACCTGCACAAGAGGGGGATCCCAGTGGGATGACGGATAGCTGATATCAGGTCAGGCTCCAATTGGGCACTTAGCTCTGTGATTGTGGCCCTGTCCAGTCTATAGGTGAGCATAATGTGCCTGTCCTCCAGTGTAGCCAAGTCCACAAGGGATTTGTACACAGGGGTTTGTCTCCTCCTCCTATTCATCTGCAGTGGTAGGTATCTAAGGGATATAAGAGTGAGTAGGCTGTCACAATTTGTACAATGAAACCACCAAATCAGTGTGCATACAAGGTTAATGTGATGGGACAATGGGAATGGCAATATATGTGCAAATTCCATAAATGACGCAGTTTTGGAATAGGTGTATGTAGTCCACTATCATGAAATAGCGACCACCTGTCCTGTATCTAGGGACAGGTGGAAGTGAGGTAACTCTGCCGACATTGGGTGTCGCACAATTCCTAATTGGCTAATATGGGGCTCTATGGAGTAGAGTGGCCAATGGGGATCAACGTCGGCGGTGACGGTGTACACCGCCGCAGACGCGTCTGCCATTTTCTGTCTGTAACCTCACTTGATTTCTGACTTTCCACAGGACAACACCTACACTGCGTGTGCTGCTGTGACCTGTGTCTGGAACCTACCATGGCCTGTGTGACCGGGGAGAGGGCCCCTGCCTTCACTTCAATGAAGTTGGAGTGCTTGGTGGATGGGGTCCTGCCCCAGTATGGACAGCTGTATGGGCCTTCAGATCAACAGGTGAGTACACCTTGGCCACAATGCATGTAGGAGGGTTGCATTAATATGTGTGTGCAGGCATCGTGTCATATGTGGGATGGTGTGTCTGGTGGGAGTATACATGGTGTGCGCCGGGCGATGTGTGTGCCAATGGTGTTGGAAACGGGATTTGTGGGCCGTGTGTATGACAGGCTGGATTGTATGTGTAATGCTGTACTCCTGTCTGCATTCCCTCTGCAGATCAGTGCCCATCAAAAGAAAAGATAGTGGCCTGCCATTGCCAAAGACGTGTGGAACCTGGGGGTCTACAGCAGGCAGAGTACCCACTGCAGGAAACAGTGGGAGGCCCTGAGAAGCTGAGCACGGAAGACCGCAGAGGCCCAGCTGGGGATGGCCTTCCAACGAGGAAGGGGAGCCCGTCGGAACCTGACCCCCCTGATGGCCCACATACTGGCGGTGGCCTAACCAGAGCTGGATGGGTGCTTGAGGGCATCACAGCCGCCACAAGGGGGTGAGTACAGTGGGGCAAACTACAAAAATTGTTAGGTGGCATGGGATCCGGGTGGTGGTTGTGAGTTACTGGGTGCCCCTTAATGCCAGACCAGACATTGCAGCGTGATCCAGCTCAAGGGTAATGGGTGTATGGCAAATGCAGGTAACCTAGCTTGTTTGCATTCCATGTCAGTCGGGGCTTGTGGGTCCTAGGAGGTGTGCAGTTGGCGGTGTTTGGCCCTCATCTTGCTGTTGCATCTAGCCAATTCAATACAAGTGCAATGCATAGTGCTCAATCCTGATCCCTGTGTGTGACGGTGCTGTGTATGCCAACTGTGGTGTTGGTGCTGTAATTGAACCAGTGCCCCCTTTCTCTCCCTCCCCCCTTTCTCCTTCTGTCATCCTGTCCATGTGTGCATAAGCATCACCTTGCAGAGGAACAGGGGCACTGGCAACAGAGGGAGCTGCATCCCACAGGACCTAGGAAGCAGAGTCCACCAACGCCGAGGGAACTAGTGGGACGGAGGGCGAGGGGTGCACCACGGCAGAGACAGGTGACAACACTGACTCAGATACCTCCTCCGATGGGAGCTCCCTGGTGGTGGCAGACACCTCTGTGACCACCCCGGCTGCAGGTGCAGCTGCCACCCCCATACCAGTATCTCCCTCCCAGTAGCCCCTCAGCGAGTTGCCCATGCCCACTCACCCAGGAGGGTGGGCATCTCCTTCGCCCTAGGCACCTCAGGCCCTGCCCCACTGAGCCCTGCTGCCTTGAGGGAGGAGGCTATTGACCTCCTGAGATCCTTCTCTGTAGGGCAGTCAACCATTGTGAATGCCATTCATGGGCTGGCATCTCAGATGCAGCAATGCAATGCATTCCTGGAGGGCATCCACAGTGGATTGGTGGTCCAACAGAGATCGATTCAGGCTCTGGCCTCCTCTCTGATGGCAGCCATTGTCCCTGTTCCTACCGTCCCCCCTCCAACTACCACTTCCCAGTCCCAGTCTCCTCAGCCCCAACCCATCCCATGCACACATACAGACGAGCATGCACACAAGAGTGGCACAGTCAAACACAGGCACCACACTTCAATCCATAAGCACTCAAACAAACAACAGACAGTTGCACACATATCCACATCGTCCACTGTCTCCCCCTCTTCCTCCTCCTCCACCTCCCTCACAGTCACATCCACACTCACACCTACATGCACTGCTTCAACAGCCACCACCAGCATTAGGACACCAAGCAGCACACACACCTCACTAGGAGACACCTCCACAACATCCATCTATGCGTCCCCTGTGTCCTCTCCCACCCTGTCTGTCCCCTCCTTCCTAAAGGACACAAACGCAGGTACTCAGACACCCAACAGCCATCCACCTCACATCAGCACACTGCCCATGCACCTGCACCCAAGTCCAGCAGACGTTCCTCTGACAACCACTCCCTCAACCTCCACTCCCATCCCTCTTCCCACATCCCACCCCAATGCCCCTAAGAAGCTTTTCCTTGCACGTCTTGACCTCTTCCTTCCCCCTCCCCCCGTTCTGCCTGTAAGAGCAGGGTCCCAACGACCCAGCACCTCAGCCAAACAGTCCACGGGGACAGTGGAGGAACATCCTAGTCGTGGAGGCAAGACAGTGAAGGATCCCTCTCCACCAGCCAGCAAAGGGAAGGATCCCACTCCATCAGCCAGGAAACGGAAGGATCCCACTCAACCACCAATGTCAGAAAAGATTCCCACTCAACCACCAATGTCAGAAGAGGTTTCCCACTCAACCACCAATGTGAGAAAAGGTTCACACTCAACCACCAATGAGAGGCAAGAAGCCCTCACCTCCGGCAGTGGCTGCCCAGGAGACACCTACCCCAGCAGAGACACAGCAGCCCTCACCTCCAGAAGAGGACATATAGACCACCCTCCAGGGACTATTGTACAAGGAGCCCCCTCCTGAAGCACTGGATGAGTTCCCCACCTCAGAGACTGTGATCTTGCACTCCCCTGCATTGGGAAATGGGCATGGAGCCCCCTCCAGAAGCAGTGGGCAAGTTCCCGACTTCAGCTAAGGTGCCCCCCCCACCTTCCCCTTGAGGTGCTGTCCACTTCCGAGATGTTTCCCCTGCACAGCGGTGTGTGGAATTTGTCAGGATCAAGTTGGGGCTTGGACTGTGCCCTGTGGCCATGTGGACCATATGTACTTTGGATTGGTTCATATGGTGAGTGTTGCCTTGCTATTTCAATGTCAGTGCTGCCAGACTGTAGTCCTTGTATTATTATGCCGTGCATCGTGTGCCCTTGGTTAATGTCTGCAGCTGGTTTTGTGTATGGTGTGTGTGTGAATGGTGTGTATTGTGGGTGTGTGGGTGTCACACTCCTTTTCCTTCCTCCCCCTTGTGTGCTAGGCGGCTGTACTCACTGTTGTCATCTTCATTGGTGCTCCAGGTGAAGCATGGCGTAGAAGAGCATTGGGAAGACTTGCAGTTCCGGTTCCATGGCAGCGTTGGTCTTGTCTGTGTCTCTGTTAGTGAGTCTTTGGTCTTCTGTGATTTGTTTCCGCCAGGCTTTTGATGCTGTTTGTACTGCCCCGGAAATTATGGCGGTGTGCTGTGTTATAATATTGTGGGCGGTACCTTGTCTTCTGCCTGGCTGTTGATGGCTACCACCGTGCTCAGTGGTGTTAACGCCCTGGCGGTTGGTGTGGTACATTGGCTGTCTAATGGAGTTATCACCGCCATGGTCATAATTTGGCAGTAATTACCGCCAGCCTGTTGGCGGTATTACCGCCACTTTTACAGTCACTGCCAATGTCATAATGAGGGCCTATTTCTAGCTACAGATTCACTCAGATCCACCCATCCTTCCCACTCTGAGAACTGATTTCTAGGGGCTGGGACCCCCCTTTCAGGGCCTTAATTTTGACACACCAGTAGTTATTGTTCTTCATGGCTCTGTGCTTCTGGCATGGAAAGTAGTGAAAAGAAACTGACGTCGGTGTGCCTGGGTGGTGCCTATCTAGAAACCGTGGCGTAATTTCCAGGCAGATAACACCGAAATGGGCGCAGAACCAATCGCTGGCACCTACTGATGTATAAGGGTACTGCTCACGAAAATCTTCCGGATCCAGTCCCTAGGCTGGGGAGAATTCAAAGGTAAGGAATCTGCTGCTAGATATATGGGGCCTCATTCTGAATTTGGTGGTCTAGCCCTGCTACGCTAGCGGTGGCGGTAAGGACCGCCAACAGTGTGGTGGGGCAGACTGCCAAATTGTGAGGCAGGCGGTGAACGGGCTGCATCGCACTGCCTGTACTGCCAGGGGTGCGGGACTGCCTGGCCGAAGGTTGATAACCTTCAGCCCAGCAGGCCCCACCTAACACCCCAATGGTATTCTGAGCCCCCTTCCGCCAGCCTTTTTCTGGAAGTATACACCGCCAGAAAAAGGCTGGTAGAATGGGTGACTTGGGGGCCCCCATGCACAGCTCCGTCGTGCATTTCACTGCCCAAATTACGGGCAGTGTAATGCGCAACAGGTGCTGCTGCATCTGCCACACTGCCGCATTGGCGCCAGCTCCATTAGGAGCCAGCGTCAATGTAAAGGCCCTGCGGTGAACGCAGAATAGGGCCTGTGAGTTCCTGGCCGCACTGGCGGTCAGGTGGTGGGTTTGAGTTCGAAGGGCGGTGGTGCCGCCCGCCGAGCTCAGAATGAGGCCCATAGTCTCTACCAGATAAGGCGTTACTGAAGGTAAGTAATTTGTTCTTTATGCAGTTATTGGGCTTGCAGCCACTCTGGGTCACTTTTTTCCTCCTATGCACAATTGACCATGACATCAAAGTCTTCAAAGGGCGTGATTCCAAGCCCTGGCTGAGAATCCAGAAATAGATAGCCCACATGTGGCACTAGGGCTTTAGCCTCCCCTTCGTGGAGCATTGCTATTACTCCTTGCAGTTATCACAATTGACTGAACAGCAAGCTGGAACAAAGGACCCCCTCTTTTGGCTGCAATTGAATGCCTTCTTGCCTCTGTCGGCCCGGGGCTGCAATTACTCTACAAACACAAAACCCTCATCTCCCTGATACAGAATTCTCTTATCCACTCCACAGTAAAGACCTGGTTCCGCACCTATATCCTGCTGCAGACTAACACGTGGTTACACAACCACTCACCCATTTGGTACAATGCGACACTCCAGCCAGACAGACACACTAAGTTTGAACTTGTGACGCAGAGCCGGCATACTGAATCTCAACCAGTTGATCTTGCATGGAGATATCTGCTCTTTCAAATCACTCTGAGATTAATTCAAGATTTTAGGTGGGGATATGTCCAATTATGACACTGCTTGCATGATCTTCTGGGGCCACCCCTGTGGGATGTAGGTGTCTTTCCTGTAGAGCGTTACCTAGAAAATTGGGGGTCACACCGGGATGCGATGTTGAGTCTTTGCAATCCTTTAATAGCCCACCTTTATTCTAAACGGCATTTCACCAGACTGCGAGAGTCCTGGCAGAGAGCTTTACAGATAGACTACACTGAATCTGACTGGACCACACTTGTGGCGGACCTGGACAAATGTGTTGAGGAAGCTAGAATGAAATTGTGCCTTTTTTAAACATTACAAGATGGGTACTGGTCCCCACACATAAAATCCGATCCAGAGGTCTACTTCATCATTCCAAACACTGGAGGTGTGACCAAGCAAACTGCACCATAGACTACATCCTAAGGTGATTGCCTCCCCCACTCCAGCCGTTTTGGAGGTCAATGCAGTCTGTTAACAAGAGACTGCATCTGCCTGTGCCCTTTCCACAACAGTTTGTCATGCTACACAACATAGATGACTCCCCTGCCCTCACTACCCATGAGAGGCTTTTTACTAGCCACAACGCTTACTGTAGCAAAGATCTGCATCCTCCATCACTGGTGATGTCACCTCCTCACTCATGACAAATGGATAACAGAAATGTACAGAATAGCCTCATAGGAACATATCATTTACTGAATGCAGGACAAATCTGAGATCTACTCCCAGATCAGGTTGCCCTAGTTGGATACTGACAAGATGGTATGAGGGGCTTGCACCCAGTAACTGCATCCTGCACCTGATGATTTGGGGCTTGTGGCCTCCTTCCTTTTTCCTGCCCCCACCATCGAGCCTACAACACCCCCCTCTTCCCCCATGCTCTGTGGTCCACCATTTGCTGTGCCTGTGCCCTGGCTACAGCCACCACCATGATCCTCACAGTCTGATCATAATCCTCTATTCCGTTTGGTTGGTTCCTTGAATCTCAAGTAAAGGAAATTAACTCCTCAATGTTCCACATTAGGAGCTTGGACCATGGATGAGTCCACGTTCCCTTCCCTGCCTTCCTTCCCCAACCCTACCCCATATTTGTTTTCTCCTCCCATTCCCTCCCTATACCAATCCCTGTTGTCAGTGGAAATTGGCCATACCTCTGTTTTTCCTTCATGGTGCGTCCCCCTCTCACTTTTGCATTAGGGAGCTGTTACTTGTTACTTAGCACAGTACTTGTCCGACTTTTTAGTATGTACTCATGTCATGCTACTGGAACGGCATTGGAGATCAATTATGTTTGTATCTCTTTGAAAACTATAAATACAAATCTTTAAAAATGTTTTTTATTTCTCTCTAAAAAAAAGTTATATTCTTTTTTAAGATCTTAGTCCAGTTGATCATTGAGTTAGAGTTGATTTGCTGTGAAAGGCTGTAATTTAATTCCTGACCCTTAACTTTACTACTCCAAAGAGTCACGTAGCTAAAGGGAGAATTATGAATATCTAGTTAGAGTGCAGTAGCACTGGTGGCCTTTGTGATGCTATTAATTGTATTTGACCAATGACTTTGTGTTTCACCATTGCGCATATTAGTTGCTCAATGTTCACCAGTAGCACATTATTCAGTTTAGCTGCCTATTGGCTTTAACATGGAGTTAGCCATTACATTCTGTATTCAGTTTAGCTGCCTATTGGCTTTGACATGGCATTAGCCATTACATTTTGTATTCAGTTTAGCTGCCTATTGGCTTTGACATGACATTAGACATTTGATATTTAGGTTAGCTGCCTATTGGCTTTAACGTGGGGTTAGACATTGCAGATGAGCTGTGTTTTTCCAAGCTGTGTTTTTCCACAAGATGGACCAAGCTGTTTTCTTCACACCAGACCTTAGCTGATAAGAGCACGTAGATTTTGTGTTTACCTCGCAATCCAGTCTGAGAACGAGGAGCTCGGGAGAATTGGCCACTCTCAAGGTTTCTTCGGTTCTCACACTGAGTTTGCTTTTAAGGATGACTCTGGGCTACAGAGAGGTAGATTGAATCTGCTTTGACTTCAGACAGGAGCTAGCCGTCAGTTGCCTGTCTCCCGTTTGGGTAGAGAATCTCTTTCTCGCAGTTGACCGGAGTCATCAACTTGCAGACTCCAGAAAGATGAAGCTGAGCTATAGGCCCTACGGTGATGAATTTTGACTTTTATGCTTTGCTTTGAAGTTATGCTATTATATAATCACATCTATTTGCTGTGTACATTACAACTGAGAAGTACTTTGATATATTTTGCTTTCATTGCTGCGACTACTTTTGAACGTGTGCTTCCAGTCTACTAATTTCGTCTCTCAGGAACCTTGTGGTGGAGAATTAATAACAATAAATGCCTTCTTTAAACTCAGAAGTGCATTCCAGAGAGGTTCTGTAAGCTTGTTTATGAGATGAGAGGGAAAGCAGAACAGCCTTGGGACCAGGGTCTGAGTGGCCCATAGGGCAATCTAGCAGTGCCCAAATGGTAGTCTGACATTTCAGTGGGTGGGCTGTATGTTTAGCATTTTGTGGGCCAGTTTTATGACCATGTGAGACAGTTTTTACCATTAATTTCCCAGATATTACAAAATACATTTCCTGCAGCAAACATAAATGCCTGCAGCCTTCCATATCTTGTGAAATACATATACAGCTTGTCTTAACAAGTTCAAAATGTGGCCTGATTTGCAAATGTGGGCCACTTCTTTTAGCTATCTGATCCACTAATTAATGGGGGGCAACTTTTATTTTGGTGGTTGGGCCTATTTTTGGTTCCAGCCCTGCTTGTTATAGTAGTGGTAACCAATTTCAGCCAGATAGGATATTGCCTAGTAACCTCTGGCTGCTCCAGGATCCCATTAAAAAATGCCTCACATAGATTATTTTATGGTCCTTGTGGTCCTGTATACTTGCCTTAAAAGTTTCAGGTCACTATAATAATGCGGCCACAGACCAAGAAACACCATCAGAACTCTTCTCTCAATCCCAAAAATGTGCGCAATGTACCAGACTCACTCACTCACTGCTTCTTGCTATATGTCAGTTGCCCCAATTTAGTTTTCTTAAATTCTTCTAAAAAGGTTCCATACTGTTGCCACTGTTTTGTTGATACTGTGAAGGTGTGTTCAATAGAACTTCTGCATCATTGTTTCTTAAGCTTGGTAAGTCCTCGATGTGTGTAAGGAAATGTCTCTTTTTTCCCCCCTTGATCACCCTCAACGTTTTAACTGTTGCTGCGTTTTTTCGACTCTGAGAGTGAACAGAATCTTTTCAAAAAGGGCTTGGTGCCAGTACTCTATCCCTTAAAACGTGTATGTCGGATTGTCCCGCTCACAATTGGCATACACTAAATTACATGCATCCCTTGTATTTGGTACCACAGGCACCCAGGGCCTGTAAGTTAAAGTGTCCCTCATAGGCTGCAGCAATTGTTGTGCCACCACAAGTTTAACAAAGCAGTGCATGACTCCCAGCCTGCCATTGCAGACTGGCAGAGTGATGTTCAAACTGAAAACTCAACTTTGCCATAAAAAAATGATTACAAAGTCCAGAACTTCCTTTTAAATATATATTCCACCCCTAAAGCAGGCCTATCGTGCCTGGAGGCAGGTTGTCGTATATTAAAAAGTGGTATATGTGTTTTTACACGTTCTAACAGTAAAAATCCCAAATTGTTGTTTTTTTTATAGAAAAGCTAGTAGCCCCATTGGTGACTACAGGGATACACCCTGACAACTCAGCTGTGCTAACTTGTGAATGGGATTCATAAGGCTGGTACTTCAAGGCAGCAAAATAATTGTTGCAATAAAATTGGTTTGATGCTCAAGTCACGAGGAAGGAATACAAAGGGCCTGCCGTTGGAAGAGGTGTTGCCTCTTCCTTGCTGGAACGGCAAAACAGGATATACCCAAAAGCAGCTTTTAATCTTCATGCTCCAAGACTGTTATGTACATTTTAAGTGAGACATCCTGGAAACCTTGTAACTCCACCACTGAGATGGCAGTCTTTGGAAGCTGCTGTCAGGAAGCAGATATGGAGATCTGTGTTTCATTTGGTTGGGGCACAGGTCTCAAGACCCGCTTTCTCAGTGAGTGTGGTAGTCAAGGAAGGCTCTTATATGTACAAAGTGCTACTGCCACTTGGCAGAAGAATATGTACTTGCGAAAAGCATGTTGGGCAATCCCATTTTGTCTGTGAACTTCTAGTTCCAGAAGTTGTGAACTCACTTTATTTGCAGATGGTAGTGGACCTCTTGGGTGTCTGGGTATAGCTGCAGAGACTGCAAGATTTTTCTTTTCCCTGACATTTCTGTGAGACAACAGATGGAAAGAAGGAGATGCTAAACTAGGAACTCTTGTCCTAAGGTAACAATAACTTGCACCCTCACCATGCACTGCTAATTGGTCCACATAATAGAGCACTCATAACATCTTATATGACATCACTGATAATAACTCTGCAACATTTGCTGTAACATTATTGATGAGAAAACTGTGCATGGCAGGAGTGCGTGTTATAGTTACTTGAGATAAATAACTGCTGAATTTCTATGGTTTTGTGGACAAGTACAGAGCCCCAGGTGAGAAACAATCAGAGGTAGAATTAGGGAAGAGGCTTTTGACTGGGTTCCGAGCCTCACAAGAGCATCAACGAAGGAGAAAGACTGGCCAGGAAATTGGGGATCAAGGTAGCCTGCTGCAAACTCAGCTTAGAAATAGAAGAACCAAAGTGGTACCTTTGCATGTGCGAGAGGAGAACAGCGACAAAGACGTCTGCTGCTCCTTCCCAACGCGCAAGACAGGTAAACTAACCTCAAAGGATATAATAGGTCAAGAGGAAGGCAAGATCTTTGCACGACCATTCTGCCACCTGCTAGCCCCCTGGACCGGAGGAAGTGATCAGTATGATAGAACCTGGCTTGAGGAGGAACCCTTCAAACCAAAGGACATAGCTGTTGCAGACTGCATCCGACACAGAGGGGGAGATCCCAAGTGGAACTTCCCTTACATGCAGGATTGTCTGAGGAGATGGGAACGCTGTTCAAGGGAAAACCAGTGGAGCTGCCCAACACAAGAATATGCCCGCCACCTCAGAACGGCACATCAGAGGCCATCTATGTGCCCTCGGCTCACATGAATAAGAAAGAGCTAAGAGCCAAACTGCTGCTGTTGTTGGATGGGCTGGGAAATGGATCTCAAGCTTTGAGAAGAACACCGAGGGAATAACCCCGTCGTTAGGTGATGTTAAAAGTCTGCTACATAGCATTATTAGTGAGCAGACTAACACAGTGCTTGCCCGTGCTCGCATCCCAGCAGTCACACTGACAAACACGGAGCATGACGGGCCGCATTCAGTTCAAACAGGCACCAAATATGGATAGCCCTGAGGGAAAATTTCCCTGACTTCCAGATGTAGGAGGGCTGATGGCAGAGACCATAAAACCTATGAAGACTCTAACTGATTTTTAAGACAAGAGGAGAGAACAGTGGGGACAGGAGACAGGACAGCCATGGATGGATGTAGACCCTCAGGCCATCTTCTTTTACAATATCCTCAAGAAGGGGATGCTTACCGAAATACAAAGTGGTTCGGACAGCATAGTAGAGCTAGACACCAAACCCTGATGTGAAATACAAGCACACATATATTGCATTTTCACAAAAGAAAACAGGAAAAAAGACAGGGAAAAACAAGAGCAGGCCCAGAGGGACACAGCTAAGATGGCCCAACATAAACTGATGAAGACTGCCCTCGAGGGTGCCATGTTGTCCGCAAGTGTGTTAACGGCACCAGTTCTGAAGGGAGCTCCAACACAAGACCTTAGAGGGTTTCAGTATAGTTACAACAATAGAAACCAGAGAGGTTTACAACAGGCAAACCCCATACAATGCTACAATTGCCACAGCATGGGCAACAGGGCCAAGAGATGCCGACCAAAGGCACACCACAAGCAGAAGTAGATGAGCTAGAGCCAGGCCCCAGAAAAACTTCAGCCACAAAATCAAGACTAGAGAAATATGAGTGCACCTTATATTCAGCCAAAGGGAAGTATTTCCACTGCATCACCACCGCAACAGGGATCAGGTAGCTGGACCAACACATGTCAACAGCAACCACAGACAGGTGATCCAGCCCATCAAGAACTGGGGCCACAACTGCAGGATGGAGGGAGTAACTGTTTGGTGAAGCAATGCCTTCGTGCAGATGCCAAACCTAAATGTGCAGTAAACCTTAATATCCTCAAAGCATCAATTTCGCACACACCTTAAAATTCACTGCAGTAAAACTCAAAAGAAAAGCAAACAAGGCATTAGGGATTGAAACCTTTACTTGCATTTGGGAAACTCAGGGTTGCTGTGCAACGGTTGATCAGGCCTTCACTATAGTCCGCCATTTGGGTTGGCTGCTGGAGCCTAGGCCCCACTCTGCTGCTGATGCCACAGGGTGGGGTTGGTTAGCCACATCCCAGTGGGAGGGCAATCTGACGAAGGAGGGCTGGGCGGCTCCCTGACCAGTGTTTAAAAGCCGGCACCCCAGGTCCCAGCACCCACAAGTCAAATGGGACGGGTTTCCATAACCAAGTTGAAAGCTCCCTATTCTCAGGCACACAACCAGGACTGGAGAGCCTTGTCATGTAATCTCAGCAGCAGTAGTGCCCCTAAAAACTAGTGGCCCTTAGCCAAATGGAGGCCCACCTTTAGTTCCAAAATGAGTGTTGGAAGCCAGGCTTCCTGTACACCTTGGATAGTGAAGACCTCATTACATCCACAGCACATGCAAGATTCCAACAGATTGCAAAGCACTGCATGGCATCAAGTCAGTAGAGGGGGTATGCCAGAACATCCAGCTGTCCCATTCCATTCCCATAATGAGGGCAAACTTTGACAAGTTCTTAGCCTTGCTCCAGACTCTCAATGCAGCTATATTTTTTCCTTTCCCTCAAAGCTTTCCAAGTTTAACAGCCAGGAATTGCACGTCCAAATAAGATCTGGTCTGATGTAGAGGGGGGTGCCAGAGAAAGGGAGTCTGACAGATCCATCATAGCTTTGAGCAGAATAGAACACTGATATGCTCACCCCGGCATCAGCCTAGCAGTCAGCTAACATGCAAGGCCTCACACACTTTTTGACGGGAACCTCAATTCCAGTTTCGAACACTGCAAATTGGAGGCAGATGGGGCCCGTGGAACACCTCTTCGACTCCCTTCCAGTTCGTGACATTTAAGATAACAGATTATGCAAAGGTCTTAGGAAGCGCCAAAAGACCAAATAAAAAAAATCAAAGCTAGCCCAAAAGAAAGCCTTTACAAAAGGGCGTAGCCAAAACACCTAGCGCCACTTGTTAGGGTCATGTTGCACGCCACATGGCGGGACTAGAGAGGCACACACATGAATCAAGGCACATTGTCATCGCTGAACAACATTCAGTGCAACACGCCTCCTCTGTATACATTCCCTGTGCATGTGTAGGTCGAAAACATTGTCTACACTGATGGCACCCCCATGTGCACACTAGAGTACTAGAGGGATGGTGATGCCAACAGAACACCAGTTAAAAATGAAAATTACCAACATGCCAAGAATGACCCCATAAAGCATACCTTCAGAAGTACACTTAGGCACGGAGAGGGTGAAGGCCCAACAACCCATAGGATTACGTGCCTAAACAGTAACCCATTTTTTTAAACTAGGTATCCTGAGTGGGGCCACCTTCCGGTACCTTCCTAAAGTCACGGAAAACGCAGGAATTCCTAAGGAATAATTGGTGACATGCAAGGATTAAATGTTTTTTATTTTATAGCAACCAAACCTAGCTCTCAAACAACAGGTCTGCAGCCGAGCGGCTAAGTGCACCACTTCTATAGCGGGTCGTCACCTTCTCAGTAATATAACAGGAATGAGGGCCTCAAACTGCTCCACAAACTTTCACATCCAGCAGAATCAAGAGCCACAAACTGCTCCAAGAACTTTCCAAAGCCATACCCCCAACGAGATCCTAAACAACACCTTGCTCCAAAGACTTTTTTTTCCCAAACTATGTGCAACCAAGAAACTCCCATCATTTGAAAGCCACGGACATCTCCACAAGAATCATTACAAGGCCTACAATGTTTTATAAGTTGTGTTTTTATGCATTTGTGCATCCTCTGTTTACTAGGGGTGCTAACGCATCCATGCATTTCTAAAAAGCTGCCTTGTCTAATGGAGTCAATTCGGAAATCACGACAGCCCTTGTGTAGGGACCTCTCTCCCATCACCTATAATTACACTGCACCCAACACTAGCATTCCACACGCACTACACAGCACCCTTTTACACAACATGCGGTATCAGCACATGACTGCCGTGGGCTCCAAGACATCAGCCGGGTCATGTTACGTCTGTTCGCTGATACCACATGCAGTAGGCGCATATAGGCCAAGAGATATCCCCTGAAAAAGCAAAATGCCTTCTCCATCTCTACCTATGTAGGATTAGGTTTTAAATACAACCTAATAGAGTAGAGCCCCATAAGGTAGTAGTAAATTTGACCTGCTATGAGACCAACCCCACAGCACTGTACCTTCTCACCGAGCCTAGGGATATCCAAACTGAGCTAGACAGGATGTGCAGAAAGGGAGCTACAGGGGAGAGATTCTTGGAGGTAGCTAATCCACCTAAGCAGTGCCCACCACATCCACTTCCATCGGCAGTCCCAGCGTGGCCCTTACCATGTCTGGGCTGTCTTTGTTAACAGCAAGTGGACCCCAGACATAGAGTTTCAGTGTGGGGGCCATCTACTTCAATGATACGAAGGGAGACGGATCTCGTAGGGGAGGGTTAAGTAACAGCATAGATACCCCTGGTCAGGAGATCTTCGACACTGAGATAGGTAGGTACACATGGATAGAAGGGAATGGGCAACCCCTAATTGTATGGAAACTCATACTGTATTCTTTCTGTTTCAGAGGCAAAGGAACAATTCCGCTGGGCACGAATAAAAACTGTGGCACAATCTGGCACCTTCCGGACATGCAATGGGGCACCTCCACGCTGATGGACACCTACTGGTAATGCTGCGAGGTTGCTTACAGACAACTTGTCCCCCGGATGGCATGGCCTCTGCTCCCTCACCACCATACATACCTCGACCCTGGCCATTCTCAAAGATCTGTCAGAACTGTATCAACACTAGGTAAGGAAGAAGACACCTCTGTTGCATCAGGCTTGAGAGAAAAGAACTGTAGATTATTTTGGCTGCGCTCAGTACAAGGACATTCCAGAGGAATTTAGGCTGTTCACCGACCCCCAAGTATCATCTGGGGAGGGTCCATATTCTTCTTCACCTTGCAAACAAAAGCAAATGCCCACTGGTTGCGAATACACAGGTGGGAAATGCTCACAATTATGAACAATACTGAGCTCAGCCTTAATGCAATCAAGGAAGAACTGAGCGCCATCTGCCTCATGGTTATGTAACGTCAGTACGTGTTGGATTTGATGACTACGATGGAAGGTGGGGTACGTAAGAAGATCTGTGCTTGTTGCTGTAATTTCATACCTGGCAATGGCATAGACAGTGGAACTCTGACTCTTGTCTTTCAAGCATTGCATCAACTATAGAAAGACATGCATGAAGAGGGCGGTGCCTTTGAGCAGGAGTGGTTCACAAACTGGTTCTCCTGGCTCTTCTGGTGGCTGACTGGTCTGTGGATATCCTTGTTGCCTGTTTTATTGTGCTGCTGTTTTTGTGTGGGTCCTGCAAGTGGGGCTTTCCTACTGTAAAAACCCAGTCCTCAAATGTGGTAGAATGCAAGTAGCTAGGGAAGTGGGACAAACTCCTAACTATATGACTGTCATGATGTATGGGTTTGAGGGTGTAATTGAAAATTCAGCTAGGGGGGGAAATGTTAACATAGGAATAATCGATGTTGATGCACACAATGAAACATTCATATTCATGAATGAAGTTGCATCACCCTTATCAGTTCTGAACTCTCTGTCAAACGTGACATGTAGATAAGTGGTCAGGCAGCCTCCGAGACCTAGGCCTGCGGTTACTGACTAACAGGTCACAGATGGGGTAACACTTAGCCAGCAGAGAAAAGCGCAAACAGGAAAACTTAGATCAGATCCAACAGATAGGCGTAGCAACACCACAATGGTCCCATGAGACTGGCCCCAATAAAACACATATGGCCAGAGGGGAGCATGCATTCCTAAAAACACCATACAGTTAAATGCCACATGCAGTTAGGAACACTTAGCAAATGAGAACACAGCAGACGCAGCAACCACACGTCCCTCAGGCTGGACATCTGGACACAAACTCACTAACCCACAATGTGTTCATGCAAGGTTGAGGACCACCAGCATTTGTTATCTAGAACTGTAATTATGATTCCATGACAATTGTTTTTAACCAAGAAAGGAATGTTTTTATTGCTTTATGGTACTCAGAGAAAGGTATAAAAAAACACACCAAACTGATGTACATCAAAGGACAGTCCCTAAAATCCAGTTCTGTAACTGCTCTCCCGGCTGTAATATTTCATTAATCAAACTGTTCCTGTTTTGCCAGATGTCTCTTGTCTTTTGTTTTTTTTAGGGTAAATTCTCATTCGAGCAACACCGCTTTTTCCTCTGCTCTCTGTTGTCCATGTGCATGATCCTGTCCCTTTTCTATTGCTTTCTATGGTCTGTTGTGCTGCACTAAAATATAATCCTTTGGGCTTAAAACATCAAGAGTCTCCTGCCAGAATTGGGTCTTTTGGCATGTATGGTTGTACTGCCACTGCCTCTTCCTTCTGTCCTCCATGGTCTATTATTTTCCCATTGCCTCTCTTGCCTCTCCTGCACAATTGATGTGTTTCCCCTGCCCTCCATGGTCAATTGTGCTGCCACTGCCCCTCCCACCTGCCCAGCATGGTCAACCTATTGCCTTTGTGCCCTCCTCCCTGCCCTCAACTATTCAAGTCTGTGCCCCTGACCTCTGCCTCCCCACAGTATTTTAATAAACAACTAGATTGCTAACATTCTATATTTATTACAAAACTGTGGCATGCTTAATGTAACCAAAACTGTAATACCTAATGCATTTCCTTTAGAAATTGTAAAAATGAGTGGTTCTTATGCGTATAGAAATGATGGTAAGTGCTGTAAAAAACTAAAACGAGGACATATTTTTTGAGTTCTCAAATACTGACAATGCACCTAAATTATTTGCTATCTTTATGTTTTTTTATCCATTTGATCACTTGATTGCTTGTTACACTTAGAGGAGAAGATGTGCCGCTAATGGCGAGAGCTGCAGACTTTTCAACTGGGGAACCAGGTTCAAGTTTTGACATCCTATGATTTTGGGCAAATCACTTAGGCCCTCATTACAACCCTGGCGGTAAATCCCACTTACTGCAGTGCTGAAGGCTGCCAACATACAGTGGCCGCGGTGGAAATCCGCTATAGGTATTACGACCCACATCTTGTAATCCACCACAATACAGGCACCCACACAAGTCCGCCACACCAAAAGTCAGTGATAAACTGGCGATACCAAAACCCACACCGTCACGCCTACAGGAATACGCCCACACTATCACGACCCACCAATCAACGCAGCGGTAATCCATTGGCGGTACACACCGCCACGCTCAAAATATACACACACTTACAAAACACAACCACATTGGACAGTTCAAAATACACACACCTGATACACATACACACACCACACCCACACACTCCCACCACTATAAAACACACACCCACATTACTCACAACCCCTTACAATGACATTTTTTGGAAGAAGTAGAGAGAGATAATAGCAAACACAACACCAGCATCCATAGGCACACAACACCACCATCAATCATACAACATCCACGCACCTCAAAGAACACACCCCAACACAACACAGCACAACAAACATCACCTCACACATTACCCACACCACACCATGGCACCTCAAAGACACCCCAGGTTTTCTGAGGAGGAGCTCAGGGTCATGGTGGAGGAAATCATCACGGTAGAGCCACAGCTTTTTGGATCACAGGTGCAGCAGACCTCCATTGCTAGGAAGATGGAGCTATGGCAGAGAATCGTCTACAGGGTCAACGCAGTGGGACAGCAACCCAGAACACGGGATGACATCAGGAAGAGGTGGAACGACCTACGGGGGAAGGTGTGTTCCGTGGTATCCAGACACCAGCTAGCAGTACAGAGGACTGGCGGTGGACACCCACCTCCTCCCCCACAACTACCAACATGGGAGGAGCAAGTCTTGGCAATACTGCATCCTGAGGGCCTCGCAGGAGTAGCAGGAGGACTGGACTCTGATAAGTCATATATTTACTACTACTTCCCCACCCCACCTGCATGCCATCACATACCCCCACCATCACCCCCATCACTCCAACACCTCACATATGCCCCACCATCACAACCCACCCATCCCAATCCCAAGCCCTGCATGCAACACCTCTGCATAGACACCCATCACCAAAGCATGTCCAGTACAGATACCCACCCAGACCCCAAAATCACTAATCACACAAGGGCAAACATAATAATGCAAGCACAGGAGTAGAGGGTAACTCACCCATTGCACAAGATGGTACACACAGATACAATAACTATGCATTTACACCCCAACAGGACCCCTACCCAACGTCACTGGACAGGAAGTGCCAGACATATTCAGTCCCCCCACAGAAGAGGCCCACAGTGATGACAGCAGCTCTGCACGCCTAGATCAAGATGACCAGCCCGGCCCATCAGGGACCACTGGACAGTCTGTTCCCCTGCCACAGTCTCAAACCACCACAGACCCTCCCTCCTCAGGAAACACCAGCACAGCACCCACCTAGCGGGCCCATCCCTCTGTCCCCAGGACACGTCAATCAGCAGTGTGTCCACCACTATAGGGAACCCAGGCAAACCCACCAACCCAAGACAATCAGGGACCTGGGATCAGTAGCAGTGGGCACATGGTACAGGGAACAGAGGCACAGGATAACAGGGAGACTGGGAGGACTGCTGTGTGACAGGGGGAGGACAGGCCCAGGGAACCCACTCTCCACGAGGCACTCCCCAACGTCATGGGAGCATACCATCATTCCCAGGAGACCATGGGCACGGTACTGGCCAAGTTTCAGGAGACCCAGCGGCTGCAGGAGGAACACTACCTGGGGATCAGGGAGGACTTGAAGTCCATCAACACCACCCTGGGCACCATTGCAGGGGTGCTGGCAGACCTGGCCAACACCATGAGGGACACAGTGGCACACAAACGGGCCCCTGACACTTGCCTAAATGATGAACAGCCCTCCACCTCCGCCGGCGCTAGTGGACAGGAGGTCCCGCCACACGACCAACAGGCCACCAGCACCCCACCCCCTGTAGAAGGAGAACCACCACGCAAACGGTCCTCGAGATCCAGGAACAAGACAGAGAATATTGCCAAGACCCCGCCAGGAAATAACACTCTCCTGATTGTCACCCTTTTGTCCCACTTTGTGACCCTGACAACTTTGAACTGCAGTTACTCCACTTCCTATGCCCCCTTGGACAATGCACCTGTGAGACCAAGAGACTGGACTCTACCATGGACATTCCTCCACCATCACCCCAGCCCATTGCACACCCCCTCCACTTATTTGCACAGAAATAAACACCCTTGAATCACAAATCAATCTGGAGTCAGTCTGTACTTTCAAAAATGTGTAATTGCAACCTCTCAGAAATATAGCAATGTCAATGTTCATGTTCACATACCAATGTTAGACCGTTGTTGGGCAGCAGTAAACATAGCAGAAGGCAGAAAGTGTGACCCATATCTGTGAAATGGAAAGCCAAAGTGACATGTCAGGATCCAAACACAGAGGTAAAAAGGCAGATTTATGCAATGTCCTACAGTAGTATGATGAGAGGAGCAGTGCCATTCTCTTACCTGTGTCTCACTGGAAGTATTGCATGATGATGTTGTTTCGGTTGTCTATATCTTCTTCTTCTGCCTCCTCTTCTTCACTGTCCACAGGCTCTACTGCTGCCACATCAGGCCCATCCTTCTGCAGAAAAGGCACCTGGTGTCGCAAAGCCAGGTTGTGCAACATACGGCATGCCACGATGATCTGGCACACCTTCTTGGGTGAGTAGTAGAGGGAGCCACCTGTCAGATGGAGGCACCGGAATCTGGCCTTTAGGAGGCCGAAGGTGCGCTCTATTATCCTCCTAGTTCACCCATGTGCCTCATTGTAGCATTCCTCTGCCCTTGTCCTCGGATTCCTCACTGGGGTCAGTAGCCATAACAGATTGGGGTAACCAGAGTCACCTGCAAATATCGAGGGACAACTGTTAGACATCCTCCAACCCTTAGGGACTCTCCCATACCCAGACACCTATGTCAACTATGGTGGGACCTTGGGCTCACCTATTAGCCACACATGGTGCCTCTGGAGTTGCCCAATCACATAAGGGATGCTGCTATTCCTCAAAATGTAAGCGTCATGCACTGAGCCAGGATACTTGGCATTCACATGGGAGATGTACTGGTCTGCCAAACACACCATCTGCACATTCATAGAATGGTAGCTTTTGTGGTTTCTGTATACCTGTTCATTCCTGCGGGGGGGTGACAAATGCCACATGTGTACCATCAATGGCACCAATGATGTTGGGGATATGTCCCAGGGCATAGAAGTCACCTTTCACTGTGGGCAAATCATCCACCTGAGGGAAAACGATGTAGCTGCGCATGTGTTTCAGCAGGGCAGACAACACTCTGGACAACACGTTAGAGAACATTGGCTGTGACATCCCTGATGCCATGGCCACTGTTGTTTGAAAGGACCCACTGGCCAGGAAATGGAGTACTGACAGGACCTGCACTAGAGGGGGGATTCCTGTGGGATGGCGGATAGCTGACATCAGGTCTGGCTCCAACTGGGCACACAGTTCATGGATTGTGGCACGATCAAGTCTGTAGGTGATAATGATGTGTCTGTCTTCCACTGTCGACAGGTCCACCAGGGCTCTGTATACCGGAGGATGACGCCATCTCATCACCTGCCCCAGCGGAAGTGCCCTTTGGAGGAGAAGGGTGAGCAGAGGGTCATACACCACATCGGTTTCACAAGGCTGCTTAGAACAATCGTGATGCAATCGGTGTGTGGCGCTGTCTGTCCGTATTCCTGGCCAAAAGTGCTGTGACGCAGTTAGTTGCCCTGCCATGTGCCCCCCTGAAATGGCGGCTGCCTGACCTGTAAGGAGGGACAAGGGGAAATGAGGTAACTGCGATGGCGTTGTGCAGCGTTGCGGTAGGCAGTCGAAGACCGCGGCGCAATTCAATATTGGTTATCATTGGGCCCTATTGGTTCCAGGAGCCAATGACAATGTATGCCAGCGGTGACGGTACGCACCGCCGCGGGCGTGACCGCCATTTTTTATCTGTTCACTCACTTGATACCTGAGCTTCAACAGGAGAGGACCTACACTGCAAGTGCTGCTGTGACCTGAGTCTGGAAGCGACAATGGCTACAGTGTCTGGGGAAAGGGCCCCTGCCTTCACTGCGGAGGAGTTGGAGAAACTGGTGGATGGGGTCCTCCCCCAGTACACACTACTCTAGACAAACAGGTAAGTACACTGTGAGCATGATGCATGGCACATGAATGTATGGAGTGTCGTGGATGGAAGAGACGCAGGGCAGAGGCCAACATGTGAGGATGGTGAGTGTATGTTTTTCTAGGCCAGGGTGGGAGGTTTGTGGCCAATGAGTAAGAAGTACCGGAGGGGGCGTAACATCCATTCTTACTTCACTATTCCTCTAGGTCAGCGCCCACCAGAAGAAGGGGATTTGGCGTGCCATCGCCAAGGAAGTGCGGACCCTGGGGGTCTACCATAGACGGAGCACCCACTGCCGCATGGGAGGACCTGTGCCGCTGGACCAGGAAGACAGCGGAGGCCCAGCTGGGGATGGCCTCCCAATGTGGAAGCGGTGCCCGTCGCACCATGACCCCTCTGACGTACCGGATCCTGGCGGTGGCATATCCGGCGTTGGATGGGTCCTTGAGGGCATCACAGCAGCCACAAGGGGGTGAGTATAGTCTCATTCAGCTGACTCTGCGCACTTTATGAGTTTTCTGGGTGGGGGAAGTGGGCTGTGGGTTCCCCTAGGCCAGGGCAGACGCACCAAGGTAGATCCATTGTTTTGCAGGCTCAGTGCCACACCAACCCCAAAAGTGGTAGTGGCCCTCTACACCTAGTCAGGCTCCTGTGGGTTCCAGCTGTGCATCAAATGGGTCTAGGCAGAGTCCCCCATGGGCATGTGCTTTTCCCCTGAACTGTTAGTGCATGGGCTAGTGCATAGGGCTGCTCCCTGTGTGTTGTGTCCGCCAACGGTAGTGGTGATGCAGGCATTGACCATGTGTCTCTTCTGTCTTTCCCCCCCTTTTTGGTTTGTCACCCTGTCCTTGTGTGCATTAGCATCATCTGGCGGAGGAGCATTGACACCGGAGCAGAAGGGAGCTGCAACGCACATGGCCCTGGAGGGTGAATTTACTGAGTCTGAAGGCACCAGTGGGACGGAGGGCGAGGGGAGCTCCACGACGGGGACAGGAGGAGACACCAGCAACAGCGGCGACTCCTCTGATGGGAGCTCCCTTGCGGTGGCGGGCACCTCTGTGCCCACCGCATCAACAGGTACATCCGCCACCCCCCTACCAGAACGGCCCTCCCAGCAGCCCCTCAGCGTGTTTCCCGTGTCCACTCACCCAGGAGGGTGGGCATCTCCTTCGCCCCAGGCACCTCAGGCCCTGCCCCAGTCAGTCCTGCTGCCCTCAGTGAGGAGGCTATTGACCTCCTGAGATCCCTCACTGTTGGGCAATCAACCATTTTGAATGCCGTCCAGGGTGTCGAGAGGAATTTGCAGCAAACAAATGCATACCTGGAGGGCATTCATTCTGGCGTGGCAGCCCAACAGAGAGCATTTCAGGCTCTGGCCTCAGCACTGATGGCAGCCATTGTCCCTGTGTCCAGCCTCCCCCCTCCAACTTCCACTACCCAGACCTAATCCCCTGTACCTCAGCCTATCCCAAGCACACCATCAGACCAGCATGCACACTCATCAACACACAAGAGTGGACATGGCAAACATAAGCACCACACATCCCACAGGCACTCATACAAGCACCATTCCCATGCAGACACACCAACATCCACTGCCTCCACTGTGTCCCTCTCCTCCACATCCTCCTCCTCCCTCCCAGTCTCATCTCCACTCACACCTGCATGCACTACATCCTCAGCCACTACCTCCATCACCAGCAAGCCCATCCCCACACACCGCTCACGTGCAATCACCATCCTCACTACCATGCACACGTCCCCTGTGTCCTCTGTGTGTGTCTGTGAGTCCTCCTCCCAAAGTACACAAACACAGGCACACAACCACTCAACAGCCATCCACCTCACAACAGCCTCCAGCGCATGCACCTTCACCAAAATTCATCAGACGTACACCTCCTACAACCACTACCTCTTCCTCCACTCCCAAACCCCCTCCATCTTCCTGTCCCAGTGTGTCTAAAAAACTTTTCCTGGCTAACATTGACCTCTTCCCTACACCTCGCCCCCGTCCTTCCCCTAGGGCCAGGATGTCCAGATCCCAGCCCAGCACCTCAGCCACCAAATTCTCCAGCACTGTGGTCCCTACAGGTCCTGTAACATCGCGAGCAGCACCCATCAGGGCTGCCAGTGTGCCACCTAGATAGGCCAAGGATCAGCCCATTCCGCCACCTGACAATGTGAAGAAGGGGCCCACATGCCGAAGTGAAAAGTTGCACCAACCACCCACCAAGGCCTCCTCCAAGACAAAAGGGGACAGTGCCAAGGTCCCAGCAGCGACTTCCAAGGTGGGGAAGGGACACAAGGCTAAAGGGAAGTCAGCACAGGGCATGGAGCCTCCGGCTGAGTGACTGGTGTCACCTCTTCTGGCAAACAGAAAAGCAACCTGTACGGCGGTGGACACCGCCGCAACCACCGCCACCTGCACATCTACTGCCTCAGCAACAGTCCCCAGCATCATCCCCAGTGGGCAGCCGTTTGAGGCTGCAGGAGACGTCCTGCTGTCTCCCTCCACAGGTGCTGACACATGCACCATCGGCAGCATCTCCGTCACAGACACTGCCGCAACCACTGCCACCAGCCCTGCGATGTGCACAGACTTTGCCACCACAGCTGACATGGACAACATTCCCAGTGGGCAGCCGTCCGAGGCTGCAGGAGACGTCCTGGACCCTGCACAGCGTACATGAGGCACCACAACCAGCACTGTTAGTACCAGCAGTTGGCAGGCAAAGTCACAGCAGGGTGGAGTGTGTCTCTGACTCAATGGAGTATCATGCTACCTGTTCCCAGGCAATCTCGTGGCATACACACCCAGGTGAGGGAATGGGACCTGCCACACAGCATGTGCAGCACTCTGGGCACTAAGCCCCCTCCAGAATCAGTGGAGAACTGCATCCACTACCCCAGTCCTTGGCAGGATGAAGCACTCTGGGCACCATGCCCCCTCCAGAACCAGTGGAGAACTGCATCTGCTACCCCAGTTCTTGGCAGGATGAAGCACTCAGGGCACAAAGCCCCCTCCAGAACCAGTGGAGAACTGCATCCACTACCCCAGTCCTTGGCAGGATGAAGCACTCTGGGCACAAAGCGCCCTCCAGAACCAGTGGAACATGTCACACACTTGAGAGACTGTGGCTTTGCACTCCCCAGGATAAAGCAGTGGGCAAACCACCCACTTGAGAGACTTGTGAGACTGTGGCTTTGTACTCCCCAGGATAAAGCAGTGGGCAAACCACCCACTTGGGAGACTGTGGCTTTGCACTCCCCAGGACCAAGCAGTGGGCATGGAGCCCCCTCATGGAGCAGTGTCGTCGTCCCTTCATCCGACTGAGGTGCCCCCTCTCCTTCCCCCTGAGGTGCCTGTTTATTTTCAACCTGATGCCCCATCAGTGTACTCTCCGTTTAGAGGTAGGTATCGGGTGGGCTTTGCCCATGCATTTTGGGACCACTGGTCCACGGACAATGATTCGAACACTATCCGGACTTGTGTAGTTGCTGTACATATTTGTATATAATGATCTGTTACAGACCTGTTTCAATATCTGAATTTTCGGTGATTACACTCGTTACAATCATTTCATTTTGTCCTTGCGTTCTTCCAGGAGGTTACGGGGTGTATATGTAATGTTGTGGCATGTATTTGTGTGCATGGTGTTGTGGGTGAGGGTGGGGGTGGGAGTGTTGCATGTTGCGTGTGTGTGTCACTCTCTCTTTCCTCCCCCCCCCCCCTGTGTGCTAGGTGCAGTACTCACCATGGTTGTCGCCGCTGTCTTTGCTGCTCCTGGTAGAAGAGGAGGTAAACCAACATTGGTAGCACCTGTAACTCGGGCTCCATGGTGTCCTGGTTCCTCGTAGGGTGTTGAGAGGTGAGTGGTTTCCGTTCCAAAAAACGTTTCTGCTGTGCCTTTGATGGCGTTGGTACCACTCCAGAAAAGGTGGCGGATTGGTGCCTTGTAATACAGTGGGCGGTACATTGTCTTCCGCCTGTCTGTTGGTGGTTACCGTCGCGGTGTTTGTTTCTACTGCCATGGCGGTCGGAGTGTTAAAGTGGCTGTCTATGCTGGCAGTTTCTGCCATGGTCGTGATTCCATTTTTTTTACCGCCGGCCTGTTGGCGGTCTTACCGCCGCTTTAACACAGACCGCCAGGGTTGTAGTGAAGGCCTTAATCTCTCCATGCCTAAAACCAAAATGAAGGTGTCCTTGTGTAATGTGACTGATTCTCATGTAAAGCATTCCAATGCCTTCGGGTCAACAAAAAATTTTGTGTTTTGCAGACTTTTGTCATTGGGCTACATTTGGGTGATATTTGTGCTACATTTGGACTTTTTTTTCCTCTGGTCCATCTTGGGAGGCTTACTTGTTATTTACTCATTTACTACAGTACCCTCAGTAGAAAATGCTTTTAGTTTTCAACTTCAATTCCATTAAGATGCCATTCAGACGTGCCACACTTTGGGCATAAATTTAGAATGTTAGTATGCCAGTTGCTCATTACAACTCTGTAGCAAAGCTGCTGATCACTAGGGAGTTAACTAGCAGTCTGCTGCTGGTGTTGAAAGTGCATGTTTCAGTCTGCATGTCAAAATATTTTAATTAAACAGAAGAGGAAGATATTTGAAAGTTCACTTAAAACATGTCCTAATTTTTCTCTCTACAGCACTACCCATAATTTCTATGACATATGACAAAATGAACTCCTTCATTTTTTTCCTTTCAAAGTTAAAAGTTTTAAGATTTACCATTTTGATTCAATCAAGATGGCTTCAGGTGTGCCACACTTTTGTCATAAGTAAGACTAGTAGCACTCTAGCTGTTCTTTAGAACACTCTGGGAGGCTGCAGTAGAACACAAGGGAATCAACTGACAGGCTGCTCCTTTTGGAAGTACATTTTTTTACTGAGAATGTCAGACTTACTTCTCAAATGGCTGAGAAGGATAGTGTAAATTTACAGAAACTATGATCTCATTTTAGGTTCTGGGGCACCTTCAATACCTTCTATGGGAAAATCATGAGAAAACCATTTTCTATCAAACATGATTGAGAAATTTTTAGCTATCGAGAAGGAAAATGTCCGTTCTATTAAGGGCACTGAGGCGAGAATTATGCATATCTTTCCTCACTTTTTATTAAACAGCCAGTTCAAAGTTCAACATTAACTCAAAACTACAACACCCATGAAGCCATCTCCACGGTAACCAGTTTCCAATCCTTCCTTCTCCAGCAGTCTGTATATATATCCTCTGTTAGCCCCGCCATTCCTCGACTTCACTGCGACTGGAAGTTAAGGCATCCTCAAATTGTCACTGCATCCGATCCTAAGAAACAATGCAATATGATCAGCAAAAGGTGGACGTGCCCCCTTCAAAAGGCATGATCAATTTACATAGCTATACGTTGTAGTGCAGAATTCCCATACAAGAAAATAAATAAATGAGTAAAGCCCACCATCAAGCATTAGACAATCCAAATCCAAGGGTTCATCATATGACCATGTAAACACAGAGACCACCTCCAAATGACGTTGTGTCCAAACACCTCTCGGGCGGGAGACACATCCCTTGTGTCGGGTGGGATAATCCTTGCCTCCGTGTCCTTAATAGAATTGAAACTTTACTTCTCGATAGCTAGGAAATTTCTTATTCTATGTCAGGAAACTACCCTAAAGGGTTTCTTTCTCAAGATCAACAATTGCCTCTCCCTGGGTGGTCAGGGTTCGGCCGTCATCTCCTCGTATGCCTTTAGACATCTGACCACACACAATTTGGGCGCATGCTCGAAAGCTGGATAGGTTACTGACCTGGTATTACATTTGGTTTGTCTGGAAACAGTGAAGGTTACCCCCTCGGGAGAGAAAACTCCTGGCGATACATCAAGTGCTCTCACGTCTGAAACCCTTTTGCATGAAATGAGGCATAACAACATAGCTAGTTTTGCTGACAGCTCCTTCCAGGAGAGGTACTAGTTGTTCTGCCAGGAGGACAAAAGACGTAGAACCTGATTGACGTCCGCAATTCTGAATACCTGGGTTCCGGGGGTTTGGATCTCCTGATACCTTTAAGCAATTTGCACACCCATGGGTGTTCCCCTACTGGATTGTTGTTCAGTGGGGGATGTCCTGCCAAAATTACCTATCTAAAGGAGTTGATCGAGCAATAAGACAAGCCAGCCTCCGCCATTTCCGCCAAAAAACGTATGATGTCTGTAACCTGGACCCCCATGGAATTGATGTGCCTTTCCACACACCAACGCACCCAGCGGTTCCAGGCGGACCTATATCGCTTGCATGTGCCGGTGCCCAGGCCTGTCTGATGAAGTGTTCAGCTCTGTTTGAAAGTGTGCTGTCTTTCCAGCGATTCCGGAAATCCTCCAAGCCATCAGATTGAGGTGGCCTTGAAGGACCATGGGATGATAATGCCCCGTAGGATCCAAGACTATTTCCGGGAAGTCCAGAAGGAGTATTGGAAAGTCGCAAGAGAGCTCCAACAGGGTTGGGAACCACACTTGTGACCACCACAGTGGGGGTTATCAACACCACCGTAGCCCCCTGACGATGTACTTGGGCTGACACTCTCGGAATCAGTAAGAAGAGGGGAAAAGCGTAACCCTGGTCTCTCTCCCAATCCTGTAAAAACGCATCCACTGCTGCCACCCCCAGATCAGGGTGCCAGCTGAAGTACCTCGGTAACTGGGCGTTCCACCTGGACGCAAAGAGATCTACTGAACATGGACCCCAGCGCTCCATGAGTGCCAAAAAAACAACTTTGTTTATCTGCCAGTCGCTGGTATCCTCCAGAAACCTTGAGTTCCAGTCCGCCAGTGCATTCTGGGAGCCCGGGAGGTACTCCGCTGCCACTGATATCTGGTGTTAAAGGCAAAAATGCCAAACGTCCTTTGCCACTTCTGCTGGGGTTCTCGAGCGAGTGCCTCCTAGGCGATTTATGTATTGTACGGCAGACACATTATCCATCCTCAGAAGGACACAGCAAGAGACCTTGTCTCGTGTCAGACCTGACCACAAAAGATTCCGCCAGGAGCTCCAGACAATTGATGTGCAGACTGAGTTCTTGTGGGGTCCAACATCCACCGAACAGGACGTCCCCACACCGGGCTCCCCATCCCGGACGGCTGACGTCTGATTCCATTATCAGGTCCAGCGAGGAGCCAAAAATCGCTCTGCCGTTCCAAGCCTCCATGTGGTCCAACCACCATTGGAGCTCCGTTCTCGCCTCCTGGGGAAGAGTTATCAACTTGGAGTAAATTACTCCACGTTGGAGACAATGAGCCTTGTACTGAAGAAGGCCCGGGAAAATGGGCTAAATTGAGGATATGAGAAGTCCCACCTCTCTGGCCAACTGTCTAAGTGAGATTCTGTCACGCCTCATGACCTTTATCAAGTTCTTCCTGATCTTGGATATTTTCGAGATCGGAAGACTGAGAGAGGCTGTATTCGGGTCTATGAGGAACCCCAGAAAGGTCATAGACTGTGAGGGACAGAGGTCTGATTTTTGTTGGTTTATTACGAACCCCAAGTCCTGAAGGAGCGCAATAGTCATGGTTGCATTGGACAGAAGTTGTGCATGGGATTAATTCATCAGGAGGATATCGTCCAGATAAATGATTAGACGAATCCACTCCACCCCTGGTTTGAGCAGTTTCAGGAAGCACCACGGTGCTGAAGACAGGCCGAGGGGAAGGGATGTGAATTAGAATACCTCCTCCCTCCAAAGAAATTGCAGGAACCTGCGATGCAGAGGGAAAATCGGGACCATCAGGTAAGTATCCCGGTGCTACAAATGTAACTCTCACAGGGTTTTTGGTTGCTTTCCCTTTCTTTTTGGTAGCACTCACGGTCCGCTCCTCTCATATTTGATATATTGACTACTGAACATGCTCTGAGTGGTCTTTTTATATATATCTGAAGATAAACATTAGATTATGCTTTTTCTGGGTTCCCCTCACTGCCTTTTTACCTTATGTGATATTATGGGTTAATGGATATTTGACAATACTGTCTTCTGAATCCCCTATGACATACTGTTTGATAAGAGTTGTTGCTCTGTTGATTAAACTATGCAAGTTCTGTTTCTAACATGTTATTATAAAAACAACGAGTGACTGTAAGTTTGCGCTTTCTATGGAAACTTCCCCTGCCAAGGATGGTAAGCACACTTTTACTTATTTGACACAGCCTTCCTCATATAACCTTGTTAGTACGGCCATGATCACGAAGTTTTTAGTAACTTATTAACACTAATTGTGCAATTCCCCTGAATAGAGTTGGGAACTGTGTTATGTTATTTTGTCTCTCTGTTTTTTGCATTTTTCTACAGGTATGGCTCAGTTCCTCTAAATCAAAGTGAACTGATATGAGTAGAGTCTCTATGGTATGTCCTTCCATAAGTTTTGAGTACAGTGAATGGTTTTTTCTACAATTTCTGGAGAAGATTTTGTTTAGTCCTGATAATGCGCCAAGTGATCCGTTTGGACGTTGGAATGTGCATGTTGGAAGGAACATGTTGACTTTCTAGAGTGGAAAAAGTAATTGCTTTTTGGCCACTCGTACCTTAGAGTGAAGGACCCTTAGCTCTATAACTCTATTTGTGTTTTTAATCTTGACCAGCACTTCCGCATACTAATAAAATTGGTCTTTAAGGGAGTATCAGAGCCAATTTTAACATTTTCCTTCTCTCCAGCTTTTTTCTGCTCTTTGTCCTTTCTCGAAATTCTGGCTAAAGGCCCCCACAAGGGTCCCGTCAGACGCTACAGTCCCAGTCTGACGTGGAGCAAGCCCAATGATGATACAAGAGGGAATTGCTTCTGAATTGACTCATACCTTAGACACCCAAACTTTTTCTGCATCGTCGTGTCTTTTTTGGAACAGTGTACTCTGTTGATTGAAGCATCCTTGAGCTCCAGACGAATCATCCAATCCCCCCTGTAAGAGGAGGTCCCTGAGCATGTGGATGCCCTCCATTTTGAAGTGTCTGTATACTACCCATTCGTTGAAAGCCTTGAGGTTGATCATCGGGCGGAAGCATTTGTCCTTTTTCTCCACCAGGAAGATATTGCTCACAAAACCCCTGGGGTGGAGGATGGATCTGTGGATGGTGTCCTTTCACATGAGATCCTGAACCTCCGAGTCTATCAGTGCATAATCTGCATCCGAAAATACCAAAGGTCTTGGAAGACCCGTTTGGACCGGTGTTCCCCAGATGTTTATGTGAAAACCTGTTACTGTCTGTAAAACCCAGGCATCTGAGGTTATATGTGCCCACGTGTGCGCGAACAAACACAGTCTCCTTCCGAGGACTTGAGGGGAAGAAAGGGTCATTCTTACCGTTGGGGCCTCCTGGAGCGTTTGCTCCGCCACGGGCGCCTCTGCCTGTTCTGTTTTTCCCCTCTACCCCGGTTGGGAAAGAAGGCACCTTGGCGGCCGTCTCGCCATCCGTTGTTGCTGTTGGTGTAGGTGCTAGGGCCTTGCTGATAGAGGCGGCCGGAGGAGCGACCCCTGCCTCATTTGGCCCCACCCAAAACCTTCCCAGGAAAAATTATTTTAAAGGAGGTCTGTACCTTATCAAGCGCCGAAAATGTGGTCACAAACTTGCCCAGTTCTTTTACAAAAGGATCGCCAAACAGGTTGCCCTGGGTGACCACCCCTGCCTCAGAACCAGAGAATTCCCCCAGTTTGGGGTCTATCTTAATGAGTAGAGAACAGCGCCTCTCTGCCGAGATAACACAGTTGGCGTTGCCCAGGAGGCAAACCGCCCTCTGGGCCCACCCCGCCACGATGTCTGTTGGCAGGGGGGTAGCTGTATGCCTTGCATGCTCAGCCAGTTGAATATTCTGTGTTAGGGGTCCTAACACGTCTAACAATTTGTCCTGGCATGCCCTCCAGGAACAGTCGATGCCCTTTTTCAGATCTTTAGTGTACTTCACGAAGAAGGTACACATTTTCGGATCTGTCTCCGGAGTTGCCGCTACCTTGCCTGGAAGTGTAGGGTGAGGGCACTCTGCTGTCAGACGGGCCCGAACCTCCTTATCAAGAGGTTGCTGTATCTTGCTGGCAACATAATCAGCAACCCTCTGTTCCGGTCGCCATTCCGAGGATCTAGGAAGGTAGATACCCTCGGGATCAAACATATCTGAATTATGGCCGACCGGAATCTTGTTTCTCACCAGTAATCCCCCTCTGTGTCTCCTTCAACCCGCTTGGGTGACCCACATCAGCGTCCAATAAAGGGTGAACTGCTTCACCGGTCTCTCTCCGCCAAAGTCCCTCCTGGAAGGGTGGCCCCTTGAGTGCACGCGCACTCGTATGGAAGGCTTCGGTAAGATGGTCGAAGCCCTCCAGGTGCCCAGCGTCAGGCTTGCGCAATTTCTTGGGAGTCGTCAAGTTTGCTGATGTTTTAGAGTCCGCTCCCGTCCCCCCAAACATGCCTGTCCCCTTAGAAACTTGTTCAGATAATTTGGCAACACTTTTCTTTAGGGGAGCCAGGGCCTTGGCTATGGCCTGTGAGAGTAAGACATCCACCTCAATAGGTAGGGTGCGTTGAGAAGGGCCCTCCCCCTGGGGACAGGTAGGGAAAATAATCGTGGTCCTACATGGACTGCATTATAGAGGGGACAGCGAGGGTAGGCAATAGACAGGAGAACACCCTGTAACAATATGAAGGGTAGCCCCCCGCACTCCTGTCAAAAACGAAGCCCAATGGCTTCAGCGTGCGCTTTCCGATGTCGCGCTATGCTCCCTAGCTGGGAGCCAACCGTACCGCAAGCACCGTGTTGCACGGAGGTTGGAGAGGTTAAAAAATTTGTCTCAAGCTCAAAAAACCCCTGTCTCACTATCCTGATAGCGATCAAGCGCTCATCGCGACTTGAATCGCAAAGTAAAAGCGCCCTGGATCACCAGAGTAGCACAGAAGAGCGCCCTCTGGTGGACTTGACGCGTCACTGCAATGTGAATCCGCGTGCGGTGACAGCAAAGGATAGTAATACAAACAGTTATGCAGGCACAAGGCTACAGTAATCGACTCAATAAGCAAATAAACAGCACAAGGCAGTAAGTTTGGCAAAGAGACTTAACTGACTTCGAGCAGTGAAGAAAGAGGAAGGACAGGGCTAATGGAGGATATATATACGGACTGCTGGAGAAAAAAGGATTGGACACTGGTTACCATGGAGATGGCTTCATGGGTGTTGTAGTTTTCAGTTAATGTTGAACTTTGAACTGGCTGTTTAATAAAACGTGAGGAAAGATATGCATAATCCTCGCCTCCGGTCCTGACATAGAATCATGAAACCACAGCGGAAGGCTTTTTCATAGGGTAAAATCACCTAAGAACACAGCACAGTTCCATTCCTAAAATTAGTATGGTGCCATTAACAGATGATTTATATTGCAATTAAAATGTTATCACCCTTTATACGTTCTTCTTCTTGTAACCCTCAAAACCTGCCATCAACTACAATACATTTCAATGGGGAGCTATTGTGTACATTGGTCCCAAGATGGCTGCCAGCACTTCCTGGTTGAAGAGCTGACAGCCAATCAGATCTCACCATGAGATCTTTGCTAAGGCTCTGCCAAGAGATCTATATTTATTTCTGCTTTAATAACTCCAAAACTACTGAACTGATTTACACCAAATAACAAAAAGCATGATTTGCACACGAAGATCTAGCTTCCTGACAAATTTGGTGTAAATCCGGTCAGAGGTTTGGGGTGTTGTCGTGTCTAAAGATCCTATGTCAAAATGCATTTTGGGACCACCCACCTTTGTCTCTGCCCCCAGTTGACGGATTGCCCCGAAACTTTCAACACAGAAGCTGAACTGACTGGCATATTAGTTTTGAAACTTTTGTGTAGATTGGTCAAAGGATGCCAAAGTTATTGGCAAAACAAAATAAATACACCTACTGGCAGTAGGTAATATATGTGTGTGAGTATGTGTGTGTGTGTGTATGTATATATATATATATATATATATATATATACACATATATACATACACACACAAATATATAGTTGTGTGTGTGTTGAGAGAGAGAGGTTTCACTTACCTTACCATATATTTACCTTGTGTTGTAAAGGCATAGGGTGGTAAATGATATGTGGTAAAGGCATGCATTGTATATTCATACAACCGAGGTTTGGTACACGATCACTGATCCCCAGTAAACTTTCTCTGGTTTGCAGTTTCTAAACAAGATTGCTAGCCCTTAAGAATCACTTTATGTAGTACAGTCTAGGCATCATCTGCCAGCAAGTTTGCTGTGATGAATAAGGTTTGTTTGGAATAAAAAAAAGCCTGTTTTATATTTGGATCTTGTTGCATAAATATAATATGTTAATCAGGATGTTAGAAAGGTATTTGTTTAGGAATATTGGGTGTTACTCAGTGAACTGGGTGGGTTTAAAGCTTACTTTTTTAGGTGGTGCTGCAAAGCTTGGGGAAGGGAATGCGGTAGTTCTAGGAACAGAAGTCTCATCTTGTTGGAATACTGTTGACCTCTCTGGCTATTGCTTATTCTGGTATGGCAGTAGGTGAAGTGAGCAGAGTGGTGTAGTTGATCAGGTGATTGCTGTGTCTTGTCTAGCCTCTAACAGACAATGCAGGTTATTTGCTACAGGTTTGCTCTAGCTCAGTGGTTCCCAACCTTTTGACTTTTGTAGACCCCCACTGTAACAAAACTGGAATCTGGGGACCCCCACTGAATCATTATTGGAATCTGGGGACCCCCCCCCCCACTGAGACATTACTGAAAGTTGGGGACCTAATCTCTTCATATTATTTAATTTTCTAAGCAGTCGCGGACCCCCAAGGGTCCCCGGACCACAGGTTGGGAATCAATGCTTCATTTGCTAATGCTGTGGCTGGTAGGGCCACAGAGGAAAGGATACTGATGTGGCCTCGTGCTGGTGAGACAAGATATGGAGAGGGTTGGATTATGTGGGTCTCTATGCCGGTTAGGCAGTTATCTAATGTTCTGTTTGGGAAACTGATCTTTCTTTGATGATTTTTCAAGCTGATGTGCCAATCAACGGACAAGGAGGTGGAGCAGGGTTTTGGTAACTTTTGATTTGTCTGCTCTAGAAATAGACTTTTTTCTTGAATTCTAAACATTAAAAAGGAGATTTTAGTTTCTGTAGTAAAAACCTACGAAGGGGGATACCACTGTTCCACATACTCGTACAGTTTCAAGTGACCTTGGCTGTGAGGAACTTCTAGTGGAGTGAAAAATAACTGCATCCCGTTAAGTGAGGGTAGTACACTGGGGGGAAAGTGGAGCATAACCGAGACTGACAACGGGCTGTGTGGAAAAGGCTGCCTCATTGAAAACAGGTGCACCTCACAATACCAAAGCCTAGGACTTTGTCTTCACAAAATTAACAACCTCACTATACATATGATTTACCTGTAACAAACCCTCCACCCTTATCCTTCCCTCCCCGCTTCCATTATTGCAATCCTGAACTTCCTATTATAGTTGAGTGATTGCTGTTTTAAAAACTCCTTTCCAGATGATAGTAACTCTGCAACTATAACTAGCATAACGTCATGTGGAACATTGAACAACCTGGCTTGTCCAGGTGTAGCCCAGTCCACCCTTTCTTTTTCCACCTGGGCTGCTGCTTTTAAGTCTAGAACTCTGAAAACCAAGGCAGCTTGACCTGCTTCCACTAGTGCACCTGCTTCCAAGTGACAATTCACTAACTATTAGCCCTAACCCGGTGCACATGTAAACAACAATGCATCCCAAATGACGACTCTAAAACATTACACTCCCCTCACAAGCTAGCTCTAGGGGAGGGAAACAAATTATTAAGTCCCTGACTGCTGCCCAGCCACTGTGTCACTTCAAGAAAATTGTGGCTGGGAGCACAAAATATCCGGTTACATACTATCGGCCCGCCCAAATAGCCCAGGGAGCCCCAAGTAGCCCAAGCAGTCCTGGACTGCTCCAATTCCCCAACAATCCTAGGGGAGGAGGGCGCTCCCAGGGTAGGCTATCCCCCTCTGCCAAAGCCCTGTAGGGGAAAAGGGGAGAGTAACCAAGACGGACAAACGGCTGTGTGAAAAAGGCAGCTTTAGTGAAAACTGGTGTACCCAACAAAACCAAAACCTAGGCCTTTGCCTTCACAAAACTAACAACCTCTCTATACATATTATTTACCTGTAACAACCCCCACCACCCTTCCCCACCCCCCTCCCTTATTGTAATCCTGAACTTCCTATTATAGTTGAGTAATTGCTGTCTCAAAAACTCCTTTCCAGATGATAGTAACTCTGTAACTAGTATAACTTCATGCTGAACATTGAACAACCTGGCTCGTCTAGGCATAGTCCAGTCTACCCTTTCCTTTTCCACCTGGGCTGCTGCTTTTAAGCCTAAAACTCTGAAAACCAAGGCAACTTGAGCTGCACCTGCCACCCAGAACCAGCCTGAACAGGGTTTTTCTGCTCCCCTCGTAGGTAAACACTAACGGGCACGGAGCATACTACCAGCTTATCTTTAATATGCAGCAAATAAAGTTCCATGCCCATATAGGACAAGTGGACTCCATACCCCCTGAAAAATTCTGCATCTTCCAATTGAAGATGAGCACGCTCTCTGCAAAAGCTCCTCATCTCCTTATTGATCTTCCTCCTCGCCAGCTCAATCGCCTTGGGCCGCCTTGCTCCGGGCCACGTTGCTCCTCGCCAGACCCTTTGCTGCACAAATGCTGTCCATACTAAATGACACCCTGTCCATTGACGTGTTTCCCTAAGGCCGTTCTTCACGCTTTTTAATATTTGCAAACAGATTAGGTCGAAACCACGCACCATTGAGCCCGACCAGGCCTCCAGCACACCTCATCAATATCCCCTTGACCCCAGACACTCAGGACCCTAAGAACAGAAGTCAAACCAAATGCATGCTCATAAACTGTAGGTCTGCAGTCAAACATGCAATGGAACTAGCAGATGCTATCCGGAACCACAACATTGAGATTGCTTTTATCACAGAAACTTGGCTAAATGAATACTCACAGCCCATCATGGACACACTAGTCTCACTGGGATTTTCAATCATCAAAAAAGACAGGAAGGACCGCCACAGTGGAGGCATCGCTATTATTCAAAAGAACAACATCAATGTAGGGGTAAAAGACATTTTCAACTACAACTCATTTGAATATCTCAGCGCCTCCATAAGGATGAAAGATCACACCAATATGATCTGTCACCTTCTCTACCACCCACTGGCAATACTCTCCCCTTTGGTGAACATCTTGCTGATCTAATAAAACACTGCTCACTTTCATGCACCAATAACATCATCCTTGGGGACCTCAACCTCCAGTGGAACGATGAAAGCAATACTCTAATCCAATCCTTAAATGACCTCTTACACAGCAAGGACCACTCCCAGCTCTGCAAAGGTCAAACCCTCAAAACTGGATGCTATACCAGCTCAGGAAGAAACACTAACGATCAACAACATCCTCCCCGTCGACTGGTCAGATCATCACATTATTTTATTCCATCTCAACTTTGCGAGCAACACCCAACTTGCACGCAAAAATCTTTCCAATGGAAATGAAACATAAGACAAATCCTATAGCAGTCCTAGAAGAAAGAATTTGATCAATTCTCCCCCCTCATCCTGTAACCTCTCAACAACTGAACTCACCACTCACTACAACTCAACAGTGTCCTTCATACTGGACCAAGTAGCCCCTATGAAATTGAAAAGGGTGAGAAAAACACCCTCAAGAGCTTGGTTCCATCAAACTCTAAACACTGAAAGAAGGCAATTGAGAGCAGCTGAAAGACTTTGGAGATCGAACCCATCCACAGCGCACCTTGAGCAACTCAGGAGAGAACGCAGAAACTACAAAAAACACATCACGAATGAAAAAAACACATTCTTCTGCAATGTGCTAGATAGTGCCCAAAAGAGCTTTTCAGTATCACCAAACAACAAACATCCAAACGGCCCCTAATAAACTCTCAGGCCTCCAAGGAACGATGTGACAACTTTGCCAACTTCTTCAATGACAAAATCACAAAGATTGAGCCCACCAACCAAATCGACAATAGAAACTGACACTCTGTCAGCCACTGAGAACCTTCCTCCCACTGCTCTCTCGCAACGGACTCTCTACCATCTATCTCTCTAATTGTAAACAACGGATGTCATCTTATACAAGAGCCTACGACAACTCCCAGAAGCTGGAAGGTCTTCAACACACTCTCAGAGGTGGACATCTCTGCTTAATTGGCTACGTCCAAACCATCCTCTCACCTGGCAGACCCCCCTCCCAGCCTCCCTGGCAAAAAAACTCAACAACGCTCTTACCCCTATCTGGACTAAGATTATTAACAGCTCCCTGCAGACCGGCGTGATACCAGACTGCCTCAAGCTCGGTCAAGTCACCCGAAAGCTTAAAAAAATGGTAGCAGACCCGAACGACCTCAACAACTTCAGACCCTTCTCCAATCTACCCTTCCTTGCCAAAACTCTAGAGAGATGTGTTCTCTCTCAGCTAAACCAACACATAGACAACAACGACCTTCTGGACCCTCTTCAATCTGGATATAGAAAAGGATGCAGCACAGAAACAGCGATCCTGATCTTAGTAGATGACCTTCACAAATCTCTAGATACTGACCGATGCTGCTTTCTCATTCTCCTAGACCTATCGGCGGCCTTCGACACGGTCGACCACAAGCTTCTCCTGGACCCCCTCCAAAAAAGGATTGGCATGGAAGGAGTGGCACATGCTGATTCTCATCTTTTCCACAGAACCGCTCTCAACAAATAAAAATAAACAACATGACCTTTGACACAACTGCAATCACCACAGGGGTTCCGCAAGGCTCTGTCCTCTCGCCTACACTATTCAATCATCCCCTTCCATCTGTACACAGATGACACCCACCTCTACATGGAAATCTCCTCAATAGAGGACGTACACCGACTAAATTCCACCTTCAAAGAAGTAAAACTATTGCTATCCTGCAACCACCTAAAACTCAACCAAGATAAGACTGAAATTCTTCTCATATCAAAGACAAAGCAGTTCCCCCAGATGCAAGAATGGATATAATGCATAGACGCTCTTAAATGCAATCTTACTCCAGCAGACTCTGTCAAGTCCCTGGGAATCACTCTAGACACCAATTTGACTATGAAGGATCATATAAAGAATAGTGCGAAGAATGCTTTCCACAACTTGAAACTGCTGAACAAAATCAAACCATTCCTACCGCCAGATGACCTAAAAAATGCCACGCAAGCGCTGGTGCTTTCCAAATTAGACTACGGGAACGGCATCCTCACAGGCACAGCAAAAGTCCATCTTGCACCCATGAGATCTACTCTCCATGCAGCGGCCAGAATGGTAACAGGAATTAAAAAAATAGGATCACATCTCCCCTGCCCTGAAAGGACTAAAGTGGCTCCTAATCAAAGCTCGCTGCAGCTTTAGAACTGCCTGTCTAGCTCACAAAGCCCTGCACACTGGGAAACCTGCATACCTTGCCTCTAAGCTCAATAAGGCAGGACAGACAAGAAAACCAAGAAGCTCAAACACCCTAGTTCTCATCCCGACTAAAGCCCAAAAAGAAAAAATCTGGACATGTTCCTTTACAAGCAACGCCCCTAAAATCTGGAACTCCATCCCAGTACACATCAGGTCAAACCTCTCCCTCCAGATCTTCAAGAAGCAGCTGAAGGAACTCCTCCTCAACCAACATCTTAGCTAGGAAGACATCCATCACCCCAAGACCTATTCCCCTCCACCGCGATTTCTCCACCTAACTCCTGTTTACACTCCAATATTTATGATTATGGGAAGTTAAACTTTTATATAATTGATGTGTTTGATAACATGTACTATTGTAAAGCACTCTGATACCCCTGGGTCATGCCAGAGCTATAGAAAACTCTCTAAATAATAAATAAATAAATAAATAAATTCACACAAACTAAATCATTTTCACCCAGGTGGATTAAGAGGACATCAGGCACTGACCCCTCACCATCTATTTATTTAAAGAAGGTAACCGTTCCGACCACCGTATTCCCCCCCTTGCCATGCCAGTGTAAGCTGTAGGTGGCCAGGTCCAGGCCCAAATGGCCTCCTTGGCATCACTGTTGTGCTTGTATTTTCACCCACTTGATAAAGGAGTGGCCCACCAACCAAATCGACAAAACCATGCTCTTTGGTCCAGCAGCCGAACCTGTGAAGAAATAGAAACACAACAAGAAGGTCACCAACCAGCAGATTTAAGATGCTTCCCCCTCTGCTCACACATAACGCTGAAAACTGGCAGAAACCCATCTCCCTGCCCTCATGACTCACTCCCTGCTCCAACCCCTCTTCCTGCTTCCGAAGCGAAGCTTATCCAAAAGGAATGAGTACAAAAAGCTGAGGTGTCGAGGCCCAGCAACTTCACTGCTTTTTAGAGCACTGACAGCAGCTGAAACGCTGTCACCGGCTTCTTATCCTTATGCAAAAACACTGGCCCATAGAGGGCTCCTTGCTGTGCTTGTAAAATACCACTCCATCCCACTGGGCATAATGTCCTATCAGGGTATGACCTCAATTGAACACTATCACCCCACCCTCACTGGTCCATTTTAGACCTACTTAGTCAGATAGACTCCCTGCTGAACTGGATGTCCCCCCACAAGACACCCCACCCTTCCCTACTTCCCAACAATTCAGATACCCAAAAAGCCCCAAAGAACATCCACAACATCAATGTCCTGAATAAAATAGTCTCCTCCCTGTCAAAACATACTGAGGACAAAGTCGTCACAATGTTGCTAAGTATCCCCAAAGTCACTGGTCTCCTATCTGACTCCCAGGTTTCAACCTCCCTGGCCCATCCTTCTAATATCTGGTTCTCTAACTCTTCTGCCTAGGGGGACACCCCCAAATTAGCTTCCCCATAAAGGCGATCCCTGCCAGTTGGCCTGATATTGTCACCCTGGATTGACCCTTTTCTATTAGCATGAGGATAAATTGCACCACATCCTCAACTCTCTCCCATTCCTGCTGTCTCTTGCATGCCCTGTTCTGCAAAAATTCCCTCCAGGCTTTCGAATATTCTTGCCGCATGAAAACTGCCAGTGAATTCACACCAGTTGAAGCATCCTCTGGGGCATATTTATACTCTGTTTGCGCTGGAATTGTTTTTTACCCAAATCCGACGCAAAACTAACTCCATATTTATACTTTGGCGTTAGACCCGTCTAGCGCCAAAGTTCATGGAGTTTGCGTCATTTTTTTTGCGTGGACACCTACTTTGCGTTAATGATATGCAAGGTAGGCGTTCCCTTCTAAAAAATGACTCCGAGGCATGTGCGCCGTATTTACACGGGCAAATGATAAAAGACACACAGATATGTGATATAATGTGACTTATAGGAAACAAAAAACACCACAAGAAAGGTCTCCAATTTTGGCATTCATTTATATACACTCAATTATCACTATATATACACTAATTTTCATATGAGTGCCATGATCACTTCGATGTACTTAATTTCATTAATATGGTCTATTTGTTGTTTATGTACTTAGTATATTTATACTTGATCTACATGATCTTGGGGTATTCTGCATGGCATTGGACTTAATATTATTTGTTGTTATGTGAGACCTTTCTTGTGGTGTTTTTTGTTTCCTATAAGTCACATTATATCACATATCTGTGTGTCTTTTATCATAATGTTCTGTCACGAATGTCACGGGTGTTGGGACATTCTATGTATTATGGGAGGAATCCCATTATACTTATTACAGTAATAATTATGTCTTGCAGCCCTGATGAAGTCTTTGAGAAGAAATATTCTCATATGACGAAACACGTGTTGGCTGCTGTTGGACCTTAGAAAATTTGAATTTCAATGGACTTGAATTTTGACATTAAATCAGAATTTTAACTGTTGGTGGATTACTATCATTATTCTCATCCCGATCCGAAGTATGGATGATACTCATTAACTTTCATGACTTGTGGTGGTCTGAATAGTATTCATGAGTGCCCTGATGCCTATCAAAATTGAATTCTAGTTTCCAATGAAACATTGGAGGAAAGAGGAGGATCCTTCTGCCAGGAGCACCTTGTTTTTTGAAGAACTTATTAAGTTTACTTGATGACTAACTGTTAGAGCGCTGCTTCCTATACTTTCTTCCTCGTGTTCAAAGTGTGTTTGGAGCAGCCAGAGTTGCCTGCCTTTACTTGTCTCCCGGGGTGTAGAGTCAATACAGAGAACTTTTTGCCTGTCAATTTCTTTGAGTTATTTGTGGATAATGTGTTTTTGGATGAGATTGTTGAGCAGACTAATTTGAATGCGGAGCAGCATTTAAGGGACAGAGCTGCTAGACTTAGGCCACACTCTCGAGCTACCCAGTGGATTCCCACAAATTTGGAGGAGATGAAAAGGTTTTTGGGTTTGACTCTCTTGATGGGGTTGATAAGGAAGCAGTCACTGGCTTCTTATTGGTCTACTAGTCCCTTGATGGCAACAGCTATATTTCCTGCAACCGGAGGTCCCCGGACCCCAACACAGCCGCCGCCAACCTGCATCAATGGATAGATGACTGTGCCAACACCCTCTCGCCGCTCAAACAACCCTTAGACACCACTACAGCACCAAAGCTAGCTGGTTCACCCCCGACCTACAGGCCTCCAAACGGGAATGCCAAACAATTGAGAAAACCTGGCGCCACGAACCTACCGAATCCAACCACATCACCCTCAAGACTGCCATCCGCAAACATCACCAGCTGATCCGCACCACCAAAAGAACCTACTACCTAAGCCGCATAAACACCAACGCTCACAACAGCAAAGAGCTCTTCGGCATCATCAAAGAGCTCTCCAGCCCCAGGCCCTGCTCCAACGAATCCCTGCCATCTCAGGAGCTCTGCAACTCCCTTGCCACCTTTTTACGTCGAAAGATCGAAGACATCCTCAACAGCTTCCACCCCCAGACCCACCAGCCAACCACAGACACCCACGACCCCAACGCACCAAGCAACACCAACCCCCGATGCACCTGGACCCACGTCAACAATGAAGACACTGTCAACACCATGGTCTCCATCCATTCCGGCTCCCCCTCGGACCCTTGCCCACACCATATCTTCAATAAAGCCAGCAATATCATCGCCCCCCACCTCTGTGCCATCATCAACAGCTCCTTTGTGACAGCCACCTTCCTGGAGAGCTGGAAACACGTCGATGTCAACGCCCTGTTGAAGAAACCCAAGGCGGACCCAGATGACCCCAAGAGTTACCGGCCCATCTCCTTCCTCCCCTTCCCAGCAAAGGTCATCGAGAAAATCGGGATCAGCCAACTATCCCGCTTCCTGGAAGACAACAAGGCGCTCGACACCTCCCAATCCGGATTCTGCAAGAACCACAGCACTGAGGCCACACTCATCGCTGCTACGGATGACATCAGGACCATGCTCGACGAAGGCGAAACCACAGCGCTCATCCTCCTGGACTTCTCCGCAGCCTTCGACACCGTTTGTCACCACACCCTTTGCACACGCATCCACAACGCCGTGATCCGCGGCAAGGCTCTCGACTGGATCTCTTCATTCCTCTCCTGCAGAACCTAGAGAGTCCGCCTTCCGCCTTTTCTGTCCGAAGCCTCCAAGACCATCTGTGGGGTCCCCCAAGGATCCTCCCTCAGCCCAACGCTTTTCAAACGTCTACATGGCCCCACTCGCCAACATCGCACAACCCACCACATCAACATAGTATCCTACGCAGACGACACCCAGCTGATCCTCTCCCTCACGAAAGACCCTACAACCGCAAAAAACAACCTCCACAATGGACTTCACGCCTTCGCAACTGGATGGAATCAAGCCGCTTCAAGTTAAACACTGACAAAACATAGATCCTCATCTTTGGCACCAACCACCAACCTCTCAGCTTGGAAGGACTCCTGGTGGCCTACCTCCCTAGGAACCGCACCCACACCCACCACTCAAGCATGCAACCTAGGATTCATCCTGGACTCAGCACTCAGCATGACTCAGCAGGTGAACGCAATCTCCTCTTCCTGCTACAACACCCTTCGCCTGCTCCGCAAGATTTTCAAATGGATTCCCGTCCAAACCAGAAAAACAGTCACTCATGCTCTTGTCAGCAGCCGATTAGACTACGGAAACGCACTCTACGCGGGAACTACAGCCAAACTCCAAACGAAAATGCAACGAATCCAAAACACATCTGCCCGCCTCATTCTCGACGTCCCACGCCGCGACCACATCTGAGCCCAACTCAAAGACCTACAATAGCTACCCGTAACAAAGAGGATCACATTCAAATTCCTCATCCACGCACACAAAGCCCTCCACAACACAGGTCCGGCCTACCTCAATGACAGACTCACCTTCCACACTCCCACCCGCCATCTCCGCTCCGCCTGCCTCGCCCTCGCCTCCGTCCCCCGCATCCGCCGCACCACTGCCGGAGGAAGATCCTTCTCTCACCTCCCCGCCAAGACCTGGAACTCCCTACCGCTCCACCTACGCCAGACCCAGGACCTCCTGACATTCAGGAAACGCCTCAGAACATGGCTATTCAATCAGTAGTTCCCCCCACCCCAGCGCCTTGAGACCCTGACGGGTGAGTAGCACGCTTTATAAATCTCTTGATTGATCGATTGATTGCAACCATGAGTCGTAATCTGTATTTGCTTCTTCTTAGGATGCTGCATTTTGTTGACAATGCATTAGCCTTGCCACGAGATCACCCCGATTCTGACCAGCTTTTTAAGATTAGGCCTGTACTTGATCATTTTGTAGATCAGTTTTCAGAAGTCTATGTTCCAGGCGAAGAAGCAGCTGTAGACGAGTCTCTGGTCCTCTTCAAGGGTCGTTTAGTTTTTCGGCAGTACATTCCTAGCAAGAGGGCACGATATGGAATTAAATTGTATATGCTGTCTGAAAGTAGTACAGGATATGTGTATAGTTTCTGTGTCTACACTGGTAGAGATTCCAGTATTGACCCCCCTGGTTGTCCTCCCACTTTTGGAGTTACTGAAAAAATTGTGTGGGAACTTGGTAGATGACTGTTTAACAAAGGTCACCATTTGTATGTAGATAACTTTTAGACTGGAGTGCAGTTGTTCAAGGAATTGTTTAGAGTGGACACTGTTGCTTGTGCCACAATTTGTTGTAACCGGAAAGGCTATCCAAGGGAGCTTGTCTGTAAAACACTTGAGAGGGGACAATGCAGTGCCTTACGGAATGATGAGCTGCTAGCTTTGAAATTTTCAGACAAGAGGGATGTCTACATGCTAAGTGCCATCCATGATAAGAGTACTTCCCCTGTGACTGTTTGGGGCCAGGTTGCTGAAGTGCGCAAACCTGTGTGCATTTTAGATTATAATAAGCACATGGGAGGTGTAGATAGAGTTGATCAGAGGTTAGAACCTTATACTGCTATTCGTAAGTCTTACGTTTGGTATAAGAAGTTAGCAATTCACCTCTTCCACTTAGAAACTTTTAATGATTTTATTGTGTTTGAGGATAGGTCTCCAGAGTCAAAGATGACATTTGTGAAATTTCAGGAGTCAGTGATAGAAAGCCTTATTGTGGTGGAACAGGCAAGAGTTCCTAGAGAAGCAGTGGTGGAGGATGTGGCTAGATTGAAAGATTGCCACTTTGCTGAGCACATTCCTCCCACGCCCAAAAAAGACTTTCCAGCTAAGAAATGTAGAGTGTGTGCTTAAAGAGGTATCCGGAGGGAGACTCGAATGTACTGCCAAGATTGTCCATCAAAGCCTGGGCTGTGTGTGGGTGGTTGTTTCAAGAATTATCCACACTCAGAAGAATTACTGGGAACTACCATGAGTGTAAACTGCCTGTTTTATATTTTCATGTGTTCAGTTTCATGGTTGGCATTTCTGTCATGTACTTAGTTAGAGCTTTTGTGTTTGTAGTTTTGTAATTATTTCTAATTAGTTAGTGGTTTCTTTGTTTTTAAAACAAAGAAAAAGTGATGCCATTGTGTGTGGAGTGGCGCTTGGCTGACAGTGTACATATTGACTTGCAGTTGGTTATTGCAACACACTGCCAGCCAAATGCCAGTACAAACACTCCCATCAGCTGGTGTGATTGTTGTATCAGGCATGTGGGTGTGTGTAAGTGATGGGCCCTTGAGTGGCGCGTCTGTCAATGCAAGTGTTGTAATGTGCTAGGCCCGTGGCTGGCGGCGTGAATGGTCTTGTGCATGTCATGTATGAAAGGTGTGTGAATGGACTGTAAAGCGGTTGGTGCCTTGCCGTGGCTTTAGAGCTCACGAGCTGTGAGTCATTGGTTCCGTTTTTCGGCCTTTCAGTTATTATCAGTGGATTTAATTTTTTGTGAATTCTCTTGTTAATAAAATTTGATCCACTGAACCATCACTCGTGCCAAATCCAACCAGTATGTGTGGTAAAATGACAAAACCGGCTCCGCTGTAATCAGGCATCGCAGCACACCTGTGACGTGCTAGGTGTCTCGGATGGGACCCCAATGATAAAGCATGCCACCAACTTTGTTGGTGGGTGAGGGGTCTTTTTAACATAACCTAAGTGTTTCTTTTCACAATTTTAGTGTTTGGAACCTCACATAAGTATGTGGACACAGCAAAATTATCTATTGCAAAACTACCTGTGTTTGGGGGTGCGTGAGGGGCCACCTATGTTTTTGGTTCCGGGTGTGGCCTTCATCTAGGGAAACCTACCAAACACAGACGTTTAAAAAATAGACACCCCAAGGAGTCCAAGGAGGTGTGGCTTGCCTGAATCCCCCAACATTTTCTTACCCAGACTCCTAGGCAAACCACAAAATTTGCTTAAAAAATCATATTTTCCTCACTTTTCTTTGTAGGATCACTGCTGCAGCACACATTTCCTACCACCCAGTGTTCCCCTCAGTCTCCCAAGTAAAATGATACCTCACTTGCATGGGTCCCCAAAGCAGAGTCAGCCTAAAAGATGTATAAAAGACAAATATGTGCTTATCAACTCGCTGTGCTATCCCTTCAATCTCTACAGGTTGTTGGCATTTTTCTGTTGCAGGCACCTGGGCCACCCACACAAGTGAGGTACCATTTTTATCGCGAGACTTGGGGGAACGCTGGGTGGAAGGAAATTTGTGGCTCCTCTCAGATTCCAGAACTTTCTGTCACCAAAATGAGAGCAAAAGGTGTTTTTTTTGGCCAAATGTTGAGGTTTGCAGAAGATTCTGGGTAACAGAACCTGGTCAGAGCCCCACAAGTCACCCCATCTTAGATTCCCCCAGGTGTTTAGTTTTAAAAAATGCGCAGGTTTGCTAGGTTTCCCTTGGTGCCGGCTGAGCTAGAGGCCAAAATCCACAGCTAGGCACTTTGTAAAAAAACAGCTCTGTTTTCTTTGTGAAAATGTGGTGTGTCCACGTTGTGTTTTGGGGCACTTCCTGTTGCGGGCGCTAGGCCTACCCACACAAGTGAGGTACCATTTTTATCGGGAGACTTGGGGAAACGCTGGGTGGAAGGAAATTTGTGGCTCCTCTCAGATTCCAGAACTTTCCGTCACCGAAATGAAAGGAAAAAGTGTTTTTTTTGGCCACATTTTGAGGTTTGCAGAGGATTCTGGGTAACAGAACCTGGTCAGAGGCCCACAAGTCACCCCATCTTAGATTCCCTCAGGTGTCTAGTTTTCACAAATGCCCGGGTTGGTAGGTTTCCCCAGGTGCCGGCTGAGCTAGAGGCCAAAATCCACAGCTAGGCACTTTGTAAAAATCAGCTCTGTTTTCTTTCTGAAAATGTGGTGTGTCCATCTTGTGTTTTGGGGCATTTTCTGTAACGGGCGCTAGGCCTACCCACACAAGTGAGGTACCATTTGTATCTGGAGACTTGGGGGAGCGCTGGGTGGAAGGAAATTTGTGGCTCCTCTCAGATTCTAGAACTTTCCTGTCACTCAAATGAGAGGAAAACATTTTTTGGGGGCCAAATTTTGAGGTTTGCAGAGGATTCTGGGTAACAGAACCTGGTCAGAGCCCCACAAGTCACCCCATCTTGGATTCCCCTAGGTGTCTAGTTTTTAAAAATGTGCAGGTTTGCTAGGTTTCCCCAGGTGCCGTCTGAGCTAGAGGCTAAAATCTACAGCTAGGCACTTTGCAAAAAACAGCTCTGTTTTCTTTGTGAAAATGTGATGTGTCCATTTTGTGTTTCCTGTCGCGGGCACTAGGCCTACCCACGCAAGTAAGGTACCATTTTTATTGGGAGACTTGGGGGAACACAGAATAGCAAAACAAGGGTTATTGTCCCTTGTCTTTCTCTACATTTTTTTCTTCCAAATAGAAGACAGTGTGTAAAAAAGACGTCTTTTTGAGAAATGCCCTGTAATTCACATGCTAGTATGGGCACCCCGGAATTCTGAGATGTGCAAATAACCACTGCTTCTCAACACCTTATCTTGTGGCCATTTTGGAAGTACAAAGGTTTTCTTGATACCTATTTTTCACTTTTTATATTTCAGCAAATGAATTGCTGTATGCCCGGTATAGAATGAAAACCCATTGCAAGGTGCAGCTCATTTATTGGCTCTGGGTACCTAGGGTTCTTGATGAACCTACAAGCCCTATATATCCCCGCAACCAGAAGAGTCCAGCTGACATAACGGTATATTGCTTTAAATAATCTGACATCGTAGGGAAAAGTTAGAGTAAAACGTGGAGAAAAATGGCTGTTTTTTTTTACCTCAATTTCAATATTCTTTTATCTCAGCTGTTATTTTCTGTAGGAAAAACACTTGTAGGATTTACACAAATGACCCCTTGCTGAATTCGGAATTTTGTCTACTTTTCAGAAATGTTTAGCTTCCTGGGATCCAGCATTGGTTTCTCACCCATTTCTGTCACTAACTGGAAGGAGGCTGAAAGCAAAAAAATAGTAAAAATGGGGTATGTCTCAGTAAAATGTCGAAATTGTGTGGTAAAATTGGGTTTTCTAATTCAACTCTGCCTGTTCCTGAAAGCTGGGAAGATGGTGATTTTATCCCCCAAACCCCCTTGTTGATGCCATTTTCAGGGGGAAAACCACAAGCCTTCTTCTGCAGCCCTTTTTACCCATTTTATTGAAAAAAAAGACATTTTCGCTGTATTGTGGCTAATTTCTTGGTCTCCTTCAGGGGAACCCACAAAGTCTGGGTACCTCTAGAATCCCTAGGATGTTGGAAAAAAAGGACGCAAATTTGGCGTGGGTAGCTTATGTGAACAAAAAGTTATGAGGGCCTAAGCACGAACTCCCCCAAATAGCCAAAAAAAGGCGCGGCACAGGAGGGGAAAAGGCCTGGCAGCGAAGGGTGGAGGACAGATGGCCATATCTTATTCCAGGTAGTAACTAATGAGAGAAGCAACATTTTTAGACACAGAATTGCAAAGCGCTGTTTGACAAAAAAAAAACACAAGACCGGGCGATAGGACTGCCGTGGCCATTCGATTCCTTAAGGCAGTGGTCCGCGGACCCACAGGGGTCCGTGACACATTCCCAGGGGGTCCGCAGGGCTGGGCTGGGAGGAAGGCACTTTTCCACCTGGGGCCTCTGACAAAACACGTATGTGCATGTTTTTATATTTATTACTTCCTTTGTTGAGCAGTTTTAAACGGACTGCAAAGCTCCTTGTACTTCAAAAATAAAAGTGTCAAGCTAACTCAAGTGATTAATGTATCTGCTGGAGAGAGATGGGAGTTTTGTGCAGTGGCAGTTTTGACTCAAAGGTAGCGCAGATGGTTAATATGCCTGCTGCAAAGAATGTGTATCATGCAAAAAACAGTATTTTATGAGCATGGCTCAGTGGGTTACTGCTTTTGTCACAGAGATTCTTTTGTTACTATGCAGTTCATAATCGTAATTTAGCAGAGTGAGCTGTGAACTGCCATTAAAGAGCTGCATGCAAACCGCATGGCACAAATTAGAAAGTTGTTTTTTTCCTAGTCTTTCATTTTCCTTATGCTGCTAAAAAAGGTTTGCTTGTGTAGAAATACATTCTTATTGCTAACGCATTGCTCAATTTGTGCTTGTTGTTTCCGGTGCTGAGCACCGGCACTTATTTTTGAGGGCCGGGGCTTATTCTTCTGCCTCAAGCATTTGCTACGAGCAAAAATCACATATGGGAAAGACGGAGGAAGGGAAAAACAAAAAAGTGTCACAAAGGGAGAAAGTAGAAAGCTGCTAGAGTGCGCTGAAGTGACAGGGAGTGGCTTTATATGGATTGAAGAGGCCCAAGATGGTTTAGGATTCTGCTGCCTCAGGATTCCGTGTACCCACACTTAATTGCAGCAGCCGCATGTTTAAGAGGATGGCTTTGGGCACCGGCACGTTTTTATTTACAAATTAAGCACTGTGCTAACGTCATCGCTAATTACTGTGCTGTGTTCTGAATTCTAAGTTTGTGTTTCTCCGGACCAAGCACTCTTAGAAAATACCTACCAGTGTGGATGACGTGTATCCTACACCTTGTAGTCCCCTGTAAAGTGCCCTGACACCCTACAGTGGTATGAGAGGTGCTATAAAACAAATGAAGTACATGTGAAAGAGAGGCTAGCGAGAGATGAGAGGCCTTTATGGTTTATTTCATTTCCGCTTCACTTATTTATGTGAAAAAACTTTCTCAGATCTAGCATCCCTAAAAATTAAAAACAGAAATCGCTCCGGGAATGTAGAATCTGACCTGAGGATTCACCTTTTCTAAATAGAACCCAACCTTGAAAAGGTAGTTGCCGAGATGCAGCATCAACCTTCCCAATAAAATGTTTCGATTTTTGCATCTTTTTTCAACAAAAAGAATTTTATCTTTAGTAATATGAGTATTTGTTTGGTGTGTACTTGTTATATTTTTTGCGAATTACTGTTTTAATGTTTGAAAATTAAATTGTACAAATTGCTGGGGGTCCCCGGCTTCCAGTAATGATTCATTGGGGGGGTCCTCAGGAGTCAAACGGTTGGGGACCACTGCCTTAAGGTGAATCTATCAAAATATTTTAATTTCTGGAGATTTACGTTATGACATGGAAACATATGTTGCTGTGCCATACTTTTAAATGGCGTCAGCTATAAAGACCTATGTAGAGTCTAAGGGCCATATGTACAAACACATTTTCCCATAGACACAGAATGGGCAAAACTGCTTGCTACATCTGGCCCTAAATGCCACTGCACCGTTTAAGTTAAATCTAAATGATAATAATATTTGTTTTTCCTTGCAGCATTTCTACCTATTCTAGTGCCACAAATAAGGCTGTTGATATTACCGGATTTAATGGAGTTTCAAGGCTGAATTTGCCTTACCGGGATTCGAATTCTTCACCGTGTACGCTCGAGTTTAAAGCGCTTTTCAATTCTTACTAACTATATGCAAAGATGACGCGATGGCTAGCCAGAAATCATTCGAGAATCGATAGCAAACGGAAACCTACACACCCTGTTTTCTGGGTCGCCAGATACCTTCACCAAGGATCCCACTGCACACACGATTGTTGGGCATTCTGGGAGTTGTAGTATTGAAGTACGGCCGGTAAATTTTATTTTTGTATTTTTTACTAAAGTGTCAGACTACAGTGACAGGTAGAAAAGAGTCCTAGATGAAACAAGGCGCACATTCTGTCATGTCGCTATACGGTAACCCTATCACAGTTTTTATCGATGGCCCCACACTCCCGTGCGTCTACTGAGGCTGCGTTTTATAACATCCCATGTGACATACTTGGTGCAATCCTCGATTCCGAGGTCTTCGATCCCGAAAGGGCAAAAGGTTTACGAGGAATTAGCAGTTGCAAAACGCTGTGTTCCCGCCCGCCTACTTCACTCCCCGCGCCGCGCGCTGTCGGCTGCAGCACAGGTAAGTGTTGGGACAAGCTGGGTATGCCACGCGCATACTACTTTGGTGGGCGCTGTAGAAGGACTGAATGGTTTGGACTAGGTTGCTTCGTTGAGTATCGAGATGACGCCATGTCAACCGAACACCCGTTTTCCAGTTAGGGGCTTCCCTTGTATCGATTTGTACGTTGAATACAAGAACTGGAAAACTGGCGCCCAGGTGCCATGGAGTCATGAGGTGAGGTCCATCTATTACCGTAGCCATGTTAGAAGTGTTCTAGTGAAATAACAGGATGATAGATAGGGTTCTTCGCAAACGTTATTTTAGGGCCACGGCTAAACATTTAAATTAACTTTACATCCCTTGCCCTAGTACTGGCCTTTTTAATATTTCTTTCATTGAGTTTTACAGTCAGTCAACATCACAGTTCAATAGCCCCACCCAACCCCGAAACAGAGAAAGAGAAGCATGCCAAAACAGTGTATTTCGTCAACGGTACAGATATGGCATCCGGGCATTGTAGAGAACATAACAGATCAGTATTGAGCCTCTAAACACTCTCTTACTATCAAGCTCACATTTGTTTATCAATCACCTGTAGGGTTCTTCGCCTCTTGTTACATAACATGGTCCATTCCATTCTACCCCCTTGGCCTGCCCCATTCTACTCTCGCTCGCACCCATCTTGCGAATTTCTACAGCCGTTGTTTCCAGGTGGGACCCTAGTTATTGCTTTTGAGGAGATTCACACCAAAAGGACAGGAGAAAGAATAGGAATTAAAGTGCGCTTTGTCCACCCTATAGACATCCATGAGTATGGTCTACCGATCCTTCCAGTTGTTACGTTTGGCTTGACAGTCCAGTTGTCTGCATGACTATTGTTATCAATCCTTTAAAAATACCACAGAGTGGTCTTGGCTTCACCCAGAGTACAACCCTGACCCCTGACACCTTATGCTATTGGGCACACAATTCCACCACCCAGTAAGTGTTTGAACTGGAATGTGTAAGGGGCTGTTTTGCATTTGAAAAGTATACTCAATCATCACAATGTTTGTCGCATTTATTTTTTAGCCCCATTATGAATTCAATACAGAAAGCAATAATTCCTTTTTTTTTTTTTGCTGAATTGCTTATTTGGGAAGCTAATGGGCAGGCTTTAACGTGATAAATAGCATTTGTGCATGTAAACAGCATTAATTTCCTAGGAGACAGCAGAGTAGAAATTACAAGAACCAACAAGCACAGAAAGGAAAATCTTCCTCTCCTGTGAAAACTCAGTGGTGCTTACTTTGCTGGAGATGGCATATAGTGGCCAGAGGAAGGTCCAAAAAAACGTTTCCAGGCAGCTTGGGAGACTTCTACAGCAGATGCCTAGGTGCTGAAGCTAATCACAGAAAGGTGCTAAAATGAGTTCTCTTCGATGCCACCAGAAACTGAGACCCTATTTACGCTGTACCTGCACAATTCTGTCAAAAGGAAGAATGATGGAGTCTTTAAGCTGTTTTGCGTCACATTAAAAGATGAAGTGTTCACACCATACAGATTCCACTGGATTTCTGTTCATTTGCATCTATAAATTGTACTTATAATAATTGACATATATTGTGCATACTCTGCAATATTGAACTCCGTTGATTTATAATTATACTTGAGTGCCTAGGTCTCTGTTATAATGATTTGTATATCTGTGGTTTCACAGTGTTGGAGGTAAGGGAGATTCCTCCTGGACCGGGAGCACCAATTTTTACTCTATGAGGGGAATGTTGGGAGCGCTTTCTTCCCCTTAACGTTTCTTCCCTTTTGTGACAATTTATAGCCCAAATAGGGGATAGCAGCTCCACACACCTTGATTTATTATTATTCTCTCTTTATTGAAATATACGAAATGGATCGTGCAAAATTGGCAGCGGACATATTTGGTGATTCTGATCTACAAACGCTGCACACTCTTCTAACCCTTTGTGTAGTGGATCAGAAAGAGTTGGATTACGGGAAAAATGTATCAAATTAGAGAGATTAAAAAAGCAGGAAGTTTCCAAATGGTGGGATGGGGCCACATTGAAACATTATCAAACTCAATAGGATACCTAGGGGTTTGAGGTCCCATATATTTCCCACGTTTGATGATTTGGACCCGGACCTTTTAGACTGTTGGGAACAAGAATTGATATCAATCTCTATGAAACTGATGAATATTTTAATTGAGAACTCTGAGAGGAAAGTTAACAAACTACAGAAAGACATTGCATGTTTAGAAACTGAGATTAAAGACATGAATATGGAGGAGGCAACCTCTAAAAACTACGCGATTCTAAATGAGATCGTTAGTCAACATCAAATAGAGGTTACACGTAGAAAGTCACGCAAACTCAAGCGGGATGAGTTAGACTATATAAGAGGGAGAGTGTTTACATTTTCACGCAGATACGATCAATATTGAACTCCGTTGATTTATAATTATACTTGAGTGCCTAGGTCTCTGTTATAATGATCTGTCAAGAGGAAGACAATGCTCTCAGTAATGCCCCCTTTGTTCTGTTTAAGAAGGCTGTTGCCCTCGGAAAGAAAATAGCAATGAATGTAGTTCAATCATTTATTTTATTCTGGAAGCCACAGGAGGCTTTTGGCTGCTCACAGGCCTCTGAAAAATCAGCATGTGGATCAAGAAGATGCCATTGAAAATGGAGACACTCAAAGACATGTCATCATTTTTGTCAATAATATTTGGACAGGCATAAAGTTAGTACCGGGAACTAATAATGACTTCCCGGGAGACAGAATTTCAGGAACATTTTACGATCTCATAGGAATGTGAAATTACATATTCACAAATTCCAGTGTAATCATGAATGCATCCTCTAGAATCAAAGGAATTATCCTTTGTGAGCTCTCTATATCTTCAGAGTCGGAACATCTTCCACTATCTGGATGACTTGCTGCTCTGTGTTCCATCAAAGGAATTAGCTTTGGGGAGGGTACAAACTATCAATGAATGTTACGCAACACAGCTTGCTCGTCAGCCTTCCATAGTACAAACTGGATCCTCGTTGTAGTACAGATATGGGAATGGCATTCTTGATCTGAAGCTCCACTTCTGAAGTTTATTAAAGTGAAATCCACAAGGGGTGTTGCAGCATTATGGGATGTGCTGCAAAGGGTCTCATTGTTGGACTTCTACCAAGCAGCCAAGATTGGGGATGGAAGAATGTTAGTTTGATCAGAGCTCTGTATTGTCTGGATGAATTATTTTGAGTGCACTAATTAAAGTTTTGTGTAGCATGACTATTGTTTGTAACTATGGATTACTGATTTCAGGAGGCTTGAAGGCCAGTTTAGCTTTGATATTCTGCAAAATTAATGACTAGGACAAAGATGAGTGAAGTAGGGATAAAGCCATGGTTAATTATTGTTAATCTTAATTATCCTTAGTACTACTCTACTCACCACAGTCATTATGATCTGCCCACCTGCCCCTGATTGCTGTTTTTTAATTGGCTTGATAAAGTTAGGAAGGATTATGGATAGGCACCAATATAGTGGGCAGAGTTTGTCGTAACTTAGTGTTCTTTTTTCTGCCCTGAGTGGTGATCACCTCATAAGTAATGACTGCGACATGGACAAGTAGGACAAAGAATAATAAAGAGTGTTAGTAGTTAACCAAGGCATGTTCAAATTGTAAATAAAAGCTGTCACTGGCAGTGTTTTTGTACGTTTGCCAGGTCTATGCATGAGTAGCTCATCACTTTCTTTCCCTTTGCATTCTTGGGTATGTAGGCCTACTGATTTCTTTCCAAAATCCAGACTACAGATACAAGAATGCAAAGCAAACATCTTGACTGGGTGACCTACTTATGACCTACTAATTCACAGACTAAGGGAAACCTCCGCTCTCCTGAGGGGGTCAGGTAAATTCTTGTTAAATTTGGATGGTGGATTGTAGCGAGCAGCGTTTGATGAAGGGCCAGTGGAAGAGGTGAGTCCCTGCACCTGTAGACAGTTGGATCGGTAGCTGGAAGGCATAGAAAGGTGTGAGAAAGTACCATCTTTTTGGCATGTTACCCCTAATTTCTGCCTGATGTCAGTGTGATTTTGACTGTCATTGGGATCCTGCTAGTCAGGACCTCAGTGCTTATGGTTTATGACCTGCTTGTCCGTGTGTTTCACTGTTTTCTAAATTGTCCCTGGAGTCCTGCTAATCAGAACACCAATGCTCATGCTCTCTCCGTTTCTAAATTTGTCACTACATACTTGTAACTCAGTATGTCACTCCAAATTGGCTTAGTGGTCCCCCTTATAGGTACCCAGGGCATTGAGGTTCCAGGGGATCCTTATGGGCTTCAGCATTTCTTTTGCCACCCTCGTTTGGGGGGGGGGGGGGGGGGTGTAGGGAAGGACCATCTTTTTGGCATGTTACTCCCAATTTCTGCCTGATGTCAGTGTGTTTTTGACTGTTACTGGGATCCTGCTAGTCAGGACCCCGGTGCTTACAGTTTATGTCTTGCTTGTCAGTGCGTTTCACTGTTTACTAAATTGTCACTGGAGTCCTGCTAATCAGAATGCCAGTGTTCATGCTCTCTGTGTTTCTAAATTTGTCACTACACAGTGGTAACTCAGTATGTCACTCCAAATTGGCTTAATGGTCTCCCTTATAAGTCCCTGATATATGGTACCTAGGTACCCAGGACATTGGACGTCCAGGGGATCCTTATGGGTCCAGCATTTCTTTTGCCACCCATAAGGAGCCCATACAGAGGCTTCTACAGAACTGCCATTGCAGCCTGTGTGAAATAATGTATGCACTATTTCACAGCCATTTTCACTGCACCAGGTAACTTATAAGTAACCTAAATGTCAGGCCTTCAGACCCTGAAGGCTGGGTGCAAAGGACATGTGTGTGTGAGGGCACCCTGGCACTAGCAGAAGCGCCTGCATGTCGTCCTGGCCCATTTTCCCGGACTTCGTGAGTGCGAGGATGCCATTTTATATGTGTACTAGACCTAGGTAGTGACCTATGTCCAGCTACATAATGGTACATCCGAATATGGTCAAATAAGGTGTCTATCAACTGGGAATTGTACCCCAATACTGATGCAGTCCCATGCATTCTGGGGGCACCACAGTGGACCCCCAGTACTGCCATGCCAGCCTTCCGAGGTTTTTACTGCAGCCCCAGCTGCTGCCACCTCACAGACAGGCTTCTGCCCTCCTGGGGTTTGAGCAGCTCAATCCCAGGAAGGCAGAACAATGCATTTCCTCTATAGGGGGGTGTTTCACCCTCTCCCTTTGGAAACAGGTGTTTACAGGCCTGGGAGGGGTATCCTCCTGAGCCTCTGGAAATGCTTTGAAGGGCAAAACGGTGCCCTCCTTGCATAATCCAGTCTAAACCAGTTCAGGGACCCCCCCTGTCCCTGCTCTGGCGTGAAACTGGACAAAGGAAAGAGGAGAGACCACTCCCCTGTCTATCACCACCCTATGAGTGTGCTCAGAGCTCCCCCAAAGGGTCCCTGGGTTCTGCCATCTTGTTTTCAGGATGGTCGGGGAACTCTGGGAGCATCTGAGTGGCCATTGCCAGCAGGTGACGTCAGAGCCCTCCCCAGAAAGGTGCTTACCTGTTTAGGTGACTAATCCCCCTTTCAGGGCTATTTAGGGTCTCTCCTCTGGGTGGTGCTTCAGATTCGGATTGCAAGACTCCAGCAGGAATCCTCTGCATCCTCTACTTCATCTTCTACCGACGGATCAAACTTTTACTGCTCCAGGAACTCTGCAAAGCTGTAACAAAGAAGCAAAGAAGACTTCTGCAACATTGTAGCTCCAGCTCCTGCCAGTAACTGCAACAGTTTCGAGGTTGTGCACCCTCTGAGGACTGCCTGTCTTCAGCCTGCACCAGAAGAACCAAAGGAATCTCCTGTGGAGTGACAGAGTCACTTCCCTTCTTCAGCAGGCACCTCTCTGCAGCATGAACGGTGGCTTAGGTCCCCTCTCCTGGCGACGTACGTGGATCCAGCAACATAGGTGGTGTACTGAAGTAGTCCAGACCGTCCATCTGTCTAATTGTTGTGGAGGTAAGGACTTACCTTCCCACGCAGGACAGTACCCCCGTGCACCCCATGTTTTGCAGCTAGCAAGGCTTGTGTGTGACCTTCCTCAAAGTTCTTCGTGCACAGCCCTGGCCCCCAGCACTCCTTCCTGCAATGCACACCTTTCTGCGGCGTTCTCCTGCAGCGTGGGACCCTTTTGTTAGCGTGCTGCGTGGGCCTCTGCAGGAAAGTACCATCTTGCCTGTCATGTTACCCCCATTTTTACATGTATGTAAGTTTGTTTTTGCCTGTCTCACTGGGATCCTGCTAGCCCGGACCGCAGTGCTCATAGTTTGTGGCCTGAATGTGTGTACCTGTTTAGTGACTGTGTCACTGAGGCTCTGCTAATCAGAACCTCAGTGCTTATGCTCTCTCTGCCTTTAAAATTGTCACTATAGGCTACTGACCGTTTTTACCAATTCTAATTGGCACACTGGAATACCCTTATAATTCCCTAGTATATGGTAGCTAGGTACCCAGGGTATTGGGGTTGCAGGAGATCTCTATGGGCTGCAGCATTTCTTTTGCCACCCATAGGGAGCTCAGACAAATCTTAAACAGGACTGCCACTGTAGCCTGAGGTAAATAACACACACATTATTTCACAGCCATTTTTCACTGCACTTACGTAACTTATAAGTCACCTATATGTCTAACTGTCACTTGCTGAAGGTTAGGTGCAAAGATACTAAGTGTGAGGGCACCCTTACATTAGCAAAGGTGCCCCCACATAGTTCAGGGCAATTTCCCCAGACTTTTTGAGTGCGGGGACACTATTACACGCGTGCACTACATATAGGTCAATATCTATATGTAACTTCACAATGGTAACTCAGAGTATGGCCATGTAACTTGTCTAAAATCATGGAATTGTCCCCCCATGCCAAATCTGGCATTGGGCTACCAACCCCATGCAACCCCGGGGCTCCAGCATGGACCCCGGAAACTGCCAAACCAGTTCTCTGGGGTTTTGTCTGCAGCTACCGCTGCTGCCAACCCACAGACAGGCTTCTGCCCTCCTGGGGTCTGGGCAGCCCAGTCCCAGGAAGGCAGAACAAAGGATTTCCTCTGAGAGAGAGTGTTACACCCTCTCCCTTTGGAAATAGGTGTTAAAGGCTGGGGAGGGGTAGCCTCTGGAATTCTTTGAAGTGCACAGATGGTGCCCTCCTTGCATAAGCCAGTCTACACCGGTTTAGGGAACGCCCAGTCCCTGCTCTGGCGCGCAACTGGACCAAGGAAAGGGGAGTGACCACTCCCCTGTCCATCACCACACCAGGGGTGGTGCTCAAAGCTCCTCCAGCGTGTCCCAGACCAATGCCATCTTGAATCCAGAGGTGTGAGGGCACTCTGGAGGCCTCTGAGTGGCCAGTGCCAGCAGGTGAAGTCAGAGACCCCTCCTGATAGGTGCTTACCTGACTAGGTGGCCAATCCTCCTCTGAGGGCTATTTAGGGTCTCTCCAGTGGGCTTTTCCTCAGATAACGACTTGCAAGAATTCACCAGAGTTCCTCTGCACCTCTCTTTTCGACTTCTGCCAAGGATCAACCGCTGATTGCTCCAGGACACCTGCAAAACTGCAACAAAGTTGCAAGAAGACTACCAGCGACATTGTAGCGCCTAATCCTGCCTGCTTTCGCAACTGTTTCCTGGTGGTGCATGCTTTGGGGGCTGCCTGCCTTCATCCTGCACTGGAAGCCATGAAGAAATCTCCTGTGGGTTGATTGAATCTTCCCCCTGCTCCAGCAGGCACCCAACTTCAGCGTCACCGGTACTCTGGGACCCCTCTCATCCTGACAAGTGTGGCCCCTGGAACACAGGTGGTGGACCCAAGTGACCCAGGCTGTCCAGTGGTCCAACTGTCCAAATTTGGAGGAGGTAAGTCCTTGCCTTCCCTTTCCAGACAGTAATCCTGTGCACCACGTGAACTGCAGCTGCTAGGGCTTCTGTGCACATTTCCAAGGAATCCTTCATGCACAGCCAAGCCCAGGTTCCCAGCACTCCGTCCTGCATTGCTCAACTCCCTGAGTTGACCTCCGGCTTCGTGGGACCCTCTTTTGTAGTGTTGAGACGACTGCCGTGCTCAGTCTTCTTGAACCTGTGTTCAAGTGCTTCTGTGGGTGCTACCTTCTTGTGCATGGGCTAGCTACGTTGCTGAGGGGCCCCTCTGTCTCCTCTCCCAAGTGGCGACATCTTGGTCCTTCCTGGGCCCGGGCAGCACCCTTTTTCTTCAACCGCGACTCTTGCAGCTAGCAAGGCTTGTTTGCGGTCTTTTGCCAAAGAAACAACTTTGCATCCTCTAGCACTCCGTGGGACATCTTCTGAGAGTAGAAGGAGAAGTTCGTAGCACCTTTCGTTGTTGCAGAATCTTCAGCTTCTTCCATCCGGAGGCAGCCATTTTGCACCTTCATCCGGGGTTTAGTGGGCTCCTGCCTCCCCGGATACTTTCACGACTCTTGGAGTTGGTCCCCTTCCTTTTCAGGTCCAGGAACCTGTCTTCAGTGCTTTACAGTCTTTTTGTGGTCATTGCAAAATCCACTATCACAAGTTTAGTGTGTTTCTGGAGAAATAGTAGTACTTTACTCCTACTTTCCAGGGTCTTGGGGTGGGGTATCTTGGACACCCTTAGTGTTTTCTTACACTCCCAGCGACCCTCTACACACTACACTAGCCTAGGGGTCCATTCGTGGTTCGCATTCCACTTTCTTAGTATATGGTTTGTGTTGCCCCTAGGCCTATTGCATCCTATTGTATTCTACAGTGTTTGCACTACTTTCTGACTGTTTTACTTTCCTGATTTTGGTTTGTGTGTATATTTTGTGTATTTTACTTACCTCCTATGGGAGTATATCATCTGAGATATTTTTGGCACATTGTCACTAAAATAAAGTACCTTCATTTTTAGTAACTCTGAGTATTGTCTTTGTGATAGAGTACCTATATGATATAATTGGTATAGTAGGAGCTTTGCATGTCTCCTAGTTCAGCCTAAGCTGCTCTGCTATAGCTACCTCTATCAGCCTAAGCTGCTAGAACACTACTAATCTACTAATAAGGGATAACTGGACCTGGCACAAGGTGTAAGTACCATCAGGTACCCACTATAAGCCAGGCCAGCCTCCTACAGCCTCCATTTGCACCTTCTTTGTCCTCGTCTTGTGGGACTCCTAGTCATGCTGCCTGTTCTTCTGAGGGCTCTCTGGACTACTGAGGGCCCCCATGATTCCCCCTCCTGGGTAAAGTCGACCTGGTCCTTCCTGCTCCCGGGCAGCGCCATTTTCCTCCAACCTCAAGCTTTGCATTTGCCAAGGCTTGTTGGCGTAATCCAGTGACGCAAACCGGACTACATTCATCCATCTGGTGTGGGACATCATCTGCACCAACCAGGAACCCACATCTGTCTTCTTTAGTGCAATTCTGTCTTTGTCTTCTCACCGGTGGTTCTTCTTTTGCACCTTCATCCGGGTAAGCAGGGGCTCCTGTTCTCCCAGGACTCTTCATTGCTTCCTGGACTTGGTCCCCTTCTTCTGCACATCTTCAGGTCCAAGAATCTTTTGTTGTTGTCTTGCATCTCTTCTGGTTCTTGCACAATCTTCTATCACAACTTCTGTCTGTTTTTTACCCCTGCTTTCCTGGGCTCTGGGGTGGGGTATTTTACTTACCTTTTGGTCTTTTCTTACACTCCCAGCGCCCCTCTACACACTACACTTGCCTGGGTGAGAAACCGACTTTCGCATTACACTATTTTAGTATACGGTTTTTGTTCCACATGCCCATTGCAAGCTATTGTGATTTTCACTGTTTGCACTATTTTCTGACAATTTACTTACCTGTTTCTGATTACTAATGTATATATTGTGTAGTTTACTTACCTCCTAAGGGAGTATAGCCTCCAAGTATTTTTGGCCTTGTGTCATTAAAATAAAGTACCTTTATTTTTGGTAACGCTGAGTATTGTCTTTCTTGTCTACGAGTGCTGTGTGACTACAGAGGTATTGCAAGAGCTTTGCATGTCTCCTAGTTCAGCCTTGGTTGCTCTGACTATAGCTACCTCTAGACAGCCTGGCTTCTAGACACTGACTACATTTCACTAATAAGGGATAACTGGACCTGGTATAAGGTGTAAGTACCTCTGGTACCCACTACAAACTAGGCCAACCTCCTACAAAAGGAGAGCTGAACCAGGTGTGGTGGTACAGAGGCTTTAAGGTGTGGCTTTTTGGTTTGGCTTGACAGTAGTGGTCTGACTGACCAACTGATACCAATTCTTTACCCTGTGCATGGAGAGGGCTCTGGCTGTGGCCCATAGGAGTATAACACTCTCCCATCACGCTGTTGATTATTTGGTGTTTAATTCCGCTTCCTATGGTTTGCTTCTATTGCAATGCATGAGGTAATATTTTACATCTCAGGGGTACCCTGAATCATCACACATTAGATCCTTTATCTCATAGTACAACAAATTGTTCTTCTGTTTTGTTTTTCACTGTAGCAGTTTAAACAAATAATGGTTTAGCAAAGACTAAAAAGGAAAACTAGACCTAATAACATCGCTGGTTCTTGTTTTAAACATGATCAGAGTTGTGAGTGGTTGCCCCTGTTGAATAAATGATGCCAGCGTGTTACATAATAATGATTCCTCTTTGGGGCTTTGGTGACTTGCGAGACATCCTAAAATTCCTGAGTTACTTGGAGGGGAATAGGGTGGGCTGCTGTCACAACTGGATGAGCCAAGATATCGTCAACCCATAAGTGAGGAGCGCACAATTATTTTTTTTACTGGCATAAAGTTGATGTACCGAATCAAAGAAAAAATGTTCCTGGGTAGTGTGCCAGACTCTGTGCTTAATCCCTCGGAGGGCAATCAAATGAGTATAATTGCACTAACTGTTTTTGCAGCGCTCCAAAGTGCAATACTTTTTGAAGCAATACATAAACAAGTTAGTTATTATATATGCATTATTTGAGTCTACTGCACGGATTTGTATTTCTGTAAATAATTTGGTACAATGATGTCAATCAATCAATGGTTTTTGTAGAGCGCGACTAATCACCCATTAGGGTCTTGAGGCTGAAGGGGCTGGGGGGGGTAGATGTGCAGTTCAGTTGAAGAGCCAGGTCTTGAGGTCCTTCCTGAATTGAGGCAGTGAGGGTGATTGCCTGAGGTGTACGGTAGGGAGATCCAGGTCTGTGCAGCGAGGAAGGAAAAGGATATTCCTCTGGCCAAGGTCTTGCGGATCCTTGAGATAGTGGCCAGGGCCAGGTGGGCAGAGTGGCGATATCTGGTGGGTGTGTAGGAGGAGAGGCGGTGGTTAAGGTATGCAGTTTTGATGTTGTGGAGAGCCTTGCAGGGGTGCGTGAGGAGCTTGAAGGTGATTCGTTGGTTGATTGGGAGCCAGTGAAGGTCTCTCAGGTGACCGGAGAAGTGGCGGGGGATGTTCAGGATTCTCTGCAATTTCTTTTGGAGTTTTTGGGTGGTGCCAGCGTAGAGTGTGTTGTGTAGTCAAGCTTGTTGCTGACAAGAGCATGGGGGACAGTTCTCCTGGACTCAGTGGAGATGCACTTGAAAATCTTCCGAAACAGGCAGAGCGTGTGGAAGCAGGAGGATGAAGACTGTGTTGATATGGCAGTTCATTGAGAGCGAGGAGTTGAGTATTATGCCGAGGTTACATGCGTGGTCGGTGTGTGTGTGTGTGTGTGGGGGGGGGGGGTGTAGGTTCTGAGCGCTGTGGGCCATCAGGAGTTTTCCCAGGCAGAGGAGGTAGTGCCCAGGATGAGGACTTTGGTTCTGTAGGACATATGATAGACCACTCAACTTCTTTGTGCATGAAGCAGGGAGATTTGGTGCTCATTTTATCCACTGCAGGAAAGGCAGGGGTTATTTTAACTGCTGGCCCCATACCTTGACTTGATCAAGGCCTATTTTTAAAGCCAGGAGCCTCAAATAGGCTGGTGCACGTAGGCCCATTCCAGGGCTGTGGCTATCATTAGTGAATCAGGTGCAGTGGAACAGAAGCCTAAAGAAATGAGGGATGCACTGAACCCCAGTTATGACTATCTTGTACTAATCAGCCATGGTGAAGAGGGGCCAATATTCCTATCTTGTATTAAGACCATTACACACATGCTACACCACTGGCCCATGATTATAAAGGGAATGTAAAGATGGAAGTCCCAGAATGATAAGTACTGTCAGATAAAAATTAGGATTGATTGACTGTCATTACTCGGGGCACTTGATCAGGAAGATTTGGTAGCTCGCCATTAATTCCACTGTAATCCATGCATCACAACCCTCGTTGCAATTTGACAGTGTCTCCTTTAAGAACTCAGAGTAGCTGCAGGGACACCCACTGCAGTGGCTCTCAGCTGTCATTTTGCTGCATGCCAAAATGTGGTGACGTTGAGCCTGACCTGTTTCACAGCCAGTAGCACTAAGGATAGTGGGACTTATAGTTTCCCCTTTTCATTTTATCTACAAGTACCAAAGTGTTTTAGTATGGCTGATCGTCAGGGCTAGCTGAACACCACTCTTTGTAACATGAGACCATTGACAGCTATGCCCTCATCTTATGTTACAGGTTATTTCTACAGTGTTTTTGCCCCCACAGTGGGATTGTTGTGTTTTCTCTTAGACCCAATGCTGATGCGTTCATCTAATAGATGAGGTACTTCTTTGGGGTGTACTGTTTTAAGAGCACTTAAATTGACAACACTCCCAAGTTGTCCCATTCTAGGTGTCAAATTCTAGTCCAGTTTGTGAGTATTCTGAAACGTATAGTTTTGTTTTCCTCTTCAGAAATTCTAACCTGTTTACCAGAATGCTGGAGAAAAAAAAACTGTTTAAAATGACACTGACAGTCTCTGTGGCAGTGGTGTAGCAACAGAGGCATTGACTCTAATCCAAGGAAGGACAAGGAAAGCAACCCCCACTCCAGGTTTGGTAGTAAAATAACATTACATGGTGGTCGCCAGTAGGTAGTTATAATTAGGACCTAGGTTCCTTAGGAAAAGCATTTTTCTTTTGCCAATAACTTTGGTGGTGTTTGAATCTTCACGAAATTTTTAAAACTCATTTGCCACTCCCTTCAGCTGCTGTCTTGAAAGTTTCAGGGTGATTCGTGAAGCGGGAGCAGAGAAAAACGGGGGGTCCCCAAAACACATTTTTCCCTATGCAATTTCCCATACAGATTTTGAACACAACTGCAGGACAGAATTACACCAAATTTTGGCAGAAAGGTAACTCTTAGTCCAGAAAGAGCCCTTTTTTGCTATTTGGTGTAAATCTGTTCAGTAGTTTTTGAGATATTAGAGGGAAAAGAAATAGTTATCTAGGGACGTGCATCCTCCATAAATTCGACAGTCCCTGTGCTGATATCTGGCTGCCAACACTTCAACCAGGACGTTTTGGCAAGCGTTTCGCGACTCAGATTCAGCTGAGTCCCCCAAAAAACGTTACAAATAAAAGGGGCAGGGTAGGAATACCCTGACCCCTTAGACCAGGTGGTGGGGTCCCCCAGGAACTCTACCACAGCAAGAAACTGTGATGAGTGTTTTTTTTTTTTTTTCTTGTCATCTCCTGTTGAGAACAGTGCAAGTCGGTCTCCCTTTTAACTATTATAAGTATGCAAATGCGAAATGACCTAGAAGCCCATCCGTTTGGCCGAAGGCCCTGAGTGGCGCTGGGTTGGATGCCTACGGGATGTTGGCCGCAGGGCCTGACCTGTGGCCAGGGTCTGCAGCCAACCCCCGCTGCGCACGGCCCAAGGCACTGAACTATGTGGGGCTGGATGCATGCAGTAGGTCTGCCGCATGGCAGGCCCTGCAGCCAGCACCCCGCTGCGTTAAAAAAACATAGAAATTTCCTGAAAAAATACAACGGTTACAGGGTCGTTAGTTAGGTTCTGAATTTACAGGCGCAAAACCATAGAACTTCAGCTGTTAGTTATTTCAAGTAACTATAACTCGTGCCCTAGGGTAACTATAACTCGCACCCTCACCATACACAGCTAAATACCCCACATATTACATCATTCATGACATCTTCAATGGCATTGATATTATCACTTCAACATTTACAATAAAATTATTGAGGAGAAAACTGTGCATGGTAGTGGCGCGAGTTAAAGTTACCTTAGGGCATGAGTTATAGTTACTTGCAATAACTATAACAGCTGAATTTCTATTGTTTTGTGTGTGTAACTTCAGAACCTAAATATAACGTCCCTTGTAACCTTTTTTTTTTCTGTGTGTGTGTATATATATATATATATATATATATAGATAGATAGATATATATATATATTATATTTATATAAAATTCATGTGCACTATTTGGTAGCTGCGCCCTTGCACAGAGATATCAGTCTGAGGATGATCTGTAAGCACCCTTATTTCCAGTGCTTAATTTGTAAATAAAAACGTGGCGGTGCCCAAAGCCCTCCTCTAAAACACACGACTACCGCAGTAAAATGTGCGCACAGAGACTACTGAGGCAGCGTAATCCTTAAGCCACCTCGGGCCTCTTCAGTCTATTTAAAGCCACTGCCTGCCCCTTGGCTCAGTCCTGCACCTTTCTGCTTTTCCGCTTTGTAATGTATTGTATTGTATTGTAATAGTATTTGTATAGCGCTTACTACCCCTGATGAGGCGTTGAAGCGCTTTTCGGCGAGTAGCACGCTACTCTGTGACGCTTTTTCGTTTTTCTCTTCCTCCGTCTTTCTCATATGTGTCTTTTGCTCGCAGTAAATGCTTGAGGCAGAAAAGTGCCGGTGCCCAGCTCCGTGAACAACAAGCACAAATTGAGCACTGCATGTTTCACAAGGGCTGTATCTTCCAACCAGGCCCGGCGGGTCCCCTGGGCTCTTTCAAGAGCGGACCCACCCCACATGGTGCTAGGTCGCCTTTGTCATGAACCGCCGCCTTTTGTTGAGCCTGTAAAGGGTTAATCTGACAGCGGTGGGAGGAAGGGCGGTCATGATGGGAGGGTGTGTGCTCACTGTCACAATCGCCTCGTTGTATAACTGCTGTGGTTTTGATGAAAGGGAGCGGGCACACGGCAAGCATCGGAGTCGGCGGAGCCAGCTGGAGGAAGGGCAGAAACTGCAGGTACCAGGGAGGGGTGGGGGCAGGTGGCTTAGGACGAGCTCGATGCAGGAGATGAATTCAAATATCAATTGGAGAAGGGTTAGAGCGCGCTCTACAAACATCTGCTGTTATCGAAATGCTCTGTAGGGTCAACGTTTCCTTTCTTGAATTTCCTCTTTCTCTCCAATTTAACACACCGTTGCGCCTGAGAAAACATCTCGTCACTTTTTATTCATTAGCGTGGCGGGCTGGGGGCGGAGTACCTCAAAAAAGTGCGAGGACCTGTGAAGAGTTTGAACAGCGAGAGTGCACATCTTTGATCTTCATGCCGGTCACCTGCACGCACCACAGACTGAGCTTCCCATTACAAGACCAGAGAAAGCGCTTTGTGGCCCAGCAGAGGGGTGGGAGCAAGCTATAGAAATGCTACAGTACGATACTTGTTAATACCTCGGGTGGACCGTGGAAACTGTTAACATGATCTGTGCGGAAGTACTCCGGAATAAATGCGTTTGTTTACCTGGTGAGGACTTATGACCGTGAATATACTCTGCAGAGACAGGTTTAGGAACTAGTGTACTTGTGTAAAGAGATGTCCCCACAATGTTACTACTATGGAGAAAGTAAGCCCCTGCAGTGAAGGGCCTGGCACCTTAAGGTTTTAATGCAGCAGTCAGTCACGCTAAGCCCTACTGACTTACGTTGAAGTGCAGCATTTTGTTAGAGGGCGAAAGTTAAAGTAAACATTCTTAGCTTTAAAAATTAATTACACTCGCACCTAAATCGGCAGTGATGGCATGTATACAGTAAGTTTCAACAACTTCTCCATCTCTTGGACCTCCAGACACTTTCTCTCGCTCCAAAAATCAACACCCATGCCATACACAAACATGCATTTGCCTACAATCTCTGGGCCTAAAAGTACTATAGAAATACATTGTCAGTGTGTCGCGAGGTCCAGTGTGGTAAGGTCCGATAGTGATTATGCAAGAATGAACACGCAGCATTTACTTTGTGAAACTGTTCAAACTCAGTGCTTGAAATGGAAAAATATAAGTGCTTGTACTCTGTATCAGAGTACCTGCTTGATTCTGAGAAGTGCTCGTGCTCGTGCTCGTGCTCTCCAATAAAAAGTATTACTTTTTTTTTTTTTTTTTGTAGAAGTGCAGGTACTCTCCATCTCAAAATAAACAAGCATTTGCAATGCAGTGGGCCTCGAGTTTGCTAGAGTAAGAGCTATTAGCTTTGTAAATTCCTAACGTGACTTTTCTTGCCACATAAATTGAAAATAAAGTAAAACAGTTGACATAAGTGAGCGGATTCAAAGTGCCATGGCCAACATCAGCATGAGCGCGAAGGAGAGACACAAAATTAAAGGTTTGCTCGCAGTCAAACGTATCGGCAAAAGTGCAAATATGCATGTTATTGGGGCGATGGCCAAGGTGGTAAAATAAACTGCCCCAAGGAGGGACAAATGTAAAGCTTTTACCAATGATATCAAAGGATTTTTGAAAGGCAAGCCCATGAACGAGTGACAGTGATAGGTGAGTGGTTAAAAGCCCACAGATAGATTACAACACGTCAGAGCGCTTAAAATGTGCTGGTACTCCGTACCTGACAGTACCTGCCCATTTGAAGCATTGTTCCAATTGAATAAGATCAGGTGATTTCATATACAGCAAGCAGTGGTATTGTGGCCAGCGATCGAAGTGCATTAAAATATGGGGATTGTGATTCTGAGTACATTAGGTACAGGGTCAGTGACCGTGGGGACGGGATGAAAGACATGGCTAAAAAGAGCAATATATTTCACTTTTGTTTGTCTTTCACCTTCAGATAACTGCATATGCACACCTTAAAAGAAGAATAAATGTAAATTAAACTAATTAGTGGGCGATGTACTGTTTTATGTTATGAAATCTCTACTGGTTAATGTGATCACTGCACGTGTGTCTGTACGTTAAGAACTGATTTCTGGTTGCTGCAGTGGAGAGTAGTGAATTGTGCGTTTTTGTGTTATGATGTTACAGCCTGTGACAGAAAGCACTATGAATATGTAAGTCATTTTTTAAACTTACATTATACCCAGTATTGGGCAGGCTGCCACAAAACGCAGAACAATATTTAGAATAAGATAAAGTGTTTTCAAAATGTAGGATTCTTTTTTTATAACTGTCCATTAATAGCACACACCCCACAGTTAAGTTGGTCACCTTACAGTACCTTCGTTTTGTCATAAGGAAGCATTCTTTAGGTGACTCTATAGACCAATGCATTCCAAGCAGCCTTTACATTTGCAAATTAACCAATTGGGCACATTTCCATTTCTTTCAGGTAGCAGGCACCCTAGCAAGGAAGCTTGTTTCTTGTTTTTCTTCCTCCCTGGGCCTCACCAGCTCTGCAGACTCACTTCTTTCGACTTCAGCAAATGTCGGAATTACCCGTGCTGGGACATTTCTATTTTGATATGAGACGAGCAACTGTCTTTTTCCAAATTAAACAAGCATTTTCAATGCAACGGGTCTCGCATTTGTTCGAGTTAGAGCTATTAGCGTTGTAAAGCAAACAAAACGCAGCGCAATTGCGCTGCGTGGAAAATAAAAAGATAAAGTAGTCTGGACCCCAGGCTGAACACATCGAGCCTCGTATGTTTTTGGTACTTTACCGGTGCTGTGTAGGTGGGCTAAACACCGGAAAAGGCATGACATATGCATGCCTTTCACAAATGAAAGCAAGCGGATTTTAAAAGGCAAGCCCACGAACCAATGTAAGTGACTGACGTGACATGGGTGTGGTTTGAAGCCCAAAGCGAGATTACAGAAGGGACGGAGCGCTTTGCGCTCGTCCATAAAAAGTATGGGCACTTTGGGTCACTCCCACTTCGAGTGCAGGGACTCAGTGATGGTTTGTGGTGCAGTAACCGGACCCGGCAGGCAATGCATGGCTCAGCATGTGTAGCAGTGCGTCCAGCAGGAAGAAGGTATGGCCCAGTTATGGTGTGTGCAGCAGGGTCCACCAGGGACAGTGTAGCTCCATCAGTGCAGCTACTAAACTTTAAACCAGGTGGACATAAAAACCTGGGCAGAATTGCACACGGAGAGAACAGCGAGCTCATGGGGTTTTATTCAATTACTGCTACCCCCTCCCCCCAAAACATTTGAAATAAAAGGAAACCAAATAGGTTGTAACCCCTCGAAAATTATGAAAGAAAATGGTGTCAAATGTTGTGTATTACCACACGCTTTCCCAAACAAATTGTCGAGAACCGTTTTAAAGACAGTCAGATAATCTGGCTAGACCACTTGATAAAGCCTCACAAGGCTTTAAATTCACAAATTATAATACTTTTACCTTCACTTCGACCTCTTACTTGCTTTCCTTTTCTAAGCCTGCCCACCTAAAGTAGGTTTTTATTCATATGAGCATGAGTGGAATTCTACTTGGAAATTACATTGTTATATGAAAACGAAAATTTACAGATTTTACGTCTCTGGCCGTAGAAGACCTATAACTCCATTTAAACATATTTTCCTGCTGAACACTACAGAATTAGGCTGCATCAGATTCCTAGGCTCTGTATGTGCACTTAGGTGACAGATGTGATGTTAAAGCTAATGAAATGTTTCCACACGTGCTATTACAAAACACCCATACGAGCAAGAAGATAAAGCACAGTATAAACATAATGCAACCAAAATTAATATGGATTATCCACATGAAATATATAAGAAATTATCTTAATTTCCTCCCAAATGATCAGTTTGTTTAGTAAATCATTGATTTTCAATTACCCTCTTGTGTTTTTTTTAAATACATTAGATTTGTCTCCAAATATGCACTTGTCATTTTCAGTAATTTCACTCGTTTTATCTCAAAATACAATCCTTTCAATTTTAGTAAATGTATGTATGTCATTAATTGTGAGCATATATCCAAGTACCTTTTCATATGCAGGCCTTTGCATCGTATTATCAGGTAGTACATCACATTCCAGACTTTGCCCATGTGCCCAGTTATCCCCCTTTGTTATGTCCTAAGATCAAGGAATAAGATGGATATAGTCATTCACCTCAAGTTGCTGCCATAATAATACTTGTGTATAGTCCATAACTGTCCTGCAGTGCCTTAATGGAATTAAAGTTAAAAATATCCACTTGCATTTACTTGTATAGCCACGATTAGATAAATCATTCTGCAAATGGTCACATTAGTTATCAGAAAGTGGGATCACTCCATATCATGGTTTAACACATAAAAATATGTAGTCTGAGATGTGCCTTAGCGGTTTGACTTCTCAATGACTGACTATTTTAGGCTTACTTGGTCACCATTGTATTGTACGAAATACGTCATCATTGTAGTAGATAGTCTGGCACACCTGATGGTACTCTTGTGTCCCACGATCCTTAGTTTAAGTTTACATATATTCTTCTCAATATATTGTAAATTATGTCGACAAATAATGAGATAACCTGATCACTCCTAAATTTGTAAAGTCCCTTGTTGCTGCAGAACTTAATAATAAAAAGAATAATAAGATTTCTACCGCGCATAGCTACCCCGTTAGAGGTGCCCCAGTGCTTGGTATCATCACCCATACAGCTACATTCAGTTCTCAGGGCCCCCTGCACCCTAAGTAAAAAACATGTTTTGAGTTTTTTTTTTTAATCCTTTCGTATGATTGGGCCCGCCGAACTTCGCGATGCAGAGAATTCCACAGTTTTGGTGCGAGGTAGCCAAAAGACTTCCCGCCCATCTGTGCTGTCCTCACTCTGGGCACTATAGCCAACAGATCCCTTGCTGATCTAAGACTCCTGTCTCACCATTGGTTGCAGGTACTGCGACCCTTTACTGTTCATGGCTTTATAGCAAAAGCATAAGACTTAAAAGGCCACCCTTTGTCTCACTGGGAGCCAGCGAAGCTGCCTCGGCACATCTTCCATGGGCGCCCCTTTAGGTAGACTCAAAATAAGCCTAGCTGCAGCATTTTGCACCTTTTAATTTTAAGAGTTTCCTTTGGGTCACTTCCAAGTATGGCACATTACAGTAGTCCAGCCTTGACACTATCATGGCTTGAACCACTGTCCTCGTGGATTCTGTGTTAGGAAGCACATTATTTTTTCTCAACATTCTCAGAAGACCAAAGCACTTTCCTGCCAGTGCAGAGATCTGGTTATCACAAGATAATTTATCATCCACCCAAATGCCGAGATTCTTGATCTTGAGCTTTGCTTCTGGAACTGGGTCCCACCCCCTGGGCCACCAGGCTGATGACCAAATATTTGCCTGGTTACCCAGTGTCAGAACCTCTGTTTTTACTACATTACGATTCAGACAATTAAGGTCAATCCACTTAGCGACTTCTACCAGGCAGATGCTGAGAGATGCAGCCATCTGGGCAACATTTTTTGACAGAGTGATAATCAGCTGAGTGTCATCAGCATATGACACAATCAAGAAACTAAAGCTCTCAATTACCTCAGGTAATGGGCGCACATATATACATTAAACAGTGTTGGGCTGAATGATGATCTCTGTGGAACTCCTTGCGCCAATGGAAGCACCCTGGACTGAAGAGGCTTCAATGCCACCTGAAAGGTGCGTGCTTGCAGAAAGAACTCAACCCATCCCAATACTTTGTGCCCTATTCCACAGTCTCCTTAACAATATGTTGTGGTTCACGGTGTCAGAAGCGCTGCTAAGATCCAACATCAGTATCTCTGCCGAGTCACCAGCATCCAAGATTTGGAGCACAGATTCTGTCGCCAGCAGCAGGGACAACTCGGTGCTGTATGTAGGACGGAACCTAGATTGAAATTTAATCATCAAATCATGTATCTCCATAAAAGTTGAGATCTTTTTATTAACGTCTTTCTCTGTAATTATAGCAAAAAGTAGAAGGAGCGAAACCGGTTGATAATTTTCCAGCTTGCTTGGGTCCAACTATGTTTTTTTATTTTTTTATTTTTTTATTTTTTATTTTAAAAAGCGGGACCACCACAACATGCTTCTACCTCCTTGGGACCCGGCCAGAGTTGAAAGAGATGTTCCTTAATTTAGAACTGGGTGGATCACCTCCAAACCTCGTTCCATCGATCACCTCCAAACTTTGTTCCAGAATAGACAGAGAGGCAGGATCTATTGGTGAGCCTGATTTAACTGCTCATATACAGCAGTTAACTCTTGCGCCTCAATAGGACTGAAGCTATTCAACGTAAAACTGTCTCTGAATTTTCAAACTGTACGTTCAGGCAGGGGGCATCTCTAGCTTCAGCTGGAAAAGTGTTGTAAATGTTGGCTACCATATCCCGGAAAAAGTGCGCTAACATATTTCAGCCTTTCTCTAGGGGTGGGGGACCCTGCAACAGTGCTTAGTGAAGAAAGAGACTTCACTACCTTGAAAAACTCACAGGAGAAATCTTGGGCCTGTTGGATTTTATTAATATAAAATTCACATCATGCCTTTTTAATGCACCTGCTGTAGACGTTTACAGCCGAATTACGATCTTGGCGGATGGTATACTCCGTCACAAACTGACAGATATCCCGTTTGCCATATTACAAGTTCCATAATGAACATTGTAATATCGCAGGCGGGATATCCGTCCCATTTGTGAAGGAATATTCCATCCGCCAAGATCGTAATCAGGCCCTTAATGCTGTCTTATAATTTCTTTTGTGATCAGGCTCATAGTCCTGTGCCAGAGGTGCTCCAGCCGCTTGCAATTTTCTTTAACTCTAGAAGCTTTGCATTAAACCACTCCGCTGAGGGTCTTGCCCTATGAAAGGCCCGCCTACCGCAAGGAGCAATCTGATCCAAAGCTTAATTAATCCAGTTTTCTACTTGTAAATCTGCTGTCTCTACACAAGGACCCAGGCTCTGTCAGTTAGTCACCAGAGGGCAACAAAATGGCGAGGAGGATATTTTATCCCAGCGCCTGGTCCACGCTACCAAGGTGGCCTGAGCCATTTAGGGTGCTTTTTCGTATGGAACCAGAAACGGGGCTTCACAGTGATCCGCCATACCAGTGATCCGTCCTAGGTGCACCGGGTATGCCCAGACGTAGGTCCCAGGCTCACTATGCCACTGGATTCAAGCTAGCATGGCAGATGATGGGTGATACCCTGAAACCGGTCCCAGGATGCCTGTTTCTGGTCCAGGGGCGATTTGGCCTGGCATTTCGGGCTGGACTGTTCCCATGGGGAACAGGGTCAAGAATGATTTGCATATGGCTGGGTCCAAACTGGGGTGCCGTGGTGAGCAAAAGAATTGGTGGATTAAACCCATATGTGTGAGTGGGGGTGAATGTTTGATTGGCTCTACATTCCGTCCATCCTTTGTGTTTGTTTGCATACCAGTAACATGGGCTGCTTAACCACTGTGTCAGCTATGTTAGAAAACAAAGGTTCTGAAGTCTGCCCTAAATTGTTTGTCTGGGATTTACCATACTGAACCAGCTGCAAGCCTTCCAGGTCTGCTGCCACTGCCATGGCTGTGGTGCAAGAAGTATCCTCAAGATGTACATTCAAGTCTCCTACCACTGTGAAATTAGCATATCAGAGTACTGATGGGGCTAAGATGTCTACTACAGTTGTCCTAAAGTTAGTGGTGGTCCCTGAGGGACGATAGGTCAAAGCTTTTGACAAAGCACAGTTGCCTGTCAGTGCCAGAAAAAAAGAGGACCGCTTAACTTGCCTCAGTTCAAAGCTTTAAGAAGTTGCATTAAAATTCTTGCTTGAAAATTGCTGCAATACCTCCCCCTCTCTGTCCTCGTCTATCTAGCCTACTGATGGCATACATCGTCAAAACAGCTTGGAGTATATCCGAGTAGGAGTCCTCTGTAAGCCATTTTTATGCGAGAAAGACCGCAGCATCAGGCCAGTGCTCTCTCATCAAATCAAACATATAAAATTTATGCTGCACTAGTGACCTGCAGTTTATGGAGAAAAATGTGCCCCACGTTTTGGGAGGTTTTATAGCTTCAACACCATTGTTTACTTCAAACACGTCTGTGGGTAAAAACCCACATTTTAGATACCTACCAGTAGTCCTGCTGAAATCTCTAGCATGCTGGCAGGCCCTAGGCAAGGCAGTTTTGAGTTGCCTTAACTCCTGTTTAGACTATATGATGCAGACAGCCCTCAAACCACCTGGGGTCCTGGCCCCTGGCATCGTCCAGGCATGGGTGTGCACAGACGAGCTTGCCCACTGCTTGTCCCTACTGGCATGCCTCTAAAATAGCCCAGACGAAGGGAGCACTAGAGCACTAATCTTTCAAGATGGTGGCACGAAGTGAGTAAAAAAACTTTGGGATCTCCTGTCCTCTCAGCTCAAACAGAACCTCTTTGGCAGACCAGATTGCAGGAAAGTACATGCAACCCAACCAATGCGAGTTTGCGCATACCCTTTTCCCCAATGAAATCCCCAACCACACCCGTGACTTTTCCTTTTAAAAGTTTAGCAGCAAATAAAACTGAGTTTTCAGTTTTTACACAGAACTAAAATCAGTTAACAGCACAAGCTTCTAAAAATGCAAAAAAAGTTAAGAGCATATTAACAAATTGACAAGCAGCATGTGTGCTGATAACTTACACCAGGATATTCCCTCCTCTTTAATGCAAAAGGATGGATTCTGGTATGTTATGTTCCCCTACATTTACAATTCAGCAATGTTACCTTCTACTTCAACCAGTTGGATCCAGGACTATAAGCAGCTACAAATGTAATCTGGCCTTTTGGAAAAGTTTACAAGAGACTTTCTCTCTTATGCATTCTCTCGCAAATAACGACTGGATAATCTTGCTTTCCTAGTTTGGTAGTCAAAATATCCAAAACGGCAAATTGTTGTGTGTAAAAACAATTTCTGCTAATCTGTATTTATTGGAGACAATTCACAAAAAAGGACCAAAAAAGTACTTTCACATATAAGTGCAAATGTATTACTTTATATTATTCTCATATTTCCATTAGAACTCCTGGAAAAACAGTGTCCGACTCGGGTTTCCAGGCAGCCCTATACGACTGTTGTATGACACCTTCCCTGGGCCCCATTTCCCATGTGATTAATTCTACATGCATTAGAATTTGCTCATGGGGGAGTGGCGTCCACTGTGCTGTTCTTATTTTTCTGCTGGTTCTTTTTGATCTGCTTCCCCAAGAGAACGCTTTCCCCTAAACCCCTCACCAAATCTGTGGCTTACCTGATCCCCTTCCCATCCAGGAATGCACATTACTTCAGCTTGGCTGGAGTGAATATCTGGCGGTTTCCAGTGTGGCAAAGATCGGATTTTAGTTTGTGAATGCCCACAAGCATATTCAGATACTTACAAGGCTAATCACCAGGGACGGCTCCTCCACTGAGGCGGAGAAGCATCACCCCACTGGATTGTGTGGAGAAGCGTCACCCCACTGGATTGTGTGGAGAAGCGTCCCCCCACTGGATTGTGTGGAGAAGCGTCACCCCAATGGAAAGGAAAAATAAAATGATAGTAATGTACGCTACATTATCATCATTTTATTTTTCCTGGGAGAAGGGACTGGGCAGGGCTGGGCTGGAGGGAGGGGGTCGGAGGAGGGCTATGTGCACTATAAAGTGCACATGTCTGTTTGGGCGACCGTATTGGGTCGGCCAAATAGATATGCGCACTTTCCATGTTTTCTACCTGGCTGTATTATACAGCCTAGTGGAGAATATGCCCAGGCTCCCACTCCCAGTCTGAGCGGCGAAGCAGGCCACTTAAACCAATCACGATTGTTGCTGGTGACAGCAGCATTGTGATTAGCTGGGAGCCTCACAACAGGAAGAGGAAGAGGATGAGGACGGAGGGCACACAAATGCGTCTCCCCGACAGATAAGCATTTTTCTTTTCACCCCGCCCTGACTGCCCTGCCCCCCGTGCCCCACCACCCACATTGAGTGGCAGCCGCCACTGCTAATCACGCCTTATTACACCCACATCCCACCCCTTGTAGGGATGTACTACTGCAGATCTCTCTGCACTTGTAGCTGAGAAATCTGCAGTAGTGAAACCATTTATGCCTTCCAGGGGTCCTTTTGTGAAACCCATTGTCCATGGAGCAATTTCTCTTTTAGAGCCTAGGGATGATAACTGTCCAACCTAAGCATATCATTTATGTCAGCTGACTTGTTACATAACCTTGTTTTCCATTTTCCTTCTTCCAGCTATACCAAGTGTAGACCAAGTCTGTTAATTTGATTTTTTGTTTAGTTAATGTGAAGTGCAGAAGCTGCTTAATGGACTGACTAAAGAAATCACGTAATGACTCATATGTTGTGGTCCATATGACAAAAACATCACTGCATTTATATACCATGTTTTGATATCTATTCTATGTTGGTTATTTATTATCTTTCTGCATTAGATGGGTCAAATTAGTGGGCATAAATATTTGCTAGCAGTGGCACATATGTAGCACCACCCGAAGTAGCCACCAACGTGATGGTGTGGTTAATCTGGAAGTTGGAAAAACGTTTTTGTAAGTTTCAATTTGACTCCTTCCATGACGATTGAAAGGGGCACTGTATATGGCCATTCACTGATACTCGTGTTTTATTTCATGATTTGCAGTGTGGCCATCTGGGAAATGCTTACATAGAGAGCCACAGTGTGAGTAGCAGTGCCATGAGATGGTGTTTTGAAACCCTCTTTATCAAATTACCACTGTGTCCACCAAGAATGCACTTGGTGTAGTTAGCCACTACCCTGACCCCGCTATATCAACAGTACATATCCATGAACCCGAACACTACACATTATCTTAACTGTAATCCCGAGACTAATACTTAAACTCCCTCGCAACCTAATCCCCACTCTGCTCCTAAACTTTAATTGTACCTCTGTAGATCACTAAGCATAACCCAAATCCAGACCCTACTCTCACCCTAGCCAAGCTCTAGGCTTTACCTTGAAGCTTGTCTTAAAGTGTATTCCAAGCCCAACTAACACTAAGGCCAACTGTAAAATATACCTAGTCCCTACACTTACCTCTAGTCCAAAACACTATTCATTACCGTCCTGCTAGCGGTAACCCTAACTTCATCTGTGTCAGTGTAGTTCTGTTATACATAGTAGAATGTGTAGTTGTAATGGCGTCTATATAAACATCAATCAACTGAGGGCATTTGCTTTGTGACTGACTTGTGAGGGGACCTTGGGGAGCTATCTGGACCTCTGGTGGTGATTCCTGTTTGCCAAGAAGCCAGGACGTATGATACCTCTGAAGTTAAACTGGTTATAGTGGACAACCTTTGTTACCAGAGAAAATGAAAAGCACTGCATCACCGGAGTAATAAGTGGGCATTGTATCACGACAACCACAAGGCATATCGCAACTGTGGCCATGCAGGGCCTTGGCCCACGGTTTAAATGGCCCTAGTGGCATTTTGGCCAATCCCCATCTTTGCATGGATGACTCATTGTAGCCACACACTCCTGTCCTTGACTGGCTTTAAGGAGAGTAATCTCCAGGTTACAGACAGCCTTCATATACCCAGCTCCCCACTAGTTCACGTTCCCCAACCCACAAGGGTCTTTACCTTGACTGACTTTTAACCCAGGAGTTATGAGTACGTTTGTCCCTCGCTGAGGCAGAGAGAGCCTTCACTTACTTTCCTCATACTCTGTTACAGAGTCAAGTGTGAATGTGTGAGTCCAGTGTTCTTGAACTTCCCCAAGTCAGGGTGTGCAGACTGGTTACAATACCAGAATTCTACCACAGTCTCCGGATTGTGAGTTACTAAACCCTACATGCATGGTGCAGGTAGGTAAGAGGACAGGGTAGAGTGCAGATGCCCCATACCTTTGAGGGGGGTACAGGTCTGAGTTCAGACGACCTATTACTGAGAGTTTGAGCGTATGTTGGAGACATCCCAGAGTTGAGCAAGCAGAGTTATATTGGCAAAATTCGATAGCTTAGATGTCCTTCTCTGTAGCAATAAGGCCAGAAAGCTAGGACAGTGGGGTATAGTGCAGAGGAGTCATCAGTTTCCAGATGTAAATAACTTATGGCTAGAAGTCCAGATGTTTAGTGGAGATGCACTGTGGCTGGGAATATGGTCTGTGGTTAAGATTATGGTTGTATCCGAGTGTATCATGCAGGCTCTCCATGGGAGCCATGGGATAGCTTTACCAATGGGTGTCACTGTCTTAGACAAGAGGTGGATATTTCTGATGTATCTTCAATAGATATGTAAGTGGCCAGGGCTGACATCAAGGGTTCTGGAGTCCAGATGCACATTAGACATTGGAGTGTATTGTTCTCATGTACTTCACTGCATAGCTATACGTGCATGGCTTGTTCTGTTACAAATGTATTACTGTCAGTCGAGGCCTATTGTGATTGCCCGTTGCCAAGTGATGTGCAGTGATTGATATGTGTTTTGCCTCATTTTTGAATTCATCAGAAAAGGATGATGATTGATGATGCTGGCCTTGGCAAGGTCGTCTGGGGATATAAGTTGGCTTTGTTCAGGAGTAACTAAACCTGCTATTATGTACATGTCATGAGAAAAAGACCTTAACAAAGGGATGTATTGCATATGTTTAGCTGTTGGATCAGTGCTTCCATGTAAAGGTTTCCTACATTGGTTGAGGGAAGGATATTGTCTAATTTTGTGGTGGTTTTAAGAGATGTCAAATCGTTTCTGACAAAAGATGGTTTGTAGATGACCGTTTTTGTGGTGGGATGGGTGGCAAGGGGGTGGTATGTTCGGACTTAAATTAGTGTGATGTCTGATTATTATTTTTCTTATCATATCGCTGGATAGTGGATTGACAACGTTGCATTTGTCATCAGAGGGGGAAATCGGTGAAACAGGAAGGTGGTTGGTGAAGACCTAATTAGATGCCTTTGTCATAAGTTGCTTTGATTGAGGTGAAAGGATGTTCGGACTGGGGTATCTTCAGATGTGACATGTCTTGTGAAGTTGTCTTTCTCAATATACTTTTCTTGTTTACAGATGTATTTATTGTGGGTAAGCTTGAGAGTACATCACGGATGCTGAAGCATAGCTCTGGTTTTTTTCGAACTTGGAGCTGCAGGGAGCGAGCTGGCGGCACTCAGAAATCACCACCCACTCTTCTCCTTGCACAGGTACCATACTGAGTTGTGCCACCTTGTGTTGATGCCTGTTGGGACCAGAATATACTCTCTTTTCCAGGACTGGCACTCGCAATTTAAACTAAAGACCCCTGTATGAAAATATACACTGTTAATGCTCTATAATTTCAGCTTTAGCTTTATTGTAGCCCGTCACCTGTAGAACCTGCAATGCATTTTATTTCTAATGTCGATGACCCCTAAAGATTTGATGCCTATGTGATATAACATGTATATAGGTTTCAGAGTACTTTCACTTCTCGTGCTATGTATTCAGTATTTATGAACTAGGGTGTTAGGAAGATCATGGGATTCCCTAAATACCCTGCTGATATTTGGTCTAATTTACCTCTTTCAGTATAGAACAGTGGTTCCCAACTTTTTGACTTTTGTGGAGTCCCACTTTATCATTACTAAAACCCGGGGATCCCCACTGAATCAATATTGAAATGTGCCCCCCTCATCCCCCCAAGTCATTACTAGAAGTCAGGGACCCAGGCCTTCCATTGTAGATGATTTGAACTGCAAAACGATAGACAGAAAATACAGAAAAATGCATTCTTCAAACACACACAAATGATAACACATTTTATTTAATTTAAAACAAATACAAATAATTAAAATCTATATATATTAATAGGAAGATTGTCGTTTTTTTAAATTCAATTGAAGCCACACATTGTCCATAGTATATTCTGTTAGATGCACCTGCTCTGCTCTCACAAATCAATCTGAGGATACTAATTTGATTTTTAGCCTCCTATTTCAATTTCTTGACATTTACAGGACTTTTTAAAATTCTCACCTGTACATTTAGCCACAATATTTATATAAACGTTCTTGATCTGTTAATATTATTTAATTTTCTAAGCAGGATCGGACCCTCTGAGAAGACTTTGGGGACCTCCACGGGGCCTGGACCACAGGTTGGGAACCACTGGTATAGAATACAGACAATCTTTCAATCGCACAATTCCATCCTCATGTTAGTATCTGCTTTGTCAATGCTAAGGTTTCACTGATCAGCAGTAAGGAAGATGACTTCTACTTGGCAGAAGGTGCAGGATTTTTACAGCTGGGCCCTGGAAAATGGAGGTAAGAGGAAAACACTGTTTGAAATGCGTGTATTTCTTTTGACAATATCTTTTCCCGACAGGAGTCCGTTTACCTGTGGTTCTTCCCTGAAGAGCCATAAACTTGTCTGCAGATCACTTAGAACCAGCTCTCTTATGGTCTGCTGGGCCGTTGACTGTTTACTTAGATGGCTTTAAAACAAACATTGCCTGCAGCAAACTCAAATCCATGCAGTCTTACAAACCTTGCTAAACAGTTATGCAGCACGGCTTTACAAGATCAAAACTGCCCCAAATTACCAACACGGTCCACTTTTTTTTTAGCTTTATAATTCGGTAATAGGGGTCACATTTAAACGTTTAAATTGTGGTCCCGGTCCATTTTCTGTCCCGGTCAGACCCTGACCGGGACAGAAACTGTCCATGCGAGGTGCAATCGCATACAAAAAGACGCCAGAGACCACGTGTCCACATTATTTTCCACTCTTTTGCACTGGAGTCATAATGTGGCGCAAACAAATATCTGTCTCCCAGTGCTAATATTATTTTGAACTGGGGTGTTTTAGCCTCACGGGTCAAGACTCCCTCAGAAATTGTGCTGAAAATTCCAGCGCCACAGCTCTGTGCCTATAACTTTTCTTTCCAAAAATAATTCTATGTATAGAGTGCTCCATTCAGGTTTTTAAGAATAGGTATTTTTCTCCAAGTGGTGTAGTCAGCAGCAAAGAAGCGCTTTCCTCCGAGGTGTAACTGTGTGAATTTGTGTCCTCCGGTTCTGGAAGCCAGAATCGTGGCAGAGAGTTAAACGGCGCTCTTGCCCTTGCACAGTTCTATACATTAATATCCTTGATGGCTTCGGGCCTTCACATTTCACACGTGCCCTTGTTTTTCCCGTTCCAGACAAGCGGACGGACCCGTGGCTGTTGGTGTACTCGCCCGTCCCCGTGGCGCTCCTTTTCTCATTCTACCTCCTGGTGGTGGCCGTGGGCCCACGCCTGATGCAGAAGCGGGAGCCTTTCAAGCTGACCGGCGTGCTCATCACCTATAACTTGGCCCTGGTTGGCCTTTCGGCGTACATGTTTTTTGAGGTAAGTACAACATCTCGGATGAGGCCTAATGAAAGGTACTTCAAATAGTAGTGCAACAATGTCATGTGTCGTGAGTGGTCTGGCGCTGTTGCGGCCCCCTGATTTGTGGTACGTGAACTGACCACTGGGAGTTGTGCAAAGTTACTGTGTTTTGGCTTTGCTTTACCTTAATTATACTGTATCTTCTGAAGGCTGTTTGCTTTAAAATTCACACTAGCAACTTTGGCATTTTTGGTTTTATCTTTGTAAAGCTTGCTGACATGCACTGAGTGTATTTTTTACGTGCTTGTCAAAGTATCTTAATACATAAACCATAGTTTATCCAAGCGATTCCGTTGTGCATCATGCCAAATCATTTTAATAACATGGGAGTCAAACCATGACCAATAAAATAATCCGATGTAGTATGCATTCAAAATAACCGTATCCTTTAGAATTATTTTTCCTCTGACTTCTGGATTTTGCCACTTCTTTTTCGTTTCAGAATCAAGGTACAAGCAAAATATGTGGGCAAGCATTTTCTCACCTGCTAGTGCCTTAATCCTAAAGTTAAAAATCCCAATAATATAATGGGCAACAAAAACAAGATGGCGAAGAAGGGAATGATCAGAAACCAAAAATGTTTTAAAGTCCAGATGACGTTCCATTTCTTTTCTTTCAGAGCAGCACATGATACTTAATGCCAGTGCCACTGGAATTATGAGGTTTTGCAGCTGCATCATTTTCCACATAATTGTCAATTTGTCACAAAACCATCCTTTTTTTTTAAATGTTGTTTGTAGGTCAAATTAATCAAAAGTTTGTAAAAGCGTGGCAACACGTCTTGCCACGCGTTGGAAGGCCCATCCCATGGGTAGATTTTTCTGCTGCTTATTGCTGTGCTTTGGAGTCAAACTGCTAATAATTAGGTGATAGTGTTAACGAGTAAAAATGACACAACAATGAGGTAATACTATCACAAAATGTGTTGCATTATGCAGCACAATTTGCCTTTTCTTGCTGCATAATTTAGTCAACCTTGCCATATAATTTGGTCTTCCCATGCTGCATAGTTCCAGTTGCCTTGCTCATAGCAACAAGTGCTCTTTATCTGTGTGCTCCAATACATTCCCTTTGTGTCCAACACAAGTGACAGTGGCCACTGGCCAATCGGGGGAAAGTGCACAAACATGCTCTTTTAGAGTTTATTGGCAACACTGTCCTCCATCACAGGTAGGTCTGTCAGAAGGCATGGATGTCAGTCGCCAAAGTTACAGGGGTTAGTGTAAATGACATCCCACATACTTTGAACTCAAACAGCATTATACGGTTAGCCTCTGATCCCACGGTTATGGCTCATTTACGGATTAAAGGAAGGGCACTGTCTGCAAACAAAAGATAGCAAAAGGGCCCAAGAGCCCTATTTACTTTCTCCTCCTGCTGCTGCTTTAATGAACCTGGTGACCAGGGTCAGTAACGGCAGGGGTAGCAACGGCTGTCATTGCCCCTGGCAGCCACTAATTGACGTCCAATCCAAAAGGGCACAATCGTTGCATTAATTCCAGTCTCTACACGCACCGTTCGCCTGTTGGATCACTAGACCTCAGGAGTGAACGGCTTGTTGCGATGTCTTGTCTCTTGATTTCTGTCCTTTTCCCCCTCTCCAGTGCCTAATTTGATCAGGTGGTTTCCAGTGCTCAGCAACAACACTTAATTGTCAACACCAGCTTGAAGGGAAGGAATAGTCTGAATTGTCACACTTGTAGTTGTATGATGGTCAGTAGTTTTATTCGTATGACACTGGCTGGGGCAGTGGGTGGAACACAAGACTACAAATTAAGCATTGCCCCTCCCCCTTAATTGCATCCAGGTTAAAGATCAGGAAATGGTAAAGATCAGGAAATGAATAGAATTCAGGGGAGTAGCTTGTTCAGTAAAACTAGGGGGGGTGAGCTTCAGATTTTCCGACAATCAGGCTGGCAAGTAATGGTTAAACACATTATATGACAAACAAAGTGCATGTGAGGGGCCTAAGGGCCAGTGGAAGGGGAGATGACTGTGGATTGGTTGGAGTACTAAGAGAGGCAACACAATATTTTGTCACATAGCCAATATTTTGTAGGACTTTCAAAACCGAGAGGGAGGGAGGGGAGTGTGTGTGCGTTTTTGTGAAAAGACAACCGCCAAGGGTCAGGTGATTCTTACAGTCGAGTTGTCTCGGCTTCAAAGGAAAGATGAAAGCCTCATATGCTATGAAGCCGAGAAGACAGGCAGCTAAACAATGATAAAGCGGCCTGAAAGAAATGCAAATATGTGCAATTGGTTTATCTGTAAATGTAAAGGCTGCTTGTAAGCCAGTATTCGCTTTTATTGATGTAGTCACTTAAATCTTAGTGATTTATTCTTTTTGAGAGGTACTGTAACGGTGTTAACACCTGGCATGTGGGTTCATAGCGAGAAACATGTTTGCACTATGTGATTGTGTATTACTAAAATCTATATTTTGAAACTGTTGGAAAATGGCCTCTGACGGGTTACCCCCAAACTTTAGCCTTCCTCCTCTTCTTTTTCTGACATCATTTTTGCTGGCTTTAGGACTCTGGACGCTTTACCACTGCTAATCTGTGCTAGACTGCATGTGCCTTTGCCTTAAAAACATGGTAAAATTGATTCATACCCAATTGGCGTATTTAATTTACTTGTAAGTCCCTGGTAAAGTGCACTACATGTGCCCAAGGCCTGTAAATTCATTGCTATTAGTGGGCCTGCAGCACTGATTTTGCCACCCACATAAGTAGCCCCTTAACCGTTTCTCAGGCCTGCCATTGCGAGGCTTGTGTGTGCAGTATCACTGCCTCTTCAACTTGGCATTTAAAATTACTTGCCAAGCCTTAAACACCCCTTTCTCTACATATGTCACACCTAAGGCATGCCGTAGGTAACCCGTAGGGCAGGGTGCTATGCAGCAGGCAGGACTTGTACTTATGTGTCTTACGTGTCCTGGTAGTGAAAAACTCATAAATTTGTTTTCCACTACTGTGAGGCCTGCTCCTCTCATAGACTAGCATTAGAACTGCCCTCCTATATCTTTGAGTGGTAGGTTCTGGTCTGGAAGGAGTGGCCTGGTCATGTTTACTATGGCCAGAATGGTAATAGAAAATCCTACTTACTAGTGAAGTTGGAATTAATATTATTACTTTAGAAATGCCACTTTTAGAAAGTGGGCATTTTTCTGCACTTACTGCCATCTGTGCCTTACAGCCTTTCTGCAGTCCACATCTGGCCTTGCCGGTTGACAGCTCCCCATGTGCATTCCACCCTGCCAGCCAAAAACACAGGATACTCGGACACATCTACATACTAAATGGGTCTCCCTGGGCAGGAAGGGTGGAGGGGCTCCCTCTCTTACACTTCAAAGGCCAGGGACTTGCCCTCTCACAAAGGACTGATAACCCCCCAGAGGGATCCTGGCTTCAGGACTGGACTGAAAAGGGAATGTGTGCACTTCAAAAACACTCATTGAATTCTCCCCCACTTCAAAGGCATTTTGGGGTATATAAACTGGGTCTCTGACCCCACCAAATCAGACACTTCTGGCCCTATGCCTGAACTCTGTCAGAGGACCTGCCTGGCTGCCCAAAGGACTCATCTGGACTGCTTTGCTGAGAAGGACTGCTGCCCTACTTGTTGCCCTGATGTCTGCTAGCCTCTAATTTTGCTGGAAGGACCCTGCCTTCCCCAAAAGTGCTCTCCAAGGGCTTGGATTGAGCTTGTCTCCTGTTCTGAAGTCTCAGGGCCAACAAAACATCACCTCTTAGCTCCTAGCTAGTTTTCTGACTTCAGCGACTCCAGCATAGATGCCTCGCCTGATGCCTGCTCCGGCTCTATGGGCCTCACTGCACACAACGTCCATGGCCTGCAGCGCAAGCCTGACATCAGGCAGTGTGATCGCAACACTACAAAGTCAACTCATCACCTCTTGACCGACTGGATTCATCGACCCCCGCTGAGTCACAAAGAACAGACGTCTCGCCACCGATGCCACAGCAGCTCCCCCTGCAACCATCCGGAACTGATGCCTCGCCTTGCAGTATGGAACCGATGCCTCACCTCCCCAGATGCCCTAAGAAACTGAACCTGCACCGGCTCCCGCAACGCTTCATCTCCAAGACTCCGTGCAATGTCTTTGTTTTGTTTTCAAAGGTACTGTGCCTGGTGGTCTGTACGACTCCGTGACCGGTGCCTGTGGTGTCGATTATTAGGAACGACTCCGTCGATGACGCCGTGATAGCCCTGTTTGGAGCTTATGAGTTTCTAAGTGCTTTAGTGGGATTTAATCTTTAAAAATTCATAATTTTGCTTGTGTACATTGGATTTTCATTGTTTTTACCTTATTTTATTCAGATAAATATTATCTATTGTACTAAACCTGTGTGGTGTAGTTTTGTCGTGTTTTCACTATGTTGCTGTATGACTTACTGCACAAAATACTTTACACATTGCCTTCTAAGTTAGGCTTGACTGCTTCGTGCCAAGCTACCAGAGAGTGGGCACAGGATAATTTGGATTGTGTTGTGACTTACCCTGACTAGGATTGTGGTCCCCTCTTGGACAAGGGTGTATACCTATGCACTTTTAACCTTAAATCTACATCTTTTTGCACATTTTGTGGCAGCCTACCTTAAACTGTATGTAATGTAAGGTTAAATAATGACATATTAACAGTACTTTCTGTCACAGGCTGGGACCTTGGAGCCCAAAAAAATGCACGTTACCCCCCTCCACTGCACTGACTCAATGATATGGCTTTCTGGTAAAACACAGACATTGGCAGTGATCACACTAGCCATTCGAGGTATCCTAATGTAAAAGTGCAGTCCCCACTGATTTGTTTGACTTTCATTTATGTTTCATTTAAGGTGTGTTTTTAAATGCATTTACCTGACTGCGACAGGTCAACCAAATACTTACATCATATTTAGTTCTTTTTAGCCACATTTTTTACCCCGCCCCCACCACGCCCTCATTGCATTCAGGAATGCTTAAGGAGCTACAATACAATGTAAGAGGAAGAGGGTGGGGTGTTAGGCCAGAGCTACCAACTCTGGACTGGAGAACTAGGATCTATCCCTGGTGTCGGCTCAACATCATGTAACTGACCGAATTACATGATTTCCCCTTGCCTTAATGTAGTTTTACTGGTACTCATGTAATGCACGCCAGTGCCAATGGACCGAGTATAAGATTTATGAAGTTAAAAAAAAAAACGCTCACCTATTGCCTTTCACTTCTAAACGAGCCCCATAGTCCTTTCAGCCTGTGGAAATGTTAAGATATGCTCCTTTCTACTAACTTCTATTCAAAGCTTTAAGTGGGCCATTTAAAACCGACATTGTAACAGGTCTCTTTCGGGTCCTGTATTCATGTGCTTAACTTTTCATGCAAAAACACTGATCGATTTCTGAACTGAGTGTACAAAACATTAAGATAACCCATGCCCTTCCTATTTGCATTCTCTGTGAGTGTTTGATTTTTCCAGGATGCTGTGTTAACGTTTTTTTCAGGCAGGGTATTACTCTTGTCTAGTGCACAATTTGTATCAAGCCACATTCGGGTGTTTATAACTGGGCGCAATTGAGTTGTGGTTGATGGCAGTGTGGGTTTCTCTCAGTGCCCACCAGGGGCAAAAAGGTATTCACAATTCGTGCTCATCCAATCCTTGGCCTCTCTGCGAAGCGCACAGAACAGTGGTCCCGTATGCTAGTTGCAGTTGTGATTCTATTCCAGTGTGTGTAGGGCGGCACTCTGAGAGAATTTTAGTGCATATGTTTAAGCCAGGCCCTTTAATTATATAGGCTGGGGGGCCTTTTAGGGACGCCCCCCACTTTTTTCATCAAACTTAAAGCCCCGCTTCTTTTCAAATGTCGTCCTCTCCCTTCCGTGGATGAAGCTCTGATTCACTTCTCGGGTTGCAGACCCTGCTCTGCCACTTGTCAGTGCCAGCAGCACGCTCGCATTAATACAACGGGCACATCCTTGCTGTGGAGCTGGCAATACTGTGCTGACGTAAACACTCTGTAAAACCAGTTGCCGAGGCTGGAAAATTAAATGTGAGATTAACTGTTTTACCATCTCAAATCTTCAAACTGCCATATTCGCTTTGTTCCTTAATATCCAAGCCATGGAACCGGGGAAACCAACTAAACTGACCATCCCTTGTAAGTTCTTTGCTCGAGTGACCCCTGGATTTTTGCAAGGGGGTATTACGTTCTCAGATCATATTGTGACACAACCTAGCCTCGCCGAGTGCCACACATCAAGGGTCAGACCCATGCAGCTCCTTTGAGCACAGCAGCAGCCCTCCTTTGCTTGTCTCCCAGTGGGAAAAATAGTTATCAGTGCGGCTGCTATAAAAGTCTATAGTTGGGATTGATGATAAGCGTCGAGGAAGGTTTAACTGTTGTAGCTGTTGCACCAATGAGGATAATTTCCTATATGTATCGTATCAAAGAGATTTTTCTGTTTGTTTTTGAAAATTACGTTTCGTTCTAAGTGTCTCACAGAAGATATGGAATGTCACTCATAAACGATGATAATGTCACACTTATGTAATCTGAAACCTTGGCAGCTATGACAACCTAAAATCCAGAACTAAAATTCATTCGTAGGTTGAGCATAGCAGCGCGCAAGCGCTGCTTCTCCGACCTGTTGGTATGTATCTGGGCTTTTAACAACGCCCACCTCACACCCATCACTACCACTCGTTCGTGCGCTTGCCCTTTAAAAATAATTTGATTACATTGGTAAATGGTTTACATTTGTCGCTCCTTGGGGAGGTTTTGTTACCGCCTTTGGCCATTGCCCCTGTGGCATGGCTAATTGCGCTTTTGCCGATAAGTTTGACAGCGAGTTTTTTTCCTTTTGTGTCTCTCTTCACCATGATGCTCATGGCGCAGTGAATCGGCTCGCTTATGTGAAACTGATTAACTTTTCATTTTCAGTTTGTGGCAAGAAAAGTCCAGTTAGGAGTTTTAAAACGCCAATAACTCTAATTCGAGCAAATACGAGACCCATTGCACTGCAAATGCTTATTCAATATTCTTTCCTCTTGTTTTTTCTTAGTTCTTGGTGACTTCTCTTCGTGCCGATTACAGCTACCTCTGCCAGCCAGTGGACTACAGCCACAGTGAGCTTGGACTGCGGGTGAGATCACAGATGGGGCTCTTTTAAATTGTATTCTGAGCAGAGTTGTCACCCCCAGTAGGGTTGTAGGCACTGCCTTCACTGTTCATGTGGCAGAAATGCCTCTTTGGAGGGAATGCAAATTCAGAGCTGCACAAAGGACGCCATTTGTACAGCACAACCCCACCACCGACTACAGACAAACGTGTCATTTAGTGTTTTCATTGCATAATATGCTTTACACAGCCCATTGTTCCTCACATGTCTCATCTGGGCCCTTGGCATTCTTCCAGCTGTAACATGCATGAGATCCTGGCCCACAGAGATGCCATTCATTTGTGTGCCCTTCCTGGTCGTGAATACCTTACCCATGTGTCACTTCACACACAAGGCTCACTTGGGAGAAGAAGAGTGGAGCTAATATTGTCAAACAATGCTTGTACTTGTGTCTTTGTCCTGCCAATTGTAAATCGAAGGGGGCGGATAGAGGAAGCGGTACTTTAAAAAAAAAAAAAAAAAAAAAAAAAAAAAGCTAAATAAGGGAGTATTTCAATAAAAAGAGAGATCAAGAGCATATGGGCATGCAACACTTGTGCAAATACTCCAACCTTTTAGGGTGTGCGAATACCCTCTAGCCAGCAATATTGCACAGTCAGTGAGTTGGTATAGGAAGAGAACCCATACGTGTTATATAATATTTATAGAGAGGAGAGAGAAATTTAAAAAAACATCTGAAGACCATGCACTGAAAATGTCTATAGCAGGGAAAACTGAACAGAAATGTGACTCTGAGCTTTATCTAGAAAGCCCATAGGACTATGTAGGCATTGGAACGTTTGGAAGTTTCTTCACTTTCCTGTAGGTGAATTTTCCCACAAAGGTTTGATGGTATATCTCTCCAAGCGGTGGTGCCAGATACCCATATTCTGTTGTGTTTACCTGTGAGGATTTGGGTGTATTATATGGTTTGGCTATGCTGCTTTACCGTGGAACACACACACAAAACTGTTTTGGGTCCAGGTAGACTCATTTGAACATCCTTAAGCTCAACCTGGGGTAGCTATGGCTTTGAGCAGTAAGGCTTGAACAAAGGAACTAGTGGACAGCATTTAACAGTACCAAACAGGGGGCATGGCAATGGTGTGGATTTGGGCAGTTACCTGGCCACCAGGGCATTTTCCAGTCCAGTTCCATACTTTAAAGCACAACGAACATAGACTTCAGTGGAGTGGGCCTGATGCTGAGGTTACAAGAGCTGAAGATGCTCAAGGATGCTCCAGCTGTTGTGCGGTTGATGGGGGTCCCTGTGCAAATATTCCTCGATTCATGGGTCAGATGGGGTGACTTTGGCCACAGAGGTTGGAGTCCCTCTAGGTCGTCTTTGAGCCAGTTGAAGGTCATGGGCAGCTGGCTTACTGATCTCTGTACACAGCTGTCCCATCAGCATCCTTTGGTGGAGGCTGGTGTCCCTTTTGTGTTACCAGGCTGGAATCAGGAGACACTCCTGGATCCGACTAACTTAGGTTCAACTTTTGGCCATCGAGGATTAGTCTCTTGGAGAACCCAGCAGAGATCAGTGGGGATTCTTCCAAAGTGGATACTGCAGTTTTCCTCGCTCTGGTGCTGGTTCCAGGGAGCCATCCAGCTGACCCTTGGAGTCACTTCTTTAGTCTGGGGCTGGAGCCACAGGTACAGCCCTCTCTTTGCTAGCCCAAGATGCAGCAGGTGCTGTCCAGCTAACATTGCAGCCTCTCTTTGTGCAGTTCAGGGGTCAGCAGTGCAGCAATTCCTTGGTCCTCATTCCAGTTCCAATGTGATCTGAAGTTCAGGGTGCCAGGAATCAGGAATCATGCATTTGAGTGCTGTAAGTCACTTATTTACGCAGTGTTTATTCTTCGTTTCAAAATACACTGTTCACTGTACACTGTTAAGCGGCATTTAGTGAAGCGATAATATAAAAACAAGGACGCATTTAAAGGAGGCTGGAAGGAATGGAAAATCAGCAGATTGTAGGTGATAAACTTTAAAACACTGTTTTTGAGAAATACCGTAATATGTCTATTGGGCACTTTGAAAATTATGAGAATGAATCTGTTTCGGAAATGCAGCAGTGTATCTTGAACAATGAATAAGTGGCAGTAGCAAGGTTTGAAATATTATGAACAGTGTATTTTGAAACCAAGAATAAACACTGTGTAAATAAGTGACTTAAAGCACTCAAATGCGTGATTAATAATTTTAAGCAGCGCTATGACTTTAAGGCCACAGTATAAATGGGTGATTGGTTTCACCATGTGATAAATTCCACTTGAGAGCCATGCACCTATGAATAAGGCTGTTGGTATCAGCCGAAACGCGTCCGGAATTACTGGCTTCTCTTAATTACGAGTGGCGAATAAAGTGCCTCTTTCAACAGTGAACTATGGCGTTTTTCTCTTTGGGGGATTTTTTATATATATATATATATATATATGTCCTACTTAATAATATACAGCCCGCTGCCTCAGGGCTCCAGAGGCCTTCTTTAGGAGGGACTTGAATATATTGTTAAGGGAAGTGGTGGCTTTGCCATTAGTTTGAGTGGCAAAGTTGAACTAGCAGTGTGACCCCTTTTCTTCCAATCTGCAGTGGCAGACTGGGAGCCTTTTTGTGCTTTGTCACACACAGGGCGGCACATTCATTGCTGTAGCCCTAGATGGACACTCTGCCGTACATATCCTGGGTATCAAATACTAGGGACTTGTAAGTAAGTCAATCCTTGTCAATTATAGCTAGCCAATTCAACATTACATATGTAAGAAGTGATGCTTAGCCATAGGATCCACTGCACATACCTGGGCTTGTAAACATGGTAAAATGGCACCTTCCAGTTAAACTGTGTATATGCCTTTTTCTCTCCTCTTTTATTCAGATGGCCAGAGTTTGCTGGTGGTTTTTCTTCTCCAAGGTCATTGAACTCCTGGATACGGTGAGCCCCTTTCTTGAGATTATAGTGCCAGGCACGCTCACTATAAGATCAAACTCACCTGAAAATGCCTATGTTTAATTGTCCATACTTGTTTCAATCATATGACTTTGCTGCCACAATTAGCTTGATCTGATCAGACTCGTCACAATCGTCTCTTCCCAAAGATGGTAGGCCCTTCACATTAACTGGGTGAGAGCTTGGTTGACTAAAATAGGGTCAATACCATACTGGTAAATTGTGTATTTTTTGTATCACCGAGACTACTCAATAGGCTGCCTACAGATGCAAGTAAAAAACAGTGGAAATACACTAAAAACTGTATATCCAAATGTTTTATTTATCCGCCATGACTCCACAAATTAAACAACTTCAGGGAGCTTTGATGTTTTTTAACATGCACGGAGGGAGGTTTTTGTAAACTCCAAATAGTTGTAAGACAGTCGGATAATAATCAACGTCATTTGGCTCACAATAGGCATCCCCTTCTTGTCCTTTGAAGATATGCTGATGTTTGCAATGTAAAATAGATTTTGAAATGTATATTTTGATTTTCTCAGCCAGGTATACATGCGGGCCCCTAGGATCTTCCCTGTATTGTACAGTTGCGTACGTGTGCCTAATCCAAATCGAGCAGTGGGCACCTCAGAGCTATCTCTATGTAAGCTTTGTAGAGAAACCAGGGAAAAAGCACAGCAATTAGTTGGCCTTTACCACCTCATTCTACCATAGAGGACGATAAGTACACCGCACCTGTAATGAATGCAGATACTGTAGCGCCTTTTGTCGGAGCTTACAGATATTAATCAGGTTATCAAGATGGAAGGAGACAGATAGCATGCTCTTTGTAGAATTCAGCAACAGTCAAGCACAGCCAACAGGAGACCCCAAACATACCATTTTTCACTATCTCGATCAAACTGGAGCAAAGCACAATCTCTGGCTCTCCTTACCTGGGGTCTCGATGGGAGGGTGGAACTGAAAGAAGCAACTGTGAGGGGTTGGGGTAATGGTGTATTTCTGGAGGTGGGAGGGCAGCAAACTAGACCACCACAACCAGATGGATTACCAAGTTCAGTCAAGTTTTTAAAAGTACTACACCACTACATGACATTCCCAGGGTACATAGCGAATCTCAACCTTGAAATACAGATGAGAGGGAACTGAGCAAGCTTGAAAGCTGGGACCCTTTGCTAACATTACATCTGAAAGATAGTTGTGACACCAAATGGGCAGGTGCAACCGTGGAATCCGCCCATCAGCCAAATTCACAAAGAACACAACCATACCGAAGCACTAGATCTCTTGTCACAACTTTACAGTTTGTTAGTGAGTCTGTGGTCCCAAAACGTGCGAGGTTAGCTATCTTGTATGAGGGTGTGCATCTTAAGAAACCTCAGCAAAACAAAAAGCCACAGTTAGCCGAAACAACAACTAAATATACAAACCTAGACAGTAAAGAAGTAAAGTAAATAAAATAATAAATAGAAGTACAAGGATATTGGAAAAGTCTAGGAAAACAATCATCCAATAATCAGCAAGAGAACATGGCAACTCTCTATAGCAAAGTGTAAATAAAAGTAGGAGCATAGAACAGCAGTACATAAATAAGAACATTAGTAGGGGAAGTCGAATCCATTCCTAGACTAAATAAGTAACAAATACATTAAGAATAACAATCGGTATGGGTGTTCAAATTCAGACCTGACTTTGTAAGAAGGAAGAAGGATGAAAAGAGTTGGTTAAGAGGGGAAGAATCACATTAAGGAGGGAATATAACCACTTCATCCATCCCTGGGTATTATGTTTTCAATAGATGACAACGAGAACGGCTAAAAGTCCTGTCAAAATCACGTTTTTACCTGTAAAATCCGAACATCCGCTGGCTTGTAAAGTACTCTTTGCCTGCCAAATTGGAAGAAAATCTGCCTCATAAGAAATGGAACTATAATGCGCAGACTTTGATTTGGTGCGAATTGACCGCCACCAGAGTTAGTAAAGTCCAAGTCGTTAGTCACAGAGAAGACAGCAGAGACTTGGAGAACTAGTGGCAATTTCAAAGGATCTGAATGGTCTGATTGACTCTTTGAAACCACCACCAGGAATCCGACAAGTCAGTTTATTTCAATAATCTAAACGAATCGAAATATGAAACAACCTTTATCATGTGTACAATTAATAAGTGGCTTGAGAAAAGCTCTAAAGATGCTTTACAATCCCAGTACCAAAACATATCAATCAGGCGTGACCTAGTTACATCCCTGAAGCAGATCATAATAAAAGCTAACCACAGATTAATCTACAAAAGCTTCAATGATTCACTGACTTCAAATAGTTAAAAGGAAAGTAGAACAGTCCTGACAGTCAAACACTGAGGAAGACCAAACCTATGCAAAAACGTATAAACGAGGGACTGCAAAGCAGTGAAATGAAAAATAGCACTGTGATCAAATCAATTGCAATGCAAATAACCACCTAATGCAAACTGACCAACCCATAGAGTGTGAAAAGCACCACACACACAACCCAGCACAATTGCAAAAATCTCCACTCGTTCTCCAGGCACTAGTAGCAGTCTATGCTCAAAACATCAAAACCATCTAGTCTACCAGTGAATCAATCCGTGGCTGACATTACCCCAGACAACACAAAATGTGTGTCGGGCTGTCAGACATGGATAAGTCATTACCACCCCTCCTCCCTTGTTGGAGAACGCTGTCCCGGAAATTCTTCCAGCAAGAGGACTATCGTTATATATCTGAGCAAAATCCTGGAAGCTGCAGTAGTGTTCCGAGGGTGTCTTGAGGCTTAATGCAAGCAAGAGAAGCAGTCCCAGTTTTCAGTTATTTAGGAAAACACAGACATAAGTGGGGTGCAGGGGGCCGTAACACTCCAGGGTCATGATGCCACTGTGCCGCCTTTACTAAAAAGCATTGCCATAGCCAATGGGTCTCGCCTGTAGGACCTTATAAGTATTACACAAGACCCTGCTTGCAGCTCAAGCACACACATGCACTTCCAGAACACTCCTCTCCGTTACAGCACTTAGAGTGCGCACGCACAGAGTTCCAGCACCCGACCCATACACATTGCATGACCATCGCCTGTCTATGTTCCTTGGTAGTTATAGCTGCCACCACTGGTATGACCGTAACAATCAGAGCTGGTGTTTGGAGAGAGGAGGTCGGGAGCATCCGGCACAGCCACTTGAAGGAAGGAAGGAAGGCAGGAAGGAGGGACCTGCTTAGAGAGCTTGGAAGCACTAGTGTCTCTGCAAGTGATCACACTGATTGTAGCATAAGTGGAAAGTATAAAGCAAGGTGAGCTCCCGCTTCTTGTGCTCTTTGCTCAGTTTGCCGCTCCGAGGCTTGAAAATTTGATGTGAAAGCGCTTGTGGGCAGAAGCCATTTTTGGCAGCCTGTTCTGTTTGCACCCTGACTGCCTGCTGGGGGTTTCACTGCAGTGGGGAGAGGTGTGTAGTGAATCCTAGTTCATTTTAATGGGATAACAGGAGTTAGCTTAGCCTCTGGCTTGTAGACTTGTGCCCCGGCATCTAGCGACTTTTAACCTACTTAGCTTGCTCTGTCTTAGCCCATTTAATTATTTATTTCTTCTAAGATGGCTGCCTTGTTTATAGTTAGGCCACTTGTTATGGGTAACATTATCAGTGTCACCGCGCCAAGGCGTCAAGATGAAGCACCAAAGACAAACAAACAGTAGGTGTTCACACTTAGGGATTTTCCCCCTCTATACTTTCGAGGGATTGTTGATATTAATTGCCGTCCCAAGCATGTCTGTTATCTATTGTTTAGGAACACACCTATGTCAGGGGACCTTGTAGATCTGTATAAATACATCACACTTTAGACAGATAATCAGAGGGATTCCGACCAGAGGGCATCGTCACCATCGCCGATACCGATGCTGCAGTCGTCTTGACGCTGACCCAGTCTTCGTGTCCCTGCAGAATCTGAGATAGAGACCTCATTCCAAGGTAACGAGGGTTGGGGGCTCCTCTCATGGACATGGCATTGGCAGATTAGGTTTAACAAACCCAGCTCTCCTTTAGGTAGGAGGTTAGGCCTTTTCACATTAAGGTATTAGGGCATATTACATCCAATATATTTTCCTACATATTGCAAGATGGTGGGGGTCTTTATAATAATGACTCTTGTCTTCACAATTCTGTTTCTTACTTTATTCATTATTCTAATCATTGTAGCCCATGCAACTTATCGCAAATTGCAGTTATGTTAAATAAAAACTATTATAACTCTACTGCATCTGTGTCATTGCCTGTGTTTAGATGAGACATAATATATCTGTGAGAAAAGGGTAATCTCCGTTTAAACACGACACTCCCTGAGATATCTTATTCTCGAGTCCATGTGTAACGGCTGCCATAAATCACCTTTTACTATTGTGTTTCTGGTGAGGTGCTGCTAGTGAGCTGGTAAGGTTGGGACAACAGTTGCGACTTGTTGTAGGAAAGACATAGTCGCCTACAAACAAAAGTACTGTCATCCTCAAACCAGCAGTCTTGCTCAGAGCAAGAGTCCAAACTACTACAGGTGGAAGGTGGACAACAGAGTAAGCTTGCATGTAACAGGGGCAGTCTCCATAGGAGGAAAACAAGCATTGAAAGGAGGCACAAATACAACTAAGTGACCAATAAAAATATGCATTTACGAGAGGCACTACAAAGAACCAATTAAAAGCAAAGGGCTGCAATGGGCGTGCACTTACACCACGGAGTAGCTGCATCATGTCTCAGACAGCGTATGGGCTTCCTAGGCGAGTCGTAATAAAAAACTACAGCCCTGGAAAGGCAAATTCAAATTAAAAAGACCGCTTCAGAAACCTGTAAAACTGAACCACATGCTCAGTGATTAGTTTGTCAGGATTTAGGCTGTCGAGGGAATTCTCACTGGCTTGCATCAGATAAGACCCCCCTAATTTTGAGGGGCACACAAAAGCATACAGCACAAAATCCCTTTGTTTCTCAACAGTTTATCAACTTGACATGGATGACCCTGTTGTCCTGATTAGAAAAGGTTGAAGGAATAGAAGAAAATCCTGGATTAATTTGTTTCTTTGAGACCGTGGTTATCATTTAGGAATTGGTTTTGTTTGGTTGAGTCAGCTAATTGTTATCAGACGACAGTACACTGCATCGTTTGGTCCAAGAGAGTAGGAAGACTTTCTGTCATGGACTTCTGTGTTTTCTCAGGCCCCTTAAGACATTTTTTTGATTTGGGTTTCGCTGTAGAAAATCCTCAGGCATATGAGCACTCTATATGTCCTGACATAACTTATAGTGTCCAAGCTGAGTCTGTATAAAAAGGTATGCCCTTATGTGTTGTATTGGCTCCAATATTGTTTTACAGCACTGCAACAGTTGGTAACAGTAGACAAGGAAACAAATGACCCCTGAAAAGAAATGTGCTTTAGCTCCAAGATATGATCTGAATTTACTTCCTTAGTATTAGTTTAGATTTTGAGAATGTAGTAAAAATGGATCACTTGATTAAAATCTTCTCCTCCCTTTCAGATATTTTTTATACTGCGCAAGAAATTTGACCAAATATCGTTCCTGCACGTTTATCATCATGCTACGATGATCTTCAACTGGTGGTCAGGAGTCAAATATGTCGCAGGCGGGCAGTGTAAGTCCAACCTAATTTTGGGAGACATACATGACCTCTAGAACCCCAAATACCTTGCCTCCCGAATTGATCAATGTCCAGTTTTGCCCATGGTGGTGTTACAGTGGTTAAACTTGCTTCTGCACTGCTTTCTAAGGCTGTTTCAATGGCATGTTAGTTTAGTATGATACTTTTTATGCTAACTGAAAATGCAATGCAAAGAGACAACGTATGAGCTTTGCATGTGTCATTTTATCATTCTGATGAAAATGGGTGTTGATGCTCAGTCTGAGGGTGCTTCAACTGTACATTGATGGTTGCAGCTTGTCCAGATGGTTCATATTAGCAACAAGCTTCTCACTATAAATTTCTGAAAGAATTACCTAAAACTGGTTGTAGCGTAGTTGAAAATAAAGAGGGCACCCTTAGAGCAAGTAAGTTGCAAAGCATTAGTGGCCGTAAGGATTGGGTTAGAAGTGCTGAATGGCCTGTTGAAGACCTTTAAAACGTGAATTTGAACATCAAAAGACAAACATTGAAGTCACTTGAAATGTGTTTAACAACAACCCATCTTGAATCACCCCCAGTAACAAGAACTTGCGCGTGGCAGCCATGCTAGCAGATCACCTTCATTAGCCGTCAGTGTCCGCAGACTGTTGATGTTAGCACCTCTCCTTCCTTCTACAGAAAGCTAGTTGAGAGTCACTGTCATAAAAGTAACTCTGACCAGCTTCTTCCTCAAGGAAGGTAAGAAGGTCCTGGGTTGGATATTTTTAGGGGCTACAAAAAAACTATAGTGCCAAGAAAACAGGTGCTCCAAGGGAACACAAAAATACTCTGATAACCCAAAACCCTAAAAACGGACTTAAAGGGTGTCCTCACTGAAACAGTGGCTCCCTACCCCCGTGCAAGAAAATACAGCGGTGAGGAGTTTTTCTTTTAAGGGGCTGCGGGTGGGAGAAGCAGTGGATGGATGGAAGGCGTGTGAAAAGTAGCACCACAGGACAGACTACTTAATCCAGATTGGCAGAAGAAGACTATGAAGTGTAAGGGCCTTGGGTGGTGGATACAGGAGCGGCCTAGAGAATCCTTTAGAAACGGGGTAGCTAGGACAGAGGATTTGAAAAAGAATGGTGACCTCTGCGCCCACAGCTGCTCACTGGGGAGAAACCATAGGAAGTGAAGTAGAGGTGCAAGCACAGGACAGGATCTGTGAGCGAGGGGACATTAGAGGGACTAAAATGGAGGACACTTGGATCACTGAGAGATGCCGATGCTCTGAGTTGCACAAGGATGAAAGGAAGGCTGGTGGAAACCACCATCTGCCCCTCAAAATTTAAGGAAAAAATCAAAGTCCACAGTTTGGCACATATATGAGCATGCGTTTGCAGGCAATAGATCTTAAGAGGTCTGCCTTTTTGCCTTTTTTCTCATTAAGTGGATTATTCATGAGGAGTTTGTATTTGGCCTTGGAGTCCGTCAATAGCAGCAGTTATTAGTCCTTTACCGTTAATATGTCGTTTTGCCTCAGCCTATAATTCAGCTATGGGTGAAAAATTAGCATTACTGATAGATTCAGTGTTAAAATATACAGTGTTATTTAGGATTATAACAGCTACTTAGTTACCTTAAATGGGAGTTGGGTATATGTTACAGGGCCAGAAACCATAGCTTTAGCTGTCGTACTGAGATTTCTTAGGGATAGCAGTTGATGTCTTTTGAAGTTGGCTCAGAAAACTGAAGTTTCCAGTTTGTCCTCACATTGTCCACCCCTTTCACTGTGTGTTGTTAAACAAAACACGTTTGGGGCTCTTTGAAGCACCTTAAATCTTATGATAACTTAAAATTTAGAGCAAAGGTTTCTTTTAATGAACTGGATTTAGACCCCACAGGCTATGAACAGCACTGGTGCAGTTATGGAATTAGGTGAATGGGGCTTTCCAGTGCTGTGGAATTTCAATTGAAAGCTCACTTTGCAACTTTTGGATACTGTGATATCCATTATTTTAAAGATATTTTATTTCCGATCCATTCACAGTGACAGGTTATCTGATTATACATGTTTAACAAATATTTTGTTTACCCTATTATTTACTAAGAAATCATTATTCAGTACATAATTGAGCAGTTGATGAAAGTTTTTTTCTGTGAATATAGCAATGAAAATATGACACATGGCAAGTACTTTCATTCAGTACATTTTACCAGCTGACAAGATCCTAAAACTCCGTCAAGGTGTTGGGTGGGTGCATGTCGTTCATCAAGAATATTTGATTCCTGCCTTTCTAGGTTGAAGTATATGACTCGGTATTCCTATTTGAAATTATTACTAGAGAAATTCATTTTTTGAAATGTGAAATGTTTCTAACCATGTTTACTTGCAGCATTCTTCATCGGGATGCTTAACTCCTTCGTCCACATCTTCATGTACCTGTACTACGGGCTGGCAGTCATGGGACCAAGTGTGCAGAAATATCTGTGGTGGAAACGGTATCTCACCATCATGCAGCTGGTAATGTTTACTGTGTGCTGACCCTGCTAGCTCTCGAGCTATGCTGCTATCTATGAATCCAGCCTATTCTACAGGGGACAAATGAGGCTTTCTTAATCATTGGCATATCCTTTTCTAACCTCTCCGTCTGCCTCCTTTCGTCGCTTGAATGAGGCAGACAAGGAACAGGCTTATATGCTGACAAATCCTTTGACATAGACAAATACAAGGAATTACAGACCATAAATAAAGTTTAACAGATGTAGAACTAATCAGTATTCCCATGGACTCAAGTATTGATATTATCTGAGGTGAAGGGGAATTATAAAGGGAGGTTTTTGTGTACAGTACCAGCACTTAGTGAGTGGGCTTTGCGTCAGCCCATTATTTGGTTGGCCTTCCTCTTCTTGTGCTAATCCCTTCCTTGGATCATAGCTTCTTTTTACAGCGTTTCTTATTGTGTTTCTTAATGGACAACTTGTATCGATTCACTGCTTACATTTAAAGGATTGCTTTTCTCTTTCTCTCATTACTCAACGTGTGTGAACGTGGTTTCTTGCTTTCTCCCCACGTACTGGTTACCTCCTCATCTCTCCTTCAACTTTGTGTCGGTCCCCTTTCCATCTGCTCTGTTTTTATCAGCTTTAAAAAATGTTCTATGGCTCCATCTCATATGTTTCTCCCCTGAATGTCCCTGCTCCGTGTTCTGATGCTTGACACCCTCCACTGCTGCACTCTGCTGCCTCACAGCATTAAGTTGTTGCCTCCCCAACCCACTGCGTCTCCGTTGCTTGCTTGCCACAACCTTAGCTGTGTTTTTATTTGTTCTGCTTTACAGGAGGATTCAGCAGCTGCAGTTTCCTTCATGCCGCGCTTTTTTCTAGAAATGTACCTTCCCGCACTTTATTTTTTAATTTACAACTCCAATGGCGGCTGCAGCAGGTTCATGACACATACCTGTGCCTGTGTGGTGACACACATGCCGGCACAGTGGGGACTACCATTTCTGTTTCTTTTTTGTTTTTGTTAATGCTGTTCTGCATCCTTGAGAAGCAGTGGCAGAGCCAAAAGTAATCTTATGTCTTTAAAAGGCGACACCTATTGGCTTAGTCAGTGCTAGTTTTAGAGGAACTGAAAGTGAAATAGGAGTCGCATATTGGATGCAGTTTCTTGCTAGGAGAAGCAAAAAAGGGTTGGGGTAAATAGAACGTTTGTGGCATGTGTGACTGTAGTTACACATGCTGTGCATACTTCCGCCATCTAGGATTCGGCTTGGGTATGTACAACTTGTTTTTCTTCGAAGGAAGTCTTTTCGATTCGGGAACTAGTGACTCCACCTTTTAGTGGCAATATACATGGGCATCAGCTCCATTGTTATATTGTTTTTTCTTCGCCATCGGGTTTAGACGTGTCGATGTGAGTTCCAGTTCAAATCAGCGTGGTGTTCACGTTGCCTCTTGGGAGCCTTTCATCCCGGTAGAGGACCTGCTGGAATTCCATCACTGAGTTCATGAAAGTCTCAGTGATGGAAGGGTCTCCATTTTGGTTCTGCTGAACTTGCCACGCCATGAAACCAAGGACAGACCTGAAAGAAGTCTGCAATCTGTTTGTCTCTTGAACACTGTGAAGACTCCTATTCGGCATGTCTTGTATTCTGGAGGAAAAAGACCTTTCTGAACCGAAGAGCTCTCAGTATTGCATCGGCCTCCAACAAACACAGAAAGGAGGAAGAAGACATTCCAGACCTCTTAAGAGAGGAGTTGGATGTTGAACAGTTGAATGCTCCAACCATCGAAATCAAACCACTTTCTCGCCAGAGAGCACCGACTGCTATGCAGACGTCGAAGCAGAAGAGCTTCTGCCGCCCCAGCTTCCGCCGAAGACCACAGTTCGTACTATCACCTCTCCTACTCACCAAAGAGAGGCACCAGCCTCAACCTCCTGGGCTACATCTGAGGCCTCTTGTGTGCCACTGCTTACAGGTCATGGTTGTAGGAAGCTGGCTCTTTATACGATATATCAAAATGGGATATATTGTGCAAAGAGTCATGGGTTCCTTTATGAATGGACAAGGGCTTGCTTTATCAATTACAAGGTGCTCTTTTAGGGAATAGTGTGGTCGAGCAGCTTTTGGCTCATTAGAGAGGAGTGTTAGATATCTGCAAATACACACACAGTCAATAAATGAGACATACAACTCAACAAGGAGATCCACACCACATTACCAAATTACAAGTATGTTTATATATATTTAGGCACCAGAATCAGAAGGATCAGGTAAGTATGTTTTGCAAGAAAAATACTTTCAAGTTTCAAAAGCCAACATGGTGCATTTTTCAGAAGCAGCAATGTTATCCTATGGAGTCAAAACAAGTACTGCATTCAGGTATAGTACAGTGACTTTGGACCAGTCTTGTGGACTTCAAGAGAGTAGAGGGCAAGGTCCAAGGCCACACCAACAGGTCACACTGGGCGTTACTGGGGCAGCTGGGTGCAGAGGTGCAGTACAGAATCGGGTGCCCAATGTTAGTCAATGGGAATCGGTACAGTTAAGAAGAGGCTGCAGGTTTGCACAGGGAGTCCAGTTGGGGAGAACACACAGGTGGGTTCAAGTCTTGAAATGCTCGGTACATGGGGACACCTTAGGTTCTCCTCTCCACGGGCCAGGGGCAATGGGTACAGAGGTGTCCTGAGGCATCGGGTTTCCTCCACCGGGAGCACTTGTGGGCAGAAACTGCAGGCAGTGTTGTGGAGTCCACTGTGGGCAAGTCCAAGGTGGGTTCTGTCTCTGGAAAGCTGGGGTACCACGTTGGCCCACCCCAACTCTGGCTAGGAGGCACAGGTGCAGTGGTGCTTTCCGGTGTCATGTTTTTGCAGTCCAGAGTCCTCTCAGGTTTCTTGGGGTGCCTGTAAGATGCAGAGATGCAGGGAATCAGCTCCCCGGGCCTTTGTTGAAGGCAGGCCGTCCTCCTAGGCTTTTGGAGGTACAGCAGCTTGCAGGACGAGTTTACTGGCACAAATCAGCAGTGTTGGACCTGGCCATTTTTGCAGGGTTATCCCTAAACGTTATGCCTTGTTCCTCTTATTTTTGTTTTCAGATCTATTTTGTTGGTTTTAGGACCCTGGGCACTTTACCACTGCTAACCAGTGCTAAAGTGCATATGCTCTCTGTCTAAAATATATGGGTGGTTGGTTTCGCCATGATTGGCTATATAGTGCACCAGGTGTACCCAAGGCCTGTAAATCAAACGCTGCTAGTGTGCGTGCAGCACTGTTTGTGCCACCCCTATGAGGAACCCTGCAAAAATGTCTCAAGCCTGTCACTGCAGTGCCTGCGAGTGCAGTTTTAAACTGCCATTTCGACCTGGCAAGTGTACCCCCTTGCTGGGCCCAAACCTTCCCTTTTTCTACAAGTCACCCATGAAGTAGGCTCAAGGCAGCCCCATAAGCAGGGTACAGTGTATTTAAAAGGTAGGACATGCACTGTTGTGTTTTACATGTCCTGATAGTGAAATACTGCTAAATCTGTTTTCACTATTGAAAGGACTATCTCTCCCATAGGGTACCATGGGGGTTGCATTCAAATATCTTTTAAATATCTTTCAAGTGTAATTTTTCATTGGGAGCAGATAGAGGTATGGACTTTAGGGTCTCTGAATTGACAATTCAAAAATACATTTTTTTGGTGAAGTTGGATTTTGAACTGTGAGTTTGCAAATGCTACTTTTAGAAAGTGGGCATTTTTTGCTTAACCATTCTCTGCCCCTGCCTGTCTGCTGAATACCCATCTGGGTCAGGATGACACTTGGGCTGTCACTTTAGATAGTCACACAAAGGGAGCTGAGGTGTGCCCTGCATTTCCTGATAGTTCATCACCAGGCTGATGAGTCTTCCTGAGCTTGAGTGGTGGGAGGAGCTGGCACCTGCACCTGAATAGGGCTGTGTCTATCCTAACACAAAGCAGTCTCCAACCCTCTGGGGTGTGTCTGGGGCCTGGGTAAGGAAAGGCAGGATTTTGTGCACTATAGAGACTTCTCCTTGAAGTTTGCCTACTTCAAAGACAGAAATGGGTATAAGTACTGGACCTCTGACACCACAAAGTTAGAACTCTTCTGGACTGAGGACTTTCTGCCAGGAAGAAGAGCTGGATACTCTAGGAGGTACTGAAGCTCGGCCTGTTGCTTTTGTTGTGCTGGCCTGCTCCTTCTGTCCTGGGAGTGAAAGAACAGGACTTTGCTTTCTACATCCTGCTTTCCAAGGTTCTCCAAGGGCTTAGACTATTAAGAAGTCTCAGGGATATCCAAGACTTCATCTGCCAGCGCCTGGGCTCTCTTGCTGAGAATTCTGACTTTCCATGTGGTGCCAAAACCAGATCCTGGGCCCTTGGAAGTGAGCTCTGGTGCAATCAAGAAGAAACTAAACACATCGGTTCCAGAGCGATTTCAGAACCAGCGCTGCTCCCTGACTCTGTGCTGCCACTGCCTGCACCAGAACAGAGTGCAACAACTGTGACCTAAAAACAGGCCGGATGCTGCCCTGGCGCCTCCAAAGTCCCACCACAGTGCGAGTCCCAAGAGTTGTGACACTGACATCTGTGACACCCGACTCCACCTCAGCATCTATGGCCTGTGGTGTAATAGCGACACCGCAAAGTCGATGCCTTGCATCTTGCCCTGCTGAACCCCACCTTGTCATAAGGTACCGACGCCTCACCATCAAAGCCGCATCATCTCCCCTGCAACCATAAGGAACCAACACCTCACCAACACTGCATTGGCTCCATTGACCCCCCCAACTCCGTGCAACATCTTTGTTTCTTCATCGTTTTCCATGGTTCTGTACCTGAGGTCCGTGCGGCTCCATGACGGACCCCTGCAGGTGACGTCAGACTGTTGGAAGTGACTTTGTCAAGATGCAGTGATAGCCCCAGTTGGAGCTAATCTGTCTCTAAGCGATTTACGAAAATTTCATCTTTGAAAATTTGTATCTTTACTTGTCTGTTGGATTTTTGTCATTTTGGTCTTGTTTTACTCAGAAAAATATTGGCTATTTTTCTTACCTGATGACTGGTGTGGAGTCCTTTTGTAGTGTGTGTCTGTGTGTGTGTCTAAAACGACTTTACACATTGCCTCTAAGATAAGCCTGACTGCTCGTGGCAAGCTACTAAGGGGGTGAGCAGAGGTTATCTTAGCTGTGTGGCATTCTGACTAGAGTGAGAGTCTCTACTTGGACAGTATGAAAACCACTGTCAACTAGAGACTCCATTTCTAACAGGCGGGAACAACAGACAGGTAGACATGAAAGGGTCCAAGTCAGGTGCTTTTTCCTCCGACTTTGCTTTTGCGGCTCCTGGGTGTTCTTCGTAGGTCAGGCGGAATCTGATTTCCTGGTGCCAGGGCCTCCCCTAAATACTGAATTTAGGGGTGTTAGGGGAGTAGCCAATGGGTTACTTATGCTTGGGGTCACAACGCCCTCTATATGACCACTTTCTGTGGGAAGTGGGCATAACCCTGTGTTAGAGTTCCTAGTTCTGCCATCACTAAGACTGCAGATTTTCAGAAGTTGTGTCCACATCAGGCAGCTGACCTTATGGGTGGGACAGACCTGAGATGTGGGGTCGCTTCCCTGACAACTAATGTTCCCGCCTGTCCAGGTGCCAAATGGGCCATGGGCAGAGGGGTAGACATCCTCTCCTTTGAGAGAAGCCAAATCTACATATCAAGGGCTGTGGACATCTTGGAAGCCACCTGCCTTGGAATGCAGATTTGCAGGTCATCCTTTTGGGAGGGGTTTACTAACACCCCTGCAAGAGCAGGCTTTATTTCTGTCTTCCCGAAAGCAAAGACTCTCAGCCCTGGGGCTCAGAAACATGTCTTTATCGATTCCCAGTCATAGTAATTGACCAGTGAAGCGATTTTAAATGCATATGCTGGACACTAGTCAACACAACTCCCCCAGCTACATGATGGCTTCACTGAAGATAGGGATGTTTGGTATCTAATATCTCGCATTGGTGAACCCACACTGATGCCAGTGTTGGATTTACCAATACATTCACTCAGAGAGGGCACCTTAGAGGTACCCCCTGAAACCCTGCCAGCCTTTGGTGTGCTCGCTGACTAGTTTCTGCCAGCCTGCCACCCGGGACACCATTCTGGACCCCTAGGGTGAGAGCCTTCTGCTCTCAGGAGGCCCAGAACAAAAACCTGTCCAGAAAGAGGGTGTAACACCCCTCCCACAGGATGACCTGCTGATTAGCCTTACTAAGGCGGCAAGCTTTAAAGGGCTGCCGCCTTTGAAATGCAAATCTGGCTCCCCTCACAGGAGAGGAAGCCACTCATTTCCCCCCCCGCCCAAATCCAAGGCTGTTTTGGTACCTGGACAGGTGGGAAAATTAGGTAGTCAGGGAGGGGTGCCACCTCCTGGCTAGTACCACCGGGTTACTGCGAGGTGAACACAATTTTTCAGAGGTAGCCATCTTTGAGATGGCATCCCTAGGAATTCTAGGACAGGGGTATGCCCACTTCCCACCGGAAGTGGTCATTTAGGGGGTGAAGTGACCCTCCCAAAGATCAGTAGCGCATTTGCTACTATCCTACACACCCCTAATGTCCCTAAATTCAGTATTTAAGGGATCCCCTTGCATTTGAGAAGTAGATCCTGACAACTTAAGAAGACAAATGACACTGAAGAGCTGCAACAGCATAAGAGGAGAAAAAAGCAGCTGAATAGTACCAACCCACCACCCTGTCTGTATCATTGTGAATCTGGAACCTCCAAAACATGACATCCGCCGTTTCCGACCTGAGTTGAAGTGGACCATTAGTGCCAACAAGATTTCCCAGCCCTCCAGAGTCAGAGTCCATCATGGTTTCACCCCTCCTGATTTGTCTGCAGATGCCTGTAGCTTCTGCACGCAGCCTCCCTATACTGCAACTGCTCCGGTCAGAAAAACCTGACACCTACAGTTATCTCTGCACTGTCGCCCCTGAGCCATGGAGAAGAGGACCAAAGGTGCCCACATGTGTCTGAGCATCGTGAGGCTTGAGCCCCACTGTTTGTTCAGCCTGACGGACCTTCTGGCGAGAGCTTGCAGCTTCTTTCTGTAGTGACCTATCTCCATGGGAACGCATTGGGCACATGACTCTGTTATGTACTCTGCTCCCAGCCTCCCACATGCCGCTGAGGGTGTTCTGTGAGTGCCTTGGACCTAGCCCACTACTCACCCTAACCCCAGGAGACTGGTCTTGTAAGTGGCTGTACCCTACCCATTTGCAGAACTTGTTTTTCCTCCAAAAGGATAACCTTGCAGACCTCAGAAATTGCACTGTGTCCACTTTTTAAAGTGAAAATAATTCCTGTTTAAAAACATACTTACCTGAATGACTTTTCTCTGCTGCCTAAACATATATAAAGATACCTGCTTTTAAATTGGTGTGGATCTCCTTTTTGAGTTGTGTATCTCATTTATTGACTATTGTGTGTATTTGTAGATGTCTTGCACTCCTGTTTGTTAAGCCTGAGCCTGTTCCAACCCCACGACCCCTAAATAGAGCACTTTGGAATTGCATAGCAAGCCCTGTCCACTCACTGGGGAACCCCTAGACCCTTTACACGATGTTCACATACCACATAAAGGGCCAACTTCCTACTCAGAGCCTCCACCAGACAGAGACCCATACCTGTATCCTTCAAAGCCCTCACCTCCAGACAAGGTCACCTCATACCATGAGGTCCTTTAATAAGAGAGAGAAGCATGATGAGGATAATTTCCTCATGGAAACCCTCTCGTCCACCTAATGCTTTCTACAGTACCTCAAGGGAGTCCTTAGACCTGCCACTGAAATCTTTAAAAGCTAGTTAAAGCAATGGTGTTTACACCAAGGATCGACAAGAAGTTGATGACTTCTCCCACTGACCCACCATACATTCAGGGCCAGTTACTTCCTGGCTCTCTAGTTGTTCATATAGCTCGAAAGCTAGCTAACTCAGGGAAAAGGGGATGCACCCCGTCTGGACAGGGAGCGTACGAAAATCGATGCCAGGGGTAAAAGGGTAGGAACAAAGTCTATTGCACATTGGCACATCGCTAACGCAATAGGTCTACTCTCTCGGTATGACTGTACCCATTGGTATCAAATGATGGACCTTGTCCAGCATCTCCAGAACAATACTGTAAAAAGGGACAAGAGTTGGTGGCAGAGGGCGAGATCATCTAAAACACCAACATTGACTGTGTACTGGATGCCACAAACACAGCAGCTTGTGGTATAACCACCGGCATCCTTCTGCGCTGCCAAGCATGGCTGCTCATCTCTGTCTTCAAACCAGAAGTACAGCAACATCTTTTAAATGTAACCTGTGGTGGCAAGCATCTCTTTGACCCTCAGCTCCAGGAGATGCTCGAAAAGGTTAGAAAAAAAAAGATACTGACCGCAAAAGCTATGGACGTCTGCATACACCTGTTCCTCATAGTTCCTTTTGGTGCTCTCAATACAGTGGTGGAGCCAAAACCCCCACTCTGGAAACCTCTTCCATCTTTTCAAGGCTCACCTAGCAGTCACCTTCACAGGGCTACTATAGGGGTGGATACAGGGGAAACATAGGCAAAGGCAGAGGAAAGGGTACAGCCTCCAAAAGGTTTACGCCTCCAAAGTACTGACTCTCTTCCCCTTCCCTTGATCACATAACACCCGTCAAGGGAAGACCATAGGGATTTCTGCTCCATTGGATGGAAATAATTTCCAACCAATTGGTCCTAGACCAGGGGTGTGCCCAAATAATCCCACAGTACCTGGGCTTCACACATTCACATGATAAACATGGTATCTTGCAGGGATTAATCACATAATCAACTTTAGCCACAGTGAACTATTCAATTTAACACAGTTTTTATCTTTAAAATGTTCAAAGGAAACAGGTTATTGACTTATAAATGATAGACCGTGTGGTGTTTCCACTTTCCAAACAAGTCCTTGGAGCACATTCAAAAATGCCAATGTATTATCAAACCCATCACCACTAAACAAAAGACACAATCCCTAGATGTAAAATATTTTTGAAAATGTCTCTTTTTCTTCCTTGCATTGTAAATAAAACATGGTTGCACCTTTTCCTCAGTCTGCAATCCACATAGAAGTAGTCATAACATGCAACATTTTTTTGGGCATTAATATCTGTTCTTGTTTAATAGTACGTATAAATCCTTAATTCCTTAGATTTTTTTTACAAGGGACTCCTCCTGTGGATTTGTCGATGCGTTTTGGGCAAAATTAGTTCAGAGGCCTCTTCGGGAACAGGAACACCGAAGTACGGTCACCTATTAATCAGCTTAATCATCAAGTCCAAGTCCACAAATGGGAAATCCACCCCCATGTCCTACTCCTACACTGCCACTGTTGGGGATTTCCACAAATATACTTATTCACCACTGCTGAGAATGCAAAATGCCCAAACTTTAGCAGCAGGCTTCCATACCCACCTTCCGCCTCTCCCACTCCTGCCGTTTTTGGTCCGGAGGCAGACATCCCTCACTCTCATTCTAGTGACACCAACCTGGGCACGTCAACCATGGTACACCACCATGCTCTTTCTAGTGCCCCACAAGAAGCTCCCCAACAGACTAGACCTTCTCACACAACACCCCTGCTTTTTCAGGCAACCCAACCCTCAGCAGCTTAACCTTGCGATTTGGCTACCTTAGCCTACTGGAAGAATGCATGTCTATTCTCAAAGAGGCCCACAGGACCACTACCAGAGCCAGCTATGCAGCCAAATGGAAACTGTTCATTCACTACTGTCTCCCTAAAAATGACAATCCTCTCACAGCATCTGTGCAGGACACTGTCTGCTACCTCCTTCACCTGCAAAGGTTACGCCTCGCCTACACTTCTATTCAGTTACATCTGGATGCAGTAGCCGCCTACTTACAGAACAGACAACATACTTCATTGTTCAGAATACCAGTCATTAATTCTTTCATTGAAGACCTCAAATGGATTTTGTTTCCCAGGACAGCTCCTGTGTGAAATCTTAATCTAGTTCTCTTAAGACTCATGGGCCCTCCATTGGGACCACTCTTGACCATTGCAATTTCTTTCTCGGAAGGTAGCTTTCCTTGTAGCCATCACTTCGCTCTAGCGAATTAGTGAGACACACACTCTTACCTTGGAAGAGCGTTTCTTCCACGTTCATCATGATAGGGTGATTATCGGAACCAGTCCTAAATTCCTCTCTAAACTGGTCTCCAGATTTCACCTTATTCAGACAATAGAGCTCCCAGTTTTCTTTCCGCTCCAGGAGACTGTAGCGGAATACTCTCTGCATAATGTAGATGTCAAGAGGGCGCTAATGCATTATATTGACAGGATAAAACCTTTCCGTAAGACACAACAACTATTTGTGTCCGACTTCAAGCCACACAAAGGGTGTGCCATTTCCAAGGCAGGTATTCATTTGGCTGGTCAAGTGCATACAGATAGCTTACGCTAAAGCTAAAGGAATCCTGGCTGCCCCACCACTCCTTCTTGGGCAATATACCACTAGTTGTAAAGCAGCTACTTGATCCAAAAAGTACAGCACAGTGCATGTACTACCTCTTACGTATGCAGTACAGGATGAGTTGGGAAGTGAAGCCACGTGAAGAAAACGTTTTTTTTAATTTTTTTTATTGCAGTAATCCCAAACCTGAACATTTAATGGCATTTGGAAAATCTATCCTCCAGGATGCATCTCTGGCTTTTTATGACTAGAAGAATAGTCTACAATCTTCAATGCAAGAAACCCATGCATACCCCTGTTAAGACTTTCAGCTGTTTTATTGGGTTCTGTAAGCTGATTGCCTTTTGACTTTCCTTCGTTTGCAGTAGGTGCACCGCAGACTTGAGCTATCTTTTCCAAATATTGGCACTGAGGACATGACTCTGCATGCCCACTGAAGCCTCATCAAGGAAGCTTATAGTGGTGATACAGATCTTTATCATGGTCGTACTGGTCCTTGTGCATTCCAACAGTGTCCGGCCGCCCTCCCTATTGAATTGATCTCACTGATTGGAAATGTTGATGTCATTATGCGCAAATGCCCATACATGTCCTTCCAATTTTACAGCTTAGGAGATCTTATCACAGTGCTTAAAATTTGAGCCGGTGGTTGCAGGTGGGGCCCACCAGCACTCATTTTTAGGGAGCAGAACCTATTTTTCACTTCCAGATTTTTATCCAGAGCAAGAGAGAGAAAAACACAAAAGCAGAAAAGGAGGAGGAACATAATGGAAAACAGTTACAAAGGGAGACAACAGGGATCAAAATATACCTGCTATAGGTAAATAAAGGGGGAGGTAGTGTCCGGTGGTAGATGAGAGGCATGAGGAGGAATCAAGACTATGAAGCCTTGGTATTTGGCACCACCTGACCTTTGATAACACCAGCCATGGGCTTCTGATCAACATTTTGGGCCCTGGCACTTATTAATTTACAAATTAAGCACTGATTTTATTCCACGTTGTACTGATCCATGTGGATTGTCTACCACACATACATTATTCAACACACAACTGCAGTGATTTTGTATACTCCTGTTCTGAGACTTTGAAGATTCCCAAAGTCTGGCCTTTCCACTGCTTGTGGTGTATCGAACCTGTTCTAGATCTTTGTAGCGTTATAAAAAAGAAAATCTGAACATTCAGTTGTGCAGCAATGTTGCAGGAAACAGTACAGGTGAACAATTGGATTGATCCTTGTGACATCTCTCTAGTGGCAGCCCCCTCTCTTCTTAGCTACCTCATTTCACCAGCACAATCTGCCTCCTAGCTAGTTGTTAATGTGGGTGTTCAGCTTAGGTCACATTCCTGGCCTGCTGAATATATTTGGGACCCAAAACTATTGGCTTTGCCGAAAGCACACATCCCTCGAGTTCTCCTCACCAGAAGTGTCTAGTGTGTGCCCAGAAACTATATAGGCCTTCTGGATATCATCTGAGATAATTCTACATACAGTGCATCTAAATGGATCTTATTTATCTTGTCAATTGTTAGTCTGAAAACTTGGCAAAGTTCTGATCCTCCTACCTACACTGAACACTCCTTTTGCCCTGGAAAGTAAAAATAAAATGGTTATGGCATCTGTGGCTTTACATAAACATCCTCTGCATACTCCTGCCATTCAGTTTGGATCCAGAGTGGTGCAAGTTGTTTTTCTTTGAAGAAGTGTTTCGTCTCACAAGATCAAGTGACTCCTCTCTGTGATATTGCGCATGAGCATCGACTCCTTCGTTAGATTGTTTTCTCTCAGCCATCAAGCTCAAACGTGCTGCCTGTGTCCTATTACCTACATATTTGCTATGATTTCATTTATTCAGTTTTTTTCATTTTAGTTAACCTTCTTTTAGTGGAGATGTTTTTATTTTCTAATCAGCTGTAACTTTGTGATTCTGTGAAAGCATTGTTATTATTATTCTGTGCATGACATTTCACCATGTACAGCAGTCCAAGTTTGATGAGACTGAGTACATGTTAATCCAGGTAGCAGTTGTTGCCACAAGAGTTTGCAAACAGTCCGACACTTAGGCACATGCCCACATCAGACCTTTTCATGGAACAAAAATATGTTTTCTTATAAAAACGCTGTGTAGGCAAACTGACAATAGGAAGGCTATTTCATTGCTGACCTCTGCCCCATCTCTTCAGCCAACCCAGGAGACGGTGGGCAGAACCCTTTCCTTCAGGTAACAGGGGTTGGTACTCCTCTCATGGACAAGGTACGGAGAGATTGGGCTATCACTGCTATGGTCTTGCTTAGGAGTTAGGGCTTAGGTATAATTAATCTGTGTATTTCATTCCATTGGGACTGTTTATTTTCTTCTCGCTAGTCACCACCATTCTAATACGGTTATGCCTTATTGCCCTAATAATTGCAGGACATATGTTTTATTGTAGATCAGTCTTTTCAATAAATACATTGATAACCATCCTGCATCTCTTTCTTGACTGGCTGTGTATGAGACCTCTGCTAATGAGACAAAGGGTTCGGACTTGTTGACCACAACTTCCCCTGAGAAGTCACTGAGTGTCCTGTTCATGCTGCCACAAATTACCTTCTGTTTCAGGTTTGCCTGAGGTGCTGCTAGCTAGCCAAAAGGGTTGGTCTGGCAACTGCCTAGATGGTGTGGGATTGACTCAGTAACCCATAAACGATGGTGCTGCCGCCCCTAATCGAGCAGTCTCGTTCTAACAACGGGAGTCCTACGACAGCCCATAGATGCAAACGTTTTGTTTGATACCCTCTCCTCAATGCACAGGGACACTCAGTACCTCCCTATGCTCCCTGGAATGCTCTGGAGCGGACTGGTTCTTTAAATATGTCCTCTGCATGTCTGAGTAATCACCCCTTAGGTGGATAAAAAATATAAGGCGGCCCTTTCAGATCCCCTTTTTATTAGAGCACAAGCACCACCTGACTTTGAAGTTGCCACCACCACCCGTAAGAGTGTTAAAGGTCAGGTAACCGGGGACTTCCCCAGAAAAGGAAAGCAAAAATATTGATGCTGCAGAAAAGAGAGTAGTGGCACAAACCGCTAATCACTGGGGCACTGCCAATTCTCAGGCCCTTTTGGCCTGATATGATTGGGCACATTGGGATGAGATGGAGGAATTGCTGCAATATCTCCCAACGGGGACAGCAATTTGTGTCAGAGGGCCAAATAATTACGGACAATACCATAGGTGTGCTCTAGATGCAGCAGCCATGGTCATCAACAGCAATATACTCTCAAGAAGGCATGCTTGGCTTTAGTGCTCTGGATTCAAGCTAGAAGTCCAACAGCTTTAAACATGCCCTTTGATAAAGAGTGCCTGCTAAGACAAGTAGATACCTTACTTGAGAAAATGAAGGATACCGACACTGCCAAGGCCATAGGAAGCTTACAAACTCCCACACACAGACTTCTTTCAATGCCCATGGTAAGAGGAATGTACAAATCCTACTCCACAGAAATTTCCACTTCCCAACCTAAGCAGCCTCAATCCTCTTACAGCAGAGGCTTCTTCAGAGGTTTAGACAGTGGGGCTAATAACTAAGGGTAGAGGAAATAGTGCCACTTCCACTGCAAAGCAGTGATTACTTACCCCTTCCCCCAACCATCTAATACCTGTCGGGGAAGACCTCAACATTTTCATTCAGTCTGGGAAACCACCACCACGGACCAATGGGTCCTTGCCTTTATCCTACATGGCTATTGTCTGGAGCTCATTACAACACCCCCCAACATTCCCCCTCGCACCCACAGGATATTGTAGGAACAACTATCACTTCTCAAGCAAGACGTCCAGGGCCTTCTCCTCAGAGAGGCCACAGAACATGTTCCCCTACAACAGCAAGGTTCAGGAGTGTAGTCCCTATAAGTCCTGAATCCCAAAAGGACAGGTCTCTCAGACCAATCCTGGATCTCCGTCCTCTGAACATATACATCCTATCAGAACACTTCCACCTGGTCACTCTTCAGGATGTCAACATCCCCAAATCTCATCTTGAACCTCTACAAGTTCAACCTTGCTTGGGAGCAATATTGAATGCACAGTTACGGTTAGCATACCCCAATGTCGCTAGTAGTCAAAATTTGCAGACACTTCTACCTCAGTTTTAAGAAAACCAATTCAACGCATTAAGAAACAACATGCATCTGTTAGGGATGATGGCTTCTTGCATTGCCAAAGTTCCTCATGCGAACCTAAACCTACAGCAGTTCCTGTCTCGCCAATGGTCTGTCACAGGGTCACCTGGAAGATCTAGTGTGGTTAGACTGCCACACTCATTGTGGGATGCTCACCTCCAGGACCTGAAAGTTCAGGGTTTTTGGGATGCCAAACACCAGTGGCTAACCATCAACTACTTGGAACTTCAGGTGGTATTACTAGCGCTGAAATCTTTACTTCCTCCCCTGACTCACAAGGTTGTCCTAGTCAGAACGGACACAAGGACAGCCACGTATTACTTAAACAGGAAGGGGCGGGCACAGGATTCACAACAATCACACCTGTCTTAGACCATGTGGAAATGGGCTCATCACCACAACATTCACCTGTTGGTGGAATATCTCCCAGGAACGTACAACGACTCTGCTCACCCGGATGCAGCAACAAGTCCACAAATGGGAACTCCACCCACAAGTCCTCCAATCATACTTCAAAAAGTGTGGGCCCCTCTCATGGACCTTTTACGCCACAACAGAAATTGCAAAATGCCCAAACTTGGCCTCCAGGTACCTGCACCCACTATCCAAGGGCAACGCATGATGGATGAGTTGGTCAGGGATATTTTCCTGCGCTTTCCCCCTTCTCTCTCATTCCCTTCTGGTTCGGAATCTCAGGCAGGTGTCTCTCACTACGATTCTTGTGGCTCCCACTTGGGCACACCAGCCTTGATTTGCCACACACCTGGGTCTTTCAGTAGTCCCACATAAGAAGCTTTCCAACAGGCCGGACCATCTCACTTAGAGTCAAGAATAAATCAGGTATCCAGACCCCAAGTCACTCAACCTTGCAATATGGCTCCTGCAGTCATAGAGTTTGGCTACCTTGGTTTGCCTGCAGAATGTATGGACATTCTCAAGGAAGCACACAGACCAACTACTAGAACCTGTTATGCTGCAAAATGGAAATGTTTTGTTTGCTACTGTCAACTCAAACAAATTGATCCTATGAAATCCACTGTACAAGACATTGTTTGCTCTCTGCTTCATTTGCAGAAAGCAAATCTCGCTTACACTTCCATACACTTGAAAATCGCAGCAATAGCAGCATATCTCCAGAATAGACCACATATATTGCTATTCAGAATTCCAGTAAATAAAGCTTTCATGCAAGGACACAAACAAATCATTCCTCCTCTGGCGCCCCCAGTCCCTTCATGGAAACTCAACATTGTACTCACTAGACTTATGGGTCTACCATTTGAGCCGCTTCACTCATGCTGACTTCAGTTTCTCTCATGGAAGGCGGCTGTCTTAGTCGCCATTACTTCACTCAGATGTGTTAGTGAGCTTCAGTCTTAACCTTTTGAAGAACCTTTCTTACAAATGCATAGGGACAAGGTAGTTCTTCAAACAGATCCTTAATTTCTACCTAAGGTGGTTTCTCAGTTGGACCTCAATCAGTCCATTGAGCTCCCCCCTTTTTTTTCCTACAACCAGAATATGTTGCAAAAAAGAGCTCTTAACACCTTGGATGTCAAAAGGGCACTCATATACTATTAGACAGACCTAAAACCTTTGGGAAAATTAAACAACTCTTTGTAGCCTTTTCTCCACCTCATAAAGGAAACCCAGTATCCAAATAGGGTATAGCCTGATGGATAGTCAAATGTATTCAGACTTGCTACATTAAGGCTAAAACACCTTTACCTGTTTCTCCTAGAGGACACTCCACTCCTAAACAGGGAGCAACTGTGGCCTTTCTTTGGAACATTCCCAAAGTTGACATTTGTATGGCAACTACATGGTCTGTACCACACACCTTCACTAAACACTACTGTGTTGATGTTTTAGCACATCAGCAAGCTAGTGTAGGACAAGCAGTGTTACGTACCCTGTTACAGATGACCAACTCCCACAGGCTAGTCACCACTTTTATGGGGAGACTGCTTTACAGTCATTGCAGAGCATGTGTATCAACAGCCACACAGGCCATCAAACGGATTATGGTACTTACTCTTTAAGTATCTGTTTGTGGCATGTAGTGTAGTAGATTCACATGTGCCCTCCATTGAAGTTACATTTTATATATAAACACTTCTTTGTAGAAAAACAACTTGCACCACTCCAGACCCAATATTAGATGGCAGGAGTATGCGGAGCATGTTAATCTACATCACTACATGCCATGAACTGATGCTTACAGGGTAACGTAATCCTTCTGTAGTATGACTTTCACCTGCTGAATCTATACCATCACAGCTCCTATAGGGTCCTACTGTTTCCACCACTTTTTGTAGTCTTTCTAACCTGTATTTATCTGCCTCTTCCTCGCTCTGAAGAGAGGTCAGTGAACAAATCCCTCTCTAATGGATTTGTTCCATTAAAGTTAGTGTTTTGTTTTAACACTTGAAACAGGTATGTGTTCAAATCACTACCTCCTGTTTATTATGAATGTGTCGAGTCAAAATGTTCTGTTTCTTTTTTGCCACTCGTCAAAAAGTATTTTAGTATCTGACATTGTAGTTTTATAATCATTATGAAAAACATCTATTGTTAATTTTAGTAAGTGTGTAATGTTTTCAGGGAAAAAGTATTGCAGATAAATATGAAAGTGAAACACTTTTGAAATGTAGAGGAGGAGGAGATACATAGGTTCAAGGGTAGATTGTGTGCATTTCTTCCAAAAATTGCAAGTAACATAAGCAAGTGGAAATATGTGCATGTTTTCTCACAAAAGTAGTTTATAAAAAAAAATCAAATCAAACATTTAAGACATATTATTCAGCCTTTGTGTGCTTCTACATTCCTCTCAGAACAACAGGCCCGGAAGCCTGTTACACCTTAAGATTTATTGAAGGATCTCCCAACCCCCTCCCCCAGCGGCCAGGGTGATCCTGATGATGAAGGATGTCACTAGTAGAGTGGGTGATGGTTACTAACAAAAAAAGGATACCTTTCCCCTCCGTTTTTTTCCAATGATAGGTGAATCTGTACTTGGGTGCGACACGTAACAACTCCAAGTGTTAGTCTGTCTTCCTTACAGAGGGATTCTTTTGTGTTGAGAACATAGATTCCTGTATTCCTTCTGATAAAAACAAGAATAAGCATGTCCTTTGTTGTACATCGGTTTGTCAAAGGACAACAGAATGAATAGGCAGTAAGCATTTGTAGCAGACCTAATTTATATTTACATTGCTATTCTGTTTTTTTTTTTTTTTTTAAACTTGTTTTGATTCTTACAAACTTGACTGATAATCAGAGGTATCTGGCAATCTGCTGGTTACACATTGTTTAAACAGTATTGCCTATCATCGAATACGGCCGAATGAGGGAAAGTTCCTCCAGCCTCTATTTTGTTAATCTCTGTAATATAGTGGGCCAAAGACTTGGTGTGTTTGTTTTTAACCTTTAGGACTAAGTCCTGGGACTATGTCGTCTGGCGCGGTTTGGGGAGGGTAGACACATAACCCTCTGAATCTTCCCCATCCTCCCCTGTGAGAAGTCTGGTCAGTCACCTTGTCTGATTAGGCTCATTCCTCTATACTATCCACTTTGAAGGGACCCATTGATCACAGGTGTCAATTGAATCCTGGTTATCATTCTTATTTTAAAGTAGGCACCAGACAAGACTCGGTTGTGTTGAGATTCACTTGTGAAAACCTACCATCTTCATTATTTATGCAAAAGAGTGTGGGTAAATGAGCATAGTGTACAAGTACTCTCCGTTAACATGCCCCCAAAATTGCCACTTAGCAAAAATGTCTTTAAAAAACATAATATTCTGAATTTAAATGCAGGACATAACTTGCCCTTCCATGTTCCTGTAAATGTGCTTCCTCAGTGTTATTGAAAATGATGGTATATTTATGTAAGCTTTATCTTCTAGTGAGCTATGAGCTTTCTCTACAGCAGTTAGGAAAAGCTGTAAAATCTCCAGAGTACCTGTCAGGTGAGGTTTACAGACAGGCCCTGATTCCGAGGTAATGGAATCGCGGCGCTATTTATCATACCGCATAAGTAACGATGCCCTGTGGTGCGTCATTTATCGGGTGTGATAAATGGTGCCTATTTCGAGTTTTTGGGGGATAAAATACAGATTTTGGTGCTTCACGCACCAGTATCTGCGTGCTATGGTAAATACAATACACTTTTCCTGTGTTAAATTTCATCAGGCTTGACTAATACTTTCGTGCAGCACACATTGGTGGGGATTCGAATGCTTCGCCATTTTGGAAAAAAGGTAGTTTTCAGTTGAGTCTAACTGGATCTAGAATGTTTCCAGACAATATCTATATGCTTTGAAACACTTTACCTACTGACAGGAACTAAATAATATCATTTTAAAGTAGGGAGAGAGCCATTAACCCTGTCAGTGGGAGCTGTCACTGTTCTCCTCCACTGCTACTTTATCTGGGTGTTTTACAGCTTGCAACATTTAGGACGTGAGCTTTTGTGCTAGATGCTGGATTAAGTTGAATTAATTGTGCATTCAAGAGACAATAAAATGCAGTGTGCACCTTTGATTAGTTAAGTGTCAGTCTGCATACATAGAGATCATCAGCGAACCTGCACGTTTTCAGGATCAGAAACAATGAGGGCTTGTCATATAGGCAGCATGACACTTGGGACCCATTAGGGTCCATCAAAGGAAGGGCTTAGTTAATGATATCGACGAGGAGAGTACAGCTACAGTGGCAAGTAAGTGTCACAGCAGAAGGAAAAGTAGTGAAATAAAGTAATAGGTAGTTCAGAGGTCAAGAGGGACCACGTAAGGGTCAGGAACTTCCATTTATATCTGGCAGACATTCCTCATAGGAAACATACTAGCTTTCCTATAGGAATTTCTATATGTAAGTGGTGCATTTACTGTCAGTTATCACCAGAAATAAAGATTTTATTGCTGCCTTCCTCAGTTAATGAAAATAGATCACCCAATTAAAAGGTATGAGTTTGGATTTGTGGCCCGAGGCAAACAAAGCGGATGCAATCAATCTAAGCCTCTACCTGCCCCAAAGTATATCCAGCGTAAATATTTTCCTCAAGAGCTCACTTAATTCCCTCTTCCAAAGTGTCAGCCCTAGAAACAGATGGAAGGTCCACTGATCTGCTGGGAAATCTTAGAGTGCAGTAGTGAACTCCGGGAGACCACAAACTATTCACTGCAAGGTGGAATTGTGGAAACGTGTTGGTGTCTGAGGTCCCTGAGTGCTGCTTGCTGTGACTCTGCACCTCTGGCGAGACTGTGCTGCTGCTCCAAAGAGCATCGAAACAGGCATCTCCTCTTAGAATAATGGGCACTGCAGAGATGGAAAGATGCCAAGCCTGCATGAGCCGAGACCCCTGGATGAAGATAAATGCAACCCAGTCCTGTTGAATGGAGAGGTCTTGTGCTCATCTCAGGGGGTGAATGCAGCAACACCCCCAGAAGAAGAGCAATGTGCAATGGCCCAGTACCTGAAGGCCGAAATATGTGGTGAGTACAGGCCTGTAATACACAAAAAGACTACTAGAGGAAGGGGAGGCACAATGGGATACAGACCCTCAACCAAACATAATAAAACATGTGAACAATCATTGTTACATGGGTTTTGATAAATCACATAAAACATCTTGTCTTTAGCTCTCAGCAAGCAACACAGTGGCAGGGCTTTATCATAGGGCTTCTCTTCATGTGGGGAGGTGCTGGCTGCAACCCTGGATCAACAGGGTAGCCGTTGGATGTTTTGAGAAGACCTAGGATGGATGAACTTCTAAAGAGCTTGCTATTACAAGGATAAGGTTATCCTAGTGCAATATATGCAGAGATAGAAAAACTGTTTAAAATACCTTATAGTGGATGTGTGCTGCCTTTGCTGTTGTGAGTATAGTTAACCATAGCAAGTGGAATAGTTTATCCCTCAACTCAAATAGGCCAGCATGTTTTATCCCTCAGAAATGCCTTCAAAAGGAAGTGCTGGTGGTCTTTCTTTAGGAACAAATCAAGAAAAATCTCTTTACTTGACCCAAAATTATAGAAGTGATACTGTCACCAAAGCTAATGTCAGGTATCTGTAAAAATGATTAAATATGAGAATGACTGATCAAAATATTCCTGATCAGGTTAATTCCTACCAAACTTTATAGGCTAATATAATGTAATCATGCAGTATCAGCGCTGAGTTTCATGTCTTACCACTGTAGGGTTCCAATCGGGCTTATGGTCTAGGGGTCTGGACCTTAATGGAACTTATTACACAAAACATATACAGAATAATTATCCGAAGTGGAGAATTGCATTCTGTAATACACAAAACTGGTAGACCAGCCGAGCTGTGCCCCTCATATGCCACAATTTCCCTAATGTAGAAACCAAGAATTTGGCAAAGGTACAGCTGGACTTGTGTGTCTTCATGCCCATATACTCCACTAGACATATCAGATTCACCCACAATGTGCTGTCTTTGACTGATCACTTAGATGGCCTCCTTGCTGTCCTTATAGTTAACTTTAAAAGCCATTTGGTTCTACTGAAGGATACTAGCTGTTTTTTCTCCTAGAGAAATTGAATATAGGCCCAAAACCTCTTGACTGTGTACATCTCCTCTCTGCACAATTGGTGGCCAGAGTTCATATAGGTGTATTATTCAACACTTTCCCAATACACAGTCACCAGGCAGGGGTGTCTACTGTCCATTCTGTTACTCGCACTACCACAGAACCACTGGCGGAGTGGATTAGGATTGATGCCCAGTTGAGGATGTTTGAGTAGGTGCTGGGGGTCACAGACAGAGTGTCATTATATGCAGATGATCTGCTTAGATAACTCTAGTAACCCTGATGGTCCAGGCCTGAGTCCTGTAGGTAGATACATTGTATGGTGAGTTCTTGGGTCTCAGAGTTAACTTGGCCAGGCCAGTGCTATACATGATCGGTGCTGCAGAAACAGACCTCCAGTGGGCCCTTAATCTTAAAACAAATTGAGAGAAGGACTTTATTACCTATAATGACTGAAAGGATGCAATTTTGACAAAATAACATGGTACCGCCACTAGAATGGCTGCATATTGACCTCTTCTTAGAAACCACATTATTATTATTTTTTTTTTGGGGGGGGGGGGTTGACTACCAATCTCTAGGAATAATAACAACCCTTGTTAAGTAAACCCTTAAAGTCACTAAAGTAACTTCAGCTCAACCCACCTGGAATCTGTGGCACAGAGCAAACTGGCCTAACTTAGGGAAATATGTTAAGTATGTATGCAGTACCAAAACAGTAATAAAGTTGAAATGCAAAACAATAAGAATCCCAAAACAAATTAGGAAAAAAGTAAAAAATTAATAAACAAAATGACACCGAAATCACAAAAATCCAATAAGAACCGAAGATATGCGTTTTTAAAGTTTTAATTAAAAATAGCTCCAAGAAGCACAGAGAGCCCATGATTGTCAATGGTCATGATAGGATTGGGACCTTGGCATAATTTTGCATTGACCACGAGGGATCAAGGGTCAGATACACCAACCAGTTTCGTCCTGGTCAATGATTTTTCCTTCTTACTTCAGTCCCTTACATTCCAGTCTGCTACAGGAGTACCCTTCTAAAGTTCCCCACAATCTCAGGGTAGGCACTTAGAGTCACACAGGGTGGCAGGTAGAGGCCAAACAGCAGGGTTTAGTCCAGGCCCAGTTTACGCTGATCAACTGGTCACTTGCAGGCACAGGCCTTTTGTAGCTTCTTGTGCCCATAAAGGTTTACCAGGCGGTCAGGCTTATGACCATTGGAGTATACCATTTCTCCTTGTGTACCAAAGATTGAGGAGATCCACTCCTTTCAAGGCTCTTCTCAGTTCAGACAGCAGGTCCAGTTCTTTTCTAATGTTCCTCAGGTTCAGGAATGTTCTGATATGGGCGCTTGTAGGTGTCACGTGTATGCCTGGCACTAGTTAGTGGGGGGCAATACCTCATGGTCATGCTGTAGCTAATGGAGTAAAAGTTCTCGGGCCAGCCCTATTCCCTTTGGGCAGTTTCAAGATGGTGGAAGAATTCAGCCACACTAAACGTGGGCTCTAAGGGCTGGGGGGGTGTGTGGGGCATGTACTATGGGAATCCTATTGTCCTCCCACATCTAACAATAAACCTCCAGTTTGGAACAGTCACTGCACCCCCAATAATCCCAGAGACCGAAGTCTGGTAGAACACAAGTAGGGTTTTGCAGCAAATAGCAGTGGAGACACACAAATTATCTTTCAACGTATTCTCGCCATTTGAAGTGCGCTCTAAGTATTATATGTAAACCCCCAACAGAAATGTCAAGCAGGATTTGCCACTGTGATTTCAAACGGGGTGCCAAGGCCCCTCCCTGCATAGTCTCAAGTTCAGGTCGGTCATCTCTGACCATTCAGGTCAGCCTATTGTTTGCTCTCAGGGGACATGCATACCCATTCACATAGTAATTATTGCCTGCCAGAAGTGATAGTAAATGCAAATGGGCCTCCAGAGGCTTTAGGCAATGAAAAGTTAACTTTCTAAAAGTACCTTTTCCTTAATGTTTATCAAAAATCAGACTTCACCATTGAATTGGATTTTTAATAACTATTGCATAATATTTTAAAAATCTTCACACTAACTGTTTCTTAACCAAAATTAGCATAATTAAAAAGGAGCAGACAGCCTTGCTACATTGAAAATAGTTTTTTTTTTTTTTCACTGTAAGGGCGTCTAAAATTAAGGGGCATATTTACAAGAAACTAGTGCATCAGTGCTGATGCGCCAGTTTTCTTACATTGCCCCTGCCCCACCTAACGACACCATGGGTGCACCGTTTTTACAATACAGTGGTCCATGGTGCACGTTAGGCCAATAGGGTCAACATTTTTTACGCTATTGTGGCCTTTGCTGCACTAGCGTAAAAAAATTTGACACTAGCACAGCAAAGTGCAAGGAGGCCCATTCATTAAAACGGGTGTGTCACTTTAACATCTGCTTTGAGCAAGCGTTAAAAGTGACACCAAAATGGTGCAGTGACATCTTGTAGACTTCACTGCGCCATTTTTGTCAGCTTCCTAACACCAGAACGCCCCCCTGACGCAGGCATAATGTGGTGCAAGGGGTCGCCAAGTGGCGCAATACATGCATTGCGCCACTTTGTAAATATGGCTTGGTGAAAATTGCCTCCTTGAGCCACATTAGCATTAAAAAATGACACTAGTGTGGCACAGGAAGGCACTAGGGTCTTGTAAATCTGGCCCTAAATTTCTACATGCCTTAAATTTAAATATTATGCACCCTGCTCTGCCTTATGGGCAGTAAGGCTGACATATAGATAACTTATACATATTTAACTGGGAGGTTTTAATCTGTCAAAAATGATTATTTTGACAGGTCGGATTTGCAGTTTAAATCTGCAGCAGCCACTCTACAAATGGTAGCCCTACAGTTGTGTTTGCTCTGTCACTGTAGTGAATGGCTCAATGGGTGCTGTAGTCCACTAGTGACATTTAACTAACATACCATGGGAACCTTTTTCCCCGTACACTAGGGAGTTACAGGTAAGTTAAATATGCCAATCAGGTGTATACCAATTTCATTATGTTTAAAAGGGGAACACAGGCACTTTGCCACTTGTTAGCAGGGGTAAAATGCCCATAGAGCTACTGCCAAGAAAAGCAATATAGACAAAATTCTGGGTTACACCACACAAATAATGGTCAATTCGTACACATCACTTTCTGGGCCTGTTTCCTTCATCACTGATGGGCAGTACAGCCATTGTTAAGATTGTCTCCTTGTTGCACCTTCTATCTCAACTTCAAATTCTGTGCGATTACTTTATGTGCCTAAATTGCTTTTTTTGTGGGCTTCTGTAGAGTGGAGATAATTCTTGAATTGCCTTAGCTTCAAGTTCCTATTTGATAGAGGGCCGGGGGAAGCAGATATGACCTCGTTCTATGAGGCCTCCAACCTGATAATTATAAATGAAGGGGCCTTTGCAAATAAGAGATAGTTGATGGACGACAGGCACGTCCTACATTTTCTATATGTGGAAAGGACCCTGTTGGACCTCCCCGGCGACAGTCAGCGCGTTTCAGTTATTGCAGGAAACCCAAGCAAGCAGTGGGGTGGCACAACAGACGATAAAGGAAACTGCACTGTGGATGAGAAACATGTTTGGCCGAATGTATGTCTTGAAGGGTTTCAGAGTGTGGGATACCAGTGGAATATTAAAGCTGGGAGACGGAACATGTGGTACTATTCTGTGCTCTTTCACAGACCTTCTGTCTGTGTACGAGATGTATAGGCACCAGTAGATACCTCCATTCTGACAGATCATGATTCCCTACATCAAAGACTTCACAGATCCCTCAGACTTCAACCCTGTTGAAGCGAAATTGTAAATGTGGGTACATGGGGAAATAGCTTATATCTTTACTCTATTGCTCACTATTATTCAGAACCCCAAAAACACTTGATATTCATTTGTGGGCATGAGAAGAGGGTGTAGGCCAACTCACAAATGTGGAGTTACGGGAGGTCTGGATGACTCCCTAAAGCCCCAGGCAGGGACCAGTTCTGTGGGGTCCAGCTTAAACACATGCTTAAATCATGAGTTCTTCATTGGGTTTACTATAAAGATCAAAATGTTTTCGTTATGTTTTCAATAACAATTCCAACTTCTTTAAAGCTCATAACTTGTTTTTTGTACTTTACCATAGTTTCTAAAATATGTTAACTAACAATTGTAACTTTTTTTAAAAACAAAAATCCACAGATTGTTACATTTTCGTTTAAGGTGTCTTTATTTTTACAGAATAACCACACTAACTTATGAATATGTACAATCTTTCCTTTTTTTTATTGCAGTCAGGCACGGCACGTCCTTTAGGGCAGAGGGGCCACCCCCCACCTTTTGCCCCTCCATGAAGAGTGGCTGTCAGGCCGAACAAAGGTCAGTCTGACAGACACTCTTCATGTTCAGCTCAGGCAGCCAGGAGCGAGACGTGCGATTTGCGCAGACACCTGACTGCCTGAGATGAACTTTGCTGGGCTGAAGAGGTCACAGCTCCTCTGGGCGTGACCTCCTCGGCTCAGCAAAGGTGCCTCGAGGCCCTTCCCCCTCGGTGACGAGGGGAAGCGTCATCCATTGATTCAAGCCCTGAAGCACCCAGGGCGAATGTCAATCAGTGACACCTCGTCACAGAGTGGGGTGGGATCAGCACTCTCACTGCCCCCATCCCACTCTGACGAAGTTGGGAATGCTGCCTTCCCTTATTGGCTGTCCTAAGGTCAGCCAGTGAGGGAAGGCAGCAGTCCCAACCCTCCTGGGACCTCCGAGCTGAAGGTAAGTAAATGTGTGTGTGTGATTTTTTTTCTTTTTCTTTTAAATGAACGTTTGGTGCGTGCGTGTATGTTTGAATGTTGATGAGTGTTGTGAATGGATGTGCGTGCGTGTGTAAATGAATGAGTGAGTGTGCTTCCCACCCACCCCCTCCCTCCTAAAATTGCCGGCCGCCACTGATTGCAATATCTTTTTCTGATGGAAACTCCAGGTCAATTTAATATTTCCCTGTGGGGAGAAAATTGCTGTTTTTCTTCTATTTTGAAAAAAAGGTTAACATCTCTCAAACTTTAGTGACTATCCCTAAAATGCTTTCAGCTTTGTCATTAGCACAGCAAGCGCCCAAACTAGTGTGCTGGTTTTCGTGTTTGAGAATGTCAAACAGTTCAGCACTGCATTAAAGTAACCACAGGGCTGCATGCACCAGAAATCATAGTGCAGAAGCGCAAGAATTCAGGTTGTCGATGTGTAACTCTGCTTCCTTTCTTGCCCACACAGAGCCAGTTTGTGGCCATCGCTGCCCACTCTTCCTACAACCTGTTCACAGATTGCGATTTCCCCGACGGTTTCAACGCTATTGTTTTCATTTATATAATCAGCCTCATTATTCTCTTCAGCAACTTCTACTTCCAGACTTACCTCCGCGGCAAGAAGAAAACAACATAAAGGCAAAGAAGTAGTTTGGACATGATGGGCAACGCCGCAAAGGAATTGGAGAGGATGCCAGACATGGCAGAAACAGACTTTTAAAGAGGCTTGGAGGGCAGTAAAATGGAAAGCTGCTGATTAGTACTTTTGCACAACATTTGTGTGGTGAATAAAAAAAACTATATTTGAAGACCGTCAAGCTGCAGTAATTGTAACCACCTGTGCCCACCAATATGATTGATTCTATGTTGTAAGGAACTAGAATCAAGAAATCTCAACTGACTAAACTTATAATGCTTCTAAAAACTTTTGAGGAGGGAACATAGTGCATTGATTTTAGAGGGACAAACATCCGACCACACTTTGATACACTCAGTATCCTCTCTTTTAGTTGGCATTATGGTATAACTTTGCAGTCTAGTTTATGTTGTTGAATTTGATGTAGATTTAATGCCGGCAAAAAGGTGCCGTCTTCTTTCCATGAAGAAATTCTTGTTGGATTTCAGAAGGGATCAGATCAGGTTGTTACTGGAGGAAGTCTGCAAAGCCTTCATGGCCCTTGGAAGACCCCCTCATGGACAAGATAAAAGAAATATTGGCAGCTAGGGAGAATGTAAGGTGCCAAACAGAAAGAGCAACCAGGGCACTCCAAGGTAATAATTTCAAGAAGGAAAAGCTTGCAGAATAGTTTTTAATCCTTATACATAAAAGATCGAATACAAATCAAGGGATATCAACGTCCATATGTTAGGATATCTACGTCCATATGTTCAAACAAAAATATGTAGATTCGGTAATGGCCTAATCCTTAGAAACGCAAGATCGAATACATATACAGAGATGTTTGCGTCCATATGTCGTACAAATATAAATAAGAACACGGTAACAGCCAACACGTGTTTCGTCCAAAGGACTTCTTCAAGGCTGAGAACAAAAACAGATTGGAACTTTTACCAGATAAACTCACTACCAGCCGGTAGGTACAAATAGAAGTGACATAAAAGTTAACAGCAAGCAACATTATTTTTGACATACAGAGTGAACGTCCATTCACAGTGTGAGAGTAGACAGAATAGAGATACCCATAGTCTTATAGTGTTGTATATCAAGAGAAACACCTTCTAGAAAAAATAGTGGTGGATATTGAAGAAATAAAAGCGAAAGAATATGTATAAGTGTGCAAGACAGTGAAAAACCATCACACAAGAAGTGCGTGCAGACACGATGGTGCCCCTAGAAAACCAGGATACAGGATAGTACTAAAGCTCATATCCTATGTATGTAAGTGCGACATACTAGTGTCGTTAGAGAAATATGGGTTACCTCGAGGACAGAAGTAGGGTTGTCTAAAGTGTTTCCGTTAGTAATGTAAGGTGCCTTTGCCACATATAGGAAATCCTTTTTCTTGGCTACACTAAAGTATTAAGAGAAACATGTAATAGTACAAAATCAACAGTTTCATTTTGTTGTTAATTATAAGCAATCTGTGTACAGAAGAAAATTTGCAAGCATGCAAGAAATCCCATACCAAAGCAGCAACGCTCACACAGGTCTACGAGCCATAGTTCACTCGCTCACAGTTAAAAACATTGATAGGCCTTGTTCTACCAACTTTCTGTTGACTATTTGAGACAACCTGATATGAGCTCTCCCAGTATAACCTGTGGCACCACTGAAAATTAAAAGGCACTTTTTGGGGAAGGCGCTGCTGTACGTGAATAATTCATGAAGCTCTCAGAAAGCTGGTGGAAACCTTAGCTAAAGGAAAATAAGGCTTGAGACTCTCGTTAAACGTATATGTTCGTATATCAGATAAAAAGATCGAGAATTCCACAGCATTGATTTTTGCACTTGAAGGGAGTGGCGTCCTTAAGCTGTGATTGATGTACCGAAAAGTTTGCAATCAGCTTAGTTCTCGGACAGAGTTACGTATCATTTATTTTTTCCAGAACAGGGTAGAGAGCCTGAAGAAAGTTTTATAGCTAACTGACATTGGCTTCTAAAAAATATTCTCAAGTCTAATGTGGAGACAGTTCAGAAAATGTGTGTTGTGGGAATTATGGTCCAGCACAGTGTATGGAATACACGTAGACTTTGGAAACATTGGTCTTCTGTTGGCTGATCCTGAGGTAAAGTTGAGGCTGCTAGTAGTGTTGGAAAACAAATGTTGCTGGTTTTGTTTAAGATAATAAATCAAATTATCTAATACACATGAACTGTGCTCAAGTAATGCCTGACATCTTAACCCAAGGGATCAACATTTATCAAAACGTATTTATATAATTTAGGGACATCTCTCTGTACAAACTTTATATGGATGTTTAATGCTGCACTTCTCTGACAACCGGTCTTCATGGTCAAGTGGCAAAATAGAACAGTCCAGAACAATACACTAATAACATTTAAGAAAAAAGGACAACTGAATGACAGGCACTCATAACAGGATGTTGATTATTAAGATAATACCCTTTCTCTCTCTCTCTCTCTCTCTCTCTCTCTCTCTCTCTCTCTCTATATATATATATATATATATATATATATATATACACGACACAAGTTTAAGTAATAAAACCTAAATGGACTGCATTCACAGAACTACAGGTGCACATTCTCCGGGGTTAAAATGTCCTTTGCGAGTGCGACGGTGCATCCATGGGTGACCTCATCCTGTCCTGGGGCACAAGCGCAGCTCTCCTCCTTCATGTCCTGTGAAGAAGAGCACCTTGTGCAAGCCCATTGCTTTACTGTGCAGTTCAACTCGGATGAGGCTGTTGGGTTCTGCCATCAGAAAAGCTGACGTGAGGAGCCTCCAGTGCTTTACCCTCGTGATTCATAAAGTATATTTAAATTTACAAGCCTCAGCACGTGCATGTAAGTAGCATTGTTTGCATTGTTGGGCGTTTCTTCTTCTGCAGCCCGTGAAACGTGTTCGGGAGAGAAGCAGGGGCGGATCTCAGTGATGTGCATGACGCTTTTGCCTGCCACGTTCCCTGGCACACCACAAGAACAGGATTTGAACCGTGGCCGATGTCATATGGTTGAGACTGCTTGTGCATACACAACATGTTTAGTGCAGATACAGAGTCTGTTTGGGAATTTGCACAGAATGTGTTTCACTTGCACACATTAATAAAAATGTTATTCAGTATGAGCAAAGGTAAATTTACTCAACTCAACAGTAGTCATTTTACAAGCCTTGTAACTGTGAAAGGCTGAATGATCCCGCCTAGGCATTTAGCTGTGACTTGTAGAATGCATACATATTTACAGTGTATTCTGAACCCAATAAACTTGTTTTACAAGCTGAGTAAAAACACTAGGTAAACGTGCAGAAAAAGGGCATGAAAAAACTAAGAAGAAAGGAGCCAAAACATTTTCATGTCATGTTTTGAGTTCTCATTTCACAGGTGTGGAATGTACAATGAACATGTTGCACCAGATTTTCACCAGTACAATAGTGCATATCGAGTTCAGTCATTTAAATGTACTCATATTTAACTTGTTTAGCAATCATATGCTTGCTCAGCCAGTCATAGATATCTCCTTTCAAGTGAAATACAGCGCGGATTTGCAGCATCCACTCCTTGTTTCACTGTGCAGGTGGCAACTCGCCAGAACCTTTAAGACGGGTGAGAGATCCCCTTGCAGTGGAGTGAGTGACTGCACCCACCTGCAAAGGGATGTCTGGGGGTCCATAGGACCCCCCTTCACCTCCTGCAGAGGGCTGCCATCACGGGGTGCACTGACAGTGCACTTGCGTCTATAATGTCATGGGGGCAGGGGCAAAGAGATTTCCTTATGTGCATCTCCATGCAAATGAAGAAACAGCCTCTTTCGATAGCGTTGGCGCTATATGTGCGCAAGAGCTATCTCTATTATGCAAGGGGCTGCACAAACATTTGCGGCCCCTTCTGTCAAGCCAAAGTGGGCACAAACACCCATTGCACCCCTGGTGCATTTTGTATAATACGGCCCCTGGGGTTCTCTCACCTCTGTTAAAAGTGCAGGCGGGGGCGCTGCTTCAAAGCTGCCCTGTATTTCACTTGAATGCATTGCCCCAGGGTAGCGCGAGTTCACAGCTGCCCCGGGGTCGGCGCATTCAAACCAGTACAGCACATTCTACTGGTTTGTGCAGGGCTCCCCTTTTGAAAGGTACTCCCGGTGCAAACAAGGAAAATGCGCCGTAATGTATGATACGGCCCCTGGAGTCTTGTGGCGCTATTCAGGACGTCTAGGAATTACACAGTCAGTACATGAAGGTTAAGACCTTCCAATCCAGCAATGTCCCTAGATGGCTGTTCGGCTCAGCCAGTGCTGGCCAGTCACAGTGGAGGCACAGAAGGTGTGGGGAAGACAATAGCCAGGCTTTTAGCATTTTCCAGAAGCTGAGTTGAGAGGTTTCATGTCTTGTACACAGGAAAGCTGAGTCCATTACACTGTGGCTCTCACTGTAATGAGATTTCCAGCACTGGACGTTTAAATATTTTCCCACTAAATCTAAGCTGTACCTGAGCATCTTCGAACAACAGCAAGATCGTTTTCTTACTGTCTTGTCATAGTTGTGGTAGCATAATCTTTGGCATTATAACTTTTGTATTGTGCTTTACAATACCTGACGGGGACCCACCACTCTTTCTCTCAGGTAGAGTAAGTAGGTACTCAATGGGTTTCAGTGTTTGTTTAAGAGAGTGATCTAGAGGGAAAGTATTTTTGGTGTGCACCAAGTTCACTGTATGCTCTTAACATCCCACCGCAAACGTTTAGTTGTTCATAAGCATTGAATGATGCTTGGATTGAAGTCAGCTAGAGTGAGAGGTCCCTGTCCCTGTAGTCTTGCGTACCATCGTTGATAAAGGAACAGGCTCTGTTTTTTGGGTGAGTGTAAGCTACAGAGCAACAACTCCTAGGAATGAATGGGTTACTAACAGCCTTGGTAAATGTTCTATTTGGAATCCTCATAAGAACCACAGAGGAGCAAACTACGGGAATGCACTGTTAGTGGCACCCATTGTAAATAACATGAATTTCACCAAGGCGTCCCAAAGGCAACATTCCACCAAAAATGTTTCCGGGTATTTTCTCTTATTTAAGCCAGACAGGAGCAATACGGTGGAACCAACTTGATATTGGTTGGTTTGGCGAGGTCGGGGGTGTATGCTGAACATCCTAGAGTAGTAGTGTCGGTAGGAGGACGGAATTTCATTATTAGGAGGCATGCAGTGACGGACAGAGAGAGATTATGGGAAGATAGATGTGACAAGAGGAGGAAGAAGCTGGATGCCTCTGGAGTTAAGAAGGTTACTATCGGAAAAAGGAGAAGACAACCATTGCAAAATGCTTTGCCTGAGAGCGAAAGACAGACAAGTCTATGAGAGGATCAATACCCAGGTCAAGATGGGTTCCTAAGGAAAGGCAGAAAGTTTAGGTGAGGACCTAGAAGCACAGCACAACTATTGAAGAAAGCCCGGCCACTCATAAACACTTTCTGTAGGGCCCAAGTGGGCAATTTAGTGTCTGGGTTGGAAACATGGGATATGTAGCCATCCATGATGGTAAGTAGTGTGAATTCCTGCCCTGATTTAATCGGTAGTCAAACGGGATCGAAGACCTTTCGGTGCACTAGGAAATATATCTGTTCAAAAGCAAGAATTGTTGTGGGTTGTTCTGGTGATGAAATGTATGTATGTCACCAGCAGAACACTGGAATACATTATCTCAAAGAGACAGAATGTGCTGTGGCAGTTGAACAAAGAGATTTGTGGTGCACACAGTTTGTGTGGGCCATCTCATGCCTGCTTGGTGTAGCTATTATATTTAAGGTTACTTGCTCATTTCATCGAGTTTAACAAGATTTTATGCAAACACAATACTTTGAAAGACCAAGCTGAAGGTGTAGTGAAGCCCTTGACGATCAAGAAGATCTTTTTGCACCTGGTGGAGCTTCCTTCAATGTGATCAGCTAGCACTCTTTTCTTGGTGTCTCTTAGTTGCTGGTGGTAGTATCTGAGTGCATCCTTGAAGATGGCTCTATCAATGTCTGTGGCTGGCTCTGTATTTCCTCTCAAGCTGATTACCGTGCCATATGGTACCTTGAAGGTCCTCTGTGTACCAGCTGGCCTGCTTGTTGGATCTTGGGCGAGACAGAACTCACTCAATGAGTATGACTTCCCCCCTACTCCTCAGAACCCAAGAAACTCATCTGCGGAGTCCCTCAAGGATCGGCGCTCTGCCCAACATTCTTCAACATCTATATGTCACCTCTCACGGGCACTGCGGCATCAACATAGTATCATACTCCAAAGACACACTGCGCATATTCTCCCTTACTGACTCAACCAGCAGCACCAAAGCAAACTTTGCCAATTGGATGAGCAACATAGCTGCTTGGATGAAAAACTGCTGCCCTCAGCTCAACACAGACAAAACTGAAAACCTTATCTTTGGCAACAACTACACCTATGCCCCCCATACACCCCAGCGAACCATGTCAAGAACCTTGGGATCCTCCTGTACATCAAGTTCTTTATGAGCAGACAGGTCAACTCCATTGCCTTATTTTTCCACATCCTGTGAACGCTATACCATGATTTTCAAGTGAATCACACCTAATACCAGATGAAAAGTCACCCAGGTTCTTATCACAAGTAGACTTGACTACGGAAACACCCTTTACTTCTGAATCCCAGTACATGTTCGACACCGACTCCAAAGCACCCAGAACTCTGCTGCAAGACCCATCCTGAACATCCTGAGAAATAACCACATCTCTCCACACCTCAATAATCTGCACTGGCTCCCAGTCCAGGAAAGATTTAAGTTCAGGCTACTCACCTGTGCCTACAAAGCTCTCCAAAGCACTGGCCCAGCGTACCTCAAACACCAACTTCTATAGCCCACCTGACATCTCAAAGACTTTTTGCCAGAATGCAGAGAAATCATCTCAGACAAGTGGGTTTTAGCCATAGTTCAACAGGGTTACTATTTGGAGTTTCATTCATACCCCCACAACATACCACCACGTGTCTCATACCTCAGTGATGACCAAATACACTTTTTAGAGGAAGTACAAGCCTTCCTACACAAAGGGACCATAAACCAGTCCCCTCACAAAGCCAAAGGGAGGGGTTTACTCTGTGTACTTTCTTATCTGCAAAAAGGATGAGTCTATCAGATTAGTTCTCAATCTCAGACATCTCAACCGATACATAATGTTGGAGCAATTCCACATGGTAATCCTTCAAGACGTCATACCTCTGCTGCAGCAAGGAGACTTCATGGCAGCATTGGACCTGAAGTATGCGTATTTCCACATCTCGAGCCACCCAGCCCACTGATGCTACATGCACTTCATGGTAAGGGACCAGCATTGCTAGTTCAAAGTCTTACCATTTGGCGTAAACAGTGCACCATGGGTCTGTAATAAATGCCTAGCGCTGGTAGTAGCTCATTTAAGATGACTGGGCATACATGCTTTCCCTATTTGGATGATTGACTGATCAAGAGATCAAGCGAACAACAGTGTCTAGCCCATATGCAAACCATTCCCTCTACTACATGACACATTTTCTATCATTGACATCACTAAGTCGCTTCTATTATTTCTGCAGATACAAACCTTTTTAGGATCAACTCTCAGCTTGGACCAGGCAAAGACTACCCCAGCCAAAAAAGTAATGGTTTTTCAACAGCTTTTTCAGGCAAACTTTCATCTACCAGTCAGAACAGTTATGCAACTTCTCAGAATGATGGCCACCTGCATCGCCATGGTGCTTCATGTCAAGTCAAACATGCGTCTGCTTCAACAGTGTCTTGCAGCTCATTGCCGGCAAGTGAAGAGTCAGAGGGATGAATTAAGGTTGGTAAACGCAGTCTTCATTAGTGAGGCTAATCACCTATCTCAAACTCCTAGCAGTCAGCTATCCTTCAAAGCCTTCCTCCCTCAAATACAAAACAAGATAGTACTAGGTCGAAGGGATAACATGATAGTGATGCTCTATATACAAAAGCAAGGCAGCACCCGCCCGCTCCACTTTTCCTTCTAGTTCAACCATTCTGGATTTGTGCACTTTGTTGCTGCATCCATTTGATAGCAAAGTACCCCATGAGAGTGGGCAATGAACTAGGAGACCTACTCACCAGGTCTTACCACAAAGTCCACAAATGGGAACTCAGTCGTGAAGTTCTAAAAAGATACTTCAAACACCGGGTAATTCCACTGATAAACCTGTTTCCCATCTCAGGGAATGCAAAATGCCCAATCTTTTCTCAAAGTTTCCCACACTCACAGTCCATGGGCAATGCCCCATATATGAACTGATCAAGGATATTTCCTTACGCTTTTCTGCCTCTCCTATCGATAAACTCCCCAGACACATCCAGACAGCCCTGGTACTCCACACCAATGGAAATGCCCACCAGTCCCCACAAAGAGCTCCCCAACAGGGGCAGATCAGACATCCAGATCCCAAACAGCTCATCCCAGCGATCTAGTGTCCGAGATCCTAGAGTTTGGCTACCAGTGCCTCCCACATGAGTGCATGGGCATCCCTAAGGAAGGTTGCAGATCAACTACATGCACTTTTTGTACACCAAAATGGAAAAGGTCTGTCTGCTACTGTACCACAAAGCATACTGATCCATTTACCCCTGCAGTTCATATGCTACCTTCTTCATCAAAATCACTCTGGGTTAGCATACACTTTCATTTGCCTGCCATAGTTGCTTACATGCAATACAGACATCACTTCTGTGTTCCTCATAACGGTTATCAAGGCTTTCATGTAGGGGCTCAAAAAAGTAATTTCCTCAAGGGTACCACCAGCCCTTAAAGAAACATCAACACAGTTCTCACCAGACTCATGGGTCTTGTTTTTGAACCCATGTGTTACTCCCCTCTGCGGTTCCTCACATGGATATATGCATCCTTCGTGCCTATAACCTCACTCAGGTGCATTGAAGAGCTGCAAGCTTTCACATTACAGGAACCCTACATCCAGGTCTGCAATAAAGGAGTAGTATTACGAACCAACCCAAAGTTCCTGCCCAGGCTTACCTCCATTTCATCATAACCACACCACTAAACTCTGTCTTCTTTCCGCAACCACAGTCAGTGGCAGACAGAGCCCCCTACACTATAGATGTCGAAAGGGCTCTCATGTACTACATTGATATGACCAAGTCCAAGGCAAACCTGCTGTTTGTGGCTTTTAGCACTCCCCCAAATAATCCACATATTTCAAAAGCAGGAATTGCTAAATGGATAGTCAAGTGTTTTCAGGTCTTCTACCTCAAAGCTAAGCGGGTCCTCCATGTATGTCCCAGGGCAAGCTTCACATGAAAAAAATATGGTTCTATGGCTTTCTTTGGAAACATCCCATTAGCAGGCATTTTTAAAGCAGCTACGTGGTCAATGCCACACATGTTTATCAAACACTACTTTGTAGATGCTTTTGCTAGACAGCAAGCTTTAGTTGACTAGGCAGTCCTAAGGGCTCTTTTTCAGATATCAGCTTCATACACATGCCATACACCGCTTTATTAGAGGGACTTCTATACAGTCTCTGGGGAGAATGTGTCTCTGCAGCAACAATGCTACAAACTGAAATTTTGTTTCCCTGTAAGTATCTTTTCATAGTGTCTAGTGCTGTAGATTCACTTGCACACGGCCTCATCCCTGGAAGTATGTGGCTTGGTGGCAGATCTTTTTTTGCTTCCTCGTCTATCCTGCCGTACTTAGCAATGCACATGTGCGGCACTTTCTTCTATTGCTCCATACCATTCTCGCTCATTGGACTAAAAACAGTATAAAAATGGCATTAATGCAAATCTGCAATGCACATGTAAGGAGGAATTACAATAGACCTAGTGACTTCTTTGAATAAAAACAAGCTGCAAGTGTCCGAACACACCACTAGCATGAGAATTTAGAGCACTTGACACTACAAACAGATGCTTACAGGGTAAGTAACATTTTCCTTCCTTGTCATACAAATTAATAGTCTCAAGGTAATGGGGGAGTTTGTAATATCCATCAAGTAATCTTAACTAAGTAGAGGGCTTCTAGCCTAAATGCAAAGTTTCACAAACTTCAAACTCTAATGTTTAACACATTTGTTTTGAGAACCCTTTAGAACATTTTTTATAGTCCAATAGACCATATCAACCAAAATGTGTTTCATGACACCTATGTCTCCCCTCCCCCAAAAAACAATCAGGATTTGTATATTTCTTCTGACATCCTTCTCAATAAACAACTTTGCTTCTCAGTGATATCTAGAGCAACTATTAAACTTCTCCTTAGATAATAAGGGATATTAATCAGTTGGAGTGCATACAAACATACACTGTAAGTGGATTTGCCTGAGTTCTGCTGGCTTGTGCTGGAGTGAGTTCCCGACCCCCAAGAGGAGCTCCCTAGGTCCTGGACCCTTGGCTGGCATCAATCTGAACTACGTCCAAGAAAGAAGGTGAAATCCTGAAGTTTTGGGCTTTTTATACTGCAAACAGGCCTGTTTGCACTGAGGCGCTGTCTTGAGGTTATTTTAGTGTTTTTTATAGGCACATTTATTTTAGCTTGGGTCTGAGGCCTGTGCCTTCTCACCTAGTCACTTGCCATTTTGTTTTCTCTTATTTATTTTAGCAAGGCTTCATTTTAGTGGTGATGTTTTATTATTTCAATCAGTTTCTCTTCCACACAGAATTGTAATTCATTTCTCTACTGTTGGACCTGGCCCTTTTTACAGGGTCACCCCAAACCTTTTGTCTTCCCCCTCCTATTTATTCTGACCTCTTTTTGTTGGCTCTAGGACTCTGAGCACTTTAGCACAGCTGTTCAGTGCTAAAGTGCATGTGCTCTCCCTTCTAAAGTTAGTATGTTTGGCTTACACCTAATTGGCACATTTAATTTACCGCAGGCTCCTTGTACAGTGGTATCCCTGTACCCAGGGCCTGTAAATTAAAAGCTATTGGTGGGTCTGCATCAAAGCTTGCGCCACTCATAGAAGTGGCCTTTCAAACCTGTCTCAGGCCTGATAGCACAAGGCCTGTGTTCACAGTTTACTGCCACAGGGATCTGGCATCTACATTTCCTTGACAGGCCTGGAACTCCCCTTTTACTACATGCAAGTCACCCCTGAGGTAGGCCCTAGCTAGCCCTTTGGGCAGGGTGCTATGTATGAAGAAGGCAGGACATGTGCCTCGTTGTGTGACCTGTCCTGGTAGTGACAAACAACCTATTTGGTTTCTCATTGCTGTGAGTGCTACCTTGCTCTTAGGATTGCATTGGAAACGCCCTACCTTATGTTTAGGTGATATTGTCTGATCTATGAAGAGTAGCGTAGGCATGTTTGGTATAGTTGTAATGGTAGTGAGAAATTCTGCTTACTGGTGTAGGTGGATTTTTTTTATTACCATTATAGAAATGCCACTTCTAGAAAGTGGGCATTTCTCTGTGCTTATGACTCTGGTGTTTTTCAGCTTGACTCCAATCTATGTCTGGGGCAGAGTGATAGCTGGGCTTGTGCATACTTTTCAGACAGCCTGTACACAGGGAGGGTGGAGGTGTCACAGAGGTGCATCTACATATTGAATGGTCTTCCTGGGTGGAGCAAACCTGAATTTGTAAAGGCTGTGCCCTGGCCTCACATAAATGGCTCATTTACCCCCCTACTGATGTCAGGAGCCTGTGCTAGAGGAGGGAGGGGACACTCCTAGAACCAGTTACGGCTGGTTGGAACCTCTTTTATTCCATGTTGGGGACTACTAAACAAGACACAGGATGCTGCTGGAGGGACTCACCAGGAACTGCCTTGTATTGCTGCTGTTGTGCTCACCTGTGACCTGCTGGGCCACTAGGAGGAACTCCCATTGACTGCAACTCTTTGTGCTGGCCAGCGTTTTTGGGCCCTACCGCCCTGTGCTCCCCTTGAAATTCTGCAGGGGCTGTGTGCGGAGCTCCCTGCATCGCTGCGCTAGAAGAGCGCTTTATTCTCTGCTTCCCCAGTGTGAGGAACGTGTTATGTTTATCTGTTCCTGCTAGGGAGCGTAGTGCAGGAAGAGCGCTTTGTAAAGCTTGTGAAGAGTGCACCCCCCTTGTCTTCTTTGGCGCTCGAAGAGCACCCCGTGTGCGTCCGTGTGAGAGGTCCTCCTCCCCCAAAGTAGGCAAGGTCGTGAGGAGTTCTGTAGGACCGGGCAGACAAGTGCGCTTCTGGCAGTGCCCCTGGGCTCAAGCAGGAACTGCTTTTCGGAGGATCATTGCCGCAACCTGGCTGAAGAAAGAGGAGCCAGCTATTCCCAAAGTCCCAGCTGGGATTGCCCCAGGCTAAGCTGCCTCGAGGAGAAGGAGGGAAACAGCCTTGAGATGCGCATCCCCAAGTGGAACCCGGCTACTCAGGTGCCACCAGTGCCTCTCAGTTCGCAGTCACCTCTAGAACGCAGGTGCCTGCCGGCCAGCAGCTAGCATGCAACTCTGCCCGGGAGGCCTAGAACGGTGTACTCGCTGTGACGAGAGCTACCCACGCTGCCCCCAGGCTGGGGCAGATGCCTAGGAGCCTTTCTCCCTGATGCGGGAGTCAGGTGTGCCTCATCGGCCTTGCGGCTCTTAACCAGGTAGGAAGGGAGCCTTCCCAGAGGCTCTGCCTGGTTGGGGGCTACTTGTTAAAGGCAGGCCCCATGTGAGGAGTGAGGCCGCCTTCCACCGAGGTGCGGACGTTTTCTGTTGCCCGTAATATTTTTGTGTATCTGGTCTCCAACCCAGTGGTATTACTCGCACGAAGCTGGTGATCAACATACCTTCATTTTTCATGACCAGATGCCAGTGATATGTTGTGCTTCTTCTGACAAGAGCACCAGGACGGCCACAAAAAATGGCGCAAAAAAAATCTACGAGTTTTTTGGCGTCATTTTTACCTGCATTTTTTATGCCTGTTAGGAGCAAGCCTTAAAGGGAGGCTCCCATTGTTTTCAGTGGGCCTCTGGTTGCTTTGTAGGATTAGTGTCAAAATTTTGCGCTAATCCTGAAAGCGCCGGACTAGCGTAAAAATTTATGACGCTAGTACCCCTGACTAACCACCATGGTGCACCATATTTTAAATATGGCACACATATGGTGGCGTTAGGGGGGCGCTAAGGGGTGCAAGAAAAGTGGCGCTGCACTAGGTGCAGCACCACTTTTCATAAATCTGTCCTTTAGTAGTGTAGGGAGGGTTATTAGGGACACTATTGTGATGATATGGTGGGACTCTTCCATTGTTTCAGTTTCCTGGTCACTGCTGTAATAGTTTTGTGTTTTATTATCCTCATAATCGCAATTCATGTCTTTTTATTTAGAATGCAGTTGCTTCATTAAAACCTATTGAACCAAGGTCCTGCCTCTGGCTTTGCATGGATGAGACTTGTATATCTGAGAGAAAGGGGTACAATCTGTTCTACCACAACTTACCTGGGGAGTCTGAGTGTTATGCGATAGGCAGCCACAAAACACTTCTACCTTTGGTATTGATGAGGTGCTGCTAGTTAGCCAGAAAGGTTAAGCCAGCAGTTGTCACACGGTGTGAGATCAGACTCAGTCTCCCATACTGAGGGGCATATTTATACTCCGTTTGCGCCGATTGTACGTCAAAAAATTTGACGCACAATCAGCGCAAACGTTGCCCCATATTTAAACCCTGACGCCCGAGCCCGCGGACGACAAAAATCAGCTGTGTGTGTCATTTTCTGGATGCGGCAACCCGCCCTGCGTTAATGATATGCAGGGTAGGCGTTCCCGTCCAAAAAACGACGCACACGGCCGTGCGTCGTATTTATGCTTCCGGGCAAAAATGACTCTCGACTGGGAGGCGGAGCAAAAAAATGACGCAAAGCCCGATGTGCGTCAAAATTTAACGCCTGGGTCAGGGCAGGCGTTAAAATGGGGCAAACACACCTGTATTTAATCAGAACACACAGAACAAACAACAGAGCAGCAGAGCAGCAACAGGAAGACATGGAGGTGATTTTTGTCCAGCGTGCATGTAGACGCAGAGCCCTGCAGCAACAACAGCAGCTACAACAACAACAGCAGGGACCCCAAAGGCAGCGCAGAAGGCAGGAGAGGATATTACGCCCAAGAACAACCCTGCATAGCCTCAGGGAACACGACATCATACAGAGGTACCGGTTGAACTGGCAGGCCATTCAGCAGCTGCTGCGAAACATTGAACAGCAGTTGGCCCCCACTTTGGTGACACCCCGCACTATCCCAACAGAAACAAAGCTGCTTGCCGTACTTCACCTGCTGGCAAGTGGCTCCTTTCAAACAACTGGTGCCCTGGTTGGCGGAATATCACAACCATCATTCTCCGCATTTCTGCCAAGAGTTCTGGATGCCATCATTCGCCTGACACCCCTCCACATCTGCTTCCCTAACACACTGCAGAAGCAGCAGGAAACTAAACAGGCGTTCTACGCCATCAGTGGCTTCCCACACGTCCTTGGTGCAATCGACTGCACACACGTACGCCTTGTGCCACCTGCTGCAACAGAACACCTCTACCGCAACAGGAAGCACACACATTCAATCAACGTGCAGGCCATAGTCGATCACCAGGGATTGATCAGCAACATCGTGGCTAAATATCCTGGGAGTGTACATGACTCCTTCATCTTCCGTCACAGCACCATCAACCAACACTTCCAGGATGGACGGTATGGCAATGGACTACTTGTTGGTAAGTACAGAAACCTACTCATATACACACTGCACAGCAACCCTCTAGGACACACAACACATACACCACAACAGCAACACCTAGACAGGAACACACTGAGGTCCTCACATCACTAGCCATGTTTCTTAACTCACCATTGAACCTGTCACACATTGTAATTTACTGTACAGCTTAATGTGAAGACATTAATGAGTGTGGTTGCCTAAATGTCACCTTGCAAATTGTAAGTGTCACAATAACCTTTACATTAATACATTGCATAAGTTTCAAGGGATGGGATGTCCAGGGTGCTTTGATATGAACGTGTTAACAACACTTTCAATTTTAACTCTGCATGGAACTATCATCTCACCCCCAGTGAAGACACACGGACACCTGTATCACAAGTCACAATGCTAGGGAGGACACACTCTATTGCAATTCCCAAAACATACTGCTGACAAACGGTTAGCAGACAAACACTTGCTCAGCCAAGGAAAAAACAAAATGCAGAAGGTATAGCCTACAAGTATAGGTTGTCACATTAGTACACAAAAGAGTCACAGACAAGACAACTACTGCCATTAAAGGTCTTTTTTAATAGTGCCAGCTACATCTACATGATCCCATTCTGTGTTTTTCTTTCAGCTGATCAGGGGTATGGCATCCAGCCGTGGCTAATGACACCATTTGGGAACCTGACTACTGCTGCAGAGCGGGCATACAATGACGCCCATAAGAGGACACGCAGCATTGTCGAGCGCATCTTTGGGATCCTAAAGTCAAGGTTCCGCTGCCTTGACATCACTGGCGGTAGCCTACTATATTCCCCAGAGATGGTCTGTAGGATCATACTCACTTGTGCCATATTGCACAACATTTGTGTAAAAAGGAACATTCCCCTCCTGGAACCAGACCCATACATGCCTGAAGACGACGAAGAGGAGGATGCTGGCCTGCAACAGGAGGGGGAACAACCAAACACGGCTGCTGGAGTGCGTAGGCGCCAACACATTGTAAATAATTTATTTTCTTAATTTTTACTATCACCACTTAATGCACAATTGTAAATAAACACAGATAACAAACACCACATCACGGTTTGGCCTATTCATTTCTGCCCACCTTTAGTTTGAAATTGCTGAAGAAGAATGTCGTCTCATTGAGCAATAATGACATAACAATCATCACACAAAAAATATACACCACAAATGTAATGGCCACCATACAATGGTCAAATACACACACCATGTAAATGACAGACATCCTGTACAGTTCACCTTTGAAGGGCAATGGCTGAGGACCACACATATGACTTACATACATGTAGGAAACATGGATCATCGCAGCAGATGGCACACAACTAAAACACCATCACTCAACTAGGGGAAAACAGGCCTCATACATCAGCCAGTTCACATGCTAATGCTTCAGGAACAGCAATGTAGTACAAGACTCTTGCCAACAGTAATTCCAACTACTTACAATCATTGCAATGACTATCTGTCACTAGAGTTACACATAAGCAGAACATACACAGCACAAGTGCTACACCTATGACAAGCATCCAGCACATCACATCCCATCTACATGTCAGGCCTTTTCTAAAAACAATACACACACTTGCATCTGCTCACACCCCACCTGTCTGAAGAGGTCCCTGGAATGCAGATTTGTGTACACTCAGATTCCCTCATCTACACACACACACTCACAAGAGTCATCCAGTGTGCCACACCCTTTACTATGCCGACCATTGTCATACTACCATCTCACTGCATGGAACACAGCTCATATAATACACTGCCTTGGAGTTTATAAGGCCTGGTATCACCTGTAGATTGATTCTTCTGTGAAAGGTACTGTAGGCTATTTATCAGCTAATCCCATCTGACAGGACTAGTGAGACACAGATGGAGGCCACACCTGTGATCCCCTCCATGCACACCACCCAAATGTACATGCCCTGTCCCTGCAGATGCCTCCTACTGCATACATGTTTGAATGTGAGCCATTACATCATTAAGCTTTGACACTAATGTTGCCGTGTAACACTTTATCAGGGTTCATGTGTCACCTTCAAAGCAACACAGGACATACCCAGTGTGACATCTCAACTGTCTAATGCTCCCTCTGACCAGTCCTAGTCAGAACACGTGATCATGTGATTACTGAAAGAGCTTGCACCTGATTGACCCAGCATCCTGTCAGCCTGACTGGCACCTGTCCGTGGGTCACTCTACAGATACCTGGGGTCCACCTATGGACCACACATGCTGTCCAATACCTTTTGTACCTCAGACAATAATTTGTCATTAGCCTCATCAATGTATACTCAAATACATAATAGTGCATCATCCGACTGTCATTTGCATCAGATTTGTGACAGTGCCCATGAATAGCCAAATCTTTGCCCTTCCGTTGTCTGACCTTCATTAATGCCTAAACTTAAAAGTGTGACAGTGGACCAGGACCATAGTGTATGATGGTGTAAATGGCCTCCATCAAAACCAGCAACCTCAGATAATGTCCATGAAAAGTCAACACATATGAGGACCCTGACTGTTCAAACGCTGAGTAACACTTTTTCAAATGATAAAGATGAGTCGTGTGTTGAATACCAGCCATTTACTTCTGCACAGAGGCTATGATGTTTCATGATACATTACCATCCACAGAGGCCAACTGGAGTACAAATGTGGCAATGGCACATGCCAGATCCAGACACCTGAGACATTCTCTCACTCAGCACAAAAAGGTTGCCCATTCGAAAGTCTCATTACACGTGTTCAGTGACAGGGTGGGACCATCCATGTGTAGGTGACCATGTCCTCAGTGGCTTCTCTCCATTCTTGCTACAAGCAATGCCCAATTGGAACAAGATTAGCTGCCACTAACTCATGAGGAGACCTGGAAGTTACAGTGACAACATACACCCTGACAGTTGATAGTGGATCTACATTGGACCACACATATAAACATGTGCCATCCAATCAACAAAATAATTGCAAGCAGCCGATCACAGTAGTGTCCCAGTTGGAACCTAGCAGGAAGAATGAAACATGCCACTAAACCAGGTAATGCATAAAGGGCCACCACATACATCAACAACCTATTTGTCATCAGCACATGAGGAACGTCGAGATTTAGCTAAAAATATTAATGCAAAATGGTATGTCAGATTGCTCCAAAGAATCAATAGGGCAAACGTCAAATGGGCAAATGGGATTATTGAATGGCAAACAGTGAATCATACCCTATGGGCCTCCATGAGCCTGCTGCTGCATGTTTAGCATTACTGAATAAATGAAACCCTTGGATAAATTAGCAAATCTGGAAGGGTAAACCCTAGGGTGCTGGGGGCCTAAGGCCACCTCTACCGCCCCCCAAATATACATGAAATATGCACATGTGAAGTACACACATGCATAAGGCGCATGTGTGGCCTACATGTCAAAAGTTAAACACATATAAGATACACAAATTCATAATTAGGACATGGTTACCCCCATAAAAAGTGTAGGTGACAATTGCACTACCTATTTGGCCTATAGATAATTTGGATTACCGTGATAAATGTGGACACATTTTTGCTAAGGAATACATCCTGGTATCACATTCATCATTTGAAATTAGCCATCAGCAATTACCCAAAAATATGTGTACAATTATGGGTAATAACCATTTGGAGCAATCATTACTATTACACTGTGAATGCCTTCTATACATCCTATAAGGGACATGTGCCATAGCTAAGCCCAAATGTGTATCACTTAGCACCATTTGGTCATGACAAAATTCTCTTCACAATTTGACAAAATAAAGACATATTTGTCAAAATGCGTCATATTTCCACGCATACAGCTTGTGTGTCATAAATTTTGACGCATAGGAGTGCGCATAATGCCGAGTCAAAAAATATCATTTTAAAATAAATATATTAATAACCAGCATTACATGGCCACCATATTTTCTATACTGCGTCATATTTCCACGCATACAGCTTGGGCGTCATAAATTTTGACGTACAGGAGTGCACATAATGCTGAGTCAAAAAATATAATTTTAAAATAAATATATTAATAACCAGCATTACATGGCCACCATATTTTCTATAATGCGTCATATTTCCACGCATACAGCTTGGGCGTCATAACTTTTTGACGTACAGGAGTGCACATAATGCTGAGTCAAAAAATATAATTTTAAAATAAATATATTAATAACCAGCATTACATGGCCACCATATTTTCTATAATGCGTCATATTTCCACGCATACAGCTTGGGCGTCATAACTTTTTGACGTACAGGAGTGCACATAATGCGGAGTCAAAAAATATAATTTTAAAATAAATATATTAATAACCAGCATTACTTGGCCATCATATTTTCTATAATGCGTCATATTTCCACGCATACAGCTTGGGCGTCATAAATTTTTGACGTACAGGAGTGCATATAATGCAGAGTCAAAATTAATTTTCATATTTGGTCATCATATTTGCCAGCGGCTTAAATTTCAACTCTAGAACTGTAAAATAAGCCTCACACAAATATAAGGGAACAATGACGAAAACATTTTTGACTCTGCATTATGTGCACTCTTATGCGTCAAAAAATATGACACACAATCTGTATGCGTGAAAAAATGACGCATAACGGAAAAATAAAAACGGCGGCCATTTTATGCAGGATGTGATGTAATAGGATATCCTGTTTACAGATTCTGTACTGTGGGTGTACTTTCACTTTCACTTTGCGGTCTCAGATTATTCTAGACTGTGTGGCTGTGTGGAAAGTGTTGTCCTGTGTTTTAGTGCTTTTGTGTCCAGTGTACTTCTCTATTGTGCTTTTGTCATCATTGTCTTGTTGTTGAATACTGTCTGAGTCTGTATTGTATACTTTTGTCAAGTCCAGCGTTTCTTTTATTGTCTGTGGGAGTCTGTTCTGGGTAGTGTAATTTTGGGGTTAGTTGGGCTCTTATTCTTAAGTTTTTTTTGTTTTTCACTACTCTACCTTTCCCCATTTCCCCCTATTCCTTTTTGTCCAACTTTTTCAACTTTGTTAGTGCAGAGATGTCAGGTAGGCCACGGCTTGCCAGGATGGGTGAGGAGGAATTGGGGGGATTTATATGGCTTGTTTGCCATTTCCTCCCACTCATGCTGGAGGTCTTGTGATACAGGGGTATCACACGGAGGCACGTAAAGTCCGGTGGGGGAAGGTGCGCCATCACTTGGTCCGTGTCTATGGTAGCCTGAGGAATGACCATCAACTCAAGCACCGCTGGGCTGATCTGATATCCAGGGAGCAGGATCTGCTGGACCACCTGGGAATCAGGATTGGTGGACATGTTGGTGAGTACAAATCAATTACATGTGAACAATTGAAAGCTGTGTGGGGACATGTGATGATTGTTACCCAATCTGCTAGATAAGTAGCTGACTGTGTGTAATGCTAGGGAACCCTACTGGGTAATTGTTGCACAATGTGTAGGAAGACAAATGCTAGCAGTCAGGTAGCTCATGTTTTCTACACATACCGGTTGCCTGTAGCTGTATGTAATGTAGTGTTGCCTGTGTGTCAGACAAGCGACATGTTAATGCCTCTATTTGAACTCTACAGGTCACAATAGCCAGTGAAAAATGGATGTTGAAACATCATACCTACATATGTAGACGCCATAGCTAGACTGAAATTTGTAAACCCAATATGATGCTATAAATGAGTGCTGCCTTCACGTCAATTGAAGTTAGCTATGTTGTCCACACATATGTCACATGTGTGTCTGGTTGGTGTGTGTTGAAAATGACCATATAGGCTGTTTGAGTTTGAGGGGTCATGCAGTCCTCAAGTAACCAGCTTTTGGATGTCTCTCTGGGATGCACATGATGAGATGAATGCACCCCGATATTGTTGGGGCATACTAATGGAGGTGCATCTTTGACACTACATGACTGTCCTGGCCACTGCATGTGTGTAGTAGGGTGTGTAACTGTAGCAGGAGACTCATCCAATGTAAATGTTGATCAAGAATTATTCCATGCAGTATGAGCATGTGTGAAAGTGTTTCATTACGCATGTCATATTCTCACATTGTCTTTGTAATTGCAATTGTTTGTCAGTGCACAGAGTCTGAGTATATTCTTCCTTCCATGCTTTACAGGTGGACCTGCACCGTACACCGTGGGAGAGGTGGCTCATTTTGAGGACCCCGACACCTACAGTGAGTGTTGCATGTGTGCTATTTTTATTGTTTGCTAGTGATGCATGATGGAGTACTGTGTGTTCAACAGAATTCAAGGTTTGATGCGCTGCCCATTCATTAGTATTGTTCCATTAGTGGGATTTCAATTATCACTTCAGTTTCAGTAGACCTATGCTTATCCATCTCTCAGATTTAGGGTCTGTAGGCCATGCCAGTCGGGCCCGCTATGGGGAATGGGATGAGTCATGTGGAATACACTGGTTAATGTAAGAGTTGCTCTGGGACTTGGCTTGGACTGAGTCTGCATTTCAGACTGACATTCTCCCAGATAGCTTCTGCAAAAGGCTTGTCTTAAATATGCAGCTTTCCTAGTTGAGGATGGACTGAGCACACTGTAGGTTGGATCTTCCGGGGGCATGTACTACCACAAGTTGAACTAGAAGTGTGTGGGACTAGAGTGCAATGGCCTAGTTGTTCATTCTACTCATGATCATGGGTGTTCTTGCTCCTTTGTGTGTGTGGTAAAATATGCCTCACTGGTAGTATGTGATGTTGGCCGAAGTCAGTACATTTTGACATGTGTGGACCTTGGATAGGACAAGGTTTGGCTGACTCCAATTTCTTGCTAGCCCTTCATTGATGTTGTGTGTGGAGGCAAATACTTGTTGAGCTTTCTATACACTCCTGGGTGTGCATTGAATATGGGATTGTTGGTTGTTCTTCCCACCCCACCCTCAAAGACTGCCATGTGTTTGGGAATAGGGTACCTAGGACTGTAGCAACCAGTACGTTACACATACTTGTGACCTTTGGCAACTTTGTTTTGAACCTAGTGTACACATTCGGTTGTGGCACATGAGTTCTATATTAGCAAAAAATAATTACAAATGGCATATATTGAGGGTTGTGATTGCTATCACATAGAGTGACATATGTAGTGAAGTCAGTAGGCGGAAGAGGTTCAGCCATAATGTCAGCTGCATTACCCATTATTTGGATGAGAAGTTTAGGCTGATGTCACCCATCATGTAGAGACATGGATATGCTAGGTGTGAGATGCCCTTTTGTATGCAGGCTTCCCATGTACTTCCTCTGAGACTTTCAATGATCTATGTTGTGAAAATCACTGTAACAAATACAGTACAAGTAATGTGCAATTGACCCATGGTGCTATTCCACCCAATGCATTTCCTATGGTAAATAGTTGCCCTTTCTCTTCACAGCTGCAAACATGAGTGCCGCACAGAGACATCAGTTCGAAAGGCGTGCAATGAGATACCAGCACATCCTGCAGGTGCAGTCGGGGTTCAGAAGGATGGCCAGAAAATACCAAGCGGATCGGGCCTCCAGAGCATGGTGGGCCTCACCACAGGGTGGCCCAACATTGCCCACAACAGCCACCACCACCACATCCACCAGTTCTCCCCAAGTGGGCCCAGCAACGGCGGGGACAGTTGACCCTGCCTCTGCAGCACGACCTGGACCCAGCAATTTCCGAGCTGCAGGACAGTCCAGTGGGCAAACAACAACTCCAACACCGTGCACCTCTGCCAGCACACAGACTGCAGCAGCCCCTCCTATTGACCCTGCAGCATTCCTGGCATTAAACAGGAAAATGGACAAGTTTATTACCAAGGTGGACAAGCTAAGCCAGGATGTGGCCTACATTAAGAAAAGGGTTTGGTCCATCAGGCGGACCCTACGGAGGGCCAACCTCTAGGACTTTATTGCTTGTTTTAAATTTATCCCTCCCCTCTCTCCTCTTTCCTTTTTGTAATGATAGTTGGGTTTTGCGGATTAGTGTTAGGTTAGTGTAGGTTGTTAGCTTAGTTAGTGTTAGGGAGGAGGGTGGGGGGTCCTTGTTCTTTCTATTTTTCATTTGTGTGTGGGTGGGTGGGTGCTGGTCAATGTTGGGATTCCTGTCTGTTTATAAAAAATAAAAATAAAAAATCCCCCCAAAAAACAAAATATACAAAGAAATATATGATTGTTTAGGATATTATAGTATGTGTGTAGGTTAGTATGTGTTGTCCTGCATGTGACCTGTCTCATAATGGTGGGTGGGGGGTTGATGTTTAGATCGATTCGTTATATGTGTAGAGTAAGTTTAGCTTAGGTTAGTTAGGGACAGTTGTGGGTTAGGAGTAGTCAGGTTAGATTAGTGTAGGTATGACTTTTCCCTTAGTTGCCTCTGGTGTGAATACATAGGAATAAACATATAGTTAACCCTTTGCATTATGCGTTAACTGCTACTTGATCATGGGCTTGACATCAGTGTAGGTGAATGTTTTTCTATGACATTTGTGTCCTATGCTACCCACCACAGAAAATGGAGGTTTAACATGGCAGCTACCCCTGTACTAACTTGGTAAGTATCCACCATTTGGTAGACCCACCATTAGTAGTTTACATCGATCACCAAGGATTTGTGTTGATGAGTAGGTATTCTACATCACAAAGTGTGCTTCCAGACTTGGTATTGTGGTAAATTTATTAGGTCGGATTGCAGTGTGATGTTCAGGGACATATTTGTAGATGAGGTGTTGTTAACACTCTTGTCTTGTTGTCTTCATTGCTGACATAGATCATGTGTGCAAAAATTCAGCATGACTTCCCTTCATGGAAGTATACTCAGAAAGGGTGATTGATGCAGTGTTTAGTTGTGTTTGCTTAGATTATGCTGCATAAATTCATTTTTTAGTATTGCATGGTGCCTACATGTCTCAGCCACCATTAGTTGACTTGGATTGCTATAGATGGAGCATTACTCTGTCCAACACAGCATAATTGTGTGTGGTTTGTCCCTTCATCAGTAATTCTCCTCAGGATGGTCAGGCTATGATGCAATCCTGGCCACTGCACAGATGTATCAGACTACATGATGTCAGGACAGTTGTATTGACAAGCTACATGGTTGTCACACAGGCACTTTAGAGTTACCTACTGCACAGTTGATGTGTCAAATTACACAGAGACATATAAGGTGTGCAAGTGCTATTTATTGATAGGTGCTGTAGTGCAAAATGTACTTTGTCCATGTTAGCTGAGTCCGTTCTGGTGCATTCTTACATGGTGATCCTACAGAAGGGGTGTGGATGATGCTCCTGACATGCTGGGGTGATGTAACAGACAGTGCAGAGGGACAGGATTTGCCGAATAGTAGGAGAGAGACATTCACTGGCAATGCTGACAAGTCATACAGTGGTTAGCAGAACAGTCATTGAGTATAGTTGTAGTGAGACTGGCATTTGACAAAACGTAGGACCTTGGTAAAAGTAGGCCATGGTGCAGGGACTAGTGCTTCCGGGTACTCTTCCGTGAGAATGTGATCTGTTCCATGTCTTCTTCTTCTGATGTGTGTGTTGCCTGGTTTGTCCTTGTTGTTGTTGGTTGTGAAGGGGCAACACACACCTCAGTGTTATAAGACGTGGAGTCAGACATCCCGGGGGCTGCTCCCTGTGAAGTTCTTAAGGGCAGTACTGCTGCAAGGAGGGCCTGCTGGTTTTTGAGAATAGCAGCCACATCACGATGGTAGGCAGCCTGGTCAGCCCTGAGGGAGTCATGATTTGATTTGTGCATGCAGTGGAAAGTTTGGGGTGCGAGGTGTTGGGGCAACTCCCTTACTGCAGTGGTGAATTCCTTTATAGTTTCTTGTAGTCCTTGCAGTATGGATGTTAGGGCTTGCGTAGCTGCTGCCTGATCTGCAGATGACAACATGCACGAGCGCACCCCCTCAAGGCTGGCTGCCATTTTTTACATCCCCACCCGCACCTCCTTGGCCAGCTCCCGCTGTACACCAACTACAGTTCTTTCAAAGCTGGTGCCAGTGTCGTCAGAGTCCTCAGCTGTATTGAAGCTGGCAGGTCTTACAATTGGGGTGGTGGGTGGTTCTTCTGTGATGGCTACTTGTTCTGTGCTCCTCCTTGTGACTGAAGGTGGGGTCTGGAGGGTTTCAAGGACCTTTTGGATGGTCTCCTGGGGAATGTTTATGGGCTCGTCATCCATGTCATCAGGGAAATCAGGGACAGGCATATCGGCAGGAGATCCATGTTCCTCTGCAATGAAACAGGGTACAATTAGTGTGTCTGTGTTGTGACAATTTTGACGTAACATGCAAGCCTTTTGATGACTTTACTTTGTGATCTTGTTTGGTATTGGTATCTGCTGTCCTTCATATGGGCATTGTTATAGGCCTATGGCCCACCTCTGTGTCACATGTATGATATAGAGTTATCAGACTTGTCTGCCTAATCGCCTCTAGGTGTTGCTTTGTACCAATTAGGGAATAGCCATATTTTTGTCCTACTCGACCCTCCGTGTATATCTATTCTTATGGTGAGACCTTTCACTGGCTGTGGGTGTTGTGATTGCCCTGGCAGCACACTTGCCTCTCAGGACCTGCCCCAAAATCTGTTTGTTCACATTGACCTAATTGTAATTGTTATGTGGCATATCCTATGCTTGGCAATGTTACGATGTGATATGGATGTAGACATTGTTGATGTTTCCAGCTGATGTTGGGTAATGTGTGTTTAAATGGATTGCCCTGTTTATCGTATCAATGTCCTATTTGGTCCTCTGACTGTGCAGGTGTGTTTGAGTGACCAGTTGCATGTGTCCCCTCCTCAATGTTGTTGTCTGAGCAGTATGACATTAGTGATGTTGCCTTGTTAGCCAGGCACGTGAGGGACCCTGACGTATGCAGCATGTGTGTGTCCTTAGTGCTGTGTGGCTCCTATTGCTGTTTACTTTGGCTGATGTATGTGTCAACTATGGGCATTGACATTTGAGTGTACTGGTGCCTTTGTCTTATTTCTGGAGATTGTTGCAGATGTCAACCTCACCCCCTAATTTAGGTATGTATGTTCCATGGGGAGGTTACTGCCATTGGCTACTATAGCTGCACAGAGATCAGAGGTGTTAGTGTCAACTGTTGTTGCAGTTACATTGCAGTTGTTGTTTTGGCTACTGGATTACTGATAGGGACCTAGTTGATGTAGGATATATTTTGACTGATGAGTGCCAGGATGTAAGTTTGACATAGTGGCCTTCCCACCTGTCGCGGCTTTCCCTTAGCTCCATTGTTGTCATGACAGGATGCCCCCATGGGACTGTTGTTGGTGCTGTGTTATGTCGTGCCCCAGCTTCTGTCTGTGCTGGGCATGCCCCCCTGCCGTGCCCCTTTACCCATGCCACTCCATATATATGCTGACTTACATGCATTGTGTAGTAGGTATTCCCCACCCCGGTTGCAGTTAACATTATTGCATTTTATTCCCCATGCGACTTACCCTGCATGTGCGTTGTCTCGTGGTAGTCTGCGCTGTCCTGTCCTTGAATCCCTGTGACGATCTCCTCAGGGATGACGGCTGCGACTGTCTCCTCCATGTGGTCCAGGGCCTCCTGGTGTGCTGGACTCCCCCCTCCAGTCTGCAGTGCTGCCTTCCTGTTCCTGGCCATTTTTTCCTTTGTCCTACGTTTGCAGTCATGCCAGCGTTTCTTACACTCAGTGACTGTCCTGCGTACTTCTGCCACACTGTTGATCTTGTCAACAATTTGTTGCCATATGGCCTCTCTCCTGCTGATTGGCAACTTATAGGTGATGAACAGTTGGTGCTGGTGTTCCATCACCTCTTTAACCAGGATTTCCTGCTCCTCTGCACTGAAGCAACACTTTCTTTTTTTTCTATATATGTCCTGGTTCCTGTATGGATCATCCTGGCTGGTTCCTGGTCTGCTGTCATCTTCCTGGGGTCTGTAGTGGCATCTGGGATCCATTTTGGCTCTCCTCTGCTGAAAGGGCAGTGTTCGCGGGTAATTTTGACGCTATTGCATCAAAAAAACGGCACTTTCCGGGTTGCGCTGTCGTAAATCGACCCACAGTCATTTACGTCGCGTTAACGTTGTTTTCCTTTACGACTTGACGCCGCTGTGTGCGTAAAAAAAATGACTCCCACCTGTTGGTTGCGCCGCCGTGCGTCAAAGTATAAATTTGACGCCCGCACGGTGCATCGAAATGGCGTTAGCCGGCGGTAAAATTTTTTACGCAAAACTGCGCCGGCGCAGCTTTGCGTCAAAAAGTATAAATATGGCCCTAAGGGGGTCATTCTGACCCTGGCGGCCGGTGACCGCCAGGGTCACCGACCACGGGAGCACCGCCAACAGGCTGCCGGTGCTCCCGAAGGCATTCTGACCGCGGCGGTTCAGCCGCGGTCAGAAAGGGTAAACCGGCGGTCTCCCGCCGGTTTACCACTGCCCTACAGAATCCTCCATGGCTGCGGAGCGCGCTCCGCAGCCATGGGGATTCTGACACCCCCTACCGCCATCCTGTTCCTGGCGGGTCTCCCGCCAGGAACAGGATGGCGGTAGGGGGTGCCGTGGGGCCCCTGGGGGCTCCTGCAGTGCCCATGCCCATGGCATGGGCACTGCAGGGGCCCCGGTAAGAGGGCCCCGCAAAGTATTTCAGTGTCTGCAAAGCAGACACTGAAATACGCGACGGGTGCAACTGCACCCGTCGCACCCCTGCAACTACGCCGGCTCAATTCTGAGCCGGCGTCCTCGTTGCAGGGGCATTTCCTCTGGGCCGGCGGGCGCTCTTTTGGAGAGCGCCCGCCGGCCCAGAGGAAATGTCTGAATGGCCGCCGCGGTCTTCAGACCGCGGTGCGGTCATTTGGCGGCGGTACCTTGGCGGACGGCCTCCGCCGTCCGCCAAGGTCATAATCAGGCCCTAAGTGTTGCTGCTGCCGAAAATCCAGCAATCTCATTACTATAAGGGGAGTCTACGACAGTGCCACCTACGGCGACCAGCAGTGCGAAGCTCCAGTGAGCCTAACTTTTTGTTCTACAGGGACCACCAGCAGAGATCAGCGATGACAGCCCACACCTCCAGCCTGCTCTTCACACTGCAGCTCTGACCATCCTTGATGCTGTCCCTGCTCCTAGTAGCCTTCTGCACCGTGCATGGAACTCTTCACGCCTGACTATAAGAGCGTAACTTTTTCAGCTGGACTAACCTGGTCCCTATATCTGATCCGTGCACCATTGAGATTGGCCTGAACTTCGACTTTCCCCTGGTCTAGCATGACCACATGACCACAAGTGATTCTTTGTGATTTCAGGCTCTATGTTTACTTAAAATGTCAAAATTGAATTGGATTTCAAATGTTCTACCAATACGATTGTGGTTGTTCTGGTATTATTTTAATTATTAAAATGTACTATGTTTTTATAAATTGGTTTGGGATTTTTGTATTGTTTTATTTTCACTTTATTATTGTTTGTGTGCAGCATAAATACACATTCCTTCTAAATTAAGCCTGGTTGCTTTTGTGGCAAGCTACCAGGAGGTTGAGCACAGGTTAATTCAGTGACTTTTGTGGTTACCCTTGTCAAGTATTCTGGTACTTCCACCCCCCTCAACCAAGAACCCAATATCTTACATCTCTGAAATTCTTTTGAAAGAATTAACAAAACACAAACACTGGAGATTGAGGTATGTGGAACATTGTACATATGCTGGAACCCCCATTAACTCAATGAGTTAAAGTTACTCACCTTTGGTAACACTCTTTTTTGTAGATACTCTGGGGCATACTTATCAAATGTTTAGCGTCGCCCTTATGCCATGCAAGGGGACACAGCGTGATGCACAATCTAGCATGGCCCTTCTTGGCTTGGTAAATCTGGAGTAACGCAAAGCGGCGTAAGTTGCTGCCTTTCGTTGCTCTGCCCGAAGGAGGCGTTCCATGGGTGGAGCATGGGTGTTCCCACACATCCACCCATGGATTTTAGTGAATTTTCAGATTCATCATGAGTGGTAGACCTAGGAATGCATCAAAATGCTACACTTTCCCAGGGGAGGCGTAACAAGAAATATATTTATTTCTTCTCATTTTTCCTGTTTTTACGTGTGCTGCTTTTTGCAGCACACATACAAAGAGGAAAAAGCCTCAGAAGATTGTTTTTGTGCAGGAGGGCTTTCTTTCCTGCACACAAACAATCTTGCCTGCAACAAAGACACTCCTGCACTATGGTGCAATGGTACCTGCATTCGCACATGGCAGCACATAGTGCACAAGCATAAGGAAAGGTCGGAATGTGTCACATAATGTTAAATATGGTGCATTCCTGCCCTCTCCCTGTCACGCAACACAGCGCAGCAAGATGTCTTGTGTGCTGCATGACATTTTGATAAATCTTCCCTTCTTTCTAAATGCAGATTCCCCACCTTAGGAGCCAGATTGGATTTGTAGGTTTTTAATAGCAGTGCTCCTGTGCGTCTCTGCATTGGTTTTGTTCCTCCCCCAAAGTGACAGAGTGGAACGACATATAAGTGCCACCCCTACATGCTGACATCTATTTCTTGCTTGACTCTTTCTTTGCCCTTAGATGCTGTGCATACAACAATTGTCGATACCCATGTGCATATCTCTAATGTGGGATCTATGGTAAAAAGAGACAATGTCAAAGAACGGGGAGTTGAAGGGAAGTGTAGAATGAGAAGTTACATAGAGTATCCACCAGTAAGAGCAGTACAGAAGGTAACTAACTTTTTCTTCTGATGGATAATTCTAACTACAGATTTCTCAACTTTTTAAATAGATACCAAACCAATACCTGCCGATGGTGGGGAGGCTGTAGAGTGGACTCAGACCAAGAAGTCCAGCAGGACCATGCGAGCTAAATGTCCTTCCTGCTAGACCTGGCTTTGAAGGCAGTAGTGCGTTGTGAATGCAGTGGTGGCAGCCATAGCCCTGATGGAATGGACTCTTTAGCTGTTTCTGAGGCTGCTTTTTCGCCAATCTGTAGATCTTAATACAAAGGGCTAGCCACCTCAACAGTCCTCTTCTGCACTGCCTTCCCCTTCTTCACTTCAAACAACCCCACAAAAAGCTGATCGTCCACCTGATGGTCCTTGGTACAAATGATGTAAAAGCTTAAAGCTAATTTGGTGCCCAACCGATGGAGCCTCTCCTCCCCTTTCAAGGGGTGAGGAGTTGCAAAGAACTTTGGGAAAGTAATTGATTGCAAAATCTGGAAAAGTCATGGCTCACAACAAGAAGGCCTTCCGAATCTTCAATACCAGTTTGTCTGGAGAGTTTGTCTGGGTCTGGAAAAAAGTGGTGTAGACTTATTGCACCAACAGTGCTTGGTATCAACTCATGTGACAAGTCGAAGTGATCACAATGAGGAAGACCCTTTAGAGTAGAAGCAACAAGCAGCTGTGCATTACCTCAAAGGGAGTATACATGAGAAACATCAAAACACACTTAAAGGCCGACTGTGGCAGCACAAACAGTTTGGAAGGGAACATGTGCATCAAACCTTTAATAAATGTCATCACAATTGGTGATTTAAATAAGGACACTTAGGGCCTCATTATGAGTTTGGCGGTCTGACGGTAAGACCGCCTCGGTTGCAGCTGCCAAAAGACCGCCATGTTGGTGGTGATCCGACCGCCATATTAAGAGTCACACAGCTCAGCCTGCCAAAAAACAGCCACAATTCCGAAACTGCCAGGATGCTGTGGGGTGGGAAAGAGGCGGTCCCACCACCAGCACCACCAGCCTGACAAAAAACTCGGATTATATTACGATTAACAAATCACGACAGCGGTTCTTCCATGGTGGAAAACCATTGGCTGTGCGAACCGCAGCGGTCTGAACTCACTTCAGTCAAACACCACACTACTTTGGATAGTTTGAAAACCCCACACCGGACACACATCCACACACCCAGCACACCTACACACTGCTCTATATAACACACCCCTACACAACCCACAGTCCTTTGCAACCAAAACGCCACACACAGCCTCAGACAAGCAACATGTCAGAGAGTTACAAAAAGCTAAAATAGCTACCCATACTCATTTTACTCAGCACACATCCCACACCTGCACAACATACACAATACACAATTTACTATCAAACACAATACACAACTATCACCAACTCACATCACAGCACCCACACCTCATAACGAACATTGTTTTCATACTTTTTTTGCACTACATCACAGTCTTTACCACCACTACCATGTTCCCACAAAAACATCCACGTTTCACTGATGATGAGTTGAGGGTCATGGTGGCAAAATTGCCAGGGTAGAGCAATACCTTTTCACAGCACAGGTCCAGCAAATATCCATAGCCAGGAAAATGGAGTTGTGGCAAAGGACAGTCGACGGTGAATTCTGTAGGCAGGTACCCACGCACAAGGGATGACATCAGGAAGAGGTGGAATGACCTCAGGGGGGAGGTACGTTCCATGGCCACCAGGCACCAACTGCCAGTCCTCAAGACTTGGGGTGAACCCTCACATCCCCCCCTTACTTTTACATCATTGGAGGAGAAGGTCCTGGACATCCTGCATCTTGAGGGCCTGACAGGAATACTTTGGGGAGTGGAGTCAGGTAAGTCACTACAGCTATAATCTCACCAAACAGTTTTGTCTTGCATGCTTACTGATCGCCTTTCCCCACCCACCACCTACCACCCCTCTGTCTAAATGTCCAAATACCCCTCACTGGCATACCACACCTCAACTAAACTCACCTGGGGCCACAGTCTTTGGGAATAGCCTGTGACGTACTGGGAAATGGCAGCACTACAACTCCCAGAAGGCACTGTTCCACCATTAAGAAAACCAGAATAGTGCTCTCATTTTAAAATGTCTTGCATGTAAAACTAACAATCAAAGTAAACCACCCAGAATGCTCCACTATTTAACAGTGGATGTCAACAACAGCAATGCAATGGCCCACTACAATTCCCATTAATAGCAAAACACAGCTACAGCTGTGTCCCCTACTAAACTGCCCTTTAAGTATAACATTTTAAAAATGTCACCTACTCACCTGGGGGGCACTTGGAGTACATCCAGACAGAGGCCCAGCACAAATGGTAACTGCTATACTGCGTGTCAGCTCTGTCACCATTGTGCATTGTTCAGTTTTTACTTGAATCAATGATACCATACACATTACTTGGAGAGAAATGTACATTGTCATGTCTTTATTCAGGCAAAATATGAGGGTATCTGCAGTCATTTAAACACCAACATACTCCAGGAGCTTGGAGCATGGTGTATGCAATTGCAAATCTCTGTGTCCCACTTTGGTCTAACTACGATTTGGAAGCAGCTGTCATTGTCATTTCAGGGGATCATGTGAAGGCAGTGTGTGCATCTCACATACTATGTTTTGTTATCAAAGTTATACTTCACTTGTTGCATCACTTACAACAACTGTGTGTTCTACTTCTCCTATAGGTAACCTTGCGATTCTCAACATGGAGAGGATCCCAGAGACTGCCACTACCCCTCTGGATGAAGGTCCCATCGAGGAAAACACCCCTGGATGTTTGGACACTGAGGACGAAGCTGGCCTATCAGGGACACCTGATCAGTCAACAACTGTCAGCCTCACCCTGCCCGCATTCACTTCTCCCATCCCTGTTGTATCCACATCACAGGCAACCATTGATACCCAAACCTGTGTCCCACGGACAGTTTCTTCCATTGTGTGCCCCACAGTGCATTTACCTGAGTCTCCTCTAGTCACCCCTGACAATGATGGTCCTGCGACCAGAGGGAGTGGGCACACTGTGCCAGGGGCACAGGCACGTGGGGGTAGGGTGCGTGGGAAGGGATGGTGTGGGCCAGAGAATGGGGACTCAAAGGGGCACAAGTGACCAGGATACTATCTTCCAAGTCTTGGGAGCCTACCAAAATTCCCAAGGCATGATGGGCCAAGTACTAACCATGATGGGGGACCTTTTACTTACATTTAAAAACAATATATTCAAACAACCAGTTGTTGGTTCCCTGGTTACATCTTTGTCCTGCATTTCTTTTTCTAGGGTGGAGTTGTTCCTGGCTAACATTGGTTGCGTGTGAGTATTTGTGTGTGTGTGGTGCTTTGTCTCCCTGTATTGTATGGCCAGTATGTGTGGTTGTGTGCAGTGCTTTTATCACCCAGTGATAGGGTGTGTGTTGTGTGTTCGGCATGTGTATGTAGCTGACATGCTTTTGTGGTGGTATTGTGTGGTGTTTGTGTTGACATGTTCGTTGCTGTGTTGTGTGGCTTTGTGTGCTTTGACTGTGTACCTGTGTGAGTTTTGTGCATGGTATGATGGATACGATGTGCTGTGTGTGTGATGTGTATGTCGATCGGTAAGTTGTGTGGTTGTGTAATTGTGTGTGTTCGTTCCCTGTTGGTTGTTCTTTTTGTTGCATGTGTGATGTCTCTCTCTATAGTGTCTATTGTGATTGCTTGCCAGTGTGTTGGCAACGGTGCGGTTGTGGTGTTGTTGTGACGTGTTGTGGTATTGTGTGAGACTGGGCCTGTGCTGTGTGTGCGTGCATAAGTGTGGGTTTTTGACGTGTGTGTGTGTGCATCTGTGTGTGGGTTTGCGTTAGAGTCTGTACTGTGTATGTGCGGTTGTTTGTGTGGCTGTATGTAAGTGTGCATGTCAGTATACAGTTGCGTGGGAGTGTCGCCCTCGCACCCCCTTCCCAAGGGTATGTTGTATAAGTGTACAAAAATTGACAATATGCAACAGTAACAGGTAAGTGTGTGTACTTACGGTTGCTTTCATCGGCGGCGGTGAAGATTCCAAAGTCTTTGGGCGAGCAGGAGCAGCAGAATGACACCTACTTCTGGTTCCATGATGGCTCAGGCCGAATATGGCTTTCTGACAGTGACTGTCTCTTTTTATAGAATTCGTTTCCGCCTAGGTTTCCATGGTGGTGCGACCACAGCAGAAACCTTGGCGGTGTGCAGCCTCGTAATCTGTCCGGCGGAAACATGGTCTCTGCTGGCCTACAGGTGGCTTCCGTCGTCCGTGGTAGTCTGACCGCAGTGTGGTTTGACGGTGCTTTTGCTGTATTCTGTTGGGAATGCCTCCATAGTCCTAATTTGGCGGTCTTCTCCGCCAGCCTGTTGGCGGTATGACCACCACCGCCAACATAGTGGTCCAGAGACCGCCATACTCGTAAAGAGGCCCTTAGTCACACAGACACAAAAAAGCCGAAAGTGCCAATAAATAACTTGTAATAGTGCCAAGGCAAGGTGTTTGTGGGCCAAACACAAAACAGACAGTAAAACATGACAGTTTGGCTTGAAAATGTCTTATACATGCCAACACTTAGAAAAAACTAAATAGGAGATGTTGAGATAAATACCAGTGATATTAACTTTCTCTGTTACTTGGAGTAGAGGAAGTTTTAGAGTGGAATACGGTAACATTACATGCTTGCAAAAGCACCAATCTTCTGTCTAGATTAGAAGTGTTGTCATGGGTGGTTCTTGCCCAATGGCTATCATTGGTCCCTCCATTACATCTGGAGACAGTTTTCTGTCCTATGTCTTGGCCATAGAATTTTTTGGTAATTCAAGCACTGTTTCCTGCAGATTATTCGGGTCAGTGTACTTCCCTCATAATGTTCGTAATCAAGCTCAGTGCCATTCATTTCATCCTTTCACAATGGTAAATACTTGAGCTCAATTGGCTACTATTCAAGCCAATTGCAAACTGCACAGTGGTGCCTACAGCTAAATTATCAGGTTAGCCCACTGGTGCACTCCTCCGTGCACCATTTAACTTTATCTGCAAGTCTTTTGGAGCTTTAAAAATCCCCCCGTTTTGTAATTACTTCTATAGTCCTGATGACCACTAGATTCCTGGATGTAGAAGTCGTATTCCTGTGTCCTATTTCTGTACTGCTTTTGCACGTAGTCAGTGTACTGGATGGGGCGTAAAGCTGAAGGAGGCACACCTAGGAAGCATACTTTGAGCCTGACTGTGTATGGCCAAGTTTTCAAATGACTGAGCTGGCAGTGTGACCTGCTGGATGGACACACCTTGCTCTCACTGCACAAGAGAAGGGCTCACAGTCTTGCATGGTACCATCCTGGAAGCTGGCATGACTAAGGGCTGGATGCTTACTGTATGGGCCTGATCTGAGCTTTCATGTTGAAAAGCCTCTCCTACTGGGAATGGTTGGTCTGTTATGATTTTTTAATTTTACATTTAGTAACACTTTGGCCCAGATTTATGAAAAAGTGGCGTATCAGCTCTGATGTGCCACGTTTTCAGAACCTCCCACTACCGTCACCTTACAACACCATGGTTGTGCCGTATTTAACATACAGCGCACCATGGTGGTAGTTAGGAGAATAGCGTTAACGTTTCTTATGCTATTGTGGCGCTTTGCTACACTAGCAGCAAAAATGTTTACGCTAGTGTAGCAAAGTGTAAGGATGCCCATTGATTACAATGTTTGTGTCATGTTAACAGCCGCCTTTGAGCAGGTGTCAAAAATGGTGCAGTAAAATCTTGTATATGTCACTGTGCCATTTTTGCAGGCCTCCTAACGCCGAAAAGTCCCCTTGCATACATTGTGACACAGGCATAATGTGGCGCAAGGGGTCGCAAAGTGCTGCAATGCATGCATTGTGCCACTTTGTAAATATGGAGTGGCGAAACATGCCTACTTGAGCCACATTAACGTAAAATAAATTATGCTAATGTGCTGCAAGGAGGCCCTAGGCCTTCTTAAATCTGCCCCCTTGTTTAACAGCACCCGACAGGTGCTGGTTAACCAACCCTAACAAAGTAGGCCAAGGTTCACGAAAGTTCCCCCTCCCCAAGTCAAGAATGACATGGTATCACTCCTCTAAAGGACAGTGTACAAGTTTAAGTATAGGTTGGGTCGGACTTTACCTAAACTGATATGCTGATAGAGCGGCATATTCAAGGAATTTTATTTGAAAGACAGGGATGGACTGATGAGTTCCTCACAGCACTAACAACTGTAAATGCTAATAAGATAGGCTTGTCAAGTGCTGGTCTGCCATTTTACTCAAGCACTCCGGTAATGTCTACGCTGGTGTCCTTCGTGTAATATCAGCCCGCCCACTACGGAGACAATCAATCTCTGCAGTCCAAGCAGACCACTCAAACCTTTGGCTCTGTCGAATCCTAAATTCAGTCCTAAACCATATTCTGTAATCCTGTAGAAAACAAACTCTACATTACTGCACCACATTGCCTTTAACTGTAAATATCTGAGCATCCATAAATAAATAAGTATTGGCAAAGCCTCTAGATCTGGCGTTGGTTGCCAGCCTTCAGCAATGTTGGTGTTTGTTTTGTCTTGGTTTCAGTAAAACCTTATTGCTGGGGAAACGTTCCTCGTCAATCCAAAATAAAACAAGCATTTGCAATGCAACGGGTCTCGCATTTGCTCGAGTTAGAGCTATTAGAATTGTAAACCCCTAACTGGACTTTTCTTGCCACATAAATTGAAAGAAAAAAACAAGAGCGATTGTGCTATGTAAAACCCAGTGAGATCGCCCTGAAATTGAAAACCAGAAACCGAGTGTGATCGCACTATGTATAACCCAGCGCTGCGTGGAAAATAAAAAGAGAAAGTAGTGCAGAAACCAGGCTGAAAACATGGAGCCTTACATGTTTTCAGCAGTTGGTCGGTGCGCTCGAGGAGGGCTAAACACCAGAAAAGGCATGACGTACACATGCCTTTCACTAATGAAATCAAGTGGATTTTAAAAGGCAAGACCTATGAAACCAATGAAAGTGACAGGCATGACATGGGCGTGCTTAAAAGCCCAAACAGAGATTACAACAGGGACGGAGCGCTCAACCCTAAAAAGAGGAGCATGCCTCAGAGGATTGTTTTTCTGCCGGAAGGTCCTCCTTGCACAAAAGCAATCCTGCATGGAACTTGAGCACCCTTTCACCATGGTGCATAGGTGCCTGCATTGAAGCTAGGCTGGGCTTAGTGCACCAGCTCAGAGGGAGAAAGGACTGCACCATATATTAGTAGATATGGCAAATTCCTGCCCTATCGATATGACGCAGCAAGTTTTCTTGCTGCGTTGCACTGCATTGCATCAAATCTTTGCAAATCTGCCCCGTAATGTGAGTATAACAGAAAGGCATTTCAATTAAAATATTATTTGTTCAATATATTTCCTAACACTGTCTGTGTAACTTACACAGTAAAACGTCTGAGAATCAGGCTGTCAGATACCAGCGATATGGGTGCATCAGCTGTGATTCTGCACACCTACAGAAGTATATGCGAGGTGAGGTTAGGTAGGACCATTTTGTGAGTCTTGTAAATTCTGACCACCTTTAGGCAAACACTGCGGATGTATAAATTTATGACTTTTTGTTCACTGGGATTTTACTATATTTTCTTGCAAACCATTGAGGTGTCCGCCAGCTGCATAGATGAGTGTAGGGAAATGCATTGTGAAATGTGACAAGAACACGAATTATGACTCTAGGTGGCGTTCTCTTGTTACTTGATTTCTTTTTTCCTGACCCTTCTTTCGTAGAATCCAGGGGTCTTAAATACATAAAAACATATGAGTGCATGTATGCCAGATTTTCATGTGCTTAATCAGGCATAAACAAATCACACAGAATTCATCAAGCGCTACAAAGTGGCAGCATCTCACAAGCTAGCACTTTGCAATACAAATCCCTTACCATTTTTCCAGGTGTAAATTGGGTTTACGCCGGGACTGGTCACTCGCCACATCTGTCTCAATACCTGTCTTTGTTCGCAGTTTTATTTAGTGCAAACTTGTGCCAAGGACCTTAGAGCGCTTTACATGAGAACCAGATGTCACATGTTTTTTTTGGCACGTGCCACTTGTGATCTGCCCTGAATGACAAGATAATGAGTTTGAGCCCAGGCTGGGATTCGAATCGGGCTCCCTCATTCCAATGATGCCATCTCTCTCGAGCTAGGCCACATCATCTCCCTACCCTACCTTACTTTGTCTCAAACCGCTTGTGTGGCATGTTTTTTTACTAGTAATGAATTCACATTGCACGTTTATTTTACCTCTATTTAGTACAATATAATCTCCATTTGTGGACAATTTCAGGGTAAAGTGACTTCCAAAGCCTCAATGTAAACACGGTAGAGAAAGGAGCCCGAAATAGCACCGACCGAGGCATCCTCCCAGTGAAATTATCTCAGACTTTACCATGGAAAGGCCACAGACTTAGCCATTGCTAACTCAATAATTATATTGTACTGTCGGCAACATTTCTATAGTTCTTCTCGCCTGAGGGTTACAACACATTTACACAATAGGGAAGCCTTTTCTCTTTACATCTCATAACTGTACCACAAACTCTTCCTTTATTCATGACAGCGAGATCCCCAGCTGCAATAGGTATTTCCTGTTGCTTTCGATGACAAGTTTTCTGTGCTCATTCCAAGCACTGGGGGTTTAAAAAAACATATCTGGCACGGTTCCGGTAGCTGGAGAGCCTAAGATGACACTGTGTTCAAACAATATGCTATCGCTGCAAGGGGAACACGTTTATTCAATTAGTCAATTAATAGATTAGCGTCAAGATACTTTGTTACACTACATTGCAACACAAAACAAGCTCAAAGAAGTAGGAGGGATTTGTTTCCCACCAGGCACACTTTTTCTGTAAAAATCACATAGAGAATGCGAATGCACCCGACACAAACAAAACAAATTCATTTAGATAGGGAATTAAGATCTGTGAACTTCTCTTCAGATCCCAGATACAGAAAACGTAGTCCATGAACCGGACAGAAAACAGCGAGCCTTGTATGTTTTCTGTACTTGGTCGATGCGCTCGAGGAGGGCTGACCACCGAAAAAGGCATGACGTATGCGTGCCTTCCACTAATGAAATCAAGCAGATTCTAACAGGCAATCCCACTAACCAATGAAAGACACTGACGTGACGTGGACGGGGCTCCGAGCCCTTTTTAATTCCTAAAGCGTCTCGTTAGCGAAACGTATGCGCAAGCGCATGCGACGCAGGCTCGACCCTAAAAAGCTGTCTAAAAGCATAAACATTTTTGGTCTCTATAAGCACACATCGACGCAGTAGCCTCGGACACTGAAGGGAACTGCTTTGTATGATGATTTCCTCCATTTGAAAGGGTAAAAATGCCGTCTCTCACAGCGAAGTTAGCCAATGGCTGAAGTGGGGTGGCCATTGTCCCAAGCTGTTTGCTGTTGTGCGCAAAAGAAAATGTCATTGACACACAGAAAACGACTGGCTGAAAGTCCCTAAAAGTATATAACTTTAGTACAACCAAAAGGTCTTGGCTAACGCCACGCCTTACGAGGCCAGAATTAGTACACAGAAATTCACTCATATGCAGTTAGATAATGTAATGCAGTAAAATGAAACAACTGAAAAAACAAATGCCAACAAATAATGAACTTTAAAAAAATGTAAGTATGTGATTTATATTTAATTTGTGTTAAAGTGTGTATACATGCTGATGACATTGTCCCCATATGGAATTACACACACCAATTAGGAGGAGATGAATGCTTTTTCCCTTCCATAATTCGATATTGACTCTTGAAAAAGGCAAATAATGATCTAAGTACAGCTCAAATAAAGATTTGTCAGCGCGTGCCTGTGGGTTAATTTAGAGCCTTTGGCAACAGTCAGTGAAACACATTACTCATGCACCCCAACTTTAAATCTTTTCTGGTCCTTCCATTCTACTTCATCCGTCCTGCATTCTATGCCCGCCATACGCCCCTTTTTTTTTAGCCTCGTCCTTTCTGCTTCTGTTCTTTCACTTGTTCGTGTTCTTGTCTTAAACGTCATTACCTCTTTATCTTCTTGCCTCACCCTTTTTGCATGTTCTTTCATCCACCTCATAATCCCCCCGTTTGCACAGCCTTTTTCCACCCTCTTGCACTGGTCTCTGCCTTCAGATGTCTGCCTCCAACCTCCGCAAAGGAAGGAGTATGGGCTTCGAATGAGCGGCACTAGATGTCCTGATGGGTGGATGTGTGGAGTGGCTCTGGCAGGGGTTACTTCCAACTCAATGCTGCCCACTGGGAAGGTGGGCAGTGCATTGCTGCCTGGGATGAGGGGTTTCTGGCAACACTACATAGCTCACGTGATAGTACGTAGCACTACACTGGTGGTGGCATCCTGCCCAGGGTTGCTTCTTTTCTGAAAGAACAATACCTCCCATTTGTTCATGTTTTAACTCTGCCTTGGACTCCGTCTGGGAGCGAAGAGTGCATGCAGCCTTCAGCAATGTCTGCCCAGTGACTTCCAAAGCAAACTGAACACATCTGTCATCTTTCCCAGCTCATAGGCAAGGGAAGCATGCCAGGATGGGGAGCAAACCCAAGCAGCCAAGTAGGAATTGAGAGAGAATCAGAGGAGGTATGAGGTAAGTGTGCACTGCATACAGTGGGTTTCCAAAAACTGTACTGTGTAGTTCTATATGGGGATGCTATTTCTTTTAGACTTGGTTCAGTTCTATTCAAGGTCAGTCATACGCAAAACAATGCCACATTAAGAAGTCAAAACTAGACTTCAGGATGGTGCAGTCATCAAAATTCGTTAACACTTACTCGTATCCTAAAAGTGGGCGGATGCTAGTTTTTCAATTCAATTTTGCATGGAAACTTTTTCAGTTTTTCTGTGGCTAAGTGACTTGTCAATGTCATAGTAAGATTGCATGGCCCTACAGGAAAGAAGGACAAGCATTTGCAATGCAATAGGTCTTGCACATTTCGAAAAAGTTAATTATCATCTTTCGACAACAGCACCCACAAGCAAAAAACACAAGAATTTGCAATACAATGGGTCTCACGTTTGCTCCAGTTAGAGCTATTAGCGTTGTAAATTCCTAACTGGACTTTCCTTGCCACATAAATAAAAAATGAAAAGTAAAACAGTTGACAGAAGCAAGTCAATTCAAAGCGCCACAGCAAGCATGAGCGCAAGAGTTCTTGGCTCCCTGTGTCAATGTCTAGAAAGGATTGCAGCTGGGATGAAAGGTCAACCAAAACAGGAGGAGGGGCTTTCACACGCTGTAACAGGAGGAAGAGTGACGTAGTGTGATGGCCAACAAAGATGTTCACTTAGTGAAATTGCATAGGAGGGATTAAGCATTTAAGACAAGCACACCAAGGAATGAATAGCAAGAGTGGGCGTGGTTAAAAGTCCACAGAGAGATTACAACAGGCCACAGCGTTTGGGCGCCCAACCCTAAAAACTAGGGGAAACTGAGAAAAGACGACTTAACAAAATAAAATTTGCTTCCCAAAAAAACTTTGCACTTTTATTTGTCCTACTGGGTCTGTTCTTGCCAGTCACAAGCTTTCTGTTTGTGGGGCACTGGAAGTTAGAACAAAATAGTACCTTGATCACATCGGGAGCAGCGGATAGGCACTAATTAAGTTGAAATCAATTAGTGCTTGATCCCTGCTCCACACAGAAGAACGGAAATTATGCCAGATATGCCTTGGTGAATTACGAGGTTGTAATGAAGAGTGCCACGCAAACCAACAAACGGTCAGCTGCAGGCGAGCTCCAGCCCTTTACTGAACACAACAGTGTCTCGCATGCGTGATACATATGCAAGTGCCTGCACTCGCAAGCTTGAGCCTAAAAAAAGGCTCCACCCCACTGCCCCAGTTGGGTAGTGAAAATATAGCCAAATTGGGCTGCAGTGGGGCCTCAGATCCCTTGATCCCACTTGCACCACATATGCTGGCAGGATTCAGGTTGACTTCACCTAAAAAATGACTTCATACATATTTAGTGCAAAAGAACTTTCTCGGGTTTGCAAATAGGCACGATTCATTTTAATTCATGCTGATAACAGTATGGTATTCACAGATTATTTAGAACAAGAACAGCGTGTACTGGTGTCTACCAAATTTGTAGTGAAGTCCTCTTGGACCCATGGTGGTTCCCTATTCTAGCTTAATTTTATATGTCATATTTCGCATGTTTTAGCTGCAGTGCTTTTTAGCAGTGACATTTTACCTTTTACACACTGTGCGTGCATGCTATTATTCTAGGAATATATTGTACAAGTTGCTTGTTTTAGTTAGTGTTGGACCTGGCCCTCTTTGCAGGTCATCCCCAAACTTTTTGCCTTGCTCCTATTTTTTCTGACCTGTTTCTGTTGACCAGTGCTAAAGTGCAAGTGCTCTCTGTCTGAATTGTTTTTGTGATTGGTTTATCCATGATTGGCATATTTGAGTTACTAGCAAGTCCTTAGTAAAGTGCACTAGAGGTGCCCAGGGCCTGTAAATCAAAATGCTACCAGTGGGCCTGTAGCACTGGTTGTGCCACCCACATGAGTAACCCTGTAAACATGTCTCAGACCTGCCACTGCAGTGTCTGTGTGGGCAGTTTTAACTGCCAGTTCGACCTGGCAAGTACACCCACTTGCAGACCTTTTACTACATGTAATTCACCCCTAATGTAGGCAGCCTTATGGGAAGGGTGAGTGTACATAAAAGATAGGACATGTACTGGTGTGTTTTATATTTCCTGATAGTGAAATACTGCTACATTTGTTTTTCAATATTGCAAGCCCTTTCTCTTCCATAGGTTAACATGGAGATTGCCTTGAAATATCTTTTAAGCGTAATTTCGCATTCAGAGCCAACAGCTCCGGATGGTGTGGACGGACCCAGTCCCCCACATTCTGCAGTTCTGTTGTCCTAATATGCAGTCCTATTACTTTAGTAGGAACCACATCACATGGCAACACCAACATTCATAGATCAGGTACTTATTTAATGGGTCTACTGAGTAGTTACTCCTGTGTCCCCAAGGTGCCCTTTTCACCTTAAACCAAAGTTATCCGTGGTGTTAAGGATTAATTGCTCCTCAGCATTATCGGAAGCACCTACACTTGTCAGTAGGTTGTTCAAGCTTGGAGTTTAAAAGGATACCCCACCTTAGTATTTCCCTCTTTGAATTCCATATATTAAAATGGTGAATCCAATTAGTATTCCTGCTAACTGGAGGCACGCGGTTACTGCACATTCAAACATGCACAGGCTACCCAGTGGGGCTGGAGATGTTACGTTCATGGTTGAGACACATGATGCATACCAAACTGAAGTATTTCACTCATGGGTCACTTTTCCTGCAGTCAATATAAATACTAAATAATTTCACACAAACACAACGGCCAATGTATCAGGCTATTGCAGACCATACCATGACTTAGAAATACACTTAACATTTCAGGAACAACAAAATTGCTTCCAAGGCACCCTACCACACATTTTAGAAAACGTTACATTAGGTCTCCTCAGTAATGACGGGGTTACATGGCCAGTTTTAGCTTGCTACACACCATAACCTAACATACAGAATTTAGCTGTGGGTGTTTTGCGCTCTTTATATAATAATTTAGATAGACTATACAGACGTTTAACGCAGTTTTAAAGTGAATGGGTCTAGTTTTGTGAGCCCCGACCAGACTGTTTTCCTAGTGATTCCATCTTTTATACACTCTTTGTTTTCAAGTGTACTTAGAGGCATAACACTTGTATTAATCCTAATCAGTGGTATTTTAATTTTATTTTTGCTGCTCTGCAACGCATACCCAATCTTGAAGCCAAATGGTGATGGAACTACAGCACGTCCAGCTGTGTCATTAACTTATGATACAGTACTTTGCTGTGCCTTTATTGGAGGAACTAAATGGTGACTGGTCCTTGTCCATTCGGCCAGTATGGCTTTATTGTGTGCAGCCTGTGTTCTGATGTCTTTGGTGCCCTTTCAAGTGTGCACACAACTTCAGTCGTGCAACGCAATTGGTACAATCTACATACATGGATCTGTTGATGTCCCCGTTGAGGGTTCATTGTCAATGTTGTCCTATGAAACTGCCATTGCTCCAAAGTGCCTTTTATGAGACATTCTATATGGATATGGTGGCTCCTGGATTCCTTACTGCTTGCTGTCCTACCGAGGGCACAGTACAGGGTGCAACTACCTCAGCCACAGCTGAGGATACTGATCATGTTTGTTCCTTCGACTTGCTCACTGATGCTATTGTGGTTCTGTTGTCTGCGGAAGCAAGACTCATTGTGGATTCTACTGACATTGACAATATGGATGACATCTAGAAGCCTCCAGATACTTTAAAATTTTGCACTTGTTTTCAAGCACATTGTTTTGATTTATTTTATGTTTTTCATTGGCTCATTTTTAATTCAGCTTGTTTGCTTTGCTTGTTGGAGTGAACATTTTATTTCTTTTGTAGTATGGGTTCCTTTAGAATCTGTCTTTTCACGTCCATGAACCACAGTGGTTTGCTGTTATAGCTTCATTTTATACATCATATTTTGCACATTTTAGCTGCAGTGCATTTTGACAGTGACATTTTACAAACTCTGCTTGCATGATATTATTCTAGGAATAAATTGTGGAAGTTGTTTGTTTTAGTTAGTCTTTTCACAACATATAATCAGTAAATTCTACTCAAGGCTAGGAACACAGTACACAATATCCTAGTGCTTCATTGCCCATTCAGGAGACAGCTTCTAACATCTAGATATAGCAGCACATCTGAGGTGTGCTTCTAACCCAGTGTCATTTTTATTATAGAAATGGTGTTAGAAATAGGGTCTCTAGTAGTCACTGGGTTTGCACCCTGTCCAAGTAGGGACCCTTATTCTAGTCAGGATAAGAGAGATACCCGCTCAGATAACCCCTGCTCTTCTCCTTTGTAGCTTTGTGTGAGCAGTCAGGCTTATCTCAGAAGCAATGTGTAAAGCATTTGCACATAACACACAGTAACACAGTGAAAACACTACAAAAGGACACCACACCAGTTTTAGAAATTTAGCCAATATTTATCTATATAAAACAAGACCAAAACGATACACATCTGACATACAGTAATAAAGATATGAATTTTGAAAGATTTAACTCAAAAATACAGTAAATATCTCCACCTGGGGATATCACAGTGTCGTGATCAACAAAACCAACAGTTTAGGCCGGCCGCAGCGTCGCGGACCAGCTAGAGTGACGGGAAGACCTGCAAACAGTACCTTGGAATTGCAGGGCATTGTGATCCTCGCAGTGAGCTCCAGAGAGCGACGTCGCCGACGTCGGTTCCGGAGTCGGTGTGGGAATCGTCAGGCCCTTGAAGTCACACACGTTGTAGATTGAACTCTGGGCTGATGAAGTCAGGAGCACTGGCGTATATGGCGTCGGGTCTAAGGTGTGATGCGGGACGATGCAACATGCGGTGCCCACAGGTCACGGTGCCGGCAGTGGCTCGGTGACGGTGTCTACCAGGGCTGCGGTGTGAAGTGGGGTGGTGCGACATGCGGTGTCCACAGCTCACGGTGCAGGCAGCGGCATCGTCGTTGGCAAAGTGCTGCCGTCGGTAGACCAAAGCCAGCGGTGCGTGACAGGACGGTGCTTTGTGATCCTCACGAGCGGTGTCCACAGGCCATGGTGCAAGCAGGGATGCCTGGTGACGACACTCGAGTTGATGGTGCTGGCCTCGGTGGACCACGGCTGCGGGACGGGAAGGGATGGTATGGCGCTTTGTGCTCCTCAAGAGCAGTGTTCACAGGCCACAGTGCAAGCAGTGGCGTTGATGTCAGCAGGAGCGTCGTCATCAGCGATGCCCAGGATGCGGTGTGAGCAGGTGATGCTGGAGTGTGGGGCCCACAGGTCGCGGTGCGAGCAGCGGCTCGGGGAAGTCATCCGATGATGGCATCGGTGAGACCAGGGTCGGGGATGCAATGTGACTCCATGCGGCGTCGGCAGGTCACGGTGCAGTCCGCTGAGTCGCTGGTGGTGCTGCAATGGTTTTTCCTCTAGAACAACACAAAACACACAGGCCCATATTTATACGTTTTGACGCAAACCAGTGCCAGTGCTGGTTTACGTCAAAACTTTTACCGCCGGCTTACGCCATTCCTACCAGCCATGCGGGCACTATATTTAAGGAATGACTTTAGCCGGCACTGCGGACTAGTCAGAGTAAAAAAAAAATGACTCAAACCAGGCAGCGCCGGCGTAGGGGAAAATGGGGGTTGTGCGTCAAAAGATGGTGCAAGTCAGGTTTGAGGCAAAAATCATGCCTCAAACCGGACTTGCGCCATTTTTTGACACACAACCCCCATTGAAATGACTCCTGTCTTAGCAAAGACAGGAGTCACGCCCCCTTGCCCAATGGCCATTCCCAGGGGACTTCTGTCCCCTGGGCATGGTCATTGGGCACAGTGGCATGTAGGGGGGCCCAAATTAGGCCCCCCTATGCCACTTTATTAAAAAAAAAAAATGCTTACCTCAACTTACCTGTTCTTACCTGGGATGGCATTAGCCGGCGGTAAAAAAATTTACGCAAACCAGCGCTGGCTTGTGACAAAAAGTATAAATATGGGCCCAAGAGTCATAGATCAGGTACTTATTTAACAGTCTCCTGAGTAGTTTCTCTTGTATGCCCAAGGTGCCCTATTCACCTTAAGCCAGAGTCATCCGTGGTGTTAGGGATTATCCGGTTCTGTGCCGCAGACGTAATGGTTACGTCCTGTGGCACAGTGCTCATGTGCCGAGGACGTAACCATTACACCCTGAGCACTGAACTCAGAGGGAGCGCTAAAATCGTCCCATTTGGAATGGTGAGGGCTGCACTTTATGGACTTTGGGACGCTACCATGTAGAAAAATCCACAAGACCTAGACACATCTGAAAACTAAACATCTGGGTGATTCCAGGGTGGTGTGCTTCACATGCACCCCGCACCATTTTTGTACCCACAATCCCCTGCAAACCTCCAACTTTGCTGGAAATCACACATTTTTCCCACGTTTTTGTGATGGAACCTTCCGGAATCTGCAGGAATCCACAATATTCCTACCACCCAGCATTGTCTCATCTATACCGATAAAAATTCTGCTGCGCTTGTCAGCCTAAAAATGTTTTTTTTGCAAACTGCCCTTTTGGACCCCCTTTGGTTCCCCCTCAATATCGACATGTTTTTGGCTCTTCCCTTTCACAAGCACTTGGCCCACCTACACAAATGAGGTATCATTTTTACCGGGAGACTGAGGGGAACATTGGGTGGTATGAAATGTGTCCCAGTGCGGTGATCCCACACAGAAATGTGGGAAAAATTTGATTTTTTTTAGCTAAATTTGAGGTTTGCTGAGGATTCTGGGTAAGAAAACATTGGGGGATCCACGCAAGTCACACCTCACTGGACTCCCTTGCGTGTCTAGTTTTCAGTAATGTCTGGGTTTGGTAGGTTTCCCTAGAAGGCTGCTGAGCCCAGGACCAACAACGCAGGTGCCCCCGCAAAAACAGGTAGTTTTGTATTTGATCATTTTGAAGTGTCCAGATAGTGTTTTGGGCCATTTCCTTTCGCGGGCAGTAGGCCCACCCACAAAAGTGAGGTACCATTTTTATCGGGAGACTTGGGGGAACGCTGGGTGGAAGGAAATTTGTGGATGCTCTCTAAATACAGAACTTTCTGTCACCGAAATGAGAGGTAAAAGTGTTTTTTTGGCCAACTTTTGAGGTTTGCAAAGGATTCTGGGTAGCAGAACCTGGTCAGAACCCCACAAGTCACCCCATCTTGGATTTCCCTAGGTGTCTAGTTTTCAAAACTGTGCAGGTTTGCTAGGTTTCCCTAGGTGCCGGCTGAGCTAGAGGCCAAAATCCACAGCTAGGCACTTTGCACACAACAGCTCTGTTTTCTTTGTGAAAATGTGATGTGTCCACGTTGTGTTTTGGGGCTTTTCCTGTCGCGGGCCCTAGGCCTACCCCCACAAGTGAGGTACCATTTTTATCGGGAGACTTGGGGGAACGCTGGGTGGAAGGAAATTTGTGGCTCCTGTCTGATTACAGAACTTTCTGTCACCGAAATGAGAGGGAAAAGTGTTTTTTTGGCCAACTTTTGAGGTTTGCAAAGGATTCTGGGTAACAGAATCTGGTCAGAGCCCCACAAGTCACCCCATCTTGGATTCCCCTAGGTGTCTAGTTTTTAGAACTGCGCAGGTTTGCTAGGTTTCCCTAGGTGCTGGCAGAGCTAGAGGCCAAAATCCACAGCTAGGCACTTTGCAAAAAACAGCTCTGTCTTCTTTATGAAAATTTGATGTGTCCACGTTGTGTTTTGGGGCTTTTCCTGTCGTGGGCGCTAGGCCTACCCCCACAAGTGAGGTACCATTTTTATTGGGAAACATGGGGGAACGCTGGGTAAAAGGAAATTTGTGGCTCCTCTCTGATTCCAGAACTTTCTGTCACCGAAATGAGAGAAAAAGGTGTTTTTTTGTCCAAATTTTGAGGTTTGCAAAGGATTCTGGGTAACAGAACCTGGTCAGAGCCCCACAAGTCACCCCATCTTAAATTCCCTCAGGTGTCTAGTTTTCAAAACTGCGCAGGTTTGGTAGGTTTCCCTAGGTGCTGGCTGAGCTAGAGGCCAAAATCCACAGCTAGCCACCTTGCAAAAAACAGCTCTGTTTTCTTTGTGAAAATGTGATGTGTCCATGTTGTGTTTTGGGGCAGTTCCTGTCGCGGGCGCTAGGCCTACCCACGCAAGTGAGGTACCATTTGTATCGGCAGACATGGGGGAACACAGAATAGCAAAACAAGTGTTATTGCCCCTTGTCTTTCTCTACATTATTTCCTTCAAATGTAAGACAGTGTGTAAAAAAGACGTCTATTTGAGAAATGCCTTGTAATTCACGTGCTAGTATGGGCACCCCGGAATTCAGAGATGTGCAAATAACCACTGCTTCTCAACACCTTATCTTGTGGCCATTGTGGAAATACTAAGGTTTTCTTGATACCTATTTTTCATTTTTTATATTACAGCAAATTAATTGCTGTATACCCGGTATAGAATGAAAACCCATTGCAAGGTGCAGCTCATTTATTGGCTCTGGGTACCTAGGGTTCTTGATGAACCTACAAGCCCTATATATCGCCGCAACCAGAAAAGTCCAGCTGACGTAACAGTATATTGCTTTCAAAAATCTGACATCGTAGGAAAAAGTTACAAAGTAAAACGTGGAGAAAAATGACTGTTATTTTCACCTCAATCTCAATATTCTTTTATTTCAGCTGTTATTTTCTGTAGGAAACACTTGTAGGATCTACACAAATGACCCCTTGCTGAGTTCATAATTTTGTCTACTTTTCAGAAATGTTTAGCTTTCTGGGATCCGGCATTGGTTTCACACCCATTTCTGTCACCAACTGGAAGGAGGCTGAAAGCACAAAAAATAGTAAAAATGGGGTATGTCCCAGTAAAATGTCAAAATTGTGTTGAAAAATGGGGTTTTCTAATCCAAGTCTGCCTGTTCCTGTGTTCCTGAAAGCTGGGAAGATGGTGATTTTACCACTGCAACCCCTTTCTGGATGCCATTTTCAGGGGAAAAACCACGAGCCTTCTTCTGCAGCACTTTTTTCTCATTTTTTTTTTTTTAAAACGATTTTTTTTGCTGTATTTTGGCTAATTTCTTGGTCTCCTTCAGAGGAACCCACAACGTCTGGGTACCTCTAGAATCCCTAGGATGATGGGAAAAAAAAGCTGCAAATTTGGCATGGGTAGCTTATTTGAACAAAAAGTTATGAGGGCCTAAGCGCGAATTGCCCCAAATAGCCAAAAAAAGGCTCGGCACAGGAGGGGAAAAGGCCTGCCAGCGAAGGGGTTAAATCCTCCTCAGCATTATAGGAAGCACCTATACTTGGTGTGGAAGGACTCAGTCCCCCACATTCTGAAGATCTGTCATCCTAATACACAGTCCTATTATCTTGGTAGGAACCGTATAACAGATTCACCAGAAATATTTCTAGGTGATGACTTTAATAATTGCAGTAGTGCCTTCCTGTGAGGTTATGCTTTATTATGGAAGGTCTCCTATCTATTTTCCTTGAATTGTGCACCACAGAGCACAAACTGGTCAATGGAACTTGACCATTTTAGTTAATAGCAGCAAAATGTGCCTCTCCCTTCAGCCAGAATGCCTGCAATCCTCTAAAATATCTGGTTCTACATTTGCTATAGTTTTGGGATTGCATGATGCACAAGATAGTATTAATTTACTTTTGGTAAAATGCTGCATGAAAATGTTTAAGTTGGGTAGTCTCAAGTATGATCCCGTACAAACATTAGTAAATACAGGGTTTAGGTTTTTCTATAAGCTCAAATTTGACTGATGTTATCTCAGACAGCCTTGACCAAGTAACACCTACCAATGTCCATCCTCCTCCACAGTAGGCTCAAGATCCATGTACTGTCTGGAAACCTTAACTGCATACCATAAAAGCTTCATCAATAGAAGTCAGAACACCAAAAAATGACCTGTACTAACTGCCATTAAATATTTGGTCAATTTTGCATCACATCCCCTTCCATTAATTGAATGCTCCAGTAACTCATGGATGAATAAATGAGCAAGCGTGTACAGGTAATTATGCAGACAACTACACACTGATATGGAGAAATTCTCATTTTGTTTTTGTTTAAATAGGGATTATTATATATTTATAATGCTACTTATGCTGTAAGAATATGTTCACAGCATATAGCGCTGTAGATTAACATGCTTATCATACTCCTGCCATCTAGTGTTGGCATGAATGTGTTTAAATGGGAGTGACTGCAGTGTATGTTTGTAACATGTGGCTGTATATACACATGCTTAGCATAATCTTGCCATATAGTGTTGCGCTTACACGTTTTGAAGTTGTTTTTTCTTCATTTCTTGAGTCAGGAGATAAAGAGTGAGTCACATGATGCAGCGTGATTTCTCTCAAAGTAAATTGCACCTGGGCATCCACTCCATGTTAGACTGTTTTAAACCCAGTGGGCAAGAGGCTTGTGGAGTGTGAATAAAAGATATGGGGCCAGATGTAGAAAGATTCCAAATTGCGATTTGCAATTTGCGAGTCCCTGCGACTCGCAAATTGCAAGTTGCAATTTGGAATGCAGAAAGGTGTCTCAGACACTTTCTGCAACTCGCTATGGGGTCGCAAAGACCCACCTCATAAATATTTATGAGGTGGGTCGCAGTTTGCGACCCCATAGCGAGTCTAGGCACTCACGGGGATGGTGGCCTGCTGGAGACAGCAGACCACCATCTCCGCGACTGCTTTTAAATAAAGCAGTTTTTTTTTTTCTCTTTGCAGCCCGTTTTCCTTAAAGGAAAACGAGCTGCAAATAGAAAAAAATACCGAAACCACTGCCTGCTCTGAAAAAATAATTTTGTGAGCATTCACAAAGGGGAAGGGGTCCCGTGGGGACCCCTTCTCCTTTGCAAATGAGTTACCATCCACTTCAAGTGGATGGTAACTGCGAGTTGATTTGCGACCGCTTTCGGGGTCACAAATCAACTTAAATCGCGGTGCGAGTCGCAAATAGGAAGGGAACACCCCTTCCTATTTGCGAGTCGGAAACACATTTTGCGAGTCGGTTCCGACTCGCAAAATGTGTTTCTGCATCGCTTGAAGGCTTTTGCACCTCGCAAACGGCGTTTTTCGCCGTTTGCGAGGTGCAAAAGCCTACCTACATCTGGCCCTCGGTGCATTATTCCAGTGTATAGTGAAGGAAAACAAATTGAGTGCCTTAAATCTAGATCATAACATGCGCATCTGGGAAGGAGGATAGACACATATGAATCTACAGCACAACACGCTACAAACAGATGCTTACAGGGAAAGTAGCATTTTCTGTTTTTAGCATGTGTGAGTGACTGTAGAATACTCTCAATTGCTTTGGATAGCACTACTCCAATGTGTAGCGCTATCATGTGGATGACACACATGTGTGAAATAATATTCTTAGTACTGCTTGACCCACTGTGACAGGTAAGTACAAATGGATACGTAAGTATGCAAATTAAGTTTAAGGTTTTCTCTCTTTATTTGTCTTTTCCAATAAATCGTCTCTTCTTTTATTGATATTTTCTCTATTTCTACTTGTCTGTATGTCTGTAGGCTATATTCTTCCTTTTGTTCTTCCTTGTTCCTTATTTTCTTTTTTTCTTTTTCAGGTTGGCGCCTCAGGGATCCAGAAGATGGTCCACCGTGAGAGGAAGAGCAAATAAGAAGCCTGTTTTAAAAGGTACGTTTGTCTTTATGGTAGGTATTGCTCTTTCCTCTCTGGCTATACTTTCTCTCTTTCTGTCTTCTTTCTTGTGTTTTCCCGTGCTTTGTTAGTTTCTAAGTGAATCTCCTATTGTCTTTGTCTGAGGCCCTTTCACTCTAGTTTTCTGACTTCTTCTTTTATTTATTCTATTTCTTTCTTAAGTTAGTACCAAGCTTTCCTTTCGCCCAGTGTCTTTTCTTATTTTGTCCTTTCAGTGGTTTTAATAGGTCTTGTAATTAAAAAGAAAAAAATAGAGAACCAAACAGAGAGTGCTCCCCACTTTTGTGTCTTTTTGTTGACTCTCCCTTCCCCAGCTCGTGGCACGTACCAGGTCGGGCCACGTTCCTCCTGGAATGTGGCCGGCTCCTTTGCGTGGTCTCCCTCTCAGTCTTCGTCTTCCTCGTTCGTTTCTCCGACCTCCTCATCTCTTTCCCCGACCTCCTAGCCTCTTTCTCCGACCTCCTTGTCTCTTTCTCTGACCTCCTTGCCTCTTCCTCCGACCTCCTCGCCTCTTTCTCCGACCTCCTCGCCTCTTTCTCCGACCTCCTCGCCTCCCCAGCGACGTCCTGTTGCTGCCTCACGGCGTCTTCCTGGTTGTTGAGGCCCCACCCCCTGCGCCGCGGAGCCAGAGTGACGTAGAGGTTTGACCTCTACTCTGGCACCCTGAGCAGTGCCCCCGGGGTAAGTCCAGTCCGACCCTGATCCTTGCGCCCCGTTACACCCACTAATGCTTGTTAGCGAGCTAGTATGTCCACAAATAATTGCTTTGTGAATGTGTTTTGTGTTGACCATATAGCTGCTTTATAAATGCCAGCTCTGAGGATATTGCAGAGCAACACAGTACTGGCTTCTTTCTTGCAAGTATAATATGCGCTAGGGAGAACATAAGGTACTTGTTAGGTTTTGAGGTACCATATTTGAATGCATTTAATTATACATCTAGCTATGTCAGCTTTGGATATAGCCTGTTCTTTGTAAGGATGAACAAAATAAATAAACTAATGATTAGTTTTCCAGAATTGTTTGCTCCTATCTATGTAGTACATAAGGAACCTTTTACCACCAGAGTGTGTAGTGCCATTTCAGCCACTGACTAGGACTGTAGGAAGAAAGCTGGAAGTTCAGTAGTTGGGTTGAGATGGAAAGATGGATCTATCTTATGCACCCTTAAGAGCTTGTAGGTCACAAATACACCTAATGGAAGTAATGGCTACTAAAAAGGCTACCATCCATGAAAGGAATTGAAGTGGGCATGAGTGCATGGTTTCAAAGGGTGGTCCCATAAATCTGGTAAGAACTATATTACAGTTCCAGACTGGGCCATGGGGGTTCGAAGGGGTATTACCTTTTTAGTCCCTCCGTAAACTCTTGGACTACTGGTATTCTAAAGAGCAAGGTATGTTAACCGGTCTACATGTACACTGTAACTACTCTTAGATGCTAATGAATGGATGTGTATGCTAAGCATGATTTTTGTAAGTGAAGAAGGTAAATAATTATCTGTTGCACCAAAGGATTTAGGGGGTCAGGATAGTAAACAAATAGTTTCCATTTGGGCACAGAACACGCAAAACGTGTAGGCTGCCTGGGCTTCTTAAAGGTGGACAAGCATCCCTGTGGAAGATGGAAGTAACCATATACTAGGACTTTAGGTGACAAATTGCAAGATTGGGCTGTGTTGAGTCCAGGTGTCTTATCTGCTCTTGTCTCTGGGTAGGGCGATCTTTCCTGGGATGAAGTCTCCTGTTTGGACTGACTGAAAGTTCTATTAGAGTGCCGTACCAAAGCTATTTGGTCCATGCTGTGTCAACTAGGATTAGGGTGTGAGACATTTGTGTGAGCTTCCTGATGACTAATGGAAGCTGTGAGAAAGGTGGAAAGCATAAGCAAATATCACTGACCAGCTGATTCATAGTGCATTCTCTATGGACGGTGGTTGTAGGTATCTGGTGGCAAAGCTTGGGCATTTTGTATTTTTGGTTGTCTGAGTGTGGAGTTCCTTACCTGTGAAAGTATCGTTGAAGGACCTGTGGGTGGATTTCCCACTTGTGGACCTAATGGTGTGACCAGATGAGTAGACCCAACAGATTGTTGGCTACGCCTGGAAGATGTTCTGCCAGTAGGTGATCTCTGTGTTGAATTTCCCATTTCTAGGTATTCTGCACTACCCACAAGAGCTGCAGTGAATACGTACAGCCGTTTCTGGATGTAGCATACGGCCCTCATGTTGCCTGTTTTGATCAGAACAACCCCCCCTAGCATGAGTTAAAGAAAAGCTTTGAAAGTGAGTGGTATCACTTGAAGTTCCAGGAAATTGATAAAGTGATCCAGATATTGTGTGGGCCACTGCCTCTGTATGGTGTATTGGTCTAGGTGAGCATGCCTAACCAGAACAGAGGAGTCGGTCGTAATGGTCACATGAAGGATTTGGTCTGTCAAAGGCATGCCTTGTACTATGTTGGTGGGTGTGCACCAGAGCAGAATGGTGCACCTTGGCCTGTACTAACACCAGATCTTCATAATGACCCTGAGCATGTGACCACTGGACCACCAGACACTCTTGAAAGGGTCTCATGTGCAAACTTGCATATGGGACTACTGCAAAGCATGGTGGCATCATGTGGAGAAGTTGTATGAATGTACATGCCTGGAGTCTACAGTTTGTTTGAAAAACAAAAATGACATTTGTTGTAGGTTGGCAACACTTAGCTGATCTGATAATGCCTTGGCCTTGACGGTATTTAGTATGGAGCCTAGAAAGGGCTGTATCTGATGAGGCACAAGATGTGATTTTGTAGTGCAGGGAGGCTGTTGCCTGTGTGTGCATTAGCCATTGTATTTGCTGCTGCTCTTGATCAACCAATCGTCCAAGGATGGGAAAACATGGATACTGTCTCGATGCAGGTGAGCTACAACCACTATGAGAAATGTGGTGAATACCCTAGAGCTATGGTAACTCTTAATGGGAGTAATTTGGAATGATAATGGTGACCACTTATGACAGTGCACAGGGTGGAATGGAATGTGGAAATAGGCATCTTATATCTAGCACAGTCATAATGTCTCCTTTCTGCAGAAAGGGACGATATCTCAATGTGGTCATTTTGAAGTTTTCTGATACGATGTATAGGTTGAATGGCCTGAGATTTAGTATTGGTCTGAGGGGCTTGCCTTTTTTTGGGTATGAGGAAGTATAACAAGAATACCATCTGACCCCTGATGTTGGGGGATAGGTTCTATACTCACCTTTTGTAGAAGTGCATGCACCTCTTCTTGGAGAAGGTGGATGTGCTCGGGACTGGGCTTGTGGTTCTGAGGGGTGATGCTGGGAGGGGGCAAATGTAGTTTGAGGCAGTAATTGTTGAATAATGACTAGCATCCATTTGTCTGTGGTGATTTGTTGCCATTGATAGTGGAAACGGTGCAACCTTCCCACCAAAAGGTGAGGTGTAACCTGGTGGTATTTGTGCAATGTCCCTGTTTAGTAGGGGTAGCACTCTTGTTAGCACTTCCCCTGCCCTATCTCTGTGGGTTCCTATAAGGAAATGCCTCCTTGCCATGGTTACCCCCTGACTTTTTGCCTTTTGTTGATGCCAGTTATGATTAAAAGTGTGCTGGGACCCTGCTAACCAGGCCCCAGCACCAGTGTTCTTTCCCTAAACTGTACCTTTGTTTCCACAATTGGCACAGCCCTGGTACTCAGATAAGTCCCTTGTAAATGGTACCCCTGGTACCAAGGGCCCTGATGCCAGGGAAGGTCCCTAAGGGCTGCAGCAGGTATTATGCCACCCTGGGGACCCCTCAGCACATGCACACTGCCTCACAGCTTGTGTGTGCTGGTGGGGAAAAAATTACTAAGTCGACATGGCACTCCCCTCAGAGTGCCATGCCAACCTCACACTGCCTGTTGCATAGGTAAGTCACCCCTCTAGCAGGCCTTACAGCCCTAAGGCAGGGTTCACTATACCACAGGTGAGGGCATATGTGCATGAGAACTATGCCCCTACAGTGTCTAAGCAAAACCTTACACATTGCAAGTGCAGGGTAGCCATAAAGAGTATATGGTCTGGGAGTTTGTCAAACACGAACTCCACAGTTCCATAATGGCTACACCGAAATCTGGGAAGTTTGGTATCAAACTTCTCAGCGCAATAAATGCACACTGATGCCAGCGTGAAATTTATTGTAAAATACACCCATGGGGTATCTTAGAGATGCCCCCTGAATACCAGTCTGACTCCTAGTGCTAGGCTGACCAGTTTCTGCCAGCCTGCCACAACCAGACAAGTTGCTGGCCACATGGGGAGAGTGCCTTTGTCACTCTGTGGCCAGGAACAAAGCCTGTACTGGGTGGATGTGCTTCTCACCTCCCCCTGCAGGAACTGTAACACCTGGCGGTGAGCCTCAAAGGCTCATGCCTTTTGTTACAGCACCCCAGGGCATCCCAGCTAGTGGAGATGCCCACCCCTCTGGCCACTGCCCCCACTTTTGGCAGCAAGGCTGGGGGAGATAATGAGAAAAACAAGGAGGAGTCACCCACCAGTCAGGACAGCCCCTAAAATGTCCTGAGCTGAGGTGACCCCTGCCTTTAGAAATCCTCCATCTTGAGATTGGAGGATTACCCCAGTAGGATTAGGGATGTGCCCCCTTCCCTCAGGGAGGAGGCACTAAGAGGGTGAAGCCACCCTCCAGGACAGTAGCCATTGGCTACTGCCCTCCTAACCTAAACACACCCCTAAATTTAGTATTTAGGGGCACCGCAGAACCCAGGAAATCAGATTCCTGCAACCTGAAACAAGAAGAAGGACTGCTGACCTGAAAGCCCTGCAGAGACGATAACTGCTTTGGCCCCAGCCATACCGGCCTGTCTCCTGACTCAAAGAAAACTGCACAGCAACTCATCCGACAGGGACCTGCGACCTATGAACCCTCAGAGGACTGCCCTGAAACTCGAAGGACCAAGAAACTCCAGAGAACAGCGGCACTGTTCACCCACAGCAACATCTTTGCAACAAAGAAGCAACTTTTAAAGAACTCGCTCTTCCCACCGGAAGCGTGAGACTTCACCCTCTGCACCTGATGCCCCAGGCTCAAGCTCCAGAGAACCAACACTACAGGGAGGACTCCCAGGCGACTGCGACCTTGTGAGTAACCCAAGACGACCCCCCTGGAACTCCGTAGCGATGCATGCAGAGAGGATCCAGAGGCTCCCCTGACCGCGACTGCCTGTAACAAGGAACCCGATTCCTGGACCAAGCACTGCACCCGCAGCCCCCAGGACCAGAAGGAACCGAACGTCAGTGCAGGAGTGATCACCAGGCGACCCTCTGCCTAGCCCAGTCGGTGGCTGGCCCGAGAAGCCCCACTGTGCCCTGCCTGCACCGCTAGAGTGACCCCCGGGTCCCTCCATTGATTTCTATTACAAACCCGAAGCCTGCTTTGCACACTGCACCCGGCCACCCCTGTGCAGCTGAGAGTGTGTGTTGTGTTCCTACTTGTGTCCCCCCCAGTGCTCTACAAAACTCCCCTGGTCTGCCCTCCGAAGACGCAGGTACTTACCTGTTGGCAGACTGGAACCGGAGCACCCCTGTTCTTCATAGGCGCTTATGTGTTTTGGGCCCTCCTTTGACCTCTTCACCTGACCGGCCCCTGTGGGTAACTTTGGGGTTGCCTTGAACCCCCAACAGTGGGCTGCCTAAGCCCAGGAACTTGAACTTGTAAGTGCCTTACTTACCTGACAAACTAACCATTACTTACCTCCCCCAGGAACGGCTGATTTTTGTCCACTTTTAAAATAGCTTATTGCCATTTTAACTAAAACTGTGTATGTTACTGCTCTAATTCAAAGTTCCTAACTTACCTATATGGAGTACCATGCATTTTATGTATTTACTTCAAATCGTGAACTTGTGGTTCTAAAAATAAATTAAGGAAATATATTTTTCTATAAAAACTATTGGCCTGGAGTTAAGTCTTTGAGTGTGTGTTCCTCATTTATTGCCTGTGTACGTACAACAAATGCTTAACACTACCCTCTGATAAGCCTACTGCTCGACCTCACTACCACAAAATAGAGCATTAGAATTATCTAATTTTGCCACTATCTTACCTCTAAGGGGAACCCTTGGACTCTGTGCACCCTGTCTCTTACTTTGAGATAGTATATACAGAGCCAACTTCCTACTTTGGTGGCAGCGGTGGGATCTAAGACTTTGCATTTGCTGGACTACTCAGCCAATACCTGATCACACGACTAAATTCCAAAAATTGTCATTAGAAACTGATTTTTGCAATTTGAACTATTTTTCTACATTTTTAAAAGTCCTGCTAGGGCCTTGTGTAAGTCCCTGTTAGCATTTCTTTTAGAGTTTAAAAGTTTGTAAAAGTTTGGATTTAAGTTCTATAAGTAGTTTTTAGATTCTTAAAAAGTAATCCCAGCGTTTAGAGAAATAACGTCTAGCACAGATGAGATGGTGGTGGAACTCAACCTCACCCCTTACCTGCATCTAGGGATGTCAGAGTTAAGAACTCCCTGTAACCTAAAAAATATAAAGACTGGGTCCGACCCTACCAAAGTGAAGCTCCAGGAGCTTTTGGCAGAGTTTGCAAAGGACCACTCCTCTGAGGCTAATCCTACAGATGGGGAAATTAGTTACCAAGAGGCTGATTCCCTCCCTCCTGTCCTAATTAGGGAGAACAGGGTCTCTCAAACCCTGACTCCACAAGTAATAGTCAGATAGGCTGGTTCTTCCACAGGGGAGACCAGTAACTCTGGAAACATAGAGGGCAGCCTCAATGAAGATGACCTCCTGTTAGCCAGGATGGCCAAAATATTGGCTTTGGAGAGACAGCTCCTAGCCATAGAGAGGGAAAGACAAGAGATGGGTTTAGCTCCCATCTATGGTGGCAGCAATACAAATAGGGTCAGCGAAAATACTGACATTCTAAAATCCCCCAAAGGGATTGTAACAAAATATGAAGATGGTGATGACATCGCCAAATGGTTCACAGCTTTTGAGAGGGCTTGTGCAACCAGAAAAGTAAACAGATGTCACTGGGGTGCTCTCCTTTGGGAAATGTTCACTGGAAAGTGTAGGGATAGGCTCCTCACACTCTCTGGAAAAGATGCAGAATCCTATGACCTCATGAAGGCTACCCTGATTGAGGGCTGTGGATTCTCAACTGAGGAGTACAGGATTAGGTTCAGGGGGGCTCAAAAATCCTCGAGCCAGACCTGGGTTGATTTTGTTGACTTTTCAGTCAAAACACTAGATGGTTGGATAATTGGCAGTGGTGTAAATGATAATGATGGGCTGTATAGCTTGTTTATGAAAGAACATCTGTTAAGTAATTGTTTCAATGACAAACTGCATCAACATTTGGTAGACCTAGGTCCAATTTCTCCCCAAGAATTGGGAAAGAAGGCAGACCACAGGGTCAAGACTAGGGTGACCAAAAGAAAGGGGTTACAAAACCTCCCCAGGGGAAGAGTGTTGAGACATCCAAGGGAAAAAGTAAAGAGTCTTCTACAGGGCCCCACAAACCTGCTCAGGAGGGTGGGCCCAGAGCCTCTTCACAGTCCTCAAAATGGGTATAAGGGTACAAACCTTGATCCCAAGAAGGCCTGGTGTCGCATCTGTACTCAGCATGGACACCAAACTGGAGACAAGGCCTGTCCCAAGAAAAGTCCCACAACAACTACTACTCCAGTTAACACTCGAATAACCAGTCTCCAGGAGGGATCAACAGTGTGCCCAGAGCAAATCAGGGTTCACACTGAAGCTACATTAGTCTTTGAGGGTGGGGTAGACCTAGCCACACTTGTTGCCTGGCCGCCTAACATGCAAAAATACAGGCAGCAGCTCTTAATCAATGGGACTAGAGTCGAAGCCCTGAGGGATACAGGTGCCAGTGTCACTATGGTGACAGACAAACTGGTTTCTCCAGGACAGTACCTGGCTGGACAGACCTATCCAGTCACCAATGCTGACAATAAGACTAAAGTCCATCCCATAGCAATGGTAACTTTAGAATGGGGAGGGGTCACTGGCCTGAAACAGGTGGTAGTCTCCTCTGCAATCCCAGTATAATGTCTGTTAGGAAATGATCTAGAGTCCTCAGCATGGGCTGAGGTAGAGCTCAAGACCCATGCAGCCATGCTGGGTATCCCTGAACTGGTGTGTGTCAAGACAAGGGCACAGTGCAGCGCTCAGGGTGAAAAATAAGTGTTGGAGTCTGGAATAATGGCCCCACCTTCCAAGAGAAAAGGAAAAAAGACTGGGGAACCATCTTCAACACAGCACAAGAAACAGAACCTCTCTTCCCAGGAAGATGTTCGATCCCCTGAGGGAAGTGAGCCCATGGAGCTGGGACCTTACCAGGTTGAGCTCTTGGGCCCAGGGGGACCCTCAAGGAAACAGCTGTGTAAGGGGCAAGAAACTTGTCCCTCTCTTGAAGGCCTAAGACAGCAAGCAGCTGAGCAAGAAAAAGGAAATGTCAGTGGAACTCACAGGGTCTATTGGGAAGATGGACTCCTTTACACTGAGGCAAGAGATCCCAAACCTGGTGCCACTAGGAGAGTGGTAGTGCCTCAGGAGTTCATTTTGACCTTAGCCCATGACATTCCCCTTGCTGGCCATTTGGGACAAACCAAGACATGGGAGAGATTAGTCAACCATTTCTACTAGCCCAATATGTTTCAGAAGGTAAAGGAGTTTTGGAACTTCTGTGTCACCTGTTAAGCCAGTGGTAAGACAGGTGGCCATCCAAAGACCCCCCCCTCATTCCACTTCCAGTGGTGGGGTCCCCTTTGAAAGAGTGGGAGTGGACATAGTGGGTCCACTTGAACCTCCCACAGCATCAGGGAACCAATATATCCTAGTAGTAGTGGATCATGCTACTAGGTACCCTGAGGCAATTCCCCTTAGGTCCAGTGCTGCCCCTGCAGTAGCCAAAGCACTCATAGGTATTGTTACCAGAGTAGGATTTTCTAAGGAGGTGGTTTCTGACAGAGGTACCAACTTTATGTCAGCTTACCTGAAACAAATGTAGAATGAGTGTGGGGTTACTTACAAATTCACCACACCATACCATCCACAAACCAATAGCCTTGTTGAGAGCTTCAACAAGACATTGAACGGCATGATCATGGGGCTCCCTGAAAAACTCAAAAGGAGATGGGATGTCCTCTTACCATGTCTGCTTTTCGCCTACAGAGAGGTGCCACAAAAGGGAGTAGGGTTTTCCCCTTTGAACTTCTGTTTGGCCATCCTGTTAGGGGACCGCTAGCACTTGTAAAAGAAGACTGGGAGAGACCTCTCCATGAGCCTAAATAAGATGTGGTGGACTATGTACTAGGCCTACATTCAAGGATGTCAGAGTACATAGAAAAGGCAAGCAAAATCCTTGAGGCCAGCCAACAGCTCCAGAAGATGTGGTATGACCAAAAGGTTGCTATGGTTGAGTTTCAGCCAGGGCAGAAAGTCTGGGTTCTGGAGCCTTTGGCTCCAAGGGCACTTCAGGACAGATGGAGTGGCCTTTACCCAGTGCTTGAGAAAAAGAGTCAGGTCACCTACCTGGTGGACCTAGGCACTAGCAGCACCCCAAGAGGGTGATCCATGTGAACCGCCTCAAACTCTTTCACGATAGGGCAGATGTAAACATGTTAATGGTTACAGATTAGGACCAGGAAGCAGAGAGTGAATCTCTCCTTGATCTCCTCTCCACTGACCCTAAAGATGGCTCAGTAGAGGGAGTTATCGATTCAGACACCCTCTCTGGCCAACAGCAGGCTGACTGAAGGCGAGTCCTCCAGCAGGTTGCTGAGCTCTTTTCTTTAACCCCTGGTCAGACACACCTGTGTACCCATGATGTGGACACAGGAGACAGTATGCCTGTCAAGAATAAAATATTCAGACAGTCTGACCAAGTTAAATAAAGCATCAAGGTGGAAGTCCACAAGATTCTGGAGTTGGGAGTGATTGAGCACTCTGACAGTCCCTGGGCTAGCCCAGTGGTCTTGGTCCCAAAACCTCACACAAAAGATGGCAAGAGAGAGATGAGGTTTTGTGTGGACTACAGAGGGCTCAACTCTGTCACCAAGACAGATGCTCACCCCATCCCAAGGGCAGCTGAACTAATAGACAAATTAGGTGCTGCCAAATACTTAAGTACCTTTGACTTGACAGCAGGGTACTGGCAAATAAAAATGGCACCTGGAGCAAAAGAGAAAACAGCATTCTCTACATCTGATGGGCACTACCAGTTTACTGGGATGCCCTTTGGCTCAAAGAATGCCCCTGCCACCTTCCAAACGTTGGTGAATCAAGTCCTTGCTGGCTTGGAGTCCATTAGTGCAGCTTATCTTGATGATATTGCTGTCTTTAGCTCCAACTGGCAGGATCACCTGGTCCACCTGAAGAAGGTTTTGCAGGCCCTGCAAGCAGCAGGCCTCACTATCAAGGCATCTAAATGTCAGATAGGGCACGGTACTGTGGTTTACTTGGGTCACCTTGTAGGTGGAGGCCAAGTTCAGCCACTCCAACCCAAGATCCAGACTATTCTGGACTGGGTAGCTCCAAAAACCCAGACTCAAGTCAGGGCATTACTTGGCTTGACTGGGTACTATAGGAGGTTTGTGAAGGGATATGGATCAATAGTGACACCCCTCACAGAACTGACTCCCAAAAAAATGCCCAAGAAAGTGAACTGGACCGTGGACTGTCAAAAGGCCTTTGACACCCTGAAGCAAGCAATGTGTACAGCACCAGTTTTGAAAGCTCCATATTACTCTAAGCAGTTCATTGTGCAGACAGATGCCTCTGAGCATGGGATAGGAGCAGTCCTGTCCCAAACAAATGATGATGGCCTTGACCAGCCTGTTGCTTTTATTAACAGGAGGTTACTCTCCAGGGAGCAGCGTTGGAGTGCCATTGAGAGGGAGGCCTTTGCTGTGGTCTGGTCCCTGAAGAAGTTGAGACCATACCTTTTTGGTACTCACTTCATAGTTCAAACTGACCACAGCCCTCTCAGATGGCTGATGCAAATGAAAGGAGAAAACCCTAAACTGTTGAGGTGGTCCATATCCCTACAGGGAATTGACTTTGTATGGAACACAGACCTGGGACTGCCCATGCCAATGCTGATGGCCTTTCCAGGTTCTTCGACTTAGAAAATGAAGTCTCTCCTGGGAAAAGTTAGTCTCATCCTCTTTCATTGGGGGGGGGGGGGGGGGGGGGCTTGTGTAAGGAAATGCCTCCTTGGCATGGTTACCCCCTGACTTTTTGCCTTTTGTTGATGCCAGTTATGATTGAAAGTGTGCTGAGACCCTGCTAACCAGGCCCCAGCACCAGTGTTCTTTCCCTAAACTGTACCTTTGTTTCCACAATTGGCACAGGTCTGGCACTAAATGGTACCCCTGGTACCAAGGGCCCTGATGCCAGGGGAGGTCTCGAAGGGCTGCAGCAGGTATTATGCCACCCTGGGGAGCCCTCACTCAGCACATGCACACTGCCTCACAGCTTGTATTTGCTGGTGGGGAGAAAATGACTACGTCGAAATGGCACTCCTCTGAGAGTGCCATGCCAACCTCACACTGCCTGTGGCATAGGTAAGTCACCCCTCTAGCAGGATTAACAGCCCTAAGGCAGGGTGCACTATACCACGGGTGAGGGCATATGTGCATGAGCACTATGCCCCTACAGTGTCTAAGCAACACCTTAGACATTGTAAGTGCAGGGTAGCCATAAAGAGTATATGGTCTGGGAGTTTGTCAAACACGAACTCCACAGTTCCATAATGGCTACACTGAAATCTGGGAAGTTTAGTATCAAACTTCTCAGCACAATAAATGCACAATGATGCCAGTGTGAAATTTATTGGAAAATACACCCAGAGGGCATCTTAGAGATGCCCCCTGATATACCAGCCCGACTCCTAGTGCTAGGCTGACCAGTTTCTGCCAGTCTGCCACAACCCGATGAGTTGCTGGCCACATGGGGAAAGTGCCTTTGTCACTCTGTGGCCAGGAACAAAGCCTGTACTGGGTGGAGGTGCTTCTCACCTCCCCCTGCAGGAAATGTAACACCTGGCAGTGAGCCTCAAAGGCTCATGCCTTTTGTTACAGCACCCCAGGGCATCCCAGCTAGTGGAGATGCCCGCCCCTCCAGCCACTGCCCCCACTTTTGGCGGCAAGGCTGGAGGAGACAATGAGAAAAACAAGGAGGAGTCACCCACCAGTCAGGACAGCCCCTAAGGTGTCCTGAGCTGAGGTGACCCCTGCCTTTAGAAATCCTCCATCTTGAGATTGGAGGATTCCCCCAATAGGAATAGGGATGTGCTCCCCTCCACTCAGGGAGGAGGCACAAAGAGGGTGTAGCCACCCCCCAGGACAGTAGCCATTGGCTACTGCCCTCCTGACCTAAACACACCCCTAAATTTAGTATTTAGGGGCACCCCAGAACCCAGAAAATCAGATTCCTGCAACCTGAAACAAGAAGAAGGATGCTGACCTGAAAGCCCTGCAGAGACGACAACTGCTTTGGCCCCAGCCCTACCGGCCTGCCTCCTGACTCAAAGACAACTGCACAGCGACGCATCCGACAGGGACCAGCAACCTCTTAAGCCTCAGAGGACTGCCCTGAAACCCAAAGGACCACGCAACTCCCAAGAACAGCGGCACTGATCACCCACAGCAACGTCTTTGCAACAAAGAAGCAACGTTTAAAGAACTCACTGTTCCTGCCGGAAGCGTGAGACTTCACCCTCTGCACCCGACGCCCCCGGCTCGAGCTCCAGAGAACCAACACTACAGGGAGGACTCCCAGGTGACTACGCCCTCGTGAGTAACCTGAGACGACCCCCCGGGACCCCCACAGCGACGCATGCAGAGAGAATCCAGAGGCTCCCCTGACCGCGACTGCCTGAAACAAGGAACCTGACGCCTGGACCAAGCACTGCAACCGCAGCCCCCAGGACCAGAAGGAACCAAACTTCAGTGCAGGAGTGACCACCAGGCGACCCTCTGCCTAGCCCAGTCAGTGGCAGGTCCGAGAAGCCCCCCTGTGCCCTGCCTGCACTGCTAGAGTGACCCCCCGGGTCCCTCCATTGATTTCTATTACAAACCTGACGCCTACTTTTCACACTGCACCCGGCCGCCCCTGTGTCGCTGAGAGTGTGTGTTGTGTGCCTACTTGTGTCCCCCCCCAGTGCTCTACAAAACCCCCCTGGTCTGCCCTCCGAAGACGCAGGTACTTTTACCTGTTGGCACACTGGAACCGGAGCATGCCTGTTCTTCATAGGCGCCTATGTGTTTTGGGCCCTCCTTTGACCTCTGCACCTGACCGGCCCCTGTGTTGCTGGTGCGGTAACTTTGGGGTTGCCTTGAACCCCCAACAGTGGGCTGCCTATGCCCAGGAACTTGACCTTGTAAGTGCCTTACTTACCTGACACACTAACCATTAGTTACCTCCTCCAGGAACTGTTGATTTTTGCACTGTGTCCACTTTTAAAATAGCTTATTGCCATTTTAACTAAAACTGTGTATGTTACTGCTCTAATTCAAATTCCTAACTTACCTATGTGGAGTACCTTGCATTTTATGTATTTACTTCAGATCTTGAACTTGTGGTTCTAAAAATAAATTAAGAAAATATATTTTTCTATAGTTAAGTCTTTGAGTGTGTGTTCCTCATTTATTGCCTGTGTGTGTACAACAAATGCTTAACACTACCCTCTGATAAGCCTACTGCTTGACCACACTACCACAAAATAGAGCATTAGAATTATCTAATTTTGCCACTATTTTACCTCTAAGGGGAACTCTTGGACTCTGTGCACACTATCTCTTATTTTGAGATAGTATATACAGAGCCAAATTCCTACAGTTCCCTAGAGCTTTTGTTTCCCAAACTCTGGCTTGTGTCCCACTGGTGGGTTACAAAAGTTAGAGCAATCAAAAAAGATGACTTTAAATTCTGTGTACAACTTGCCACAGTCACCAGTGATTCAAAGATAGAGATCAAACGTCAGGCTACTTTATTCTATTAACATGAGGGTTGGTGTTTATTTTTTTTTCTCTGACTGCAAAGTGAGAGGAGCTTTTAAAGTAGATAATGTGACAATGTAGGTGTAGGAAAGTACCATCTTGCCTGGCATGTTACCCCCATATTTCACTGTATATATGTTGTTTTAGTGTATGTGTCCCTGGGACCCTGCCAGCCAGGGCTCCAGTGCTGCTAAGTGTGCCCTGTATGTGTTCCCTGTGTAATTACTAACTGTCTCACTGAGGCTCTGCTAACCAGAACCTCAGTGGTTATGCTCTCTCTTTGCTTTCCAAATTGTTACTAACAGGCTAGTGACCAATTTCACCAATTCACATTGGCATACTGGAACACCCTTATAATTCCCTAGTATATGGTACTGAGGTACCCAGGGTATTGGGGTTCCAGGAGATCCCTATGGGCTGCAGCATTTCTTTTGCCACCCATAGGGAGCTCTGACAATTCTTAAACAGGCCTGCCACTGCAGCCTGAGTGAAATAACGTCCACGTTATTTCACAGCCATTTACCACTGCACTTAAGTAACTTATAAGTCACCTATATGTCTAACCTTTACCTGGTAAAGGTTGGGTGCTAAGTTACTTAGGGGGTCATTCTGACCCTGGCGGTCATGGACCGCCAGGGCCAACGACCGCGGGAGCACTGCCAACAGGCTGGCGGTGCTCCCATGGGCATTCTGACCGCGGCGGTACAGCCGCGGTCAGAAACGGAAAACCGGCGGTGTCCCGTCAGTTTCCCGCTGCCCTGGGGAATCCTCCATGGCGGCGCTGCAGGCAGCGCCGCCATGGGGATTCCGACCCTCTTACCGCCAGCCTGGCTCTGGCGGTTTTGACCGCCAGAACCTGGCTGGCGGTAACGGGTGTTGCGGGGCCCCTGGGGGCCCCTGCAGTGCCCATGCCACTGGCATGGGCACTGCAGGGGCCCCCTAGCAGGGCCCCACCAAGATTTTCAGTGTCTGCCAAGCAGACACTGAAAATCGCGACGGGTGCAACTGCACCCGTCGCACCCCTTCCACTCCGCCGGCTCCATTCGGAGCCGGCATCGTCATGGAAGGGGGTTTCCCGCTGGGCTGGCGGGCGGCCTTCTGGCAGTCGCTCGCCAGCCCAGCGGGAAACTCAGAATTACCGCGGCGGTCTTCTGACCGCGCAGCGGTATTCTGACGGCGGGACTTTGGCGGGCGGCCTCCGCCGCCCGCCAAAGTCAGAATGACCGCCTTAGTGTGTGGGCACCCTGGCACTAGCCAAGGTGCCCCCACATTGTTCAGGGCAAGTTCCCCGGACTTTGTGAGTGCGGGGACACCATTACACGCGTGCACTATACATAGGTCACTACCTATGTATAGCGTCACAATGGTAACTCCGAACATGGCCATGTAACATGTCTAAGATAATGGAATTGCCACCCCAATGCCATCCTGGCATTGGGGAGACAATTCCATGATCCCCTGAGTCTCTAGCACAGACCCGGGTACTGCCAAACTACATTTCCCGGGGTTTCACTGCAGCTGCTGCTGCTGCCAACCCCTCAGACAGGTTTCTGCCCTCCTGGGGTCCAGCCAGGCTTGGCCTAGGAAGGCAGAACAAAGGACTTCCTCAGAGAGAGGGTGTTACACCCTCTCCCTTTGGAAAAAGGTGTCTGGGCTGGGGAGGAGTAGCCTCCCCCAGCCTCTGGAAATGCTTTGATGGGCACAGATGGTGCCCATCTCTGCATAAGCCAGTCTACACCGGTTCAGGGATCCCCCAGCCCTGCTCTGGCGCGAAACTGGACAAAGGAAAGGGGAGTGACCACTCCCCTGACCTGCACCTCCCCTGGGAGGTTCCCAGAGCTCCTCCAGTGTGCTCCAGACCTCTGCCATCTTGGAAACAGAGGTGCTGCTGGCACACTGGACTGCTCTGAGTGGCCAGTGCCAGCAGGTGACGTCAGAGACTCCTCCTGATAGGCTCTTACCTGTGTTGCTAGCCTATCCTCCTTCCTAGGTAGCCAAACCTCCTTTTCTGGCTATTTAGGGTCTCTGCTTTGGGGAATTCTTTAGATAACGAATGCAAGAGCTCATCACAGTTCCTCTGCATCTCTCTCTTCACCTTCTGCTAAGGAATCGACCGCTGACTGCTCAGGACTCCTGCAAAACGGCAACAAAGTAGCAAAGATGACTACTGCAACCTTGTATCGCTGATCCTGCCGCCTTCTCGACTGTTTTCCTGGTGGTGCATGCTGTGGGGGTAGTCTGCCTCCTCTCTGCACTAGAAGCTCCGAAGAAATCTCCCGTGGGTCAACGGAATCTTCCCCCTGCAACCGCAGGCAACAAAAGACTGCATCACTGGTCCTCTGGGTCCCCTCTCAGCACGACGAGCGTGGTCCCTGGAACTCAGCAACTCTGTCCAAGTGACTCCCACAGTCCAGTGACTCTTCAGTCCAAGTTTGGTGGAGGTAAGTCCTTGCCTCCCCACGCTAGACTGCATTGCTGGGTACCGCGTGATTTGCATCTGCTCCGGCTCCTGTGCACTCTTCCAGGATTTCCTTTGTGCACAGCCAAGCCTGGGTCCCCGACACTCCTTCCTGCTGTGCACAACCTTCTGAGTTGTCTTCCGGCGTCGTGGGACTTCCTTTTGTGACTTCGGGTGAGCTCCGGTTCACTCTTCTTCGTAGTGCCTGTTCCGGCACTTCTGCGGGTGCTGCCTGCTGCTGTGAGGGCTCTCTATCTTGCTGGGTGCCCCCTCTGTCTCCTCACGCAATTGGCGACATCCTGGTCCCTCCTGGGCCACAGCAGCATCCAAAAACCCTAACCGCGACCCTTGCAGCTAGCAACGCTTGTTTGCGGTCTTTCTGCGTGGGAGCACCTCTGCAAGCTTCTTCACGACGTGGGACATCCATCCTCCAAAGGGGAAGTTTCTAGCCCTCTTCGTTCTTGCAGAATCCACAGCTTCTACCATCCGATGGCAGCTTATTTGCACCCTCAGCTGGCATTTCCTGGGCATCTGCCCAATCTCGACTTTGTCGCGACTCTTGGACTTGGTCCCCTTGTTCCACAGGTACTCTCGTCCGGAAATCCACTTTGGTTGCATTGCTGGTGTTGTCCTTTCTTGCAGAATTCCCCTATCACGACTTCTGTGCTCTCCAGGGAATATAGGTGCACTTTACACCTACTTTTCAGGGTCTTGGGGTGGGCTATTTTTCTAACCCTCACTGTTTTCTTACAGTCCCAGCGACCCTCTACAAGCTCACACAGGTTTGGGGTCCATACGTTATTCGCATTCCACTTTTGAAGTATATGGTTTGTGTTGCCCCTATACCTATGTGCTCCTATTGCAATACATTGTAACTTACACTGCTTGCATTACTTCCTTTTGCTATTACTGCATATTTTTGGTATTGTGTACATATATCTTGTGTATATTTGGCATCCTCATACTGAGGGTACTCACTGAGATACTTTTGGCATATTGTCATAAAAATAAAGTACCTTTATTTTTAGTATATCTGTGTATTGTGTTTTCTTATGATATTGTGCATATGACACCAGTGGTATAGTAGGAGCTTTACATGTCTCCTAGTTCAGCCTAAGCTGCTTTGCCATAGCTACCTTCTATCAGCCTAAGCTGCTAGAAACACCTCTTCTACACTAATAAGGGATAACTGGACCTGGTGCAGAGTGTAAGTACCCCTTGGTACCCACTACAAGCCAGGCCAGCCTCCTACAGTAGGATGTTGTTAATTGCAACACACATCAAAGTGTAAATACCTGTAACTGAGCTGTATGCATCCAGGAGTTAAGGAAGCAAAAATGAAGCACTTTTTTGTAAATCTGAAGTGTGCAGAAAACAGAGATTTTATTAGGATTAAAACAAATCAAGACACTTAGGGGCATATTTATACTCTGTTTGCACCAGATTTGCGGCGTTCTTTTTTACACAAATCTGGCGCAAACTTAACTCCATAATTTTATTTTGGCGCTAAACGTGTCTAGTGCCAAAATATTGGAGTTAAAGTCACTTTTTGCCTGCGGAAAACTACCTAGTGTCAATGAGATGCAAAGTAGGCGTTCCCGGGCAAAAAATGAATCTAAGGACCTGGCGCCTTATTTATCCTCATGTGCAAAAATCACGCCTGGGGGAGAGGAGGGGTCAAAAAATGGTACAAAGCTTGCTTTGCACCATTTTTTAACGCCTGGGTCAGGGCAGGCGTTAGGGGACCTGTGGGCCTATTTCCATGGTGGAACACCATGGAATAAGCCCACTGGTGCCCTTCTCAGGCCCCAAGGACACCCGCACCCACATCAGAGGGACAGCAGAGGTTGGGGGACCCCATGCCAGGTAAGTATAGATAATTACAGGCAAGTATTATTTTTTTTAAGTGCCAATGGGGGCCCTGAAATGGGCCCCCTACATGGCACTGGGTGCAATCCCCATGCGCAGGGGACCGTGGTCCTCTGTGATGACTATTGGTGTGGTGGGCATGGCTGAGTCATGTGGTATGGATGGTTTTGCATCAGAAAATGACTCTAGGCAGGTTAGAGTAATTTTTGTTTTACTCTAACCTGCCTAACATAATTTTTTGATGCAAAACCCCCTTCTTTCATACTGCCAGCCCCACACGACTAACGTCATTTTTTTACGCTAGCCTACACTGTGCACCGGCTTGCACCACTCCATAAATATGGTGCCCGGCTGGTACACAGAAATGGTGCAATCTGGTGCTAAACTTTTTTGGTGCAAAACTGCGTTAGTGCAGATTTACACCAAAAAGTATAAATCAGGGCCTTACTTGATGATGCACAAATGAAAATGTCAGAAATGGGGTTCTAGTTGGTTAGGGTATGCACCTAATCTGGGCAGAATCCACCACTCAAATCAGGGTATGGGAACTACACACCCAAGATAACCCCTGCTCCCCCCCTTGGTAGCTTGGTCAGAGCAGTCAGGCTTATCCCAGAGGCAATGTGTAAAGCATTTGCACATCACACACACACCAGTGACACAATAATTACACCTCAAAAGATACCCCACACCAAATTATATTAAAATGAACTATTACATATATATCATAGACCAGTAACTAATTTGCCAATTAGGCAATTGTCACATCATCATAATGCGAATAAAATAATATTTCCTCATTGCACATGTAAAAAAAAAAACCTCCCAATGCATACCAGAGCGAACATGAAAAGTACTAGCTATTCTGGCAGAATAAAAACAACATATACCATACATCCTCATGAAATGAAGTGTAAACACTGAGGGCGAGCAAACACATGGATTACCATTCATCCCTGGAGCGCACCAATCACTACGTTGGTCTTCAGTAATAAACAAATTACCATCATAAACGCATATATATTGTGCACCTGCACCTCTATTATATGCTAGGCAGTAAAAATGAGCACCAACCGTAGATTACATGAATACCTTCACACCTACCACAGTAAATACAGTACAGCCACTTCAGGTAAATTGTGGGGCACTGGGACACCTGCGTGCCTGTCACATTCAATACGGTAATGTCCCAGCTGAGTGAGCAGGAGTGGAGAAGGGCACCTACACCTCCCACATCAGCGGGGAGACCTCACTAGGTCCCCCCTGCATGTGGGAGAACAACAGACCGCTGCCTGCATCTGTGCGGTTCAACTGTCAGCTTTTGCAGCTTACTCTCAAGCTGCTTTGAACCAGTAGCGCACCCGGGGCCCTCCCGGACCTGTGCCTTTGCACCCACGAGGCAGCCCAGCTACAGGAGCCTCACGGTACCTCTGTTAAGGTCTCCATGCTGATCTCCATTGGGACACACCGCCCTACAGTCACTCGTCTCAGGCTCCAGAGGGGAGTAGACACACCCATGGCTCCCTCAATCGGGGACTCCTTGTTCTTCTGTCCTGGACCCGGGTGGTGAGAGCAACTAGAAACACCTGAGCAGGGATCGGGTGCTCTCGGGACTCCGATGTTAGAAGTGGGTGCCTGTTTTTGTCTCGGGTGCAGCAGGAAGGGCGATCTTCGTCCATGCCGTAACAGACACTGGCATTGCTGACAGTTCCTGCTGAACTCCTCCTTCTCCCTGGCCATCCTGGATGAGGAGAACAGCACAGTACCCTGGATTATGGGCCAACAAGGCCATACAGTCACCTAGCAGGGGCACTCACCATGCGCAACCTGCAGGCTGACAGCAGCGCTCACCATGCGCTCCAGTAAAAGAAACATTATAGCGCTCCCCGGTGCTATAGCTGCAGCGCCAGGGGCAGCATTTGTATCAGGATGATTCTTTGCTGGCCCCTGGGAGATCACTGGGGCCACACAGAAGCAAGGTGCAGCACACCAGGGTCCTTGGGGTGAAGTGGCAGTCCTTCTTGTGACTTAGCAGGCCACAGGTCACCTCAACAGAAGGTTAATCCTATTGGTGGTTCCTAGCAGCCCAGCAATCCCCTGGTGCAGTATGCAGAACCAGTGGCATCTGGTTACAAGTCCATACAGTGTCTAAAAACTTGGGGCTACAGCCTCTGTACTTATACTCAAAATGTATTTGATCTAGGGGGCACTTCAAAGGAACTTTAGTAGTGCACAACTCCCTCTTTCAACTCTATACCTGTCTCCAGACATCAGTAGGGGGTAAACATGCCCTCTGTGTGAGGGAAGGACACAGCCTATAAAAATGTAAGTGCTCCCCGCCTCCCAATCTCCCAGCCCAGGAAAACCATTCAGTATGCATATGTAATCCTTTTACACCTCCACCCTCCCTGTGTGATGGCTGTCTGGAATGTATGCACAAAGCCCAGCTATCATCTTAGCCCAGGCGTGGTTTGGAGTCAGGCTGCAAAGGACAAGAGTCAGAAGCACAGTGGAATGCCCACAATCTAAAAGTGGCATTTCCACAATAGTAATAACAAATCTACCTACACCAATAAGCAGGATTTCTCACTACCATTCAAAACATACCAAGCATACCCACTCTACTCCTCACAGTTCAGAAATTACCACTCAGACAAATATAAGGGAATTCCTGATGCAAACCTATGAGAGGGGTGGCACTCACAGCAGTGAGAAACCAAATAGGTTGTTTGTCATTACCAACACATGCTACACAATAAAGGCACATGTCCTAACTTTTACCTACAAAGCACCCTGCCCATAGGTCTACCTAGGACCCACCTTATGAGTGACCTTTATGTAGTAAAAAGGGGAGTTCTAGGCTTGGCAAGTAATTTTAGATGCCAAACCAATGTGGCAGGAAACTCCACCCAGAGGCCCTCCAGTGGCAGGCCTGAGACAGGTTTGAAAGGCTACTTATGTGGGTGGCACAAGCTGTGCTGCAGGCCTACTAGTAGCATTTAAATTTACATGGGTATAAGGGATACCATTGCACAAGGGACTTATAGGTAAATTAAATGTGCCAAACAGGTGTAAGCAAATCATAACAAGTTTAAAGGAGAGAGCACATTCACTTAGGCACTGATCAGCAGTGATAAAAAGCCAACAAAAGAGGGTCAGAAGGATGAAGGCAAAGGGTTTGGGGATAACCCTGAAAAAAGTGCCAGTGTCATATTCACAGAAACTCGATTTCCACACATTAGCATTTGTGTGCTATATAGTTTTATCAGTAAAAATGTATGTTTATGCAAATTTAATATCCATTTTAATATGCTGTCTGTAAATGACAATACGCTACCACACAATGCTTTAGTTACAATAAAACAATCACCCCGCTTCATGTCCATTAAGGGTAGGCGGGTCCTGAAAATTTGTTTTTCTAAAAAGTGGGTTACGATTCCACAAATTTGGGAACCACTGCTTTGATGGGACCCCGGGAGTGTAGCCTCAACCTGCCTGATGATGGTAGCACTGTTGCTGGTATAATTGTCCTTGTTCAGGGGAGGTAGTCTTGGATCCTCTGCTGGCCGGGCATGCACAAAAGTACTCCTGATAAAGAGATGGCCTGCAAAATGGCCATAGACTTTGCTGTTCATGTGGCCAAAGGGGTGTTCTCCATCAAAAGACAGGTTGATGAGATGCTGTTGTACCTCAGATTTAAAGCTGGAGATACGAAGCCAAGCATGTCTATGTAAAACAATGGTTGTATTGAGTCCTCTGGGAGGTCGTATTGGTGGCATCTAATGCACAGCGTATGTTTGCATTAGAAATTAGTTTGTCTTTTGACACTATTCACTACTTCCTGACCTTGTTTTTTGTATTCCTCAGGAAGATATTTCAGTAGGCCATCTATTCCCTCCGACTGCACTTTGCCATACCTGTAAAGTAGGACGAAAGTTAGAAATACTCCAGTGGGTAATGGCTCCAACTGTGACCCACTTACCACAGCATCTATTCATTTTCTCTCCGTATTTGGAGGAGGAGAATCACCTGTGGCTTGGGATAATGCATGTTTGTAGGCTGTATGGACTAATTTGGGGAAGCATTAAACTTTTTTCTCACCCACAGGGTAACTATTCTAGTTTTAAGAGTGTCCTTAAAATAGCCTTGAGAAGATTTAAGGACCCCCTTTAACATGGGGAGAAACTGGAATAACCTTTCTGACTTCGCAAGGGTTTTCACTAAAATGTCATCCTCCTCTTCTACTAAGTGCATTTGTACTTTACGATAGGTGGCAGCACACGTGGTGTCCTTATGTAAAATGAGGTGCCATCTGGAGGAGATGGACGAACATAGTAGTGATCTAAGTCTGGATCCCCTGCTGGGTCTAGATGATAATCTTCCTATGAGTCATCTGCTGACCCTACACCTAGAGGTTGATCATAGGGGTCAAGAAGCCCATTTGGGACTGGCCCTGGGAGTGTAAGACAGTGACCCTGGTGGACAGTCGACAGAAGTGGTAGTGGTGGAGTGTCAGCTGGTGGAGATGTAAGGTGTTGCAGTGGTGGAGTAAGTGGAATAGTCCTGTTTCTCTTAATTTGTGGCTCATGAGTGGAAGGCTTTGGGTCAGTCTCTTCCTGGAAAGTAAGGGGCATATTTATGAGAGGCTTGCTCCACTGTTGCATTACTTTTAGTGATGGTGCACTGGCGCAAACCTCTCAACCATATCTATAAGGCCACGCAAAGCCACTTTGCGTGGCTTTTAATGGTCTCATAAATATGGAGTACGGCTAGGCAGCGCAAATCACGGTACTACCTTACTCTGCATCAGGGAGGCGTTCTATGGGCATTGTGGTGGGTGTTCCAATGCAACACCCATGGATTTGAGACATCCCCAGATTTACAAGGCCATGTAAACCTGGGGATGCATGAAAACTTTAAATATCTTTATTTCTCCTCATTCTTTCTTCTTTCTATGTGTACTGCACTCAGCAGCACACAGACAAAGAAAAAAAAGCCTTCCAATGTTGTTTTTGTGCAGGAAGGTGCTCCTTCCTGCGCAAAAACAATCCTGCCTACAATGCAGACCCCCTTGCACCATAGTGCAAGGGTTCCTGTGTTGGTGCAAGGCTGCTGAAATGGCACCAGACACAGGGCGAAAGGACATGAATGTGCCACATGGCATAGATATGCCCATTCCTGCCCCTTCACTTTGATGCACGGCAGCACAGCAAGGTGACTTACTGCTTTGCCCTGCACCAAATTCTCATGAATTTGGGCCGAAGCTTCCTTTTCCGAGGTATGGGGTCCGGCACTGGAATGACACTGGTTGTAACCTTACCCATTTTAGGGGGTCATGAACATCCATTGCTAGCTCAAGTTGGAGTCTTTCAAGTAAGGGGCCTTCCACCTCCTCATCCGCGGGGATTACCCGCAACTTGTTTGGGCGAGCGTCGTTCCACCCACATGCTGCTGTGATACTAAAGATGCCTCGGGTCTCAGCGCTGATCTGTGCATGGTTTCATGGTTTGCCGCCAATGCGCTCTTCGTAGTGGGCCAGTCTTCTGGAGCCAAAGAGGGTGACTTTGGAGTTGAGGTGGATTTCGATGCCAAAGGGGCATTCACATTCTGATATTTTCAGAACCCATGTGAACTTCGATGTCGAACTTGAATGCTAGGAGTGGACGGTCTTGGATGGAGGATTGGTACCCTCTAGTGGTTTTTGTTTGTGCAGAGTGCAGACCGAAACCCTGTCTAAGAACCTGGCACGTGGACAATTTTGGCTTAGTCAGGATGCTTGGGACTCGACATCCTGCTCCAGCTGGAGTGGTGCTCAATCTCGGAATGAGGAGTGTCATTTGTTTCTTATGAGATATATTCAATAGTTCTTGTAGTAGTTTTCGTTTGAGGACTTGGTGTTGGAGCTGTAATCTGGTGCTGCTCATTTTTGTATCCACCGAGGTCCCGAGTGGCTGGGTTCTGTCGGGTTGGACGCCTCAGTGGTCCTGGCTTGTCCTCCTCATGGCCAGAGACGTCTTCTTCCTCCACTAAGATATCAGACGGCCTTTGTTATGTCTTCCCATTGCATGGTCGGTGCTCACCAATGTTCTCTTGGTATCGAAGAGTGTTAGATTTAATGCGTGTCCTGCTGGGCAGTTGAGGTCGTGGTAGTCTTGAGAGAGACAGATTGCAGACCTGGCGGTGATCGGTCCACAGGCACTAAGGGGCATATTTATACTCCGTTTGCGCCAAATTAGCGTCGTTTTTTTCGACGCAAATTCGGCGCAAAACTAACGCCATATTTATACTTTGGCGTTAGACGCGTCTAGCGCCAAAGTATGGGCAAATAGCGTAATTTTTTTGCGTGAACGCCTTCCTTGCGTTAATGAGATGCAAGGAAGGCGTTCCCGTCTAAAAAAATGACGGCGACGCAAATGCGTCGTATTTATACTCCCGGGCAAAAATCACGCCCGGGAGTGGTCGGGTCAAAAAACCCCGCATTTGCGCCACTTTTTAACGCCTGGGTCAGGGTAGGCGTTAAGGGGCCTGTGGGCTCAAAATGAGCCCACAGGTGCCCTCCCCTGCCCCCAGGGACCCCCCCGCCACCCTTGCCCACCCCAGGAGGACACCCAAGGATGGAGGGACCCATCCCAGGGACATTCAGGTAAGTTCAGGTAAGTATAATTTTTTATTTTTTTTATTTTTTTTTGGTGGCATAGGGGGGCCTTATTTGTGCCCCCCTACATGCCACTATGCCCAATGACCATGCCCAGGGGACATAAGTCCCCTGGGCATGGCCATTGGGCAAGGGGGCATGACTCCTGTCTTTACTAAGACAGGAGTCATTTAAATGGCATCTGGGCGTCGAAAAAAATGGCGCAAATCGGGTTGAGGCGATTTTTTTGCCTCAACCTGACTTGCCCCATTTTAAGACGCCCTAACGCCATTTTCCCCCTACGCCGGCGCTGCCTGGTCTACGTGGTTTTTTTCCACGCACACCAGGCAGCGCCGGTCTGCTAGTGCCGGCTAACGCCATTCCATAAATACGGCGCCCGCATGGCGCTTCAGAATGGCGTTAGACGGCGTTAGACGGCGCTAAATGTTTTGCCGCTAAACTGCGTTAGCGCAGTTTAGCGTCAAAAAGTATAAATATGGGCCTTAGGCCCGTATTTATACTTTTTTTAGCGCCGCATTTGCACCGCTTTTTGACGCAAAACGGCGCAAACCTACAAAATACAATGGCATTTTGCAAGTTTGCGCCGTTTTTGCGTCAAAAAACGACGCAAATGCGGCGCAAAAAAAGTATAAATACGGGCCTTAGAGTGCCACTGGGCAGCTCCTCCGCAGCAGCTGCGAACCTTTTACAATAAAAAGATGATAAACTATGTTTACTATCGTTTTATTGTAAAAGGGGCAGGGCCATGGGGGTGAAAGGGACTGAGAGGTGGTGCACAGCACTCCCCTCGGTGTGCTCACTGGCCTCTCTAACCTGGCACTGTGTTGTCGAGATAGCAAGCAGAGACTCCCTCTCTGCCCCGGAGTGCCAAGGCAGGGTTCTTCGGCCAGTCCTAACGCTGCTTTCATGCAGCCAGCAGCATAAAAGCAGCGTTAGGATTGGCCGCAGAGCAGGCTGGGAGCCTGTGCCTGCTGTGAGGACCGAAGAGTAGCACGGCGGAGGCAGCAAGGAATGTACATTTTTTATTATTATTTATTTTGTTTGTCCTCCACGTGCCACCCTGCACCTTTCCCCCCGCGAGCATCGACTGCCACTAAGGGCAGTATTTAAAGGTTCCATTACCCATACTCATTCTTGAAGGCAACACCACATGCAGACGCGAGGCAAGGATTTGAGGTCTATCACTGCCATTGGAGACTAAAATATCAGGAAAGGACACAGAAAGAATCTAATACCTCTGTGCGCAAAACGCCGAAACTCAGCACCTGCTCATGTGTAAATTCGGACCCGGGGGGGGGGGAACAATCAACATTGAAGTGAGGAGGATTGACTTCATCTCCTGATTTAAGAACTTTCTTCGAAGAAGAACAACTTGCAAGCATCCAAGCCAACAGGAGTCTGCTAACCATATATATCTACAGCCACGTTACAAAAATATATACACTGCAGAGTCACTGGCATCTAGGCACAATCAAACATTAGATGGCAGGAGTATGCTAAGCTATTGAATCTACAGCATTACACACTACAAAGAGGTGCTTATAGGTAAGTAGCATTATTATTTATATATATATATATATAGATATATATAATACATTTCACATACCATTTTCCAAGTTATCCACTCATAGGTGTATTGTAGAAGTATTAACTAACTCAAAAAAGTCATAAAAGGAATTCCTCCATATTAGTGTGTAACTGCACAATTACCTTTATGCACTTGCCCATTTATTCTTCTGTGTGTTGCAGATGAGTGGAAAGGCACATTGTGAGAAGCTGGCCTGGCTTGTTGTGTGTACCAGAGGTACTTACACCTTATACCAGGTCCAGTGATCCACCTTAGTGAAATGTAGGCAGTGTCTAGCAGCTTAGGCTTTCTAGGGGTAGCTGTAGCAGAGCAGCCAAGGCTGAACTAGGAGACATGCAAAGCTCGTGCAATACCACTATAGTCACTCAGTACTGATACACAATAAAGACAATACTCAGTTGTAGGAGGCTGGCCTGGCTTGTAGTGGGTACCAGAGGTACTTACACCTTGTGCCAGGTCCAGTTATCCCTTATTAGTGTAGAAGAGGTGTTTCTAGCAGCTTAGGCTGATAGAAGGTAGCTATGGCAAAGCAGCATAGGCTGAACTAGGAGACATGTAAAGCTCCTACTATACCACTGGTGTCATATGCACAATATCATAAGAAAACACAATACACAGAGTTACTAAAAATAAAGGTACTTTATTTTTATGACAATATGCCAAAAGTATCTCAGTGAGTACCCTCAGTATGAGGATAAGTTATATACACAAGATATATGTACACAAACCAAAGTTAGGTAAGTAATAGCAAGAAAAGTAAAGCAAACAGTGTAGAATTACAATAGGTTGCAATAGGAGCATATAGGGATGGGGCAACACAAACCATGTACTCCAAAAGTGGAATGTGAACCACGAATGGACCCCAAACCTATGTGATCTTGTAGAGGGTCGCTGGGACTGTCGGAAAACAGTGAGGGTTAGAAAAATAGCCCACCCCAAGACCCTGAAAAGTAGGTGTAAAGTGCACCTACTACCCCCAGAGAGCACAGAAGTCGTGTTAGGGGGATTCTGCAGGAAGAACAAACACCAGCAATGCAACAACAGTGGATTTCCGGACCTGAGTACCTGTAAGACAAGGGGACCAAGTCCAATAGTCGCGACAGTGTTGAGAGTGGGCAGGAGCCCAGGAAATGCCAGCTGAGGGTGCAAGGAAGCGGCCACCTGTTGGAAGAAGCTTGGAGTTCCACAAGAAAGAAGAGGACTAGGAACTTCTCCTTTGGAGGATGGATGTCCCACGTTGCGATGAAGCTTGCAGAGGTGTTCCCAAGCCGAAAGACCACAAACAAGCCTTGCTAGCTGCAAGGGTCACGGTAGAGGTTTTTGGGTGCTGCTGTGGCCCAGGAGGGACCAAGATGTCGCCACTTGGAGGAGGAGACAGAGGGGGCTCCCAGCAACTCAGGGAGCCCTCACAGAAGCAGGCAGCACCCGCAGAAGTACCTGAACAGGCACTTGGAAAGAGAATGCCCCGGAGTCCACACGAAGTCACAAAAGGAAGTCCCACGACGCCGGAAGACAACTCAGAAGGTTGTGCACTGCAGGAAGGAGTGCCGGGGTCCCAGGCTTGGCTGTGCAAAAAAGAAGTCCTGGAAGAGTGCACAGGAGCCTGAGCAGCTGCAAATCACACGGTACCCAGCAATGCAGTCTAGTGTGGGTTGGACAGAGTTGCTGAGTTCCGGGGACCACGCTCGTCAGGATGAGAGGGGACCCAGAGGACCATTGATGCAGTCTTTTGGTGCCTGCGTTAGCAGGGGGAAGATTCCGTCGACCCACGGGAGATTTCTTCAGAGCTTCTGGTGCAGGGTGAAGGCAGGCTACCTCCAGAGCATGCACCACCCGGAAACAGTCGAGAAATCCGGCAGGATTAGGCCCTACAATGTTGCTGGTAGTCGTCTTGCTAATTTGTTGCGGTTTTGCAGGTGTCCTGAGCAGTCAGTGGTCGATCCTTTGGTAGAAGGTGAAGAGGGAGATGCAGAGGAACTCTGGTGAGCTCTTGCATTCGTTATCTGAAGAATTCCCCAAAGCAAAGACCCTAAATAGCCAGAAAAGGAGGTTTGGCTACCAAGGAAGGAGGACTGGCTACCAAGAGAGGTAAGAGCCTATCAGAAGGAGCCTCTGACGTCACCTGCTGGCACTGGCCACTCAGAGCAGTCCAGTGTGCCCCCAACACCTCTGTTTCCAAGATGGCAGAGGTCTGGGACACACTGGAGGAGCTCTGGGCACCTCCCCTGGGAGGTGCAGGTCAGGGGAGTGGTCACTCGCCTTTCCTTTGTCCAGTTTTGCACCAGAGCAGGGCTGGGGGATCCCTTAACCAGTGTAGACTGGCTTATGCAGAGATGGGCACCATCTGCGCCCATCAAAGCACTTCCAGAGGCTGGGGGAGGCTACTCCTCCCCAGCCCTTCACATCTATTTCCAAAGGGAGAGGGTGTAACACCCTCTCTCAGAGGAAATCCTTTGTTCTGCCTTCCTGGGCCAGGGCAGCCTGGACCCCAGGAGGGCAGAAACCTGTCTGAGGGGTTGGCAGCAGCAGCAGATGCAGTGGAGACCCCGGAAAGGCAATTTGGCAGTACCCGGGTTCTGTGCTAGAGACCCGGGGGATCATGGAATTGTTCCCCCAGTACCAGAATGGTATAGGGGTGACAATTCCATGATCTTAGACATGTTACATGGCCATGTTCGGAGTTACCATTGTGACGCTATACATAGGTAGTGACCTATGTATAGTGTACGCATGTAATGGTGTCCCCGCACTCACAAAGTCCGGGGAATTTGCTCTGAACTATGTGGGGGCACCTTGGCTAGTGCCAGGGTGTCCACACACTAAGTAACTTGGCAACCAACCTTCACTAAGTGAAGGTTAGACATATAGGTGACTTATAAGTTACTTATGTGCAGTGAAAAATGGCTATGAAATAATGTGGGCATTATTTCACTCAGGTTGCAGTGGCAGGCCTTTGTAAGAATTGTCAGAGCTCCCTATGGGTGGCAAAAGAAATGCTGCAGCCCATAGGGATCGCCTGGAACCCCAATACCCTGGGTACCTCAGTACCATATACAATGGAATTATATGGGTGTACCAGTATGCCAATGTGAATTGGTAAATTTAGTCACTAGCCTGTTAGTGACATACTTATGAGCACTGGGGCCCTGCCTGGCAGGGTCCCAGTGACACATAGACTAAAACAACATATATACAGGGAAATATGGGGGTAACATGCCAGGCAAGATGGTACTTTCCTACATCAGTATTACCAAAAATAAAGGTACTTTATTTTAGTGACACAAGGCCAAAAATATCTTACAGGCAATACTCCTACTGGAGGTAAGTATTATACATAATATATACACTAGTAACCAAATTCAGGTAAGTACACAATCAGAAAATAGTGCAAACAGTGAAAAACACAATAGGTTGCAATGGATGGGCCTAGGGGCAACACAAACCATAAACTAAAATAGTGGAATGCGAATGTCGGTTTCTCCCCTAGGCAAGTGTAGTGTGTAGAGGGGCGTTAGGTGTGTAGGAACATACCAAAGGTAAGTAAATTACCCCACCCCAGAGCCCAGGAAAACAGGTGTAAAGTACAGCAAGTTTCCTCAGAAAACACTAGGGCCCGTATTTCTACTTTTTGACGCACAACTGCGCCAACGCAGTTGTGCGTCAAAAATTTTACCACCGGCTAACGCCATTCCAAAGCACCATGCGGGCGCCTTATTTATTGAATGACGTTAGCCGGCGCTGCGGACTGGTGTGCGTCAAAAAAAATGACTCACACCAGGCAGCGCCGGCGTAGGGGAAAATGGAGGTTGGGCGTCAAAAAATGGGGCAAGTCAGGTCTGCGGCAAAATTCAGCCCTCAACCCGATTTGCGCCATTTCTTTTGACGCCCAACCCCCCATTGAAATGACTCCTGTCTTAGCAAAGACAGGAGTCATGCCCCCTTGCCCAATGGCCATGCCCAGGGGACTTCTGTCCCCTGGGCATGGTGATTGGGCATAGTGGCATGTAGGGGGGCCCAAATCAGGCCCTCCTATGCCACAAAAAAAATAAGAAAAAAAATACTTACCCCAACTTACCTCTACTTCCCTGGGATGGGTCCCTCCATCCTTGGGTGTACTCCTGGGGTGGGCAAGGGTGGCAGGGGGTGTCCCTGGGGGCAGAGGAGGGCACCTCTGGGCTCCTTCTGAGCCCACAGGTCCCTTAACGCCTGCCCTGACCCAGGCGTTAAAAAACGGCGCCCATCATGCTGAGCGCCGTTTTTTTAAGGCCTGCCCCCTCCTGTGCGTCAAAATGACGTCACAGTATAAATATGGGGCACAGGCCTTAAAGTCATTTTTTGGAAGGGAACGCCTACCTTGCATATCATTAATGCAAGGCTGGTTCCCCCTTCCAAAAAATGACGCACATGGTGGAACTTTGACGCCCGCGGGGTCGGACGTCAAAGTATAAATATGGTGCAGGGCTTGCGCTGATTGTGCGTCAAAAAATTTAACGCACATTCGGTGCAAACAGAGTATAAATATGCCCCTAGGAGTCGTGGTAAAGGCTTATGCAAAAACCAAGCAAGACTGCAAGAGACCAACAATAGATTCCTGGACCTGAAGACCTTCGGAGAGAGGAGACCAAATTCAGAAGTCGAGGAAGAGTCCAGGAATTACAGGAGCCCCTGCTAACCTGGATGAAGGTGCAAAAGTGGATTCTCCGGTTGGGAGAAGAAGTCAGAAATGCACCAAAGAAGACAGCTACAGGTTTCTGCTTGGTGTAAGAGATGTCCAATGTCGAGTCGCTGGATGCAGGCTGGTTTTCATCGTTGGATTCCGCCAACAAGCTTAGACTCACACAAATGTTGCGGTTGGTGGGAAAAGGCACTACCTGGGCCCAGGAGGGACCTGTGCGCCTCAACTCAGACTGAGGAGACAGAGGGGGCTCTCAGCACTTTAGAGAGCCCTCAGAAGACCAGGCTGCACCCACAGGAGTCCCAGAACATGGGGACAAAGGAGTTGCAGGATGCAGTAATTGCAGCACTACACAAAAGGATCCCACGCTGCCGGAGAACAATTCACGGAGCTGAGCATCGCAGGATAGAGTGCTGGGGACCTGGGCTACGCTGTGCACAAAGGACTTTGGAAGAAGTGCACAGAAGCCCAACGAGCTGCTGAATATGCGGTGCACGGGGAGGCAAGCCCTTACCTCCACCACATTTGGACAGCCGGACCTTTGGACAGTCACGATCACTTCGGTCCACCACCTGTGTTCCAGGGATCACACTCATCGGCAGGAGAGGAGTTCCAGAGTACCGGTTGTCATGGCAGAGAGGTTCGTGCTGAAGCAGGGAAATGACTCCATCACTCCACGGGAGATACCTTTGGTCCTCCTGGTGCAGAATGAGGACACGCAGACCTCAGAGCGTGCACAACCTGGAAACTGTTGCAGTTGCTGGGTCCCAGTTGCCTTCCTGGATACTGTGTTGCAGTTACAGCGGTCCTGGAGCAGTCTGCAGTTGATCAGTCGGTCAGAAGCTGAAGCAGAGGATGCAGAGGAGTCCTGGTGGTGTCTTGCAAACCGAATCTGAGGAAACACCGACAGGAGAGACCCTAAATAGCCCTCAGAGGGGGATTGGTCACCTAACCAGGTATGGACCTATCAGGAGTGGTCTCTGACGTCACCTGCTGGTACTGGCCAATCAGATGCTCCCAGTGTCTCCCAACACCTTGGAATCCAAGATGGCAAAAGCCAAGGACTCTGGAGAAGCTCTGGGCATCACCCCTGGGATGGTGATGGACAGGGGTGTGGTCACTCCCCTTTCCTTTGTACAGTTTCGTGCCAGAGCAGGGGCTGGTGGTCCCTGAACTGGTGTAGACTGGATTATGGAAGGAGGGCACCATCTGTGCCCTTCAAAGCACTTCCAGAGACTCTGGAAGGAAACCTCTCTCATGCGCTGTAACACACTATTTCCAAAGGGAGAGGGTATAACACCCCCTGTCCCAAAGGAAATGCATTGTTCTGCCTTTTTGGGTTTGGGCTGCCCAAGCCCCAGGAGGGCAGCATCTGGGGCTGCAGTGAAAACCTCAGAAGACTGGTATGGCCATACTGGGGATCCATGGTGGAGCCCCCAGGGTGCATTGAATTGCCCCCCCAATACCAGAATCAGATTGGGGTAAAATTTCCAGTTCCTAGACACCTCACATGGCCATATTCGGAGTTACCACTGTGAAGCTACATATATGTATTGACCTATATGTAGTGCACACTTATAATGGCGTCCCCGCACTCACAAAGTCTGGGAAAATGTTCCTGGATGACGTGGGGCCACCTCTGCTGCTAATGCAGGGGTGCCCTCACACACAAGTACTATGCACCTAGCCTTCAGGGTCTGAAGGTTAGATATAAATGACTTATAACTGACCTGGTGCAATGAAAATGGCTGTGAAATAGTGTTTACACTATTTCACTCAGGCCGCAATGGCAGTCCTGAAGAAGTGTTTGTATGAGCTTCTTATGGGTGGCAAAAGAAATGCTGCAGCCCATAAGGATCTCCTGGAACCCCAATACCCCCTGGTACCTAGGTACCATATACTAGGGAATTATAAGGAGGGGTCCAGTATGCCAATTTGAAGTGGAATACTGGGTTACCAGTATGTAAGTACAAATTTGGAATCAGAGAGAGCATAAGCACTGGAGTTCTGGTTAGCAGGACTCCGTGACATAGTCAAGCACACTGACAAAACAGTAAAACATACTGACATGTAGGCCACAAACTATGAGCAATGGAGTCCTGACTAGCAGGATTCCAGTGAGACAGTAAGAACACACTGACAAACACTGACAAACAGGCCAAAAATGGGGTTAACCATGCTAGAAAGAGGCTACTTCCTCACACACATGGTCTTAAATTGACCAAAAATGTAGTTAGGACTGAGTATAGTCCTTTTTAGGTCTGTAGAATGACTTGTAACTAGATACATTTATGCCCAAACAACTATAAATACCTATATTGGTGTGAAAAATGCAATACAACAATTCTGATCCTATGTCTTCTGATATTTACAGATACCAGCAAGACCTGAATGTCCAATTTAGAAAGCAGCCTATTACAATATAGTTTGTCAATAGGTGTAACTGCACCAGTTTCAGTGAGGACTGTCAACCGAAGGCTGTATTCTAACGTATCCACTAGAAGTTTCGTTGCTGTGACAACCAAGACCAAGATGGGACAATTAATCTTGAAATGGATATAATCTTTAGAGTGTTGGGACCACGATAAACAAGCACAAGTCAAAGAAATGTCTCTGTAGATGCTAATGAGACAGATAGGGTTATACTCTGCATAAGAGTTTCCATCACTCAAAAATGTGGAGGAATGAGGATTCCTGAACAGATCTAAAAAATCTGTGTTTAAATTACAAAGTTGACAACCATTTCTTCTGTTTCACTTTTGGTTATTTATATCCCCGCTACAATTAACGGAACAGAACCAATTAACTTTTTTCTTGACCTGGCTACATTGGCTAGTGGAGATTCGAAGTCCATTGTAGCCTCCCTTATGAAATGCTTTCACAAAAATGGTTTTATAATAAGTTACTTCTAGAAAACCTGCTAGGGTTTGCTTGGCTGTAATAGTTAATGGGAGCAGGTCCTTTGTGCCACCTCCCCCCTTTCTACTTCTGGTAATTTGGTTACTTTGTTACCTTGCTCTGCTATTTAATTTTGCTCGCTTACTTTAATGTTGTTTCACCTTGATTTCTCCATTGTATTTTTCCTGTCTTTTAGCTGTCCCACTGGCCACTCATTTCCTGCTGTAATTTCCAGCTTTCTCCCCACTGCTTCTCACCTCACCAGCTCTGCCCACTGTTTCCCAGTGTCCCTCTCTTCTCCCAGGACCTCCTTAATGGAGGCTGCAGCCCAACCCTATCGAGGGGGTCCTTCGTGCCAGCTCCCCTCTTGCTGTTTCCGTGCCTCTGGTCATTTTTTTTGGTAACTGTTACATTGCTCTGCTGTCGTTTGCTCACTTTACTGCTGTTTTACCTTGCTTTTATCCACTGTATTTTTTTCTCTCTGTTGATTGCCCTTGCAGCCCGCTCATTTCTTGCTGTTTTCTCCCTTCCACTTCCCATCTCTCGAGCCCCGCCCATTATCCCCCAGAGATCCTTCCTCCTCCTATAGAGGCCGCAGCACGGCCACACGGCCGAAGCCGAAGGCACACTAAAGGCAAGTCCATTGGCGGCCATCTGCGCCTGGACCACACCCAGCACCAGTACCCTTGGCTCTCCTGCTGATCACAGATACACCGCCACCAAGCTCCAAGCCCTGAACACTGGGCTCCACAACAATTGCTGCCGCACTTCACGATCAATGGCGAGAACTTTCCTCTGCTGGCACCGCATTTTCTCCTGCAACACTGGAGCACCTGCTTGCACAAAGACCACATCACACTGACCACCCCTACCACGACTGCTTCAGAACAACTCCAATGCCTCCTGCTCAATGCACGATCACTGTGCAAGCACACCACTGAGTTCTGGTACACCATCACCTCCCTCATCCCCAACATCTTCTTCCTCACCGAAAACCAGCTCAATCCCACATCTACTCCCGACATTGTCTCAACAACACCAGACAGCAACCAGACAGCACAACGGGACTGCATCAACAAACACGGAGGTGGAATCGCCATCATCCACAAAGAAACCGTTCACTGCACCACAGCCTCAGATGACACCACCCAATCATGTTCACCTCAATTTCCAACTCCAAATCAATGGCAAATCCACCATCAGTGACACCCTCGCCTACAGACTTCTAGGTCCACACCGTAGTTTCTGCAACGCCATCACCAAATTCATCGCTGTGCTCGCCAAAGACTCCAAACACTACATCTTCCTTGGAGACCTCAATTTCCACCTCAACGACACAAACACCACCAACTTCCTGAAAAGCATGAACAACATAGGCCTCACCCAACTAGTCACCGACCCCACTCACTACACAGGACACACACACAACCCTATCTTCACGCCAGTGACAGAGTCAAGCACAGCCATGTCACTGAGCTCACCTGAGCAGACCACGCCATCATCCACTTCCCACCATCACAGGATCCCCCGGCATGGCCACCAAGCCACCCTGCTCCTCACAATGCAGCTGGAATGAAGTATCAGCGAGTCAGTGGTCCAACACTCTAAACACCTCCCATCCTGATGCAACCAACTTAGAATAAGCTGTCAAGAACTTTTCTGCCTGGATTACCAATTGCGCCGAAAGGGTCACCCTGTCAAGCCCACCAAACCCGAAACCCTCCAAACAGGTTAGCTGGTACACTACGGAACTGAGAACCATGAAACACAACTGCAAGTGACTAGAAAGGAGATAGCGCACCAGCAAGAAGTCCACAGACTGAACCACCTTTAAGTCGCCCTCAACCAATACCACCAACTCCTGAAAGAGACTAAAAGGAGCGCCCTAGGTGACCGCATCAAAGTCACCTATAACCACATGAAAGAACTGTTCCACATCGTCAGAGAGTTCGCCAACCCCTCAGACACTGAAAATATCATCATCCCTTCTCAGGAACTTTGCAATATCCTAGCGGACTCCTTACATGACAAGATCTCCACCATCTTCAAACTTCGAACCCCAACCCACTGCTGCTGACACACTCAGCCACTGTGCTCCCACGGTTGCAAACCCCAATGGGATCTCTGACCACCTGCTCACCGCCTGGCATCAGCTCACCACACAAAACACCCCAGCCATCATGAACTCTGTCTAGCCAGGACCACCCACGGACTGCTGTCTCCACCACATTTTCAACCTTGGGAGCAAGAAGAACAGCAGCAAGCTCACTGCAATTTTCCACCCACCGGTAACCACGGCCACTTTCCCCAAAGTATGGAAACAAGTAGAAGTCAAACCCCTTCTCATGTCACCCTTCGTTGACCACAGAAAGACTGTCCCATCTCGTAGTTCCCCTTTTCCGCCCAACTCCTCGAAATGAGCTCAATCAGCAACTAAAAAAAAACACCTGGAGAGCAACAATCTTTTGAACCCTCTGAATCCGGATTCCGCATCAACCACAGCACCAAAACCGCTCTGATCACTGCCACTGATGACATTAGAACCCTTCTTGACCGAGCAGAAATGGTGGCCCTGATCCTTCTCGACCTCTCAGCAGCATTCAACACCGTGTCCCACCACAGACTTATCAAGAGGCTTCATCACTTTGAAATCCAAGGAGACATCCACAAATGGATCGCCTCCTTCCTCACCGGAAGAGCCCAGAGAATCTTCCTGGCAGCTTTCACCTTAGAATGCAAGAACATCATCTGCGACATCCCTCAAGGCTTGTCCTACACTGCTCAACTTCCACATGACCCTGCTGGCCAACATCGTTAGAACCCATGGAATTAACTTCATATCCTAAGCAGACGACCCCCACCTCATCCTCTCACTATCATAAGACCCACTCCACAAAGAGGACCAACTTCCACAGGTGCATAATGGGCAATGCCAACTGGATGAAAAACAACTGCCCAAAATTCAACGCAGACAAAACAAATGTGCTGAACTTCGGGAACAACACTTCCCTGTGGGAAGACTTCTGGTGGCCTTCTGAACCAGCACCCACTCCGACAGACCACACATGCAACCTTGGCATCATCCGGGGCAGCAAGCTCAACATGAAAAACCAGATCAACGCTATCTCTTCCACCTACTTCCTCACAATTCCCATACTCCGTAAGATCTTCAAATGGCTCCCGGTTAATACCAGATGAACACTCACTCAAGCCCTAGTCACCAGCATGCTGGACTGTGGAAACGCGCTCTACGTAGGAATCACCACATTTCCTGAAAAGATTACAGATCATACATAATTCAGTGGCCAGATTCATCCTTGTCCTTCCCATATGGATCCACACCATCCCACACCTCAAGAAGCTCCACTCCTAACCATTTAAACAGATGTCAATTCGAGATGCTGATCCACACCTTCAAGATCGTCACAATCAAGGAACTGCATACATCAACCACCGCATAAACTTCCACCAACCCTTCACCTGTGCTCTGCTTACCTCTCCCTTGCCACCCCCTCACTTCCGTTGGAGCAACAAAGGAGGAAGCCTCACTGCAAAATCCTAGAATGACCTCTCCCTTCATCTACGGACCTCATCCTCTCTTCTTGAATTTAGGAAACGACTTAAGACTTGCCTATTCAACTGAACCCCTTAGCAGCTTTGTTCTCAGCATCTTGATACCTTCATGGGTGATTAGTGATGCTCTATAAATCCTGATTGATTGACAGTGTAATGCTTGGGACAGCCTCTGGTGTTTTACAGTGGCTACATGACAAATACCCCATCTTAGAAAATGGCACTGCTTTAGCCACTAGAATTAATTGAGTGTATCGGACATGGGTGATTCTGTTCTGAGCCTTGAGTAACTTTTAACATTTAATGAGGATTAAGAAGGTGTAAAGCAGTTGGAAATTTAAATTCTTACAATTTGTACAGTAGTTGCCATTCCTTAGATTGCTTATAGCAAAAGAAAGAGCAGAGCAAGGATAATATTACTCTTTCTCAGTTTTATCAAAATGTTGCATATGATCTGTGCTCATATTCACTACCCAATAAATCTGCCACTTCAACTTGGACAGATGTGTTTGTATCTTGTTTGGCCTGACAACATTTATAACACATGGTGTAAGGAAATGCCTCCTTGGCATGGTTGCCCCCTGACTTTTTGCCTTTGCTGATGCTATGTTTACAATTGAAAGTGTGCTGAGGCCTGCTAACCAGGCCCCAGCACCAGTGTTCTTTCCCTAACCTGTACTTTTGTATCCACAATTGGCAGACCCTGGCATCCAGATAAGTCCCTTGTAACTGGTACTTCTAGTACCAAGGGCCCTGATGCCAAGGAAGGTCTCTAAGGGCTGCAGCATGTCTTATGCCACCCTGGAGACCTCTCACTCAGCACAGACACCCTGCTTGCCAGCTTGTGTGTGCTAGTGAGGACAAAACGAGTAAGTCGACATGGCACTCCCCTCAGGGTGCCATGCCAGCCTCTCACTGCCTATGCAGTATAGGTAAGACACCCCTCTAGCAGGCCTTACAGCCCTAAGGCAGGGTGCACTATACCATAGGTGAGGGTACCAGTGCATGAGCATGGTACCCCTACAGTGTCTAAACAAAACCTTAGACATTGTAAGTGCAGGGTAGCCATAAGAGTATATGGTCTGGGAGTCTGTCAAACACGAACTCCACAGCACCATAATGGCTACACTGAAAACTGGGAAGTTTGGTATCAAACTTCTCAGCACAATAAATGCACACTGATGCCAGTGTACATTTTATTGTAAAATACACCACAGAGGGCACCTTAGAGGTGCCCCCTGAAACTTAACCGACTATCTGTGTAGGCTGACTAGTTTTAGCAGCCTGCCACAAACCGAGACATGTTGCTGGCCCCATGGGGAGAGTGCCTTTGTCACTCTGAGGCCAGTAACAAAGCCTGCACTGGGTGGAGATGCTAACACCTCTCCCAGGCAGGAATTGTCACACCTGGCGGTGAGCCTCAAAGGCTCACCTCCTTTGTGCCAACCCAGCAGGACACTCCAGCTAGTGGAGTTGCCCGCCCCCTCCGGCCAGGCCCCACTTTTGGCAGCAAGGCCAGAGAAAATAATGAGAAAAACAAGGAGGAGTCACTGGCCAGTCAGGACAGCCCCTAAGGTGTCCTGAGCTGAGGTGACTCTGACTTTTAGAAATCCTCCATCTTGCAGATGGAGGATTCCCCCAATAGGGTTAGGATTGTGACCCCCTCCCCTTGGGAGGAGGCACAAAGAGGGTGTACCCACCCTCAGGGCTAGTAGCCATTGGCTACTAACCCCCCAGACCTAAACACGCCCTTAAATTTAGTATTTAAGGGCTACCCTGAACCCTAGAAAATTAGATTCCTGCAACTACAAGAAGAAGGACTGCCCAGCTGAAAACCCCTGCAGCGGAAGACCAGAAGACGACAACTGCCTTGGCTCCAGAAACTCACCGGCCTGTCTCCTGCCTTCCAAAGATCCTGCTCCAGCGACGCCTTCCGAAGGGACCAGCGACCTCGACATCCTCTGAGGACTGCCCCTGCTTCGAAAAGACAAGAAACTCCCGAGGACAGCGGACCTGCTCCAAGAAAAGCTGCAACTTTGTTTCCAGCAGCTTTAAAGAACCCTGCAAGCTCCCCGCAAGAAGCGTGAGACTTGCAACACTGCACCCGGCGACCCCGACTCGGCTGGTGGCGATCCAACACCTCAGGAGGGACCCCAGGACTACTCTGATACTGTGAGTACCAAAACCTGTCCCCCCTGAGCCCCCACAGCGCCGCCTGCAGAGGGAATCCCGAGGCTTCCCCTGACCGCGACTCTTTGAACCTAAAAGTCCCGACGCCTGGGAGAGACCCTGCACCCGCAGCCCCCAGGACCTGAAGGACCGGACTTTCACTGGAGAAGTGATCCCCAGGAGTCCCTCTCCCTTGCCCAAGTGGAGGTTTCCCCGAGGAATCCCCCCCTTGCCTGCCTGCAGCGCTGAAGAGATCCCGAGATCTCTCATAGACTAACATTGCGAACCCGACGCTTGTTTCTACACTGCACCCGGCCGCCCCCGCGCCGCTGAGGGTGAAATTTCTGTGTGGACTTGTGTCCCCCCCGGTGCCCTACAAAACCCCCCCCTGGTCTGCCCTCCGAAGACGCGGGCACTTACCTGCAAGCAGACCGGAACCGGGGCACCCCCTTCTCTCCATGCTAGCCTATGTGTTTTGGGCACCACTTTGAACTCTGCACCTGACCGGCCCTGAGCTGCTGGTGTGGGGACTTTGGGGTTGCTCTGAACCCCCAACGGTGGGCTACCTTGGACCAAGAACTGAACCCTGTAAGTGTCTTACTTACCTGGTAAAACTAACAAAAACTTACCTCCCCCAGGAACTGTGAAAATTGCACTGTGTCCACTTTTAAAACAGCTATTTGTCAATAACTTGAAAAGTATACATGCAATTTTGATGATTTGAAGTTCCTAAAGTACTTACCTGCAATACCTTTCGAATGAGATATTACATGTAGAATTTGAACCTGTGGTTCTTAAAATAAACTAAGAAAATATATTTTTCTATATAAAAACCTATTGGCTGGATTTGTCTCTGAGTGTGTGTACCTCATTTATTGTCTATGTGTATGTACAACAAATGCTTAACACTACTCCTTGGATAAGCCTACTGCTCGACCACACTACCACAAAATAGAGCATTAGTATTATCTATTTTTACCACTATTTTACCTCTAAGGGGAACCCTTGGACTCTGTGCATGCTATTCCTTACTTTGAAATAGCACATACAGAGCCAACTTCCTACATTGGTGGATCAGCGGTGGGGTACAAGACTTTGCATTTGCTGGACTACTCAGCCAATACCTGATCACACGACAAATTCCAAAATTGTCATTAGAAATTGATTTTTGCAATTTGAAAAGTTTTCTAAATTCTTAAAAGTCCTGCTAGGGCCTTGTGTGTTAAGTCCCTGTTTAGCATTTCTTTTAGAGTTTAAAAGTTTGTAAAAGTTTGAATTAGATTCTAGAACCAGTTGTAGATTCTTAAAAAGTATTCCAACTTTTAGAAGCAAAATGTCTAGCACAGATGTGACTGTGGTGGAACTCGACACCACACCTTACCTCCATCTTAAAATGAGGGAGCTAAGGTCACTCTGTAAAATAAAGAAAATAACAATGGGCCCCAAACCTACCAAAATACAGCTCCAGGAGCTTTTGGCAGAGTTTGAAAAGGCCAACCCCTCTGAGGGTGGCAACTCAGAGGAAGAGGATAGTGACTTGGAGGACAATTCCCCCCTACCAGTCCTATCTAAGGAGAACAGGGTCCCTCAAACCCTGACTCCAAAAATAATAGTCAGAGATGCTGGTTCCCTCACAGGAGAGACCAACACCTCTGAAATCACTGAGGATAGCCCCAGTGAAGAGGACATCCAGTTAGCCAGGATGGCCAACAGGTTGGCTTTGGAAAGACAGATCCTAGCCATAGAGAGGGAAAGACAAGAGATGGGCCTAGGACCCATCAATGGTGGCAGCAACATAAATAGGGTCAGAGATTCTCCTGACATGTTGAAAATCCCTAAAGGGATTGTAACTAAATATGAAGATGGTGATGACATCACCAAATGGTTCACAGCTTTTGAGAGGGCTTGTGTAACCAGAAAAGTGAACAGATCTCACTGGGGTGCTCTACTTTGGGAAATGTTCACAGGAAAGTGTAGGGATAGACTCCTCACACTCTCTGGACCAGATGCAGAATCTTATGACCTCATGAAGGGTACCCTGATTGAGGGCTTTGGATTCTCCACTGAGGAGTACAGGATTAGGTTCAGGGGGGCTCAAAAATCCTCGAGCCAGACCTGGGTTGACTTTGTTGACTACTCAGTGAAAACACTAGATGGTTGGATTCAAGGCAGTGGTGTAAGTAATTATGATGGGCTGTACAATTTATTTGTGAAAGAACACCTGTTAAGTAATTGTTTCAATGATAAACTGCATCAGCATCTGGTAGACCTAGGACCAATTTCTCCCCAAGAATTGGGAAAGAAGGCGGACCATTGGGTCAAGACAAGGGTGTCCAAGACTTCAACAGGGGGTGACCAAAAGAAAGGGGTCACAAAGACTCCCCAGGGGAAGGGTGATGAGACAGCCAAAACTAAAAATAGTAAAGAGTCTTCTACAGGCCCCCAAAAACCTGCACAGGAGGGTGGGCCCAGAGCCTCTTCACAAAACAATGGGTACAAGGGTAAAAACTTTGATCCCAAAAAGGCCTGGTGTCACAGCTGTAAACAGCATGGACACCAAACTGGAGACAAGGCCTGTCCCAAGAAAGGTTCCACTCCAAACTCCCATCCAGGTAACACTGGTATGGCTAGTCTCCAAGTGGGATCAACAGTGTGCCCAGAGCAAATCAGGGTCCACACTGAAGCTATTCTAGTTTCTGAGGGTGGGGTGGATTTAGCCACACTAGCTGTCTGGCCGCCTAACATGCAAAAATACAGACAGCAACTCTTAATTAATGGGACTAGAATAGAGGGCCTGAGGGATACAGGTGCCAGTGTCACCATGGTGACAGAGAAACTGGTTTCCCCTGGCCAATACCTGACTGGAAAAACTTACACAGTCACCAACGCTGACAATCAGAGAAAAGTACATCCCATGGCAATGGTTACTTTAGAATGGGGAGGGGTCAATGGCCTGAAACAGGTGGTGGTCTCCTCAAATATCCCAGTGGACTGTCTGCTTGGAAATGACCTGGAGTCCTCAGCATGGGCTGAGGTAGAACTAAAAACCCATGCAGCAATGCTGGGTATCCCTGAACTGGTGTGTGTAAAAACAAGAGCACAGTGCAAGGCACAGGGTGAACAAGTAGAGCTGGAGTCTGGAAAAATGGCCCAGCCTACCAAGAGAACAGGAAAGTCAGTTGGGAAACCAACTGCAACACAGCAAAAGAAAGGGAACCTCTCTTCTCAGGAAGAAGTTCTGCCCTCTGAGGGAACTGAGCCTTTGGAGCTTGAACCTTATCAGGTTGAGCTCTTAGGCCCAGGGGGACCCTCAAGGGAGGAGCTGTGTAAGGGACAAGAAACCTGTCCCTCTCTTGAAGGCCTTAGGCAGCAAGCTGCTGAAGAGTCCAAAGGCAAGAAAAATGGAACGCATAGGGTCTATTGGGAAGATGGACTCCTGTACACTGAGGCCAGAGACCCCAAACCTGGTGCCACTAGGAGAGTGGTAGTGCCTCAGCTGTTCAGGAAGTTCATCCTAACATTGGCCCATGACATTCCCCTTGCTGGACATTTGGGACAAACCAAGACGTGGGAGAGGTTAGTCAACCACTTCTACTGGCCCAATATGTCCAACATGGTTAAGGAGTTTTGCCTCTCCTGCCCCACCTGTCAAGCCAGTGGTAAGACAGGTGGACATCCAAAGGCCCCCCTCATTCCACTTCCAGTGGTGGGGGTTCCCTTTGAAAGAGTGGGTGTGGACATAGTTGGTCCACTAGAACCTCCCACAGCCTCAGGAAATATGTATATCCTGGTAGTAGTGGATCATGCTACCAGGTATCCTGAAGCCATTCCCCTTAGGTCGACTACTGCCCCTGCAGTAGCCAAGGCCCTCATTGGTATCTTTACCAGAGTGGGTTTCCCTAAGGAGGTGGTGTCTGACAGAGGTACCAACTTCATGTCAGCATACCTAAAGCACATGTGGAATGAGTGTGGAGTGACTTATAAATTCACTACACCATACCATCCACAAACTAATGGCTTGGTTGAGAGATTCAACAAGACATTAAAAGGCATGATCATGGGGCTCCCAGAAAAGCTCAAAAGGAGATGGGATGTCCTCTTGCCATGTCTGCTTTTCGCTTACAGAGAGGTGCCACAGAAGGGAGTAGGATTCTCACCCTTTGAACTTCTGTTTGGTCATCCTGTAAGGGGACCACTTGCCCTTGTTAAAGAAGGCTGGGAGAGACCTCTCCATGAGCCTAAACAGGACATAGTGGACTATGTACTTGGCCTTCGCTCTAGAATGGCAGAGTACATGGAAAAGGCAACCAAAAACCTTGAGGCCAGCCAACAGCTCCAGAAGTTTTGGTATGACCAAAAGGCTGCACTGGTTGAGTTCCAACCAGGGCAGAAAGTCTGGGTTCTGGAGCCTGTGGCTCCCAGGGCACTCCAGGACAAATGGAGTGGCCCTTACCCAGTACTAGAAAGGAAGAGTCAGGTCACCTACCTGGTGGACCTGGGCACAAGCAGGAGCCCCAAGAGGGTGATCCATGTAAACCGCCTTAAGCTCTTCCACGACAGGGCTGATGTCAATCTGTTGATGGTAACAGATGAGGATCAGGAGGCAGAGAGTGAACCTCTCCCTGATCTTCTGTCATCAGACCCAAAAGATGGCACAGTAGATGGAGTGATCTACTCAGACACCCTCTCTGGCCAACAGCAAGCTGATTGTAGGAGAGTCCTACAACAGTTTCCTGAACTCTTCTCCTTAACCCCTGGTCAGACACACCTGTGTACCCATGATGTGGACACAGGAGACAGCATGCCTGTCAAGAACAAAATCTTTAGACAATCTGACCATGTTAAGGAAAGCATCAAGGTGGAAGTCCACAAGATGCTGGAATTGGGAGTAATTGAGCGCTCTGACAGCCCCTGGGCTAGCCCAGTGGTCTTAGTCCCCAAACCTCACACCAAAGATGGAAAGAAAGAGATGAGGTTTTGTGTGGACTACAGAGGGCTCAATTCTGTCACCAAGACAGATGCTCATCCAATTCCAAGAGCTGATGAGCTCATAGATAAATTAGGTGCTGCCAAATTCTTAAGTACCTTTGACTTGACAGCAGGGTACTGGCAAATAAAAATGGCACCTGGAGCAAAAGAGAAAACAGCATTCTCCACACCTGATGGGCATTATCAGTTTACTGTTATGCCCTTTGGTTTAAAGAATGCCCCTGCCACCTTCCAAAGGTTGGTGAATCAAGTCCTTGATGGCTTGGAGTCCTTTAGCACAGCTTATCTTGATGATATTGCTGTCTTTAGCTCCACCTGGCAGGATCACCTGGTCCACCTGAAGAAGGTTTTGAAGGCTCTGCAATCTGCAGGCCTCTCTATCAAGGCATCCAAATGCCAGATAGGGCAGGGAACTGTGGTTTACTTGGGCCACCTTGTAGGTGGAGGCCAAGTTCAGCCACTCCAACCCAAGATCCAGACTATTCTGGACTGGGTAGCTCCAAAAACCCAGACTCAAGTCAGGGCATTCCTTGGCTTGACTGGGTATTACAGGAGGTTTGTGAAGGGATATGGATCCATTGTGACAGCCCTCACTGAACTCACCTCCAAGAAAATGCCCAAGAAAGTGAACTGGACTGTGGAATGCCAACAGGCCTTTGACACCCTGAAACAGGCAATGTGCTCAGCACCAGTTCTAAAAGCTCCAGATTATTCTAAGCAGTTCATTGTGCAGACTGATGCCTCTGAACATGGGATAGGGGCAGTTTTGTCCCAAACAAATGATGATGGCCTTGACCAGCCTGTTGCTTTCATTAGCAGGAGGTTACTCCCCAGGGAGCAGCGTTGGAGTGCCATTGAGAGGGAGGCCTTTGCTGTGGTTTGGTCCCTGAAGAAGCTGAGACCATACCTCTTTGGGACTCACTTCCTAGTTCAAACTGACCACAGACCTCTCAAATGGCTGATGCAAATGAAAGGTGAAAATCCTAAACTGTTGAGGTGGTCCATCTCCCTACAGGGAATGGACTTTATAGTGGAACACAGACCTGGGACTGCCCATGCCAATGCAGATGGCCTTTCCAGGTTCTTCCACTTAGAAAATGAAGACTCTCTTGGGAAAGGTTAGTCTCATCCTCTTTCGTTTGGGGGGGGGTTGTGTAAGGAAATGCCTCCTTGGCATGGTTGCCCCCTGACTTTTTGCCTTTGCTGATGCTATGTTTACAATTGAAAGTGTGCTGAGGCCTGCTAACCAGGCCCCAGCACCAGTGTTCTTTCCCTAACCTGTACTTTTGTATCCACAATTGGCAGACCCTGGCATCCAGATAAGTCCCTTGTAACTGGTACTTCTAGTACCAAGGGCCCTGATGCCAAGGAAGGTCTCTAAGGGCTGCAGCATGTCTTATGCCACCCTGGAGACCTCTCACTCAGCACAGACACCCTGCTTGCCAGCTTGTGTGTGCTAGTGAGGACAAAACGAGTAAGTCGACATGGCACTCCCCTCAGGGTGCCATGCCAGCCTCTCACTGCCTATGCAGTATAGGTAAGACACCCCTCTAGCAGGCCTTACAGCCCTAAGGCAGGGTGCACTATACCATAGGTGAGGGTACCAGTGCATGAGCATGGTACCCCTACAGTGTCTAAACAAAACCTTAGACATTGTAAGTGCAGGGTAGCCATAAGAGTATATGGTCTGGGAGTCTGTCAAACACGAACTCCACAGCACCATAATGGCTACACTGAAAACTGGGAAGTTTGGTATCAAACTTCTCAGCACAATAAATGCACACTGATGCCAGTGTACATTTTATTGTAAAATACACCACAGAGGGCACCTTAGAGGTGCCCCCTGAAACTTAACCGACTATCTGTGTAGGCTGACTAGTTTTAGCAGCCTGCCACAAACCGAGACATGTTGCTGGCCCCATGGGGAGAGTGCCTTTGTCACTCTGAGGCCAGTAACAAAGCCTGCACTGGGTGGAGATGCCAACACCTCTCCCAGGCAGGAATTGTCACACCTGGCGGTGAGCCTCAAAGGCTCACCTCCTTTGTGCCAACCCAGCAGGACACTCCAGCTAGTGGAGTTGCCCGCCCCCTCCGGCCAGGCCCCACTTTTGGCGGCAAGGCCGGAGAAAATAATGAGAAAAACAAGGAGGAGTCACTGGCCAGTCAGGACAGCCCCTAAGGTGTCCTGAGCTGAGGTGACTCTGACTTTTAGAAATCCTCCATCTTGCAGATGGAGGATTCCCCCAATAGGGTTAGGATTGTGACCCCCTCCCCTTGGGAGGAGGCACAAAGAGGGTGTACCCACCCTCAGGGCTAGTAGCCATTGGCTACTAACCCCCCAGACCTAAACACGCCCTTAAATTTAGTATTTAAGGGCTACCCTGAACCCTAGAAAATTAGATTCCTGCAACTACAAGAAGAAGGACTGCCCAGCTGAAAACCCCTGCAGCGGAAGACCAGAAGACGACAACTGCCTTGGCTCCAGAAACTCACCGGCCTGTCTCCTGCCTTCCAAAGATCCTGCTCCAGCGACGCCTTCCGAAGGGACCAGCGACCTCGACATCCTCTGAGGACTGCCCCTGCTTCGAAAAGACAAGAAACTCCCGAGGACAGCGGACCTGCTCCAAGAAAAGCTGCAACTTTGTTTCCAGCAGCTTTAAAGAACCCTGCAAGCTCCCCGCAAGAAGCGTGAGACTTGCAACACTGCACCCGGCGACCCCGACTCGGCTGGTGGCGATCCAACACCTCAGGAGGGACCCCAGGACTACTCTGATACTGTGAGTACCAAAACCTGTCCCCCCTGAGCCCCCACAGCGCCGCCTGCAGAGGGAATCCCGAGGCTTCCCCTGACCGCGACTCTTTGAACCTAAAAGTCCCGACGCCTGGGAGAGACCCTGCACCCGCAGCCCCCAGGACCTGAAGGACCGGACTTTCACTGGAGAAGTGATCCCCAGGAGTCCCTCTCCCTTGCCCAAGTGGAGGTTTCCCCGAGGAATCCCCCCCTTGCCTGCCTGCAGTGCTGAAGAGATCCCGAGATCTCTCATAGACTAACATTGCGAACCCGACGCTTGTTTCTACACTGCACCCGGCCGCCCCCGCGCCGCTGAGGGTGAAATTTCTGTGTGGACTTGTGTCCCCCCCAGTGCCCTACAAAACCCCCCCCTGGTCTGCCCTCCGAAGACGCGGGCACTTACCTGCAAGCAGACCGGAACCGGGGCACCCCCTTCTCTCCATGCTAGCCTATGTGTTTTGGGCACCACTTTGAACTCTGCACCTGACCGGCCCTGAGCTGCTGGTGTGGGGACTTTGGGGTTGCTCTGAACCCCCAACGGTGGGCTACCTTGGACCAAGAACTGAACCCTGTAAGTGTCTTACTTACCTGGTAAAACTAACAAAAACTTACCTCCCCCAGGAACTGTGAAAATTGCACTAAGTGTCCACTTTTAAAACAGCTATTTGTCAATAACTTGAAAAGTATACATGCAATTTTGATGATTTGAAGTTCCTAAAGTACTTACCTGCAATACCTTTCGAATGAGATATTACATGTAGAATTTGAACCTGTGGTTCTTAAAATAAACTAAGAAAAGATATTTTTCTATATAAAAACCTATTGGCTGGATTTGTCTCTGAGTGTGTGTACCTCATTTATTGTCTATGTGTATGTACAACAAATGCTTAACACTACTCCTTGGATAAGCCTACTGCTCGACCACACTACCACAAAATAGAGCATTAGTATTATCTATTTTTACCACTATTTTACCTCTAAGGGGAACCCTTGGACTCTGTGCATGCTATTCCTTACTTTGAAATAGCACATACAGAGCCAACTTCCTACACATGGTCTAAAGGTAAGGAGAAGCTGGGAAATATTTGCAAGACATTCTCAATTATAAACTCCTAAACTTTCAGAAGCTATGCTGACAATGGAAGGAATGTAATTTTAAAAAACTACAACCTTTTATGCGGGCAGTGACCCTGCTATCAGTGAAATCCAGTGACGGAGAAAGGGGTTCCTGCAGCATGAACTTGATAGCATCACCTATGAGTTGTTGCAGGTCTTCCTTTGCTGATATTCATTCCTCTGCTCATGAGCTGTCCTCTGCCTCTTTGGAATTGTTTGCAGATGACAACTAGATTAGGAAAGCTAACCTTACTGTCCATTACAACAGAAGGTAAGTTAATGTAGGGATTCTTCAAACTGATCTTGGCACCCACAGGGCATGTATATAACAATCTTAGTAAACTACTCCTTTGGTTACACTTCCTTTAGTAACGTAACATAGTACATAACAATATCAACACTATCGTCTAAACGTCTGTATAGTTAGGTTGCTCAGAATGCAAAGTAGGTTATTTTAATTTTAATTTTTAAAAGTATGATCAAATTGTCAGTCTGTAAGGTGAAGTTAAATTACACATCGTTAACATGTAATCTTCAGAACTGCCTGTACCATCTAGATTTCTCTAAACAGAACATGTGAACTGTAGTCTGTGCTTTGTTCTTGCAGCCAGGTTTGCCTAAGTTGTAGCACTGTCAGTGGCCCAGCTCCTGTGGGCAGCCAAGGACCAGACTTTCTCATTCCTTGAGCCAAGGAGCTCAAATTAAATGCTAAGTACCAAACAGCGTTGATCAATATTATCCTTGTGAACAAGTCAAGAATGAACTGATAAACCTAGCCTCAAAACTCTTCCATAATCTGTATAGTATTGCCACTTCTTGGCATGTCAGTTCTTGAAACACCATTTTATATACCACTTAGCTAGAGGAGTCCCACACTTATTATTTTTAGGACTTGTGCTCCATATAGCGTGCTTTACAAATATCCAACATAACATTTTCTCAAGTCCCTATTAATGCCACCATACCAACACCACCTGCAGTATCACAGCAAAGCATGATTCATGCACAGTACATATATTGCTATTTCTAGGTGCCAGTATTGCCATCAACAGGCTCAGGACAAGGCACAATTACAATCATCGGCTCAATATGAGAAACCCACAGCATCACTATATGTCCCAGTGCTGCCATTGAAATGTCCATTTGACTATACTTCACCTACACATGCATCCACCTATGCATTAAGCCTGTCTGAAGGCACTCCCTACCTCTCTTTTTAGATATTATAGCATGCTCCCCAGCTTAGGTACTCGCCAATGACCACGCCACACACTGAGCTGAACAGTACATTTCTTTATTCTTCTGTGTGTAGCTGCAAACTCAACATTGTAAACCAAGCTTTCATTGCATTCCATTCTAAGCATTACGTCACACTTGTACGGAGTCTGTTTGGAGCCAAAAGGGTTCCTTCATAAAACTTGCAAGATACTATATCTACCCCTGTTAAAACATAAAAATTACAATTGTTTTTATTACAAAATCTGTATCCATATATGTAAGCATGTACAACTACATCTCTTCTATCAACCCTCTTGGTGCTCTGATCAGTCGGCCTGATGTGGTTGCTGGGAGCTTTTATCTTCAGTGGCAGAGGTTTTTGAAAACAGTGAAGAAGTAAGAGCAGTCACTGAGTTCTCAATTTCATCTTCCCTTCACCATTTCGATTTGAAGACTGTTGAATCAAAGGCCTAAAATGCAAAGAGTCTCTGGTAACAGACTTCCCAGGGCGCTAGTCAGTCACTATGTGTCCCATCTAGGACAAAAAATGGAAAGGTTCAGCATCATATGGAGTGTCAGATTTCCTTCTTCGCATCTGACAGGCGATCACTAAATCTCCTCTTTTAAAAGTGGTATTCTTTGTATCTTGCTTCTTGTCTGAATAGGTTTTCATTTTCTGCTTGTTAACCAAATCTATTGTATTAATCATGTTCTCACTTCTTTCTCGCTTGTTGGTCCACTGAGGTAACTTGATTGTCATTGCTCTTCTGAACATCAAAGTTGCAGGACTTGCACCTGTGGGTGAGTAGGGTGTTCAATGATAAGCTTGTGGGGTAAAATGTAATGTAGTTTTCAAACTAAGCTTCTCAAGAGTTGCACGCAGTACTGTTTCGTTAGCCTACTCATAAAACGCTCAACGAGTCCGATGGCCTGCGTCCACAAAGGTGTACTCTTTTGATGCTTTATGTTAAGATGCTCCAGGAATCCTTTGAATTCTTGACTGTTAAAAGGCAGGCCATTATCAGACTTCAAAATTACTGGAACACCCCATGTCACAAATATGCCAGCTAGTCTCTCAATGACTCGTTTGTGAGTGGAGGATGAGATCTTCAATTAATAGAAAACGTGAGTATTCATCCACAATCACTATCAGGTGACGTTCATTATCGAGCGGACTAAAAAGAATCAATGGCTATTCTCTCCCATGCATGCATAGGGAGTTCTGTCATGTTCAGCGTATGTATAGTAAAATTAGTTGAAAGGCAGTTGCATAGATGACAGGCATTGAGTTCTTTTTCAGACCTCTCATCTGAATACAGAAATCAAACTCCATCTTGGAGAGCTTTTTTCATGGCAACGATACCACAATGTCCATTGTGAGCCACTTCAATTATTTTATGTGACAGACTCTCCGGAATAAGGATTTTCGACCCTCGCAGTATATCTCCCTCCTGAGTTATGGACAGTTCATCTTTGACATTTCTGTGTTTTTTATATTCATCATCACTGGTGAGAGGCCGAGTGTGTTGGTTCCATGACTGATGTGTAATTGGGAGCCAGATGTATGACTGTATGTTTTACAACTCACATTTTGCAACTCAGTTATGAGTCACAATACCAAATGTACAACAGTGTCAATGACACTGTTTGCGATTCCCAATAGAGTTGCAAATGACTTACCTCATCAATATTCATGAGGTAAGTCGCAATTTGTGACCCCATTGTAAATGGCAGCACTCACATGGGGACAGCAGACCACTAGGTCTGCGACTGCTTTTAAATACATCCGTTTTTTTTTTTTTTTTTTTTAATGCAGCCCGTTTTCCTTAAAGGAAAACAGGATGCATTTAAAAAATAAAAATGAAGTTTTCTTTTAATTTTTTCCAGAGTAGGCAGTGGTCTGTGGGACCACTGCTTGCTCTGAAAAAATATTTTCGCTTCCATTCACAAAGGGGAAGGGATCCTGTGGGGACCCCATCCACTTTGCGTATGGGTTAACACCAATTTGAAATTGGTGTTACCTGAGATTGTTCTGCGACCACACTCACGGTCACAAAACAATCATAGATCCCCCTGCGAGTCACAATTAGGAAGGGACACCCTCGGGATGCCCCTTCCTAATTGCAAGTCCAAATCCCTATTTTGAGAGTCAGTAATTGTGTACAGACTCGCAAAATAGGGATAGTACATCGTACCTGCCCATTTTGAGGTCGCAAATGGCGATTTTCTCAGTTTGCAACCACAAAAAGGCATAATACATCAGTCCCTAGTTCTTTTAACTTCAGCATGTCACTATTATGACTCGTAGCAGTGATTATCTGGGTTAACAAGATAGCAGCAGGAGTATTTGATTTTACAATGAAATTAATGTAAGCTTCAGCCATCTTGGATGGAGTGCCATGACCTGGTATGGGCACACTGGATAAGGAGTCAGCAGGAATTTGATCCTTCCTCTGGATGATGCACAATAGTATAATTGTATTCTTACAATAGTATGTCCCCATTGTTCAATGCAAGGAGGGAACTTGGCCTTTGGATTGCCAAAGATAGTTGTTGTAGTGCAATGATGATCAGTTGCCAGTGTAAAAGGTTTTTCAGATAGAAATACATGGAAATGTTCACAAGCCCATACCACCACTTTCTTTTTCGGGGTATCAGCAAGCACATCCTGTTTGGGACAAACTTCTACTAGCATATTCCACAATATGCCTTCGAGCATTTGGATGTTTGCTGTGCTTTGCAAGGATAACGCTTAATCCAACTGGGCTAGCGTCAACAACAACCTCTGTATCAAGCTTCAGATTGAAGTATACCATTGCAGCAGCATTTTCAATGGCTCATCTGATTCTCTTCTTTCACAATTTTGTGACTATTGAAATGAAACATTTTTCTGCGTCAACTATCGTAATGGAGAACTTACACTGGCAAGGCCTGGCTGGCCTCATTGTTACATCATTCATTTAACTTATAAGATTAGGTAGCAGTATCATGAGTATACATTTGGTACCTGGCATACATAATCATATAAATGCATTCATTACAAGTGATGCTCTCCGCCAGCCTTCAGCAACCAACATCAACAACAATCCCCCAACACTACTCCCTCCCTACGTCCTCGATTGCATCTAAGTAAGGTATTAAAACAGTCCTCATCTGGATGGGTCTCAGGCTGCGCCATGTGTTCGGTATTCAGGCCACATTTAAGATAATTTCATTAGCATTCAGCCAGGATTAGGAGAACAAACCCTGCTCCCTCAGCAGTCACCCCATATCAGCATCAGCCATTGTCAGACAAAAATATTCTCAAGGTGAGGAGGCCTCATCTGCTGTGGCCGCCCGAAAGTCAGCTACTATGGTCTCCCATGCATGTACGCACCTCAGGCACCCAATCCCCCTTTTTGCCTCCCTTAGTAACTCTGTACCCACTATTGGTGCCCAATTTTCCAGTTCTTTACGCCATTGTGATAGTCGCCCCCCCCCACTGTTTTCCAATTATGCGTTAGTTCACGTTTCACTAATAAGAAAGCCAAATCCTGAAACCTAATGGTCACTCTGTTTTTTTAAGTGTGAGTGCCCCGGCATGGAGGGGATGGTCCCATCTAATACAGAGGTCAGCTGCTCCGTGACCTCCCTCCCAGTATTAATGCAATTAATGGCAGCTCCATAACATGTGGAGCAGTCCTGCCCCATTCTCCCCACATCTAGGGCAACCTGCCTCTTCCACTCGAAAGCACCGTTGTATACACTCTGGAGTCAAATACGCTCTCTGCAGTAGGTAAAAATTAATCAGTTTAAAACAAGCAGTTCATGAGACCTTGGGCATTCTATTCAGTATGGCGACCAAGGCTGCCTCCGATACCGGGGTACCCAGATCTTCCTCCCACTAAGCCTTCAGCTTTTCAAGTGGCTGGCGGCAATTGTCTCCTATAGCCTTGTACAGATTGGCAACGGTTTTAATAGTACCTGAGGAGATGGCCATGGATGTATGATGGAACACCGTATGCACTTACGACGTATGCCTTTACAAAGCGGTAAGTACAATGCATGATCATTACCATGCTTGCACTTACCACAAAATGTTTTTACAATGCATATGCTATTATCACGAATGTCTTTACCACGAAAATGTCATAGTAAAGGCATAGTTGGTAAAAGCATATGCATGGTAAAAACTAGAGGTAAATATAACATACTATATATATATATATATATATATATATATATAGATATATACATATATATACACAAACACACCATACCACCCAAAAACCCTATCTACCCTAAACCCTAAAAATGACCTTACCACCCCAAAACTCATACCCACCCTAAAACCTAAACACTCCTTACCACCCCAAAACCCCATACCCACCCTAAAACCTAAAAATGCCCTTACCACCCCAAATCCCATACCCACCATAATACCTAAAAATGCCCTTATCAACCCAAACCCCATAACCACCCTAAAACCTAAAAATGCCCCTACAACCCCAAAACCCATACCCACCCTAAAATCTAAACACCTCTTACCACCCCGAACCCCATACCCATCCTAAAACCTAAAAATACCCTTACCACCCGAAATCCCACACTCACCCTAAAACCTAAAAATGCCCTTACCACCCCAAAACCCCATACTCACCCTAAAGCCTAAAAATAACCTTACCATCCTAAAACCCATGCCCACCCTAAAACCTAAAAATGTGCTCACCACCTCAAAACCCATACCAACCCTAAAACCTAAGCACCCCTTACCACCCCAAACCCACCCTAAAACCTAAACACCCCTTACCACCCCAAATCCCATACCCACCCATAAACCTAAAAATACCCTTACCACCCCAAAACCCATAACCACCCTAAAACCCAAAAATGCCCTTATCACCCTAACACCCATACCCAACCTAAAACCTAAAAATGCCCCTACCACCCCAAAACCCATATCCACCCTAAAACCTAAAAATACCCTTACCACCCCAAATCCCAGCCTACCCTAAAACGTAAAAAAGCCCTTAGCACCGATACCCACCCTAAAAGCTTAAAATGTCCTTACCACCCCAAAAAAAACCAAATCCACCCTAAAACCTAAAAATGCCCTTACCACCCCAAAACCGCATACCCACCCTAAAACCTAAAAATGCCCTTACCACCCCAAAACCCATAGCCACCCTAAAACCTAAAAATAGCCTTACCACCCTAAAACCCATGCCCACCCTAAAACCCATGCCCAACCTAAAACATAAAAATGTGCTTACCGCCCCAAATCCCATACTCACCCTAAAACCTAAACACCCCTTACCACTCCAAAACCCATACCCACCCTAAAACCTAAACACCCCTTACCACCCCAAATCCCATACCCCCTAAAACCTAAAAATGCCCTTACCACCCCAAAACCCATAACCACCCTAAAACCTAAAAATGCCCTTACCACCCCAAAACCCCATACCCACCCTAAAACCTAAAAATGCCCTTACCACCCCAAAACCCATACCCACCCTAAAACCTAAAAATAACCTTACCACCCCAAAACCCATAACCACCTTAAAACCTAAAAATGCCCTTATCACCCTAAACCCCATGCCCACCCTCAAACTTAAAAAAGCCCTTACCACCCCAAATCCCATACCCACCCTAAAACCTAAAAATGCCCTTACCACCCCAAACCCCATAACCACCTTAAAACCTAAAAATGCCCTTACCACCCCAAAACCCATACCCACCCTAAAATGTAAACACCTCTTACCACCCCAAACCCCATACCCACCCTAAAACCTAAAAATACCCTTACCACCACAAATCCCAGCCCACCCTAAAACCTAAAAAAGCCCTTACCACCCATACCCACCCTAAAACCTTAAAATGCCCTTACCACCCCAAAACCCATACCCTCCCTAAAACCTAAAAATAACTTTATCACCACAAAACCGATACTCACCCAAAGACCTAAAAATAACTTTACCACCCTAAACCCATGCCCACCCTAAAACCTAAAAATGCGCTGACCACCCCAAAACCCATACCCACCCTAAAATCTAAACACCCCTTACCACCCCAAACCCCATACACACCCTAAAACCTAAACACCCCTTACCACCCCAAATCCCATACCCACCTTAAAACCTAAAAATGCCCATACCACCCCAAAACCCATGACCACCTTAAAACCTAAAAATGCCCTTATCACCCTAAACCCCATGCCCACCCTCAAACTTAAAAAAGCCCTTACCACCCCAAATCGCATACCCACCCTAAAATCTAAAAATGCCCTTACCAACCCAAACCCCATAACCACCTTAAAACCTAAAAATTCCCTTACCACCCCAAAACCCATACCCACCCTAAAATCTAAACACCTCTTACCACCCCGAATCCCATACCCACCCTAAAACCTAAAAATACCCTTACCACCCCAAATCCCAGTCCACCCTAAAACCTAAAAAGCCCTTACCACCCATACCCACCCTAAAACCTTAAAATGCCCTTACCAGCCCAAAACCCAAATCCACACTAAAACCTAAAAATGCCCTTACAACCCAAAACCCCATACCCACCCTAAAACCTAAAAATGCCCTTACCACCCCAAAACCCATGTCCACCCTGAAACCTAAAAATAACCTCACCACCACAAAACCCATACTCACCCTAAAACCAAAAAATAACCTTACCACCCTAAAACTCATGCCCTCCCTAAAACCTAAAAATGCGCTTACCGCCCCAAAACCCATACCCACCCTAAAACCTAAACATCCCTTACCACCCCAAACACACCCTAATACCTAAACACCCCTTACCACCCCAAATCCCATACCCACCCTAAAATCTAAAATTGCCCTTACCACCCCAAAATCCATAACCACCCTAAAACCTAAAAATTCCCTTACCACCCTAAAACCATCATAACCAGCCTATAACCTAAAATTGCCCTTACCACCCCAAAACCCATACCCACCCTAAAACCTCAAAATACCCTTAACACCCCAAAACCCATACCCACCCTAAAACTTAAAAATGCAATTACCACCAACAACCGTTACCCACCCTAAACACTATATGGAAAATGTCACTTACCCAGTGTACATCTGTTCGTGGCATGTTCCGCTGCGGATTCACATGCTATGCATATTGTGCCATCTAGTGTTGGTGTCGGAGTGTTACAAGTTGTTTTTCTTCGAAGAAGTGTTTTTGAGTCACAGGATTGAGTGACTCCTCCTCTTCGGCAACATTGCGCATGGCATCGACTCCATGTTAGATTGTTTTCCCGCAGAGGGTAAGGTAGGAGTGATAGAGTATAAAGAAAAGAGATGTTCATGCAAATGGAATATATAAATATATACATATGTACAAGTGTCTGTTCAACTTAAACTGCTACAGGCTCCCGGGGAGGGTGCATGTGAATCTGCAGTGGAACATGCCACAAACAGATGTACAATGGGTAAGTGAAATTTTCCGTTCAATGGAATGTGTAGCTGCAAATCCCATACCCACCTTAAAACCTAAAAATGCCCATACCACCCCAAAACCCATGACCACCTTAAAACCTAAAAATGCCCTTATCACCCTAAACCCCATGCCCACCCTCAAACTTAAAAAAGCCCTTACCACCCCAAATCGCATACCCACCCTAAAATCTAAAAATGCCCTTACCAACCCAAACCCCATAACCACCTTAAAACCTAAAAATTCCCTTACCACCCCAAAACCCATACCCACCCTAAAATCTAAACACCTCTTACCACCCCGAATCCCATACCCACCCTAAAACCTAAAAATACCCTTACCACCCCAAATCCCAGTCCACCCTAAAACCTAAAAAGCCCTTACCACCCATACCCACCCTAAAACCTTAAAATGCCCTTACCAGCCCAAAACCCAAATCCACACTAAAACCTAAAAATGCCCTTACAACCCAAAACCCCATACCCACCCTAAAACCTAAAAATGCCCTTACCACCCCAAAACCCATGTCCACCCTGAAACCTAAAAATAACCTCACCACCACAAAACCCATACTCACCCTAAAACCAAAAAATAACCTTACCACCCTAAAACTCATGCCCTCCCTAAAACCTAAAAATGCGCTTACCGCCCCAAAACCCATACCCACCCTAAAACCTAAACATCCCTTACCACCCCAAACACACCCTAATACCTAAACACCCCTTACCACCCCAAATCCCATACCCACCCTAAAATCTAAAATTGCCCTTACCACCCCAAAATCCATAACCACCCTAAAACCTAAAAATTCCCTTACCACCCTAAAACCATCATAACCAGCCTATAACCTAAAATTGCCCTTACCACCCCAAAACCCATACCCACCCTAAAACCTCAAAATACCCTTAACACCCCAAAACCCATACCCACCCTAAAACTTAAAAATGCAATTACCACCAACAACCGTTACCCACCCTAAACACTATATGGAAAATGTCACTTACCCAGTGTACATCTGTTCGTGGCATGTTCCGCTGCGGATTCACATGCTATGCATATTGTGCCATCTAGTGTTGGTGTCGGAGTGTTACAAGTTGTTTTTCTTCGAAGAAGTGTTTTTGAGTCACAGGATTGAGTGACTCCTCCTCTTCGGCAACATTGCGCATGGCATCGACTCCATGTTAGATTGTTTTCCCGCAGAGGGTAAGGTAGGAGTGATAGAGTATAAAGAAAAGAGATGTTCATGCAAATGGAATATATAAATATATACATATGTACAAGTGTCTGTTCAACTTAAACTGCTACAGGCTCCCGGGGAGGGTGCATGTGAATCTGCAGTGGAACATGCCACAAACAGATGTACAATGGGTAAGTGAAATTTTCCGTTCAATGGAATGTGTAGCTGCAGATACACATGCTATGCATAGACTACAAAGCAGTTTTACCTCCCATAAAAGCGGTGGTTAGCCTGTAGGAGTTGAAGTTGTTTGAAATAGTGTTCTTAGTTCAGCTTGTCCTACTGTGGCTTGCTGTGTAGCTAACACATCTACACAGTAATGCTTGGTAAATGTATGCAGTGTTGACCAAGTGGCTGCTTTACAAATTTCGGCCATTGGTATGTTTCCTAAGAAAGCCATTGTAGCCTCTTTTGTCCGTGTGGATTGTGCTTTAAGTGTAACTAAGAGCTGCCTTTTAGCTTTAAGGTAACATGCTTGGATCCATTTTACTATCCATCTTGCTAACCCTAGTTTTGAGATTGGGTTACCAGTATGTGGTTTTTGGAACGCTACAAATAATTGTTTGGTTTTCCTAAATGATTTTGTCCTATCTATGTAATACATTAAGGCTCTTTTAGTATCTAATGTATGCAGGGCTCTTTCTGCTACAGAGTCTGGCTGTGGGAAGAAGACCGCTAGGTCCACTGCTTGATAGATATGAAACAGTGATACAACTTTTGGTAGAAATTTTGTGTTTGTTCGAAGTACAACTTTATGTTTATGTACTTGTATGAACGGTTTTTGAATTGTGAAAGCTTGGATTTCACTAACTCTTCTTAATGAAGTAATTGGGACTAGGAAGGCAACTTTCCATGTCAAGCATTGAATCTGGCATGAGTGCATAGTTTCAAACGGTGGACCCATAAGTCGTGTGAGTACTATGTTTAGATTCCACGAAGGTACAGGAGGTGTTCTAGGTGGAATGATGCGTTTCAATCCTTCCATGAAGGCTTTGATAACAGGGACTCTAAATAAAGAACTGTGTTGTATATTTTGCAAGTACGCAGAAATTGCAGTGAGATTAATTTTTATGGATGAAAAAGCTAAATTAGCTTTTTGTAAATGAAGCAAATAACTTACAATGTCTTGTATTGATGCTGAAAGAGGAGTAATTTCTTAGATTGACAGTAATACACAAATCTTTTCCAGTTGTTTGCATAACACTGCCTGGTAGTGGGTTTCCTTGCTTGTTTAATTACTTCCATACATTCAGCTGGTAGTTGTAGATAACCAAACTCTATGACTTCAGGAGCCAAATCGCTAGATTGAGTATGTTGGGATTTGAGTGCCTGATCAGTTGTTTGTTTCGTGTCAACAGATCTGGTCTGTTTGGGAGTTTGATATGTGGTACTACTGACAGGTCTAATAGCGTTGTGTACCAGGGTTGACATGCCCACGTTGGTGCTGAGTTTGAGTTTGTTTTGACGCAGTTTGTTGACTAGAAATGGAATGAGCGGGAGAGGGGGAAAAGCGTAAGCAAATATCCCTGACCAATTCATCCATAGAGCATTGCCGTTGGATAGGGGATGTGGGTACCTGGATGTGAAGTTTTGTCATTTTGCGTTTTTGCTGGTGGCGAATAGATCTATGTCTGGTGTTCCCCAGCGGTGAAAGTATAGATGAAGCACTTGGGGATGAATCTCCCACTCGTGTGTTTGTTGATGATCTCGGCTGAGAACATCTGCCAATTGATTGTGTATCCCTGGAATGTATTGTGCTACCAGGTGAATGTTGTTGTGGATTGCCCATTGCCAAATCTTTTGGGCTAGGAGGGGGAGTTGGGATGAATGGGTGCCTCCTTGTTTGTTTAGGTAATATATTGTTCTCATGTTGTCTGTTTTGATAAGGACGTTCTTGTGAGTGAGAAGAGGCTGAAAAGCTTTGAGTGCTAGGAATACAGCTAGCAGTTCTAGGTGATTTATGTGAAACTGTCTGTGTTTGGCGTCCCATTGTCTTTGAATGTTGTGATTGTTGAGGTGTGCCCCCCAGCCAATCATTGATGCATCTGTTGTATGGTCTGAGGCACAGGGTCTTGAAAAGGCTGCCCTTTGTTTAGGTTTGTGGTATTCCACCACTGAAGTGATATGCGTGTTTGGCGGTTTATCAACACTATGGGGGTCATTCCGACCCTGGCGGGGACCACGGAAGCACCGCCAACAGGCTGGCGGTGCTTCCCAGCCCATTCTGACCGCGGCGGTAAAGCCGCAGTCAGAAAAGGGAATCCGGCGGTTTCCCGCCGGATTTCCCCTGCATGGGCTGAATCTCCATGGAGATTTCGACCCCCTTCCTGCCACCCTGTTTCTGGTGGTTTTTACCGCCAAGAACAGGATGGCGGGAACGGGTGTCGTGGGGCCCCTGGGGGCCCCTGCACTGCCCATGCCACTGGGCATGGCATGGGCAGTGCAGGGGCCCCCTAACAGGGCCCCATAAAGATTTTCACTGTCTGCATTGCAGACAGTGAAAATCGCGACGGGTGCAACTGCACCCGTCGCACCCCTACAACTCCGCCGGCTCCATTCGGAGCCGGCTTCATTGTTGCGACCGCCGCCCTCCAAAGTCAGAATGAGGGCCTATATCGTGAAGTTGACCCTGTGCCAGTGACCATTGCTGTGCTAGGCACTGTTGTAGAGGCCGCATGTTTAGTCTTGCATGTGGGACAATGGCGATACATGATGCCATCATGCCCAACAGTTTCATGACGAATTTGACAGTGTGCTTTTGGGCTGGCTGTATTTGTGTCAATATATTGCGAAATGCTTGTATTCTTTGTGGACTTGGGCTTGCAAGTGCTGTTTGTATATTTAGTGTGGCTCCTAAATACTGTTGAATTTGCGCAGGTTCTAGGTTTGATTTTTGGTAGTTTATGGAGAACCCTAGGGTGTGTAGGGTTTGAATTACATAAAGCGTATGTTTTTGACACTGTGTATAACTGTTCGATTTTATTAGCCAATCGTCAAGATATGGGAAGACATGAATGTGTTGTCTTCTGAGGTAGGCTGCTACTACTGCCAGGCATTTTGTGAATACTCTGGGAGCTGTTGTTATTCGGAAGGGTAACACTTTAAACTGATAATGTTTTCCCTGAATTACAAACCCCAGATATTTTCTGTGCGCTGGATGGATGGGTATGTGAAAATAAGCACCCTTGAGGTCTAATGTTGTCATGAAATCATGCTGCTGAAGCAGTGGGACCACATCTTGTAGTGTTACCATGTGAAAGTGTTCTGACAGGATGTAAACATTGAGGGTTCTGAGATCTAATATTGGTCTTAAGGTTCCGTCCTTTTTGGGGATGAGGAAATACAGTGAGTAGACTCCTATTCCTACTTGATCTTGTGGCACAAGCTCTATTGCTTGTTTGAGTAATAAAGATTTTACTTCGTCTTGCAACATGGCGATATGTTGTGTGGAGAGATTTTGTGGTTTTGGTGGAATATTTGGGGGAATTTGTGCCAATTTTATGCATTAGCCATTGCGGATAATAGATAATACCCAGTTGTCTGTTGTAATGGGTAGCCAATTGTTGTGGAACCTTTGCAGTCTTCTCCCCACAGGTGAGGTGTGAGTTGGGAAGGGATAGATTAAGTCACTGCTTTGGCTGTTGTGAGGCTTGTTTGGTTGATTGATATTGTCCCCTGCCTCTGGGGTATTGGCCTCTGTAAGTGCCTTTGAACCCACCTCTTTAATATTGAGGTTGGTAGGTTGACTTTGTTTGTGAGGTGGATGCCTCAGGTGTTTAGGTTCTAAATCCACCTCTGTATTATGGCTTACGAAAGAACCCCCTGTATTGTGTTGTATACAATGCAACCATGGCTTTAGCGGTGTCCGAATCTTTCTTCATTTTCTTAATAGCCGTGTCCACTTCGGGGCCAAAAAGGTGTTTTTGGTTAAACTGTATATTAATGACCGCCTTCAGGATTCAAGCCTGAATTTCAGGCTTAAATCCTGAAGACCTAAGCCATGGGTGTCTCCGTATAGTGACAGCAGTGTTAATTGTCCTAACTGCTGTGTCTGTAGAGTCTAGGACTGACCTGATTTGGTTGTTTGTAATAGCCTGCCCTCCTCAACTATTTGTGCACCCTTTTCTGTTGGTCTTTGGGGAGATGTTGTATTATATCCTTCATCTCATCCTAGTGCGCCCTATCATATCTAGCCAACAGTGCTTGGGAGTTGGCTATCCTCCACTGGTTGGCTGCCAGCGATGCCACCCTTTTGACTGCAGCATCACATTTTCTGCTCTACTTGTCTGGTAGGGGTGCAGCCCCTGATGACTGCGAGTTTGCTCTTTTTCTAGCTGCGCTTACAAATACAGAGTCGGAAGGGAACTGTTGTGTGATGAAGGCAGGATCAGAGGGAGGCAGCTTATACTTTTTCTCCACTCTAGGAGTAATTATCCTAGCCTTCACTGGCTCTTGGAATATTTGGTGTGCATGCTTTAACATGCCTGGAAGCATGGGAAGCGACTGATAGGTGGTGTGTGTAGAGGATAGTGTGTTAAAAAGGAAGTCATCCTCTCAGTGTGCATGGCGACATTGTGGTAGGATGCCGCCCTAGCTAAGACCTGAGTATATCCAATACTATCCTCTGGTGGTGATGGCTTAGAGGGATAGCAGTCTGGGTTGTTATTTGGTATGGGGTCTGGATCCCATGGATCCACATTGTCTTGTTGTGAATCGCACCAATGTACAGGAGATTGTACAGGTGTGGGAGTAGTAGGGGGAGAGACAAGCGAGTGAGGAGGAGACTGAGGAGGAGAAAATTGAGGAGGTGGAGATTTTTGTCTAGATTTTGGCACTTTAGCCGGTGGCTGAGCAGTGTCCAATTGTTCTTGAAAGGCCAATTTCCTCTTAGGCTTCAGAGGAGGTGCTGTTAGAATTTTGCCAGTGTCCTTGTGGATGTGAATCCCGGCTTGCCTTTCGTCTATATCCTCCACTTGTGTATGTTCCTCAGTGAATCTATGTTTTTTTTGGAGTGCTTGCAAAAGTCCATGTTCCTCCGTATAAATTGGCCTTTTCCGCTCCGAAGATGTTTTTTTCGGTATCGAAAGGCTGGGAGTGGATGTTGGCCTCGGCTCCGAAAGTGATTTTCGAGGTTTCGACTCAAAGGATCGATGCCTGATAGTCTTGGAGACAGAGCTTCGGCTCGAGTCCGAAGGCTTGGGTGGCGGGGCCTTTTTAGGTGCCGAAGTTGTTGGTTGGTCACCGAAGGTCCTTTTACGGGTCGAGCCATGGCCTTCCGGCAGTGGCGTTCCCAAGGCCTTATGTTTGGGCTTGGCTGGGGCAGGGGCAGGCGTACTCACGTGCTGTCCTGCCGTGACCGGTCTGTCCTCCTCGGACTCCTGTTCTGAGTCGGACCCTTGGACAGAGACTGCCGTGTGCATGATCTCCTCCTCCCCGACGTCGAGGAGTTCGGTGCTCTTGGACGCCATCTCAAGTCTCCATGCTCTTCTGTCTCAGAGAGTCTTCTTGGAACGGAAGGATCCGCAGGCCTCGCAATTTTCTCCCCGATGGTCCGGGGAGAGACAGAGATTACAGTCGAGATGTTGGTCTGTGTAGGGAAATTTTGCGTGGCACTGAGGACAAAAGCGGAATGGGGTCCGGTCCATGAGGCTTCCACGCGGTCGGCCCGACTAGGCCCGAGTTGGGCGCGGGCACCCCGAAGGGCGAGTAAAGATGTTTGACCCGACGGTACCGAAGTGTCAATGGAAGATGGTACGCGATCGAAACAATACCGCCGAGAATTATTGAGTTTTCGAACTTTTCTGACTCAAACTATCGGAGCGAAAAGAAACACGTTCGAAACAGATGTCGGAAAGAAAACAATCTAACTGGAGTCAATGCCCATGTGCAAAGGAGCCGAAGAGGAGGAGTCACTCGATCACGTGACTCGAAAACACTTCTTCGAAGAAAAACAACTTGTAACACTCCGAGCCCAACACCAGATGGCAGAATATGCATAGCATGTGTATCTGCAGCTACACATGCCATCAAACATATATCTCATCCCACTTAATACTTACCTGTACTTACCTTTAAAACCTTTACTACGCATACACCTTTACCAGTCATGCCTTTACAACAAAATTTGTTGTAAAGGCATGTGTGGTAAAGGTATATTCATGGTAAACCCATGCGTGGTAAACACATGCGTTGTAAATGCACTGTGGTAAATGCATTTCGTGCATTCACCACGTTGTGACAACTGACCATCACCGACAGCTCAACAGTAGCATTTCTAATAATGCTACTCTATGCCAACTCCCTTTCACTTTCAGTCCTCTGTAGTATGTTCCGAGACGTGGCCTGGCTGAGAGAGGCTCCGTGGCTAAAGCAAACAGCAGTGGGGATAGTGGACTCCCATGCTGTGTCCCCTTCTCCACCCTGTAGCTTTGTGAAATTAATTTATTTGTTCGCACATGTGCTGTTGGGGTGGTGTACAGCAACTTAGTCCAGGTCACAAAGCTGCTCCGTAGCCACTCTCGTACCATCACTACATTCAGAAGTCCCATTCTAGGCTATCAAATGCATTTTCTATATCAACAGTCATGATCACTGCTCCACTGTAGTCCGGGGTCCCCTGGTCCAGAATGGAGAGTAGGTGTCTAATGTAGAGAAACGTGCTATGGCCAGGAATTAACTCAACCCGGTCCGGGTGCAACAGCCGTGGCATATGGGTAATTAATCGCGTGGCCAGTATTTTACTGAGAATTTTATAAACAACATTTAACATTGACAAGGGCGGATGGGCCTTATTGTCCCAGGAAGGTTTGCTAGGTTTCAATAATGGCACTATCAATTCTTCCTAAGTAGTGTCAGGCAGTCAGCCCAATGTTCTGGCTTCGTTGTAAAGTTTCTCAAGTTTGGGTGCCAGTTGGTTTGCATACGTCATGTACAGTCCACTGGAAAGCCACCTGTCCTCCAGATTTTCTCCCTTGACATGCCCTTTATGGCTGCATTGATCTCCTGTTGTGCGACATCCACCCCATGTCCTCAGCCTCCTCGGGTGCAAGCTACGACAGACCTATGAGTCTAGATACGCCCCTCCTGCTTCTATCTCCCAGGTGCTTGCACTCCGGTATAACTGAGTATAGTATCTAAGGAAAGAACTATTAATCTCCTGTTGCCTAAATGCTGTCGCCTTCCTCCGTTTCTAATTCTAGAGTTGGGTCCCTCTCTTTGCAGGATGTGCCAACCAGCCTAACAAGGTGCCTGCCTTATAACTCTCTGCGTGCACGCGCGCCATATATCCCTTATAGTCAAAAACATCCGAGTCTCTCTACTTTAGTGGCTACCTCCTCCTTCTTGTCTAACAAAGGCTGCTGCATGTCCGGGTGCTCAGGCCTCTGTCTCTCAATCTGGCACACTTCCACCTCAGCAACCTGTACTTCCTCCATCAAGGTCTTCCTTACTCCGATCCCAGTCGCTAAACATTGCCCCCTGAGAGTAATTTTAAATTCTTACCATTCTACCTGTGTGCTCAAGGTCGTCCCTTCATTATCCTTGAAATAATCATTTATACCTTGTACTAACTCCTCCCTGAGCACTTGATCCTCAAGCGTTACAGGCTTGAGCCTACAGGCGGGTATCTGAGGTCGGGGCTGGTGTCAGTCGCAGCTCAATATTATAGGATTGTGGTCCGAGATCGTACGGGCCAAGTATTCCGCGTACGTCACCGTGCCATGCACATCAGGGCAACACAGAAATGTGTCAAGTCGTACATGCAAGTTATATAAGCTAGAAAAATAGGAATAATCGCTATCTTGGGGATGGGTCTCTCACCATGTGTTCACCAAACCCCGTTCCCCCTGCCAATCCGAGAAAGCACGCCCCAGTCTCCTCGCCAGTGCATCTCTCAACAGAGGATGTGATCTATCCATCTCTACATCCGCTACACAGTTGAAGTCTCCCCAATTAGTATAATGTGCATCAAAAAATTAGCAAACTGCCCTGACAGGTTCGTTATGAAGGATCTCTGATCCACATTTGGAGCTTAGATGCTAACTGTTGTCAGGTCCCTCCCCTCAAGTCTCCTGCTCACTAATACATATCATCCCTCGGGATCCACTACTTGTGTTGTACGTTGGAAAGGCACCCCCATGCTCACTCAGAGGGGAACTCCCATAGCAGAGGCAGAGTATCTAGTATAGTATGCCTGTCTTCGTCATCTACGTTGCAATGCCACCCCCTTCTGGGCCATAAGATGAGTCTTTTGTAGCAGCGCTATATGTATGCCCCATCTATTTAAGCATGAGAGGACATTATACATTTCAGAAATGGTATGCATTCCCCTGCCATTCCAGGACATTAATTTATGGTTCGCTTGCAGAGCCAGGATAACCATAACTTGTCCGAATGCCGTGTGGGTCCTCCCCCAATCCCAGTATGTGCGCCCCAGAGCCCCTAATCACGTCAAACTGCTCAATGTATCTATGTAATCTCTGCAACCCCAAACAAGTAACCTCCCAACATTTCCACATCCATCCCCTCCCCAGGACAAATCGGGCAAAGACCCCGTCTAAACCGGTTCAACTTCAACCAAACAATGTGGGTTGATCCACATAAACAGCATGAGGGAAATCCCAAGCCAGAACCTGCAGTTCGGGGCCCCCGCCCAGGGCCCCAATCAGAATGATATAATAAACAGTTTTGTGCATCCTTGTTTAGTGGTCCTCGTAAACTCCTCCATCTCCTAAGGACAGTCGGATCATGTCCACTATATCTCTCAGTTGGCATCAGATAATAGGCAACCCTTGTCCATCGCTATATAATGTAATCTGCAGTTCCAGGGGTGACCTGAGGCACTGTTATGGTGGAAGTATTCAACCTGCTGGAGGCTGATTCAGAGTCTTCTGCGCAGTTGTTCTCCATCCCTGGGGGGGAACGACCTACAGCCTGAGTCACTCAAGTTCACCACTGCCTTGACTGCTTTCCTCTTTTTGCTGTGCAATTCTTCCCCCGACGGGGGACCGCCCCCCTCATGTTTAGGTCCTTCTTCTTCTAGTACTTGATGGGCATCACTCCCCCGCACTCCGCTGGGTCCAGGTTGTGGATGATTGTCGGTCCAGTTTCAGGCTTCCTGTGGGGTAAGGAGAAAGAGGACCTCCTCAGCTGCCACCACCCTAAGACGTGCTGGGAACAGCATGCTACAGGTCACCCCATCTGACGGAGGTGTCTTTTAGCTTCAATAAAGGTAGCGCATTGTTTCTGTACTACACAGGAAAAGTGAGGGTATACCTGTATTCTGTTGTTGCCCACCACCAGTTCCTCCTTCCGCCAGGTTTGTTCCAATATGTAGTCTCGTCTTTATAAAACAGTAGCTTTGCCACCACCAACTGTGGGGGAGCCCCCGGCAGGGGAGGTCTACTCTGCAGCCTATGGGCTCGTTCAAGGGTAAAAAATGGCGACAAGCCCTCCTGAGGAAACTGGGTCTTAATAAATCCCTGTAGATATGTGATCATGCTGTTACTTTCTACTCACTCTGGCAACCCTACGAGTCGGATATTGTTGCAGCGTGATTTATTTGCCACATCCTCAGCTTGCAGTTCTAAGGTCTTCACTTTCGTCTCAATGGTTGTCAAGCGAGTTGTTAGCTCCATGACCACCGGGGGCAGGCTCACCACCTCTCTCTCTGTCGTGGTGACGCGCTCCGCTAATCAACAGTGATCATCTCTCAGTAGACTCAAATCCGCCCCCAGCATATCAATTGTAGTTTCTAATGCCTCTCTCATCGCCATTATGGCATGGATTACATCTCACAGCATCCAAGCCCTGCTGGACACTCCCATCAGCATCTGGTTTGTCAGTGATTGGGGGACAATGTCTTTCTTCCTCGCAGCTTTCCCCATGGTCACTTCTTCAGATCAGTAGTATTGCGCTTCATGGCTGTACTACTAGGTCTAGCTCTGCTGTCGCTCAAGACCGGGTGAGTTGAAGCTGATTAGTTTTCCCTTTCACATCACCTCCTCGTGAATGCCCATGAACAGACCTTGGTTTTCAATGGCGTAAGCCGTGGTAATGGATAGTTCATTGTATTTTTCTTCAGGTATTATGTTTATTGATGCACCACTGTCAATAATGAAAGATATCGAACAACCATTTATTTTCAATGTAATCTTTAGGCAGTGTTTTACAATTTTGGTGCTTTGACATGTCGACTTTTGTTTGGCTGACATTTTTGTTCACATGCGGTCAATCCAACATGTGCACGTTTTATATGAGGTAAACATCGACATGGCATAACCAGCTTCCTCATTTTCACTTGATATTGAGGGGGAGAATAACTGTTTGACGATGATTTAGATGATGATTTACTTTATTCAGTGTCGATTTCCCTCAACTGATGTCGCCACTTGGCCTTGTGGGTGTGCTTCGAGCATTGCTTCTGGACCATTTCAGCAGCCATTTTGTCTTTGCACCATGACGCACTTACTTTTCTCTACACTTTACAAACTGTCACAAAATGGTTTTCTTTCCCACAGCCGCTACATATTTGTCCAATGGTGGGACATTCGCGCGGATACAGAAATCCAAATCTAAAACATAACTTATTTTTACATGTAGACATCATTTTGTGCCCATCAGTCTTCTGCTTTAGCTTACTTTCAACACTCATGACTAATTCACTCTGGTCAACTCCAGCATCCGTGTCAGCAGCTTGTTTTTCAGCATGCTCTCTTCAGTTCTGGTAGCCAGTAACAGTTGCATCCAGACTAAGAGTTTCTTTCAGCATTTGTCGTCTGAACGGATATGACAAGCATCCATCAATAACTCTACAATGCATACATTCTTCATCATTACATTAACTGAACTTAAAGTGTTTGATGAGTGTATCAAGTCTCTCCACAAATTCTGCGATAACCTTTTGACGTTCTTGACTAAAAATGCATTTTTGATAATCAACATTTGGTGCTGGATTGAATTTAAGATTCACAGTTTTAATCTGACGGTATGTGACTTCTTTATCAGTTCTTGGCATTTTCTTTATGACTCCTTTCACACCATCACCAACAAGATTTTTGATAATCTTCCTGGTATTAGTCTCTTCAAGTGCATCAATAAATTCATCAAATGTCCCTATCTAAGTAGTCCATCTATGGCCATATTTTGTTTTTAGGCAGTATCCAAAGGTGGTGATGGTTGCAGGAAAGCAGCACCATTGCAGGTCAGTGTGGAACTTACGGACGTTGAGAGTAACATGCTCTCTGGCAAAGTTTGGTAAATATTGATTATGCGAACCTTCTTTAAGGCCCTTTGATATGCTGGCCTCAGGATTGTCTTTACCATTGCTTGGAACTGTGGATTCTGCCTTATGAAAAATTTCACTATTCCGAAAGTCACTTACCGCTCTGTATTCTCTAAGATCTATGAAGTTGTTCTGAGTCCCACTCTGCAACTTTATGCGCAAACCGCTCCAAGTATGGATGGCTCTGTAAAGACAACCCTGGGCAATTCCCCTTGAACCTCTTCACCGAGTGCTCTGGTACGATGGCTCAAGTGAATTCAGGTAATTTATTTTTTTCTTTTTTTAAAGTCAATTTGTACTTCCTGACACCTGGCTAATCTCCACCTTGCAGCACTTCTGTTTGCATTACCTGTCAAGTTATGGTTAACTTTGGCTGTGCTTTATAAACATGGCTGTGTCTGCCTTCAGTGTGAACACTCTCTCTAATGTACAATTTTATCTTGCATGGCACTGCGATGCCTCTATGGATGGCCTGACCAGCAGGTTCTCGGCCAACGATATCTAGATTCTTTACAATGCTTTCGTCGCCTTCAAGTGCCTCACTGCGCTTTGACTCCACATGCATGAAGCGTCGATTCCATACTTCGACAAACACACACGGCACAGACAAGCAGTTTGCTCGGACCATGTCAAACTCTCTGGGAGAGCACGATCGTTCTTCAGGTTACTTATCCCTTATCTTGACACCAGTTGTAATGTCCTCCCCAGCCTGGGTACTCAGCAATGACCATGCCACACACAGAGCTGACTATTACATGTTTATTTTTCTGCATGTAACCATGAACTCAACATTCTAAACCAAGCCGAGTCCGTTTGGATCCAAAAGGGTTCCATCATAAAACTCCCAAGACACTACAGATATCATGGCGGGGGCACAAATAAATGGAGAAGGCTTCCTAGGACCACACAGTGCGTTTAATTTAGCAAGCTGAGATTGAACTGAGTAAAGGATCCAAGGTCAGAACTTGTCTTCCTTACTTTGTCCTATTGCCAACTACTGGGTTTTATCATGGCCAAGGTGACTCTGCAATGTGATTCTACCTCCCTATCTTATATACTTATACAGTATATGATATACTGTTTGCAGAGCCAAAATGTGGGATACAGGGAAGATGAGTGGCTCCAATCTCCAGTCTCCTGTTGATCATGACTTCCTGAATTTAGGACAGAATCCACAGCACGGGATTACCAGAACAGTCATATCACTCAGCCATACTCAACTACACATTAAAAGAAGGGGTCAATAAAATAACGTCCAAGCGTCATCTTGATCCTGCTGCAGTCCCTCTGCTGTTGTCACACGTTAGGAAAGACAGAGATATGTTGACAAAAATGAGGGGGGTGTCCTAATAACCACTCTTCACATCATTATCTGTTTAATGATGTCAAACGTTTACAAGATATGGTCTATACCAGCGGTTCTTCATCTTTTGACTGCTGTGGACCCCCACTGAATCATTAATGGAATCCAGGGGACACCCACAGTCTTTATTGGAAGCCGGGGACCCCCGTCCTAAGTAATTTCCATGATTTGAACCTCAAAATAATACAAAAAGTATACACTAAACAAATGCTCACATATGTAACTATTTTGTTGAATTCACAATCAAATACAGAAAAGGTTTTCACATTTTCAATGTTTCTGCTTTATTTGTATATACTTTATTGATTTTAATTTACAAATGTTAATAATATTTAATGTTGCAAAACATCGTCAGACCCTCTGAAAAGGGCTCACGGAGTTACAGTGGTCTCCAAACACAGGGTTACAAACGACTGGTCTAGACTTAACAAAATTACACAATTCATCCTATTCTTAATACCATCTAAGGTTCACTCCCGACTCTTAAGGCATCTATGAGCATTTGCTTTCAACAGGAGAACTGGATAAGCCCACCAGCTGGTGCTGGTGAAGGAGCACCTAAAGATGAAACATGCCATCTAGTGTGTGTAGGTAGCTGGCCTCGTGTGTGGTGAGCACCTATGGTGTTATCACCTTATACTGAGTCCAGGTATTCCCTGTTAGTGAAGTTTAGGTAGTGTCTAGGAAGCCAGGGTTCTCTAGAGGTAGCTGTGGATGAGCAGCCAAGACTTATCTAGGAGACATGCAAAGCTTATGCAATACCACTATTATAGTAACACAAATACTAAAATACTGTTTAGGCAATACCCTAACTGGAGGTAAGTAAGCATGTTATTATCTACACATTAGCAATCAGTAAACAGCATAGGTACTGGTAAAAGCAATAGCAAATAGTTAGAGCCCTAGGGAGGGCCAAACCATAAACTAAAAGGGGGATGTGAAAGGCAGTTAACCACCTAAGGAACTAGAATCAGTAGAGGGGAGCTGGAGGGACTAGGAAACCTAAGAGATGAATACCAGAATGACCCCAAGTGACCAGAAGAGCAGAGGTAAGTACCTGGTTTTCCCTAAAACCAACAGGGCGACTTTAGAAAAGGATTGTGCAAGACTCAGACAAGACTGGAAGAACCCAAAGGTAAATCCTGACATAAGAGGACCTGCAAAGGAAAGGGGCCAAGTGCAGTTCGAGTTGCCGTGTTCGGTGGTGGCAGGAGCCACTATCCATCCTTCTGTGGGTGCAGGACCAGGTCAACGGTGGACGACGAAGGTCAGTAGTGCAGCACAGGAGCTGAAGAGGAGACCCAAAAGTGATGCAGTCAGTCAGTGTTGCTGGAAAACCACCAACAAACCTTGGCAAATGCAAGAGTTGGAGAAAAACGTTTTTCAAGGCTGAAGAGGAACAGATAGGTCCAGGGGACTCGAACCAAGGAAGGGAGTCCGTGGTGACCCTCAGCAGCTGGGTGAGTCACAAGAAGAGGAGGCAGCCCCCACAGACAGCAGGCACAGGAGTCACAGTGCGACTGACTTGGCACACATGAGGAAGTGTCCCACATCGCTGGGAGGAGTCTGTGCACTGCAGGAAGAGTTGCTGGTGACCGGGGTTACACAAAGCCTGAAGATCCCTTGCAGGAGGAACAAACAAGCCTTGGCAGCTACAAGAGTCGCGTTGCACAAGGGTACTGTCCTGCAAGGAAAGGCAAGGGCTCACCGTCTCCCAAGTTGGACAGCTGGTAGAGAGGTCAAAGGGGACCACTCCACACCACCACCTGTGATGCAGGATCCATGCAGCTCCAGAGGAAAGAAGATGCACGCAGCCGGTTGTTGTTGCAGTTGGTGCCTGCGGATGCAGGGGAGTGACTCCTTCACTCCAAGGGAGATTCCTTCCTACTTCTTGTGCAGGCTGAAGACTCATCACCCTCAGAGGATGCACAGTAGGGGAAATGTTGCAGTTGCTGGAAGGAGCCATGGAAACAATGTTGCAAGGCGGAGTCGTTGCTGAAGTTGTAGATTGGCGGTTCCTGGAGGGTCCAATTGCAGTCCCAGTGGCTAGAAGATGAAGTAAACAATGCAGTGGAGTCCTGCTGAAATCTTGCATGTCGAATCTGAGGTCCCACCAAAGAGGGAGACCCTAATAATCCAGGAAGGTGGATTGGTCACCTAGCAGGGTGACCACCTATCAGGAGGGGTCTGTGATGTCACTTGCCTGACCTGGCCACTCAGATGCCCCCAGGGGCCTCTGCCCACCTTGGATTCAAGATGGCAGAATTAAGTGGCCATCTGGAGGAGTTCTGGGCACCACCCCTGGGGTGGTGACGGACAGGGGAGTGGTCACTTCCCTTCCCATGGTCCAGTTTTGTGCCAGAGCAGGGACCGGGGGTTCCTGGACTGATGCAAACCGGTTTATGCAAGGAGGGCACCAAACGTGCCCTTCAAATCATACCAGTGGCTTGGGGAGGCTACTCCTACCAAGCCATGTAACACCTATTTCCAAGAGAGAGGGTGTTACCTCCCTCTCCCACAGGAAATCCTTTGCTCTGCCTTCCTCTACCTGAGCTGGACAAGCAGCAAGGGGCGGAAACCTATCTGTGGGGTGGGAGTAGCACAGGCTGCATGGAAAACCCCAGGAGACTAGTAGGAGCAATGATGGGAGTCATCTAAGGAGCCCCCGGAGTGCATTAGATCATACAACCAAAACTGGCAACAGCACTGAGGTATGATTAAGACATGTTTAATACCAAACATGCCCAGGTTAGGAGTTGGTCACAGTCCAGCTTCATTAGGCTGAGTTGGTCAGTGACGACACGAATGCAGTGAGATATGAGTTCAGGTGAATTTTATTGATATAGTTCTTGCTGACGTGACATGACCTTTGCATAAGTTCTGCGGTTCAGTCTTTGTCTGTCCTTCATGGGATTTTAAGTCTCCTTTTCTTTGTCTCCTTCTTTCAGGGCTCCCAGGAGGCGCATGTGGGAAAGAATAAGATAAAGTCTTTTCTGTTTTTCTTATCCTTTGTTTTACTACTTCTTCCTAGGCCCTGTCTTGGTTGTCTGATGTTTTTCCTCTCCTTTGTTTTCTCAATTCCTGACCTTTTCTCTATCAACTACACACTCCTTAAGGCTCATTCGTCATGGTCTCCGAAGCGTGGCTAGAGTCTTCGCTGTGCGCCTCCTGTGCCGCTATCAGGGCTCCGGTCGCGTCCTCGCCTTCACCCGTCTCTTGGGGCTGCATTGGATGTCTTTTCCTCGGTTCATCGTCTTCTTCCGAAAATTCGGCGTCTTCCGTGTTCTCCCCTTCGTCTGCGCTCTCCACTTCCTCTGCGTTCTCCACCTCCTCCTCGCGCCGTCCTTGGTCGGCGTTTTTCAACATCAGAACTCTAGGCCGCGCCCCCTTTAATCCCAGAAGCAACCACGGATTGGCTCCTCCGTCCTGTAGTTCCGGGTCCTCTACGGCAGTGTCAGCACATGCTGTCTCTACGGACGGGCCGGCACTGCTCGGCCCGCTACATGGACCTAGACCTGTGTCCAGTATATGGGTAAAATGGCTTCCCTGCACTTACAAAGTACATTGTAATGGAGCTGGAGTTCATAGGAGCATGCAGGGGTGCCCTCACATGCGGGTACCTGAACCCTGCCCTCTGGGCTAAGGGTTGACTTACAGTGATCTGGTGCAGTGACCTGTAGTGAAAGGGTGCATGCACCTTTTCATGCAGGCTGCAATGGCGGGCCTGTAGACTTATTTTGCATGGGCTCCCATGCGTGGCACAATACATGCGGCAACCCAGGGCCGCATGCGGTGCCCCAATGCCCTGGGTACCCAAGTACCATATACTATGGGGGCACCAGTAAGCCAACTGTGGGGTGTGCAAAGTCCTAAGCAATCAAATTTAGAGGAAGCGAGCACAGTCACCGGGGTCGTGGTTAGCAGAATCCCAGTGAACACAGACACAACTTCCTGACAGCAGGGAAAAAGTGGGCTTAGCCATGCCAAAGAGAGGGTACTTTCCTACAGTGTGGGTGAGGGATTGTTGTCCTTTTAAAGAACGCATAGCAAGAGATAAAAAAGCAACTCCTAAAGAAGGGTATTTTTTACTTTACTTTAAGAACTGTTAGTATTTTGTATTACAATAGGAGTAAGTATGCTGTGGTGATGTGGCAGCAATAATATCCTCTATCCTCCTACCCCCCTCATTTACATGCCCCAGAAACAAGTGCCTGTGAAGATCACCAGCTCATATTAAGCACTCGGTGCGGGGAGAAATGAAACCCAGAAACACCTACAGACAGAGCAGTGAAGAGCAACAGAGCACATAGCAAAGATAAGACTTGAGAAGGACTGCACTGTTAGACCAAAGTACTGGGCTAGACTTACAACTTGTGTACATCAAGAGTAGTATATACAAGCAAAAACACACATAAAAGCAAGAATAAAAAATAACACAGATGAAATTGGACGAATCATGAGAAACACAATGATTTTATTCCAAGACCTTTCCAGCATCATTAAGATTTGACCTATTGAGAAAGTTTACAATAACATGAAAATAGAAGCCCATATAAGGTCAGATCAAGTTTATATATTTGTAACTAATTTTCAATAGATAAACATACAGCTTCTACAACCACATCAAGGTATTCCAATGATTTGTTACTGATGCGAACAAGGCATGGACGTTAAAGTGGCCATCCAGTGTAACGAAAAACAGTTCTCTTTACCCAGTCCTACATCCCTGGCAATCACAACATTCTATGATGTTCCTTTGTTTAATGACGTCAAATGGAGTTCTGAAATCGGTCATCAGATGAGAAAGACTATTTACACGTTCTGCACGAATCGGTGTTAAACATCAAACTGACAATGTTACCACTTGGCCATTATACATCTACTGCGTTTGCCCTGTGACGGCTTTAACCTCCCCACCAGAAGCATCTTCCAGAGAATATAACACTATTTTTAGTAATTATTTCACAGCAGTAGGTGTGTTTCACACTACTTCTAGGGGATCCCGGTCCTTTTTTGACACCACCACTTGCACTTTGTTTTCCAGGTGCGCAGCTAGGGTGTCCTTTAACTCCAGCAGGAACCCACGCTCTGTGTTGCTGTGCTCGCACAAGACCACACTTGTTCCCCTGGCCACAGCATCCAACACCTCGTGATGGGACATCTCACCTTGGATGGACAGAATGAAAGTTGTTGAGTCACAGTATCTGATAATCCACCAATATCTGACATGAACGTCCTACATCACACACAAAATTTATAAAAAGGATACTTCTCAAATACAAATTGAAATTCACTGAATTAGATGGATTTTGAAAGGCCGAAGGAGAATAACACATTCAATATTGCCATGTTTGAAGATAGAAACTTAGAAATCTTAGATCATGTTAAGCATAGGCAGGGCATGTTGCTTTAGTTTGATGTCTACAAGCACTTACATTCATTCATTCATTTTCAGTAATGAATTTGATGGGGGCATTTCAATTACTTCATGACGCATCAAGACCCTGGAACAAAGGTGTAAAGATGGAAGGCTGGTGGAAGAAAAGATATGTCGGAAAGATATGGAGAGGACAGAGGGAGGAGGTGGAAGTAAAGAAGAGAAGCATAGAAGAAAAGGACATGAGTGGTTTTAAAGAAGAAATGGGACTACTGGGGAGAAAGTGTGTGAAATGGAAATAAAGATTTATTCACGTACTTCCAGTTTTTTTTCATTATAGGTCAACTCCAAGGCAAGGTTTAAATCCTTAGCATCACTCACATTACAAAAGTAGGCTACACCACAGCATATAGGAATTTGGAATACATAGTAAATGGCAGCTGACAGAGTGAGCACCTTGCCTGTAAAGTGGCTAGAGGTTTAGGCTTTAGTGAGTGCAGCACCTCGCTCTTATGAGCTTCCACATTCATAATAACAGTAGTCCTTTTTTAATAGTGGACTTGCTAACTATGTTTTGCAATTCTATAGAAATCTTCATAAAATGTCACTGTTACTCAAAGGATTCACTCTCAATTTACCAACTTTAAACGGATGAAGGGTTGATTTTGGCAAGAATTCAAACCTGTGACTTCCTGGTCATATAGAAATATCAGGATAAAGCAATTAGCCCACCGACTGATCTTGAGGACTACAATTTCTCCAAAAGTGGCGGCACAGGAACACGACTACCAAGCACACCCGATCTACCCTTTTCCCAACCTACTGTGGCTCCACAAAACTGTGATTGGAATCTGATTTAAACCTGTAATCATCCAAATCTCCCTAACCTTTGTAAAGTAAACTCTTATCTCTGGGTATCAATCATACTATATACAATCTGACAAATATTCCATTAAAAAATAGGGAATAACATACACTTAGGAGTCCGACACCTTTGGAATTGGTAACAGTGGTTATAGTTACCCAAACATCCTTACTGATATTCAGGCTGTAGTTATAAATATCCAGGAAATATAATGATGCAGAAGTGAGTCGATCACAGTGCTACATCAGACTGCGAAAAAGCTTCCAAGAAGAGTGCAAATAGAGTGCAGTGGGGTGCCATACACAATTAAACTAGGCAATAGCTTAGAGCACACCGAGAGGTAAGTGGCCAAAACAGTGATATCAAATATGCTAGCAGATCTCCTCAATTATGAGGGTAGACCATGTTCCAGTTTATTTCAATATTGAAATGATATTTCCTTTTCCACAAATATCAGCTTCTCCTATGGAGACGTACAACAAAGTCCTTATAATGACAGAACCAGGAGTTGCATTGCATATGACAATACATAGGTAAGTAGTTGTCACAGACGTCTTGTAAAACCAAGAATACGCCGACACTCATTTTGTCAGACAGACATTTTCAAGGCTTTGCTTGTCAGAAGCAGCTGATCAAAAGAAAGTAGTTGTTGATTATGATAAAAAGATTCCTGGGCGTTATTTTTTATTTTTAAACTAATGAGTTTAACCCATCCTCAAAAAGAGTCATAGGTTGTAATGTGTAGTAAAAGGATGAGCTTGCAGTAATGAGGTCTAGGAGCTTGGAGTCAAGGACACCATATAAGTAAGCGCCCTCTATTTGGTCGTAAGCAATTAAACTGCTGGTACTGTCATTATAAGGACACAGAGGAGTCAGCCCAAGGTTCCACCAGCACTGATCTTTTGCTATTTCCTGATGAACAGAATAAGTAGTGATGTTGCTCTAGTTTTGTTGCCTAATCTAATGGCTTTAAGTTGAAAAACACTGGCCCTCATTTTGAGATTGGTGGTAAAAACCGCCTACCGCCATGGCGACGGCTGCCAAAAGGCCATTCCCACAGCTACCAGCCGTCCACCGTATTAAGACCACAGCTGGATTTCCGTCACAAGAAAGGCGGAAATCCGGCTGTGGCCATGCCGTCGGATGGCGGTAAGGTAGCGCTGCTGCCACCAGCAGTGCCACCCCAGTATACCGCCGCCAGCCATATTATGACCCATAATACGGCCTGGCGGTGTTCTGCTGGCGGGCGCTTCTGCCACCATCCCGTCTCCTGCCAGAGGACCCCGTGCACACAGGTAAGTAGGGTCTCCAACAGGGGTGGGGGGTGTTGTGTGTGTGTGTGTGTGTGTGCGTGTGTGTGTGCGTGCGCGTGTGTGTGAGTGTTTGTGTGTGCATGGATGCAGGTGTGTATTGCGTGTTGAATGCGTGTGCATGTATGGAGGTGTGAGTGCGTGTATGTTATGTGAATGCATGTCTGCGTGTATGTATGAAAGTGTGTGCGGATGTGTGTGTGAATGGATGTATGCATGCATGTGGGAACGGGTGTGTGTATGCTTGTGTGTGTGAAGAGGGGGCGTGAATGTAGGGGGGTGGGTGGGGCTAACTGGAGAGGGAGGGTGGGAGATCCCTATCTGTGACAGGGAATTAATTCCCTTTCACTGATAGTGCTTACCGCCATGGTTTTCGTGGCATGAAGAAAGCCAGGAAAACCATGGTGGTAGGCGGGGTCATAATCCTGCAGGTGGTACAAGGACGGCCGCCAGGCTGGAGATGGATATCTCCAGCCCGGCGACTGTTACCGCCGTGGCGGTCAGAGTGGTACATTGGCGGGTTGGCTTCAGCCAACTCGCCAATGTTATAATTTGGCGGTAAGTACCGCCAGCCTGTTGGCAGTACTTACCGCCATATTAACGCCTACCGCCGGGGTCGTAATAACCCCCACAGTGTTCTAATTTGTGAATTTTTAGCTTTCAAGAGCATGGTTTATAGCATAAATAGCATAAAAGACATTTTTTAAAAGTAAAATACTTTGTATAATTTATCTGCTTAAAACACATACTTACATTAGGAATAACAATGAGAAAAAATCATTTTAACCGGTTCTGTACCAAGGACGTAATGGTTACTTCCTGCGGCACAGTGCTGCTGTGCCCAGGACGTAACCATTACGTCCTGGGCACCCAGCCCAGAGGGAGCGCTAGCGCTCCCTCTGTGGGGTTCCCCCCCACTCCCCCCAAGTCAGGGATGGAAGGGGAAGCCCTTCCCCTTCCACCCCTGACCCCCCCACCCCCGTGCTGACAATCACAATGCCTCCTCCTTCGTGCTGGAAGCTCAGCTTCCAGCGCGATTTGCATTTCTCTTCCGATCACATGGAGGAGGCAGAGAGGCTTCAAAGGGAAGGAAAGTTATTTCCTTCCCTTTGAAGTCTCTCTCTCTCTGCGTTTCGGCAGCCGGATTGTAAAGCAATCCGGCTGTCAAAACGCCCACTAGACACCAGGGATGTCTTTTTCAAAAAGGAAACTGGCATAAGGGAGCGACCCCTTGGGCAAGGGTTGCTCCCAGGGGGGCATTTTTTTAAGGCCTTTTCTGCCCCCCCTGGGGGCAGAAACCTCTAGGCACCAGGGATAATTTTTTTATTTTGTTTTGTTTTTGTTTACTTTTTGGGTTTTTGAGGTGGGGAGCGACCCCTTAGGCAAGGGTCGCTCCCCTAGGGGGCAAATTATATTTAGGCCATTTCTGCCCCCCTTGGGGGCAGATTGGCCTATTTTTATGAGGCCAATATGCCCCCAAGGGGGGCAGAAACCACTAGACACCAGGGAGTTTTTTTGTTTGTTTGTTTTTCACGTAAGGGGAGCGACCCCTTAGGCAAGGGTCGTTCCCCTGGGGGGCAAATTTATTTTAGGCCATTTCTGCCCCCCATGGGGACAGATCAGCCTATTTTAATTAGGCCGATCTGCCCCCACGAGGGGCAGAAACCACTAGGCGCCAGGGATTTTTTGTTTTTTGTTTGTTTGTTTGTTTTTTTAGAGATTGGGAGCGACCCCTTAGGCAAGGGTCGCTCCCCTGGAGGGGCAAATTGTATTTGGGCCATTTCTGCCCGCTGTGGGGGCAGATCGGCCGATTTTAGGTCAATCTGCCCCCAAGGGGGGCAGAAACCACTAGGCACCAGGGATCTTTTTTTTGCGCTGTCACGCAAGGGGAGCGACCTTGTAGGCAAGGGTTGCTCCACGCCTGTGGTGGGGGGGCAAATTTATTTTAGGCCATTTCTGCCCCCCCTGGGGGCAGATCGGCCTATTGTTATTAGGCCGATCTGCCCCCGGGGGGCAGAAACCTCTAGGGCTCCCCTGGGGGGCAAATTGTATTTAGACCATTTTAGGTCAATCTGCCCCCAAGGGGGCAGAAACCACCAGGCACCGGGGATTTTTTTTTGGGTGGCAATGTCACACAGGGGGAGCGACCCCGTAGGCAAGGGTCGCTCCCGGGGGGATGGGGGGGGGGGGGGCAAATTTATTTTAGGCCATTTCTGCCCCCCCCCCCCCCCCCCCCGGGGGCAGAAACCTCTAGGCGCCAGGGCAATTGTTTTTTTTTGTTGTTGGTTTTTTTTAGAGATGGGGAGCAACCCATTAGGCAAGGGTCGCTCCCCTGGGGGGCAAATTGTATTTAGACCATTTCTGCCCCCCCTTGGGGGCAGATTGGCCGATTTAGGTCAATCAGCCCCCAAGGGGGCAGAAACCACTAGGCACCGGGGATTTTTTTTGGGGCGCCAATATCACGCAGGGGGAGCGACCCCGTAGGCAAGGGTCGCTCCTGGGGGGGGGAGGGGGGGGGGGGGGAATGGGGGACAAATGTATTTTAGGCAATTTTTCACTCTATATTTCAGCAAATGAATTGCTGTATACCCGGTATAGAATGAAAACGCACTGCAGGGTGCAGCTCATTTATTGGCTCTGGGTACCTAGGGTTCTTGATGAACCTACAAGCCCTATATATCCCCGCAACCAGAGGAGTCCAGCAGACGTAACGGTATATTGCTTTCGAAAATCTGACATTGCAGGAAAAAGTTACAGAGTAAAACGTAGAGAAAAATTTAGGTTTTTTTCACCTCAATTTCAATATTTTTTCTTTTTCAGTTGTTATTTTCTGTAGGAAACCCTTGTAGGATCTACACAAATTGCTGAATTCAGAATTTTTGTCTACTTTTCAGAAATGTTCCGGTTTCTGGGATCCAGCATTGGTTTCATGCCCATTTCTGTCATTGACTGGAAGGAGGCTGAAAGCACAAAAAATCTTAAAAATGGGGTATGTCCCAGTAAAATGCCAAAATTGTGTTGAAAAATTGGGTTTTCTGATTCAAGTCTGCCTGTTCCTGAAAGCTGGGAAGCTGGTGATTTTAGCACCGCAAACCCTTTGTTGATGCCATTTTCAGGGCAAAAAGCACAAGCCTTCTTCTGCAGCCCCTTTTTCCCATTTTATTGAAAAAAACTAAATTTTCACTGTACTTTGGCTAATTTCTTGGCCTCCTTCTGGGGAACCCACAAAGTCTGGGTACCTCTAGAATCCCTAGGATGTTGGAAAAAAAGGACAGTGAGCCCGGGACCCACATCTGAACATACCCAGCGCATTTAGGGCAACAAAAGCAAGCAAATGATGGACGGAATGCAGAACCAATGAAACATTTACCCTAGTCACAGATCTGGGTTTAATCATCAATTCTTTTGCTCACCATGCCACCCAAGTTTGGACCCAGCCATATGCAATTCAGTCTTGACCCTGTTCCCTATGGGCCAGGTCCTCCTTGGATCAGAAACAAGCATCCTAGCAGCCTAAACAAGGGCAGTACATGTTTGGACATTGAGTACATTTTAACCTATCTTCATTTTGGCACCAAGTTTTGCCCACCCCCAATACTTATTAGTTCATTGTTTAAGCTGTTAATATTCACAGATGTTTCTATGGCAAGGTCGTTGCATAGGCTCAACTGTGAATGTCTGAATGGGTGCCTTAGATATTGCCTCTGTCAAACTTATAATTGGGGTCACTGAGACGATTTGTGCAATTTAATTAATAAACGACAATATACCTCTACTTTTAAACCTGTACACTTGTGCAAGAAGTGTTGTATGTGGAAGTATTTGTAACTGCTGCAAATTGATGTAATTGGCCCAAGGTGGTGGTGGGGTCTTTACCAGTCACTCTTAATGTCCATCTAGTGATATTAGATCCAGAGCATCATTGCAAGATAAAAAAAGACTCCTGGTGATAAAGTGGGCTAAAGATACCCTGTTTTGCAGTCCTACATAGCATGTGATCGCATCCTTGTTGAAAAGAATAAAAGTTGGCCCATGTGCTAAACTGCAAAGGTCATGGCTATGTTAGCAAATTCTCAAGTTCGGTTCAGGAAATTCCATAAAAGTAGTTCAGTTCAATTTATAAAGAACAAGTTATTCACCTTTGGTAGCGCCTTATCTGGTAGATACTATATCTAAACCTCATTAGCTCTGACATACCCTACGAAGAACTGATCGTCCACCCAGAAAGTTGTGGACAAGGTGGAACAACAATGCTTCTTTGGGGTGCAGACAATGGAGGTGCTCCTCATCCTTGGAAGGGTGAGTGGGGGCGTAGAAAGTAGGCAAAGTGATGGAAGGAAGTGATCACCTTTGGAAGAAAGGAGGCCCATGTGCGATTCACCACTTTGTTATGATGGATGAATCAATAGGATGGCTTAGATGATAAGGTCTGTACCTCACTAACTCGCCAGGCAGATATTACAGCCACAAGGAAAGACGTTTTGACTAACTTGCCAGGCAGATATTATAGCCACAAGGAAAGCCGTTTTGATGGTGAGTAACCGCAGGGGACAATTATGCAGTGGCTCAAAGGGAGTGCACAAGAAGAAAGTAAGCACTAAATTCAAGTGCCACTAACACATGATAAAAGGATAAGGGGGGAAAAGATGAACTAAACCTTTCAAGAATCTATGTACAACAAGAGAACTAAAAAAGAGTGGGCTGATCAGGTAATCTGAGGATAGCAAAGATAGCAGAAAGATAACCTTTAAGAGGGCCCAGAGCAGAGCCCTGCTGGGCAAGAGATAGAATGAATAAATGAACCTGAGAAAGATGGGCAGAAAAGGGATCAACATGTCTGTCAGAACACCAAGCCACAAATTTCTTCCAACAGCAGGTGTAGACCGTCTTGGTGGAGGAACGTCTGGCTGCAAAAATTACATCACAGACTCTGGGAGGAAGGAAAAAGGCTGCCAACTCCTGCCCCTCAACCTCCACACAAGAAGGCAGAGACTGGAGAGGTCTGTGTGGAGAACCCTTCCCTGTTGCTGCAACAGAAGATCCTTCCAAAAGGGCAGCCTAATCGGAGGATCAAATGCCATGCTCTGTAGTTTGGGATACCAGGCTCTCCGTACCCAATTGGGTGTTGTAGGAAGTTGGCTCTGTATGTGCTATTTCAAAGTAAGGAATAGCATGCACAGAGTCCAAGGGTTCCCCTTAGAGGTAAAATAGTGGTAAAAAGAGATAATACTAATGCTCTATTTTGTGGTAGTGTGGTCGAGCAGTAGGCTTATCCAAGGAGTAGTGTTAAGCATTTGTTGTACATACACATAGACAATAAATGAGGTACACACACTCAGAGACAAATCCAGCCAATAGGTTTTGTTATAGAAAAATATCTTTTCTTAGTTTATTTTAAGAACCACAGGTTCAAATTTAACATGTAATATCTTGTTTGAAAGGTATTGCAGGTAAGTACATTAGGAACTTTGAATCATTTCAATTGCATGTATACTTTTCAAGTTATTCATAAATAGCTATTTCAAAAGTGGACACAGTGCAATTTTCACAGTTCCTGGGGGAGGTAAGTTTTTGTTAGTTTTACCAGGTAAGTAAGACACTTACAGGGTTCAGTTCTTGGTCCAAGGTAGCCCACCGTTGGGGGTTCAGAGCAACCCCAAAGTCACCACACCAGCAGCTCAGGGCCGGTCAGGTGCAGAGTTCAAAGTGGTGCCCAAAACGCATAGGCTAGAATGGAGAGAAGGGGGTGCCCCGGTTCCGGTCTGCTGGCAGGTAAGTACCCGCGTCTTTGGAGGGCAGACCAGGGGGGTTTTGTAGGGCACCGGGGGGGGACACAAGCCCACACAGAAATTTCACCCTCAGCAGCGCGGGGGCGGCCGGGTGCAGTGTAGAAACAAGCGTCGGGTTTTCAATGTTAGTCTATGAGAGATCAAGGGATCTCCTTAGCGCTGCAGGCAGGCAAGGGGGGGCTTCCTCGGGGAAACCTCCACTTGGGCAAGGGAGAGGGACTCCTGGGGGTCACTTCTGCAGTGAAAGTCCGGTCCTTCAGGTCCTGGGGGCTGCGGGTGCAGGGTCTTTTCCAGGCGTCGGGACTTAGGTTTCAGAGAGTCGCGGTCAGGGGAAGCCTCGGGATTCCCTCTGCAGGCGGCGCTGTGGGGGCTCAGGGGGGACAGGTTTTGGTACTCACAGTCGTAGAGTAGTCCGGGGGTCCTCCCTGAGGTGTTGGTTCTCCACCAGCCGAGTCGGGGTCGCCGGGTGCAGTGTTGCAAGTCTCACGCTTCTTGCGGGGAGATTGCAGGGTCTTTAAAGCTGCTCCTTTGGATAAAGTTGCAGTCTTTTTGGAGCAGGTCCGCTGTCCTCGGGAGTTTCTTGTCGTCGTCGAAGCAGGGCAGTCCTCAGAGGATTCAGAGGTCGCTGGTCCCTTTGGAAGGCGTCGCTGGGGCAGAGTTCTTTGGAAGGCAGGAGACAGGCCGGTGAGTTTCTGGAGCCAAGGCAGTTGTTGTCTTCTGGTCTTCCTCTGCAGGGGTTTTCAGCTAGGCAGTCCTTCTTCTTCTTGTTGCAGGAATCTAATTTTCTAGGGTTCAGGGTAGCCCTTAAATACTAAATTTAAGGGCGTGTTTAGGTCTGGGGGGTTAGTAGCCAATGGCTACTAGCCCTGAGGGTGGGTACACCCTCTTTGTGCCTCCTCCCAAGGGGAGGGGGTCACAATCCTAACCCTATTGGGGGAATCCTCCATCTGCAAGATGGAGGATTTCTAAAAGTTAGAGTCACTTCAGCTCAGGACACCTTAGGGGCTGTCCTGACTGGCCAGTGACGACTCCTTGTTGCTTTCTTTGTTCCCTCCAGCCTTGCCGCCAAAAGTGGGGGCCGTGGCCGGAGGGGGCGGGCAACTCCACTAAGCTGGAGTGCCCTGCTGGGCTGTGACAAAGGGGTGAGCCTTTGAGGCTCACCGCCAGGTGTCACAGCTCCTGCCTGGGGGAGGTGTTAGCATCTCCACCCAGTGCAGGCTTTGTTACTGGCCTCAGAGTGACAAAGGCACTCTCCCCATGGGGCCAGCAACATGTCTCTAGTGTGGCAGGCTGCTGGAACTAGTCAGCCTACACAGACAGTCGGTTAAGTTTCAGGGGGCACCTCTAAGGTGCCCTCTGGGGTGTATTTTGCAATAAAATGTACACTGGCATCAGTGTGCATTTATTGTGCTGAGAAGTTTGATACCAAACTTCCCAGTCTTCAGTGTAGCCATTATGGTGCTGTGGAGTTCGTGTTTGACAAACTCCCAGACCATATACTCTTATGGCTACCCTGCACTTACAATGTCTAAGGTTTTGTTTAGACACTGTAGGGGTACCATGCTCATGCACTGGTACCCTCACCTATGGTATAGTGCACCCTGCCTTAGGGCTGTAAGGCCTGCTAGAGGGGTGACTGACCTATACTTGCATAGGTAGTGAGAGGCTGGCATGGCACCCTGAGGGGAGTGCCATGTCGACTTACTCGTTTTGTTCTCACTAGCACACACAAGCTGGCAAGCAGTGTGTCTGTGCTGAGTGAGAGGTCTCCAGGGTGGCATAAGACATGCTGCAGCCCTTAGAGACCTTCCTTGGCATCAGGGCCCTTGGTACTAGAAGTACCAGTTACAAGGGACTTATCTGGATGCCAGGGTCTGCCAATTGTGGATACAAAAGTACAGGTTAGGGAAAGAACACTGGTGCTGGGGCCTGGTTAGCAGGCCTCAGCACACTTTCAATTGTAAACATAGCATCAGCAAAGGCAAAAAGTCAGGGGGCAACCATGCCAAGGAGGCATTTCCTTACAGGTGTCACCAGGATGACTTGGGCCTGGTCGTTCCTGGTCTTCTTGAGAACTCTGGGCAGGAGTGGTATGGACAAAAAGGTGTACAGGAGGCCTGAGCTCCATTCTAGGCAAAAAGAGTTGTCGAGCAAGAGCCGTCTTCTAAAAGACAGCGTGCAAAACTGCTGACACTGTGTGTTCTCTGCGGAAGGTAACAGATCTAACCAAGGCTCTCCACACCGCTGAAAAAGACCTTGCACCACCGCCGGATTGGAGACACCATTTGTGATCTGCTAGGCATCTGCGGCTGAGTTTGAGGATTCCACAGGATACTGAATTCCTCTGATCTTCACTTCTCTCATATGGCCCCCCCATCCCAGGAGTGACGCATCCATTACTACTGTGAGGTGTGGTTGGGGAAGGGAGAGGGGTCTGCAGCTAATTCAATCGCTGTTTGTCAGCCACCACTGCAGATCTTTGAGTTCCCTCTGAGATGTGGACCATGTCAGAGAGATTCCCCTTGATGTTGGGCTCACTGGAACTTCCAGTCCTGCTGTAGAGCCCGCATATGCCAGCATGCATTTGTCACCAGCAGGATGCAGGAGGCCATAAGTCCCAGCAACCTCACAGTCTGTCTCACCAAAATTCAAGATAGTGGCTGAAACATCAGGAGGATAATCCCAAAACTGCTTCATGTCCAGAACTGTTTCGATGAAAGGGACGTCTGAGAGGGAGTCAGGTGTGACGTGGCAAGTATATAGCGAACTCCAGCAAAGCACAGGTGGTTCACCGAAGTATGTAGGTGGGAGTCTACAGCCTGGGGCATGCCTGCCTTCAACAGCCCATCGTCAAGCTAGGGGAACTGACTTCTGGCTGCCTGATTCATGAGGCTTATGAATACCACATCCTTGGTCACACAGATGATTGGGAGCATGCATGGCACAGTGGCTGGGCGGAAACTGGTGCAGTTGGTAGCCCCATACACAGCGATGAAAGGAGTGAAATGCAAAATGGGGAATGCGAGGGGAGGAAGCTAAGCCCAAGGAGTGGGCCGTAGCCCGAAAGTCCTTAAGTCTCTGAGCACTGAGTCCGCTTTGTCTACGAAGAGATGGAAACCTCTAAAGGGCATGACCAGCAAAGAAGACCTAACATCCCCTGAAAAGCCAGTAGTTCATAGCCAGGTGTAGCACCTAAAGGCCACTGTTGACAAAACCACTCTGCCTAGCAAGTAGGTAGTGTCCACATCAAATTATAAACTTTGCTGCATCTCTCCTGTCTGTTACTGCTTGGGAGAGCTCAGCCCTGGCCTCCATTGGAACCGTAGGCAGTACTTATGAAACCGTATCCCACAGAGTGTGAGCCTAGAGGCCCAGAAGACATGCAGTGTTCACAGACTGCAATGCCAGACTGGTGAAAGAAAACATCTTCTCCCCAAGTGTCACCAAACCTCTTGGATTCCCTACCTGGAGGAGCGGTAGATAACACGCAATGGTTGACATGGAAGGTGGAAACCTGGACCACATAGCTCTCAGGGGTGGAGCATAAGGTGAGGAAACCTGGGTCCCATGGGGCAGGTGGTGGTGATGGGAGACTGTCCTTTTCACAGGAGCCCCTCTGTTGGTTTTGGACCAGGCACCCAAAAGGACATCTGTAAGGGCCTCTATAAATGGGATGAGTGGTTCAGATGGGGAAGACTTCCGGCTGGAGCATCTCTGTCAAGACATCAGTCTTGACCAGCACCAAAGGCAACTGAAGCTCTAGGAACTCTGCTGCCCTCTGCACCACCATCGCAAAAGGCACTCCCTCCTCCATAGCCACCGTCAGGGGAAAAAGCATGCCAGTTAACTGGGGAAGTATCCAAACCACTGGCATCAACCAGTTCCTACACCAGTCAATTTCATAAGATTCGACTTCAGGGTCCTGTGACCCCTTCCATTCCTCCCTGAGGCCCATAGGAATAGGGCTCAGGGTCCAATTTGGGAGACAAAGCTCCTGATAGCACCTGATAGGGCATCGAGTAATGCCCCTCCACCTAAATCGGGGGTTAAAATGGGGATGGCGCCGCCAGGAGTGTCTGCATCTGGACTGGTGCCAGGGAAACATTGAGGTGGCATGACCAGCATCAGTCCGGATCCAGAAGTGGATCACTGTGACTCCAATGGCACTGGAGCAACTGGGGTGGAACCAGTAAGGGCCGCTGCCAACCCCGCAGAGGCTGACAGAGTGCCAGATGGGAGTGCTTGCACAAATATGACGAACATGGCGCCATAAAACTACTTGAGCTGGGAGGGGGTTGCTCCGGCTCCTGGAAATGCAGAAAAGTGCAGAGTCTGCCCAGGCACAAGCTCAACCACTGAGCAAGGCCTAGAATGTGGATGCTCCCGCATCTCTTCAGCCGATGGATGCGGACAAGTCGAAGCATGCTTAAACTTCTTCTTATGCTTGGACTTACCAGAATGTCCCGAAGATTATGAATGGAGGCAACGACCCCAGACTCCAAGACCGATCCCGGGACCTTCCTCTGGATTGGGACCTAGACCGGCACAAAGTCGTATGATGGACCACAATGAGCTTGAGGAAGCGCTCCCTCAAAGCCTTCAGGTTCAGTATGCGACAGTCAGAGCATGACTGAGTCGTAGTGGTGCTCGAGGCACCATAGTCAAACAAGATGCTGGTCGGTCACCAACACCGGCCTTTGAGTGGCCACAAGACTTGAAGCCAGCCTTTCTAAATGACATCCTGCCACACCAGGAGGAAAACCTCAAAAAAGCTTCTACAAAACGTAAAAAAAAGCTAATTCGAAAAGAGACTGAAGGGGTAGCTCTTCCCAGACCTGCACTGGCTGACACGGAAAGAAAAGAACTGACACCAGGGCATCTGTGTGGCACCGATGCAGGTGCCGCAGACGTCCCTTCAAGCACAGATGACCCCAACGACGCATGTGGAGCCAAAGAGCACCACCTCTCGGCGCGCAGGGGTACTGCTCACGAAAAAACTTCCAGACCCACTCCGACACCTGGGATAATTCTAAGGCAAGGAATCTGTAGCTAGAAGTCTTTATCAGATATATGTTTGTTTTGACTTTGGTCCATCAAACATAACCCATATACAGCTTACATTTAGAGTTCGAAATACCTATATGAATTAAAAAATGTCAACCATTTCCCTAATTAAAAATTCAAGACTTCCTTTGTACAAATTGTCCAGTGTTGCAAATAAATACTGTTGATGCTTACCCCCATTAAAAATTATTCCACATTTTCCTGCTTGCTAAAAAAAACCTCTTATTGCACAAATCACATCAAAGAACTGCATATAAAAAAGTGTAGATTCTTTCAAACTGTGAAATACCCCATATTTGGTTTCCAAAATATATGCTGTTCCGTCCTAAAAACAAGCAATCCAATAAACTATGCAAACTCGTGCATTTCATCTGAAGACCACATTTGCAAAAGCCACCATTTTCTTTTACCCCCTTAGCCATCTCTAAACAGGCGTATACAGAGTTAATCCAAATTTGAAATTTAAGGAGTTCCTGTCTCATTGCAGAGTTTGTGAATGAAGATAAATAAGGAAATAGTGTTACTCTGCCAAACATCCCATGAAAGAGAAATAGACTTCGTAGTGAGAATGCATCTGTAGTCTCTATCTCAAGATATTTCTTTAATTATAACACGGAATTCATTTTTTGAGAAGTTAAGCGGGCGTCAGACATGGGGAGCCAGGCGAGTACTGTTTTATAATTGAAAAACTCTGCCCTAGGCTCCCAGGACAACTCTCATCACTCTTCAGAATCTTGTCTCTACACAACTTGGATAGCTTTTCGTCACTGGGTGCTAATAACCTGTTCCTCCCCGAGAAACAAGACTAAGAAGGCAAGCCCATCTCCAATCTTAATACCCGGACAAATACTGACTTGAGCATATTCAAGACCCCTTTTCAAGCACTGTCTATTACTTCCCAACTGCACATCTCACTCAATAATAACATTTCTGAACCACATAACTATTGTGTCTGGAACAATGCTTTGAATGCAGTAAGGACTGGATCCAAATTGGGACCTGCAAACTCCTTCCTAAATGTAATTATCCCCATTACAGTTGGCAAGGCATTTACTTTATCAGTAGGTCTTTACTTCTTTAGTCACTGCCTTCCCCAAATACCATTTAATCTCTTTTTTTTAATGAACAAATACCAATAGTTTTGAATTTTTGTACTGACCGTATGTATTTTTATCCATGGTGTACCCCATCAGGAGCTTGAGGCCCTCCTCCACCCGCAGGCTTCTGCCTGCGCCTCATCCCTGGTGTCTAGTGGGAGAGCTCTGCTTTCCTACTAGGCTACCTTCTGCCTCTCTCCTTCTTTTGCTTTGCTTTGCTCTGCTCTCTGCTCCACTACTGTCCCTTAGTGCTCCTTTTCTTTGTTTCTCTCTCACTCCTCTCTCTCTCTCACTTTCACTCTTCCCCCCTCCTCTCCTCTGCTGTCCGCCCCCTTTTTCGGGCCCACCCCCTTTTTCGCACCATTTTTTGTCCCCCTCCAGCCTCCCAGCTGTCCTCTACTCCCCCAACCTCCCTACTTAATGGCGGCCGCCGCGTGGTAGGCTGGGAAATACCAATGACCTGGTCAGTGCATTGCTCTGCCTCCCATGGCTCCACCGTCTAAGTAGAGCCCTTTCCCTGGCTCCTCTGAAATCCTGATCCCTGTCAGGAGTTCGAGGCCCTCCTCCACCCGCAGGCTTCTGCCTGCGCCTCATCCCTGGGGTCTAGTGGAAGAGCTCTGCTTTCCTACTAGGCTACCTTCTGCCTCTCTCCTCCTTTTGCTTTGCTTTGCTCTGCTCTGCTCTCTGCTCCACTACTGTCCCTTAGAGTTCCTTTTCCTTGTTTCTCTCTCACTCTGCTCTCTCTCTCACTTTCACTCCCCCCCCTCTCACTCTCCCCCACCGCTGCTGCCCCGCGGCCCGATTCGCCCCCTTTCTCGGGCCCTTTTCTGTCCCCCTCCCGCCTCCCAGCTGTCCTCTCCTCCCCCCCACCTCCCTACTTAATGGTGGCCGCTGCGCGGCCGTGCTACTGGCGCGCCAAAGGTAAGCCCATCTGTGCCCGTCCTTGCCGTGCGCCAGAACCCCTGGCTCCCGCCCCCCACCGCTGCCACACACGTCTTCACTATGACGCCGCCACTCTATGCGCCCTCAACACCGGCCCCTCTCCCGTCTGCCTTCAAGCCTCCCAGCAGACCACCCGTGGACCCTTCTCCTGCCGCAACTGCAACTTCACCAGCTTCCACGCCAACGACACACCCCTCAAGGCAGAACGCAACCATCTCAGATGTATCCTCCTCAACACCCTCTCCATCCACAAGCATGCAGTAGAGCTATGGAATCTACTCGACACAGCCTCCCCAGACGTCGCCTTCCTGACCAAGACCTGCATGAACCCCTCCTCAGTGCCTGACATCGCCATAGCCATCCCGACAGCTACAAGATCGCCATAGCCATCCCCGACAGCTACAAGATCACCTGCAGGGACCTCTCCAACAAACCAGGAGGCATCACCATCATCCACAAGAACACCCTCAGGATCACAACCAACACCAAAGACATCCTCAGCACCGCCGAACTCCTGCACTTCCAAATCCACACTGACCCAAACACCACCTTTCAAGGGACCCTCGTCTACAGGCCCCCTGGCCCACAACAGCAGTTCAGCGACTCCATTGCTGACATCAGCAGCAAGCACGCTCTTGCATGCACTGATTACATACTCCTCGGAGACTCAAACTTCCATCTTGAGAACACCAACGACAACAACACCGCCACCCTGTTCGACAACCTCTCCAGCCTCGGCCTCAAACAGCTCGTCATGACACCAACCCACTCCACAGGACACACACTCGACCTTATTTTCTCCGCCAGCAATCACGCCTCTTTCAGCCACACCAACAAACTCCACTGGACAGACCACCGCTGCATCCACTTCTCCTTCAAGAAACCCACAACACGCCACCACCCACAACGGATCCCCCACCGCAGTTGGAACAAGGTCACCGAAGACCAACTTATCGCAACCCTCTCCCAGAACCCACCCATCGACACAACCGATACTGATGCAGCTGCCCGCAACTTCAGGCAATGGGTCAACACCTGTGCCAATACTCTCGCCCCAATCAAGAATCCCTCCAATAGACGCACTGACAGAAAGGCCTTCTGGTTTACCACCGACCTCCACGAATCTAAGCAAAGCTGCCGAAGACTCAAAAGAAAGTGGCGCCAAGATCAGACTCTGGACAACCACACAGCCTTCAAAAATGCCAACCGCAGCCAACACCAACACATCCGAGCCGCCAAAAGACCGCCTTCAAAGACCGAATCCACAACAACAAACACAGCCACAAGGAGCTCTTCAATGTCGTGAAGGAACTCTCCAACCCCAGCTCCAACGTCAATGACATCCCAAGACCTCTGCGACTCCCTAGCCTCCTACTTCCACTGCAAGATTGCAGACATCCACGACAGCTTCAGCACCCAGACACCCCCCCCTGGCAACCACCAACCCCACAGATTCACCTCCGACCAACCTCCTGCTCTCCTGGACCCCTGTCAACGACACCATCGAAATTATGAACACCATCCACTCCGGCTCTCCATCTGACCCCTGCCCTCACCACATCCTCAACAAAGCAAGTTCCGTCATCGCAACTACGGAAGATCATCAACAGCTCCTTCGAGTCCGCCACCTTCCCAGAGAGCTGGAAACACGCCGCGATCAACACCCTCCTCAAAAAACCCAGGCGGACCCAAAGGACCTAAAGAACTTCCAGCCTAGCTCCCTGTTCCCCTTCCCGGCAAAAGTAATTGAGAAGGCCGTCAACAGACAACTAACCCGCTTCAAGGAGAACCGCACCCTGGACCGTTCCCAATTCGGATTTGGCAGCAACCACAGCACCGAAACGGTCCTCATCAATGCCACTGACGACATCAGAACCATACTGGACAGCGGCAAAACCGCAGCCCTCATCCTCCAGGACTTCTCGGCCGCGTTCAACACAGTCTGCCCCCACACCCTACGCTCGCACCTCAGCACTGCTGGAATCCGCAACAGAGCCCTGACTGGGTCACCTCCTTTCTCACCAGCAGAACTCAGAGAGTCTGCCTCCCCACTCGGAGGTCACTGAAATCATCTGCGGCGTACCCCAGGGTTCGTCCCTCAGCCTGACCCTCTTCAACGTCTACATGGCCCGCCTGCTAATATCACCCTATCCCACAACCTCAACATCATCTCATACGCCGACGACACCCAGCTGATCCTCTCCCTCACCAAGGACTCCGCCAAGAACTACCTCCACGAAGGAATGAAGGCCATCGCCTAATGGATGAAGAGCAGCTGCCTCAAACTCAATTCGGACAAGACGGAAGTCCTTATCTTCGGCTCCACCCCCTCTGCCTGGGATGACTCCTGGTTGCCTGCCACTCTCGGAATCACTCTCACTTCCACCGATCACGCACGCAACCTAGGATTCATCTTGGACCCCTCACTATCCATGACCCAGCAAGCCAATGCTCAAATTAACTCATAATAATACTAAAACTGTACTCATATTTCCCAATACTAATCCATCACTAATTCTTTTTGGGTTCCGGAGTAGCGTGCTACTCGCCGAAAAGCGCTTTGATGCCTCGTCAGGGGTAGTAAGCGCTATATAAGGAAAATGTCACTTACCCAGTGTACATCTGTTCGTGGCATGAGACTGCAGATTCACATGCTTTGCACATCCCGCCATCTAGTGTTGGGCTCGGAGTGTTACAAGTTGTTTTTCTTCGAAGAACTCTTTTAGAGTCCCGAGATCGAGGGACTCCTCCCCCTTCGGCTCCATTGCGCATGGGCGTCGACTCCATCTTAGATTGTTTTCCCCGCAGAGGGTGAGGTAGGAGTTGTGTATTATAGTAATAGTGCCCATGCAATGGAGTAAATATGTATGTACATAATGTGGTTTAAAGTGATATATTTACAAATTTACAAATGTTCAAGATCAACTTCGAAACGGCTACAGGCTCCCGGGGAGGCGGGTGGGCGCATGTGAATCTGCAGTGTCTCATGCCACGAACAGATGTACACTGGGTAAGTGACATTTTCTGTTCGATGGCATGTTTAGCTGCAGATACACATGCTTTGCATAGACTAGTAAGCAGTTATTTACCCAAAAGCAGTGGTTTAGCCTGTAGGAGTTGAAGTTGTTTGAAACGAAGTTCATAGTACTGCTTGGCCTACTGTGGCTTGTTGTGCTGTTAACACATCCACGCAGTAGTGCTTGGTAAACGTATGAGGCGTAGACCATGTGGCTGCCTTACATATTTCAGTCATTGGAATGTTTCCTAGAAAGGCCATAGTAGCACCTTTCTTTCTAGTTGAGTGTGCCTTTGGTGTAATAGGCAGTTGCCTTTTCGCTTTGAGATAGCAGGTTCGAATGCATTTAACTATCCATCTAGCAATGCCTTGTTTTGAAATTGGATTTCCTGCATGAGGTTTTTGGAAAGCAACAAATAGTTGTTTTGTTTTCCGAATTTGTTTTGTTCTGTCAATGTAGTACATTAACGCTCTTTTGATGTCTAATGTATGTAGTGCTCTTTCTGCTACGGAATCTGGCTCTGGGAAGAACACTGGTAGTTCTACTGTTTGATTCAAGTGGAACGGTGATATGACTTTCGGTAAGAATTTAGGATTTGTTCGTAAAACTACTTTATGCTTGTGTATTTGAATAAATGGTTCTTGTATGGTAAATGCTTGTATCTCACTTACCCTTCTTAGAGATGTGATGGCAATTAGAAATGCAACTTTCCATGTTAAGTATTGCATTTCACATGAGTGCATGGGTTCAAAAGGTGGACCCATGAGTCGTGTTAAGACAATGTTGAGGTTCCACGAAGGAACTGGTGGTGTTCTTGGTGGTATAATTCTCTTTAGGCCTTCCATAAATGCTTTTATGACTGGTATCCTAAATAGTGAAGTCGAGTGCGTAATTTGCAGATAAGCTGAAAGATAAGATAAGATAAGCTGAAATTGCGGTATGATGTATCTTAATGGATGAAAAAGCAAGCTTTGACTTTTGCAAATGTAGTAAGTAGCTTACGATGTTTTTGGCAGATGCGTGTAAGGGTGCGTGTAAGGGTTGAATTTGATTATTATTAATAATAAACAAATCTTTTCCACTTATTTGCATAGCAATGCCTAGTGGTTGGTTTCCTAGCTTCTTTTATGACTTCCATACATTCTTGTGTAAGATCTAAGGGGGTCATTCCGACCCCGGCGGGCGCCGCCCGCCGGGCGCAAACCTCCAAAAGACTGCACTGCGGTCAAATGACCGCGGGGGTCATTCCAACTTTCCCGCTGGGCCGGCGGGCGATCTCCAAAAGATCGCCCGCCGGCCCAGCGGGAAAGCCCCTGCAAAGAGGAAGCTGGCTCCGAATGGAGCCGGGGGATTTGCAGGGGTGCGACGGGTGCAGTGGCACCCGTCGCGATTTTCAGTGTCTGCAAAGCAGACACTGAAAATCTTTGTGGGGCCCTGTTAGGGGGCCCCTGCACTGCCCATGCCAGTGGCATGGGCAGTGCAGGGGCCCCACGACACCCGTTCCCGCCAGCCTCTTCCTGGCGGGCGGGAAGGGGGTCGGAATCCCCATGGCGGCGCTGCAAGCAGCGCAGCCATGGAGGATTCCCTGGGCCAGGGGAAAACCGGCGGGAAACCGCCGGTTCCCCTTTTCTGAATGGCCCGGGAAGCACCGCCAGCCTGTTGGCGGTGCTTCCTCTGCCCTCCACCCTGGCGGTTTGAAACTGCCACGGTCGGAATGAGGGCCTAAGTGTCCGAATTCTAAGACTTCAGGAGCGAAATTGCTAGATTCAGCGATGCTGGATTTGGGTGTCTGATCTGTTGTTTGTGTTGAGTTAACAGATCTGGTCTGTTTGGCAGTTTGACATGAGGCACTACTGAGAGGTCTAGTAGTGTTGTGTACCAAGGTTGTCTTGCCCAAGTTGGTGCTATTAGTAGGAGTTTGAGTTTGTTTTGAATCAATTTGTTTACCAGATATGGAAAGAGTGGGAGAGGGGGAAAAGCGTATGCAAATATCCCTGACCAACTCATCCATAACGCATTGCCCTGAGATTGATCTTGTGGGTACCTAGATGCGAAGTTTTGGCATTTTGCGTTTTCTTTTGTTGCAAATAGGTCTATTTGTGGCGTTCCCCAACTTTGGAAGTAAGTGTTTAGTATTTGGGGGTGAATCTCGCATTCGTGGATTTGTTGGTGATCCCGAGAGAGATTGTCTGCTAACTGATTCTGAATCCCTGGAATAAATTGTGCTATTAGGCGAATGTGGTTGTGAATCGCCCAATGCCATATTCTCTGTGCCAGGAGACACAACTGTTTTGAGTGTGTTCCTCCCGGTTTGTTTAGGTAATACATCGTTGTCATGTTGTCTGTTTTGACAACAATGTGTTTGTGGCTTATTATGGGTTGAAATGCCTTTAACGCTAGAAATACTGCCAGTAATTCTAGGTGATTTATGTGAAGCTGTGTTTGCAGATTGTCCCATTGTCCCTGGATGCTGTGTTGATTGAGGTGTGCCCCCCACCCTATCATGGAGGCATCTGTCGTTATTACGTATTGTGGCACTGGGTCTTGGAAAGGCCGCCCTTGGTTTAAATTTATATTGTTCCACCATTGAAGCGAGGTGTATGTTTGGCGGCCTATCAACACTAGATCTAGAAGTTGACCTTGTGCCTGTGACCATTGTGATGCTAGACACTGTTGTAAGGGCCACATGTGCAACCTTGTGTTTGGGACAATGGCTATGCATGATGACATCATGCCTAGGAGTTTCATCACCATTTTGACTTGTATCTTTTGTCTTGGAGACATGGCCTGTATTACATTGTGAAATGCCTGTACTCTTTGTGGACTTGGAGTGGCAATCCCTTTTGCTGTGTTGATTGTGGCCCCTAAGTATTGCTGTGTTTGACACGGCTGAAGATGTGATTTTGTGTAGTTGATTGAGAAACCTAGTTTGTGGAGGGTTTCTATGACGTACTTTGTGTGTTGTGAACACCATTCTTGCGTGTTGGTTTTGATTAACCAATCGTCTAGGTACGGGAACACATGTATTTGTTGCCTTCTGATATGTGCGGCCACTACTGCCAGGCATTTTGTAAAAACTCTAGGCGCAGTTGTTATTCCGAATGGCAACACCTTGAATTGGTTATGTACCCCTTGGAATACAAACCTTAAGTACTTTCTGTGTGAAGGATGTATCGGTATATGGAAATATGCATCCTTTAGGTCTAGTGTTGTCATGTAGTCTTGTTGTTTGAGCAGTGGGATAACGTCCTGTAATGTCACCATGTGAAAGTGATCTGATTTGATGTAGGTATTTAACGTTCTGAGATCTAATATAGGTCTTAGAGTCTTGTCCTTTTTGGGTATGAGAAAGTACAGAGAGTAAACTCCTGTTCCTTTCTGATGAATTGGTACTAATTCTACTGCTTCTTTTTGTAGCAACGCTTGGACCTCTAGTCCTAGAAGGTCTATGTGTTGTTTTGACATATTGTGTGTTTTCGGTGGGACGTTTGGAGGGAATTTGAGAAATTCTATACAATAACCATGCTGGATAATTGCTAGGACCCAAGTGTCTGTTGTTATTTCCTCCCAATGTTTGTAAAACTTGGTTAGTCTCCCCTCCACAGGTGTTATGTGTTGGGGATTTGTGATGTGGAAGTCACTGCTTGTTTTGAGGAGTTTTGGGACTTTGGAACTTCCCTCTACTCTTTTGGAATTGTCCCCCTCTATATTGTCCCCGAAAACTTCCCCGCTGATATTGGCTCTGATAAGTGGGCCTTGTTTGTGAGGTTGTAGCTTCTGTAGTTTGTCCTCGAAACCCCCCTCTAAACTGCATTTTGCGAAATGTGCCTCTGATCTGTGGGGAGTAGAGTGCGCCCCTGGCTCTGGCCGTATCTGTGTCCTTTTTAAGTTTTTCGATAGCAGTGTCCACTTCCGGCCTAAACAACTGCTGGCCGTTAAAAGGCATATTTAGGACGACTTGTTGTATTTCCGGCTTGAATCCTGACGTACGCAGCCATGCGTGTCTCCTTATGGTTACTGCTGTATTTACTGTCCTAGCCGCCGTATCTGCTGCATCCATTGCTGACCGTATCTGATTGTTTGAGATACTCTGTCCTTCTTCCACCACCTGTTGTGCCCTTTTCTGGAACTCCTTGGGTAAATGTTCAATGAAATGTTGCATTTCGTCCCAATGAGCCCTATCATATCTTGCCAGCAATGCCTGTGAGTTGGCAATGCGCCATTGGTTGGCCGCCTGTGCTGCCACCCTTTTCCCTGCAGCGTCAAATTTGTGACTCTCCTTGTCTGTAGGTGGTGCGTCCCCCGAGGTGTGAGAGTTTGCTCTCTTGCGAGCTGCCCCTACTACCACAGAGTCTGGTGTTAATTGCTGCGTGATATATACTGGGTCTGTTGGTGGTGGCTTGTACTTTTTCTCCACCCTTGGAGTTATGGCCCTGCCCTTTACAGGCTCCTGAAACACCTGTTTGGAGTGTTTTAGCATTCCAGGTAGCACAGGGAGGCTTTGGTATTGGCTATGCGTGGAGGATAGTGTGTTAAACAAAAAGTAATCCTCAATAGGCTCTGCATGCAGGGTGACATTATGAAATGCCGCTGCTCTTGACACCACCTGCGTGTAGGCTGTACTGTCCTCAGGTGGTGACGGTCTCGCTGGGTAACAGTCTGGGCTGTTATCCGACACTGGCGCATCATAAAGATCCCATGTGTCGGGATCATCCTGACTCATTCCAGTATGAGTTGGGGATTGCATCAGTGGTGGAGAGGCTACCGGTGATGTGTGCGTTGAGCGTGGTGGAGATGGTGGTGGTATTTGTCTTGCCACCTTTGCCTGTGGCTGCTTGTCTTTTTCTTGAAAGACAAGTCTTCTTTTCATCCTAATTGGGGGAAGAGTACTTATCTTCCCTGTGTCCTTTTGGATGTGGAGCCTTCTCTGAGTGTAGTCTGGCTCCATTGACTCTAGTTCTTGTCCGAACTTATGTCCTTGCATTTGTGAGGACAGTCCCTGTTCCTCTGTATAGGAACCTGATTTCGGTTCCGAGGCCGGATGTTTCGGAATGGAAACTTTTTCAGCAGTCTTTTTCGGCTCCGACAATACTTTATTTTTTATTTTTGGCGTCCCGCTCTCCCAGTGCTGACCTCTCGGTGCCGAACTTGCTCGGACCCGCTGTCTCGGGTTCAAGTCTGCTGTGTGCCGGTATCTCGACCGGAGTCGGATGTCTTCGACACATGCGTGCCCTTTTTCGGTGCCGATGTTCGGTCACCTATTTTTCGGGTTAAGCCATGGCCTGCTGGCGGTGGCGTCCCCTGGGCTTTTGTGGTCTTCTTGTGAGTTTTATGTGTCGACGTCTTACTCACAGTTTTGGGCGTCTGTTCGGGATCGACCTCGTCCGAGTCCGACTCCTCGATGGAGAAGGTTTCTTCTTCCTCCTCCAAAGGTCTTTGTCCTGTCGGCACCGACGCCATCTGCAGTCTTCTCGCTCTTCGGTCTCTTAATGTTTTCGTCGACCGAAACGCTCGACAGGCTTCACAAGTCTCTTCTTTATGTTCTGGAGATAAACACAAGTTACAGACCAGGTGCTGATCTGTATAAGGATACTTGTTGTGACATTTGGGGCAGAAGCGGAAGGGTGTCCGTTCCATTAGCCTTGAAGAGACACATGGTCGGGCCGACCAGGCCCCGACGGGGGATCGAAAAACCCCAAAGGGCCACCGGAGCTCTTCAAAAGTCGGTGTCGATCTGTTGTAACTAACCCGATACCAAACGCAAACAATACCGTCGAAGTTTCCGAGATTCTAACTATCTTTCCGAACCGAAATGCGGAGCGAAAAGGAACACGTCCGAACCCGATGGCGGAAAGAAAACAATCTAAGATGGAGTCGACACCCATGCGCAATGGAGCCGAAGGGGGAGGAGTCCCTCGATCTCAGGACTCAAAAAGACTTCTTCAAAGAAAAACAACTTGTAACACTCCGAGCCCAACACTAGATGGCGGGATGTGCAAAGCATGTGTATCTGCAGCTACACATGCCATTGAACATACTATTACAATTAAAATCTCCTCCTCCGGCTTCAACACCCTACACATGCTCTGAAAGATCTACAAATGGATACCCACCAAAACCAAAAGAACAGTCACCCAAGCCCTTGTAAGCAGCAAACTGGACTATGGCAATGCCCTCTACGCAGGAACCACAGACAAACTCCAGAAGAGGCTGCAAAGCATCCAGAACGCCTCCGCACACTTGATTCTGGACATCCCCTGCCACTGCCACATCACAGGCCACCTGAAAAACCTGCACTGGCTCCCAGTCAACAAGAGAATCACCTTCAAACTCTTCACCCATGCTCACAAAGCACTGCACAACACCGGACCAGAATACCTCAACAAACGACTCTCCTTCTACACCCCGATCCGGCATCTCCGCTTTGCAACCGTCCCACACGTCCGCAGAACTACAACCGGCAGTAGATTATTTTCACACCTCGCCGCCAAAACGTGGAACACTCTTCCCACCTACCTGCGCCAGACCAAAGACCTCCTTACCTTCAGGAAACTTCTCAAGACCTGGCTGTTCGAGCAGTAGCAGCACCTCCTCTCCTCCCTCCCTCTTTCCTCCTCAGCGCCTTGAGACCCTGCTTTACAAATCCCTGATTGATTGAAAGGCATCTAATATACGCTGGAGCCCAGAAACTAGTGCAAGTATTGCTGGTGCTTGGAGAGCAGGTCTCCCCTGATGATTTATAAGGGACCCCCAAGTCAACGGATTTTGTGATTTAGAGTATATATTTTTATTTTGTCAATAAATACTTTCAGTCTAAACCTGAACCTGAGGTGAAGATTTCTTTGACACCGGGAAACAAGTCAATCTCTGCTGTTTAATGGTCAACAATATGGCAACCAAATTCAAAGGAACCACTGTACCTGTGAGATAAAGGTCTGCATCCACTCCTTGTAGAACACTGCTTCCTGACCCAGCGCATACCGCTCCTATAGTAACGAGTGAATCTGAAAGGGAAAACACATGCAGATTAGTTTATGCTCTAAAAATATAGCTACTAAGTTGACACATTAGTCATGCTAGGTACTATTCTTAAGACTATAGAACAGAATACATTAATTATGGAGATGGTAGCCATTAAACAGTGTTTTTCCCTTGGCCCCACCAAATCCTGGTTAAAAACAGAATTTGTAAGGTTTAGTTGGACCTAAAAAACTACATGTTTAGCAATCAGCTTCCCTTAATACGCACACTTTTCCTCAACCCCCTCCTCACCCCCCAGATACTTGGAAGAATTATGGGGTAAAGCTATGGTATTTGTTTTAAGGCCTTAAACCTATGATTTACTATTCTTTGCCTGGATTGTAAGGATTAGTAAACATACAGCAAAACACAGATGTCTAAACATCTTCTACAGAGGCTCCATTTTGTACAGTGCTCTGGTAAAAAGGTTTTTGGTGCTGTGGTCAAAACAATTGTACACAATTATTAAATATATATAAACACATCCTAGATATCATTTTATTGACACTCCACACAAATTTGTAATACTGCAAGAAGCAGAAGGAAGGAAAACTAGACTCAAAAGGTCATGACTGGATATCACTAGGGCTATGGTTGCTGAACACATTTAATGTATTTGTTCCATGTCTAATACAGGTTATAAGGAAAATGTTACTTACCAAGTACGCATATGTTTGGGGCATGTAGTGATCTAGGATTCACATGCTCTGCATACTCCTGCCATCTAGTGTTGGGTTCAGAGTGTTACAAGTTGTTTTTCTTTGAAGAAGCATTTTCGAGTCACAGGATAGAGTGACTCCTTCCCGGTGATACTGCACATGGGCATGGAGTCCTTTGTTAGATTGTTCTCCCACAGGTGGGTTTAAAAAAACAGTATAGAGGAAGTATAGACAAAGATGTCCATGCAGGTGTATCGACATATGTACAAATGTATTCAAATATAAAGTAACTGGAATGGTCAGAGGAGACCGGGGAGATGGGAAGGCGTATGTGAATCTACAGCATTACATGCCACAAACTGATGCTTACTGGGTAAGTAACTTTCCATTTAATGGCATGTGTGTGTATAGATACACATGCTCAGCATAGACTGTAAAGCAGTCCCTCCATGAAAGCAGTGGCAAGCCTATGGAAGTTGCAGTTGTTTGAAAAAGCACAACCTGTCCTACACCGGCTTGCTGACATGCAAGTACATCTACACAATAAGGCTTTGAAAATGTATGTGGTGTAGACCAAGTAGCTGCTTTGCATTTGTTAACTAAAGGTATGTTTCCTAGGAAGACCATGGTGGTCTCTTTCATCCTAGTAGAATGTGCTCTAGGATTCAAAAGCAACTGTCTTTTTCCTTTGCATTGCAGGTTTGTAGCCATTTAACAATCCATCCTGCTATGATGTTTTTAGATATTGGACTACCTCTATGTGGAAGAGAAAAAAGCTACAAAGAGCGGTTTGGTTTTTCTAAAGTTTTTGGTCCTACCAATGTGGTATATGAGTGCTTGTTTGACATCTGGAGTGTGGAGAGCTCTTTCTACAATGGAGTCAGGTTGCAGGATAAAAACCTGGTAACTCAATGAATTGATTGATATGGAATTGAGAAACCACTTTGGGTAGGAACTTCAAATGTGTACGAAGAACCACCTTGTCTCTGTATATTTGGAAGAAAGGTTCTTCCAACATTAAGGCCTGTAGCTCACTAACATGTCTGAGAGATGTTACAGCGACTAAGAATGTACTTTCCCGGAAAGGAACTGAAAAGGGCATGAATTAATTGGCTCAAAAGAAGGACCCATGAGCCTAGTAAGTTCAATATTAAGGCTCCAGGATGGTGCTGGAGGTGCCCTGGGGGAATGACTCTTAATGCCTTCCATGAAGGTTTTGGTAACTAGGATTTTGAACACAGAAGTATGTTGTCTTCTCTGTAAATATGCAGCTATCGCTGCAAGGTGTAGACGAATAGAAGTGTAAGCTAAATTTGTTTTCTATTAATGAAGCAAATAAACAACGTCCTTGACAGTAGTTTTTTTTTTGGTTTGACAGCAGCAAACAAAACATTTCCATTTTGCTGAATAACATGCTTTGGTTCTGAAGGGCGTGGCTTAGGGCGTCAAGATGGTGGTCACACTTAGAGAGTGCTCCGGACCCCTCCATCATCCACCGCCCTGCACCCATCGTACATGCGCATGAGAGGGAACCTTGTCTAACTGCCCCGGTGTGGGTTTTCTGCACTGGGGGCATCTGAAACCCGGACTAAAGAGCCCTACCTGGGGACCTGTACCTGACATAGCAAGCTAGACCTGGCCATGGAGCACTGCCACCTGTAACAAGTGGGGCGGCCGGGTGGGATCAACTGCCTGCCCTCCCTGGACCTAAAGCTGCCCCTGGCCGGAGGAGGCAGGGGGAGGAGGGAAGTGGCAGAGTGCTCAGCGTCGGGGCTACCGAAGCAAGGAGAGAGGTGGGCATGGAAGCGGCCTGGGGCCCTGAGTGCCTTCCCTGCCAGCTCCCTCAGGCAGGGGAGTCCTGTCATGCGTCTGGCCCAAAAGTGACCAAGACAGTCGTAAAGAAACTGCTGCATCAGCACGGACCTAGGGTGAGGACAGAGCGGCGCCCTGCATCAGAGACTGCCGTGGTGCGGGAGCAGTGCGGCCTGCAAGAGAGGACATGCTTTGCCCCTCTGGCGCTGCAGCCTGGCCGAGAGGAGTAGCTAGTATGGCCAGAGCGAAGGGCTTACAAGAAGCATTCATCTGGTACCCGGTAAGCAGCATCTTGAGGGCCCGGGCCAGAGAACGAGCGGTGGACAGGGAGGTGCCTGGGAACACCCAATGTGTGGGTGGGTCTTGGGTGTCCCTAGCAGCTGCCTGAGGCCATGAAGAGGCTGCTTCCATGAGGGGGGCTGACATAGGAATGGAGAGTGGCATGTTGAGGTCTTCTGTCTACCCCTCTCCTTCCTCTGATCAGCACACAGTGGCAATGGATTCGGGCTAGCAACACACTCCACCGGGAGTGGAGAGGTGTGGCGTGTGCCGGGTGTGGTGCCTTCCTCTTGGGGAGGCCCCTCTTGGACAGGGACCTGCGGAGAGCTGAATCCAGCACGAGGCCACATAGCCCATTCTCTGCATTTGAGGTCAAGTTCACCCACTGCCTGCGCCGGGGCAGTGGACTAGCGTCCCCAGTGCCCGGGTCCTCTCCGGCATACAATGGGGAAGGAGAAACGGAGTAAGCAGACACCCACATCCCAACAACGTAATGACCAGTTTAGTATTCAAACAATACCTCGGCACAAGGGGCACCAGCAATAGATGGTCTGGATGCAATGCTGTGGGCTATCCAATCCTCGCAACAGGCTTTAGAGACAAAGACTGGGAAGTACGCAAAGACGTGGGTCTTTTGTATCACGACTTGCGGACTACGGTGGGCCGAATTAAGGAGGTGCAGGACCATGCCAACACAGTAGAAGATGACATAGCAGAACTCGAAGCTAAAGTAGCCCAGCTGCTGACCCACCCGGCACTATAGGGCCGGAGATGCCAAAAATCACTCCAGGTGCAACAACTTGCGCTTTGTTGGATTCCCGGGAGTGGAGAAGACCCAACCCACTGAATTTCTAGAGAGGTGGCTCAAAAGACAGATACCAGCACACAATGGGGGTTATTCTAACTTTGGAGGAGTGTTAATCCGTCCCAAAAGTGACGGATATACCACCAGCCGTATTACGAGTTCCATAGGATATAATGGACTCGTAATACGGCTGGTGGTAAATCCGTCACTTTTCCGTCACTTTTGGGACGGATTAACACCTCCTCCAAAGTTAGAATAACCCCCAATGTGTCCCCCTGGTTTGTCACTGAACGGGCCCATAGAGCACTCACTCCTAAACCTCCCCCTGGGGGACTGAAGTGACCGATATTTGCCAGTTTCCTCAACTTTAAAGACCGGGATGTTATCACCAAAGAGACGAGAGCGCAGTCTGACCTTCGATGGGAGAACTCTGAAGTCCTAATTTTTCCAGACTACACACATGAGGTGCAGAATAAGCACCACTCTTACAATGCAGTTAAACAGAAGCTTAGAGCGTTGCAACTATCCTATATGTTCCTGTTCCCCGCACGCCTCAAGGTCTTAATGAAAGGTAAATCCTTTTTCTTCAACTCGCCAGGGACCGTGTGGGACTGGCTCACTGAGGAGCACTGTGTCAGCCAGGTGGTGCCCGCTCTATGCCCTGGGAGCACTCTGCGGTCGACTCTTGGAGAAGAAATGCAGGAGGGGCCGCACCTGGTCCCACTAAAGAAAGCAGAGCAGCGCATCCCTGTCACCGGGACCAGGCCCTGCTGTGCCGGCCCCATCCCAGTATATCGAGGGAACAATCTTTGTCAAATCGATCAGAGGAGCGCCTTGGCTGAAGCACCCCCCCTTAACTCGTGTGACTAGCAGTGACTTCATATATATGCCCTCGCAAGGGATAGGCGAGAGGCATTTTGACTGACAGCGGGGCCACAAGGGGTGCTTTATTGCAGTGATCTGGCTCCCTGGAGGGGTCCACCCCTCCACACCAGTTTCAGACACGTTGGTTTTGGTTTGGGGGTCTGTGTTATTGGGCTACAAATGCCTTAGGGTTGTAAGTACGGGGTGGAGGGCAGTTGGAGGGGGTTTAGAGGGTTATTTGTACCAAGTTTGGATAGTTGGTTAAAGTTATTTTTTCCATGTGCCACTATTTTCCTTTCAGGAGGTCACACCATACCATTATGCTTCCATCACGCACATGACTCATACAGAAGGGCTCCTGGCCTGCAGGTCCACTCCGCAGGGGAACCAGCCACTTACGCAATCATTAAAGCACCCACACGTTGAACCCACACATATCACTAGACTTACATAGAGTAGTGTCCTGGAACACCAAAGGCATGCTAGACAAGATCAAGTGCTCTGTGTTTTTTTAGAGCGTCCGCTGCTCTACCCCCTCTATATTGATGCTTCAAGAGACATTTGATGGGCGCATGGTGGCTATGATACGGTACACCATGCAGGATTTGTCAGGGGCACTAGAGGAATAGCAATATTGCTGCACCATACACTCCCTATGACGATCGCCACAACCAAACTGGAACGCCAGGGCCGCTACATGGCCAAGTCCGGGACACTGAATGGTCAGCCGGTTAATCTTTTGAGTGTTTACGCACTAGAGCGGTTACTGGAGACTCTCCAGGAAGTTATATCACAACTTTTGCTGGGCTTGATGCTTCTGGGAGGTGACTTCAATGCAGTCATGGACCCAGAGGCGGACTCCAGGGGCACCCCTGCTGCAGTTCGAAGTGCCTGAGCCAAAATACTGCAACACTGAGAAGATGGCCTAAGCCTATGCAATGTGTGGCGTGTCTGGCATGCTAGAACGAGACAATACACACACACACACACACGTCAGCAGCCGACAGCACGCAGGCGAAAATAGACCTCTTTCTCGTGCCAGTCTCAGACGCCCTCTCGGTAATGGACGCACAGATCCTTGGCTGCGGAATCCCTGACCATGGACCGCTTCTCCTGCGGGTGGGTATTCCCGACACGACTCAGCACCCTATGTGGTTTTTTCAATGCATGGCACTTCAGGATGAAACCTATGCCCAAGCCCTGAGTGAGGAATTCACGCACTATTACGCACACAATATTGGCTCAGTGGTGTCGCCGACTCTCTGTGGGGTACCTGTAAAGCCAACCTTAGAGGACATGCCAGACACCTTCTCAGGATGAAGGAGCACACCAGACTCCAGCAGGTAACAAGACTCAATGCCCAGGCATTACGCCTGGAAGCACAGTTTTCTCCTGCCACCCATGCAACTAACACCAGGCAGCAGGTGTCGATACATGGAGTGAATCTGTCACCTTTCTCTTGAGTCCGCAAAACATATGGGGCAAGCCTAGACTTCCTGGGTATAGGGATGGGGGGACAAAAATGGTAAACTGTTGTACCCCTGGTCGGCAGAATCATCCCAGAGAAAACTGACAACTCGAGCTGCTCCTGTAGGGCGCCCCTGTCTTTTGCCCAGGCCTTTGCCACCTTCTATGCCAGGCTTTACATGGAGCGACCGAGGCCCCGATCAGAGCAGGAAGCCCCCCTCCTCTAAGGTGTGTCCCTTCTCCGAATCTCTGTCGTTGAGCGGAAGCAGCTAGATGAAGCCATCACATTGGAATAAATGAATGTAGCTATCTCGGCCCTGGCTCTAGGTCCAGATGGCTACCTGGCAGAATACTATAGTAAATATAGGGAACAGTTTGCCCCACACTTGCTAAGTTTATATGGTGAGGCAGTGCAGAAAGGAGCTTTCCCCCAAAAGCTCAACCAGGCCCCGATTGTAGTGTTCCTAAAGTCGCGGCCCCTCCTCCCTTTGGTGTGCTGCTCTACCTATTATCCCATCTCACTCCTCAATGCTGAAATCAAAATCTTCTCTACTAACTGGCTAACCAGTTGTGTTGTGTGCTCCAGTCCCTAATACATCCGGATCAATGTGGATTCATGCCCACCAGAAGTACACAACACTGTCTTCGGCGGCTTCATGCAGCCTTGGCCTACCATCATCTTTTGTCCCCACAGCTGGCGCGGTTTCTCATAGACTTTGAGAAGGCATTTGTTATGGTCGATTAGTTGCATCTTTTCCAGGTGCTGACAAATGCAGGGATTGGTCCTAAGTATCGGAGACTGGTGCAATTCCTTTATTCCAATCCATCAGCCCTTGTTCAGGTGAATGGAGTTTTATCTGACCCCTTCACAGTCTGTCGCGGGACCCGGCAGGGTTGTCCTTTGTCCCCGCTCCTTGTCACCTAGGTGAGTGAACCACTGGCAAGGATCATAAGAGAGGACCCGCTGTTTCACGGCTGGGCCTGGTCCACAGGGCGGGAGGACCGCATCACCTTGAACGCAGAGAATGTGCTCCTCTATCTGGCCAATCTGGCCTGCAGTGGGCCCCGGTGTGTGCAGCTCATGAGCCTCATTTCGGAGGCCTCAGCATTGAATCTTAACCCAGGCAAATCAGTTCTGGTCCCGTCACAACGTGCAAGGTATGTCTTCGAGTGGCAAGACAATATCACAATCTGTCCCAATAGCTTCCGGTACTTGGGCATTACCGTAACCCTGATGCCTGACCTAGAAAGGTCTCTCAACATCATGCCACTTACCCGGAAGATTAGGGAAGATCTCAATAGATGGCAAACATTGTTCATTAATGTCTTGGGCAGAATCATCCTGTATAAGATGATACTGCCTCGACTCCTCTACCTCCTTCAGAATTTCCCCTTCAGCTCTTTAAACATTGGTTTAGAGAGATGGACCCGGCAGCAAGACAATTCCTGTGGTAACTCACGCCCTCGGCTAGCATTTCATACCTGTCAATGCAACATTTACAAGGGTGGGCTAGGGATATCCAATGTATACCTTTATTATCTCACCACACAACTGTTGGTGATCAACGACTGGTTGGGAGGGCAATGGTCAGATCCGGCTTACCAGTTTGGGCTCCTGAGGGATTCTCTAAGCTCCTGGTACTGTTGTATGGTGCTTCCCTACCCAGGGCAAATCCCGAAGTGACACAGCAAGTGTTTGTGGGATGGAGGGCAGCTCTGAGCGAAACGGGCTGGTGGGTAAGGCTCACCCAGAAGACCCCCCCTTTGGCAGGGAATATGGCTCCGGGAGGTGTCGGCTCTGGAAGGTTTTAACAAGAGGGACAGCATTGGCATTACACTCCTGGGCGACGTCTGGAGCAGCGCTCATATGTTGTCAAGAGCTACAACAGCACACCCACACAATTTAACAAATGTCTGCAGCTGCGGCACACATTGGGGGTCCATATCCAGGTCAACAGGGTCCTCCTGAGTTTAGCCTGGAGGAGGCGAAGGTCCTGATGGGGAGCCTGGTCAGGGGCAGGGTGTCCCAAATATATATATTTTTTTTAACATGTTTTTATTGATTTTTCAAGAGGGCCATACATTGCATTGCATACAGAAGTCATTAATAGCAAAATGTTGTTGATTACAGTAACTCGCTAGGCTCTCCCATGTTAACGTTAACAAACAACTAACAACTTGCGTACACTTCCAGGTCCGCACAGTCTGCTCAAAATTTCCGGGTTTTGTCAACGTAGAGGTTTAGGGCGTTCTATTGCGGAAAGGCTCTATTGCCGCTAGTGGCGGGGGCATCCGCTACCGCGCGGGAGCGGAGGGGGGGGGAGGAGACAAGGGGGGGAAGCGAGGGGAGAGGATGTGGCGCAGTGGGTCATGGCGCTGGTGTCTATTGGTTGGACGTGATGGCCTGTTGGCGCTGTTTGGCATATTTACGTTGGGGGGTTTGATGTGCTGTCAGTGTGGGCGAGGTGTTGATGGCGGGTATGTATGCTTCCCCTGGTATAATGCTGCATTACTGCCGGGTCTAGGCCCGCAGCCTTCTAGGTGAGCGCGGCTGTCTGTAGTTCAGGGGGGTCTCTCATAGTTTTTGGCTTCTAGTCTGGAGACTAAAACGCCCCAAGCATCGCAGCCCATTTGTCGCAATCCCCTTCGTGCTAAATTTGTTAATACCTGGTGTTCAGCGCGGGCCCAGCGGAGCGTGAGGGCAAGCCAGGCTTTCAAGTCAGGTGTGTTGTGAGCCCTCCAGTTCATTGCTATCAGTCTTTTGTACATTGCATAAGCTAGATCTACAAACCTGTGCAAGTGTTTATTTCTTTTCGTCCTTGTCCTGAAGCCGAGTAGGCAGGATTTGGGGTTCGCGTCCAGGTTGAGCCCCGTCATTTCCGATAAAGCTGTGACCACCCCAGCCCATTCCCCCCGTATCAGCGGGCACTCCCAAACCATGTGGTAGAACTGTGCTGCTGGTGTTTTGCATCTGGGGCAGGCTGGGTCCGTCCCGGGGAACATACGTTTAATCCTGGCTGGCGCCAGGTATGTCTGATGTAGATAATTAGACTGTGTATATCGGAATCTGGGGTTTCTTGAGACCTCACGTGTGTGACTCAGAGCTTTTGGCCAATCTGTCCCTGCGATCGGGATAGGCAATACAGCGTTCCACCTCTCCCAAGCTTTCTGCAGGTTGGATTCCGGGGGTCTGTTCAGAAGTTTATATAGATTTGAGACTGCTTTTCCCTGGGGGTCCCAGTTCAGCATATGGTGCAGGGTGACTGAGATATCTGGCTCTAGGACACCGGATGCCCATGTTTTCCTGATTGCATGACATATTGCGTGGTATGCCAGGAATTGCCACGGGCTGATCTCTGTGAGGGCCTGTATGGCTTCAAAGGTCATTAATTTTCCTTCCTCGAAGCAGTCTCCCACTGCATTTATGCCCACGTCTGCCCAGATTGTGGGCGAATGTGAACCGGCTTCCACCCACCCGGGGAGCCGCTCTTGTGGGAGAAGCGGTGAGTAGGGAAGTTTTTTGGCGCCCTTTTGAATATACTTCTTCCAGCATGCGTGTGCCGCTGTCATCAGTGGGTTTTCGCGTGTGCTTTTAGTTTGCTTATCCATCAGCCATACGAGTAAGGGGACTCCTTGGAGTCGGGATTGCAGCCAGATAGTTTCTGCTGAGCTGAGTCTATGAAGCCAATTTAAGATCCACTGCAGCTGTGCGGCCGTGGAGTAGAACTCAAAGTTTGTGGCGCCTAGCCCGCCCCTAGCCACCAAGTGATGCAGCGTGGTGAGTGCGACCCGCCTTCTGCCCTCACCCCACACCAGTTGCAGTAGGGTGGAGTTCAAGCTGTTGAAAAAGCTTTTGGGGATAATGATTGGCAGGGCCGCGAAGTAATACAGCAGTCTAGCTAATATCAGCATGTTTGCTATAGCGACTTTACCCAGTGGTGAGAGTGGTAATTTATTCCAGAAGCGTAATGAGCTCTTTACAGAGGTCACCGCTTTCCCCAGATTTCCATCCCTGAGGTCTTCCGCACTATGATAGACGTTGACCCCTAGGTATTTAAATGTATCGAAGCACCATTTTAGGTGGCCTGGCGGGGCGCTCTCTTGCCTCGCTGGGGGCCATCTGGCTAGTGGGAATATACAGGATTTCCCCCAGTTAACTATTAATCCGGAGATCCTTCCGAACTCAGACAGCAGTGACATCACCGGGGGCAGCAGCTCATCCACTCTACGTATGTATATCAAGGCATCATCTGTGTATAGTGATATGGCGTGGAGAGTGCCGCTCCTTGACACACCCCATCCTTCTTTTTTGGCACCGTCACGTGCAGCTAGTGGTTCCATCGCTAGGGCAAATAGGAGGGGGGATAGGGAGCATCCCTGCCTTGTTCCCCTGCTGATCAAGAACCTCTCTGATATAACTCCTCCCGTCTTCACCCTGGCCTGTGGGGCAGTGTACAGAATGCGTACCCAGCACGTGAATTTTGGGCCGATACCCATTAGCTGCATGGTGGCAAACAGAAAGTCCCATTCTAATGTATCAAACGCTTTTTCTATATCAAGTGATATCACCGCTTCCTCGAATGAGGTCAAGGGAGTGTCACCTATTACACTTAACAGCCTCCGGATGTTAAGGAAGGTGTTGCGTTTCGGGATGAATCCATTCTGATCCTCGTGTACCAGGATATGCATGTAAGGAGCTAGCCTGTTGGCCAGGATTTTACCGAGTATCTTGCAGTCTAGGTTTAGCAGAGAAAGAGGTCTGTAGGACCTGACGTCAGTGGGGTCACGCCCCTGCTTCGGGAGGACCACTATCATTGCCTCCCTCATTGTGGGGGGCAGGATCCCGTTGATCCCTGCTTCTTCGATCACTTTCAGGAGATGTGCGTTAAGGTGTGTCACAAAGGTAGAATAGTATTCTGATGGCAGGCCATCTGTCCCTGGGGCTTTATTCCTAGGTAGTTGTTTGAGGGCCTTGTTGAGTTCTCCTAGTGTGATGGGGGCCTCTAGTGTCTCTCTATCGGTGTGCGTTAGTTGGGGCAGGGGAGAATCTGCCATAAAGGAACAGAGCTGTTGGAGAGAGCATGATGTGCTTTTGGTGTATAATTGTGTATAATATTCCCTAAACGCATCATTTATTTTTATCTGCGTGGTAGCCATTACGCCTGTGCCTACTCCTATTGCCCCGATTAGAGGGCACCGCCGGTCCTCCCACAGGAGCCACGCGAGTAGCCTACCCGATCTGTCGCCTTCCGACTGTAGTCTAGCCAAGTGGTATTTGTGATCATGAAGGCGTAATGTGGCGTCAGCATTTGCATATTCTGCGCGCGCATCCTTTAGTGATGTGTATGGCGTTTCATTACGGGCTACTGCGTTTTCTAGTGCTCTTAGTTTCTTCTCCAGCTTGCTGACCTCTGCGTGGAGTGTACGTCTCACCCCCCATGTAGTGGAGATACAATGCCCGCAGATCACCACTTTGTGTGCGTACCACTCCATCGCTCTTAAGTTTGTGGTGCGGGAATTTAATTCCCAGTACTGTTTTAGCGCTGTTCTCAGTGTGTCTGTGAATGCAGGGTCATGTAAAGCTTCCGCTTGTAGCCTCCATGTTGGGATCACCTGGCGCTTCCTATCCCAGTCCAGAGTTATTTTAAGCGGTGAGTGATCTGATAGTGTCTTGGCTAGGTATTCTATCCCGCTGGTTGCTGTGCAGATCTCCTGGGTGCCCCACAGTAAGTCTATCCTGGTATGTACCTTATGTGGTACTGAATAGAATGAATATTCCCTGTGTTGTGGGTGCTTCATGCGCCATATGTCATGGAGGCCCATGTTACTGGCCCATGTTGACAATGGGCGTCTGGGGTATCTATTAGCTGTTGGGTGTGTGGGGAAGCTAGACCTGTCCAGTGCTGGGTCCGGCGTGCAGTTGAAGTCTCCACCCCATATGGCAGGTGTTTCGGGGTTCATTAACAATGCTGGGGTGAGTGTGCACAGGAACTCGGGCAGCACGCTATTAGGGGCATATACCCCTATAATTGACAGTTGTTTGCCGTCTAACTTACCCTCCACTACCACATACCTGCCTTCCTGGTCTATCCTGTGTGATGTTTGGATAAAGGGGACATTCCCTGCTATCCATATGAGGACCCCCCTCGCAAAGGTTGAATAGGATGTGCCCACAATCTGTCCTCCCCATTTACCGCGTAGGTCCCGCAGATCTGGGTCCCGCAGGTGGGTTTCTTGTAGGATTGCGATATGTGTGCCATGGCGTTTGAGTTGTGTATGCACCCTAGACCTTTTGCTTGGGGTCCCAAGTCCCCCGACATTCCAGGTGACTATGTCATATGTGTGTGTGCTATAGGCTGTAGGTTGTGCCATGTTCATTTTGTAAAGGTGTGTCTTGCACTCTGCCCCCCGAGATGGCCCAGTCGGTCTCCTCTGCCCCGTCGCCCCAGCGGGCGGGCCCCTTATCCCCGGCCGCATGTCCTGTGTTGTGAGCAGACCTGTCGTGCACAAACTAGTAGTTACCCTCTTTCCCTCCCCAACTGGATCCCAACCCCAACTGTGAACTTGCAACAAGCTACACACCCAGTTTAGGTGCGAGCTGAAGTGTATCCATGTGGATGTGTGCGGGGAGCAATGATACTATCCAGGTGTGGCTCATTGTAGGGGCTCGCATCCTTCTGCAGACACGGTCTGCGGGTGAGTTAGGGCACTCCCAAGGCGCGGCTATCCATCCCCCCACCCCCGCCGCGCTCCGCCGCTAATTGCGCGCAGTATATGTAAAGGAGTTATCTCCAGTAGTAGAGATGTAAGGATACGTAAGTTCGGATGATGTAACCACCCACTTCGAGTGGGGCTCGCAAAGTTCAGTTCTGTTCTCCAGCAGTGGCGGTCGGTCCCCCTGGGGGGACGGGTCAGTGGTGCTTGTTCAGAGTGTGTCTGCGGACCTGGGGGTGAGCTCCGGGCCACTCGGTGCCTCTGTTAATGTGGAGTCCGAGCTAATCGAGTCCGACTCCGAGCCTTCCTCTGGGTGGGTCCTGAGAGTCTCAAAGGAGTTCTGTGTTAGCAGGGGGGGTTCTTTTAGGGCCCTGGCTCTCTCCTCTGCAGACTGTTCCTCTGTGGGTTGACCCCTGGGGCGCCTCTTGGATCGTTTCCGTGACTTTGTCGTTGACCAGTTCTCGTTGGTGCCGGTTGCTTCGCAGGGGTGGGCGATGCCCCTAGCATGCATCCACGTCCAGGCGTCTTCCGGTGAGGTGACCACATGGGTGCGTTCATCTGTTAATACTCGTAGTTTGGCGGGGAATAATAATGCGTACTTTATATCATGTTCACGGAGGCGTTGTTTTATTTGGGTGAAGGAATTACGTTGCCTTTGCACTTCCTGAGTGAAGTCTGGATAAGCGTGAACAGTCGAGTCCTCGTACCTGAATGGGCCTTTGCTGCGAAAACTGTTGCAGTATCGCATCACGGTCTATAAAGTTTAGGAACCTGGCTATCAGCGGTCTTGGAGGTTGACCCGGCGCTGGGGGGCGTCCGGGAATCCTGTGTGCTCTTTCCACTGAGAAGAATTTTGATGGGGCTCCATTCAGGACCTCTTTAATTAACCAGTGTTCCAGCAGGAGCTCTGAGTTTTGATCCAGTGATTTTTCAGGAAAACCGAGAAACCGTATGTTGTTGCGGCGGGATCTGCCCTCCGCCTCCTCTGCTCTTCTCAGCAGCGTCTTTACTTCTGTATCTAGGCGGAGAATTTGTTTTTGGTTATCCACTACTGTGGGAGCCAGTACACTTAGCGCCTCTTTCGTTGTCTTCACTTTATCGGATAGTTTGCGATGGTCTACTCTGAGGATGTTCAGATCTTTCGACACCGTGTCTATCCTGGTCTCCAGTGAGGTTTTAGTGTCCATGATTGCCTGTAGTACTTTCTCGAATTGCGAGGAGTGGGCCAGGAGTGTGGACTCCAGCGACTGCAGGGAGGGCATATGTTGTTGGTCGCCAGGTGCCTGGCCATGCGTGTTCCGATCCTGTTTTTTCGCTGATTTGGGCCTGCCGGCCATTTTGTCTTATCTGGTGTGTCCTGATTCCACCTGCAACCACACGCTCACCCACGTTCTCTGGGCTATTCAAGCAGGGGGGGGCTATATGTCCCCACGGGGCCGCGCCGGTGTGCGCTTCGATTTTAGAGGTTACGGCCCTCCTGGTGATCCTCCAGGTGAGGTCTTGCTCAGGCGGTCAGGGATCTCCCGTCGCCAGGTCCACACGCCCACTCCAGCCCTCCGGCCGGCAACCAGCTCCTGGCCCTGGATCCTCTGTCAATGTGAGGTGGAGGAGTGTTGTTCCTGTGTGTGCGCGCTTAGTAAGTTCCAGGCGCGCTCAAATTCTTTAAAACAGTTCCACACTTGTGGTGCAAGTCGGCGCCATTTAACTTGAGATATGGCTTGGCCTGATCCAATCCGGCCCTACACGTGCCCCGTCTGTAGTGGCCTCGACATCTACCTGCAGGCCCAGGGTCTTCTCCGGAGGGAGGCGCACCACGCCGCCGAGCATGGGGTAAGGAGGCACCCCCAGGGGTCCCTGGTAGGAATCAACCACCGTCCTCCGCCCCCCTGATGGGCGGGAGGGGGAATCCATCACGAGAAGGGGGAGGGGGCAAGTGCCGCACAGGGAACAGATGATGGCTCCCAGTCCTCTCAATATCGGTCCCCCCAGCCGCCGTGCACCCACCTCGCCGTCCGGTTCTCCGAATTTGGTGCAAATCCCCGCTTCAAGGGGAGACGGCGGCAGCGGCTTCTTGGGGAGGGTGCGTCATCAGCGACCGGGTCCTCAGCCGCCCGGCAGATCCTAGAGCCGTCAGCGGCGGGTGGGGGGTTCAGGGAGCAGATCTCCCCTCCGCTCCCGAGTCGCCATCACCCCTGGTCTACTGCCGTGGCCCCACGGGACCTTCCGCGAAGGGGGGGCGCGTCTCTCTGCCGGTCCTCAATTGTGGAAGGGGCACCCGCCTGGGGCCCCTGCTGCTGGTCCCCTGCTGCTGGTCGGTCCCCCTCGCAACCGGGGGGGGGGGAAACTCCGGTGAATGAGAGGCGGGGAATGCCCAGGGCAGTGCAGGGCCTGGATGTGGGCTCACCGCCCTCCCGAGGTGGGCCGCTCCCGTCACCGCGCACCCACCTCTTTGTCCAGGCCCAAGGGCAGAGCCCCGTCACTCGCGGCAGGGAAAATGGCGGCAGCAGCTCCCCGCGACGAGAAGCTCTTTAGCGGCCTCTCCTCGCGGCCGCCCGAACACTTCCAGAGCCGCCAGCAAGGGGAGAGAGGCTCCCGGAGCGGATCCCTCCTCTGGCACGTAGCATCAGCGCCCCAGGAGGGACCCGCAGATTTTCTGTGGCGAGCCCGAGACGGAGAGCTTAATTAAGCGTCCCTCCCGGTCGCCATCTTGGCTCCTCCCCCAGGGTGTCCCAAATATACTGTACTCTGATCCATCAATATGATGTAACCCCTTTCAAGACTGAGGGAGCAATGGTAGGGCTGGCTTGGACAAGGGGAGGAGGACTGGCCAGATGGTTTGATGACCCTGAGGCTCCTGACCATATCCTCCCATCTCCGATTAGTCCAAGCATATTATTTACATGGTGCATACCTTACCCCTGGATAGGATGCATAGGGCGGGTCTTCGGGCCCACTCCAACTTCCCGCTCTGCTCACAGCCAAACGCTGACCTTTTCCACATGGTGTGGTCTTGCTCATGCTTTGAGCGGTACTGGAGGGCAGTGGTCGCTGAGTTCTCGGCCGTGCTGAGTGTAGAAGTGGAGGTGGCTCCATTGCTGGGTGTCCTCGAGAAAGTGGGGAGCAACAGGGCTGACGGCACCTTCCTGGGTACCGCATGCTGGTGGCAAAGCAAGATATAGCTGCCAGCTGGAGGTCAGTGGAGGCTCCTACACTGACTCAGTGGAGGTGGGGGGTGGACTGGTGCACCCAGTAGGAGAGGCCGGTATACAAGGCACAAGATTGCCCAGCCACGTATGATAAAGTGTGGGGCAGACGGATGGAACTGTGAGGCCAACTATGGAGTACACTTCTGTACTGGAGTATAGGCATCTTAATATTGAGCTCCCTCAGATCGTGCAACGTATTTGGGGAAGGGATCTACTGAGTCTATGCCTTAAAGATTGGTCTAATGTGCTGTGTCTATGGTATCAGTGTGCATTGTAAAGTTGTTGAAGCAATAAAATCAATAACGGTGTTTATAAAAATAAAAAAAAAATCTAGTTGTAGGTCTACAAGCTTCCCTGAGAATATCCATACATTCCAGAGGCAATCCTAGATAATTAAACTCTACGACTTCAGGAGCCATATTGCAGGATTTAGTTACTTGGGGTTTCGAAGTCTGATCTGTCCGTGATCCTTTGTGAGAAGATCAGGCCTGTTGGGGAGCTTCTTGTGAGCAACCAGTGAGAGGTCCAGAAGTGTAGTGAACCATGGCCGACGTGCCCAAATGGGAGCTACATGGATCATGGTAAGTGATGTCTGTCTGATTTTCAGAACCAGGAATGGAACGAGAGGGAGGGGTGGAAAAGTGTAAGCAAATATCCCTGACCACTTCACCCATAGAGCATGGCCCTTGGATAGAGGATCTCGATGCAGAGCTTGGGTATTTTGCATTTTCTTCTGTGGCGAAAGTGTCTATTTGAGGAATTCCCCATGCTTGGAAATATGTTTGAAGAACTTGTGGGTGGAGATCTCATTTGTAGACTTGATGATGCATCCTGTTCAGCAGATCTGCAAAGTCTGTTCCTGGAAGATTGTTTGCCACTAAGTGAACATGGTGGTAAAGAGCCCACTTTCATATTGTCTGTGCGAGTTGTGACAACTGGGATGACCGTGTTCCCCCCTGTTTCTGTAGATAATACATGGCTGTCATGTTGCCAGTTCCGACTAGGACACCTTTGTGCAAAAGGTGAGGAAGAAACATTTTCAAGATTAGAAACACTGCCTGAAACGCCATGTGATTGAAGTGTATGGACTAGTGACTGAGATCCCAGAGGCCCTGTACTGTGAGGTCTCGAAGGTGAGCACCCCAAACCGTCAGTGATGCACCTGTGGTCAGAATGCGCTCAGACATGGAGTTCAGAAAAGGCAGCCCTTTCAACAGGTTGGTGGTGTTCCACTACTGCAGAGAACGGCGAGTATGGCAGTCTAACAACACTAGTTCCTCTAAATGACCCTGTGACTGAAACCACTGACGAGACAGACACTTCTGTAGGGGAAGCATGTGGAGTTTGGCCTGGGGAACAATGGCAATACAAGATACAATCATCACTAAGAGGTGCATGATAGTCCTGACTGTGTATGTGTGATTCCTCTGAAACTGGGGGAGAAGAGACTGAAAACTCTGAATGTGAGTTGGGTGGGATATGCTAATCCCAACTCTGCATTGAGAATGGCTCCCAGATAGAGCTGAACCTGAAGAGGTTGCAGATGGGATTTGAGAAAGTTGATTGTGAACCTTAACTTGTGAAGCAGGTTTACTGTGATTTGAGTGTAATATTGACACTGCTGTAGTGTACTGGCTTTGATGAGCCAGTTGTCTAGGTACGGAAACACGTGTATATTTTGCCTTCTGAGATGTGCAGCGATTACAGCTAAGCACTTTGTGAATACTCTACAAGCAGTCATGACTCCAAAAGCAGGACTTTGAAATTATGTTTTCCTGCAACTATGAACCTTAGATATTTCCTGTGTGCAGGGTGCATGGGGATGTGGAATCAAGCATCTTGTAAGTCTAGGGCTGTCAAAAAGTCACCTTATTGAAGGGGAATAAGTCTTGAAGAGTAACCATGTGAAAGTGTTCTGAGAGAATGTAGTGGTTTATTGGTCTGAGATTTAAAATAGGCCTGAGAGATCCATCCGTTTTGGCATTGAGGAAGTATACTCCTGTTCCCTGGTATTGTAATAGAACAGGCCCTATGGCGCCTTTGAGAAGCAGGCACTGTACCTCTTGCTTTAGAAGGGTGAGATGTTGGTGGGATAACTTGTGATAAAGAGGGGGAATGCTTGGAGGTGTGGTAGTGAGCTCCAGACAATAACCATGTTGGGTAATGCAAAGGATCCTTTGATCCGATGTTATGTTTACCCACTGCGTGTGAAGATTTTGAAGTTGTCCCCCTACAGGTGTGGTGTGGGGCTCGGGGAGAAGTATGTAGTCACACATGTTAATGAAGAACCACGAGTGGTAGTGCTCTTGCCTCTGCCTCTGCCTCGGTTGCTGTTGCCTCTACAGGTTCATCTGAAAAAACACTGATAATAAGAGGCTGAGGGTTGTTTAGTTTGGAAGATAGATAGTTCTGAGGTTGTCGCTTTGTAACCACCTCTAAATGTAGGGTGATGGAAATTACCTCTATGTGTCTGAGACTGAAAAGCACCCAAGACTTTTGTGGTGTCAGCATCTTTTTTGAGCTTCTCAGAGTGGAGTCCACTTGAGGGCCAAAAAGTTGCTCCTTGTTGAAGGGCCACTTACAGTACCTCTGGCTTTAAGCCAGAGCATCTAAGCCATGCATGTCTTCTTAACAGTATGCTTGTGCTAATACCACGAGCAGCTGTTTCTGCGGCATCTAGTGCACAGCGTATAGAAAATTGGAGATTGTCCTTCTGCAACAATTTGCTGGTCTCATTTGCGGTGCTTATCTGGGAGATATTGGAGGAGCTCTCCAACATTGTCGTGGATCCGTTTTAGTTTGCTTGCGTATAGGAGTTTTGCTTATCTTCGGCTTGCAGGCCTGTGCCCTTTTACCTAAACATGCTGTGTTTTCATTATTCAATTTTATTCGTTTTAGCATTGCTTGCAGTTTTTGCATTTTAGAAGAAATGTTTTTATTTTATAATCAGTGCCATTCTGTGAAAGCGTCATTATCAGTAATGTACATACTGGATTGTCATCATCTCTTTTGCTTCACGTTAAACAAGAACAGAATGTGAACATGTCAAGCATTTTGTTATTATATTACTGATACAAGTTTGCGCACACAATCTAATGCTTAGGTACATACCCACATCAGGATATCTGCGCAAATAATAACATGGGTCTTATAAAAACACTCTGTGAGACCACGGCCATTAAAGGGGGTTCCATCCATACTGCACGTTACTTTGTGGCAGACCTCAGCCTTTGTGCCTCTACGAAGCCTGATTTGGAGACCAGGGGCTGACCTTGCTCTATGGTAAAGGGGGTTGGGGCGCTTCTCACGGACATGGCTTGGTCCGATTAGGTTTATCACACCCTGCTCTCCTTAGGATAGAAAATATACATTAGGGAGGAATTTGTATATTCATGTTTTTTGCAAAATGTTGGGATTATTTGTATTCACATTGCTTAATCTGACAATCCTGATTTTGTCTCTTGTCATTATCTTGATCACTGCAGATCATGCATTTTATTGAAGATTGCAGTCTTTTCAATAAATGTATTGTAAACTATCCTGCAAATTCTTTCTTGCCTGCGTTAGTGTAAGTGACTCACTGCTAATGAGAAAAAAGGTAAGACTTGTTCCACCACGATTTTTCCTGATTGATTTTTAAAGTTTGTGCGCTAAACTACCAGAAATTACCTTTACTATTTTGGTGAGGTGCTGCTAGAGAGATGGAAGGTTTGGGCAGACAGCTGCTAACTGGTGTAGGAGAGAGACAGTTGCCTACAATCAGAGGTGCTACTCCAGCAGTCTAGTAGAAATACAAGCGTTCTTATGACAACATCTCATCTGAGTGAGCCAATCACACCTTGATTATAAGGCCTATGAACTCTTTTGCCTGCTGCATCCGGCCTTTTGCTCTCCTTGTCTGGTGGAGGAGAGTCCCCTGTGGCCTAGCAGTTGGCTCACTTTCTTGGAGTGGTGGCCACCATTGAATCTGATGGCACCTGAAACCTGATTTATAGCAGATCAGAAGGCGTAGGCTTATACTTTTTGTCCACTTTAGGACTGGTAATTCAAGAATGGACTGGCTCCTTAAAGAAGTTAGCTGCGTGACAAATCATGCCAGGGAACACAGGACGGAATTGAATACCCCTATGTGTGGTAGTTAAAGTGTCAAAAGGACATTCCTGTTCCATAGGATCCCTATGAAGATGAGCATTATGAAAGGCAGCTACCTTTGCTATGACCTTCTGGTAACTAGTAGAGTTCTCTGGCGAGGAGGGTTTGCAGGGTATAAATCTGGGTCCGTATTTATCATGGGATTGGGGTCATATGGGGCTGTGTCGTTATGTGTTCCAACAAAATATTTCCCTATAAATAAAGGTGAGTCCTGAAGTCTGAGGTCTCCTGCAGTAGGAGAGGCAGGAGGACCAGGGGGGGGGGGAGGGAGTTGGAAGAGAAGCAGGGAGTGGTGGTTGTGAGGAAGGCGGGTCAGGAGAAGAGGAGAAAAAGGCTTAGTCGAAGTGGTAGCCTTGTCCTTAGAGGCCTTTTTCAGAGGTGGTGAAGTGTCCAAAGCCTCTTGGAAGAATAATTTCCTCTTGAATGTGATGGGGGGAAGCAATAATACGCCCTGTACCTTTCTTGATATGGAGGCGGCAGTGTTTAGCGTCCGTAGTCTCCAATATACGTTAAATTGGAGATGGCATAGTGGAGGATTGACTTGAGTCCATGTGCTCTGAAAGAGTCATCTCTTTGTTTTTGGCACCGATGGTTTCAGTCGGTGACCCTTTTTTGGTACCGAAGTAGCTGTTGAGGCTGTTCAGCTCAGAGCAGAGGTGCTCGGTGCCAAAGGTTTGCTGGAAGTAGTTCGGACCGAGGTGCTGGAGGTCGATGCCGAAGACAAGGTAATGGTCTAGGCTGGTTATGCAGCCGAAGGGTGGGCGGGTCAGACAAAGTAGTTTTCTGAAAGCGACCATGACCTGAGAAAGCCTCTTGTTCAAGTTCCTCCTGTGTGTGCTCCTCCCCAAAGACGTCGGAGGTGTCTTCTGGAAATTTATGCGCCATCTCTAACCTACAAGCTCTTCGGTCCCGAAGGGTTTTCTTTGATCTGAAGGACTTACAGGCGTCGCAGGTAGCTTCTTGGTGATCGGGGGAGAGGCACACATTTACAAACCTGATGATGGTCCGTGTGGGGGATTTTGGAATAGCACAGAGGACAAAAATGAAATGGCATCCATTCCATCAGGTTGATGTTCTTTTTGGTGCCGGGTGGAGAAAGGCCACCCCGAAAGCAGGTCAGTCAGTGCTCGACCAGACGATTGGAAAGAATGAAAGCAATAGTGAAAACTTGCTGTCAAAAGAACAATACTGCTGAATAAAAGAGACAGAAGGAAAGTTTCGGACTGGAGCGAGTCAAAGACGGAGAGATGAGACACACATCCAAACCCATGTGCAGTATCACCAAGAAGGCGACGTCACTCAATCATGTGACTCGAAAATGCTTTTTTTCAAAGAAAAACAACTTGTAACAGTCCGAACCCAACACTAGATGGCAGGAGTATGCAGGGCATGTTTATCTAGAGCCACCCATGCCATCAAACATATAGTTCCCAGTCTTCTTCCCTTATGTACTATCACAGGCACTACGTAATCATTATGTGTTCTTAAATCACCCTGAAGCTGCAACTTCCAGTGTTTGTCCCAAAGCCATTAGAATGCATTTGCATTTTAAAAGGACTTGTGCCACATGGGTGCAAAATGTGTGATCGCACATCTTTGCATTTCACAAATATTGCTTTCTCAGTTGTTACAAACACGGTTGGAACAAGTCCTCATATTGCTGGGAAAGCTTTTTTGGCTCCTACTTTTTAGTTGCCTGCCTTGTGTTTCCATCCAGTGAACTCTACAATCTGTCTACAGGAGGTGATCAATGTTTCTGTGATGTTCAATGGCACAGCAGTGGGCTCTGGTGGCTAGTGCAATTTCAGCCAGTGTTGTGTGTGCAGCAACAGTTTCAGTCAGTGGTTGCTGGTGGGGTCACAGGTAGTCATTTTTGGAGACTGGCACTTATTTCTTAACGATTAGACATTTCCCGAGAATAAGAGGGAGAAAAAAAACACACAAAAGGGAAAGAAGGAAGACGAGAAAGATGGAAGAATCGTCAGAAAGGGAGATAGGAGGAACCTGCAAGAGTGAGATAAAGAGGAAAGAGGTGTCTGGTAGTGGATTAAAGAGGCATAAGATGGACTGAAGACTAGGCACCCGTGGTATTCGGCACACTGACATTTAATAACGCCAGACCCAGGTTTCTGAGCAGAGCTTTAGGCATTGGCACTGGTGTGCAGTGTACCCTAACATCATGGTATGTTACACCAATGTATGTGCAGTGAGACTGTTTCTTACAAAGGGCACTGGGAATCCTGCACACAATGATGGTTCCCTTTCAGGCCATCTTTCTCCTTCTCTCTGGTTGACACAGCCTGAATGTTACAATGCTGGTGGATCAGTCCCAGAGACCCTGTAGATGTCTGTGGGTTAAAGGATTTTTACTGCTTCACTGTCTGCCACATTACCTGGGCTCCCCTTTGTGCTGTGCTACGCATCATTTAGCACATTGACCAAGCGAATCTGGTCTTGAGCAGAAGATAATCCACAAAGTCTGACCAGTTTCAACTCCCTCTTCACTGCTTTTTCACAAAGCCCTGAAAGGAGCACTCTTCTCTGAGTGTTCAAAGTTTGCTTGGTTCACCCTGCTGTCTCTTCAGGGGCTACTAAGGCAAGATAAATTGTGGCCTTATCGAACGAGTAGTTCTACTTTCTCCATATTTCAGGAGACAGTACGCCACACAGACAGAAGCTTGCAAGACAAATGACTACTTGTTACAATTTTCCAGGAGCACAGAACATACTTGAAGCTTTGGCGAGGTTCTGCTGCTGACACCTGCCTTGGAATAAAAGTAATCAGTATTATGTGTGGAGAGGAACAGATTGCTGACTGGGATGACAAAGAGCACATCATACCTGACAAACAGCTGCACCTAGATGTTCTCAACAGAGACACCCAAGGGTGCTAAAATGTTCCACGCTCACTGACCAAATGTGACTCAAGGTTCTATTGCATGACCAGAATCAGAGGTCAGCAGACATCATTCCAGTGAGGGGAGCCTGTATTATTCTTGCTCCACCCACTTCCATTCTTAATCTTATGGGAGTTTTCACCATACTGCTTAGAGTAGCGATTTGTTGAATGTGAGCAGCAGTCATGGTTCCAGAATTGCTCAAATGATGTCTCTAACTCTTATAGTTAAAAAAAAAAAAAAAAAAGTCATGACTGGCCTCTAACCTTATAGCCCAGCTCTGCAGTCCCAGGGGTCCAAGTGGGTGTGTGCACAAAATACAAATCTTAAACCAGCCGGTCAGTTCAAGATCAATGCCTTTGATGTTTTGGTACTTCCAAGGGATGTACATTAGGTATTGGCCCAACTCCAGCATTATCTGGTTCTCCTGTGTTCAGTTTTAATCATCCGATCAGCTTTATCCTCAAATGATCTTCCCCTGAACAATGTCACACAGTGGCTACTGACCAGAGGCACCTTAGTAGTCTCTTTAAAAAGGCACCTAAACTTTGTGAACTGTCCTATTGACACCTTAAAACAACAATACGGACATGAAATTTGATTTTTGTCAGTTATGGGTTTTCTGGTGACTTGGATTTCCTGCCCCTTTTGCTAAATTTGCCTTTACCTGAGCCAAAGCACGCAGAAATGTCCCCTTTAGCATGCAGGGTTGCTAAAACAACAGGGCAGAGAAAATCATTATCATGACCAACTGGATATAAATCTGTATGGCAGCTTTTCAAAGAGGCAAAAAGCCCACAGTAAAGCTTAAAGTTCAATAAATTTACCAAGATAACCAAACATTTCCCTATATGAATATATTGGCTGTAGATCCCCATTCTATTTGTTTTATATCATGTAAGCTCTATGTCCTTTTTCTGTTGTACATCAGACCCATAAGGTGTTCAGATCTACTTTTAGGGTTGAAGATCTATAATTACATGCATGCAGTATATGCAAGGTGATGTATTTGCAAATGGAAAATGTTTGGTATGCTGTGGTCAGGAGAGGGATTAAATGTTTTTTTTTCCGCTGAGGTTTGGCTGTAGGGGGAAGTACTTGCTTATTTCCTTTGTGTTAGTGATGTTTTTTAATGTGTATAGAGTTGTGAGTGATGTCAGAGGTATTCGTAAAAAATGTTCATACGCGTAATTTTTCTTCTAAGTATGTGCACCTGTATGTTAACATTTTCACAATATGCCTTGTATGGGTGTCTGCAATGTGACAATTTATTTTCTTATAATTAGATTTCTTTTTGGGTTTTGCTTTTCTGCTGGTTGTGTTACTTACTTCAAGGCTTAGCTACAACAGATTTGATTCGGCTCCAGGGGTGGCTCCTCCGCTGTGGCAGAGGAGCCTCGTCCCCTACCACCAGCAGCAGTTGCAAAACTTTTACTATAAAATGATAATAAACTAAGGGCGGGGCCATGGGGATGTGACGGAGATGAGAGGGAGTGCGTTTGCTGGGTTGGAGACAGCAGGCAGCGACTTTCAGTCTTCCTCGGAGTGCCCTGGCTGGGCTCTCCGTCCAATCCTAGAGCTTCTTTCATGCTGCCAGCAACATGAAAGCAGCATTAGGATTGGACGAAGGGCAGGCTTGGAGCCTGTGCCAGCAGTGCAGTCGAAGATCGGAGCGGCGAGGCTGCACATGACGCAAAAGGTTACGTTTTTTATAAAAATTATTATTATTATGATATATGTATATTTTTTATTATAAACCCCCCACCCCACCCAGTCCCTTTTCCCTCCCGCGAGCCACCACTGTTCGGCTCTAGTACTACTTGAGTAGATGCAAGTCTACATATTGTGAATTCCAAATGACTTACCATTTTGTAGGCATTTCTGTACTTGCATGCCCTTTACAGGGAACATCCTTGACTATACTTTTCCTCCTACCACTTTGTAGGTTCTTCTCCATTTTGCAGCCACTCCCACATTTACATCTAAAACATAGGCTTACAAATGCACAGCTGTACAAGCTCTTGGCAGAGAACTCCACAAACCAGAGACAGCACCTGGATAGGAGTAGATCTATTACTGTAGCTCTGGGAACTGAATTTGTGAGTATGTGAAGTACTATTACAAAAGCAGTACTACTTAAAAAAGGAGTGGTGGTTGATGCTATCCGTTGCACATCCGAAAACACTCTGAAAATCAAAATATTTCTAATAAATCACTGCAAAGGGTGCCATCCTGGTCAAGAAAACCCAACCACCACGGGTTTTAGAAGTACACAAAAACACAGATGGAACTAAAACAGAAGAACCGCCTATGTTAAGTGTTGTAGATACAAAATGTAAGAAAATGAACAGGATCAAGGCACTCCACAAACAATAATGCAGCAGAAAATAGAATGAAGTTGATGGGAATGTTTTTATTCCTTTTTGAAGATGGCGATGAGAAGTGTTCAGTGAATATAAGTGTTCATAAACGATACAACAGAAATCAGCCAACACGTGTTTCGTCCTATCGGACTTTTTCAAGGCTGCAAATAAAAACAAAACAAAAAACAAAGGAACTATTTACAATTATCATACTGTCAAAAGATGGATGCGAGAGGGCAGTGCAGGACCCAAAATGTCTCATAGAGAAAGGGAGACTGTGTAATATACAGGTTCCATTGTGTGTGCACACACATGATTAAAAACAAACATATAGTACGATGGTAGGTGTCTACGCAGCATACTCCTGTCGCCCAGTCCTCGAATGGTGAATAACCAAGGGAGGTGAAATAGATATGAAGAGAGATGAAGGAATATAGAAAGTGCAAGAACCCCAAGTGCGAAGAAAATATTTGTGTAGTAAAGGACAAATCAACCTAGTATTGTGAATACTGAATATATGAGGTAGGATGATATAGTGTTCAGGAACCAAACCAAAATTTAAATTTTACCTCTGAGACTATGATAGGGACCAATAAAGTCCGGGAAAAACTTCCATCAAATTTTCAGCAAAGTCGTCACCAAAATCTAAGAAAAAAGACCTGCAGACCGACTTACATTATATATAGAGAAAAAGTGAACTGAAAAGGTAAAAAACAAGGTAAAAAAAACCAAAAAATGTTTTAGGCGTCACCACAAGTAATAAGACCTACCAAAGAGAGTAGAGTGTTCCAGTACAAGCAATAAATGATGTTGGGAAGATTTGATGAATTGTTCCAAATTGTAGACAGAAACGTTCAGTTTAACCTCATAAATGAGAGGAAAAAACACTCTGAAATAATAACTGGACCCATATCTGTAAAGGATATGAAACAGAGAGAAAAAAAAAAAAAAAACACTCTGTAAAAATAGACTCTTATGTAGTGTGAAAAGGACAAAACAGAAAGGCTACAAATAAGTAAGCCAAATGATCAATAATTCTAGTGGGCTAAAGGGGTGCCCTGGTCTAAAACGTGTTACTAGAGTCACCCAGTCAACAACAGTATGTGAGTGGTCTCGTTGCCGTAATGAGACCAGTAAAAGTAAATACAAAGTAAACAAGTTAAGGCAGTGAGCGGTGCCATGTTAGGTTCAGTCCGGCTATATTTAAACAATATTGTTGAGAAACGGAACACAACCCTTGATTTTCAAGGACACTGAGTAGATGAAAGATAGGAGTGCCCCGAAGGTTATAGTAATTCATCCAGAATAATAAACGCTTCATGTGGGTATAACCCAATGCCGGAGGTGACAAAAAATAAGGTGAAAGACAATAAAAATAGACGTAGAAAATAAAGCAATCCGCAATATATGTCCTACCTGAAAAATAAACCCGTCCTCAACATAAAGCTAATGCTCCTCATCCGTTGTGTTGAAGAGTGTCTGTGACAGAGCAAGGGCTTATTGTTAATGACTGTTGCCCAAAACTTTCTTATTTACATTTCAGCACAAAAAAGTAAATGGAATCCACTGTCGAACTACAATTGAAATCCAGTGAATTCTATAATAATGCTTTATACGAACACGTAAAGGCAAGAAAAGCTTCCAGCACTGTCGATCATTTATACAGCAAGCTCATTGAGAAGTAACTGAATTGGTGGACGTAGCCCTAAGAATACCAGGACATCAGTGACTGACCAATGTAAGAATTTTAGACTTTAAGTGCAAACAGTCGTACCGCATCAGTGAAGGCCAACTCAGACCAATCGAATAGTACAGTGGATAGAAAGAGGAAATATTAAGGCAACAGTGGACAATGTAGAGCTCAATATTTAAAGAGAGATTATGACCTAAGAAGATGGAAAATTTAGCAATCAGCAGCTTTTAAATATGAATGCTGCTACATTTAAGCAGAGGGCTATGCAAGTGACACACAGACACTACTCGTAACTGGGTACAACAGAAGGAATGTTGTAATTGGTTATGCATGTTGTTTTCACCGGATACCAGAAAAGAGGGACCCATGAAATGGGTAAGCACTGTGGATCATTAGGAACTGATTATGCAATAAAGCAAGGAGGTCTGATGCTGGGTTATTCTACAGCTGTCTAAGAGAAGTATCACAGAATTAAAGCAACTTCTGGCAATGTAGAATAGGCACACTGTGTGAACATGGAGCTGCAATGAGAACTATAAATGGCCACTATGATGGGAATTAAATCATATGCAGAATGCTTGTGAAGCCAGCAACTCCATGTTAAATAGGCTGATTAAGAATATCAGAGGCTGTATTCACTGCACTATTGCATGTAGTAATCAGTTTGTGGCCTAAAATTCATCTATAATTTTAGAGTCACCCAATTACATAACAATGACATTCTCAAAGTTTCGGCTGCCTCATGAACCTTGTTAAACCATACAGCACACCTTATATATTTTGTTGTCTGAATTAGTATTTGAGAACAGAATTGCTGTGCTGTACCTAAAGTCTTCCCCACGCCAAGTGCCAGACGAACATGAGGTAATGCCAGGTGCTTTTTGATCCGCTCGACAACAGCCTTCAGAGAGACAGCATCAATCAGCTTACACAATCGTCCCATCCCAGTGCTCGGCAGCAGCGGCTGTTGGGATACAAGTGTGTGTGAAACGTTTTCGTTCAACCATGAACAGCATGATATACACACTAAAAATCCCCAAAAAATCTGCAAACTCAATTTTAAATATAAAGACTTTAAAAATGACTGTACGAAATTAGAGAAGTAGAAATGTTGCAAAAATCAAGAAGGATTACAAACCATTATATGAGGAAAGAACCAAAGTGATCATTATAAAACAAGACGGCCTTTACTTTTCAGGGCCTCAAAACTATGTAACAGAAAAATATATGAAGTAGCTGAAAAAACAGATGACATTAAAAAAATATGAGAACCAAAAATATTAAGAGTTTTGAAACAAGGACAGGACCTTTTTAAAGCACATCTAAAAAGATTGCAAAGCAATGAGCACAGTTATGCAGAAGGCAGAAGAACAGGGACGGAAATCAAGCTACTGTGGAAGATGTTTTCATACCATACTCACTTCGCCCTGAGCAAGCTTGATCCTCTCCACTAGGAGCTGAAGTCGATTCTGTACCCAAGGATTTTTTTTTTTTAATACGGCAAAGCAATGGACTTTATCATCACAATTTATAAGATACACTGGCCAAAAATTCTTAGAATTTACATATAATTCTTCAGACAAACTACTGAACTGCTGCAGCAGCTCACACGATAACCAGCAGCATTGATTCCTGACCTTTAGATGTCTGCATTAATTATCCACAGTAACACATCTACGAGCCTATAAAAAATGTGGACCACTTTGTCTCAAATGCATTCAGAGCTGGGTAAGGAAGGGGTTACCTCGGCTCATACTAGTCTTGAAGTAGCCCCTTCTCTTCAAACACTACCAGAGTTTTCCTATTACTGTGTGGCCAATCCCACCATATAAACTAAACCTTGGAAACAGAACTGTGGCCTAGTAAATAAACTAAGGGGACTGAAGTAAATCCCACTATTCCTGAATTTACACCAACAATGTTCACCAGAATGAACTCTTTTAATAACTAGCATTGGAAAGGAAAAGCAAATAGGCCTTATTTTAGGAATTTCTGGCTTTGCAGCATGACTAAAAAAGAAAAAAAAGACCATGACAAACTGCCAATGTCATTTTCTACTGAAGGGCACCACGCCTGTATGTGCCTACAAAATGCTGCTTTCTTTGTTTTTATCTACTTATATGAGTTGGACCAGTAAATAAAAAAAAAAAAGGAGTGCAAAAGCATTTTTTTAAGATAGTGGGGAAAGAGGAGGGAACAAGAAGGAAGGCGGGCAGGAGGTTGGGAGGCTGAAGCAACATAGATTGCATGGGTAGGGGGCAAGTAACACAAATGGCCGACAGGGGCAGGAAGGAAGCAACATGGAGAGCATGGGCAGCAAAAGTGACATCACACAGTGAGAGAAACGCAATAAATGTGGGGAAAGATGTCAAGGTCACAGGCAAGAGAGAGCAATTTGGACCTATGGGGGTGGAAAAGAGCATAGGCAAAAAAGCAAAGAGGGGGCAGGGTAAACTCTTGCACTAGTGCATCAAGGAGGGAGGCGGGGAGAAACGGATGGGTGAGCAAAAGCAAAACAGACCTGAGGAATAGGCAAAAAAAATAAGTACACAAGGGAGACAGCTAGGAATCACCAGCACTCTGGGTGCTTCAACTACAAAAATAAAAGTAGTGTTTCAAAGGTAACTAGTGGCAGGACATGCGTAATGAGGCTGAACTTTAGGGGAGGAACAAACACTGGAAGAAGTACGAGCCCACACTAGCTAAAGAATAACAATCAAGTAAATATAAGAAGCAGTAAAGCCAACCAATGGTAAGGAAAGGGCGGGTTCTAAGGCCACTGTAAGCTGACAGTAGATCTTTTCATAAATAGACAACTCGTGCTGTCTGGTAGGCAAGACCTAAAAAGTAACCGCTCCACCATACACTGGGAGAAATTTCCCAGCATCGTAGAATCTAGATTTGTAACAGTTTCTAAAGTTACCATTGCCTGTGTAGTTGTACTGGTTGCCTTGGCATAGACAGACCATGGTTACTTAGTTTAATGCCCATGTTACAGAGCCTGAAGTAGACCTGTAGCATGTGCATTGTTTCAGTGGTTGTCCTGGGCTCTTGCAGATCCCTTGATGTGCCACATAAACTGTTGTTTGAGTGCCTGACTAGCTTTCTCAATGGTGCATCATGTTCAGATCAGTGCACACTTGTAGCTCCTCTGTATCCTGTTGGTGGAGTTGTAATGAGGGATCAAGTAAGTCTTCAGCAAATTAATGGTATCACCTTTTAAAGGGAAGCATGAAAGTGTTACTCACTTATATTCAATTAGTGTCTTGACATCCATCGGGAAATCCAACGGGAATCTAGGACTGTAAATGCCATGTGATAACCCAGTGAAGGAGTTCAGTATGCTGTTAAATTTAGGTGGGCATTGCACATGAGCCCGATCTCAAAGTTAGTGTATACCTAGTGGATGTAGTATGCTAAGAGGCAAGTGTAAGGCTTATTGATGGTGACATGCGTGCAAATAACAGCCTTGATCCACTTAAGTCACAAAAGTTTTTTTGGGCAAGGATGATATTCTATAGAAAGCAGGAACAGGACTTTGAGTGTTCCTGCAAGTGTTCCTGTGATGTACCACAATGCATTTCAGATGGATTGTAGTGTAATCCTAAGTGCATTTCTGGTACTCTCAAGCAGTAACCAGTGTCGACTACCCCATGGTGGCTAGGCTACCAACTAAAGTTTTTCAACAGCAAAGCCAGCTGAGGTTCTGTTGTCAGAAACCAAAGGATTCCTGGTTTTAAAGGAGGAGGGGAGAAGTTTCCTGGAGCAGGACATCCACTGTCCACAATGATGGCATGCATCACCACACATGTGAACACTTATAAAATGACACGGGCACCATTTTCCTTTATTTACTGATCCAAGATGATGGATGCCACTTAGATAAGTAAAAAAACGTATATGTATATTATCTAGCCTGAAAGCACAAAATAAAATTAACCACTGGGTGGGTGTGCAATGGAGGAGAGGATGGAGGAGGAAGGGAAAAGCGACACAGGGCAGGGGAGAAGCACATAATGGAAAGCAGCATGTAGGTGATGGGGAAGAAAACAAGATAGCGAGCAGCCCAAGAGTGGAGTTTGGGATTGGAGGAACACACAAGACAGACAGAGAGAAGCACACAAGAGAGCTTCATGTGAGGTCAAGATGGTATTTTGCATGGAGAGAAGCAGAGGTTAGAGAGTTGGAAAACACATACACTCTTGGAGTGCTTAACCAAAAAGAAAAAAGAAAGCAGTTCCCTCGAAGTGAATAGTGGAAGGATACAAGTCAGCCAATCAAAAGTATTATAAAGAGTGTATGCTCTAGGGGAGGGATAGGGGAGGGATATTCACAAGAAGAAGGCAAGCAACTGGATAAAAAACAAACAAGCAAATGAGATTGACAATAAAGCCAACCAATGGGCAGGCTGTAAGCCTACTGTAAGTTCACAGTAGGGCTTTCACAACCTGACAGTTTGCGTTGTGTTGAAGGAGACTGATCTGAGTAGAACATTTATTTTGGTAAGACATTTTGTGCGCAGCCCCTCTCTCATGGGTAAAAAATACACACAATGGTGTAATGTGAAATTCTGCAGAACAAGAAATGTGGCTGTTCACAATTTTGGTGCAAAAACAAAATTTCACCCAGGCCTATGTGGAAGTAGGTGGTTTATGAAAATATCATCTTTGGTGTTCTCCTGAAAGTAGGCACAACAATAATTCAGGAAAGAAGTGCAGCTGGGTTCCAGAGGCAGAGACAGGCCGCAGTAAGAACAGTGCCTGATGTGTAAAAAAAGGGCAGATTTGAGAATTGCCTTTGAGTGCGACCTAATGCAGGGTGTGAAGTGAGAGGCTGGCGATTAGTCAAAAAGTGAAGAAGTTGAAGACCTTCATGGGAGTGAATTTGATTTTTTGTTAAGGGTACTGTTCTGCTGAGTACTGTACCTGAGGCCTTGTTATACATAGTGCCACGGAGCGCAATAGGTAGAAGCCATCAGCAGTTGCACAGACTGTGTGTCACATGTGAGGTGGAACGCAGTGAATGCCCCTCCTCCCGCCAAGAGCAGAGATACAAGGGGGCTGCAAAGATCGTCCCAGGGACCATCCAGGAATCCCAAAGTATTCCAGTGCAGTCACACAATGTACCCCTTTGTGAGGTAATGCCACTTATAGATGGACCAACTGCTTTAAACACAAGGTTTGTTCATCAATAATTGCCTGCTCACAGTGCAGATGCAAATTTGCATCTTGAAATCAGAAGCACTGTCCAGATTTGTGCCAGTTAAGGGTATGCCCTGAAATAAACAGGAACATAAAAAAAAAAGTGATGAGTGGAATACTTGAATTAATCTCAACTACTGGTAAATACTAGGCCTGGGTGAAAAACTCAGCTACGCTGGGGGAGTTTGCAGAATTCGTCAACTCCACATTACCCGGAGACCACGGAGTTACCGATAGACTCCTCAAAGGAGCAGAGTTTCTCTCCACTTGGCGCACGCTTGATGTCATTTCACGCATGCGGGATGCAAGTTGAGAGACATCCGTTCACTCGTGAGCACAAACAAGATTTTTTACCCGCCCGCGAGATTAAGCGACATGCCAGTGACTTCCGGCGCGTCTTTTGTGACATAGGCAAGCGTGTGTGAGCAAGATAGACTGCCTCTGCAACCCGGCAAAGCTCAAGCAGCTAAAATCTCTTCAAAAAGATAACTTCAAGTTAAAAATCTTCTCTAATGGACCGTTTGCATTGATTTGTTTGTGAGAGGAGTGCTTTTTAATTTTTTTTTCAACAACACAGTAAGTGTTCCAGAGACTCCAACTTCCCCGTTCCTGTCTAGCAGGCTCCTCCCAGGGCTTTCTCCATCTCCTGCTCAATTATCACTTGGATTTTGAGCTGGAAGGATCACTTTTTTTGTCTGGATGTATCACTGAATTTAAGGATTTTTTTGTATTTGAGATTTCACAAGTAAGTTCAAAAACACGTTTATAAAGGGTGTTGTACAACTTGTTTGTTTGATAGAGGGCATGCACCATGATTTATCTGCACTTTTATTCGATTTTTCTAATTTATTGCGGTGGATGGCCTGCATTTGGGGCCTAGTTATAGTTTTATTTGTAATTTTTCTTGTTTAAAGAAAAAACGTTTTACAGATCACTACATTTTCTCCATGTTTTGTTTTGTAAATTTACAATATACATTTAATTCACTATGTTAAGGTTAAGTGGCCTTGTCTGCTAACGGAATAGGCCTTCCAGCTCTAGGCCCAGTACTAGTCATGGGTGCATGATGAAACAACTGTTTGTGGTGTTTGCTGAACGTAAACACCATGGATGGCATTGGATTAAATACAACAAAATGTTGTTAGGCAGTATTTCACTTTTTTTTCCTGCAAACAGTGTATGGTGGGGTAATACTTGATGACTTTGTATGATGTGTGTTGTTGTAAAATATTTAGCCCCTTTACTTTTCCTTTTTAGAATTACTGACTTAATGCTGTTTTTTACTCCTGTGCCAATGCCTTCTGTGTCTGGCAGTGCATGAGAGTGCTTGTCATAGGCCAGAATTTGCCTTTGCTTCCTGTGCCATGTGGCTAGGGGCCCTTTTTGTATAGTCAATTATAGCCCTATACCTATATGTTTTTTTTTTGTTTTCTATTCATCCTGCTTGTTTGACCATGTGGCCAGTGAACATTTTATGTAGGCAGCCAGTAGGCCTGCAAGTGTTGTTCTTTTTTATGGTGGCCATGCATCCTTGTTGGTTGCTACTGTTTGACCATGTGGCTGGAGGCCATTTTATGTAGGCAGCCAGTGTGCTTATTTTTTTATTTTTTAAGGTCTTGCATGTGTTCTTTGTTGTGCCCAAGCCTCCTTGTTGGTTGTTGCCGTTTGACCACGTGGCTGGTGGCCATTTTGTGTGGGCAGCCAGTGTGCTTTTGAGCCTGCCTGTGTTCTTCTTTGTTGTGGTGGCCATGCCTCCTTGCTGGTTGTTGTTTCACTATGTGGCTGGCGGGTATTTTGAGTAGGCAGCGAGTGTGCTTTTAACCATGTGTTGTTCTTTGTTGTGGTGGCCCTGCCTCCTTACTGGTTGTTGTTTGACCATGTGGCTGGCATCCATGTTGTGTGTTATGCTTAAGGCCTGGTTTTTCATGGTCGTCCCCTTCCCCTAGTACATCAGCAAATGAATTGTGTTTTTTTTAAATGTTATTCTTTTTCTTAATAACTTGTTTCACAGACTTCAATTTATTTAATAATAATATTTTTGTTTTGTCCTTGAGTCATTTTTTATGATTTTAACTTTAATTTTTTTCCCCATTTTCCCAATAGCTCCATGTCTGCCATAGGTGTACAGCTGCAGAACATTACATTATTCAAGGATTATTCAATTTATCGCCCCCACTGAGTACACATAAAGCTAACAGTTACATTCTGTATGTTGTAGTTGTTGCTCTTTTTTTATCCTCCCTGAGTGTACATGATAATGAAAGTTAATGTTGTATTTTTACGAATGGATTACACTGTATTATTTCATAATTATTTATAATTTAAGCAACCACTAAATGATATTGTTTCTACTACTAATGCAACTGCAATAATGCCACGTTTCACTGATATCCTTCTTGCATGTTTGCTTTTAGATGCACGAAGCGAAAGACATCACCCACAGTACTGCCAGACAGAAAGCCTGTGCATGACTTGACACACAACCACACAGACATCTCTTCAGCTTGTGAAGCTAAGTGCTACAGCCAACTGACAGCTTCAAGATGGCCCCAAACAAAGGTGCTACCAAGAAAGCGGTCAGTGATAAGAAGGAGCTTCCCACCACTGGTATGTCACCCAAGACATTTTTTGGGCAAAACATGTGCCTGCAGCACCGGCCAGAGCAAGCTGGGAGCAGCACTCCTGCATCAGCTGCCCTATACCAAACTAGGCCCAAGCCCATGTCTGGCACAGAGGCAGCCTCTCTAATCACAGCAACGGTGACAAGCAATGGCGTGGAATAGGACTTATCTCTTTCTCAAAGTAGTACCCAATCGTCAGAAACTCAGACCAGTGGACAACAACAGCTGCAGCCAGCAATAGCAGTTCCTCCCAAAGCAGGAGCACATCAGGATGTGGAGCTTCAGGCTGAGGAAGTAGAAGAAGCCCCTCTTTCACAAGATCCATTGTCTTCCATATCTTCGCCATCTTCTTCAAGCCCCCCTTCTGATGATCAAGACTCTACTTGGATGCCACCTCAGTCTGAGACACGCCGAGAGAGGCAGGAGTGAAAAGGATAGTTCCTGACCGCCTCAGAGTTATGGATGAAGAAGAGGAGGGTGACGAGCCTGATGACAAGCAGTAATCATGGATGTCAGCCCAGCCCCCAGTGGAGTCTGACATTACCCCATCTTCTCAACCTGCTCCGACGGATGTGACACAGATACCACCACCCCCACCAGCTTCCATATTTACAAGGCCCCAGCTGCAACCTACATCCACAGCCACCTCAGTAAAAGTAGGCACTGCAGAGAGACAAACGTCATCAAAACAACGCCCACCTACCGCCACTTTTTCAGACATTGGCAGTGGCACCAGGGTTAGAAAGATGATCTCCCCAGTTTGGAACTTATTTACGGTTAGTGAAAAGAAGCCAAACGTTGCCATATGCTCTATTTGTTGAGCAAGTGTTTGTCGGGGTAAGCTTGGTACAAACTATGGAACCAAAGGTCAAACAACCCATTTGAGAAAACACCAAGCAGTCCACTGGGAGGTGCACCTTAGCAGCCAAAAGCCTGAAAGTGGTGTTGGTGAAGGTGTTGAAAGCAGGGAATATGATCCAATCACAGTGGAAGGTGAAGAGAGGGGTGACAATTATGTTACACAAATCAGACCTGTCCCCAGCAGTGCAGTAGCATCATCGCCCACTTCAGCAATGGCACAGGAAGACTCAGTCAGGTCGAAAGTGAAACACCAATGCAAAAACATACAGTGGCTTCCCCCCTGAGATGCTCATTGAGCCTACCACCACCTTCTGCTTTGAAGTCACCTGCACCAGTAGAGAAAAAAAATCCAGGCTACTATTACTGCCAGAATTTAGGCGAGAGGGGCAGTACGAATGAAATCCACCCAATGGCTCGTTGGTACAACGGGAAACTGGATAAAATGTTAGCGATGGACCTCCTCCCTTTTTCTTTTGTGGAAGGAGTGGGTTTTTAAGAATTTGTGGTGGCCATCTGACCGAAATGGAAGGTTCCCAGCCGGACCTATTTCGCCAGAGTTGCTATTCCAGCACTACATCACGATGTGCTGGAACTGGTTGGACAAGCTTTGCAGCAGAGTGCTGTCCACACAATCCACCCGAAGACAGACATGTGGACCAGTTGCCAAGCCACTGATTACATGTGCATCACTGCACACTGGATTTCTTTTGTGGGGGTTAGAGAAATGATATCTGCAGGTGTTGACACTGCTGAAATTTTTAATGATGCTCAGAAGCATGCAATGGTAGCTATGCGCGCCATGGAGAAATCCCATACAGCTGCAAACAACTTGGGTGACTTTAACAACAAGGACTTTGGATGGCTGCGTCCCAGAGGACTTAACATTAGGTTTGTTGCCATGGACAATGGCAGTATTATAGTTAAGCCCATGTAAGATGGTCGCTATTTCAGGGTCCCGTGTTTGGTGCACTGCATAAACATCATTGTACAGGACTTCTTCTAAAAAGAACCCCGAGTCAGCAACTTACTGTTCACAAGCAGAAGAATCTGCACTCATTTTTGCCATTCTTCAAAAGCCGGCAAGCTGTTGAACATTATCCAGCGTGATACTAGAATGTCAGCTAAATCCCTCATATAGGAGGTGCCAACGTGTTGGAATTCAACGCATTACATGTTGCAACATCTGTTTGAGCAGTACAGACCGATCAATGAATATGTCATGCAAAGAGGGGATGCAACTGTGAAAGGCATGATCATTGAGAAGGACCAATGTGGCCTGGTCAAATGCCTGATGGGGATGCTGCTTCCTTTTGAAATTTTCACACGGGAAGTCAGCAAGGAGGAATGTACCCTGGGTCAAGCTATCTCATTGGTGCATATGCTGCAGAAGCGCTAAAGGAGGTATCTGAAATGTACGCAGGTGTGGATGAGAAAAAACAGATGTGCAGGAATTGGCGGAGTGCTTAATCCTTCGCTTATCTGTTAATGCAAGGCTGCAAAGAGACATTGCATCATCCAATCATTACATCTGTGACACAATTCAAATACTGGACACTTTAATTCCTTTTTCAGACAGGGATGTTTCAACCTACAAGATGTGGATTGCTGAGCAAGCCAGCGACCTAGAAAAAGAACAGCTGGGAATTAGAGGCCCACTCATGGGCAGAAGTTCTGGGGTGTAGCCTACAACTTCCATAGAGCCTGTGGATAGTGCTGTTGGCTTACAGCAGCCAATCCAACACCAGCAACGACAACAGAAACAGGAGCAGCAGTCCCAAAATCTGCATTTGATTGATATCTAAAGGCAGGGCTTAAATCCACAGCAGAGGCGAAGGCAAAAGAGTTTGGGCAAGGTGGATCACAACTGACTATTGGTATGGGAAGAGGCGCCAATGGCTACAGCTCAGCAGGCCGGCAATAAAGTATCTTGATTGTCCTGAAGTCAGTGTGTCTGCTGAATGTGTGTTCAGTGCAGCTGGTGCTGTTGTTACAGTGAGAAGGCCAGTCTCTCGGCCCCAAACGTTGAGAGATTGACCATGATCAAAATTAATCAGCACTTTATACCCCTGAATTACAGCATACCTAAAGTACACTAGGATGAGGGTGATTGGTCAGACTGAGGTCATGGTAGTGTTAGCTGACCAACTTTTGGGCGAATCACCTGAATTTGAAGACAAACTCTACTTTCGTTACTAGACCTTGGGCACCATAGAACTTTCGACTTTTTTTTTTTTTGATGAACTGCTTTGAGAGAAAAAAAGCATTATTATTTTATATTGTTTGTTTCTGTCTAAAATGACCAATGACCCACAACCACTTTAGTCACATGTATGGCCGGATTGGAGTTGGATCAGTGTGCAGTGAGGAGAGGAAGCCCCCACAGCCCCCAAAGATAACTTCAAGGAGATTTGAGAGGCAATGTCTGCCTCCATTATGCGCCTATTCTTCATTTTTGTCCCCTAGCAGGACTGTCCCAGATATTTGATTTACAACTTACTGGTCAATGTGTGTTTCGTTTATCAAACAGGATCAGCAATGTACCACTATGCTTGATTGGAACAGGTAAGTAATGCTATATGCTCCAACGAGTAATATGAGGGATTTTTGTTTCAATGTTTGAGATGGTTCATGTGACTCATGTCTAGTGGAGGCGTATAGTGAGAGTGGGTGTTTATTGTTTAACTATAATATTACGCTTGTTGTGTTTGTGTCATGATTGATTTACAATGCTGGTGGCCTAATAACTGGTGATCATTTTTTTCCTGAAGGTGATTTTTTTTTCCTTCCCCTTTAACACTTACCGAGATTTGTTTGCAGGTTTCACACTGCTTTGTTTTCTGGTTCACATTTGTCAAAGAAGACCTTACCAGTCCATTTAGCTAACAAACACAAATCTAGTCTAGACAAAAAAACTACTCAATGTTTCTCTTGTTGTTAAACACAGCTATGCGCTACAGGTCGCTCTATTTCAATTGGGTCGGGAGACTGTGACTCTTGGGAGTAGTTGTTATGGAGTTGGACATAATCTTTAATCATAGTCTGGAGGATGATGGAAGGACTCAGAGCGTGAACTGACAACTTAAACAACTGCCAGAAGAAAGAAGTTAACTTCATGGAAATCAAAATGGATGATGATGAGTCTATGAGGCCTACTCCAATCTGTGGACTGGTGGTGAGAGGCACATCGATTACTTGATTTGGGAAGTGCGATGCTGCTGTGGTTGGGTGGGGGGCCTAGGGTAGGTAACTAGAGGAGACAGATGTGATGGATTATGTCACATTATGTATGTGCTCTAGGTTAAATGTTATGAAGAACATGACAGCTGCAAGTTTGACCATCCCCATACATGCCGCCACCTGTGATTGTTGGTTATTGTAAATGCTCTCACTTAATTGATCGCACATCTGTCATAAAATGAATGACTGCAAAGGACATTGCTCTTACTCTGCCACCTCTGAGTCTTCTTGGTACATTACTACTCATGAAGCTTACCTACCATTCAATCCTTCTTGATTCTAAAATATCATGATAATCATTTCTATTTTACAATCCACAAGCAACATAACACTCATACTTACCTTATCGGACAGCTTCAGGCAGGAACCCAAGAAGACTGACAGGGCAATCCAAGATGAATGCAGATGCACCACCCAATTTGGCAATACAGACTAGTATCATTTTTCAACCCAACATTAATTATATTTACTATTTTGCAAACGTAGGTGACCAAACATTTTTAGATATATAACAACTTGGGTCTTGCTGGGGCTGACGGAATGTCCCACAAGAGGCTGCTGATCATTTCCCAGATGAATATTGTGTTTGTGTAGTGTTTGTCTTTTTGTCACACATTTCCCTAAATCCCTTTCCAATCCGTTCATCAAATCCCTAACCCTCTTCCCCCAGGCTGTGTGATTTATTGAAGTGCTACCTTATAATCTACACCACAGATTAATCACAATCTTGGTGGGCGGATTTGGTGAAAGCAACTCCAGCTCAGTGTGCAGGATCTTCATTTGAGTTCACCTAGGTGGAGTGGGACTTTGCTTCCGATGCCTTCACTGTTAGTGCGCTAGCATGCTACTACTACACCACCATGGTACCTTGAGAAACCATGCAGCCCTTGCTTCATCTATTTAGGTAAGAGAAGTATGTAGCATTGTTGTAGTTTTAGTTTAGGCAATGGCAAATCTCTCAGCCCCACTCCTGGGTCAAATATGATTGCAGAATATACTGCAAAGACTAGTAGGACAAGGGAACATAATTGCATAATTGTTATATACCATCAGCACATTTTAAAACATGTTGCGCTAAAAGGAATACACTATCAGCAGATTTGAAAAACATGCTGCGTAAAGGCAACAGTGCGAAGTAAAACACCCCAAAAAATATTTTAGGCATAAACAACTATAAATAAATATTTATCATCCCCCGTGCCTAACAAAGAACAGAAACCCACTCCTTCCGCCCACAACTGGCCCACCGCTATCCCCAAACAGATCTCCCTTTCCCCTACCAATGTAAAAAAAAAAAAAAGAAAAAAAAAAAAAAACTGTCCAATTGCCCATTATAAAAGCAAATAAGGTGGAAAAGTCCCAATCCCAAAAACGTATTCCCAACATCTCCAACCACAAAAATAACAGGTTAAAAAATGGTCAGAAGAGGGCACTAAAGGCGGACCAGGACTCGTTTGAGGAGCCCCTCCATGCATGCCTGCCTGGCTTTCTATTTGCACCAGCCTTTTAAGGACACGGGTTGGAAAGAGGTGTCTGAGAGGGAGGCAGCAGTGATGGTATGTGCCAGATCGCTGGCTTGGAACTGCGGTGCTAGTATTGTTAAACATAGGCTGGAGGCGCTGGGGGATGGTTGGGGCCCTGAGCATTGGCAGCAACTGTTGCTGCTGCTGCTGCCGCCTCCGCCTCCTCCTCCACCTCGAGGACCACCAGCTGCTGATTATCTGCCCTGATAGCCTCCACCTTCTGCCGCCGCAGCGGGGCTTCTATTTCCTGCCATGATAGTGGACCAGCAGGAATAGCTATATCAAGAAAGAAAAAAGAGAAATTGTAAGCAATGCTTTGAGCAAAACACTTGTTTAAAATCATGTAGTTGCACAGTAGCGGTACATTTGGTGGTCACCTCAGACCAATCAATTTTAAGGTAATTAGAGTCACAGCCATTATGCACTATGGAGTACAAATATTCTTCTCTCTCCTGCAGTGCTAAATCAGTGGTGGAATGGTTAGCTCAGCGGGTGCCCTAGTCGTACTCATTACCATTTGCAGCTGTACTAGAAAATTATCTTATTCCAATGGTCCTGTTCTTCTCCTAAATAAATGCCTTTCAATTGTACCAGGAGTACAAGGCCGATGAACACTAAGAATGAAACACACCACTTAGTATAATAAAATCAATCATGCAGACATCCTGTCTCCCATAAGTAGATTGTGGGAAAAGCGATGTACTGCAGTACAGGGAAAGGATTAATGAAAGGGATATATATATATATTTATTTGACAAATCATCACAGACTATCCCATTCAGGAAAATCAAGGCACTTACTTAGTACCACTTTACTCACTGTCCTCATCACCCTCCTCCACCATACTTTGTAATTATTACTTTTTTCCCACAAAATACATCTGCGTTGCAGTAAGGAAAGGAATCTTCTTAACTTACTCAACTGGAGGGTAAGGAAGAGGGGATTAGGCGGGTTAGGTAGAGCACACAGTCTACTGATCAAGTCCTTACCATCATCATGTGCCTAAGGTTTGGCTAGTAGTGTGACTCACTGTGGCTGGCAAATGTTGAAAACAGAAGTAAATCCGTTATGGAAGCCATAATGAATTCTATTTATACATCACTTGGCTAGAAAAATGTAGCGCAAACAAAGAATGGATTTTTCCAATTATTCAAAAGACTGGGACAGAACTTAAGAAAGATTAAAGTAAGTAAGTACTCGGAAACGCCTGACCCAGTGGGTGGGTACTGGGAGGGAAGGGCAGCACACCTTGTTTCTGCATTGCCATGCATTGAAAACTGTTTGACACATTAACTTAACTTAGGCAGACAGACGCACACTGCACAGCCAACATTGCAGTGCCCATTCTGCGGAACTGAACCATGCAGCTGTTAGGTCATTGTGGGTGCCACTGGTGAAAGGCCATAGCGAGGAAGGGAGGTGGCCTCACTTGAAAAATACTATAAGTCAAGGGACTAGTCAGAAATATCACCCAACCCTTTGACTCAAACATTTGATAAAAACCATTTCAAGCAAGTAAAGTAGCTGAGAAGAACACCCCTAACCAGAAGAGCTCCCTTGTTTCTTCATTCCAAGCTTTAATCTATTCGTCATTGCAATTTTTTTCTTCTTGTACTCGTATCTTCACCTTTAGCTTTGATACACACCATTTAAGCTTTAAATGCTCTTGTCCAGTCCTGCACCATTTAAAACCATTCAAATTTCAAACATGGCTCTGAATCAACCTTTCACCAACATCCATCTACCCAATACCCACCCATGCATCCCTCAACCCATTCAAGAGATCTAACCCACCTGCGGATTCTGTTCACCCATCTAGGCATGGAATCCTTTCACCCACACCCTTTCACCCACCTGGGCAAGCATCCTCTCACCCATGTACCCTTTCATCCATGTTTCACCCACCCATGCATCCTATCATCATCACCCACCTATATGATTATTATGCACCCTTTCGCCCACACATCCTTTCACTATTATATTTCACCCATCCCTTCACCTTCCATCCTTTTCAATTTTCCAAAACACATCATAGTTCAAGTTCATTTTATGAACCTTAGTCTGCTGAATTGCAGTTAGAGGAGGCCATTAATACTTAACTCCTGCTGTATCTGCTAAAGCAGGGTGTTGACGAATGAGTCAACAACACTAGTACACCCTTGTAGTGACTATATCACAAATTGTCAATAAGCAGGCAAAATGACTTACCACTGCCCGCCACTGCCAAGACTCCGCCTTCACCCACTCCAGAGTCTGTGCTGGCGCTGTCACTGCTGGCCCCGGTACTGTTGGTCAGTTCGGCTAGAAAAAAAAAATTGCACAATTTAGACACCAGATACACCTCCCTCTATTGTTTTGTTTTAAAATAGACAACCGCAAGACGTCACTATATTTCGGTTACAGACTTATCTTTCATCAAAATATCAGGTGGGCATTTTGTTGGTAGGCAATTTTTTAAAAGCCAGAAAGTCAAGCAAAAAAAATAAACATTTGGTAAAGGAGGGGCAGAAATAGCTATTGTTGAATCTGAGTTTTTCAAGAGAAATAAAAGGGTGCAAGAATTGGTCAACGAAGGACATATGGTCTTGGTTAGCTAAAGCAGTGGAGCCATCCTCCACATACTTCCAACATGGTGCACGGTCATCAACTACTAGTATACTATAATAATACATACACAACATTGGAGGGTACACACAGTTACATGACCATGTTCAAAAACACTTTTTTTTCTTTTTTTAATGATTGAGCTGGAGCATGAGAAAGAAAGCCTTACAATGCGTAGAATACCTTACATGGGCATGCAATCTTCAGTACATGGGTTCTCTGAGCCTTACCATCAGTCCCAAAGATGTATAAGGGGAGAGGGAAAGCTCACTGACAAAGCAGAAGAAAGGAAGCCACAGACAGACTAGTACAGCCAGACAGTTTGAAGTAAAGAAACTTGAAATATAGAAAATGAGTAAATAGAATAATGCAGGGATAATAACAGGGGTGTGGAATTTATTAAAATATCTACTTGTCCAGGGGACAGGTTGTTTCTCAAATCTACTTGTCCTGTAAACAGATCTACTTGTCCCTTTGGTGCCATGTAGTGTGGCAACAAATTATGGCAGCAATTAATAGCCTCTCTGATTATGCCAGGGCTACTACCATAGTAGGGCTTGAATACTTGGAGTTTCAATCCCTACTGTAGCAATTTCCTTATTTTGCCACCTTTCTGCAGATCTGCATACTGGGGCTGGAGGAAGCAGTAAGCAATAGTTCCAGGGCTGGAATACCGTTAAAGTCTGCAAACCTACTAACCTGCATGTTTTAAAGATTTTTACCAGCTTCTCTCTAATATTTTCCCATAATAAGAAAGGTTGGGCATTTACTCCTGACAATGGCAGAATTAGAACTTCTTCCAGGCTTGGGAAGAAAGTGGCTGGAGGGAAAATGAACTTGCAAATGCTCAATAGATTTTCACATGAGCAAATCTACACATCGTATTTACCCACGCTAAAATACAGTTCACAAATATTTTATAGGGGTACAACATATACCATGGGTGCACTTTTGTGACTTTCTTTAAGAATATGGGGCCACAAGTAGGTAGGTTCAGATTTGTGACCTGCAAATTGCGAGTCGCAAATCCGAATGTAGGATGGTGTCCTTGACACCATCTGTGATTCGCAAGGGCTTCGCAAATGCCCACATCATGAATAATCATGAGGTGGGTCGCAATTTGCGACCCCCTCACGAATGGTGGCCTGCTGGAGACAGCAGACCACCATGTCTGTGACTGCTTTTCAATAAAGCAGTTTTTTGGTTTTTTTTTTGTAATGCAGCCAGTTTTCCTTAAAGGAAAACGAGATGCATAACAAAAACGAAAAATGAAACGTTTTTGTTTAATTTTTTCAGAGCAGGCAGTGGTCCGCAGGACCACTGCCTGCTCTGAAAAAATGTTTACAGTGACATTCACAATGGGGAAGGGGTCCCATGGGGATCCCTTCCCTTTTGCGAAAGTGTTAGCACCCATTTGAAATGGGTGCAAACTGCGATTGGTTTGCGCCCGAGTTCGCGGTCACAAAACAATCCTACATTGCACTGTGAGTTGCAATTAGGAAGGGAACACCCCTTACTAATTGCGAGTCGCAAACCCGTTTTGTGATTCGGTAACCAGGTTACTGAATCGCAAAACTGGGTTTGTGCATCGCAATGTGCTTTTTGCACGTCGCAAACAGCGAAAGTCGCTGTTTGCGACATGCAAAAAGCTACCTACATGTGGGTCTTGGTCCCTAATTAGGTCTGGTGTTAACAAAGACATTTTGTTTTTATTAAACTTCTATTTCTCTCTCTTTCGGCTGGCTTTACTGTGAGTGATCGCATTCTGCTCTTCCACAAGGAGTATATTGCCACACAAAGTAGTTTTGTTCAGTGTCAGGAACTACAGTGGCAATCAGTGACGTAACGAAACTGGAGGGTGCCCCTTTGCAAAGAACATGGAGGAGCTCCCTCTCCAGACTCACTCAGGGCAGGTGCTGTGCTGACGGGGCCCCCTGGAGGGCGGCTGCGGGGCCTTTGTTATGCCGCTGGTGGCAACGTGTGCTTTAAGAGTTCAAAAACTTTTGGGGGGGGTTTTGCCAATGTTTGTTACATTGTTGAGGGCCTGGTAGCTCCCACAACAATAAAGTGTTACAAAAGCCATGTCAAAACAAGACACGCATTGATGAAACTAAAAGACTTATAAAAGTATGTCAGATCAGTTGGCTTTGTCAGTGTTTGTTTATTTTCATGCTTCCCATAATTGTGTTGAAAATGGTTACACTGATTTTCCATTAGAAATATTTTTGGGAAATACTAGCATGCATCAACACATTTTACTAAATGACATTTCATTTGCATATAATCAGAGAGCATTCTGGGAGCATTATACTTAGTCTCTTAGCCTAAACTTTTCAAACATGTGTGTACACGTTTTTTTTTTGTACTGGAACCAACGTCAGTAGTGAAGTGTGACCTTAAAACATTTATTTACAGCACGCACCCTAATAATGAAGGCTTTCAAATAATGAACCATAAATACAAGTTCGAACAGCATTATCTTCTGGAAACACATTACCTCAACTGCAGAGAGTTCAACTCTCTGTAAACAGGCAGCCAAAGGGTTTGTGCTGCAGGGGGTTGGGCCTACTTGTCCCAAGGACAAAGTAAACATAAAAACTTGTTGCCCTTGACCCCAAACAAGATGTCCCGGGCGTCGGGCGATAGGAATTCCACATCCCTGAATAAGAAGTTTGAAACAGATAAATGGAAGTGGAGGTGGAAAGAAAATCAGAAGACAGGCACAGTAAAAAAAAAAAATTCGAAATGTGGAGCTGTCAAAGTTAGGGAAATAAATATTAATATTAACAACAACAGGAGGACTTACTGGGGCCAGAAGAGCCATCTGCCCTGGCACTTATGGAACTCCCTCACCTGCCTCACCAGCCCTCTTCTTGCCCCTGAATGCTGGCTGATGCAAGAAAAAAATTGAAAAGATAAGTGTTACTGTTAATAAATAATCGCTCCAAGAATATTATTTTTTTTAAAGGAAAAGGCAAACACAGTAACATTGCTACATCAGAGATTCAAAGTGCCTGTTTGATAATACTAGTATCATGGACCATCCTATTCCAAATTTCCTAAACTACATTTTGGAATTACTAATACATTGCAATGTATGATTTCTACAGTTCTTAACTCATTATTACTCTCTCAATGCATAGATGGATGCATGCATGCAAAACTAGTACACATCCATGGGAAACTGCTTGGCAGTTGTCCCTGTACGAGCTACAACAAAGAAAGGTACAGAGAAGTGAGCTATGGTAACTCACTAATACTAATATGAACTATCACTATCTTGGACAGGACATAGCACGGGGGAGTCTCTGCATTACTTCTTATTCAGCCTAAGCAAGCGCAAAAAACAAGTACAATTAGGTAGCGCCGAGCACCTGTCTAGATAACAAGAAGATCACATAATATTATATTTGTAACATAAAGTTAACTTACCTGTGTGAGAGCAGCATGCTTGTTATTGGGAAAGAAACTTCAAGCTATTAGCATAGAACACAAGTAATAATTAATTATTACTCACGTGCCCCGCAACCTCTATGCCTAGCAGGTCCATTTCAAGGTCCAGTATGTCGGCCCACCGGTGTGTTAGCTGTTGCTGAATGTGCCGGACCCCAGAGCTGGGGCACACAGCTTGGTGCACCCTCTCCTAGCATTGCTGGTGCTCCCGGAGGCCATACCCAAACATGGGCCTGCTGTCAAGGTGGAGGAGAGGTGGTTCTGAACATAAAAAAAAAACAATGCAGCCACCTTCACTTTGAAACAAATGGTACAGGGCTGCACCCCTTCACGGTGGCGGCACCCGCAAGGAAGATGGCTGCCGGTGGTGGTAGGGGTCTGGCGCTGCTGCTTCCCTGCTTTGACATGGCGCTGGGGACTTGGTGCAAAGAGATAAGAAAGAAAAGGAAGGAAGGGGAAAAAAGAAAGTAAAGCAAACAAAATAAAAAGTGAAAAAGTCGCAAAAACAACAAAAACAAAAATAATTAGGAAAAAAATAAAAATAGAAAAACACAAAGAGAAAAGTTAACATAATAAACAAAAATGAGGGGAAAATAAGTTTTAAACGTATGGGATGGGACAGATAGAAGAGGAATAAAACTAGGCCCCAGCACCATAACAAATGAAAAAACAAGAAGGCCGCGCCCATGCGAATCGTGTGGTGTCGTTCGCGGGAGAATTCCAGCGCATGGATATATTTAGCATTGCCAGTGATGTTAAAAGTCACGCGAACAAGCACAGCAAGAAACTCCGCCCACTGGCTCAACTCTGCGTAGTGCGACGGAGTTTAACATCTTAGCGTAGATCCGTGTAGTGTGGCTACGCGAACTCCAACCAGGGCTAGTAATTACTCAGACAGAACCCTGGTGCAAAAACTTTTGCCCACTAAGCCACCTCACACAGAAACTAGATATGTGCAAATCAGTCATGCTCCTGCTCCAACAGGAACAGTTCAGTCCAAACTGTCAGGTCAGGCCTGCTCTGAACTGAATACATGCAACCCCTGACTGGTTTGGCCTTTTTGGGCCTCTTCAGTAGGCAGGAGGACCGAGACGGATAGGATTAGTTCTTGTCTGGGGTTACCATTTTCTATGAAGAACAAGAATGTCCTTCTGTTGTTCTTAAACAGCTCAATTATAAGTATCTTTTCATGACTCCTGCTTTGATTGCAGCAACATGTGAAAATCAAATCCTCCACCTTGCAGAGGTTAAGAAAGTTACTGTATGCTTTAAGCAGTGAATTTGTTCTAGAAAAATATATTAGTCAGTTAAGTCTTAAGTTCTGCTTAGATCCTTTTAGCGAGAGAGAAATGAATAGAGCCAATGTCCCACAGGACAAGACCATTGCAAAAATGCAGAAGAACTTGTTGCTGATGCTTCACATCGTTGAACAGACTCCCAGCTAAATACTATAAGACTTTTCTACTCCTATTACTTTTGTACATCATCACTGCAATGATTTATAATCACAGGTTCTACTTGGTGTAACTTCCTCAAAAAATATTTTACATGAAAATCAAACACTAAATATAAAACATGGGTCATGTTAGGCATTTACAATTTGTGCTTCTCTTCTTTGAGATGCTATGGTATATGCTTGCAAGATGGAAGACTATGAAAGGGAGGATCTGGGTGACATTACCTTCTGAAGAGATGAAATCTGAATGTTATCACAGAGGTGCTTGTCTTTAGAAAGGAACCCCATAACTGAAAGCAAGGCAGCTTGAGCACAGCTTAAAACGATGTGCGTCTGGTCAGTTCCTTGACTCCTGGAAACACAGAAAGAAAACACTTCAAGTACATAATGAATTTGTGACACTCATCCCAGTCTCTAGGACTACGAAACCTCGCAAGCTATACCACCTAGAAAAAGATAATCAGGGAACATTACTGATTAGGACAGTGGACCATATTAATGCAAAGTGTGCACTAAACAAGAGCATGGAGCATGATGTTCAGGCACAGGTTAAATAAAAAGGATGTGATCTGTTAGAGAGTGTCCTTTGACAAACGAATATTAACAGAATCAAATATTGAGTTTCAGACAAAACAGTAGCACGTAGACTTATTGGGACGCTATAAATCTATATCATAGCTCTGTCCTTAACATGACAGGGAGCAGTATGGAAAAACATATAGCCAAAAGCACAATCACAGTTGTTGCCTACTTCCACCACTTCATGCAGTTGGGAGAATTACATGGTGTACATCCTTGGGGCAAGTCAAGGATGAGCAAACCAGAGTAGAAGGTCTCAGGACCACTGCCAGAGGTCCATATGTGATAATGAGAGGTTTGTTGAAACTGCAAAATATCTGTATATACAAATAAATGTCCTTTTTAATTATTTTGAGGAAAAGAGCAGTACTAAATTACCTCAATAAATAACATTCACATCAATCAATCCCATTCAAATAGTTCTTATACTTATTATAGTGCACCACAGATTTATAAGAAAAAACAAAAAAACAAAAAAATGAACAGTTAAAATAATTAAAGAAGGGACAGCCTTTTCACAGAGCATCATGTTCTTGTCCATCTAGCCAACAGCAGACAAATATTTCTCAGTCTAACTTCTTATCCTCATTTTCCAACATAATGACAATACTAAACATAATTCATTTCGAGGAAGGCAACACTTTAACACCAGTGTATACCACAAGTTCCCTAAACTTTTTATTCCAGAATTGCTCAAAGCTGTATATGAGAACATATATCAGCCTTTGACTGCACACAGTAGGGGTAGCACGAGTCCTAATAGCATCCCCATGCACATAGCTTCTTCAGGGTGTAATAAAAATCATGCAGTGTTTTGCAATGTTGCATTTTAAAATCAGCAGTATTTATGAGCCTATGCCCCTGAATTACAGAATCTTCCAGATCATTTATGTTTGTGGGACATCCAGTACACGGACCAGCTACACCCAGAACATGTAAAATTTAACTTGGTACCAAATAACATGTAAAGCTTTTGGAGATTTACTATCTTCATTCCATCAATTACTTGTAAATGTACTGAGGCGGTTTTGGCCAATGGTGTTGGGTCTAATAAAGCTGTGTGTTTGGAAATAATTACAGAAACCACTCTTATGGATACTATACCTGGCTTGCAATTAATTGAAAGAATATAATTCATCTAGGTTAAAACACATATCCATGACCCATATCATTGCTCTATGCCAAGGATGGCACCTAGAATCAAGAAAAACTCACCGGCAGGAAAGGGTTATCCTGCAAGGGTGCGTAGTGGTTAATATTAGAAGGTGTCAGGTAACCTAAACCAAGATTTTCAAATGTACAAGAAGGCTCCAGGTGCCACATGTAGTGGTAGTAAAAGGGCTTTAAAAGATGGCATCCTATAAAGGCAAATTTCTACAGTGAAAAGTGTGGTCCATCAGCACTAGCCCTCTTAGTAAATCAGTTTTTTCCAGGGCCCAATGAGACCCAGCAATAACATAACAAGTACAATAAAGCCAGCCTCCAGAGTCAAATGGCAGTGTCCAAAAGCTGCTAAATCCTGAATCAACACTTTTAGGAAAGGTAGAGGGAAAAATAATGGAACTGTTCCAAGAATGAAAAGAAATCTTGACAAAACTGTTGTCTTTATGAAATTGCAACAAACAATCATTCCAAAGGGGCATCTTTACTATCTATGCAATAAACTGGAAGTTGTTCTGGCGAGCTGCCCATAATTCAATTATTTCTTCCAACTTCTGGAATAACTCCCAAATAGGTTGTTGATCCTACCGCCCTGGTGCCCAGCAGCTCCTGAGGTCGATTTGTTAGAAAATCCATGGATCATAGATTGGATCATTATTACACACCGCACCATACCACAACTAGTAAAGAGCCCCTGTTTTATACACAGAAAGGTGGCCAGTAGTGGCGCTGACAAAGGAAGCACAACAAATAAATGTTTGGTCAGGGATTTGCTGTGCTCAACATCATGACTGTCTAAAAAACTGAATAAACGTGCGTTGAAATGTACATGCTTTATGGTTATTTATAAACAGACTTAAAATATTAAAAAAGGGGATCACTTGCTGTGTGCAAAAATATATATGGATGGCTGTGAAGGCTTTTAAAGCATCAAGGAGGCCCGCTGGACATACTTACTAGAAGAAAAAAGGAATAACTTGAAGGAAAGAAATGTGGAGGTTTTGGGCACTCACATACTCTCTTGGAAAGATATAATGGCACTGACCTGGTGGCAGAAGGGCACACCCTAGGAGGACACAAACTCTAGTTCTTGCACAGGTTTAACTGCCATAGCAGGTGTAATGCTGGTACACTTGTTGGTTTCTCAGTGTTTTCCTGTCCTGGCAACCTTTTTACAGTATTGTTCTATTTAATGATGGGCAGTCATAGGTTTTATGGCTATTTGCATGTATCTGTCTGTATGACAATGTCTGTATGACTGCCCATTGTCAGCCTCAGCTGAAGATCCTGTAATTTTATCTTTAGAATGCTGGGAGCTAATTTTCAGGTGAAGGGACTTAAATGGTGTAGAGATATAGGGTCTTACTTAGAGTTTGGCTGAGGGGTTACTCCGTCACAACGGTGACATGTAAATCCTGTTATAACCTATGGGATTTATATTTCAGTGGACAGGATATCTGTCAACATTGTGACGGAATGACCCCCTCCACCAAACTCTCAATCAGGCCCACAGGCAGGAGTGGGCACAGCTAGGAGCCACATTTTTATATTTGCATTCTCACAGAAGCCTGGCACAGGCAACATGAATACCTATTTTGAGTGTGACCCAGGAATTTTCCCTTTTTTATCCTGAGAGGTCCCAAGTCCTTATGACCACAAATGGGTCTCACTGACCCCCTGTGCTTTCCTCTATAAAACAGCTGGTGGTTGAGATGTACACCGTGAGGTAAATAGTACTTCAGGTAAACTGCAAGTATACCACACACTGAGCAACACTGAGTTGGCAAAGTTATTCCCTTTTGTGCCTGAAAGTATCAAGAGGCAAGAAAAGAGAGAATGGACAAAGATGATTATGATGATGGGTATGTGTGTGGAAGAGCAAGCGGGGGGGAGGTCACAGAGTGATGACTTGGAAATCGGGGTGGATAGTGAACTCTGCTTGCGGATTTTTTCCCACTCCGCACTCCACTTAGAGCGTGGAATTCTGAAAAACTGCTAAGCAGAGTTTTTTCCCTTGTTCGCCAATGTTAAGAAAATCTTATTTCAGACAACCTCCCAATGAGATTTCTCAACGCAGTGTAGTGTTATTTGAGTATTGACCACTGATGTCGTGTCACACCGCTTTGCACCTGGTTTAACTGCCTATTGTCACTTTAGTGGTCACTGGTTATAGACTCCATTTTGTATTCAGCCTATACTCCATTTTGCATTCAGCTCAGCTTCACCGCCAGGTTAAAGTATTTTTCCGTGCAAACATGATATGCAATGTATTTTCCTACTTCTACGTGTTTTTCTTCTCACCGAAGAGCTAGGACTGGTACAAGATATATAGGAGGTGAGCAGTCAGTACGATAAGCTAGTGTTTATCATAGGCAAGAGAACGGTTTGACTTTGGGAGGACTGCCTTGGGACAGTGTCCAGCTCCCGACGCATTCCTTTCAAGGTTTACCTAAACTACCCAGCATTTTTTAGTATTTCCATTTGAGAGGGGGGTCTTCTAGAAGGCTCTTTCGTGGTTGTTTAAGCTATAAAAAGGTGGTCCTGCTCAGTAGCGATGAATTCTGAGACCTCGGTCAGGATTGGACGTCAAATGCCTGACATTTTTCCTGTGAGGGTGACGATCTCTTTCTCGCAGTTGAATGGGGTCATCTTCTTGCTGGCATTAGAAACATGAAGCATCTGGAAGGCCCTACGGTGATGAATTTTTATTATTTGCTTTGCATTGCATATGAATATATATCTATATATCAATATAAGTGTTTGTATTCTTGCATGTATATATTTGCTGTTTATAGATTGAAGATTCTTTTTACATGGTCTTGCGTTGTTGTTGCACATTTTGAAAGTACACTTTTTACTATTCAAACCTTCCTTCATGAACCTTGCAAAAAGCTATAACAAATGTCTTCTTCTGATTAAGAAGTGCATTCCAGAGAATCTTTTCGACTCCTTTCAGTGTGTATATCTTGGCTCAGTCAGAAGCAAAGCAAAACACGCAGGTGGTCGTGGATGGTCTCTACAGCTTGCATTGAGAAACCTTCTGTACACGTTGAGGAAGCTGCTGCTCCAGAAGTAAATCTAATTGAGCAGCAGAAAAGAAGCAGTGTCCTCTTGCGCTGATTTTTCCGTGAGGGACAAAAACCCGGCACTAAATATCAGCGTGACTTGTAACACACCCAAACACAGAGAGAAGTAATTGGTTCTAACTAGTGTTTTAAGTGAAGAAATGACCCAGACCACATCCTGGAATGAATCTCAGTTACGAAACAGCAGATTTTACAAACATGCTCAAAATGAGTTCTTTTACTCATATTTAAACAGGGAGAAGAGAAATATTACTGTGCACGGAAGATATGTAAATATGGATTGAGTCTAGCAATTACTGTGACAAACATGAATTTGAATGTTACTAGTTTCAATAAAGAAAAGAGTGTTCTACATCAAATTAGGTCGTTGTGGACTGTTCATTATTCATATAAAGCACACCGTGGACCTGAGGGTCAGCTATGTTTTCTGACCATCTTATCAAAAATGAAAGTGGTGCTAAATGTATAGATAGATGCTCCTCAGTATACCAGTAGGCAAACAGAAGAGCATGTTGAAGGAGCCCTACCAAATAGCAATCTGTCATGAAATGTATCCATTTTTTGCTTGAAAAATAATGAAAATCAACTGAGTTGGGGGTGTTAAGCTGGTTGTAAAAAGTGAAGGGGCGGGGTCAATGAGGACCCCATTCCCTTTGTGAATGTAAAAAAATAAAATATTTTTTGAGAAGCAGGCAGTGGTTCAGGGGACCACTACCAACTCTCAAACAAAGTTTAAGAAAAAACAATAACATTTTATTTTTAAAAGCAGCACTGTTTCCTTTCTGGAAAACCTGTATTAAAAACAAACTTCCTTATTAGAAAGCGATCACAGACATGGTGGTCTGCTGACCTTGTGATGGCCACCAATCAGAGTGAGTCACAATTTGCAACCTACTTCATTAACATTCATTAGGTAGGTTGGATTGTGACCTACTCAATCAGAATTTTACAAACCGAACCATTAGGGCATAGGCCAGTCCTTAAAATTCATTTTACTGGTTACAAAAATGCTGTTTGCAAATTGTAACCCCTTTTAGTACATAAGGCCCATAATGTAATGAAATATACCACTGGGGAAAGAGATTATGTATGACATCTCATACATGGATACATTACAGACAGATTCCAAGACGTTCATGTCAACTTTGTTTCAGCCACACAGTTGAGAAAGTGACATCTAGTCTCCTGTCTAGATTACATACAATGCCAATGTTTGTAAACGGAAAATGCACCATTCCCAGACACATCATTGTTGGCACTTGTATAGCCCATACCTAGCTTAGAATTGGTAGGTAAAGAGATATTTCACTGCAAGTCCATGGGGCAAAGGATTTATTGAGGCTGGCTAAATGTCCAGGCAGGAAAACTTAATTGACAGACAAATGGTCTTGGGTTACGCTCAATAATTAATATGTTAACTCAACTAATTGTCAGCTGTAGTACAGTTTATAGGGCAAAACCTGAGATCTTATTGAATGGTACGTGTTATGAGAAAATTATTGTTCGTCTCTCATGTGAACCACTTCTCCAACACTTTCCTGACCAGATGTTCTGTACTGCAGAACCCACTGATGTACAGAATTTTGGAAATGTTTTTAATGTAAAATCATATAAAATATGATATTTGGAATGGTACGTAATGTTTGGCCTGAGGAAATTAACTTGAATTCTAATGGTACACAGACAGGCTGATAATAAAATATGGTTGTCACCTCAG